>NC_082381.1:61480298-62686548 GCF_027477595.1 Haemorhous mexicanus
AATGAAGAGCGTGACCACTAATCATTACTTCAGCATTCTGATCATGTCTCGCACAGCTCATTTCTGTAACAACACTGGTACAAAACAAAGGACTGCAAATCAGTAATAGAAACCAAGGCAAGCATTTCATAGCCATTTGATCTAACACACCTTCTGGCATGTTTCTTAAGAACCAGAGCTATTACATACTTTTACTACTGTAATTGCCTAATCATCATATGACTCCTGTTCCTAATAGAAGGGAGGCTTGACAGCAGCAGGAGTATGACTATGTCCAGAACCCAAGAGAAGAGAAAGATCCTTCCTTTTGCACTCATATTTTGAAGACACTTTCTTCTTTATAGAGTAAATACAAGTGTGGGGCAAGAGAAATAATACATTGAAATTCTAAGAGAAGAGAAGAACCAAACACCAAATGCATTGTGTGTCAGGGCCTCACAATGCATTTAAAAGGAGTTTGCAGGGGAGAAGACAGAAGCCGTACAGAACTGAATGTCAGTTCAGTCAGGGAGATTACAAACTGAAGTCTAGAGTGTGATACACTCTAGTTTAGTAGGTGCTTCTTTGACTCGGAGAGGTTGCTAATGCAGCAACAATGGATACTTCTGGATGTGAGGGATGCTAAAAATTCAACATGTTTTAGACACTTCTTCCCAATCTTGCTATTTTAGGGGGAAAAAATATCCTTTTCTGATACTTAAGCTTTATTACTTACCGAAGGATCTACTTGATCATTTGTTACTCCTCTCAAGACAATCTTCAATGGATGCTTCATGAAAGGTGCCAAGCAGAGCAGACTCTCCAAGTAGTAGCCAATCCCACGGCTGGGGCTGCAGTCATGTTCCAATGAGCCTCCATACAGAAGACCAGGCTGATAATACAAGGTAGTACCTGGGGAAGGGGCCAGGGGAGCAAAACAAATGAGAGCACTGTAAAACACTGGCCATTAAAACAGCATAAAAATACTTTGCAACAATGTATGAGGCAAATTGGAGGCAGAAGAAGAAAGGCTAAAGCATATTATTTACATGTCTGCAGCTAATAAATCGGTCAACACATGAGCGTCTGTCTGTCCTGCACACCATTTTCTTCCTTTCCCCTTCCCCTAAAACCAAGGATCTCTTAGCAATCTCCAAAATGCTGATACAAGCAATTATTATTCTCCACAGAAGCTAAACCTTCATCAGTCTATTAGGTCATTGGAGTCTTGGCACATCTGATGCTAATTCATTTGCCTTACTTCATAACTAAAGATCATTAGAACCCTTAAAAAAAAAAGAAAAAAACTCAGACCAGGTGAGGTTTTCACATGGAATTCTTTTCACTCTAATCAAGCTCTTTTCTAAGCGTGAATAAGCAAGCAGTCTGGCTAAGAAGTTTGCCTCTGTAGAGGATAAATCTTCTTTTTCTTCCACAAAAATCAATTCTGGTACAGAGGAACCTTTGCCCACTGTGAAATCCTGCACACCTAACAAAATACTAATTTTAGTCCTTGGGCAATAGAGCTTCCTTAGCTCTCTGTGTTATGGTGGAGCACTGACCTTCTTGCATGTGATCAATTTTTACTAAACTTGTCAACTTTGTTATTTCTGATCTTTTCAGTCAATCTTGTGTGAACACCTACCTCTGCCAAGACAAGACTTCCATTCTACTGCAGAAACTGATAAATCCTGGAGACCAAGGAGAAAAAAACAGCTCTCACCTGTTTGGTTTATTTCAATCCGTGAGCCATTGGTCACTTTGTCAATCAGGCGAATAAAACTTGCTTCAAAATCTAAGGAGTAGAGCACAGACAGAATTGTAAACCTTCTTAGAAGTCGAGCATCTTACTTGTACTTTTACCCTCTCCTGCCTTCCATGACAGTAAGGCTACTCTCACTCTTCAAGTTGTGGTATAATGCCAGCATATGTGAAAAGGCAATTCTCTGTAAAAACTGAGATGTTAATGTGAGCCTCCACACTTATAGGCATCTCAAATCAATTGAGATGCCCTCAGATGTGGCAGCTAGACTAGTCACACTCCTCTCCCTGGAGCACAGCACATAATAAAAGTGGATATTTCCAACCACAGTGGCTCAAGGGATTGCTCTTGTCCAGAACAAAACCATGACAATTTACATTTTGCTCAGTACAAAGCAAAACAGACAAATCATAGCAAACAGGACCCCATATACTGAAGCATGACAAGCTAATAACAGCTTCACATTATTCTCTGTAAATGTTAGCCTAAAGGAAGGGGATATTTAGATATGAAGTGTTGCTGCTGCATATCTGTTCCACAAACAGAATTAGTTGTTTGCAGACTCTAAAATTTTCAATTTCCAAAACAGTTTTGGACATAGGGCTAGAGAATCACAAGTCATCGCACTGCCTCTTTTCTTGCTTACTGTGTTCACTATACTATAGCAGTTTGTGTGGAAATGGTTCCTCAGTTTCTCTCAATTGTGTGGACCCTCACCCAGAGACAATGAAATGGACAAGTAGATTTAACCCAAAATAAAACTAAAAGTACCAAGCAACCATAACCAAAAAGGAAATAACACAAACCAAAATAAATAAACAAACAAACATAACAAAACCAAACCAACCAAACAAAACCAACCCAAAACAAAAACTGAAAAAAGCCACCCCAGGAAGACTATGCTATTATTCTAGTATCCCAATATGGTACAGGCTCAGAATCAAGGAAGATATGCAAATATTTGCAGAATTCAAAACCTGGTTTGTTTTAAGAGGCAACAGCATCTGCATAATTGTTTGCAAACTGCAGAACTCCCTTAGCAATAATCCTGTGTTACTTCTTACACAGTAATCAGGTTTTTCTTTCTACACATGACTCTAGGATGTAATAGATATTTAAACCACAGAGCTACCCACAGAATTTACAGTTTGTCAATATTTGCATAACATGATTGATGCCTCAGTCACACAATACTAGTTCTGCTCTCTTTCTAAACTCTGACAGCTCATATGCTTACAAAGTTTACATCACTTTATAAGCACTGGGGCATCTTCTAGTGCAAGAGTGCATCCTTATGAGCACACATTGTACTCTTGGAGAACACCAGTTGCCAAGTTTACAAAAGTTCCAGTCACGAAAAGTAAAAAGAACTGCATGTTGAATTATCAACACAAGTCAAGATTTATTGTTATTATTTTTCTGTTACAGTCATAGTTTACACTTGGACCCATATGTAAAAAAGTAAAATCAAACACTCTTTAAAAAAACATGGCAATAGCTACAAACTTCACCACCAAATGCTCCACAGTGATAAAAACCACTTTGGATCATGGTAAAATTTAAGTCAAGCACACAAGAATGCTTTGGCAGTTTTTGAGTAGAATTTTTAGCTACACACCCAAGGCTCCTCAGAAGGCAGAGAAGTATCTACCCCTGTTCTGAACTTTATAACAGAGGGTCCTTGCCCAAAAAATAACCGAACACTGCAATAATGTTTCTTCCTCAAACTCTGTCCTATTGTTTTCTTACTTCAGTTGTGATGGAATTCACCCTCAGATGCCAAAGGCTTTGTACGATGACGATGGTACTCCCTAAGAAAAATTTCCCTTAAACAAATCTCCAGAAACGAGAATAAATTATTTCACCTCCTTCACCTTTCCTGTTTCGGCACACCCGGACAAAAATCAAAGCATAAAACGTGACCTATTAAAACTGTACGAACGTGAGCTCCCACCAGCACAGGGAGCACACCACGCTTGGCCACGGGCACGCGGCAGAAAAGACGGCCCAAGAGACAGGGAATTAATTCTGCCATCCCGACTGCGAAGCCACCGTCACGGGAACGAGAACCAGCTCCGGGGCTGTGGAGAGGCTCTCGCACACGCAGCGAGCCGGTCAGAGCCCCGCCTGGCGGCTCCCGCACCGCCTCCACCGGGCGCGGAGCGAGCGGCGCTGCCCCGCGGGCGGGAGGGGCGGACGGGCAGCGCCAGCCCCGTCCCACCGGCGCGGCTCGGCAGGGCAGCACCAGCCCCGGCCGCCCGCACCGGCCCTTGATGGCCCGCTCTGAAAAGAAGGCGTGACCCCGCGGAAGGCAGGGCTGCCGAGCCGAGCCGGCGGGACGGGGATGGTACTACCCCGTTCCCCGCGCCCCGCCGGGCAGCGAGGGAGGCTGACGGCAGGAGCAGGCGGGTGTGTGACAGCCCCCCTGCTCCGGCCTCCTTCACCGCCCCTGCCGCTCCCGCGCCTTCTCCTCCTCCTCGTCCCTAAGCCCCGCGACCCACGTGTGACAGCTACACCCGAGACGGGTGTGCGGGGCGCTCAGGGGATAGCGCATCCACGGGAAGACACCGGGACGCAGCTGGGTCCCCGCTCCTCGGTAGGGCCCGCCCAGATGGAGCCCGGGCTGTCCCAGCTCCCAGTAGGGGTCTGCCCCTGCTCGGCAGCAGGTCCCGGGCACAGCCGGAGCTCCGCCGGTGCCCCGACCTCCTGCTCCGCGGCCGCCGGTGCCGCCGCTCACCGCGGAGGCCTGGGTCCTCCTCCTTGGCACGGATCTTGCGGATCTTCAGCGGGCGCCCGCTGAGCGTGGCCAGCACCAGGCGCTGCCGCAGGAAGTTGCATCCCGTGTAGCTGAGGCACTGCGCCTCGCCCGCCGCGCCGCCCGCCATCCCGCTGCCCACGTGGTTGGGAACAGGAAGCGCTGGGACACCGGCGGGGGCAAAGGGCAGGGGGCGGGCACGGGAGGGCTCGCACCGCCCTCGTGCTTCGCATCCGCCGGGACGCGGCGCGGGCGCTCGGCGGCGGGGCTGTGGAGAGAAGGGCCGGGATGAGTGTATCGCGGCACGGGTGGCAGCCTCTGCCTTTTCTCTGCTCTCCCAACCTGCTTGTTTTCAGTTGAAATTTAAGGAGTGTGGAAGTGTCGGGAGATGTGTTTGACCGGAGCCCAGCCCTCTACTCCTCCCGGTGATGTGGGCTCTCCTTCGGCAGGCGGGTACAGACGGTCCGGAGTGGAATGTGGTGCCCGCACAAGGGTACTGCCCCCACATCCAAATGAGTCGGTTCCGGGGAACATGTTCCTTAGGCAGTACTTTTCAGTAATTTGTTCCTGGCTACCTTAAGGAAAACGGCGGAGGAATGAGTCCTGCTCGCGGTCCTTGGGACAGCCTGCTTGCTTAATGGTGGTGACTGAGTCCTACTGTCCTTAAGGAGGAGACCGACTAAAGCTTTCAGTGTCTTACTATAAGAGAAACATCGATTACAATGGAGGTGTGACAATGTCAATTATTAGGCTACATTTACGTGCCCATGAAAAGAAGTTTATTGAAAGGAATAGTCTAGTTGTAAGGGATGAACAAGAATCATTTAGCTCTTCACTTCATGGCTGACCCAAAGGTAAAGCAGGTTTTTAAGGGCTCTGTCCAAATGCCCCTTACACAGTGATAGGCTCAGGGCATCACCAGGCATGACCACCCTCTCTATAAAGAAATGATTCCTAATGGTGAGTCTGAAGAAGCTTTGATCCAATCCCACACAACCTATCACTGGGAGAAGAGATCAGCACCTCCCTCTCCACTTCCCCTCCTCAGGAAGCTGTAGAGAGCAAGGAGGTTGCCCCTCAGCCTGCTTTTCTCCAGACTAGACAAGTCCTACGCCCTTAGCAGCTCCTCACAGGCCATGGTGTCCAGTCCTTCCACCTGACACCTTCTTGCCTTTCTCCAGACACCTTCAAGGACCTTCCCATGGTTCTGAAATGGTGGAGCCCAGAGCTGCACCCAGCACTCGAAGGGAGGCTCTGCCCTAACACTGGACACAGAGGGATGGTCACCTCTTTAGGTGCCAAGGTTGCTGCACTCAGGCTGGGGTTTGCTGCACCCAGGATGGCATCTGCTGCACCCAGATGGGGTTTGCTGCAGCCAGGATGCAGTTTGCTGCACTCAGGATGGGGCGTGCTCTTCTAAGGATGGGGTTTGCTGCAGCCAGAATGGGGTTTGCTGCACTCAGGATGGGGTTTGCTGCACTCAGGATTGGGTGTGCTGTGCTCAGGATGGGGTTTGCTGCAGCCAGGCTGAGGTTTGCTGTGCCCAGGCTGGGGTTTGATGCCCCCAGGATGGGGTTTGCTGCCCCCAGGATGGGGTTTGCTGCCCCCAGGATGGGGTTTGCTGCACTCAGGATGGGGTTTGCTGCCCTCCTGGCTGCCAGGGCACACTGCTGGCTGCCACAGAGCCTGCTGCCAACCAGCTCCCCCAGAGCCCTCTCTGCAACCCCAGAGCTGCCCCTTTCCCAGTTTAGATTTGTGTCTGTCATTTCTCTATCCCAGGTGTAGAATCTGGCATTTTGACTTGTCATTTTCATGTCACTTGTGATTGCCCAGTGCTCCACTCTATCCACATCCCTCTCTCTGGAATGCCTCTTGTCCCTCAGGACAATTAACAGCACCTTCCACAGTTGTACAGCAAAAGTCAATTTCCCTTACAAATGATAACACTTTTTATTTTACTAAATTGTTTTCCAGAGACTAAGACTTCTTTTTTTAAAGTCATGATAGGCACACCTTACAGAAACTGAAGGAACTAAGCCACCTATTGTTAGCTGCTTGCTGACTTTGGTGATCAACATGCATAAGGACTTTTTTTGTGTTGATACACTGGTCTGCAAGCTTTGTATCACAGAATGATTTATATTGGAAGGGATCTTTAAAGATCATCTAGTCAACCTCATGCTAAGGGCAGGGACACCTTCAATGGACCAGGTTGCTAAAAGCCCCATCCAACCTGATCTTCAACACTTACAGGTCCCCACTGGGCATCCACAACTTCTGTCGGCAACTTGTGCCAGTGTCTCACCACCTTCACTGCAGAAAAATTCTTCCTTATGTCCAGTGTAAATCTACCCTCTTTCAGTTTTAAACTCTTGCCCTTTGTCCTGTCACTATTTCTTGGTAAAAATTCTCTGTCTGTCTCTCTGATAAGCTCCCTTAAATACTGAAAGGCATCAATGAGCTCTTACCAAGGCCCTCTCTTCTCCAAGCTGATCAATCTCAGCTCTTTCAGCCTTTCCTCAAGAAGAAATTATTCCAGCCCACCAATCATTTTGTGGCCCACATCTAGACTGACTGAATCAGGCCCATGTTGCAGAACCACAGAGTCAGAATCACAGAATTGATTAGGATGGAAAAGACCTGTGAGATCTTCAAGTCCAACCTATGACCAAACATCACCTTGTTGTCTTGACCATGGCACTAAGTGCCACATCCAGTCTTTTCTTAAAAACCTTCAGGGACAGTGACTCTACCACCTCCCTGGGCAGCTCATTCCAATGCCCAATCAGCCTTTTTGTGAAGAAATTCCTCCTAATATCTAACCTAGCTGTTCCCTAGCACAGCTTAAGACTGCCCTCTTGTCTTTCCTGAACTGAGGACTCCACAGCTGGATGCAAAAATCCAGGTGGGGTCTCACAAGTGTGGAGTAGGAAAGAGCAGTCATGCCCCTTGACCAGCTGGACACACTGCTCTTTATGCTCAAGTCCAATTTTTCACGTACCAGTATCCTAAATTTCTTCTGCACTTAATCAATTTACCACACAGACTGTACAGATGCTGTGGATTTCCCAGATCCAGGTGCTGAGGCAAAAAATCAAACACAGAAAAATTATACATCTAAATCAAAAGACCACATCTGTGTAGAAAAAAAGCCTAAGAAATTTTATTAAAGGAAGCATGTTGAGAAATTTGTGGAAAATGAGGATCAAAAAATGACAGCAGTTAAACAGCATTTGTTCACATATGCAGTGCCCAAGATTTCTGAGATTTGGGCAGAAATATCAAGAGCTATTAATGGTTCATGTGCAGATGAACTTCTCTGTATTTTTAGAAACAGAGAGTTTTGTCATGGACAGTTTTGTTGAATCAAAGAATTGTAGCTTTCTGTGTGTAAGAAATTAGTTGCCAGTTGCAGCTCTGATCTAGAATATAGCAGAAAATAGGGTGGGGCTTGGGCAGCTGAAATTCTTTTCTGTTATGCACTGAGCAGAACTAAGAGAAAACTGAGTGTAAGGTAAAGAACATACCTATCTTCTCAGAGCTATTAAATCTATGTCCAAACCTCAGAAAAAATTCTTAAAACTTTCTTGATAAATCAGTGGTTTGTTTTCCTGTTTACAAGCAATTAAACTGAGTCAAGTCTCTGCATAATTCCTTTGAGCTTCCGAGTTTGGAGGGTATTTTGGAATTCCAGAACAGTGTTAAACTTCATGATTAATGGAGAAGAAATCTGGCACTTACTGTTTCCTGTTTTCAGGGAACAACTTTGTCTTCTTTAATTTCCTTCACTCACAGGCCTTTTAGACAGAATATCAGGGTAGTAGTTAAACAACAGTTTGCTGTGAGGTTGTGGATGTGGCGTGTGTTAGAGGATGAACACTCCCACTGAAATCAAGTGTCTTCTTCTGTGAAGACAGCTGTGTGAAAGGCTTTCAGGTGCTGCTACTAGGACTACATTTTTCACTGCATTGTCTGAACTCTGTGTCTTAGATTTCCATAAAAAATGTCTAGTCAACTGCGTCTGCTTTGAATGAGCTCTCTTCTGTGGTTCTTTTCTCTTCCTTTGTGTACTCCCCTGCGCTCCCACACATGTATTTTTAGTTCTGTCCATCCTGTCCTTCTTCTGTGACTTCTAATTACTTGCTTTCATCTGTTAACAATTTGCAAGTATCTGCTTTATGTCAAGGCATGAGAAAACAAAATTGGGAGAACAAAACAGAAAACAGTCTTACCCAAAAATTATTCCATTGGCAGTCAGAATTTTCTCATGTAACTGAAATAAGATACTTCTGTTAAAAATCACTGGCATATATATTTTGCTGGTATAATGTAAGTGTCCTTGTAAAGAAAGCTCTATCTGTCATAAAAATACCCAGTGACATAAAGGAGGGGTTTTGTTTCTCTAGGAATGCTAGTAGCTTGTTGTGCTAGAAGTTCAAGGATTTCTGGAGTTGGGAAAATTATTTTTATCAACTGCCTAGAGGTGGCACAGAGAGACTGAGTGGCACCTCAGAGATAAATACATGTCATGGTCTGGGCAGCTCTTACAATTTAACCTCAAAATGTAAAGCTATTACTGGCTTACCTTAGTACTCAGGGAAATGCTAATTTTCATTTAATCAGTAGTTGGAGAACATGACAGTCTCCTGATAGTTTAATCACTTGAAATAAATAATACAGAAAAGGTCATTACAGAAACTTCAAAAAAAGATCTGCCTTCTGCTAATGTATGAGGTTTCCAAGAATGCAAAAAGATAACACTTTTCTCTGAACTTCTGTTAGTTTACATATCTCCCAAGACTTTTCACACAGTCTCAGAAACACAGATATTTAACTTCTCTTTTACTTGAACTTAATTTCTTTTCCTATTTATGTTTATTTTGAGGGATGTCTAAAAAATCTGTGATGAGTGCTTTTTATAGGACTAAAATTTCAAACTCCCAATACAGCTCAGAAGAACCACTGAGACAACAGAAATGTTTTCCAAATAATTAAAATTCTGTATTTGATTATTATCAACTTGTGACTCCAACAAAGTATTGCCATTGCCTGTAACAGAACATAAGCCTTGTACTGAGTTTCCAAGGCATCAGAACAGAAACTAGTCAGATTTGCACTGTATGAATGTGCTTTGATCTGCTTGAAGCTTTGGTTTGCTTCCTTTAACTGTGAGAGCAGTTTTGACAGGTTTTCTATGGGTAATTTATTTTTTCTTGTATTTATTTTTTCTTTTCTTGGATGCAGACCTGGAGCTGGGCACAACTCCAGCAAAAAAAGACAAAGAAACTATCTGATATATGTGGAAGGTATTATATATAGTAAAACTCAGATGTAATGTAGAGCTACAGACTAGTGAAGAAAAAGCAAGGTGTAAAATTGTGTTAGCAAGCATACAAAAACAACTCCAAGTGAACCCTACAGGGATGAAGAAGAAACTGTCAACAGAAGCCTGGCATTCTTCCTGATGAGGGAGTCCAGATGCTGATGACTGGTGAGCCATCAGCATCTGGACTCCCACCACCCTCACCTAAGTGAAACCATGACGTTGGGGCCCAGGCAGAATGGGGAGAGAGGTAAACACTACACCAGGATAATGGGAAAAACTATGAAGTGTGTGTGGAGCAATTAATTATTTATATAAAAAAGAATAAAACTTAATATTGGTAATTTAGCATAAACTTTCTGTAATAATTAATAATTCTTGAATGACACTGTTGGAGTTTCAATTATGTTAATAGATTTTTCACTTTAAAAATAAGGTGTGTTTCAGCTTTGTCATAAATAAGGTTTTGAGTGTACACAAGCTTGGTGTACAGGCAATGAATTTCTGTCTGAAGGATACACATTTTGTAGGAAACTTAAAGTTTTGGAACAACCCATGCTATGTATAAGTGTCAATTTGCTATACTCAGCCATCTGGGAGGAATAATTCATTAGGCTTTTTAATAAAGGTAGGAGTGACACTACAAAAATGATAGCGTTATATCCCTCTTTGCAATAAAACACTATTTAAATCCTAATAAAGAATCACAGCTCTACATTTTTGGTTTGTAAAGAGTTATGTCTTTGCTACTTCAAAGGAAACAGTCCAACAGCAACATTTCATTCTAAGTATTTCAACTTATATCTAATTTAAAAAAAAAATCTCCTCCTCAAGTGTTCTTGATGGTATATATTTTTTGAGAGAGAATTTTCAGCTGTGTTTTGTATATATATTAGCCTTCAGTGGATAAGTATGTCATGCATTATTTTAAAAAACATTATTAATGGGGTATTTTGTTTACATATACAGCATCACAGCCTTATCGAGGTTGGAATCCAGATCTGTAGCCCAGTCTGTGGACCAAAGCAAGGTCAGACTGGGTTGCTCAGGGCTTTATCTAGTTGTGTCTTAAAAACCTCAAGGAGCTGAGTCTACTAATACTTAGATTCCACTGCCTGACTTACTGAGTCCTGCCACTCATTCTAGTAAGCAGCCAGTCCCTGCCTTCTCAGTAACCTTCTCATGGGTGCTAGAAGGCTGCTATTAGGTAGTCCTGAACCCTTCTTGTCTCCAGTCTGAACAAGCATGGTTCCATCTGTCCGTGGCAGTGTCTCTTCTCCATCCCCTGATCATCTTGGCCACTTCCTGCTAAACCTGCCCCAACTGATCAATGCCTGTTTTGTACTGGAGGCCCCAGTACTGGCCACAGCACACAGATGTGGCCTAAGAAGTGCCTAATAAAAAGGGATAACTGTTTTCCCTGATGTAGTGGCTACCCTCCTGTTAATATGGTTCAGGATGTTAGTGTCTATGTGCTGGATGGTGCTTAGCTGGCTGTAGAGCGGTTCTCCCCAGTCTTCTCCAGCAGAGTTTCTTCCTTGCTGGTCAGTCCCCAGCCTGCACTGTTGGAAGCAGCGTCGTGGATGCAGGACTTTGTACCTGCCTTTGCTGAATTTTGTCAGTGTCCTGCTTGGCCCCTTTCCCCATCTGTTCTTGCAGAGCTCCACCTCCTGCCCCTAAGCCCATGTGCTCAGGCCACATGGTTTGGTGTCACTCACAAAATTGATGAGGGTGCGCTCTCCCTCCCAGTTATTCTCAGACACTAGACAAAACAAGGTGCCGTGACAGGCCCTGGAAAAACATGTTCATTAACGGCTTTTTGAAGGGTACAAAACACTAAGCACTACACTTCTATTCCAGCTAGACTTACACCCATCAAATTGTCCACCCCTCCACCAAATGAGGCACAAAAATTATGTGGGAGACCATGTCAGATGTCCCGCCAGTCAGGGTACTATGACTTCTTCCTCACTCAAGTAACCATTTCATTCTGATACAAAGTACAACACTCGGGAAATAGTTACCCAACAGTCTTAAAAGAATTCTGTATCAAACTCGGAAGAAAGGACTTCGATCTCCAAGGAGCATACCTGACAGAAACTCTCTTGACGGTTTAAGGCTTAAAAAGCCTCTTCAAAGGATTTCTTATGTTTGAAAAAAATGCTGAGTAATAGGAAAGATTATTTATTAGTAAGAACATTTCGATTTGTTTGAAACAGGCTATTGATTACTGGTCAGTCACCATGTGGGTTACTTCTAAACTCACTAAGCAAGAGTTAAGTTTTTATTTTATACCTTTACCTTACATGTGTGAAAAAGATTAATCAGAATATAATGCAAGTTACGTTACATAAACATTGACTACTCTGTTAAGATGTGAGTAATTAAGTCTGAATGAAGATGATGAAATGTCATTTTCTAAACATCATAATGAGGCTACCAAAAATACCACTTGCATGTCTTTAAATACAGAATAGCTGTATAAAGACTTGTATACAAACTAGTGAACCACTGACCCCATTTCTTCCCTTATTTCCTTTTCCACATCTGAGTATGTCACAACTACTCACGAAACTACTAGAGTGAGGTTTGGACTTCAGGAAAGACAGCCAAGCAATAATTTCTCTTACTACCTATTTTCTGTAATCTAAGTACCCAGTTCTGTTCTGCAAAGGCCACAGGTTGGTAACAACCAGTGTGTGTGGGAGAACTGCCTTTCTATCATTTTCCACCCCTTCCTCGTGAATCTGTTACGAAGTTCAGAGAGGTTTCTAGTCTTTAATGAAGGGATTGTCTTAGCATTCCTGCCTGGATTTCTGAGCTGCTCAATAGGCCTGTAGAGGGGCTGAACCTCAGGCTTCCTTTTTAACAGACAGATAAATTATTGCTGCTTTTTATACATGGTGGCATTGGAGATTAGAGTTAATGGTCTCTCTGACAAGTCTAGTTATTTGCTGGATATATATTTCATACAATACCTTCCATTTTCCCATATATTTGTTTTAGAAAGATTTAGCAACACATTTTGTGGACTTCTGCCATTCAGAATTCTCTGAAGTGTGGAGCTTAAAACGAACAGTGTGGCTTCTAACATTTAAAGGGCCTTTGCTGCCAAATTTTGTTTAAGACTGTGGTGCTTTGGCAGACTGAGGTGTTGCCTTGGGAATGCTGCTAAAGCCCCGAATGTTTAACTCTTGCTGTCCTAGTACAATCTGGAACAGAGGTACTATCATGTTCATTTGTGAAGGTTCACATTTCTCAGGGTAATGAGACTTATGCTCATAGTAAGATCTATGAGTTAAGCCAGTGTCTTCCTACTTAATTATTAAGGCAATTAATTTTATTGACTGGGGAGTCCTGGGGCTATATTCCTATTTCTTTACAGTTTTAAAGCACCAAACAGTAATTTTAATATTTTCTTATGGCTTTACTTGTTTCAGTGTAAAACTATTGAAATGAAACAATGTTTTAAACCAAGAAGCTGAACTTAATGTTTTGACTCTAGCTCTGCTTTCTGCTCACTTTTTCACTGTGACCTTTCTGGTACAGTGATTGAGATTCATCAGCATCTTCAGGACCTTTAGCAGGAAGGCTCACTTCTCCTGCTGCAGACATGACTGTGAACACTCAGGAAATGGGACAATCTAATGTTTTGGCCAAAACATTGTGTTCTGATGTAGCTGAGGATCACCAAATCATATCTGTGGGAAAGGACATCTTGGTGTTTGGAAGAACACTACCCAGAACAAGGACAACCTGCAGCTGTTCACATTCAAGTATCATAAACAAAACTCAGGCACAGCTCATTAAAAGTGCAGCTGCCTGCTGGTAGATAGTGGGAGCTTATTTGTGAGAGATCAGCAAGAGCAGGGCTGCTGCATGGGGGTGAAGGAGCACAGCAAAGTCATCGACAGCCTCAGGGCACCTGGGCAGGGCAGTGCCAGTGTCAGCAGCCAGGCAGTCATTAGGTGACAGCCAGGTATGGAGCCACGTCCCAGTTCAGTTTGGGAAATCCTCATGATAATTTAGGGAAATGGTGGAGTCACCATTTCTGGGGATATTTTAAAGGTGGGCTTTTGTCAATTTGGGGCATGGTTTGGCGATGGACTGACAGAGCTGGATTACTTGTTGGGCTCGTTGACCTTTAAGATCTTTTCCAAACCAAACGACTCTTTGATCCTGTGTGTCTGAGAGGGGGCAGGGGCTGACAGCTTAGGGAGCAGCCAAAATGGGCCTCCTGGGCAGAGGGGTGCGGGGAAACTAGTCATGGCCGGTTGAACAGTGATGCCTAAATGCGGTCTGATGCGACGCTCTAAGATGCAATTTGCTTCATTTATCTTTTTATGATCGTTATTAATTTATCCCTCCCTCCCCCCGTGCACTTACGTAAAGGATCTTTCCTTCCTGCCCCTGATTGACAGCCGGAGAAGCTGCCGCTGCTGTTCCCGGGGAGGACCGGCCCGCTCTGGCCGGCGGTGCGAGGCGGCGCTCCCCGGGAAGGCGGCGCTCCTGCCGTGATCCTGCCGCGCCGCTGCGCGCCCGCGGCTGGAGCAGCGGGGACAGCGGGGACAGCATGGTGGTGCCGCCGCTGCTGCGCGCCGTCATCATGGGGCCGCCGGGCTCCGGGAAAGGCACCGTCTCCGCTCGCATTATCAAGCACTTCGGCGTGAAGCACCTCTCTAGCGGCGACCTGCTGAGGGACAACATGCAGAAGAAGACAGGTGGGCATGGGGACGCGGGTGGGGATGTGTGCGCGGCGGCGACGACCCCTCTTCCTGTCCCCGTCCCGCGAGAGCGGTCCCACGCAGCGCCGCGGGAGCTCCCTCGTGACACAGCTCCGCTCCGGGAAGGGACACACGCTCCCAACACGCATCCCTGCTCCCTGCCCCCAGCCCCGCTCCTTCCCCCCCTTCCCCTCCGAGAAGGGAGGGGCGCTTCTTTAACGGGGTTTGCTGCTCCCACCTCCGTGTGCCCCCCGCGCACGCAGAGGTTGGGTGACTTCACGCAGCTCTTCTGGAGACCAGAGGCCACTGAAGCGGGCCTCATGTCTGCCGCCGTGGGTCCTCCATACTGTCACTTGCCAGCCTCTTCATGGAAGTGGACCGGGTTATCCTGTTTTCCTTGTTTTGTTACACCTCATTGCTTCCTTGTCTTGGGTGCTTTCCATAAGCACCCAGTGGTTTTTGTAGGTGTTTCTAATAGGTCTGATAGCTTCTCATGGTTTCTCCAGCTGGAAGCATCCTAAAAGAGAAAAATATTTACATTTTTCAACAGGCAGAGCAAGAGGAGGGGTTTTGGGCAATCAGACATTTTTGGATGTTCATTTGATTGAAGTAGGGGTACTTAGAATTGTTAACAGCTATTCCAAAATTATGCCTTGTCCTGAGCTGGCAGGCATTAAATAGTGGTGCTTTAAAAAAACAAAACAAAACAACAACAAAAAAAAAACAATGTGCAAAATTTTCAAACTGCATAGCTTTAAAAAGTATTTTTGTCTTATGAGTTCATATCATGCTTAGGTTTCAGTATGGTCTGTGTTTACATACAGTGATGCTTATACTGGGTAAATATACAAATTATTCTCGATGAACAGTTCTAGCTTGACCTCTGGCCTCAGCTGAGATACCACAGTCCCTCTCTCTGGTGAATTTTTGCAATGATGGAAGGTCCCCTCCTGACTTCCACATCTGTTTTTCTGTTTGGTGGGGTGAAAAACCTTGTAAGAACCATCTCAGGCTGCACGTGGTGAAGTGAGGGTACTATTCTTTCCAGCAACTTCAAGCTTTTGAAAATTCCATTCACTTGTAAGTATCACTGTAGTACTATGACTAGGTAACTGGCAGTCTGAGTTTTGGAATACTCATAAGCGTGTTTGAAGGTGAAGCAGTTGTGATGTGATTCCTATGTCTTCACACAAATTTTGTTTACTCAGTAAGGATAATGACTTTGGTACACTGACTGACTTTACTATTGTTGGTATTGTAGATACTGTAAGTTAAGAATTTGCTAGGAGCACACCTACATAGACAGACCTGATAAAATTCATGCTATTTCTACTTGGTTGCACAATCATACATTTTTATTTACAGAGGGTCTCAAAACTGTTCTGTTATGAACTTTCAGTGCAAGACATGGTGGGTAGCCATTCCAAGAAAACAAAGGAAATGTTATTTTACCAAGTGTTTTGAGGTTTACAATGTTTACTAAATACTTTAGGTTTTGTGCAAGACCACAGCACCAGAATCTTGGTAAAGGTTGTGTGAGAAGAAGAAATTCCAAGTGGAAATATATTGCTTTACTTGAGGTGGGAGCCTGAAGTGATGGAGAGAGAAGTGATTACACAAAGAATTCTAGATAGGTTGGGCAGGTGAAGGACTGTGAAGGAGAGCAAACGTGAAATGGAAGTTTAGCAGACACATTAAAATCCAGAATATACAGAAGGAAGTCAGTGGACAGCTTAAGAGGTGAAGTTTGCTCTAAATTAGCTACAGCGGAATTTACCAGAATCTGCTACAGAGTTTCTCATTCACTAGTAAATCCAGATGAAACTCTACTGCAATTTCATTGAAAGTCAATCACTAGTTTCAGAAATGGTTCCCAGAGGGTTGAGATGAAGTATGAGGTAGGAGGACTAGGTAGTACACTGAAAATAGTAGAACAACTGAGTGGCAACCCAGACAGCCTGGACAAATTCAGTCAAGGCAAAGATCCATGAGTTTTGACGACAATGGAAGAGTTCTGCAATTTCCAATTCTTTGGGAAATGAGTTACACTAAGATGGGCAGTTAAAGCTCTTGGAAAATTAGATATTGCTAACAGTAGTTATATGGTGCAAATTTTCTATTTGCTGTCTTGTGAAAATGGACATTGTTGAAAAGTCCTGTTGAAGATGAGTGTCCTTATCATTCTGCAGTTATTGTCATGTTCTTCTGGACAGTGGAGAGAGTCTGTGACCACTTCTCTAATGCTAAGGTAATTATTGTCAGGTTATGGCTAGAGCTTGATTGCTGTAATGTGGTTAGAACCTGCTGATGGTTTGTAGAGCTATGGAACATGGATACCAGTCATGACCTACAAAGGAAAGAAACCTGTGTTACCTGTAATTCTGAAGATTGCCATGCCTTTAGTGGTTTCAGACTCAACCTGAAAAAGCCCAGAACCAAATAAAATCTACAAAACCCCATGAAATCCACTCCCAACAGTGGGGGGGGGGGGGGGGGGGGGAGGGGAAAACTCTGAGCTAGTGTATCAACTTTTTGTCCTAATATGTGACTATTTGTGTATGTTTCTGCCTATTTTTTTTTCCCCTCTGTAATAGTGACTTTCTAAATTACCTGAGTTCTGCAGAGGGGGGCAAAAGGCAGCATCTTTCAAAGTCTGTTGGTCTAATAATAACTTGCCATATTCTAAACCTTTCTGGGCCCAAAACCTCATGAATCTTTCCAAAGTAAGTTAGAATTGTTCCTTGTGAACCTTGTCTTGCAAAGTTTTTTGGATCATTGCGGCTAAAGCAATGCTGCAACATAAATCAGTAGCAATGCCAAGCATCAAGTATGCTTTAAACTATCTAAGACATGATTTATTCCTTCTCCCAACCCACTTTTTCAGGGTACATGGTTCAAAGCACACTAGAATAATAAAAAAGATATGAAGAAGGGAGGTGGGGAAGAGACACTTTGTACACAGACAGACAGTCACCTTCTTTCCAGTTTGTGATATGCTGGAGGACTCGAGCACCACAGTCTGACTCTTTTCCATATAGTGAGGATGTTTTGAAATCTGGCCAAGGTGCACAGTGCCTGTTTCTAAATGGTCTTTGTACTTTTCAAAGTCTGACTACAGATGTGAACAGGCAGTGAGGGAAAATTGTTCCTTTATTATTTTTTTTTCTCATCACCAAAGATACTATTTGCATTATTTGAGGGCATGTACTGCTTTTCAGCTGCCTCATCTGAAGAAGGGCCTCTGTCCTGTTGCACATTTCATGCACTGAGTGATGGGACTGGCATTTATCACTGCTTTCTGCTGAAAGTGGGTATGTCAGTCCATCCCATTTTCTCTTTAGTTTTCTATAACTAGATCTTAACTGGTTCCAAGTAAAGGCTTCTGCAGACCCACAATAAAACCAGTCTAGCTGCAATTCTGGGTTACTTAACATAATTGGGTAATTGTTTTATAAATGAAAGATATGGAAAGATATGGAAACTTTGTGCCTAGGACACAACCTAGGCAAGTGAATTTCTTCCTGGCTATATGCACGATTTGGGTGAATGCTACTGCCTGCCATGTAGGAGCATAGTGTGATAGCTGGAAAGATAATACATGGGTGGAATTTTAGTGAGCCAGTGGGATAAATGACTGATACTAAAGGTTAGTCAGTTCCATGGGAAAATACTGGTGTCTGTGTACTCCCATAAATAGTGTACAATATCCATAAACACCCTCTTGCCATTCTAGTAATCATAAGAATACATATCTGCAGACTGCCAAAGGCTTTTATGTTTGTAATGAAGCCTAAGTGCAAGTTAATAACTAGCCAGTAAGCTAAGAAAATAGACTTTCTTTTCAGGAAGTCTGAGGGCTGATATCTTAAACTTGTATCCTTTCTGTCGCTTATTTTGAAGACTCTTGGTCTCTCCTCATTTTAGTTTTTGGAACTTCATATTTCAAATACATACTAGTAAATTTATTCAGAGAGTGTGAGGATAGAAATGTGTTTTGCCCTACAGGTGGATCTAATTAATCTGATATGTGTTTGTATGGTCAGATCCTAGTTGATCATCTGGATATTTTTTAATTTTGGTAAGCATGCTGTCTGCCTTGTTTACAACTTTTCTTTGTCATTCCAATCAAAACAATTTTTTTTTTGCAGGCTTGTGGGCTTTTTCTCATTTGCTGGTGGTCAGAGATAGTGTAATGCAAATTTTACTTTTGCAGAAGTGGGAATCCTTGCCAAGTCCTACATTGACCAAGGGCAGCTTATTCCAGATCACATCATGACACAACTAATGCTGAATGAGATAAAAGGTCTAGACCAGTACAACTGGCTATTGGATGGTAAGTTTTCATGTTGAGTATCACTATATATGGAGAGAAAATCTTCTCTGGAACACTTGGGACTGTTTTGGTCGCTGGTAGCCAGCTTGTGAAACTTTCAGCAGATAGTCTGCCCCAGTTTCCCTGGCTGACAAATGCTTTGGGTGTACCCCGCCCCCAGAACATTACAGGGATATTTAACACATGTTAAAAAGGATAGTTCAACACTCCAGAAGAATTTCAAAACTGGCAATTCTGGTATTTCTTATGATAATTCATGTGGTATTTCCCCATTAAAATAGGCATTGAGAAGTTTCTTTTTTAAAGTATTTTCTTATTAAAGTCCTTGGGGAATGGAAAGCTTTTGAAGGATGAGGCTTTGGAATTATTTAAAAGGCAAGGTATCAAGCAATGTGATGCAGTAACAAGGTAAGTATGGAAAAGTACTGCAGCAGTGTGGAGTGTAATCAAAACTATTGCTCAATTGTCTCCTTCATTTTCTGTTTGGTTCTTTTCTCCAGAGTGAACTGTTTTGCAGTTCTGCAGTGTAAGCTCATTGCTTCAGCATTCTTGCTAGAGAGAAAATGCATTTGCTGCTGTCTTCATGAAGTGGATGGCTCTTGTTATTCCAGCCCATGGGAGTAGAGTTGGATGCCCAGCACAAAAATAGTGTCTAGGCTGGACGCATGCTTTTTCAGACTGTAGTCACAACCTGTCTCAGTAGATAAAACAAAAAAAGTTATTGGTGTGGCTTTCTATTTGGAGGGAGTGAAAAATCCACAGTGGCCTCTGTCCCTGAGTGCTTTATTATAGTTGTATTTATGATTAGTTGCTCCTACGTACAGTGATATGTTCTGGTGGCTTTAGTCACACTTGGATTCCTTCCTGAGAGAAAGGCTTTATTCCCACAGTGAACAGAACAATGAAACCTAAACCATAAAGTAAAGAATGGCAGATACTGTTTTTTTTCCCTTTAGTTTCAGGTCCCATGTACACACAGTTCCAGTCTTGTGGATCTGGATGTGTAGCAATATAGCTGTGCCCACTGGCAGCTCTCAGCAGGATTGTGTTAAGACCATAAGAGAATAAATCAATTTCTGCTGCATGTTAATGTGATCCTGCCTTTAAACTTTTGCAGCAGAAATTTTGTCTGCATCAGCATTTATAATGAGACCCAGTGAATTACTCTTGGGATAGCTGTGGCATGATGGGCTTCACTGTTCTGTCGAAATGTGTTAACCCAAAATCTGAAGTTTGGTAACTGCAATGCAGAACAAAGAGATGGGGTCAGTTAGCTCAAACCAGAGTTGCTAAACTGCTTGCATGTTCACTTAGCCAAATACTCATTTACTGCCTTACAATAGGTTGGTGGCTTCTAGAGTCATAGCAGATATAGCAGTCTGAGCTGTGTGTGTCTGTGGGTGTAATCCATTTAGATTTATGTGCTGTATAATCTAGAGCACTTTTCTCTGTGTTCCTGGAATCTTCACCATTCATCACCTCTTGCAGGGCTTTTTCTGTATAGAGAGAACACTATGTAGAAAATGTCAGTTCAATTTCAATGAAGTGCTTTCCTAAAGGCACTTCAATTTGTTGAGGAATTTTTTCATTACCTCAGTCCCAAGCAAACTCACTTTCCAGCTGCATAACTTAGAAACATGGTGGCTGTTAATAGTAAGAAAGAACAGCAGCTCTTGAACAGTGTTCAACAGCAATGTTGAAGACTGAAGACCTGGCTCTCCCTCTGCTCTTACTATTTAGAAGTATTTTCATGAGATAATGTGAATGTGTGAGAAATAGGATGAGGGCATGACTGTGATGCAAGCCAGGTGCAAGAGACTTAATGCACAAGCAAGGACTTGGTCCGAGTTAATCATTTTTGTAATGATTTTCCTTACTCCTGCATGGACAGATCAACATTATGCAAGAGTTTCTTAAGTTTGTGCCTATTGGTATTTGCCTTTATGAAGAAGTTTACTTGTACAGTATGATGCAAATTAGAAGCTACTGAAGAAAACGAGATTATTCTAGAGCTTATTGAGGAGAGGAACTGTTCCAGTGAATACAGGATACAATAGCATGTTCTGCAGTAGCTTTGACCACTGAAGGTCTTGTGCTCAATTTTTCATTTCAGATTCTTTGTGGAGATGTTGGCTTTTTTGTTCTTCGTTCCCACTGCATCCCTCCTAAGTTCCACTAGATTATCGAATAGTTTAAGAACATAGAATAGGGAGCCACAGAGTTCATGGGGCAAAATGCAGCATCTTTGAAGTGAAGAGACAGGTTCCTGATCAGTCTGAGTGTTGTCACAATTATCATATCTGAGGGCAGTTTGATGCACTAAAACTCTTAGAAACCTTCTAAATCCTGTACTGCCTCTGGTGAATAGATTTGGCTTACTGCAACTGAATAAAATAGGTTTGTAATGGCCACCACCTTAAGCCACTTACATAGCTGTGAAAGTAAGATATATCACAGATGTTTCTAGGTTGTTTTCACTGGAGCTTTTATTATTCCAAACGTGTATACAGTGCTTTTATTCAGTGTAGTGGTATGTGGTATATATATGAATATGGGGTCTTTTTGCACTTATTTGTTGCACTTTTAGGAAGATGATTAGCTGAAATGAAGAAATAAAAACTGGGAGGCATTTAAAAAGTTAAAATGCCATGACACACTGAAAGATATTGGAAAACCTGATGTCTCTTCCATTCTTCCATCTTTATAGAACATGACAATACTTTTTTTTTTTTTTTTTTTTTGCTGTGTAACAATTATTTCTTTAATTATTCAATCCAGGTAATTTTTGCTATAACTCTGCTTTCAGAATTTTATGAAGTTGTTTCCTTTAAAAAGGTTTCCCCAGAACAGTTGCTCAGGCAGAAGCCCTTGATAAAGAATGTCACATAGACACTGTGATTGACCTAGACGTGCCATTTGAGACCATAAAGTGTCGGCTTACAGCACGCTGGATCCACCCTGCCAGTGGCAGAGTCTACAATCTTGAATTCAGTCCTCCCAAAGTGCAGGTAAGCAATATGCATTGGTGTTGGCACTAAATAAGTATTGCATTGTGTTTGCCAGCTACAGTAAAATATTGTTTGCATAATGTGTTTCAAAACACAGCAGCTCAGAACAAAAAGGCTCATCTCACTTCTTGGGAGTGCAGAATCTTTCTTTTCTGGTAACACTGTGCTGGTATGAGGGTATGTTAGTGACCTGGCAGAACCTCAAGGTGTTGAACAACGTTTTTGTCCCCTGCAGAGCAGAACACCATGGTGTTTTGTAAGCACTTGTTAAAGCTGTTTACTGATCTGGAATACTGTCTGCCTTGAGCACTGGCACAGGATCTGGGCATGGTCTTAGCCTGTTTGCAGCCTGTACAGTCCAAAATATAGATTTCTTTTCCTTCCTCCAGAGAAGTCATGTTTTAAATACAGGAAACACCAAACCAGCAGTCAGAGGAATCCACTTAAATGCTTTCCCTGTGTTTATATTTAACCAGGATGGGTATTTTCAAGGGAAGAGCTGCTATACTGCAAAACTGGATGTAGAAATGTTCAAGTCAGGGAAGCTTTTCAACAGATTTTTATGACTTGATATATCCTAAAGAGGAGCTTGAAGATAAAGACTGTACATTGTTACCTTAAATTTTTTCAAGAACAATTTGCTTTAGTGCAACTCAGCTAAAACTGTATTTCATCCTTAACTCTAACTTAGCTGTTGTGGCATCACATTTACCTAGAAGCTCTATTAATTTACATCAGAAGCACAGCAGGTCATGTAGTTTGGATTTCAGTGTAATAGGAAAAGAGGCCAGCTTGAAATACCAGGCAGGCACTGGAAGTGAGCAACTGAAAATGTTGCCTTTGTTTTGTTTGAAACAAGGTGTTTAAAATCATGGTTATTTTCAATTGCAGAAGAGCACAGGCAAGATGGAACAGAGAATTCTCAGACTTAAAAGAGTAGGCTTCAGCTGCCAGAGCTTTGCTATTTATGATCTGTCTTACCTTTCACTAATTAGCAGACTTACCACAACACAGTGGACTGCAATACTTACATTGCAAACACGGAATAGAGCTAAATAGGTGAAATAAGGTTGTCTCTATTTTCTTAATAGATCTGCAAAATGCTTACTTAGTAGGAACATTCACACATTAAGTCCCTACCTCTGTAGGGAAAGCTTCAGCTAACTCTTATGCCATTTTTTGTACAGCTGTTGTTAAATGGTAACTCTTCCATTTTGCAGCTTAAAATCAAAGGGCCATTAACTCCTTTGCCCATTTTAGTATTGTCAAATGAAGGTCCAATTGGTCTCTTATTTCCAGTTATACAGGAATGTATTACCAACAGTATTGTTTTCCCTTGCACATGGAGGTTTTATCTTCATATTCTCCATATTCTATGAATGTTCCAGAGGACAAATTAGTCAAGTTACAATGATTCATTGGCAATACTGAGAAAATATTTTTAACTGACAGACTTTTACTGGCAAGTGAACAACTTACATTCCAGACAAGAACACAGGCAGCAGCCTCTCTTTATAAGCAGAAATCTACACTCTGATTAAGTGCAAATTGATCATAATTTAAATAGAAAATTACATAAAGCATGCTTAAAGAGAAGTAAGCAGTATACTCTGGTATTTGCTTTTAACCATGATTAGGGCATTGACGACATTACTGGCGAGCCCCTTGTTCAGCGTGATGATGACAAGCCAGAGACTGTAAGCAAGAGGCTTCAGGCTTATGATGCACAAACAAAACCTGTCCTAGAATATTATCGGTAAGTAGTAAAATCTGTTCTTCCACATTCCAAAATCTTACTGTGCATCAGCATAGCGAGGAACAGATCTCTCTGCTACAGAATATATTATACCACAACAGCGAGTGTAGTGTGAATAGCTGTGTAGCTTTCATGAACTCAGTCAGAAATCAACCCAGTAGACTGAGTATGACTTTTCAGGGTTGCATGAGACCTTCTGGAACCTGTGTGGTGAAATAGCCTGTCACTGCAACCAGCCACATTTAGCTTCATAAAGAATGCTACATTACTCAATATATCATAGTATTGTTATGAGCAACAACAGCTCTGGTGGGTAACAGACAGTTCCTTTTTTTGCAAGAATTTACAATATTTTGTTTTCTGGATGTGTAAGTAGAAACTTTTGTAATAAGTGCAAGAGGTCAAGAAGCGATACACAAATACTGTTAATGAGGATTTAAATGTGGTTGTTCTAAGAACAGAATTGTGACTGGACCCAGCTAGCAAGACTCTTTTGGAATAAGTAGCTAATTCAGAATTGTCATTTGCATTGTGAAGTGGAAATAAATTACTAGTTCTTTTAAGAGTCAAAATTATACATGTTTCTCTTAATGTAAAGCTGCAAGCATCATACTGCTAATATATAGATACATAGTAGGTCACCATGTAGACCTCTAGTTTTACCTTGCCCAGACAAAGAAATTAGACTCTTGACAGCATTAATGATTGTCCTTTCTGTATTTCCATATTCACTACCCTTCATTGTATTCTTCCAGGACTGTTGAGCAGAAATCGATGTCTAGCCTGCATTTCCAATGCTACAGCTTTCTTGGTGTTACATCACATGCATATTTTCACACTCCTGCTGGGGTTATCTTCAAGTGAGGTGGAGATTTTAGAACAATTAAACAATTTGACATCTGTAATGCTTTCCTATTTTTCTTCCTTAGGAAAAAAGGGTTATTGAAATCCTTTTCTGGAACAGAAACCAATAAGATCTGGCCACATATCTATGCTTTCCTTCAAACGAAGTTACCAGATGTAAGCCAGAAAGATGCTGCCAACCCCAGGTGAAAATGGGTCAAACTTCTGCTCATCTGTCATAGCTCACTCCCAATTACATGAGATTTTGCAATCAAGGATTTGTCCAAGTAGTCTACCAGACTCATCAATGATTTAAGTCCAATGCAGTCCTTAACTTACACTATGGTAAAATTTTGTTGCCTGTGGTTATCACAATTACTTCAATGCTGTATTTTTTTATATTAAATATACCTAATTTTAAAAATACAGTAACTGTCTTTAACAAAAGCCAGTACTCTTGTGTCTCTTATTTGGAAAACACATTTGCAATATTGTTTGATGAAGGAAACACATTTCAGAATACAGTTTAATTAGAAAGCACATTGACTGATTTACTCAATCAGTAAATGAAGCAATGACAAGAACATGCAAGCACATTCCCTGAACATGTGTCTAGCTGGAGCTAGCCAGAAGCTGTGAAGAACAATGATCACTGGTCTGCAAAGAGTCATTTCAGAACAGAGCTCGTGTGTATGGAAACTGTTATGGAAAGGTTAGCTTGTTATTTCCTTACACAGATGTGACTTCATTTTGCTCACCATAAATTACACTTAGGAGCAGGGCAAATTATCTAAGCAAGTATTATGCTTCTATTTCTGCCCTCAGAGCAACTGTTTTGCAGGCATGGGAAATGGAGTTTCAATGACATGCAACACATTTGGTAAAGCCTCCGCCTTTGTGTGACCCTGCAAGACTTTATCAGTAAAAAGATACTGAACAGATTGTGTAATCTGGTCAATCTGTAGCTAGATGATCTTGACCAGTGAATGTCTTTTCTACTATCTTTGAAAAGAAGTGCTCACTGATGCCAGTGACATGATTTCCAGTGGTCAAAATATGAACTTTGGCCTATTACTGTAGCAATTTTTATTGTAGCAACTGGACTGGTTTTCACCAGGTTCTTGTCTCTGACCAGCTCTTGGGTTAATTCACTAGATAACTGGAAATACAAACTGCCACAGTCCACAATTTTTAACAGTCTAGGGACTGCAGACACTGCTATTTTTCAGTGAATCCTCCCAGCCCTTTTTAAACACTAATCAGAGAGGAAGTTTTAAGAGTCAGAAAAATCTGAGGAACAAACTACACTGTCTAGGTAATGTCTGAAGTAGCTGTGTCCTAGTAATGCAGGTTCCAATCTCCTTTAGCAGTGACTGTAAACAGCTACAGAGCAGGTGTGTTGACATACCTTGGACTGCATCTGCACATCCAGTTTTAGCATTTTGAGTATTGAGACACATTTGAGCCTAAAAAGAGATAGTCACTGTAGAATTTGTGACCTTTTCCCCATACTATAAAAGAACACTATGAACAGCAGCTATTAGTACAATCAGTTTTCCTTTCATTTAAAGAAAGCTTGCCAAGAAGGTTGACCACTTGTACTGTCCTCTTGAGGAAATGCCTACATATTAGTGAGAAACCTTGATTAGCTGCTTGTATTATTACATTTTGATTTCAATAAAAAAGTAAATTTTTTTTCACCAGCATACATAAATTTCAGTGAAGCAGAAGGAGGAGCAGGAGGGAATCTCCTTTTTATTTGACACTTATTTCTGCACCATACAGTTTTACCCCCTTGGAAACTTAAAAAATAACTTCTACTGTGTAATAGGTTGTTAGATCAATTGCTCCACTGCTAAGGGTAGCAAGTCACTGTGCTATATTGCCCTTACTACCCTTGCATCCAACATTCAGTTAAAAAACAACCTGAATTTACTTGTTTTCCTTAAGTTTCCCTTAATATTTAACTAATTATTAAGGAGGAGGTAGTGTTTACTTACCCCTTACTGGAATATCTGTCAAGTTTAACCAGATGCAGTAGAAATTTGTATTTTTTATCTCAAATTTGCATGTGGTACAGAACTGCTCCTTGCTCTTTAATCTTCAGTCTGTTTGCAAAAGAAGACTAGAGAGCAGAAGTCATATGGAAAGCTAGTTCTATGAGTGTATCTGCTATTGCATTGCTACTAATACTCTGGTATATTCTGCAGACTTAGACTTTTCCACATCTTGGCTGTAGGCAAAACTGAAAATTACTGGATTCTATTTCACAGAATCAGAGAATCATACAATCATTAAGGTTGGAAAAATCTTCCAAAATCATTGAGTTCAACCTCTGACCATCATCACCCTGCCAAATGACTCACAGCTCTAGGTGCCATGTCCAGTCATTTCTTAAACACTTCTAGGGATGGTGACTCCAACACTTCCATGGGCAGCCCATTCCAATGCTTGGCAATCCTTTCAGTGAAGGGAGTCCTCCTGATGTCCAACCTGAACCACCCTGGGCACAGCTTGAAGCCATATCCTCTCGTCCTGTTACTTCTTAGCTGGGAGAAGAGGCCAAACCCCACCCAGCTATACCCTCCTTTCAGGCAGCTGTAGAGAGTGATAATGTGTCCCTGAGCCTCCTTTTTTCCAGCCTGAATAACCCCAACTCAATCAGCTGCTCCTCACTGGACTTGTGCTCCACTGCTTCACCAGCACCACTGCCTCTCTCCAGACAGACTCCAGAAGCTCCATGTCCTTCCTGAAGTAAAGGGCCCAAAACTGAACACAGGATTTGAAGTGCAGCCTCACCAGTGCTGAGAACCAGGCGCAATCCCTGCCCTGCTCCTGCTGGCCACACTGTTGCTGGTACAGGCCAGGATGCCACTGGCCTTCTTGGCCATCTGGGCTCACATTCAGTCATTGTCCCCAGCAGCCCCAGGTCCTTTTCCTGAGGGCAGCTTTCCAGCCACTCTGCATCAGCCTGTGGCACTCCCTTTGGTTATTCTGCATGAACCAAAAACTGGAGGTAGGCTATGACCACTGAACTCTTGAAATCAATATGCCTTCCAAACCTACATAAAATCAGGACAATTCAGTAATGGATGATGAATATGTATGGATGCCACTACCTGGGGCAGAAGCTGTCTTTGCTAGTCTTCCAATTAAAGTATACATTTTTATAGACAGACCTGCTCTAATAGTAGCAAGTGAGAAAAGCACAGCAGAGTTCTAGAGTGCAAGGTTCTGTGCAAGGATCTGTTGTCTAGAAAATCTATTTGGATCTCCAGCTTCTTAAACAAGAAGCTTTTAATGCTTTTCCTCTTAGTGTTTGAGTTGACAATGTCAGAAATCCACTTTGGTTGAATAACATGGGACGTAACTTTCAAACAGTGCATGACACCTCACCCTATGCGACTTGTAACAAAGTGTTTTGTTTAAACTGAGGTCTTAGCCTAACCCTTGTACAAGTTCCCTTCATCAATTACTTCAACCATAACAAGACTTAGTTTAAAAAAAAAAAATGAAGTTAGCCTGATGAACAAGAAGAGAAGCAGACTCCCAGAAATCATACAACCCAGCACTCAATTTTAGACAAGTGTTACTTATGCTTTAGGATTAAACCAAGTTATGTTTAATGAAAGTATAATATAACATTTAAATCCCCTTAGTAGAGGTAGAAAGCCAGTGTTTTAATCTAATCCATTCAGATCAGAAATACTGATACCAGATACTGATTTATTGCTATTAGTGATAACCAAATTTGAGAGCTTATACTGTCAGCAAGGTAGCATGAATACAGTTGCAATCTCCAATATTCAGAGTAAAACATATCCACATCTGTAGTAAGACAATAGCAGATCCTACCAAGAATCTGCTGCTTCTTGTAAACATTGTATTTGTGCAGATGTTTAATTTCTAAAATCATGAAAGGCAAGGTTAGTAGCAGAAAACACATCCAGTTTCACATTCGGCAATATAAGAACCCTGCTCTTCAAGGACAACTAAAAACCTAGCAGCACATTTCAAACAATATTAAAAGTTTTTTCTTAATTACCCACCCTTCAAAGTCCCCCCTCGCCAAATCAAATAAAAACAACAAAAATCTGACACGAAAAATAAAGTGCAGTACCCAGAAAAATAAGTGTCAAGAAAATAGCCATGTTTGTTTCTTTGGGGAAAAAAAAAAAAGGGAAATAAAAGAGTACTTGGCCTCAGTCTTAAAAGTACTATAATGTGTCCATCATTTTAGATTCCTCTTCATCTCTTTGTATCACAGAGTTGAAACTGCAGACATCTGTATTTATGGAACCTTGTAGATCTCCTGTGTTCTGCAAAAAATGAAAAACTGACAGCTTAATGTTTTGTAATTGCATAGATGGAGGGAGAAAGAGAGAGAAACAAGGACTGTTTGCATTGCCCATCTTATGATGAGACAAATTTACAATAGAAAGGAAGTAAGGTCTGAAAACATCATCAACCAGTATTATGTCACTGTGTCAAGAATTTTGAAAATTTGCTAGCGTATCTTGTATTTGATCTTAGTATTTCTAGCACCTAACTGCACATTTATATAAAATTCAGCTGTTTGATCTACATCTGAGAGGTACTTTAATCAAATTATTTTAAACAAGTACTTTTCAATTGTGATTCTTTTCCTAATACATAATTTTTGACAATCTTTTAAGTTGTTTCTTCATTCCAGAATGTGGCCATAACTGGAACTGCAAAAAACAACTAAGTGTTTTTTGTGTCTCCCTTTTATCACAAAGGGAGACTTTCCTTAGACTTGACTTCTTCCCCAGAGAAGTTGGGGGTCCCTGGCAGTGTTCAAGGCCAGGCTGGATGGGGATGTCTGGCCTATGAAAGGTGTCGGTGCCAAGGCAGGGAGTCTGGAACTAAATGACCTTTAGGGTCTGCTACAACTCAAACCATTCTGTGATTCTCTAACTTACTGATCCCATGATTGTACACTGCTTGTGGTGATGACTGGGAATACAGTTCTAGGATCTGATCGGTTTTATCATTTATTTTAGGCATGAAATGTAAAGGCAATGAACAAACACATAGTTTTGACTTTATGCTGATGCTGTGAATTTCAGCAAGTAAAAAGAAAGCCCATAAATGCCTTGTGTATTAATAACACTACATTATATATCCCAAGCACCAGCAATTCCAGAAATAATCCTCCTTATATCTCATAAAGATACAGCTTCTCTAGGCAGGACCTAATCCTGCATTAATTAAATTAAATCTTGGAAATCAACCTACCTGTAAAAAAGATGTCCACTCTCCCACACAACCAGGATTGACATTGAGATCATGGAGTAACATAGTTTGAAAGCCATGTGATTGTGACCAGATTCTCACTCTCGCCTTGAATGCCTCAAGTTCACTTTTAAAGGCCTCAAAGTAGCCTTCTCCTGTCTGCAAAAAGAAAAATGAAGTATTTGTTCTTTAGCCAGATTTACTTTTGAATTTTAAGCTTACACAGTGCTGAAAAAAATCCATGAAGTAATGACATGCAGTTATACCTTTTGGGGAATAACAACTGTGAACCACTCAGAAATAAAGTTAGTCAATTTGAAGTTATGTTTCATGTAGATTTCTTTTTAAGACAATCTGTAGCATTTAGATGCATAAATAAAGTAGCTGATTTATCTGAGAACATGTAAAACTAAATCTAATTTTAGCCTGTAATTTATTCCAACTCATAAGGTATTGTTACAACAGGTGCTTGTTGAAGCCCTTTGGTCAAAAGTTAAGCACAAACGAACTCATATTTTAACTGCACTCATTTAGGCAATATCAAGATCCATTAGTCTTGAACAACTGAATACAGTCTACAGCAAATCACAGTTTCAGTTTTCCCGCCATTTTCCTACAAAGCTCTGGATTGTCCCATTTCAGTAATGAGAAAGGGACACTATTTATACAGCTGCACCACTATAAGGGGCAGATGAAAAGGAAAAGTTGCGACAACATGTAACTAAACTTTGAAAATAATGTGTAATTAGTCAATAGTCAGACCAGTTTAAGATCAGTTGGTGTTTGCTGCTGTTAGTTAGTTATTACTTGTCTGTAACACACCTGCTGTCCCCCAGCTGCATCTTGCTTTCCACCTACAACAAGCAAAATCCACTAAGCTTTCATTTGCAGAACCGGAATAACAAAGTATTCTATCTAGAAAATAACTGCTATCAAAGCACTGTCCCATAAGCCTAAATCAGTCAAAAATTTATTTAGCCTCACATGGTTGGGGAGAAATCCTCTCTAAAACATTTGTATCAAGAGTTTCTCACATAATTACCCAAAATGACTTACTTTGGCTTTTTGGAAAAAGAGACGAAAACATCCTCTTGGATCCACATTGCAGCTTCTGGCAATTTCTATAATAAACTGCATTACAACTGCTTGGTGTGCTACTTGCTCCATCAGAGCTCTTTTCTGATAAAAAGAAAAAAAGTTAAAGTTCTGATTTAAAGAAGTTTCCTGAGATTATATTTCTAAAATTCAGCGGAATTTCCTTTTGTTCCAGTTCCTAAGCAGATGTGAACTGATGCTTACATAAAAAAAGAGGACTCATAATTAGCTATAACTAGATATAAATGTGACAATGCACTATCAATAGAGAGAGCTGGAAGAACAGTTAAACAAGTTAATGAAGTTGGTCACCTTTCTACTGTGCAAATGGGGAAATGCGAGCTTCCAAAGATTTAAACATCTTCATACCTGTTCAGCTTCTAGATGAAAGCACCACAACATGAGATACCTAGATGTTTCTTCGCATACAAGGTACGGGTGATCAGACAAAAACCTTTGACTATCATCCCATCTGCTCAGCATGCCTAATAAGAGAAACACAGTTAAGAGATAAATGACTTAATGCATCAAGGAAGTTAGCTGCATTGATACCAAGTATACATAACAACTTGGCAGTTTACTAACCTCAGAATAACAGCATGCAGCTAAATTTGGGAATTTATACATCTAACCAATGCTGAAAGAGCATTACTAGAAGGCATAATTAGTCTTTGAAGATGCTAAAAGTAGATTATATAGTCATGCACTCCTAGTAATGCTGATATTTTTAATCATTCTCACAAGCTAACAAAGAGGTATAGATATCTATTAGTTACAAGACCAAATAGCTCAAAAAGTTTATGAACAGAGATTACATTAAGTGATTCTAACAAACACAAATACTCTAAATGTTTGCAAATAAAAACGCAAAGAACAGAACCTGTAATCTGTCAAAAATTAAAGTGCTTCTAACATATAGTCTGCAAGATTTTTAGAGAATTCAAATTAATTATACAAACAGTTTGATCTCAAAAACAAACCCAAACCAGTATTAGAAAGTTAATCAGAACTTTGAATGGTGGTATCACAGCACTACCTTCAGGTAACAAGCTGAATGTAAAAATCAGAACTCAATACTCGTAGCACTTCTTAAAGTTGTCCTTCAAGTATCTCTGACAGTCATTACTGGCAACAGATACCAGATATACAGCTCCACCTGTCTATCAGCACATAATTATAACTGGGCTAAAGATTATCTCAGGTCATTACCAATGAATTATCTTAATACTAGCAAACAAATGTTGAAAGAGAAAGCAACAGCTTGTATTTCTTTTGACTGTTTTCAAGTTATTCTGCGTAAATTCTTCATTGCTTTGAAGCCAGAGGAAGATACAGAAACAGGACTCATGCAATGTAGTGAAGTCCACATTGCCCCTTGGCAGCAGCTAGCATGGAACAAGTGACTTCAGAAAGGACTAATGTACTGTGGCTTTCTACAGTGAACTTATGTATCACAAATTAAAATAATAACATGCCTTTGAACTCAGGAAGAACTAAAAAAAATTACCTTCTGTAATAATGCTGATTCTTTAACAGTCTAATTTGAATTTAGACAAAAAGGAATTTTGCCCTTCTCTAGCTAGGAAGCCTACAAGACAACCTCTTCTTTTTTTACCTTCTGAAATGCATAGGAGGAGAGATGTTTTCTAATTCCAATATCATTACGCTGAACAGTTAAGGTACTTAAGAGAACCTGTGCCTACTACTGCTATGTGCATACTTTTGGTAGTGCTGTGCCTTAACTTGACACTTGAAAAGCTTGCTAAGGCTAACAGGGCTCAAAACCCTTTCTTTAAAACAGCTTTAAGCCCCTCAGAAGACAAAAAAAATAGTAAAAACAACTTTGTAAGAACAACTGAATTCTGCCAATCTAGTCTTATTCCTGATTGTTCCAGAATTCCAAATATGGCTGTACTATACTATAGCGTGAAACCAGCTGGAATGGCAAGCACTTCAGAGAACCATAAAAATTTTAGATTATGTTCCAAGATCAGATGTGTGCTCAATCGGGTTTAACAATTACGACAGAGCTAAAGTGACACCTAGTGGATAAATAAGTATAGTTCTAAACACACAATTCTGAGCATACATACTCTCACTGTAGGTGTTAACAAACATGTCCATTTAATCAGCCATTACCCTTACAGATTAACAGATGTCAGAAAATCATTTAATAAAACATTTAACTTAATCTCCTTTAAAAAAGGAGAGAGCCGTGGATGATCGATGCACTTTTATATACATGACTTATATGTCTAGGAATGTTCCTGCCTTTTCCCAACGGTGTGGAATATCCCTGGAGTCCTGATAAAATAAAACTGAACAGTCTGTCATTTAGGTCTTTCATTTATTAGCATTCATTCTGTACAAGAAGAGCAACACAAATTCTGTAGGAATCACAGAATGTTGGAAAAACAGACTCACCGAAGTGTCTAATCTTTTGTTCATGTTTTTGCATAAGTGGTTCAGACACAGCCTCATCTTCAATTTCTTTTCTTTTTTGATTAATAAAACTCTGAGGAAGAGAAAGATTGTACTGTCACATAAACTCCACAGATACTGCTTAGTGATATAAAGGAGTTATTATACTTTAATATGTTACTATTTAAGTGACTATGTTCTAGTTTTAGAGTTCAGGAGGGTTTTTTTCAGAAAATGTCTTACCTAGTAACAAAATTTCAAAGTTTCCTTATAGTCTCTGAAAAACTTCTGTTTTCATATAGGAACTTACTGATTTGTTAGTCATGAGAATCATGTACATTGCAGTCTGGATCAGGAAAATTAGGAGGTGTGATATTGATGCCAAAGTGATTTTTGCTTTTATATATTCTTCACATCTATTTGTGGCTCTGCAGCCTATTATTGTATAACTATATAGATTCATAGCTAGAATTTTACCTACTCGGTTAGCAGGAAAGACAAAACACATTCCTAAAAGCTCAATCCTCATCTAGTTTCTTCTGAGACCAAGGACAAGACTCTCCCATAAAAAACTAGAGAGAAATGGGGGCTTCAGAAGAGAGTTGAACCAAGAGGGGGAATTACCTCAACATCTGTGTTTCTAATTGGGCACTCTTGTCAATTATGCTAATTTGCTACACTTAGAAAACTGTAGTTGCTCTATGCCACATGTGCACCTTTGGCACATTTTTCAGCCTGTATTTCGTTGTGTTGTGCACCTGAAGGGACCCTTCATAAAAAGTTAACCACATATTTCACCTGTGTCTGGCTTGTGACTTTAGGGCTCAGTAAAAGGCATTGATAGTTATTGAAATTAAATTGTGAAATCAAAGATAAGATCCTACTATTAAAAAAAGTTCATGCTAAATAATTTGTACTACAGTAGACAGTATTAGAAACGAACTAAGTTTCATATTCTGGGTTGGATGGGACATTTAAAGACCACAGAGCTTCAACCCTCCCTGCCCAGGCAAGAACATCTACCACTGGATTAGGCTGCTCCAAGACCACTCCAATTTGACCTCTGTTGCTTCTAGGGATTGGGTTTTTACAGCTTCCCTGGGCAACCTGTTCCAGTGTGTTGATAACCTAATAATAAAAAAAAAGTCTTTTGTATATCCAATCTAAATCTATCATATTTCAGTTTAAAGCCATTCCCTCTTGTCCTGTCAGCACAGGCTGTGATAAAAAAAATGTTTTTCTCCATCTTTCTTATATGGACCCTTTAAGTACTGAAAGGTCACATGAAGGCAAATTAGGGCTCTCCAGAGCCTCCTCTTCTTCAAGCTGAACAACCCCAGCTCCCCCAGCCTTTCCTAACAGGAAAGGTGCTCCAGCCTTCTGATCAGCTCTGTAGTGCTACTCTGGAGCAGCTCCAACAGGAGTCCTTCTTGTACCAGGGACCCCAGAACTGGGGTTTGCTGCATTGCTTTGCAGGTGGGTCTCAGGAGAGCAGAGGGGCAGAATCCCCTCCCCGGCCCTGCTGCCCACACTGCTTTGGATGCAGCCCAGGACATGTTTGCCTTTCTGGGCTGTGAGTGCCCATGGCTGGGTCAGGTCCAGCCTCTCACCCACCAGCACCCCCAAGTCCTTCTCAGCAGGGCTGTTCTGGTCTATTCATCCCCAGCCTGTTTTGGTACCAGGGGTTGCCCCGACCCAGTTGCAGCACCTTGCAGTTGGCCTTGTTAAAACACATGAGAACGCCATGGGCCCACCTCTCCATCTTGTTTGGGTCCTCTGGAAGGCCTCCTTCAGGTCTGACAACCATGCCACTCAGCTTGATATCATCTGCAAACTTGCTGAGAGTGGCCTCAATCCGTCTGTTTAATTTAATGAAGACATTAAATAACAGTGGTCCCAGTAGAGACCCCTGAAGGACACCACTGGTCCCTGGTGTCCATTCGGACTCTGAGCCATTGATCACTACCCTTTGCATGCCACCAACCAACCACTTTCTTCTCCACTTAACAGTTCACACATCAAATCCATCTCTCTCCAGTTTAAGAGAGAAGGATGCTGTAGGAGACCACATCCAAGGCTTTGCAGAAGTCCAGATAAATGAAATCTGTAACCCTTCATCAGTCCACTGATGCTGTCACCTCATCATAGGTCATAGATAAGGCCACTGAATTAGTCTGGCAGGACCTGCCCTTGGTGCAGCTATATGGAATGTCCTGAACTACCTCCCTGTCCTACATGTGGCTGAGCACAGCTCCTAGAAAGGTCTATTCCATGACCTTCCCAGGCACAGAGGTGAGTGACACATTGTGTTTTTGTGCCACACAAGACACAGAAGACACTCAGAGACTAGTAACAACTGGAATGAACAGAAGAGGCTAGCACTTGCTTCCATGCACAATGATACAGGTCATACCTTATTAAAAACTTCTTTACTAACAGGATCTGTGTTCCATAGATTCTGTCGTTCCCTCTGGTTCAGTGCTTCTTCTTTTCTTCTCCACTCTTCCTCTCTCCATCTCAACTCGGCAGCTTCAGTCCTTGCTTGAGCAGATTCCTGATCACAGGATTCTGAATTATGCAGTGCTAAACTACCGAATTTTTGCTGGGCTTCTGCTAGGTTCCATGTGCATTCTACAGAGTGCTTCACAAACTCTCTTTCTTTTTGGCAGGCTAATTCAATCCCTTGGTTGTATGTCTGTGAGGAAAATCAGACATGCTATTTATGGAGAGAAAATTGTTGATTTATAGTTTCTATAGTAGCAGACTGGCCTAAATCCCAAAGCTAATAATAATGCACCTGGAAAGCACCTTAGATATGCAGCATTGTAATAGCAGAAGTGATAAAGCATGGCAATGTACGGCTAGGTCTTCTAGAAAGAGATCTCCAACTCAAGTCACCCTATGTGTGACTTTACACTTTATTAAGTGTATTTGCAAAATCATGGATCATGTGCTGCTATCAGTAATAGACTCCAGACTGCAGAAATACTTTTGATGCAGCTGAAATCCCTCTGGCTATCTCAGGGTTGGAACATTAGCAGCAGCCAAGTGTGAGAATACTCTGAATATACACTTCTGATAAGAAACTATTTGGCTTATGATGTCAGATCACAGCAGGAAAGTAACTGGTGCTGCCTGCATTTCAGTATTAGTACCCAAACAAATGGCCAACATCCTCTCTTGAACTGATGCAAGAAGTGGTATTTAAGTCATAAGGTAGCCAAGGCCCAGCACAAACACATGCTTCTTTAGGTCAAATCTGTTGAGGATGTCTCTACTCATAGCTGGGAGAGAAAAGGACCATCTTAAGCAACCCTATTTATATTATTTCCAGGTGTGTGCTCAGAAATCCCACTCAGTAATATGCTAAGCCTTTCCCACCAAGAGCGAAGAAAAATGCATCCATATGCATTAGCTCCTCAGCCTTCCACTGCCACGTTATGAAATCTGCAGTGCTGATAGCCTCTGGCAGGGGCACACGAAGGACAATTTGTGAAAAACTATCTGAAGGCAACTTTAACGCAAGTAAATCAAACTTATTGTCCCAACTTTGTCTGAGAATTACAATATTTTTATTTCTGCAGTAAGAAGAAGAAAATTCCACCTTTGGAAAAGTAACGTAATGGCAGCTCCTTGCGAGACCACACAGAATTCCTTACAACGCGTTTATAAATCGCCGCCTCGCCCTGGCCAACAGAGGAACACACCTATTTGCCCCTTGGGCACAGGGACGCTGGGATAACTCCAACCCAGCTCCCTCGGCATCGCCTGCCCGCGGTGGAGCTGTTACGCAGGGCGGCCCGCCAGACCCCACCTGTTCCCGCCGGCCCTCGGAGCCCCGGCGGGCGCTCCCGCACGGCCCCGTCCCGACACGGCGACCCCGCTCCCACCGCCGCCCCTCCGCGGGCCGCGCCGCCCGGCACCGGCCCACACCGCGGGCGCCAGACGCGGGGCCGGGCTGCGGGGCCGGGGCGCGGGCGTACCTGCACCTCCGGAGAGCGCTGTCGGAAAGCGGCAGCCTGCGTCCGCTCCTCGTCCTCCTCCTCCGGGGCGCCGCCGTCCCGGGAGCGCGGCTGCCACAGCGCCATGCCCGGTGCCGTCCGGCGGCGCGACCCGTTCGCCGGAACTGGGGTAGCGACACTTCCGCCGATCGGAGGGCGGCCGGGAGCGCCCGCCCTCGGCGTGGCGGGAGGGGCGAGTGGCGGGCGCGCCTCCGGGGCGGCAATGAAGGCAGCGAGGCGGGCGGGGCGGCAATGAAGACAGCGGGGCGGGCGGGGCGGCAATGAAGGCAGCGGGGCGGGCGGGGCCCTGCCGCGGGTCCGCCTCGCCCGCGGCTCCTCCCCGGTCCTGGCCTTTGGTGTCGCCGGTGCCCGTGTCGTGCGTCGGCCCTTGTCCCTGCTCCCGTCACTGTCTCTGACCCTGCCGCTGCCCCTGTCCTGTGCCGTCGGCTGTCCCTATGCCTTTCCCTGACCCTGCCTTTCCCGAGCCGCTGGGAGGCCGCTCACCTTCCTGCAGGCTGCCCAGGGCGCTGGCAAACTACCGTGTGTGTGTGTACGTGTATATACGATCCTTCAGTCCTAAGAGCTCCTGGGATGCTGTCTAGGGTGTCGTAATAGCTTGGCTCTTCTCTGGGAATGGAAGTTAGCATATAATGAGGCCATACCTTTGTGATAGCACCCTCGTAATGATTAAAATGTGCTCTCGTTGTAGCCATAATTTTTACCCATGGATTGGCTGTTTAGCTCTTCCTCCTAATAGGAGGTGCTGACTGATTCTTTAGGGGTCGCAAGTGTAAAGTCTGCAAGAAAAATATGCCAGGAAAGCTTTAGATTATATGGGAAGGTAGGGGACGTGTTGCTGTGCGTTGTTTATATAACAAAGGGATTACTGCTGTGGCTAAAGGGGTAATACTAGTATGTTGCTCACAAGAGTTCTCATGAGATAGAAGAAAAAAAAAAGGTTTTCACTCAATCGTTTTCTTGTAATCAAATGTTTCTGTGTAATGCTAAGGCCTATTAAATTTAGTCCCTGTTACAAAGGACTATAAAAGCAAAAAATACAAAATGAGAGGACTCCCAATGACAGCTCTTAACCTGGCATTTTGAGGTTATCAGTAATAAACCAAGGGCCACTTAGTCTGTTCTGGGATAGGGTCCTGCAGACCGGACTGGTGCACATGCCTAAGACTAGACCAAGGAATTTTGTGTGAAAGTAACCTTTTGTTTCGTAAAGTTACATTTCCTGGTGTGTTTCTGGCTGAGAAACAAACATATTTCTCAGTTTGTGCATCTTGGATCAACACAAAGAGGGAGAATGAATGCCTTCTTCCTGTTACTCCTCTCTTGTCTCATAAGGTGTGCTTTGAAAAGGTGTCTTTGATTTGTTGCATGTTTTGGGATAGAAACTGATGCTTCAAGTCTTGTATGATACGTAATTCAGGTGTAATCTTATTTCTCTTTAGAAGTGGTAGGTTATTCTTGTTTCACATGTATCTCAACATAATAAGATGCATTATTGTGCCCATTCCTCAAATGGAACTTCACATTTCTTTAAGATTTTATGATCTGGAACGCTGACGTAAGTGGTAATGAGAGGTCATCTCCCACGTGGACATATAATATAATTATAATGGCTATCATTTGTTAACATTTCTGTCTGTATAGAAGACATGTGATGTAAATGGAGACCTAAACAAATTATGGACAAGTGGTTTTAGTGCCCTTTTACATGTCATTTAAACACCTGGAACTGGTGATAAGAGGAGTCTCAGTGTTTTTCCTGTACTTTACTGTATGTTTATGTTGTTTTTGAAGATAACTTTTTAAAAAATGGTGTAAGATAGCATGCCTGTGTCTGCTGACAGGCAAGCTCATGTTGAAGCCATTTGCAAAAACAGGTATGCAAGAAGTTTAGAGGAACAGTATATTTCTTGTCTATTTGATCCAAAGTCTTCTTGATTGTTTTTTCAAATAACTCTTACTACCTGTGTGTTTCTTTAAAATTGTTTACATCTGGCTCTCAAGAGGCTTTTCTTTGAGTAGCATGATTGCTTTTACTTTCCTCTCTGGTTGTCCTTGACACAAGTGGAAAACTACACATGGAAACTAAAGCATTATTGTCATTAAGGCCTGTCTCAAGGTAAACTCAACTCTGAACACGTGACTCTTTGATCTCTACGCAATAAAACCCCACAGTCGTGTTATGACCAGAAATGGGAAATAAACCCACTTCCAAAGATATGTTTACTTAAGGCTAAGAGTAAAGTAATTCACATTAAATAGGTCCTGTTAGATAAGTTCATCTTTCATCTTACCACACATTAGGGTTTTTTTTGTGCCTGTCACCTTCATTAGTAGGTGTTGACAAACAGTGAAGTAGCACATTTTCTAGGAGAAAACATTGCTTAGGTCAGGCCTCTTTAAAAAAGACAATTGCTAAAATATGTCTGAAAACACTGCTGTCATTTGAAGACGTACGCTGATGACTTAAACAAAAAAAAGAGTAGCAAATATTAATAAAACAAGAGGAATGCAGCTGAATGCATCTTCTCTAAATAGGTAGAATGTCCAACATTTATGCCCAAATGAAATCAGTAATAAAATTCCAATTTACTTCAAGGGGTCAGAATTTCACTCCAGGATGTGCAAAGAGTATTTGAATAAGACATAATTCATTGTAGCAAAATAGACAAGAGCTAAAGGCAGACAAATGCATTTGAATTTGTTTCTTAATAGGTATTTCACAGGTGATATCTTAACTGATTTTGTTTTTATAAGTTATTCAAACACACTTTACATAATACACAGAAACATAAAGGAAAACTTCCTTACATTTTCTCATTTGCCCATAATCTCTGTGGAAAATTACTGTCCTTTAAGGTGTTTAGAGTCACAGCTTTTAATCTTTTAATTTGGGATGTGTCCTATAGGATTGGCCAAGAATTCAAGTGTTTTTCAAACATATATTTCCCAATTGTACTTGTGGCTCTTCTGGCTTACAGTTCAAAGAATTGCACTCAGGGTACTGTAAACCTGATATTTTTTCCCTACAAATTACAGGCTGTTCTGAAATTGATGCCTATATGAATGAATGTGAAATTTCAACTTTGTTTTTTCCAAAACATTGCATAACTTTAAAAATGTAAATCAATCTTAAAGTACACAGTAATATATAATATTAGCTAAGTTTTTTGCTTAGTGGTGGCTTGGCAAAAAATACGATAATTATTTTGAATAGGTTTTAAAGGGTTCCTGTGAATGCTGGTTTTTTAATGAGTGTTATAATTAATTTATTTGCTTCTTACTGTTTTCCCAAAGATTTTTGAAGGTGCTTTAGATCCTGCTGCAGAAAGCAAAATACAGAAAGTAAATATGATATTTGAAGAGGTGATAATTAAAATTGAAAAAGTAGATCCTTGTATTCACATAATGAGTCTGTTTCTCTGACTGTTTCCAGAGTACATGACCTGGTACACGTTGGTCCCCCCTTATGCTGCACTTATTTGAGCCATTTGAATGTCAGCCTTTATAAGCAAGCTCCCCTCAAATCAGTTACATGATTTTTCCATTCTTAGGACAGGCTGTGTTCTGACACCTAGTCAGACACACTAGTCTAACCTGACACTATGCTTTTTATTTTTCTATCAACAATTTCGCATTTTGAAGTCTGTGACAAGTCATGTCACATTTAATGGTTAGGCAATCTTTTAAAAGCCAAAACCTATTGCCTGTAGGGGATATGGGAGAGAAAAAAAAATTATAACAATGGCCTGTCTACATTCTGTTTTGCCATTGCTAGTAAATTTTCCACAGTCAGTCATACCTACAGAATGTTTTGTTAAAATATTTTCATTCCTTACCTTTAATTTACTTGGAATTCCTTTGTCTTAACAGGATTTCAGGTTTTTGTCCTTGTTTACAGGAGCAAGCCATTCCTGTAAAATCAATAGAAGCTCAAGCAGAAGCCACTAACTATCCCATTGTCCTCATGGATTCTAAATCCATCAGGTGTCAATCACAGAGACTGACTGTCCTGATACTACTTTTATGTGTGTATCTATTCTAGTAATAATGGTAATGATATTAGAACAAATACTTAAGGAACCGAAGTAGAAAGTAGCTCTGCATCTATCTCCTTTCTCATCTATCATTTGTCCACTCTTCTCATTCCTTTGCTGTTCTTCCTCCCTTACTTTCTGTATGGGTAGCTTTTGATTACAGTCCCTGGTGTAAACAGTAAATCTATCATTCAGCCACCCTGCTATATTTTATTTTTCATATGTCACTTAATGTAATAAAATTTGAATTAACTCATCTTGTAACTTCAGGTAATAGGCAAGTAAATATTTTTCCATATGCTAACTGATTTGATACTGTAAAGGATATTAGTATCAGGATACTAAGGATACTAGTGTTAGTTTTATGTCATGCCCCCTAGCTTTCTCTCCCTTATAAATGTAAGGACCTCCTCCACTGGTATTTCTTTCTACTCCATAGTTTCTTGTATATTGTGGGTACACACTTGCGTAGAAAAAAAATTCTTTTCTGATTTGAATTATTTGTTAGGACCAGTCATGATGCTTTAGTTTCTTCATCCTAATTTTCTTGTTTCTGATAGCAGTCTGGTTTTCTGGTTGCATTCAACCAGAACACAAAAGTGTAAAGTTCATCTTATTAGATAGTCATCTTCAGGCTTAATATTCTTGTGTGTGTTCTTGTAAGATGGGAAAAAGGCAAATGGACACGGGGTGGCAGATAAATGCTATTGTTGAGGTCATTGATTATAGACCATTCATGTATGTTCTAAAACTGCAGGCTATTTACTAAAATTGGTTATTATTCTGTTACAGCAAATTTAAAATATACTCTATGTTCCCCATATAACAAATATTTCTTCTACATTTGGTATTTATTTTTCAAGATATTTTGCTTGAGATAGTAATCTTTCCCTTTCCTTTTTGCTTTATGCTTTGAAGAGTTGCTGATATATTAAAGGGTAATTTGTGATATTATTCCAGTTTCAAAAACATCAGTGATACTGGGGAAGGATGCAAAACCAAAATTGAGATAAGCTATTATTATCTCTACATAAAAGCCTAAACAAGGGAAAAAAAAGAGGGTGATCTGGCTTAGTACAGAGAGTGCTCATTTTCTTGTATGATTACTTTCATGCAAGCTTTGTGGGTATCATGCTATCAGATAACTAGGTGTAGTGTGTAGAGCTTGTTTGTCTTCTGGGCAGAGCATTTTTTTTCTGTGTGTCAGGACAGAAAAGACTGATCAGTAATACCTCTAAAAGGGATGAGACTCTTTTTAAGTATTGCCAAAGGATTTAATAATATCATCAGCATATTCTGGCCCTTTAGAATATCCATTTCTTAATTCTGCATAGTACTGACATATCCTTCATGCATCAATTGTCATCTGTTTTCATTCTTGTTGTTATTTGGCTCTGCAAAATTATGCAGCTTTGAGATTTGGCTTACTTATTGTACTGTGGGGTATACTATCTTCTTTCAACTTTTTAAATTTAAAAGATATTGACAAAAGCAAAGTGTATTCCTCACAAGAGGAACCAGTGCCTACCTATGTCCTTGGTACAGCACAAGTCAGACCTCATATGGCAAAACTTAGTATTGCCTTCTTTTCAGAGTGTCAAAAACTCACAAAAGTTTTTCTTGGATGTTGTAAAGCTGTGATCCATTAGAAAGACAGAAAAGCAGTGTGACTAAATATGATGAAACTTTGAATATGATCAAACATGGTAGTCTCATTATTAACTTCTACTGAAAATTTTCAGCCTTGTAACATGGTTTGCAGGGTTTGTTTTGCCTCTAGTTAGAAGTGAACATATCTTTGCTTCTGTAAAGACACAGAACCTGTCCAAGTGAAGGCAGCAGCAGCTTTTTTAGCAGAATATCCATTGTGGCCATCTTAGTGTCACACTCAGGAAGGCAAAACCCCTGCTGTAGTTTCTAAGCCAGATACTTGACAGTGTGCCATATAGCTTGCCTCCTGTGCTGGGAGCTTATGAAAGTATTTTCTTTCTCTGGTTGTGCCACCTGTATGGAGCAGCACTGACCTCCTTTAATCAGAACACACTTAATAAGCTTCTGAGAGAAGAAAAGAACTAAAGACAAGTCTGGTGTAGGGCTTTACAAGACTTTGCCATGGTAACCCAGGACAATTCACCTCCCTCATTCAAGTATGTACAATACCAGGCACATCACATCTGGTCATCGTAATCTGGGGTACCTTATTTCTTCCCATACGCATATGCAGGGTCCCTCATATGCTTTATGTTATAAAACATAAAGCATGTTTTATCTTGTGAAAGTAACCAGGATAGCTTGCTTCCTCCATCATCTGCACTCAACTTTGCACAGGTACCAGTGTGATGACCAGCTCCCAGTCTTGGAATTCATACAAAATCAGTGAGATCCCTAGGGAACAAAACAGAACTTTGCACATATGTAAGTCAAGTCAGTTAATCAGTGCAACTTTTATTATTTGCCCCTGCAGTGCTGTCCTTTGAGCTGTATTCCAGGCAGTTCCACTGGTCCTCCATTTGATTAGGGTTTGTGTAGTGATAATGCTATGCTTTCAGCAAAGCCAAAGTTATTGAGTGTTGTGCCTTGTCCTTGAGAGACTAGCATCATCTTTTTGCTTGTAATACATGGATACTTACACCCTCAGTTTGTAGGACACTGCTTGCATGCTGTATGGTTTGTTGGCCAAATTACATAATGTTCATTTACTACATGCTGGCTCTCTGGAGGAAATACATTTAAAAAATGATCGTGATTGTCTTTCAATAATACATTATGATGATACATCTGCTGAACAAACATTTGAGTGTTGTAATTTCATATAAAATTTTTTTATTTTATTCCTGCAGTAGGTGGATTAGAATATTTAATTCTTTTCCCTGTGTGAGACAACTTCTAATTGTACTGAAAACACCAAGATATCAAGATCAAGATTTAGTAATCTGTGTATAAACACATGCCTTATACATATTTTATAAAATATGCACTATCACGACATCCTCTATCACAGCTCTGGACATTCTCTACAACCTAAATAAGTAGTCTGCCTTCAAGTCTTGTAGTTGTGTCCATTACCAACATACTTTGACTTCTCTTTAATGCTTTGAAAGTTAATAACAGCATCAACTCCAGGACTGCTCTAAACCAAATCTTCCAAAACCAGTGCAAACATAAAGGGTTTCCCAATCTCTTACCCTCTTCATTTCCTGTTCAGAAAACAAAGTAATCAGCTGCAGCAAAGTAAGAGCTCTGGGGATATATTGAATAAACCATTTTCTGGAGAAGTAGTTATTCTTTTAGTCAAGCAGGCAGAAAACCCCTGATGTTGTTGTGTTCTTTCCTATATACAAGTACAGGACCAAATGGTTTGGGCTTTCTGTATTTCTCTGGTTTTGCTTGCTGTGGCTCACAGGAATGCAAACGGAAATGTTCCCTGACAATAGAGAAGGACACTATGCTGAAAAGTAGCTGCTGTCTTAAACATTTCCAACATCAAAAAATTATTAATCCTGCTAAATATGTGCCATTCCTGTACCATACTTCCTAGGCCCACTGATGTTCCAGCTACCACCTGCTTCTGAAAGCATCACTAGGCATGAGATGAGCAGCATTCTGTCAAGAACATTCACTCATTCATTCACATTTGTAAATTTATGAAGTTTTCATTGCACAGCAATGGTAATTCCATATAACAACCCTGTAATAGGTGTCTCTTCTTTCAGTAGGGGATGACTGTGTATTTTATGAAGGGAATACAGAAGACTTTCTGTTCCCAGAATGCAAGCTGACTCCTGCCTGTTGTGGTATGGATAGAGAATTAGTGATGACAGTTTCTCCGTGTTTTCCAGAAACTAGTGATTATCATACCTGTCTGAAGAAGGAAGGTCTGGAGAGGTAGTGGCAATTTTGTGTGGTCTGGAGATTGACTATCTCTTTGATCCTCTTGAGCAGAGGGGAGTTCTCCTGCGCACTTTTGAATATAGAAGTGCTGAGAGAATGTACCAAGTATCAGCCTTCCTAACAACTAAATTTGTTAGTCACACACTGTAGGCTAGTTAAGATCTAATAACAAAACATTAGGTTTAGCTATATACCTTCATCCACAGATGGTGTGAAAGGTCCAGTCACTTAAAAGATTTTCTAGAGTCTTTGTACCAGTGGCATTTGGGGATGCCAGATTTCTGTCTATTTTTTTATGTCATGTACATGCCTTGCTTTTTTCACTTTGCCTGTTCTCACTCTTCTCTTGAGGGTCTTTTACTTTTTGTATTTTTGTAAGGCCTCCCACTGCCTACTCTTTCTAGGGTTCATTGTTTCTAGAAGGAGCAACAGCAGCCAAGAATAATTATATTTTCATACTTCTCACTACATTATGGATTAGATTATGCAAAAGAAGCAATGAAACTGACTTCAGTTTTATTAATGTGTGTGTATTTCAGCACGCAATAGCTTTGAACAGGGAAGGTTATCTTTCATGTGGACTTAGTTTTGCACCGATTCGTTCAGAAGGTTCTTGTGCTTACTCTACACACTAGTAATGGCATTATTTCACATCACAAAATCAGGTATTATGTATAAATTGCAAGTATAGAAATACTAGACTTAAAAAAAAATCTAACTGTTACGAAGTTCTGCCTAATGAAGGAATACTTTCCATGCACTTGGAATAGAAATATAGAAATATATGTTCAGTTTCACTAAACATTACATTGTACAATTCTTTAACTTTGTCCTTAAGAACCTGATGAAGACAAAGAAGGAACAGGTGGTTTGGGGGTACCCTCGAACTAGCTTAGATCCAGAGGGAGAAATGGCAGCATTACCTCATTTCTGTGTCTCGGTCTGGGTCAGCCAGATGCTGCACTCAAATTACTACTATGTCATTGTATTTCCTTCCATATCTTATTTCTTTCCTTCTTTATCACTACTGCTTATATTTTATCCTCTCTGCATAAGGGTAGCGGCAAATGAAGTTTGAAGGTACTGTGCCATGAATTCCCTGTCGTTCTTATAGAAGAAAGAGAGGAGCTTCTAGAAATGCACAATTCAAAGTCTAAGATAAATGAACAGCTGTTGTTGTTATTGTCAGACATCATTAGTGGCTTTACAGTATTTTTCATGGCATTACTTGCCTTGAAAAGTAAATCTGAATCTTTTTCACATCACTTTAGAAAGTGTCCTTTGGGTTAAGCTAGTTCACCACTGTACAAAAGGAGCCGCTACTCACACATTAAAGAACTGTGTATATTTTTTGTAGATCAAGGGTTTCTTCTCCCCTTTCTTCACAATACTGGCTTTATGAGGAAGTGTCAAAGTCACTACCAAGTGTCTGGGTCAGTCCCTCAAGCATATGTTTGGAACACGCTGGCCTTGTGCATCATGTTCCCCTTCTGGTACAGTTTATACCAATTAAGAGAGCAGACTAAAATCAAAGTGCTGCTTTTCATAGGAAAAGTCCTTTGCCACTGTTATTTGCTGGTGAATTTGCTGTAAGGCTTCTTTAGCTAAAGTGCCTCCTTTAGTCACTCCTGATTATGCAGTTTCAATGGAGGTCTTGAAGTGTTCTGATTATAAGAGTGATGCATATGCGGTGATTAACAGTTATTATCAAGGGAATAGTACCAAAAATAGAATTCTGCACAAAGACAACTGTTGGAGAGCTTCCACTTCAGTACAGAAGGAAAAATTAGGTAAGCATTTATGGTAAGGATGAAGATCTGGTTACAATTTTTATAACTTATTACAGAGTCTATTTGAGTCTACTTTTACTATTGCATTTGTATCTTGGACAGATTTCTGAAAATCAGGTTAATGAGTCAGGAATATTTAGGAAAAGAAATGATATTCCTGAATATCAAATTCAAAAGACACATTTAGATACATTAAAGGTATTTTTTTCTTTTTAACCTTCTCCTTTTATTTTGGACATAAACCAATCTGTACATATTTGGTAAGGATTTAATGAGCAGGTTTTTTCATAGTTTTGAGATAGGCTTTCTGCTTCCTTCTGAAATCTCTGGGCCTGTTTGCACTCACTGACAGGCCAGGTAGGCTTAGGTACTTGGTGGTATGACAGTGTTTGTCAGTCCCCCTGGTTCTACTTGGATCAATTAAATTCATTTTTTAGTCATTGAAGTTAGTGGAAAGGGTTTCTGGGGTTTCATCTGTAAGCCTTTGAGTTTAGCCAGTGGGGGGTTCCATCTGAATGTTTTAAAGCACTAAAAATTACTCGGGCAGTATTCTTCTGATTATTTACCTGATGTATACATATAAAAAGGAATATATCTCAGGTGATCAGTATTTCCAATCTAAAATGATAGCTAGCTAGACTAACCTGGCTTTGCCTAGGTCCTGGTCTTGTATTCCTCAGTATGCATGTTTTACCAACCCTATATTTAAAAGTCATGTGTATTTTAAGTGCTACCACAAATACGTTGAGCTGTTATGAGTTACATTCTTTAAATCCAGCCATGGAGAATCATGAAATCCTTCAGCTTGAGATGGACCTCTGGAGGCCACTTAGTCCAAACTCCCCTTAAAGCAGGTGCAGTTAGAGTAAACTGCTTGAGGCCTTGTGTGGTTGAGTTTTGAATATTTCCAAGGACAGAGAATTCATAGCTACTCTGGGCTGACCATCACCATGGTAAAAAAAGAGTTTTCCCTCCATCTAATTAAAAGTTACACCATTTATTCTTGCCCTTCCACTAAGTATCTCTGGAAAAAATGGATTAATCTGGATTAATCTTCCCTATATCCTCACATTAGATAGTCATAGACAACCACACTATCTCAGAATAACAGAATTTTTTCTATTGGAAAACATTTCATGAAACCAACCCCCTTGCTCACACAGGGTCAGCTAGAACTTGTATCTCAAGATCATGCCTGGTTGCTCATTGAATGTCTTAACCTTTCTGGGCAATGTGTTTGACCAGCCTCACAGTAGAACAGTATTTTCTTGTGTTCAGATGGAATATCATGGTTTTCAATTTGTGCCCGTTGCCTCTTGTCTCTGAGCACCACTGAAAACAGCCTGGCATTGTACTCTTCATTCCACCCCCTCAGGTATATGAACATGTGGGTAAGACACCCCCAAGCCTCTCTTTTCCAGGCTGAGTGGTCTCAGCTCTTTGAGGCTTTCCTCATATGGAAGATGTTCCCATCCCCTAGTCATCTTCACTGTCCAGTAAGTCTATCTTGTTTTTGTATTGGGGAGCTCCTGGCTGGACACAGTGCTCCATGTGTGGCTTTAGTGATGAGTAGAGACAAAAGACCACCTCCCTTCACATTGCTTTTAATTCCCTTCCTAATGTGGCCTAGGAAGCTGTTGGCTGCCTTTGCTATCAGCTTGAATCACTATCTCATGGTCAGCTTGCTGTTCACCAAAATCCTCAAATATCCTTTTCTGCAGGGCTGTTCTGTAGTCAGCCAGGCCACAGAATGTAACAGCATGTAACATGCTATGTGTTATTCCTCCCCAGATGCAGACCTCTGCATTCATCCTTGTTGACCTTTAAGAGATTTCTCTCAGACATCCTTTTTCTGTTGGTCCAAGACCCTCTGAATCTTACCTTATCTCTGATCTACAATCACCTTATAGATCAGCTAGTCCTACTAGTTGTGTACTGAGTACTTGCTGAAAGATGTACTTATGGTTATTGGTGAAGATGTTTAACAGTGCTGGTCTCAACACTGACCCCATGGATATGCCACTAATGACTTTCCTCTAAACCAGTGAACACTCTGGGCCTGGCAGGTAGGCTGTTTTAATCCGCCTCATTGTATGCTTATTTAACCTGTATTTTGCCAGCTGTTCTGTGAGTCTGTTCGGGGAGCCAGTGTCACAAGTCTTACTGAAGTTGAGGTAAACAATTTCCACTGTTCTCCCATCATCCACCAGAACAGTTACATCATCCACATTGTGGAAAGTTATCAGGTTAGTCAAGTGTCCTAGGGTGACTATTATCCCCATTCGTGTGTGTGTAATTTATGCTGGATATTATGTTCTGTGCCTTTAAGACTGGTGGAGTGAAGGTTTTGTTTTGGCCTCTTATCAGCCACTCTGCGGGACATCCAGATAGCACCGGTTCATGTTGCTGTTTTTTTTTGCTTCTTGCCCCTGCTTTTTGCTTTTGCTCTTGCTTCTGCTTTGCTTCTGCTTTGCTTGCTCTTGCTCCCTCCCCCCCCCCCCCCCCCCCCCCCCCCCCCGCCATTAGCTGATTTAGCTAAACAGCCCAAATTCCTTAATTCCTTTCTGGACTGTTCCCCCCACCCCGTTGGACCTGCTGACTGCTCCGGACTGGGATTTGGAATACCGAGAGAGAGTTTACACCTTGTGGCTGCAGCAGCTGCCTCAGCGCCAGAGGGACTGATAATGGAGCAAACCCCCCGGAGAGACTTTTCTGAATTTGTCATCTTTTTCAGAGCAGTGGAAGAGTGGTGTCATCCGGTATTGTTCATTGTGTGTGCTGGGGGGTGCTGTGCCTGTTAAATAAACAGGTTCTTTCCACTTCTCTCTGAGGAATTCTTCCCGAACCGGTTGGGGGAGGGGCTGTGTGGGTTTGTTTTTTTGGATAAGCCCTTTTTGGGGATTCTCTCCCAAATTTGCCCTAAACCAGGACATCAAACATGGCTTCCTCTTTGTAAATCCATGTTGACTATTCCTGACTACCATGTTGTGCTTCACCTGTTTGGAAAAATGGCTTCTAGGATTAGTTGCTCCTTTATCTTCCTGGAGATTGTGGTGAAGCTGCTCTGCCTGTAGTACCCTTGACGTTTCACTTTGCCATTCTTGAAGAAGTAACATTTTCTTTCCTCACTCTTCAGGAATCTTTCCCACTTGCCATGACATTTCAGAGGTAATAAAGAGTGGATTTGCAGTGGCATCATGCAGCTTCCTCAGCACTTGTGGGGCCAACCTCTTATGCTTCATGAGCTTATATATGAACAGTTTCTTTACACTCTCTTTAATCTACTTTTTCTTTCTTGGGGAACCAGGCGTGTTTCAAACTTTCCTCTGTTTTCTGGGGCTTGGGATTCCTCAACGACAGTTTTACTGGAAAACACGGAGGCAAAGAAGGTATTGAATATCTCAGACTTTTCCATGTTCTTTGTTATCAGCACCTCTACCCTATCCAGGAAGAGTTTACATTTTCCCTAGCTGTCCTTTTATTCCTTTTGCTATTTGCTACAACTACACATAGAACTCTCTTTTGTTCCCCTTCATGTGCAGAAATGTTGCTAGATTGAACTCCAGGCTGGCCCTGGCTTTCCTGGGGCTATCACAACAGCTCTGTACTCCTCCTGCACAACGTGTCCCAGCTTTCACTGCTGTGCGTGTTTCCTTTTGAGTTCAGTTAGGAACAACATAGTCATTCCAGTCTCCAGCTGTCTTTCATTTCCTACTTGTTGTGATGGAGCTTTTTGATCTTGTAGGAGGTGATTCTTGAATATCAACCAAATGTCCCCTCCCATCCCCTGAGCAAAACCCAGCTGCCTGCATCCACCCAGTTGCTTGCATCAGTGTGCTGACTCTTTCAGCAGTGCTTGGAGAGATGCATACAGGTAATATCTGTCACTCACAAAAGCTTTATTGAGTTGAAATTTGCAATGTTTATATATGAACTTTGCATGATGTGCCAGCCATGCTCTTGCCTGTATTATTTCAATAAATTGAAGCAAACCAGTTTGATAAGCTTTTATTGATGCCACAGCTCTATCAACACTGTGCCTGAAGCACAAGCCTTTCTCATCCTCCAGCTCAGGGGTTCATCTGTGCCCCAAAACTGTCTTGATCCTCATGGTAAGAGGATTTGCAAACCCTGAAATCTCCTACAAAGCTGTAACTATGAGGATGGGGCTATTTCACCCCAAATATTGGCAGCAAGTGTCCTGTGGGATGGGCATTTTGGGGCCCGTGTTTGTCAGATGGAGGCATCACTTTTCTCTCCATCTTTTGGTGCCACAGAGCAGAGCAGGAAAGGCTTTTTTTTGCAAACCCACTTGTGTTCAGCATCACATCTTTTAACTTCAAAGTCCTTGGCTCTCAGTGTCCCACATCCTTCATCCATCTCTTGCAGAGAGGTGCCAAGCCTATAAAACAAAAATTGTATTGATGAAGTGGAAGAAACTCTCCAAATCTTGCAGAAAATGAGAGGTAGGGTGGGGTTGTTCTGCCCTTTTCCTGCACTGTCTCACCGTGCATGCATAATTTCTTGCTGGAGGGTGACCAGATTTGAGGAGAGCTGCTGTACCTGCAGTAAGATTTGCAAGGAACATGTGTGGAGCATGAAAAGCCATGTTATTTCATGAGTCTGGTGGGAGCTATGGGGTTACTGTGCTTCGGTACAGTTCCCCAACCTTTGTTCTACAGAACTTTGCTGGGGGGGAATATGAAAAACATAAACCCCAACATCTTGGAGAGATGGGTCAGGGCATGAATTGGGTCTGAAATGAAGCAAAGCTGCTGTTTACACCAACAGAGTGTGGATACACTTACATTTTGGGGTTGAAAGGTGTGTTGTCTACCCATCTCCACACCTTCTGATGTGACCTTAATCCAATCCACACTGGTGATGGGCTCTTGCCTCTGACAGTCTTGATGTGTTCCTGGAAAAATAGAAGTGAACAGTTGCTCCCAAAATCTGACTCTGGAGAGTTTCATGGCAATCAAATTCACAGAGTAAATCTGACTCCGAAATTAATGAGACATGAATTTCCCCCATACTTTGAATGCTTCCCCAAACCCTCCTGTTGACAGGCACTTTTTTCTCCCTGCTCACCTAAAAATCATGACTTTTGTGTCCTTTTTAAGCCTTCTTCTCCCTATTTACCTTTTCTTTCTTGTCTTGGAGCACCACCAGCTGGGAGTCCTGGTTCTCACAGCTTTTCATGCCTTGAGTCCAGTTTCCCAACTCCTCAGAAAGCCAGTAACACCTTTCCCCATGGAGCTGCCAGTCCTGGGGACACAGCTTGCAACCAGCATAGGCTGAAGAGGAGAAAAAAACATGAGACACTCTGAAGGGTTGTCAGGTTATTTCCCAGCCACTAGCTGAAGGTACTGAGGGATTCCCCTTCCCACACCCCAGCTCTTTCCCCATTGCTGGATTTTTCACATTGATGTGCTTTTACCAGCTACTGAGAGAAGGGTAACCACAAGGACATTATTGGCCAGTGGAGGTGGAGGAAGAGTGGCAAGGAACCTCCTCCCTAGGGCTGATTCTTCTCCTCCATGGAGGAGGGAATCAGCAAAAATAGCATGGAAAAGAGGATTCTTCTTTGCAAGACTCCTCTTTGCCAAATTACTCTTGTGGTCTCACAACCCCAAGGATCTCTGTCCTTGCAGTAGAAGACCCCCAGAAAAGTCTCACCTGAACATTTCCCAGCAGAGTCAGATGGGAAGGGGGAATACCTGTGGGGCTGTCCCCTCGGGACTTGCAGAAATACCGCACCAGGGATGAAAACATGCACTGCTCCACTTGGTTCCTTTCTTGGATCCCACTGCCTAGCTGCGGAATGCTTGTCACCGCTGGCTGTGGGGAGCCCTGAAAAACTTGGAGCAGTAATCCAGGGTGAGAAGCTGCAGCCATTTGGGGATAAAAACCACAAACCCCACAAAACTGGATTTCATTTTCTTATGCAGTTGCTTAAGCCAGCCTGAAAAACATGGCTTGTATTCTTCACCCTGGTTTGATAGCTATGGCTGTAATCCAGGTTTACTCAGAATGGGCTTATTATTGATGGGTGGTGTCACATCTCTACAGGACAACCTTGTCCCTCCAAAGACTGAAATGCTGAAATAAACCCCAATTCCCCCCCCCCCCCCCCCGGCTGCTCACTGGAGTGTGAGATGTAGATAAGAGCTGGTTACTCACCCCGCACACTCAACACCACCACCAGGACCAGCAGGATGAGTTGCCCCAGCCCCCCGGCTACGAGAATGAGCCTGTGCCACCATGGACAGAAGGCAGGTGCTGAAAGAGGCCACATTTGCTTTAAAAAATGAAAGATGAAAAAAATGTGGATTTGGAGGGAAAAAAAAAAGCCCCTCTGTCAAGCTGGTGAGTTTGAGCAGAAGTTTACAGCTTCTTTGCTTCCTCCAAAGAAGTAAATCACCACTGATGTGGTTGAGGGTGAGGGTGGTTTCTCAGGTGGAGGAGGGGCTGCAGAAGCCTCCTTGGGCACTCAATGATGGATCTTGGGGGATGGGAAACTATCTGAAATTGGCTTAATTTAGAGTTCCTGGTAGAGCTGGGAGTTGGTGAGACAAAGGTCACTCCAGCTCTCATCTCCACCAGGATTCCAGACAGGATCTCAGCAGCTTTCCTTCCCATCCAGGTGTGTTGGCTCATGTTGGGTTTCTTGGCACCCGCTTTGCCCCTCAGATATCTGGAAGCAAAATTCCTCTCCCCTCCCTTCCTTTCTCTTATTCCCCCTCTTTTCAAGCCAGGATGCTACCTTGGAAGACATTTAACCCACAGCAATGTTCTCCATGATCTTGGAAACCTCAACATGGAGATGAAGCAAGCAAGCAAACCTAAAAGTAAACAAATCCAAAAATCTTCCCAAAATTTGAAACAAGCAGTTTCTCCCCAAAATAGGACTCACCACGATGCTTTGCAGCAGAAGAACTGTCCCCAGGATGCCTTAAATCAGCATAAACTATTTCCCCCACCATGGTTGCTCAGAAGGTCCCAGAAGCAGCCCAAAAGTGACACTGTCCTTGGACAACCCCTTGCCTTGTGAACTACGCACTCACATCTGCATCTGGCTCCAGGAAATGGTATTGGCTGGGGCTTTTATCTGCTTTTTAGTTTGCTCATATGTACATATATATATATATATATATATATATATATATATATATATATATATATAAATATAAAAGTATGTATGTATGTATTCTACACCCTTCCCTTGTAAATGGAAGTTGGGGAAGAGGGAATGGGTGTCCTGCAGCCAGGAACACCTGGAGGTGTAGAAACATCTCTGAGTTTGGTGGTTGCAGTAAATGTCTGTGAAAGAAGAATTAATAAATAATCTTTTCAAAAAGGCTTTAAATAAGGTTTTTGACAGTGAGGAGGTGGATCAGTGTGACCACAGGCAGGTGGGGAGGAGACAGGTGACATGTGGTGTTTCTTCCCCAAAATATGGGCTGGGAGTGACTTGAAATGCCTTTTGCTCTGTGTGACTTATTCTGCTGGCATTGACATAATATTTTGGCCTCTGTTTTATCCTAGGGCAAAGAGATCCAATGTGGTCAAGGGTTGCCTAGCTCCTGCCCAGGGTGAGGTAAGAATCTGGATTTCCTGCTGGCTGCTAATGATTTTGTTACTTTATTATATTTTGACTTTTTCACCTGCAAGCCCAACCCATCCTCCCACTCCTGATGTATCATTTTCCACCCTCTAGACCTATGTTTCCTCCAGGTTTGGGACTCTTTGACTGCTGCATGGAACAACCACCAATTTCCAGCCTACAGTAACCTTTTTCCCTCTCTTTTCTTAAGGTTTTTTGGTGTTAATCCCAGGTTTTAATCAGTGCCACAATATCCCAATGCAACACCTTTTTGCAGAGGTAAAAATGATGTTTTTTTCCTCAGACACCCAAAAAAATAAAGCAAGTAAAATGCAGAAATTTGTCTCCATACCTACCAGCAGCCAGAAATAGGGTAAATAAGATGATAAACCCAAAGGCCCCAGTAGGAAAAGCACTACTTTTTTTTTTTTTTTTTAATTATTTTAAAGTCTTTAGTTAAAGTAAAAAAATACTTTTATTTTAAATTTGTGTTTATGCATTTTTTATTTTTATTTTTTATTGTCTCCTGTTTATTTTTAGTTTCTTTTCCCCCCTCAGCCTTTTCTTTGTCCCAGAAAGTTTTTGTGGTGAGCTGCTATCAGCCAGCCTTCCTGCCCTCTGCAAAGACAGATGCTCCAGTGGTGTGTGACCAGTGACTACAAAAAACCCCTAAACAATACAAAATAAATTAGGTTTTAGGGTAAAACCTGCAGCTGGGTAGCTTAATTGCAAGAAAACTTATATTTTTAAATTTTTTATTTTTATAGTAAAAAACCTTATAAAATGGGCTGAAGGGAACTCTACTTCTCCCTTGTAGAATCCCTGAAAGCTGTTCTGGGGTGCCCTGACATCCTGGAACAGAGTGATCTCCAGCAGTGTTTCCTCCTACTGCACACTAAAAAAAGCATTCTTGGACTGTCCATCTCCCTAGCTGAGAAAAATATTCCGGAAATGCTGGAAAAGAAGGTGAAGTGTTGTTGGGTGGAGCTGGAGGGGAACTCCTGGTTCTGTGGGTGGGCAGGTGGCCCTGGGCAGGCAGCCCCTTCTTCATTGCCCTTGAGGAGGCACAGGAAAATCCCTAAGAACACAATAAAATAAACCAAAACAACATTCTTTTTAAAATACTTTGTTTCTCTTCACAGGAGCAGGTTGTGCCTCAGCACTGGGCTTGTTCCCACAGAGCAGACACAGGTGAGAGAGTTTGGGATGGGCCTGGGGACTGAGGAGAGGTGGTCTTGAATTTTGACTGGAAGAGAGAATTTCAATTGCAGGAAGAAGTTTTTAATTGCAGGAGAAAATTTTAATTTAGGGGATTTTAATAGGGGAAAATTATGTTAAATGGGAGGAGAAAACTTTAATTTAGGAGAGAAAAATTTAATTTAGTTGAGAAAACCTTAATTTTGGAGAGAAAATATCAACGGAAAAGAAGATATAAATTGAGGGGAGAAGGTATTAACTGGGAGAAAAACTTTAATGGGGAGAAAAGTTTACAGGGAGGAAAGTTTAATTACAGCAGAAAATTTTAACTGCAGGGAGAAAATGTTACCTGAGGAGACTTTAATTTTAATTTTTAAGATTTTAATTGGTGGAGAAAACCAATTTGGGATGAAAGTGTGATTGTGGGGAGAAAACTTGACATACAGGGAGAAAATTTTAACTGAGGGGAGAAAAGTGTAATTAGGCAGATAAAACTAATTAGGTCCCCCTAATTTTTTTTTTTTTTTTTTTTTTTTTTTTTTTTTTTTTTTTTTTTGCAGGGACAAGATTTTAATTGTGTGGGAAAACTTCAGGTGGGGAGAAAAGTTTAAATATGGTGCAGGGAGAAAATTTTAAATTGTGAGAAAATTTTAATTGAGCATGGAGAGCCTTTGTGACATTTCTGATAGATGAAACTTTGCTTGGCAGGTGAGGCAAGAACACCTGTAGAGGTGGAACCCTGAGAATGGAGGAAATAAGAGTTTATTCTGGATTTTTGGGCATGGAAAGGAACAAGCGGGCAGGTAACTGTAGGGCAATGAACTGTAGGGTCACTGGGTTTGGGTTTTATGTTTATACTTCTGTAATTTGAGAACGAAACCCAGCTGAAGTAAGGTTGTAGGGGGGGAAAAAGCTTTTTCTGGCACTTCCCTTGAGGGAAAATTTTTGCTCTAAACAGACCAATTTCAGACATGATGGGTTATTCTAATTTAGCATTAAACTTTCCTGAGGCTCTTGAGTAACTGATTCTTTTAAGCATATTTTTCCCCCACAAATATTCCATTTGTTGGTTGATTTTTCATTTGTTGATTTTAATTTTTTTTAAATAACTTTTTTTTTTTAATATATATTTGGCATATTTGGCTTCTGAATTACTTTCTATTATTTTTTCCAGGAAGAAGAGGGGAGAGGAGGGTTTTTCCCATGACATTTGGTTCATATGATGGGAATGAAAAGGGAAAAAGTTTAAACAAAAAATGGGGAAAGTCCTACTAGATGAAAACACTAAGATTTTTTGTATAAGAGTCCTAGGAAAGAGATTTTTCTTTGCTCATGGTGAAGGGAAGGTGGGTATTCTGGATCACAAGATACAGAAATGGAGGCACCATGACCCAAAGTGTCTTAGTTTAGGTGGAGAAAAAAACTCCACTGAACTTTAATAATGAGGTAAATCCACAGAAATTAAAGCAAATTTTTAATTATGGTACATTTCATGAGTTTGCATCTGGAGGTGGGGAGGAAACTGCTCCCCAAGAGTTCCCATAAATAAAAAATAGCCACTTTTGTTCCATGTGAAGAAGAATATTTGGTGTTTCTCACCCAAAATGACACCAAGTCCGCTGGCATTGGCACGAGACCAACCACTGATCATCCCCTGATCACCTTGGCATGGCCTGTAGCGTGCTGCTGCCCTGGGAGCCCTCGCAGAGGCACTGAAGGTCTGTTCTCCTGCAGGTCACAGCATGGAGATGAAGCCAGAGGCACGTGTCGCCTGCCAGGTGATGCTGGCTGTGCTTTTCACAGCTCTCTTCATCACAGCCATCGCTTTTGCAGGTGAGTGTCGAAGTTTTAGTCTCACAGGTAACATCTCTGAGATGTTTTGGGTTGTTGCATTTGTGACAGATTTATTTCCATGTTCCTGGGGAAGACAAAGCCCACCCAAGCTTCTCTGGGAGAAGGATGTTTCAGAGCAGTCTTTCTACAGAAGAACAAACCCATCCCCATGGTGTGGGAGCTGACGTAATCTAGAAACCCTCCGAAAATCAACAGGAAGTCAGGAGTACAGTCACACAGAAGTATTGTGTACAGAGAAGAAGGGGCCTGGAGGGGATGGCATGAGTCCCACCAAGTCAAAAAGTCTGCAGGAATGAGAGGACTTTTTTTCCTGTCATTTCACTACTTTTGCATTAATGACAGAGAACAACACCCAAGGGCAGGTTTAGGGATAGGGCTACTCTGATAGGCTACTGATAGGCTACTCTGATAGGCTACTCTGCTTTAAAATGTGGGTTTTTGAAGTCTACCACATTGTGTCCCTCTTTGAAGGTGCAGCACCTGTATTTCTTGTCCAACACGACAAGCTGGACCATGATTTGAGCTTATTTTCTCACAGGATTTCTCCTGGTATCTTAATTTTTCTCTTTGCCTACAGTTGGGGCAGATTTAAGACTTTCAGAAGCCGTGGGGTGGAGGATGATCTCCCCACCCCAGAGAGGCAAGGGGAAGGTGCTGCTCATTAACATTGTTCTATTTCTAATGACAGTGCAAGCTTTTCAGCCTCATGCCCAGCCTTGTCTTCAGTGCCCCTTTGACTGGATCAGGTACAGAGGAAAATGCTACTATTTTTCTGAGGCTGAGGGGAACTGGACATCTGGCCAGGAGAACTGCTCGGCACTTGGTGCTTCCTTGGCCATGCTGGATAGCACAGAGGACTTGGTAAGGAGACATGAGGACCTGCTCAGCATGGGGGAAAAAACCCAAAAGCACTGTATTTGAAAACTATTGGTTTCTTTGACTGCTCTTCCAGGATATTTTTTGAAGATTTGGGGTGAGAATCTGGGGAAAAGGCCTTGAGGGTATGTCATCATGGATCTCTTCAAATTCCTCACCAAAGCCAACTGCTGCAAGGACTGTAGGGGTAAACCCCTGTTTCTAGATGACACTTTTTGGTAGCAGATTGAAATGTTCAAGTCCCAAAGAAGCCCTAAAGCAGCATTAGTAACTGGTAAAATTGAGGGTTTTGATTGAAAGAACGTAAAAATCTTTCCTTTTCCTCCCTTTCAGAGCTTTGTGATGAGATACAAAGGCATCTCAGAGCATTGGATTGGCCTTTTGCGGGAGAATGAGGAGCAGCCATGGCAATGGGTGAACAGCTCACCTCTATCCCACCTGTGAGTCCATGTTTTTCATTATTAAGTTGTTGATGGTGTTTCCTCAGCCGCAAAATGTGCTTTTCTTCTTGTACTTGAGGTACAGCCAGAGGTAGCAATGGGACAATGTTTGGGAAGGGCAACATTGCATCTGGAACTGGTCTTTGTTTTCCCTTTTTACCTAAATGATGGGAGTGGTGCCTTTGGTGAGAAAATCCTAAGTTTGGATTTTTTATTCTACGTTTGTTTCTCTTTTGCAAAGCTTTGGGTTTCATATAGAAATAGATCAGTGTCAGTGTTGGCATATTTATATTGAATTAGTTCTATTCCTGTAAAATGAATATGTATATGTATTTTGGCATGTTGGTGCCCATGAGGATGCCTGAGAACTGAAGCTGAGGGAAGCCTATGTGTGACTTTTCTCCTTTTTCCTACTGCTCCATCTGAAATGGGTTATGTCCTCTGTACTTCCAGGTTTCAGATCCGTGGTGGTGGGCTCTGTGCTTACCTAGATGACAATGGGCTCAGCTCCTCCCACTGCAGCACTGAGAGGAGCTGGATTTGTAATAAACATGAGCTGCAGAGCCCAGGCAAGGGCAACAGGATGAGACGGCCTCCAAACCTCTGTGTCAGCTCCTTGGGCGCTGCAGGGAGGCCTTCTCACTCCCAGATTTCTGGTGCGCCATAGAGATATGAAAGAAAATCTCAAAAAGATTTTGAAATCCCTAGGCAAGGGGTTATTGGGGTTTCCAGGGGCCAACAAGGTGTTTTTGGGACAAGGCAGCCTTTGGGGATCCACATGAGATAGTTCTTGAGAATCTGGGGGGGGTGGGGGGGGGGGGGCAGGGCAGCTCTGGGGGCTCTTTTTGGGTTTGGGGCAACTTGGCCATGGCCCAAATGCAGATGCCTTCTACTTCTTAGAGAAAAAGAAATTTATTCTGTTTGGAGCATATCTACATGCTAAGTACTTGGAAATACATCTTAAACAAGGGGAACAGCAGAGGAAAAGAGTGGGGGCAGTGGATGTGAGCACATCCTTGTGATAACAAAATCAGTTTTAATATGAGGAATAGCTGCTGGTATTAATAAAAATTCTGCAAAAATCAGGATTTTTAATTTGTGCTGAAAGCCCAGCCAATCATAGGCACTGAGGTCAGCAAAAGGAACCACCAGAGGAAGCTGTATTTGGGAGAAAAAATGAAGTTTTTAGCTCAAAACAAGCTCAGGGAAGTCCAGCTCCTGTTAACGAGCTTTGTATGAATTTAACAACTTAAGATGAGCCGTGCTGAGCTCAGACCCAAAACCCCCGGGCACAACCCAAACCAGACATCTAAGATGAAGGACAATGAACTGAGTTAGAAATGACTCCAAGACTTGGAAAATAAGAGTTGAGGAGCATCAACCAGCATTTCCAACCACTGTGATGCAACCAGCTTTCGGGAGGATCCTTCCAGGGCATCAGCCCTTGGGGGACAATTTAATGGTTGAGAGGAGAACGCAAAAGTAGGGGAAGACCCTCTCCCCACTGAAGGAGGCCACAGGAAAAGTGAAGATGCGCTGGCGGCTGCTGACAGCGTAGAAAGAGACCTGTCCCACCTCATAGTCCAGGTAGACCCCAATCTCCCCATTGAGGAGTGGGACAGAGGTGTTGGATGGAGCGGTAAGGGCAACGCAGAGCTCATCATACTTCTGCAAGCCCCAGATTTCAGTGTTGGGCTTGAAGAGGACCCGGCCTTTCCTCTGCACTGACTCGCGGGCCACCCCCACGGCCCAGAAGCGCCCATTGGCCTCCACCTCCCAGTAGTGACGGCCCGAGGTGAAGCCCTCGCTGCCCAACATGCACGGGTCTGTGTCGAACCGGCCCGGACCCTCGGGCCACTGGCAGCGAGGTCTACCCCAGGTGGCTTCTTTGAGGTCCTCAGAGAGGATCACCTCCGGACCCACTGTGGCTGGATCCAGGGTTACATCCACTGAAAAACCAAACAGACAATGAATCAGAAGCCGAGTTTAAGCCCAGAGAACACACACCCCCAAAGTGCCTTCACTGGAGACTTTTCAAAGAGAAAGGGAGAGGAAAGGTGAGGCTGGAGATGTAAGTGTGAAGAGGTGGAAGTTGGAGATGGAGGACATATCTTCAGTTGAGCCTAGAGATGGAAGAGCAAAGAGGTGGAGGTTGGAGATGGAGGCCCTAGGGAGACAGAAGTGGAGCTGGAGAACCTCCAACCCCATTGAACATCTCAGCCCAGAAAACACAAGGAATGGGTACTTTGCTCCTTTCTAGCTGCCTCTGATTACCTTCAAACTGTTTGGCGGTGTGGTAGTCCAGGGCAAGGTCCCACGTGCATGGTCGTGGTTTGAGAAAGAAAGCCATTGCCCCCTCAGAGTCCTCTCTTCCTGACTGGAGGCACAGAACAAGGAAAGAAAGGATAAAATCCAATTATTATCCTTCATCGCTATCTCAGCTTCTGCCCCTATGTAAATAAATGTGTTTAACCACTACATTTAATCAAAGTACTTAAAGAAAATAGCATTCTTTTTTCTTGCATCAGAGCTTGGTTCATTTATGGGAAGACCCTTGGAGATGGATTAAATCAATTAATTCCCTAATGACTATGAAGGGAACATGAGTAGCACATGTGATGAACCCATCTCCATTGTAGATGTTATTATACCCCCAAATCTCCATTCCTCATGCTGGCTGAAGGCTGAATCTATCCATCTTAAATCCATCTCTGCCTCCACCATTCATCAATCAAACCTGACAAAGTTTATTTGAGCAAGGAAACTCCCTAAAATTGAGATAAGCCACATTCACCTCTCACGTCCAGAGAAATCTTGTGAGAGGAGAAGTTTGCTATTGACCTTGGAGAAAATGTGTATGGGGGAGATAAGAGCTGGCACCAAATGGCCTCAAATTCATCCTCTGGAAGTCAGTGTGGGGTTTTGCACGCAAACAAGGGATTGCCCGTGCTAAAGGGCCCTGGGCATGAGTAATACAGCCCTAAAATGATTGAATAAACCATGTTTGCATTTCAAACCAAGTTGAAAACTGCTTCTTTTTCATGTGTTTTCCTCGGTAAATCTGCAGATAAGGGGATTAAAGCAGCAGGGCGATGAGTAAAAGTGAGAAAAAGGTGAGAAAATCAGCAAATGGAGATAAAATCAGGAGCCATGCTGTTTCTCACCCAAATTCCCTGGCTGGATTGTTACAGGAAGAAGTAAATAATCATCATGACCCTCCACTGCAAAATACTTTTAAATCCAAACCAAAGATCCTGAGTCCAAAACAAGGGTAAATCATTTCCCTTCTTGAGTTCATGGGAGGGGGAGGGGGCTCAAAATCCCCTATTCCCCCCAGACATCAGGGTGATGTAACCCTCTTATCAGCAGTGGGATTTTCCCCCTTGCTCAAACCTTCTTGGTGTTTTCCTTGCCGTCGCTGGTGCTGTATTCGCGTTCCTCCAGATGGTTTTCTTCCACTGGCTGCTTCTCTACTGCGTTTTTTCCTCTTGGGATTTTTTTCTTCCTCTCTCTGGCACAGGCTCAGCCAAAGCTCAGTCCTGTCTCAGCTTCTGCCAGCTTTTATCAGCCAAGAAGGGAGGAGCCCTCCAATCTCTCGCCTGCAGATGGGGCCATGACGTGCTTGGACACCTGCACCATCTGATTGCCCCCTTTTCCCCCATTTCAGGGCCATTTATTTTCTCAACACAGGCACTGGGGAGGGAAAGGAGGACAATTAAAGCACTGCAAAGAACCCCATTATTTCACGGCACTACAAGGGAAAAATCGGTTAAATTTTGCCCCTCTAGTTCCCCAAATCTGACTCTGGCCCCTTACACATGATGGAGGTGAACAAGGCAAAGATGGGAGCAGCTTCCAGGTGAGGAATGTGACAGCAATGCCTGGAAATAAGACAAACTCGTGGATATAAAATTTGTTTAAAGATTGCATCTGGGTGATGACATTTGCTTTTCCAGCTGGGGCAGCTTGTGCCGGGAACTGAGCGCAGGAACACCCAGGGGCAGTTCAAGGGCAGGCAGCTTCACCCCGTGCCATGGCCAGCCGCCAGCACTCCTTTCTCCTTGCCAGGAGGGCAGCATGGCCACATCAGCCACACAAAACCCCTGTGCTGACACTGGCCAGAGCTTCATCTCTTGGTGTTGAAGGGACAAAACCCGCCCAGGAGGCAATGGGTGAGCCACCACAGGCTGTGGTCATGAAGACTTTTGGAGGACCAGATGAGACCTGTGAGGTGAGATCACCTTCCAATGACCCATTAGGCCTTCCCCCTCTCTCTCCCTGTGAAAAAAAAGGTGCAAAGTGAAAATATTGTCATTTCTTCTTGGGAAAGCAAAGTTCTAGTACCTGCTCCTAGTTTTGGAGTTGATCCCTGCTTTCCAGGGAAGCCAGTGAAGGGGCTTTTTTAGGGGGATTATTTGCTTTCCTCCTCCAAATAATGTAAGATTTTGAAGGCAGGATTACACAAACAAGCTGATTGCTTCACTTGTGGGTTGTTTTGTTGCTTTAGTTGTTATTGTTTTTGTTTGTTTGTTTTTGGTGGGGGTTTTTGTTCGGGGTTTTTTTGTTTGTTTGTTTGGGTTTTTTTTTGTGGTTTTTTTTTTTTTGCTTGTTTGTTTTTTTGTTTTTTGGTGTATTCAGGAGAAAATCCAGTCTCACCTGCAATCCCTAAGGAAGGTGTTGGCAGAATTTCTGGACTGGAGAGTGAATGAAGAGAAGGGAAACCAGGACTACCTGGTACAGGGTATCCCCTCTGTTCTTCAGCAGTCTGAATGAGTCTTTAGGTATTTATTTTTCCCTAAGCCCCTCTTGAAGAAACACAGGGGATCCTTTCCAAGAGGCATCCTGGCGCCCCGCAGAGCCCTACATCCAGCTGGAGTGGTTAGTGCAGATCCTGGGCAGGTTTGGCAAGCACCACCTCCATGTGCAGCTGCTTATTATCCACACTTTAAATCAATGTCATGGCACTGCTCATTTTCATCCCAGACTAAGTCATAAAGGGACATTTGTTAACATGGGATTTACACTCCCCCCTGCTTCTCAGGGCCTGGATCGGTTTTGGACAGAATATAGAGAGGAATGGCAACGGGAGGGAAAAGGAGAACCGTGGGGTGAAGTACGTAATTACCGTACAGTCCCTAATCAGCTGCATCCCTGGCCCTGCCCCAGTGTTGCAGCCACCCTGGCTTCAGCAGAAGCACTTTTGAAAATTCAGGTCTGGGGGTTGCAGGTGGATTTCTTGTCTCCTCCAGCAGATAAGTGAAGCCGAGCGGCGCCGCATTGAGGCTGAGTTTGAGCGGCTGCGCCGGCTGCTGGCGGAGCAGGAGCGCGCCGCTGGGGCGGCTGGCTGAGCTGGACAACACCTTTGCAACTACCCACGCTGAAAAATCATTGCGGGGGGCCGAGGGGGTTGCACAGCTCCACAGACTCATCGGGCAGCTGAAGGCCAGGTGCTTGCCCCAGGTGAGTGCCTTTCTTAGCCGAAAGCTGTCCCAAACTGCTGCCTATGGGGTCTTGATATCTCCCTTCTTTCTCCCTTTTTCCTTTTAGGATGTTGGGAGCATCCTAAGCAGATATGTGGCAACTGGTTGCTTCATGTCCCTATCACTCCAGCTGCGGAGGGGTGCTTGGCTGCTACATCCACCACATAACATCTGTCCCTGGAATTTCTTTTCCCAACTTGAGTGAATGAGGCTCCACCTCCCCTCGGGGCTCCTCAAGGAGCTGGAGAAGAGCCTAAGCTCCTTCTGCCACCAAAGCGATGCTCTGTGGGAGGCCCTGGAGAAGTTCAGAGGTATTTGGGTGGAAATTAGATATATTAGGAGAATTCAGTGGCTTTGGGGAGGAATGCAGAGGTATTTGGAATAATTCAGATATTCAGAAAATTCAGATATTTGGCTATATTGGGGGAAGGAATTCAGAGTTATTTTGGGAGGAATTCAGTTGCATTTTGGAATAATTTAGTTATCTGGGGAGAAATCAGAAGCATTTCAGGAGGAAGAAGAGCTAGTCCAAGGGAAGGGCAGCAGCAGGCTCTGCACCTGCTCACTCCCCACCTTCCTCCCTCCTCCCAGACACAGATCCCCCCGTGGGTCTCCCCACAGCAAAGACAACGCTGGAGACTGTCATGACTCCTCTCCCACAGTTTTTGGCAGAGAGAAAAAGTGTGCGGTGGGATGAGGAGGAGGAGCAGGATGAGGCCAGAGAGCCCTGCTGAGGCCGGGAGCTGCTAGTAGCTTTCAGAGGGTCATTGCCAGGAGATGCAGGACGTGGACACAGTAGATGGACTCTGCAAGATGCCACCTGGGCAACCTCACCCTAGGTGCCCATCCTCCTAGGGAGACAAATGGTTTTATGAAAAGCTCCCCTCCCAGCTGCTGTAATTAGTAACCAATTTTGTGTTGCTGCTCACCATGTAGGTCATGAATTAAAGAAAAAAAAAAAACAAAAAAAAAAACTACCCCCGATTTTCCTTTTGTGCATGCACGTGTGCGTTTGTGTGCGTGTGTGTGCGTGTGTGTGCACATAGGCTAGATTCTAAGGTACTTTTTGGTTCCACTGGGCCAGGGAGAAAGGAGCGGGCGAGTGAAGGGCATACACGGGCCCCAGTTCTCGCGTGCGGAGTGGCAGACCTGTCCCGGGGCCTAAACTATACGGCCCTGACGGAGAGCAGCACGTCCCGCTCCTCCCCGCCGCTGGAAGCGGCTCCCGCGGCTCTGTCGTCACCCGGCTGCCCTCACACGATAAGCGGCGACTCCCGCGGGACCGCGCCTGTCCCGTCCCGCGGTGCAGCTCTCAGTGGCCATCCCCTGCTGCAGCTCTTTAATTCTGTTTATTTTATCCCGCTCTATACATTCCGTTCACATCTCGCCCCCCGCTCGCTGCGGCCCCTCTGCCGCCCGCCGCCCGTACCGCGGTGCAGCTCCCCGAGCCTGGGCAGCGACCAGGGCGGCTCGCACGGCACCACCCGCTCCGTGCGCCTCTTGTAGCGCCGTCTCGCCCTCGGGGCAGCTGTTCTGGTGACTCCGGCACCGGCACGGCTCGGTTCGGCTGCGGTATCGCCGCCTCGCCCGTCCCGTCCCGCGGCACATCTCTTTGGGGCGCGGGGCAGCGGCCACCCCGAGGGGCAGCTCACGTCACACCGCTGGGCCACTGCCATCCAAGGCAGCGGCCATCCCGAGGGGCAGCTTTTTTTCGCCGCCTCGCCTCGCCCGCCCCCTTCGTGTAGCCCCGCCACCGCGTCCCAGGCAGAAAATTCCTGGGAAAATATTTATACCCAGCACAGCCCCGACTTCTCTTGCTGCTGCAGAATCCTTATGTAGGCTGAGATTCTCCTTCGAAAAGAACAGTAAGTGCTTGAAATAATTAAGAATTAACCAAGCATTAGGTTGGTCTGCTATTAAGAATCTTCCGGGCGTTTCTTAGAAGGAAGTATAATTTAAAAAAAAAAAAAAAAAAAGAAAAAAGAGTTGTGTTTTTTTTTGTTGTTGTTGGTTTTTGTTTTATTTTGGTCCCTTTCTCTTTTTTTTGCCCCGAGACATCCATCTTCGGGTTTGTTTGGGTTCGCTTTCGGAGTCCCGCCCTGTCCCGCTCCACATCTCGAGGAGTCAGTGGCGGGACCGCATAGCGCCGCTGGCCGAGATCAGACAATGCGGAGTTTTCCATGCGCCCCCAGCCCCCCAGGCAGAGGCTATAAACGGCGGTTTTTTGGGACTTACGAATGCCCGGTGCATTTTTTTTCCTCATAATTTCCGCCCCCCCGTGAAAAAGCCAAAGCTGATCAGTTTTGGGGCAGAGCGGATTTTACAACTGTTTGGGAACATCGAACTTCTTTTATTGTTTTATCTACGTTATTCATAACTATAAATCCTGATTAGTATTTTAAGCATTATGTGTTTCTTATTATTTTTATAGCTCTATAATGAAATTTGCAATTATATTTAAACATATATATATAGTCTTATATTAAAATGAGATATAGTATACTGAAACTCCCGTTAACGTTATTATAGTTAAAATACACACAACGGTGGGTCTTTATTTCACTTTAACCCTCCCGCTCCAAGCTGCTGTCCACATGAGCTCCAGGGAGCTCTGCTCACTCGCCACATTCCTGGTTTTCCTGCTTTAATCCTTGTCTCCTGGAGCCCCCTTCTGGCCTCACTCTGCTGTCCCCAGTGCAGCCGGAGGGGTGAGAATTCGCCTTGCAAATAACTCGTCCCTCCTAGGCCCCAGCTGCCGCTGCCTGCCTTCCCTTCTGTCTGTAAATCACCGCCGGCGCCGGCACGAGGGGCTGTTCCGTGACTGAGGCAGTGGGAATGTCGGACCCGCCGGGGGCTGCCTTTGCTGGGGAGGCTCCGGACGCCGGCACCAGCGTCCCGGCCCGCTGCCGCCTTCGCCTCCGGGAGCGCCCGGGCCGGGGCGCTTTCCGTGCGCGCCTCCCCGAGGGCGTCCTGTAAACACCCACAGCCGCGGGAAACGCCATCACATAGCTCCAGGAGGAAACCACCTGCGCTGTCTGCTTGGATTTCTTCCAGGATCCTGTCATGGTCCTGAGCTGCGGCCACAATTTCTGCCGGCGCTGCCTGTCGCGGTGCGCGACGGGCGGCGCTCCGTGCCCGCAGTGCCGGGTGCCATTCCCGCTCGGTGGTGATGCCTCAGGTTTTAGCTTTTATATTTTTCAGGTTCTGTACTGCTTTAGTGTGTAGTTCTGAGCTTCACATTAAGGGACAGTAAGCTCTCTTCACAGAGTAGGTGGACCAAACAATTCCTTCTCTATCTGGGGACCAAGGACAACTGATCCAAATCTCAACCTAAGAGCATAAACAATGATGGACCGAAGAGAGGAAAAGAAGGATGGGACTTCCAAACCTAAAGCTGTAATTGGACAATTAACTCCAATATGCTAATGGAGCAGAACTCGTGAAAGTGAACGATCTCATGACTGGTCATCCATTTTGTGACTCTTTTGGGGTTCATCTCGGATGTAGCCCTGGCTGGGCTCTTGTGCTGCCCGAGGTGTATCCATTGAGGCCTTTTAAAAAATAGCTACTTTATTCTTCAACTCCGTCTAGCCTCTGTTCTAGGTTGGCCTTCAGAAGGCATCAGTGGCTTGTGCCCCAACCAGCAGCTGGTCAGTGTGGTGGCAGCCGGGCAGGAGCTGGCCCTGCTGCCAGTGCAGGATCTGTGCCACAGGTACCAATGTCCCCTTGCTCTCTTCTGTCACCACCGTGGAGTCCTCGTCTGCAGCACCTGCACGAGCATCATGCCCAGACCACTGTGGAGGGCGGGTGGGTTTCATGATGCTGATGGTCAGACTGAAGCCTTTGCCTTTCCCCCATCCACTTTCACAGGTGAATGACTCTGGCCACTGCTCTGGCTGGGCGAGGGGCCAGTTTTGCTCACTCTCTGCCCCTGAGTTCCCCAAAAATCCACAATGAACCTCCCAAGTGCAAACACTTCCACCACCCCAGCAAACACTCCACTCAACAACAAACAGCCCCACTCCCTGCCCCCCCACCCCATTTAATTTTCCTTATAATACCAAATTTAACAATCATATTTCACTCTTTTGCTTCTCACTGGGAGAACAGAGGTATTTTTAGTTCCTCAGCTGTTTGTCGGTGGAAGCATAGCCCAGAAAAACAGGGAGAATGCCCCTAAAAGATTTGTAAAAACTCATCTTGAGGAAGAAAATGGGCTTTGCTGGTGCTGCTAGATGTCTCATAATAAGGTTTTGCAAGTGGAAACTTTCTGCTTAGGATTTGTAGAGAATTTAGAGGAAGTGGGTTAAAACCATGTTTCATGTCTCTGAAGATCACTCAGGATTGGGCCTTTTCAGGGCTTTGTATTCACTGCCAGGATGTAAACAGGGGTAGAGGCCACAGACAGAATTTCATCCCCCATTTCACTGCCTACGAGTGAATAGAAGGGGAACAAAACTAAATGAAACAGTATCTTGAAGCAGCAGAAACTTGTTGTTAGGGCTCAACCACGTAATAAAGTGCTGTTATCAGCAAGCCCAGACAAGACTGGGCAGGTCTCTGCCTCTTGGAGACCCAGTCACTCCTTTGCTGCCAGAATTGCCTCCCCATCCACATGCACTCTTCACCTTGGTCTGAGGAAGAGGAGAAACTACCAGGAAAGGCAGTGACTTTTATCTTTGGGACCTGAATTTTAGACAAGGACCCTGACAAAACACAGGTCACAGCAAAACCCACATTACAGCCCTGCTCAGTTGTATAATTAGTTTTTTTCCCTGTTTGGCTCATGGTGAGGTTGGTCTTTCCTTGAAAGACAAGGTCCAGTGATGTGTAAAGCAAAGCACTTCTTTGCAGCATCCTGCTCCAACAGATGAGCTTCCAGCACTCCATCCACTTTTCATCTGAAAAGCTTTATGGATATTTAATTTGAAAGTCCATACAAAAAATAAACAACAGAAACCCCTGCCTTATTGTGTAGCTCAATAGCCCTACAGCTGGCTCTCTGGCACTGGGGTGGTGAGGAATTCAGCCTCTTTTTGCTCAAGGGCAGCTCAACAGCATCCTGTCACAGATGGGAGGGCAGATGGCTGGGTGTGGAGGGTGCACAGCCCCCACTCCTTGAGCAGAGCCAGCAGATGCACCTTGCAGCCTTCCCACATGGACCCTTGGACCCCAAAACCCTCCTGAGTGACAGACACACCTCATACTGGTATGACAGAGGCTGTGGGGAGTAGCTGAAGGGGTTTTTTTCCCACAGGAGTCAAAGTTTTTTTCCGCAAAGCTGGAGCCCAGGGTGCATTTTGTGGGGATTTGGGGCTTCAAGATGAACATTCCCGGGGGAAGTTTCAGCCATTGCCTCCTGCTTCTCTCCATGCTGCTCCTGTTCCACTAACCCCACAGGATCAGACCGAGTGGGAACTGTGCATCCAAGGGAAGTGCAGCAGGCATGGAGGGGCAAACCTGAGTGAGGACTGCAGGCCCTCCACCATGGTAGGGGCGTTAATCTTCTCCTGCTCCTCATTGAGGCCCATTGTAAGCGGAAAGAGGTGGATTTTGGGAATGGGTTTACAACTGTTCAGCTTTTTATCAACTGTAAATAATTTGTTGGTGTTGATGGGTGCTTATGAAAATGGAGATCAAAGGGCAATTTTTAAAATCAGCAGCTTGTTGCGTCCAGAAGGCAGAAAATACAGCTCCAGGCAACCGGGGGGTTCTGTGTTTTTAATCCTCTGGTTTGGGGTATGTTTGCTCCATTTTGGGCCTTCTCCCCAAGAAGGCCCAAAATGGAGCAAAGGGAGCAGCTAGCATGGTGGGAGATGGGGATTTTCCACCTCGAAACAATGCCCACAGGGAAGAAATCCCCAAGTTAGGGAGGAACTTGGTAAAGAAATGGTGGCCTCTGTACTGCTGCCTTGAGGAGAAAGTGCTCCCCAACCCCTTTGTTTTTGTTGGGGGTTGATAAACCCCCAAACCCTTTGTTTTTGAGAAGACTGTCCCCTCTTAAGTGAAAATAAGACTTGCTGTTTTCAGCACTAGCAGTGGACATAGGGAAGAAACAGCTCCAAAAATATCCCTGCACCCTTCCAGAATTAACCTGTGTGTGCTGCTTGGGGGGGAGGGAAGGCTTAAGTTTTTCATGTGTCCCCAGTTTGCCCAGTTCCCCCCTTCTTACCCAGTTTTTTGGGATAAAATTTCATAATTTCATTTAATTTTTTCCATTTTATAATTTCTCCTGCTCTGAGAAGAGGCCTTTTCTCCCCAGAATGAAGCAAAGCAGGATGTTTCTCCCTCCAAGTCCCTTCATTGCTCAAAATCCCCTCCGAAAAGCTACATCTGAAGGTTTATTTAAGCCAAAAGGGCCCTTTTTAAACATAGGATGAAAGACTATAGTGCATTATAGGGCCTCAGCAGCATGAATAGAGCTGATAGCTGGGTGGAGCAAAAGAGATCTGAATTTTAGGTAATTTTTAAATTTTGCTTTCTGCTCTGTAACATAGTCACTGTATGGACTCGTGCTTTAGACCTGAATTTCCCACACAGAGGAACTTCCCCCTGGAGCTATGGTGAGCCAGCTGTTCTTTGCTGCTCACCCAAATCCTCCACACAAAAACTCACTTACTCCAAAAAAGAGTAAGAACTGAACTTTGTCTTTAAATAAACTGGTTTAGCTCAGTGATTTATTGTGTCACTCATAACCTGGGACTGATGTCTTAAACAAGGTGGTTTTAAGCCACACTGCAGTGCTGTCCCAGGTGGGATCCTCCAGGGAATGGGGACAGCCAGAGGTGAGCATATTCTGGGAGAAATTGATCTGTGAGAACAAAGACATCTAGGATGGAGGGTTGAGGGCTTAGGAGGAAAGGGACCTGTGTGACTGGCTGGGGACCCAGGAGGCCAGGGAGCTCTGAGGCACACAGATGACATGCAGTGTTGCAGGTCAGGGCTGGGTGACATACCCACGATGGGGTGGGCCCGTGCCCAGCTCCTTGACTCTCACCTCCCCCTGCACACTTTTGTCTGGGTCAGGGCCAGAGTTCACCACTCTCATGTCTGTCCTCAACAGCCAGCCCAGGGGAAGAATGAACTTCTTTCTACTGGCACTTTTGTTTGACCAGCAGTGATTGATGTGACTGGCCATAAAATAATGGTGCCAAGAAGCAGGACACTGATAGCTGGAAGCAGGTCTAAGCCCACTGTGAAGACCAGGTTAATGCTGTAAATGCAGCGTCCTGGCAGGAGTCAGGAAGGTGCACTCTAGTTTCCAGGCTACGAGGAGGTGCTCCAGCTCACTCCTCACTCAGAGTGTAAATCATGGGTGATGATGATGATGATGATGATGATATTAAACCCTGCCCTGAGCCTGATGCGGCAGAGGGAGCAGTGCTGCTTGGGCTCATCTCAAGGTTCCCCAAGATGTGCTCACTGCTGCAGCCTTGCCAAAGCTCAGTTCAGGGGCACCAGCAGCATGGCTGGGGGGCTACACCTTTTGCACCTCCACAGCCCGTGGGTTGGGGCAACTCCAGCCCCTCCACCTGGCTCAGGGACACCCCCCACATACCCACATGACCCAGTCTGGGGCCTCACCCCTAACTCTGCTGCTCCTGTCCCCACCAAAACTTCGCCCTTCCCTGCGGCACCTGTCCAGCTTTAGGGAGGCAGCTCTGAAGTGAGGGGTTAGTTTTGAAATCAGTCTTGCTTAGAATATCTCAAACACAGCAGGTAAAAATACTTTTATTAACTTGAAAAGAAATCCCTTTGGACAGCTGTCCTGATCCTTTATTTCATGCAGGGCTCCAAGCATCCAGTCACAGCTGGCTGCCTGGCTACTGGTTCCGTCCCGGGGGACTCGATCTGCAGCAAACGCTGCAGTGCCCGGCATCAGTCTTCAACATCTGAAGCTGGCTGGTCCTCTGCCCAGGTGGTGGGGCCTGGGGACAAAGGAGAGGGGTAAGTGCCTTGAAGCCCAGGAGCATCTGCGTGGCCAGAGACTCTCAGGAACAGGGTACTGGCCCCTGTCCTCCAGCATATGGGCTGTTTTCCCACACTGGCCAGGGCCATCTCCACACTGCACTCCCTCTTGAAGACACCCAAGGATCAGCTGTCCCATCCGCCAGTTACCCCCTCCATCCTGCTTCCACCCCTCTTCAGCCTGCCCCAGACCCCAGACCCTCCCTGCCCCTGCCCAGGTGTGCAGACAGAGCCCTGCTCACCCATCACCAGCAAACAGCTGGTGCTCTCTCCCCCCAGCACTGGTGTCCTGACAAGCCATACCCAGCTTATCCTGTGCCTCCTTTGCCACCTCAGGCCCGTGCTCCTGGCCCTGATCCACGCAGTCATCTGTGCCCAGCAGCTCAGTCACACCAGGCTGGGAAAGAGAGAATGGCTGGCTGCAATGTGGGGCTCAATTCAGCATCCCCAAGCAACACTCCCCACCTATCTCTCCTTGAGGAAACTGAGGTAGGGTGGCTTCCAGATGCTCAGCATCTCTCTTCCAGCCTTGTTCCTCCCTGATGTTCTTCCCTTCACCATCCCTACCTTTTTGGAGAGGTGTAGGACATCCTTTGGTGGTGCACTGGATGTGTCCTGACCCTTGCTGCTATGCAATTTGAGGAACTTGCTATTGACCAGCTTCCTGTGGGATGGAACATGGAGATGCTCATTGTCCAGCACCGTGGTACCCTGAGCTTCATCCCACTGTTCCAGAGAGGGTGGCAGAGGGTGCTCCCTAATGACAAATATCCCTGCTGACTCCCCTACAACTGCTGCAGGAAACCAATGCCTGTCCCACTGTGCTGAGTCCCCTCCAAACCTGAGGTCAGGCTAGGACCAGATACAACTGATAATATGTGGCTTCAGTGCCACTGAGACCAGGGCTTGAGCACTGCAGTAGGGGCTGTAAAAGCCCAGACACCTGGGGCAAGTACAGCTGACCCTCCGTGGCCCCCTCTGCTCCCCTATCCTGCCCAGGCCCCTGGCCCCCTCTGCCCCCATTCAGGGCAGAGATCTCCCTTGCCAAGGCAGGACTGTCCAGCATACCAGAGGCCAGTGACGGGTCCCCATGACCCCTACCTGTGACCGTGCTGTTGTGCTTGCTTCTCTGTGGCGCTGGTAGAGGGCTGTGCAGTGTGGCCGCAGGGCAGCGATGGAATCAGCGGCAGCGTGTCAATGTGCCTGCGGAGGGCAGGAGCCATGGGTGGGTGACAAGGGACAAATAAGCCACCCCAGCTTTTGGCAGAGCACCAAAACCTATAGACTTGTACCCCACAGCACCACTCTGCCTGCTGCCCTCAGGGAGGTGTTCCTGGAGGGAACACTCCATATCTGAAAGACACGGCTTCAGAGGGGGCTCAGCAGAGTCAGGCCCTCCAGATCCCTCAGCAGAGTCTAAACCCTGTGCCTGAGACAGCAGGGCATCACCAGCACCCATCCCCTGTCCCACCCACGCAGCCCCAATATACCGGTGCCGGGTGCTACTCACGGGCCAGGCACCTGCATGTTGAGCTGCCGGTCGCAGGACAGGCACTTGAAAGGGACCAGCAGCTGCCTAAGGGAGAAAGGGCTGGGTAAGCTCCTGACAGGGCTGCAATGCACACAGCCAGCAGCTCACAGGCAGCAACATTGCTGCAGGGAGCCTCAGTGTTTGCAGGAGGAGCTGTGGCATGTTGAGCCTGGTTTTCTTCCCACCCAAGGGGACAAGGAGATAAGCTTGCCTTGGCAGCTCTGGAACTGCTGAACTGTGGCTGTGGCGCACAGCTGCCCAGAGCAGGCAGGGATATGAGGGGAAGGGTGCAGGCACCCACACTGCCATCCAAACCAGCTCTTCTCCTGGTGTCATCGCCTTGCCAGTGCTCACAACTCCCCTGCATCTTACCAAGGTGGGCAGGTCTAGACTGAGGCATGTGGCACCATGTGTGGTACCCTTGTCCAGGCAAACAACCCTCTGCACCCACACCATCTGGTCTGCACAGCTCCGTTTTGCAGATGCCCATTCTTGTGCCTCCTTTGATGTGGGGAAGCTGACACTGATGGGTGAAGAAGGTGTAGCTGCTTTGTCAGCATCCCTGCGGTTTGTTGGCTACATTGTTCTGATGCCAGGGTACCATCCAGGAAGGAATGAGGCCAGTGCTATTGCCAAAGTCAGTACCATCCCACTTCACTCACTGCTTAATTCCAGCAGCATCGTCAATCTCTACCGTCAACTCATCCTTGAGATCCTTAATGGTCTTTGCCCAGGTATCCTCTAGCTGCTTCTGGAAAGGCCCAAGCTCCAGGCGATCCAGCTGTGGACAGACGCACACCCTTAACCAGCTGCTCCAGCATGGAACATGGTAGTCAGCAGGGAAAAGCCAGCAGAGGGGAAACCTCAGAGGGAGGCTGCCTCAGGCTGCAAAGCCCCCCAAGAGCCAGTGTTGTACCGTGAGGATAAGGCACCCCTCACCTTGGAGTCCAGGGCGTCACTGAACCGCTGCTGGGCCTCCTGCCAGCGCTGCTCCTGACCTAACACCCGTCTCAGCAACTCCTGCATCCTCTCCTCCAGACGCTCCATGGTTTCATCAAAATGGGCACAACTGACTTTGCTGCCCAGGGCAGCTTTGTCCACTTTCTAGCAGGGAGGAAAGGCAGGAGAGCGGTGGGCAGAGGTACAGGGGACAGGGCAGAGTTACAAGAGGCAGGGCCAGCATGTGTTGGGGACAGAGGCAGAAACATCCCTGTGGGGCCATCGTGCCCTTTTCAGGGCTGTGTGGCCTGCTCACCCCATCACCCCCATGGGGTCAAAGGGACTTAAAGAGATAGACAGAGGGACCTGGCAAGGGATCTGCAGCCAGCCGGGAAGTACTCACACCCTCCCCCTTCCCCATCCAGGCCAGTTTGCCACTGCATGCCCAAAGGCCAAAGTGCATTTGTCACCCTGCCCAAGATCCCTTGGGCTGAAGATGGACCTCTCAAGACCATACCAGCAGCAGCAGGTCCTCCTTGTCTGCTTTCTTGTCGAGACCCTCCAGGGACCGGAACAGAGCCTTCCAATACAAAAAGGATCTCATGACACCACAGTAGGGTCAGAGCTGTGTTCTGGCCAGCCAGTGCTCCCTGCTCTTTGGGAAAGGCCTTTTGAACCAACAAAGGGCTTGCGAGCAGGTGGGCAGGGGATCAGACCTCTGTGTGATCAGACCAGCCTTGGTGGGCCTGGGGGATACTTTGACCCTGTGGGGGTCCAGCCAACCTCGATATCTTTCTGATGCTGGCGATGGTCATCCCGGAGACTCCCCGTGACGTAGCCGAGCTGCTCACAATCCCCTTCCACCCGCACAACAGTGGCCTGGATGCTCTTTAGCAGCTCCTCATCCTGTTCCAGGGAGAAAGATGACAAGATAGTGTCATGCAAGGGGTATCTGGCTGCCCTCAAGGACAGATCTGGGTTACTTGGCCATGAGCACTCAGTGCCAGCTGGACATCTGTATCAAGGCTTTAATTTCCTGCCAAACTCCCAACCTGTCCAAACCAAGCTGGGGAGTAGCAAGGGGCTACTCTACATTACAGTGAGTACAGACAGAGGGTCCTGATACAGCCTCCCAAGCCCCTCCTCCACATTGCCAGCTGCCCACCTGGGTCTTCTCTTGCAGTGACTTCTGCACCTGCTGTGGCACCAGGGAGTCCACCTGCTGCTGGAGCCTTTCACAGCGGTGTAGGAGCTTCCTCACAAGCTTGTTGTTGGACTGTGACTCTCCTTGCTGCTGCCTCCCAGTCTCCATCATTGTCCTCAACTCATTCAGCTGCAGAAAGGGGAGATGGAATAGATTTTGAGATAGAATGGATGCAGCCAGCAGAATCTGGTGCCCAGATGGCGCTGACCAGGCAGGGAATGCGGCCAGGAACCCCACAAGGACCAGCCTGCCATTCAAGACAACAGTTGGAGTGTTGCCTCCAAACCTCACCTGCTCCTGAAGCTCGTCAGCTGTAACCACCTGCTTCAGTGTGGCCTTGGTAATATCCTGTCTCAGCTCCTTCTGCTCCTGCTTAATCTCCTGCAGTGCAGGCCTAGCCAACAAGATGAGGGCACAGGCAGGCTGAGGCTCCACAAGGCCACTTGGGAGGTGAGCTTTGCTCTCCAAACCTGATGCTCCTTGGGGATTGCCACCCCCCATACCTCCCAGCTCCCCGGCAGCCCCATAGGATACAAAATCCTCTCCCCATCCTCTTACTCCAGCTGTAGGGGGATCTCGCTGGTGCCATCCACTTCGCACTCGGCTACAGTCACACCCAGCTTTCCAACGGCATCCTGCAGCTGTCTGATCTGGGAAGGGCGGTAGTGGCAGAGGCAGGGCATGGACCCCATGGTCTCCTTTGCCTGCCTCCTCTCTGCCAACTCCCTCTGGCATTCTTGCAGCCCCGTTTGGGACTGCGATGGGCTTACCTTCTCCTTCTCACCCTGCAGGTCTCTGGCCAAGAACTGCAGGGTGGACATCTGGCCCTGGAGCTCAGATAGGTCTTTGAGGATGCTCTCCATAGCTGGAAGGCCTGCTTGGAAACCAGCTGTCTCACAGTGGTGCCACTTTGGGCACTGGGAGTCCCTGTCCACATCCCAGGGGTGCCAGGGGTGCTCTGCATACCATGGCTCTGCTCCAGCTTGTCCATGTCCGAAGTGTGGGGCTTGGCAAGGACAGGCTGGTCGTGGAGGACCAGTGGCTGCCCGGTAGCATCCTGGAGGTTCCCCTGGAGTGGAGTGAGAAGAGGGACTGCAGTCAGGACCATCCACAACTGGATGCAGGGAGGCAGGGAGGGCCCAATTCCCTCCTAAAGGCAGCAGCTCACCTGGCCAAGTGCTTCCTGGATCATCCGAATGCCTTCTCCCATGCGGGACTGTGTGGCCTTCATCTCATTGATCTCCTTACAGAGATCGTTGCAGAGATCCGTGGTCTAGGAGAGGGGGGGTAGGGGGGATGAACCTCAGGGGAGGTCCCTGGGGACCTGCAGGACCTTTGCCTGCACCATGGTCTGTGGGAGCACAGCCAGATAGCGGGGCACTGTGGGTTGCACCCTCCATTCATCTGGCACGGCTGGATGCAGCCGAACCTCCAGTGCACAGAGAGGTCACTGGCTGCTGTCTCACACCTGCAACATGCTGATGGTGGCAGCTCACCTGGCCAAGTGCCTCCTTGATCCTCTGGATTTCCTTTCCCATGTTGAACTGCATGGTCTTAATCCCAGCTATCTCCCTGAGGGCCTCCTGGGAGAGACAGGTGGTGGGGGTGAGCCCCAGGCAAGCAGCTCCCCAGAGACTCCCACTCCTGTCCTGGGGAGCTTATGGCACATCCTGGGTCAGCAGGAAGACACCCAACATGGGACGGACCCAAAGTGCCCAGAGCAGTGTTTCAGCCCCAGATTTTCTCTCCAAATCTCCCTCCCTTTCCCACAATGAAAGTGAACATGCTGCTAGCAGCTTGGGCTTCAACCAAACCTTCGCATAAGGGCACAGACCCCAGAGGCATCTTGGGGGAAGCAGCCAGGGGGGTGGGAAAAGCCTCTACCTTGGAGATGCCACTCTCTTTGGCTTCAGTCTTCTCCATCTGTCCCATGTCGGCAGAGCCTCTCTTGGTCCCCTGCAGCTCATCGTCCCCCGGCGGCTGGGAGGGCTGCCCTGTGTCCCATGCCCCAGTCTCGGTGCCGGTCCAGCCTTCCTCCTGCTGCGGGCCGGGGCGTGATCGGGCGGGGTGGCTCTGCCCCGGCACTGGCGCGGCTTCCTGGGCCCCCTCCTGGGGGATCACGTCCTGCAGACCCAGCAGGCTCAGGTGTTCCAACATGACCCTCAGCAGTCTGCGGAGCGCCTCCAGGTTGACATTGACTTCGGGCGTCCCGATGGCGTCATCCAGCAGCTGGAACAGGCTGACTGGGGCCATGGCTGCTGCCCTGCCCGAAAACACAGCACCTGTCCTTCCTCCGCGCTCGGAAGGAAGCTGCAGCTAGGAATGTGGGCAGCCAGCGCCCTCCTTCCTCCTCTTCCTCGGCGTTCCTGAGCCCCGGTGGTAGGTGCCTGTGTTTGTGGTGTCGCTTGTTGCCAGGTAACGCCTGGCCCTGGCAGCCGGCTGTCGCGGAGTCGTGGAAGGGGCCGGATCGGAGGGACTTCTTACAGATCATCCCGTCCCATGTTTGCAGCTGTGGTGGGCCAGGGTCCCCTGGCTGAAGGGGTCGTCCCCGATGGCCCCCTTGTTCTTCAGCCACCCTACCTTGGACTGGGGGAACATGTGGTTAGGAACCCCAAAATTCCCTTGCCCCAACCGCCTCCGTCCCCTCAGGTGTCGCCCCGCCTTGGGCTGCCCCGGCACAGCGCAGCTGAGAGCAGCGATTCAGCTCTCACCGTGCTTCGAGCCATGGGGCCGAGCAAGGGTCGTGCTGGAACTCGAGTGCTTCAGGGGCAGCCTGGACACACACACACACACGGACACATGGCCTGAGTTAGGGACCCCCTGGTCAGTCTCAAAATCCCAGAAAGACGCAGGCAGCTGGATGTGGGGCAAGCAAAGAGAGGTGGTTTTGTCCACATCTGCACCCCCTTTGGGCTCTCAGAGACAGAGGACAGGTGGCATCCCAAAACACAAAACTCCCAGGTGTTTGGGGTACCCACCACAACCAGGAGGGGACATGTACCTGGGCAGCTCCCCAAAGAGCTCCAGATATTGGTGTGCCCTCCCTCAGATGGTCTCTGAATAGGACCTAGATGGCCCCCCAGGACCAGGATGGGATGCAGGTGTCTGGGCGACCCCCTGCAACCAGGAGGAGACCCCTGTGTCTGGGGTTCCCTCCAAGGCCAGAAGTGGAACACTGGCATCCAGGCAGTCCCCTCACAACCGGAAGAGGACCTAGGCATCATTTTTGGGTTCTGAGGGGAGTCACTTGGGGGGCAGTGGGTGGGGGTTTCCCCATCACCTTCTGCACAGTGTAGTGGGTGCCCTTGGAGTTGCTGTTATCCTGAGGGGACTCCCATTCCAGCATCACATTGAACTCCAAAACCTCCTTCACCTCCACATGGAGGGGGACAGCCACTCTGTGGGGCAGCTGTTGCCACTTGACCCTAAGGCCCCCAAAATAGTCCTCAAAACCAGTCTCCATGGCCCACAAATATCCCCCATGGACCACAAATACTCCCCCAGAATGCCTGTCCTAGCACATCCAGCCTCTAAACCACACCCCAAAGCACACTGCTCCTATTGCTCCCAGTGCCTCTCGTCCCAGTATGGCCCAGTGGTCCCAGTACCCTCAGGCCAGTGATGCCAGTAGTCCTACACTAGGACTCCCAGTATAGCCCATCTCAGTGCTACCAGTGCCCACTGAGAACATGCAATGAGGATGCCCTCCCAGGCTGCCAGCAAGCATGTCCTACCTAGCATGGCCAGCCCAGCTCCCCCATGCTTGTGCTTCCAGTACGCTCAGTCCCAGAGCTCCCACTAGTCCCTGTGCCACTGGTGACATGCAGTGGGAATGCAGCTGTGCCTAAGATCTGCTTTGACACAACCAGGGTTTACAGCTCAAATTTTAAATAAGTCACCGCTTCTCTGGTGAAAAACTTGTAAGTGATTCTAACTCCCTGGCCCTGACCCTGATACAGCAGGTTCATTTAGGGGGAGTAGAGGGCCATGGAGCTGGGAACAGGGCCACTTCAGTGTGAGGATGTCACCTGCCCATGACCCTCAAATGGCATGTCCCCTGAGAGTCTGAAGGTGCCTGACCTCACAGGATCCTATACCAGTGCCCAGAGGTCCTTGTCCCCAGGAAGTGCCCATCTCCGCTGGAGGTCTGCAGCTAGGAGCAGTACCCTGAGATGGGGCTAAGGGTCCCCATGGGTCTGGGGCAGGTCACCAGGCTACGGTTCTCATGGGTCACTGGGCACCTTGAAGACCTTGATCCTGTGAGGGGCAAGTGATGCAGAAGGGGTTTGTGTGGTGATGGCAGGATGAGGGCACAGATCCCATGGTGTCTCAGCATGGGGGTCCACTGGCTGCCTCCTGCCTGCCCATGCACCACTAGTCAGTTTCTGTTCGTATCAGAGAATATTAAAGAACAAGTGAATTGCATATGTCACGGTGGTTTTTATGCAGTTTTAGATCTTGTGGATCTGTTACAGCTGACCTGTGTGTGTTGACAGATCTGTGTGTGTTTATGTTCAAATGCTTTCTTTGTTCAGAGTTAAGACTCAACTAAAAGTCCCTGGGTATTTCAGCAGGGATGGGTGTGTGAGTAACCTGGTCCTCCATGTCAAATTTAAATTAAAGTCACAAACACTATTCAAAATGCAGAGTCCAATCTCGTGATAAGCTTCTGCAGCCCCAAAACCCCTACAAGAACATAACAACATGGTGTAAAGGGCCAAAATCTGCAGATGCCTTTCTAACAGTGATTCTTCACCACTCTCCAAATCTTCCAGACCGGGAGACTATGGAAAAGAGGAGACGTTGCTCAAGCAGGGTGTTTCCACATATATAGAAGGTACTTACTTGCAATACTGTGTCAAGAAAAGCATCCTTGGACTTAAGAGGCTCTTCAGCATATGCTTCAGTCTCTTGGTTGTAGATGTAGTAGATAAGTAGATGGCAAAACAATACCATCAACACCTGCTCAGTTGAATCTGATCCAGATAAATAAGTTTTAGGCAAACAATCACCTGCTTAGCCTGTGTTTAATAATAGCATACTTTGAATCCAGGTGATCTGTAATTAGAGGGGTTTCTTGCAATCTCAGCACTCTGCTCTTAAGCATCTGTTTTCTTGGAGGAAGAGAGTAATTCTTGCCAAAACTACAGCAAAATCACTAACAAAAATAATAACATAAATCCTGAATTCGGCAGGCTTTGGTTTTCTTGTTATAGCTAAAGGAACTCTTAAGGAGAAGACAGTAAGCTAAAACAAGAATAAAGAGAGAAATTATTTATTTATAACACATTAGGAACACTTTTCACAGTACATCATTAACAGGGTGACTAAATAATAGGGTGATCACAAAAGGTTGACTTAAAAAGCTGGTTAAAGACAAGGCAGAGATTATAGGCTAGTCATGGAAACTGGTAGGCTTTTTCTTCCCACAAGCAAAGCTGCACAAATAAAGACTTTCTCATACTATTTCTGCAAAGGTAAAAGATTGATTTACTCAATCTGTAATTTTTCTTTATATTGTGTAAATTTACCAATACTTAGATTAACTTTTTCATATAGTTTATGATGTTAAATTTAAATACAGTATTATGTCTCAGTAATTTAAGGTGCAATTTATCAAAATCTACAGTAAATATTTTCTTCTTAATCAGTTCTCTTTGGCACACTTCTGGTCTGTTTAAATAAAAAAGTGTAGGACTGAATCGAGTGTGTAATACTGCAGGTACTTTGAGGGTTTTTTGTTAGCAAATTAATGTGATTTTATGCTTACCACAAGCTTATTCACAAAGAAATAACTATATATGAGTTTCAGTTTAATTTATATATAAAATGGCTAACTACTTCAATGTGCAAGGCAGAAAAAAAATTTCTTACAGCAACTCCTCCCTTGAGAGAGTGATTTTTGCACCATGGAAATCTTGTATAAAATGTTATAGAAAATGGAGATTTTTAATGAGGAAGTTCTTGGTGCTTCTTATCTTACAGCAAGCCACCTGAGGACATGATTTTCTAGGTCCAGAAATGGTTCATAAGATACAGTTTAGCTGACAGGTTGGCACTATAGTGGTGTTGCAGCTATAAACTTGCATGTTCAACTGACAAACTAAACCAAACAGCCAAAAAACCCCAACCAGTCTGTGTAAGGAGTTTAGTGAAAATGGCTTCTTTCTATTACAAAGGTCTCTTTCCTATATCCTTGATATATGTATATACATGTCTATCTGCTTTTATTGCAAGGAAGAAACATTTAGAATTTGCACTCCGCACTTTTGTCTTCATGACCTCTTCTTACTTTTGGGCTGACTGATATTTTGTTAAAATCATAACTGGACAATAGAAAATAAGATTCTGTTTCTGATGGAAATGTATGAGGAGGTATTAAAGTTGACCTAAACAGCTAAAGTATCACTTTACAAAAGCTGGTCAAATGCCAGAAGAGCAAGCTCAGAGCAATTTATTTCACCTCTGAAGGCCAATATCAGCATCTGGCATTCACGTGAAAGGTATGAGGAAACTTAGCTACATAAATACTGGACCTCTTTCAGTGACTAATTATTTCACAATTGAATAAAAACTAAACCCTATTCACAGTAAAATGAACGTATTTCAAGGCCCTTCTGGTCTGTTTTTCCTGAATCATGCAAGTAGTATCCCCTCAGCTGCAGAAATTAGCATTTTGGCAAATGATCAAGTTACAGTGCAACCTGTTTAGAAGGCAAGGATGTAAAAAGGGATTTCATTCAGGTACTTTGTGATGTGGTAATGTGTAAAATGCTGTGCTACTCCTGAGTAAAACACATTTGGCTGTCCCAGCTAATGACCCATTTATGAGCATGCTGATTCCAGAGAGGCATTTCACAGCCTCAGGAATACTGTATATTCTAAAAAAAAAAAAAAAAAAAAAGTATTTTACAACTGTCTTTTTCTTCAGCCTATCAGTAAGGACTGACAATGGTGAGTTCAAACTGTTGAGGGAGATGATGACAAGGGGCAGAACTGGTAAGGAGAATCAGAGTCTGTGTGGTAAATCAGATGTAAGTGAGATCTAATTAATTCTCAATTTCCTTTAAGCTTTTTGAGATATTGCATATGGCCATGCTTAGTGCTCCTGTTTTATCTGAAAGCTACTGGCTTTAGAACTGGGATGTCTGTGTGAAGGATATGGTATCAGATTTATCTATAGCAAAGCCTCCGTTGATGTAAGATTTCTTGGCCTGTGTTTCATCATTATCAAGTATTCCTGTTTCCAAGGCAAAAGGATTGACTATGTTGACTTCAGAGGTGACATCCATCTGCTCCAGCTCCTTTTTTGAGAGCTTCTCCACTATTCCTGTACCAAAGGCGTCTCCCAAGACATTCACCATTGTTCTGAATCGATCCCTATGGAACAAAAAAGTTGTCAGACAAACCATTCAGGTGTTTAGAAAATCCTTTTAGTAAAAGTAAGATACTTTAGCTCATGCAGCACTGTTTTCTTCCCAGTGCAGATTTGGGTAATTATTCAATTAAAAGAAAATAGTCTTTAAAAACAAGAATCAGATTTTTACCCACAGGTATTTGAAGAAGCCTGGAGTAATTTTCATGAGAAATTATTTTGTAGAGGACATGCAAAACTGAAAGTCATGTCACTTGTCTGTTAGAGCAGAAATTCCACTGCTGTGGTATAGCCTTACAAAATGTTGGAAGGATCACCTCTCAGCCCCCTGAAGTATGCTGCAAAGCTGGTTCCCTTTTGTAATTATAGACTGTGGGGTGCAGCAGCAGAGTCTGCATTGTGCCTTTTGTCATTCTAACAGTCATGTCCTCAGCCAGAAAAGCACCTAGCCCAGTATGTCCAGTATTCTGGCCCAAACCTGGAAAAGGGAAAGGCCTTCCCTGTCTTCTGCTAGCTTCTCTTATTAAAGGGCTGAAGGACAAACCTATACTAAAAAAGTAATTTAAAGGAATATGATACTCCTGCAGTATTGATTTTTCTCCAGACAGAAATGTGACATGCAGGCCTTAAAAACCTGCTGCTACTTGGCAGAGGAGCAACAAACCCTTGGAACATAACACAGTTTGAAAATTGATGTGGAAGTGTAGTATGGAGAGTGGAAAGCCATGCTCCCCTGTTTTTCTTTTCAGCTACAGAGCATTACAAAAGGTCTGTGGCAGAACAAGTTTCTCTTTCTGTGCAGAGACATTGAGGTGGATATATTTACAATATTTCACAATACTTCTACAATACTTCTGAATTCTAGTGCTAAAAAAGTCTTCCATGTACAACAAAAATATATGGTAGGGAAAGGAAGAGAGAGCAGTAAAGATTCTAGTAGGATCAGTGTGACAAGTGAGGATATCAACAGCACTGGAAACTCATCTGTTCTAATAGCACTATTCTATTTAATTTCATTTACACAGCAAAATGCATTTTAGTCTTTAAAATGCCTTAATTAGAACCAGAAACATCTTGAATTATTTTTATGTTTCATGGTGGAACAAGTACCTTCCATGTACAAATATTGTGCCTAAAACCCACAAAAGCTACGGACTTCTAAAGTGGAGTAAAGATCAGATCCATAAAGTCATGATTGCTCTGAGAAATAAGGTATTGTTCTCTTTCTCTCTCACTCCCATTAGGTAAGTAGAGGGTATCAAATGAAATTATTAGGGTGTAGATGAAAACAAACAAAACTCAATTATATCTCTGCATCATTAGGATGTGGAATTTATCTCCCTAGGACTTGTGGAAACATGGGTCCCAAAGCAATGAGGCGTTCATAGAAGAAGACAAAAATCACTTCTAACTCAGGAACTGGAACTCCGTGTTCTGCAATTTGCAGGAGGCTGGACAAATACTTTGGATAAAGGAACCATTTTTCATTTGTGTGTTCTTAGACTCTCAGTAGTTTGTACTGATCTGCACTATCCTTAAAAATATTAAATGCCCACTAGGAATAGAAGAGAGCTGGAGAGAACAAAATTACTGTGGAGTACAGCAAACAAAACTATTAGACCCTGTTGCAGACATCTGACTGGAAGAATGTAGTTGTGGATGGAACTGTTTCCTTTGGAGAAATTATGCTTATACATAAATTGAATTGATTCTTGAATCCATACAACAGCCCTGATTTTCTGGAAACTGGTATTTCTCTCTATTTGCAAAATTGAGTTATATAATCAAAGAAATTAAATATATCTGTGAAATACATAGGTTGCCACCAGAAATCCTTCAAGAAAATGTTTGGAAAGGCCAGGGGAGGAAAAGCAAGGCATTTATCTTGAGTGTAAATAAACCTGAAGAAGACATGCAGATATTATTAAATTATTAAGATCACTGGATTGATACCAATGAAATGTCATCCATGCAAACTGCAGGTCAAAAAGACCGTGGGCTGTCCACTAAAGCTCACACAGTTTAGGAGGCAAAAGAACTGAAGTTATACTTGTTAACTTGTGAATCCTGTTACCTTATATATCATGGGACAAAACTGAGTACTGATAGCCTTCTGACCTCCAGAGTACACTCTGTGATTCTTTGGGCTTTTGCAAAAGTGGCAGAGATACACACTGGTGTGACTTGAACAGAAAAGATTTCTGGTGAAAAGGCTTCTCTCCAGAAAGAGTAGGTGAATGTGACTGAGAGGTTTTGAAGTGTTCTGATATGCTTTGGATTAGGTATAAGAATCACTTTATAAATTTAGATGTGTGCTTGTTGATCGAGGGCTGGGCCAGTGCTCTCAGTGTAGTGCTGGCAGCACAGATCTGTGTACAACCTGCTATATGTGTGCATGTGGAATCCAGGGTCAGTTTTGCTGACCAGTTTATGGATATCATGTGCTTTGCAGCTTGTGGCTACATTTGATTTTTATGAATGATGTATGTGTTTAGCATAATGTGGTGGCATCTCTGACACTCTAGAAACATTTCTTGGTACTATCAAATTTGTCTGTCTTGAGGATGATGCTAATGATTTATTAGTGATGTGACCATTACTTTAAGGCGGAAAGCATCTCTGAATGTGATGTTATTCACTGCCATCCCATGCAGGACTTATCTCACAATCAAAGACATTACTGCATTCAACTCTGAACAAGGCTGGCCATAAGAATAATCTTTGTCCATTTTCTGCAACTAAATGATTTTATTGCTTTCTTTCTCAGACTCACAGATTTCTAGGCAACTTATGCAAACATTAAAAAAAAATAGGGAAAAAGAAAAAGGAAAAAACATTAAATATGAGGTGCCTTAAACTTACAGAAGCCAGTCAACTGCAATGATCAGAGTAACATCCTCAGCAGGCAGGCCAATGGCACTCAGCACAATCACCATGGTAACAAGTCCGGCTTGGGGCACGCCTGCAGCCCCGATGCTGGCTGCCGTAGCTGTGACGCTAAATCCCAAATAAAACCCAGAAAAGGCATTCAGAATACATGCTACACTGTTTTCTGGCACAAATAGTTCAATTTCACTGCAAGAAAGAAGCCTAAATGTTTCAGTTTTCCTCTTGAATAGTTTTTACTCAAAGTCTGGTCTCAAGCTTATAGGACAAGCCATGTTCTGATGTACTCTTATGGTTACACTGCAGAATAACAGGCAACACATGTCTAGCAAGAAAACTGGATGGATCAAAGGTAGAGGTTGAGTTGGTTTGCAGGTGTTTACAGGGAAGAATAATGGCAATTTTCATAACAGTGTTGTATACCAGCTGCACATCCTGATCCATCCTACCTCCCCATCAGATTGCACTGGTTAGGCCTTGGATCAAGAAACAAGAATATTTGTTATTTTTTGTGCTGTGAATGATAGTTTAAACTTTCCCATTGGGTATCCAAAATTAATGTACCATTCACAAAAAAAGCTCACTTCCCACAAAATGCATGTGATGGCTTTAGTCTTACCTAATGGTAACTATTTGGCCAATATCCAGTTCTAAGTCATTCAGCTGTGCAATAAATATGGCTGCTACTGCTTCATAAAGAGCAGTGCCATCCATGTTGATGGTAGCTCCAACTGGAAGAACGAACCTTGTGATTCTTTTGTCAATCAAGTTTTTTTCTTCTGCACAGCGGAAGGTGACAGGTAAAGTTGCTGAACTGCCACATAATGAAACACATAAAATAAGTGAAAGCAACAACACACCATTTCTATTATGTTTCCTTTTGCTTGGAGCATGATCTGCTTTATGACTCAAAAGGAGATCTAAGGCAGGAAGGAAGGCTGCACCATGAAAAAGCAAAGCAACTTTTGTTATACCTTCTAATTACTGGAAGAAATAGCTAAATGTTAGTTGTTCTCAAAATTACATGGTAAATTGCCATGGTATACATAGTCACAAAAAATGTTCAACAGCTTAAATGCTGTCAAGTCTGCAGATAATTAACTGAATGGCAAAGAACTGCCTCCTCCAGGGAGAGGCAGACTCTCGTTTGGTGCAAGGCTAACGCACTCTGTAGTGTCCTTTGGGTACAACAGAAATAATGATGAAAACAGTATTTCAGCCTCCAAGGGACTGAGAACTATCCAGCTGATACCAGGGCTTTTATAAAAGTAGCAATAAAATCAGAGCACAGACCATGCAATTACTACTAGGAACATTACAGAAAAAATGGTTTTTTTGATTACCTGGAAGAGATCATAAGGGCTGTAAGAAGTGCCTGAGCCATCCCCATGGCAAACCGAAAAGGATTTTTCCTTACTATTATTAAGTAGATAAGCGGCAGAACTATACTGGAATGGATTGCAAGTCTGTAAAATAAAATCAACTAGTTAAACAAATAGATCCATCTCATTGTCTTTCTTTGCTAAGATGGTGATAATAGGTTCCAGCTCTGTCCTCAAATATACTTATGAAACACTAAAGGTGACTTTAGTGACACCTAGGTGCAAAATTTAGAGAGAATGCCACATTAATAAAAAGCAGACTAATGCTGTTCTACACTTCCTTTTGGAAACAAGGGAGAGACCATATATATGAAATGTCTCTCCTAAGCTGAGCAAGCATTGACTTGAAAAAATTTTAAACTGATAAAAATGAGAAGCTTAAACTAATACATAATATTTAAACTGATGTGCAGAGGGTGATTTGAAATAATACTATAACATTTCTCTTTTCTCCCAAATCCTTACAATGCAAACCAGAGACAAATCAGAAAAACAAGTCAAATTATTATTCTCAGTTTGACTGCCCTTATTACAGAACATGTTTTAGAAATAAAGGTAAATAGGGACAACTGAAATGCACATCTTTTTGCAGAATCTTCAAATATGGACCTTTAGAAAAATCCACATCTGCTTTAGGGAAAACTGAGTAAGCTCAGGTCTACTCTTTAAAATGTGGTGAGGTATTAGAGACTGTTTAAATGAGATATTTGCAGTCTAAGCATTTTTAATGTTGTAAGATGCTGAAATACTATATTTTGAAACTATTAATTTTTAAAATTAAGTGGGTTTACTCATAGAAGATCAGCTTCTTCTCTTGACTTTAGAAGCTCAGATGTATTTGCCTGGGTATTTGTATTGGTCTCAGGGACAAAATCATCCTTCAACTTATGCATTAATTTTGAACACTGCGCAGTAATCCTGAATGCACATGAATGCAGAGCTTGTGGACATTAAGATAAAAGGTAAACTGACTGCTATAAGTACGCTTGAAATGAAATATATTTGAAAGGTCTGTGAATTTTCCCTATGTTCAAAGGTTGCAATTATAGCGCATCTGCTTTTCATGAAAAGAAGTTATCACATAGCCTGGAAACATAAACCCCAAAACTGTTGTCACCTATGACCTTGGAATTTTTATTCCATCCTCACAAAATGTTCATGTGCACATTCCTATCTTGTAATAATGCTTTATGGTTTCAGAGCAGTTGATAAAGATAGCAATAAATCATGGTACCATTTGTTCTGCCAAAACCAGACAATTAAGAGACCAGTAGTCACAGTACAGAAACCCACAATGGCATAAAAAATCAATCACAAAACCTACATATTTGTTTCCTTGAAAAATTATCTTTTTAAAAGGAACAGGCATTGAAGTTTTCATTCTGTATGGGAACATATTGCAAAATTGTAGAATCATATGACCTATTTAGTGGAATGTAAATAATAGCATGCAACATGTCTTGATGAAGTTTTGTAAATACCTCTAGAAAGAAATCTAGCAATTTATACATGCACCACCACAAGGCATCATTGTATAAATTGCTAGGTTTGTGACATGCCTGAGAACAAACTGAATATAGGAAAAAAATAAAGTGGTATGGGTGCCATTTGCTGTCTTAATAAAATGTTAATGAGAGTAAGTATTTCAAGTATGTCTAAGTCTAAAAGCATACTGACTTAGTTATTTGAAAAATTTAGATTTGCACCTTTTTAGTGGCAGCATGATATTTTTGTGCAGCAAAATATTTTTGTGTATCTGCTTTGCTACTACTGGTTTTCCTGAAACAAATTTTAAGTAATATTTATTTTTGTTCATAAAATGCAATTATCAGCAAGCAGCAGAATTTTTTTATACCAAAATCATAATCAGCAATTGAAAATAGAAATTCTAATAGCATTCATTTTTAAGTTAGGAAGAATCATGTCCCTCAGAATCCCAAGCTGCCATTCCATATAGGAATATCTCCTACAGGGATGTAGCTTCCTTGCTGCTCTCAGAAGAGACAAAGGCACAGGCAAAGAGAGTCTACTTGCTGCAGCTTTTTTTTTTCCTTTTTTTTCTTTCCTTTTTTTCTTTTCTTTTTTTTTCTTTTCTTTTTCTTTCTTTCTTTCTTTCTTTCTTCCTTTCTTCCTTCCACCACTTCCTTCCTTCCGCCACTTCCTTCTTTCTTTCTTTCTTTCTTTTTCTTTCTTTCTTTTTTTTTCTTTTCCCCACTTAAGCCTGAGTTCCCTCTGGCACTTAAGCTATGTCTCCACTTTGACTTTCCTCTGCTGTAACTTCTAATATGTCCTCATCCTGACTCTGCAACCATTAATCATGAGAGACTTGAGATACTTAGTGGCAAATTGCACCAAAGACATTGGGGGAAGTCTGTTCCCTCATGGTGACCTGAATGAGACAGAGAGACTGAGATGAGCTGCAGACAATGGTGGATGAGTCCTGGTAGGGCTGAGGCTATGAAAGATCATAAATAATTAAGCTGGGAAGAAGGTGAGTTGGTTAGGAAGGTTAAAGGAAAGAAAGCAGAGGATAGGACAAATATCTTGATAAGGAATATAAGAAACATTTAAGATAACCTGTTATTTTCAGGTTCAAGCTTAAAGAGAGGATGATAAGCAGTTACAGAAGACACCAGTGAACAGAATACACTGCTGACAGGGTCTAACACATAAGCATGAAAACCAAAATGATGGTGGGAACAGCAATTTTTAAGAAACCCAGAGAAAGAGCAACATTTCTCCTTTTTCCTGAGACGTAAGAAAAAAGGGTATTCTTGCAGGCTGAAAAATGTAGAGCAAGCACCTTTTCCCTGCAGCCTATAGCCTTGTGTGTATGTGTCCATATCTGCTCCTGTCATCTGATTATTACATGCTCTCCCTGATGGTCAGTTTTGCAGAGAATATGCTGCCGTTATCCACAATGCCTTGAGCAGCACTCATGGGAGGCTGCTCTGCAGGAGGCAGAAATGCTGCAAAGATCTACCTGAGCACCCGAGAGGGGAAATGGTCATATTTCGAGGAACAGAGAATTTTTCTCTCCAAGGATGCAAATGTGCTCACTAATGTTTTTGATAGCACCTGGGGATCTACTTAAAATTGTTGTGCCTGTCAAACTAATGGTTACCAGTTAAACAGGAGGCTATGCAGTGGCAGTTTACTTTGCAATCAGAGTGCTTTGGAGGAGGCACTGTGTCTTCACACACATCTTAAGGAAGACTTGCCTTGTCACAGTACAAATAGTAACCTGTAACCCTAACCGACAGGTAAATAGTCATAAACTTGCTATCACATCTAAAATTAAAACTTGCTATCTGATGTAAAAATGACATCAAAAGGCAGTAGTAATCCATTCAACCTATTCCTCCTCTGAATTAAGTGGAGTTAATGACAGAGAAAACCTGCAGAAGTAATACACTGTCATTCTGTCAATGATTTCTATCTAGCTTGTGGTTGGGATGTCATTTATAATTTGTATTGAAAATATTAGAGTCCTGATTTACCATCTCTTGGTAAATATCAGCTTTTGGAACCTGTAAAAATCTGACTTATTTTCCAAGTGCAAAGAAATACTCACAAAAACTGCATAATGCATTAGATAAACATAACTTGCACTCATCTCTGTAACATTTTGAAAAAGTCATGAATCAGTGCTATTTCTGGAGCAGTAATTCTTATTTAGAAAGAAATTTTATCTCTGATTTTCAAACAGCGAGTCCAAACATACTGGCTTATGAATAAAACAAAACAACAACTTTGAAATAAATGTGCTTATCAAGCACAGATTAATGTGAAAACCCCAGAGATCCTTCTTGACTATTTATAAAGTCGTTTGCATTTAAGATTAATATATTACCATTCTCTTTGCTTGGCTGTCAGAAAGTGTGTGAATGACATTTGAAGAATAGCATGCAAATGCATAAAATGTGGGGAAAGAAACTTTTGAACGATTTTGGACCTAGCCTCTAGACAAAACATACATAAATCCTTAGTATACTGAAGGAATTATAGGAGTGGATGGTAAGGTAATGGACCAAGACTGCCTAGAAGTCTATGCTTCACTGAATTGGAAATAGAAATTTAAGCGCATTTATCTTATTGGACTGTAATATCCATTTATCTGACAAATAGTCCTTTGTAGGATAGTCTTCAGAGATATATAATAACCTGGTATTATAACCTATCATTTGGAGCAGTTAAGTTATTCTGAAGTTCCACTGCTGGAAGGGTCTACATTGTGTGGGTGTAACCTCCTTCACCCAGACTGTTCTACATAGACAACTGCTAAGAAAAAAGAATAGCAAAAAAGTTCTGATGCTTGGCTATGTTTTTCAGATTGCAACTTCTCTTTTTGCAGCCTCACCATCTACCCTAACCTTGGAGGAGGAATTAGCAAACAGTGCAATCCCCAGGGCTTCTCTTGATGTCAGCTGTCTGCTCAGTACTGGGGAGGGAAGGGATCAATCTCTTTGGCATCCTTTATTGTGCACGGCTCTTACTATGCATCTGTATTCAGCAGGGAGTTTGGTCTGTGCTGCAACAGCTTGCGCCTAAAAATTCCAGGGAGATTCCCAACATAATCCACATATTTGTGTAAGTTTGATAGGCTGTCAAGACCCAACAAGACATAATTCATAACCTCACCTTTAATAAAACAATATTTTCTTCAGCACAAGCTGTGAAGACGAAACAGTGAATACAAGAAAAGAATTTGCTTTTGGGTTTTGTTTTTTTTTAGAATGCAAGGCAGTGACTTTTTAAAACAGAAAATGCATCCAGCAAAACATGGATTCAATCCATCCTCACATAAACTCACAGAATTTTCACTGATGAGAATCTTTGTCTCTGACCTAGAAGACTGGATGTGGCAGATAATTGAGTGGTAATCAACTGAACTCCAAAACTGCATAAATCTTTAAGAAATGACATACCCACTTATTACTGTAGCCATATAAAGACCCAATTTACGAAAGATTTCCCAGTCCTCAACTTCTATTATCTTCCCAGCAATTAAAAACACGATACCAATTGGCATATACCTAGAAAGCAAAAATAAAGCTATCAAATATGCATTCTCAGAAATACTGCATGCTCACCAGGAAATAATTTCTCTTCCAGAGTAATTTTTTTAAACAGATAAAAAATATGTTTTGATATCCTATTTCACAACAACAGATTTTTTTTTTTCCTAAATTATGTTATACACTGGACTTTATTCATTTGCAGCAAGGTTACAACAGAGGTGGTGAAAAAAGACTGGAAAATAAAAGTAAATGTAACTCTACATGAAGTCTAGCTAGTATTGTATAATTTGGTGTCACAGAATACACAGACTACACAGAAGTCAGGAAGGGGTATGGGCATATACCCCGTTACAGCAAATGTTCATATATAGCCACAGGCTCCCTGGGGATGGAAGTTTGCAGGGTTGAGACTAGTGTCTGTCTAGTGTGCAACCACACACAGATGGGAAAGGTCTCCTGCAGTTATAGGAGCTGCCCTGCAGCACTGGGGGCTGTATCTGTGTCACCTGCACAGAATAAAGTAAACCTGCACAATGCCATGCCTCATGGATCTGAACAGCTGCATAGGCTACTGTCTACAGAAAATTCAAGGGAAGTATCAGGAATTATGTTAGCGCCAGCTCCACTGCATTTTTTTTTGGTTTCACAGAGCAGGCCATCACAGAGACAAGTTATTACTCCAGAGCTTTGAGCAGCATAAATTAATCTAGAAATAAATTTGTGAATATATCAAATATATCCATTTTAAAATAGAAATTGTAAATTTATAAAATGTATGTGTGCTATCTAATAAACAAAATTGTACCTTACCCCTGTAGAAAGGAGGAATACCTAGTTCCTCTAAGCACTGAACATGATGAAAACAGTACTAATTTCTCATACTTTCAGCAGAAAAGTCTATCTTGTTTCAAACAATAGCTCTCACATCTGTAGAAACTCAGGGAGCCTGTAGCCACAGCTTCTGGTGCATGCAAGAAAATGGATAATCAATTTATAAGTAAATTCCTGTATGGCATATACTAAGTCTCGAGTCTCATTGTTGGTAATTTTCAGCAGTGAGGCAGCCTATCTCACAGGGATTTTACTTAGCCTGGGACTAAACTGCTTAGCTGCTTAGCACAGGACCAGATGCAGAAATTAATTTACCTTTCTTTAAGAAGTAAAAATTGTGCAAACACTGGACACGTTTGCTGTTTTACAGACATGTCAGTATGCTGGGACGTAAGAAAAACCCATGGCAGGGTCAGATCTGACATGGTATTGGTATGAAATGTGCACATGTGCAGAGTATTGTAATAAGTGGCACAAGGCACTCCACATGTAGGATCCAACTCTGGAATTGTGTGTATTTATAGTCCTGTTCCTGTAATTGTGATTTGCACAGACAAAATTCTATTAATAGCTTTGAAGTCCAATCAAACACTATCAGATGAGTTTCTGTATTTTAAATTTGTTTTTCTTGTCTGAGAATATTATGAGAATGTAGTCTCACAAAACCTATTAGCAGGAGGTAAATGACATTAAGTTGTATTTTGCATACCATTTTGATTTTTTTCTCGGTGCTGTGGCTTGCATATTAATTCAGATTTCTAAAGGAACTTAGATCCAATACAGCCATCCTGTAAACATAATGTCTGTCAGGGAATAACGTTCAAGACTCAGAACGGCATATGAGTGGTAATGCTTATCCTCAAAAGAGGCCTCAAATGACTAGTGCACTAGTTTTTTATAAACATCTAGCAAGAATGTCTAAAAAACTCAGGTTTCTTGGGAACCAATAGGAATACTGTTCCTTTAGTATATATTAAGAAGCCCTGTCTTCAGTTTCCTCAAAAGGATCAAATTCTATAGAAAGGAAAAATTTTACCAATCTTTCTTTGAAAGCTTCTTTCTGTAAAGCACTATTCAAAAGCAAACATGAGGTCTGAGTCTGCTCTTACCTCTTCAGTGACCAAAACCACTTAAAGAAGGTGTTGGAAAATGCTAGTATATCCTTGAACTTACCACATAATTATCTGAACTATTCTCATTGTAGCTTCATTCAGCGCGTTGAAGAAATCCATCAACACTTGTCCTTTGTCGCCCATTTTCCCAATAACCACTCCAAAAACAAGGCAGAAGACAATCAACCCCAGCGCATTGATGCCGTTGGAATACATCCCCACAATTTTATATTCTTGGGTTTTGTTCTATAAATTGGAATCAAGAGAAAAAAACACTATCTGAAAATAATGAATTTACTTTAAAGCATTCTAAAACGAAAATATATTTAGGTTTTTTTGAAAGACATGAAGCTCTTTCCCAGCCATTCTACTGGCTTTCTGAAATTGCCAAGTGGGCAAGTTCAGGAATACACTAAACTGAACTTGAACACTTTGTATTTTAAAGTCATGCATGGATCTGACCAAACCTCAGCAGGGAGTAAAGCACCCCTTAACTGTGCTGTCCTTTCTATAGACTTCTGACACAAGGTATGGCAAGGACTAAGTATCAGTCATGCTTTCAAGATTTACTCCACTACACTCAAGATTTACTCCCCACTGGAAAGCAAAACACAGATGTAGAATCCTTGTGTTTCTTTCTGAGCAACTCAAGGATTTGTATCGGGATGTAAGATAAATTCACCACTGTCTAACAACCTGGACATCAGTGTAATTCCATAATTTGTAGGAGAATTATGTGCACATAACATAAAAATCCTACTAAAGAGGTATTCATACATTCTTCTGTGCAGCCTAAATGTATCAACAAAAGGGTACAATTCTTCACTACATTCTGGTTCAGGATTTAATTAATGTCTCTTCATAAAGCTCATCTTCCCCTGCTATTATTACTCTGAGATGAAATTTGGAAGGAGTATAATAAAATGTATATTGATTTGGTATTGTTTATAGTTCTGTGTTCACATTCTATTGACTTCCTTTCTCCCCCTCCTCCAGAGTAAGTCTAGACTTCATACACCATTAACACCTATAAGCTTTCCACACCTCTAATGAAGGGCTTCTTAAATCTCCACTTTTGTTTCTGTACATTTTTTTACAGAGTAAAAACTGTTAATTAACAAATGCTTTAAATTGTTTTGTTTTCCATTAAAAAATACTTATTATTATTTTCAGCTAATTTCCTTTTTTAGTGCTTACAATTACAGTCATTGCTACTCAAACATCTCAAGGTGATATACATCTAGACTTTCCACAGTGAGTATTGAATCTCTCAGAAAATTGATAATACATAAGCAGATAAATGTAATCAATCTTCAGCTATTTTCTTTGGACTGGTCAATTACCCATGGGATCCTCGGCTGTTCATAAACCTACTGGAAGGATCTCTAAGCATTTATCAAGTTACTTCTGTGCTCTTGCTAAAATCCATCTATGTGCTATTTCCAATCATTTCTTCATCACTAATCACATCACATGAAATAAACCAAATTTAGTCTATGTTCTTTCTTCCTACTTCATATATTATGTAGGAATGAAAGGATAAAAGGTCGTACCTCTGAAGCCTTTGCTGTTGTGGCTGTTGTAGTGGATTCCTCTCGAAATATGGAGCTATTTTTATCCACAGCAATTGTAGTTTTAACTTTTTCACGCTTGGTTTTATACTGGAAAAGTTTTTTTAAAAAAAATCCAGAAGAACTTATTTAGAAAAATGAGAAAACTGAAGAACAAAGGTCCAGTAAAAATAAGAGAAAAATTAACCAATTGAAGCTGAAGGTAGCAAACATAGACAAAGACTTTATTTCCCAATTCATGTGAGCCATCAGGACTCTGTACCTCAGAAGCTGTAGATGAAACAAGAGGTTCACAAATAATATGCTATGAATTCTGCTCCCCAGGATCTTGGATACCCCATGGATGTGCTGCAGTCTTGCAGGGCATGAGCTAGAGCTCCCAACAATGGCAAGAATTTTTTGCTGGAACAAACAGTCTGGAGAGAATTGCTGACAGCCATGCCAGGAGAGGCCCTTGGTGATGTGGTCAGCATAACTAACGCCACTATTCTAGGCAAACAGCCATTCTTAGTGGTCAAATGGGTTACATATTTCCCTTTCCCCTTGTTGCCAGGTCTTCAAGGTCCTGTGCACCAAGCAGACAAACTGAACAGACTCTCTTCTGCTCCCTACTAGCCTCCAGATTCCTGGCACTAGGCTGACTACTCCTCTTCATATTTGTCTTAAATGTTCCAGGCACCCAGCCAGATGAGTGGCGTTGATGATGCAGTCACAGAACAGGCAAGTCTAACAGCAGCAAGTACACTGTCCATAAAACCAAGCAGGTACAAGTCCTAGTGAGTAACTTGGACCAAAACTACTGCAGGACAGTGAGACCTGGTGGTCAGGGATGCCTCCATCATTGTTTGCTTCCTCTGAGGACTGAGTGACCAACCTGCATTCTTTTATATGTTTTTCAAGCCTAGATTATGGTTGTTATATTGATACAGCAAATGAAGTATTAAGATTTGACAAAATATAGAGTGGCTCCAGGTGATTAGAAAACAAGTTAAATGGTGTTATTATAAAACTGTTCTTCACTGATTCTGCTGCTAGAAATCCTGTGCTATTCTGATTGTAAGTTCTGTGCTATACTAATCATAACCCATTAAGAAAACAAGACTTTAATAGTAACTACAGTTTAATGCCACCAGCATTCTGTCAAGGATTTCTAAAAGAGCCCGCCTGTCCCCTCAGTGTGGGATGGCCAGTAATGATGACAAAAACTACATGGAGAAGTTTTATAAAGTGAGTTGTGCACAGCAGCATATAAATTTCTGATATAAATTTCTGGGGAAGGTTAACTGATAAGTCTAATATATAGACAGAAGTTTCCTCTTTCATCTTGCAACACTCACTTTTCTATCTCAAATAGACTACTAGTTATCATCCTTTTCCTTCAAAGGATTTGGTCTGGCACTGGATATTAGATGTGAGACACTTCAGGGTGAAGGCTAACTTACACAGACTTTATCAGACACAGATGGATCTTAAGAATAAGGAAACTAATCCTCATAAGATGGTTCTTCTAACCCTTGTTGTCCCAAAAGGAAACATCTTATCTTATACACTCTTGGTTTCTGCATCCAGCTCTTAAACAGTACCATTTTGGGACTTAATAGTTGATAGCAGAGTGTTTATCATAATGGAAATGGAACCAACATGCCTTAAACCCCCACCTTTTTATAGGAGATGAAGATATTCCTGGACTTCTCAGAAATAAGTCTTGCCTTATTATTTTTGTGAAAATATTTTGTGGTTAACAGTGAAAACTACAGAAATAAAGAGGGATGTTCAAACTTACCTGTTGGAAACAGGCCTGAACAAGGTTCTCTGGGAACATATTCCTGTTAACAAGCATAGAAGCATTTCAATACTACAGCATACTAAGGAAAAGTTGTTTGCTATAAACAAAATGATAAAATTTGATGCTTAAAAACAGATCATATTTTATTTATTTTAGCAGAAAGAAGTATATTTAGCATCACCAGATATAGATAGATAGATAGATAGATAGATAGATAGATAGATAGATAGATAGATTTTTTTTTTTCCAAAGATATTAAGGGTTTAAGAGTCCCAACTACTGTTTTCCTGCTTGAACTTGTTGAACTTTTGGGCTTAATTTTTAGTTTTTAATTTGACATTTATTTTGGTAAGCTACTAAACCCAGTGTATTTTATCCTGGCTACATTATCTCCTTGACTTGTATAAGGAATACAGGACACACCATCTTTATAAGATATGTCAAATATAGGCAGAAAAGAAAAATAAAAAACCTCTTACAAAGGCTGTTATGTAAGAATAAGATATTTGGTAACTCTAATGTTACTCTATTGTAGTTTTCAATTCAGAAATTAATCTTGGTTAGTGGTAAATTCTCCTGTGTTATTCTGGTGTTAAGGACAATTTTCAAACACTGAAAAATTAGAAGATTTAGTGCAATGCAGTTGTGTGACTCCTTTCCAAATGCCAATTTCAGATCCAAACAATTACAAAAAGAAAGCATTAATTAGGTATTTGGTAAATATCCAATCCAGTGCAGAAAATGCATTACACATATATAATGCATTTATATACTGAAGCAGAAGTTTTTAAATCTCCCCTAAAGATCTTTCACAAACTCCTGCCTTTGGTTTTCAAGTTTTAAAAGCAAAATCTATTCAAAAGCAAAATCAGTTTGTGTAAGTGTGGGTTTTTCCTTCATCTTTACAAGACTGTCTGGTTTTGAATCTTAAATCTATTATTTTTATCCATATTTTTGAATATAAACATATAAGCAATTCTAATTCCTTTAAAAGAGAATTTCAGATCTTTTAACTGCTAGTTTACAGTCTTCAATTTCTTTGCAAGAAGTTGAGCTATAATCTATAACAAACCCCTAAACTACTAGATATGTGGCAGTTGATTCTTACATGACAGATTAAGTAAAAATTCTACAAAGACAAAATGATGGGCAGGAATAGTGACCCAGAATACAGACTAAATACACTAGAAGAAAAAAAAAAAATCAACAGAAATATTTTTGAAGATACCATCTAGCGTCTAGCCTCTCTTGGAAATGCAGCCTTTATTGGTGTTATTTTTCTTCAAATCCCTTATACACAGTAGCTCTGAAAACCTGTACCTGTCTTCTGCAGTCTTTTCTAGAGGTGTTCTTCTTCTAACCATTTTAAAGTATCTATCATTGTCCGTGATGCTAATGGGGAAAGACATATTATACAGTTGCCTTGGATACTGGTGATGCAGCAAACTTCTTAACTGTGGAACCCCTGAAAATCTTTGCATACTGCATCTGTTACTCTACATGCTGCCTTGAGGAGGGGAACCACAGGTCTGCAATTTCAGCTGATTGTCTACACTGGATGACACAGAAGGTGCCAATCAGTAATCACCATTAATCCACCAATCCTTTATGGATTTTTCCTCATAATAGATAAATCTTGCATGTCAATTTCTGTGAAGCAGGGATTTTCCACCACTGATTTATTAGCTGAAGTCTATGGTGTAAAGAGAATTTTTTAAACAAACCGCTTTGAGTAAATTTTAAAATGTCTAATTTGTTGAAATACTACCCTTATTCACCCAAACAGTATCAGAAGGCATTTTATTGTATTACCTATCACAACTTTATTTGTGTTTGTTTGAACTTCTGCAAAGGGGATATGGAAACTAAAAATTAAAATCTCACCTGATCAGATCCAGCAAGGCATCAACAGTATTGACTTCTGGGGTACTGCCCATTCTGTCAATATCACTTGCTCTTTGAGTCACTCCAGGTTTAATGGTCACAACAAGGATAATCCCTGCAGAAGGAAAAGCAAAGAGCTCACAGTGCAAGCAGAGGCATTGGTGCATTCTTCCTCAGTATATCCTGTGTCGCCAAACTCTTTGTGAACTCAACTCAATAAACACTTTCCCTGGATGCTTCTGCTGCTATGTGCAGAAAAGTCTGCAGATGGTGTCCTTAAATGTGTGGGTTCCCCTAGTACAGGAGCTACTTGCAGGTTTGCCCCTAGACTTCATCACTTCAGCTTTGTTTTTGTATGCATCGTACTACATCACTACTGCTCACCAAGAAGGTAAATTACTTTAGCTGGGCTTCAGATGAGTATGCTGCAACTTTTGCAGAGTGAATATATTTAATTGCTACTTCCCTTTTCCTTTATGTAGCTCTACTTGTTACTAGCTTTTAGATATGAATACAAGTGTGCACCCCACAGTCAGAGGGTGTTTCATCAAAGTTAGGTACCAATATAGTTATGTAAGAGAAGGCTTCAGAAAAAGAAAGAAATAAAAAAATTGTAGATTAGGAAATACTAGATTTGACCTTGTAAATACTGAAATCAATGACAAATTATTCATTCATTTTAACCATTTTTACTATTGTAATTCTCCAATTTTTTTTCTCTCTTTTTTTTTTTTCTTATACAAGTCCAAAGAAAGCCAAAGCAAATGAAACTACTAAATTTCAGTGAAGGGAGAAAGAAAGGAGAAAAAGTTGTTTGGATGACCCTTCAACCAGGCAGGAACAAGTCTTTCTAATGAATAAAAGCAGTACTGTACTTGCACAGTTCTGCATTGTGAAACAAGTGATGTCATACTGCCATGGAACAACTTAGAATAGCAAGGACCTTGGGAGATTGTCCCACCTCACCCAAAGTTGGGACAATTTCAAAGTTAGATACATACTAAAATTAGTCTTTATATAGTATTCCTTCTTATGTATTCACAGAAATTACCCAGACATATAAGATAGATTGTTTTATTTTGTTTCTTATTTAAGAAGGCGGGCTGAGGATGTTTCTTTAAGCAAATACAGAACATGCCAATGTTGCTTGTCAGGAATGAACTTCCTGTAAGAGGAGATGAGAATATCGGAAATGTAGGATTGGAGCCTGGCAGTGACAGAGGGGGGAAAAAACCTTTAAGGAAAGATACAAGATTACAAGGGAACCAGTATTTTCTGTCATTCTTTCAGGTGTGACACACTACATATTTTCCAATCTGAGAATCAGGAACAGGCTATCAGTTTTGCTATTGAGGAAATTCACTTTGTATTTAAGGTTGGCCTTTGACATTTATTCAGCTTTCTCACTGCTGGTAATTTTTTACCTCAGCAGACAGCTCCTAATCTTCCCTGAGCTAAAATATATGGTGAAATTGCCTGTGGCTTCACACTGGATATGAACACAGCCCAACCATGGACAGCAGGACTAGCTCCTCTCTGTATCTGACTACAGGTAATGTCACGTTGTCTGGTATGATTCCCCATCTCATCTCTACATCCTGTCTTGGGAAATTAGTAATGTCACAGTGCAGTACATTTGTAATTAGGCAATGCTGATGATTTAAAAAGTTACAGAATCACAGAGTACCTAATATTACAGCAATGACTGTTGTGCAGAAATAATATACAACTGCTCGCAAACCAATCTTCCCAGAAATGTTGGAATCCAAAGCAGCAACACCTGCAAAAAACAGCCACAGAAACAAAACAATAAAAGCCAGTCTTATAAGAATGTTGTCATTTTTGGAGAGAGAAGTAATTATTGTCTCTTACTTCTGTGCAGAAGATTTTTCTTTATTCAAGATGTTTCTAAATACTTAATTGACATTTGCACTTCTGAAAAATATCTGTAGCTGACCAACATATTTGCTTCTGCTTCTTTTCAGAAATGTTTTCCCTTCCCCCCCACCCTGTTTTCTCTCCCCCCCCCCCCTTTTTTTTTCTAGAACAAAGACAATTGAGCTTTCTTGATTCCCTGATGTTTGTGATTAATTAGATTTCTTTGGTTTACAAGAGGATGTCACAATTTATTTCCTTATTCATTTAACTCATGGCTTCACTTTTTCCAGATCTGTAACATTTTGGCTTTAAATCTCAAAGCCATGTGAAGGGAGTTGCTCAGGCTTGTTATCCCAGGCTCAAAGTCTCATCAGACAAGTAAGGATCATTTCTGGTCAGTTTGTCTTCTTTAACAGGTTTACTGTTTTTAAATTTTTGACAAAAGCTTTTTCTGAAGTTTGGGTGGTTCACACTTCCCCACCTGTATATGTCATTGTCAAGAACAGACAGCAGATTTATTAATGAAGGTAGGGAAAGTGCTGAGACAGGTATTATACTCAGGTCAACTTAGTTTCTGGCAACAATACTAAATGAAACTTCTCATGAAGTGTTTATTAATTTTTTAAAAGATTATAAAAGTTGTATTTGTAAAATCAGTAACGAGGGCAAAGTGAGCATTTTGACTCCAAAACTTGTCTGTTTATAACAACATTAGTCAATAATTCACTGCTATCTCTTTATTATACATTTGTGATCCATTAATACTTGTATGTTTATCGAGTCAGTTTATCAAAGACTGGCTGCATTCCTTTGTATACAAAAGCTAAACCACGAGGAGGATGTTTAGCCTCAGAGAAGTGTGATTTTGTAGGGAAAAACAGTTTCAAAAGTGAAGGAAGAAAAATCAAGAGATCTGACATACATGTAACGTACTGATCTTTGAGCTCAAAAAGGATCTTAGCAAGCACAGTTTAACCATGAGCTGATGTCTCATACAGAAGAGATATTAACAGCACTGACAACTTGTGCCTAGAGTACTCATATAATGTCTTACTAGTTCTGTTAATTGTTATTCAAAATGCAAACAATACTCAGAGGGAAGAATGAAGGTTATTTTATTTCATTATCTGATTATCTTGGGGTCTTCCATGGCATAGTGTATCATAAGATTGAGTACAGAAGAACTACACATATATACAGAAATCATTATGCAAAGATTCTCTCACTTGTAAAGCAAATAAGGATATCAGTGAACTATTCATTTGGCGAAGGAATACAGGTTAATGCAGAGAAAAACAATGCCACAGCTATTACAGGAAACTGTTAGCAGTAAGGATATTGTTTGAGGCATGAATGAACACAGAATCTGGGCCTTGATTTCTATTTCTCACCTTGGGAAATGAGGGTAAAAAAGGTAGAAAGGACGACTTTTCCATTGCTGTGGGCTCAGCTGCGGAAATCACGGCAGCAAGAACTCCTGAGAATGGCTAGTTTTGGGAGGAAATGGTTAAAACTGGAAAATCTGGGGAGGAGGAGGGAATAGTTTAGACCAAAGTGACCTTGCAGCTGGGAATGCTAAATATGTCAGTGTGGGACAACTCCATTTATTGTGCCTAGTGTTCAGCCTGTGCCTGTTTTGAGAAGTGGAATTCCTATGGAGATATAACACAGTCTCACAGAGATGCAGGAAGCCTTCTGTTACAGCAAGGCAGGCCGCAAGCACTTCCTCCGCACTGGCCGCTAGGATGAGCCAAGCCTAATGGAGCTCTGTCTCCATGTGCCTCAGCCAACTGGCATTGTTGGTGAGGTAATGAAATAAATTAGTCTTTGCGTTTCAGCTGTCACTTCATGCTTCCCCTGGTTACCTGAACGAGTCAATTCACACCAATAATAACAAATGATGCTTTCTGTGGACAAGCCTATTTTCAAAGGCTGTCAATGTTGAAACTTCTGCACCTGATAAATTAACTTGGAAGAATTCACATTTTTTTTTAAAGGGAGCAAACAGGTGTTGCCACCGTTCCATAACTTTTAACAAAAAGTTCAAAAACTTGGAAATAACGGAATTTTAGTCTAAAACTTGTGACCTTTTTTTTTTTTCTTGCCTGACAGTCTTGTTGACTTAGTTAAGAGCCTAATAATCATGCAACGTTATTTCCCTGGAGTAGTCAGTTATAAAGATCCTACAGTAAATATGAAAGGAGATTCCTGTGACAGGAATTCTTCTGGCTCCAAATTAAATCCCTTTGCAAACTGTTATGCTCAGTAGAGGTATAATAAAGGGTAAACTTTGCCCCTGCCTTTTTAAACTAGGTAATGATCCTCTTAGTGAGCAAGCTGTGCTAGGATCCAGCCTGTCCTTCCATTGTCATGTTGATGCTGCTTTGCTGGTAACCATAAAACCACACAAATTATTCAGACAGACATGGCTGAATAAGTACAACTATGGACTGGGGATGATAGGTGTGGGGTTTGCATTTTTGGAAAGCTGTTGTACTCTGAAACCTGCATTCAGAATGATGCTTCCATTTAGAGACTGAAATAGCATTCACTACAAGTGCCACAGACATAGGTTTGCACTGGGTGATGTGTAGTGCTAAGCTCCATTTTATTTCATGTTAGCTTGTTACACATAAGAAAATATGCTATATAATAATGGACTTCTATCCATTATTCTTCCAGATATGTCCTAGTATCATGACTGAGCAATTGATAACATAATTGATAGCTACTAGCCTTTTTCTGAAGATAACTGAAAATTAAGATTCCCTTTGTAGTTACATCATGGCTTTACAGTTTCTTTGGAACTGAAGGAGTTAATAGAAAATGTATTGATCAAAGCACTAAAACACTACTAACTACAAAGTCAGTAGTACTAAACTACTACACAACACCAATTTCAGTTCAGAAGAACACTAATTACTCAAACTAAGATGGCACATTGCTTCAAAAAGAAAGTCTTCAGTGTCATTAAAATTATATCACAAAAGCAGCGTAATTAGATTTGGTTATCTACTTTGGATTACCACTAAACTTTTACAACTAATGTATTTGTTCTTTTTTCCCTCAATCTATCCTCAAATTTAAACATGTTTGAACAGATAAACTGGTAATACTGTATAGAGTTTGAACAGGCATGATAGATTCTCCTCCATCCCATGGCATTTCAAAACTGCAGTTATTTCTCATGAGCCCCTTAAATTTTCCTATAAAATACTTCCTAATTTAGCTGTAGCCACTGAAGCACAAATGCAATTCTGTGGCTATGATACAAAAAGGCTTAAGTGAGATCATCACGAAAGACACCAACTGATGTTAAAATCTGTTAATCTATCTCTGCTCATATGATTTTAGCAGAACAGAGGTAAGGTTTTAATTACTCAAGTAAAATTTTGGAATCAATTGTCTAGTCTTCTGCAATTCACCTCCCATGTTTTTGATGTTACAGTCTCCAGCTTGAAGCTCTTAGTACTCTTCTCTTTTTTTGCCCAGTTTTCTCTATTTTGTATCACATATACTTGCAAAAGAATACAACGCAAAAAAATCAGTGAAATCAAGTCTCTCCCTTCTACTCTTTCTTGTACAAGGACCTCAAAACCCTTCCAAAGTGAAATGCTGCACTGCAGCAATTTTTAAAAATTGTACATGTTTAAAAGTACTTCCCTGAAATACTACTAGATAAAGCTACCTAAGGGAATAGTCTCATTTAAGCAAAAATAAGTTTAAATATGAAACATGATGTTCCAGAATTTTTTACCAGTAGCCACTGAACTTTAGAGGCCTGTAAAAATGCATATGTACAAATGGCCAAATGGCTTTGGTTTGAGGCATAGCATTGTAATTTCAGAATTGTTCACTATGCTCTTGTGAGACCAGTGCTGTGGTCCTGTGAGATCTGGGAGTAAAATGGGTTCTGTGAAGTACTGGAAACAATCACAGGGATCTTCTGACTTCCAGAAATATCATCTTCATAGTTTTCTAGGGGATAACACCTACATCCTCAGAATCTGTCAAACCATTCTACAGATTGGAATATATGCAACTGTACACACAGATTTATGCTTCCAGGTGCTCTTCTTCAGTACGTTATAAGAGATTTAATCATAAATTTGGTGTGGTGGTTGACTCTGTTCAACAGAAATAATCATACCTAGACCCCCTGGCATTTTTTATTGCCGCTCTACAAATTTCAGTGCCATCATCAAGTCTACCTCTTGCAGTACTTAGCTGCTCTCAAACTTCCAAAGATTGGTGGAAGCTGACAGGATCATCACTTTAACTGCACAACACATTGATCATTATGTGTAATCCATAAAAGGCTTGGCTGTTTAACTCCTTTTGCAGCACAGCTACACTTGAGGATCAAGATGTGAGTTTTCTCGACGCCACTTAGCCAGCTTCTAGCACTGACAATTGTACGCCTTAAGTGGCCCAGGACCTGAAGGAAGAGTCTGGCTCAAGGTCCTTCCAAGTTCACACTACTGACAGCCACATGGTATGCTTCTCTATTAGTTTTAGAAGCCAATTCAATTCTGATTAAAACCAACTCAAATATGGTGCATATCAACTGCACACATTTCTCTCAGGATTCTGATATCTAATTCCTTAACTAGTTCCCAATTGTAACAAAAATATAACAACAAAACTTCCTGAAGAATAAAACTGTATGGCTTTTAGACCTTCTCAGCTATGACCACGACGCTGATTCAAAGGCAAAACACAGTTCAGAAACTGCTCCAAACTGCCAGCAGCCTTACTGACTAAATGAGGAACTTCCGAGGTCACTAGATAAATCACAAAATAATTCTCAACTTCTCCCAGGTGTTCACACTTTATTTCTTCATGTCCATTTTGGCTCTTCTGGCAGCAATATGCAGTCACTACACCACAGAAATGATATGATTGGTGAGCATCCAGGAGAGCAAAATGTTTTTACAGAATGTTGCATAAGACATAAAAAAATAGAAAACCATAGGCGACTCTTAAAATGCATACAGAGAATTTCAATAAGCAATCCTTCTAAGGGGACCACAATGTCTTATATAAAAGAAGTAATGTCATTTTATTGCTGGGGTGAACTATGTTATTAGTTGTTGCAAAAAGGTAATATTTATTCTTTAAAAGTAGTAAGGAAAAAAAAAAAACTACAAGAGTGCTGACACTGTCTACTGAGAGTTCTCATTTAATCCACTGGTCATCACAAGGCTGGTGGTCAGGCCATAAAAATAATCCTTCTTAGATGCAAATGGAAATTTTGAATTAGTTGCCATCTTCTACTTGCAATAGGAAACACTGCTAATGCTAAAACAGTATTTGGCCTTTACCTTAAGAAGATTGACATGCTTTTAATCTGAGGTGAGAACACCAAATTCTAGCTGCAGTGCTGAGCAAGATTATTGCTTGCACAAGGAGGGTATAGCAAGCTTATAGCTTATTTTCTTATTTTTCTATGTATCTAAGAGAATCCAAATTTGCATTCTTGTTCCATGAGCTATACCACTTTAATCAGCTGCTGCTAGGAAAGGAAGGCATCTCACACATGTAAGACTAGATTTCATAGTATTTCCATGTGAATTTTGTCATTATTTAATAGTTGGGTTATAGACACAAAGAAGAAAATTTCTTTTTCACTCCAGGGAAAGGTCCTTTGTGCTGTCCTATAAATCTGGGACAGTTCATACATAAATTCAGAAGAATTTTTTCTCAGGGCTTCTGAAAAGAAAGGATTCCAAAACCAGTTGTCTTCTGTCCTTTTGTTCTTGACCCAGTATTTCCTTTTGTCCTTGGTCTATGCTCACTTTTTGAAGGGAAAATCCTTCTGTATACAATTTGGAAAAAAAGTGCAGTGAGGGAATCACTGTGGTGAATTCTGAGCCCATGCTTTACTGAAGACATTTTTGAGTCATCTATGATTTTTCCCTCTTCCCATTTCAGACTATGAGCCCTTTCTCTCCCATTTTGCCCTTTTATTTGCATGATGTTGTAGTTAAGCCCTGACTGTCAAGTTTGCCCTGACTGTCAATAATCTCCTGAAATGTAATTTTATTCATATTCTCCCTGAAATTTCAGTTTCCAGACTAGTTTAACAGCAATTTCTGTTGCTTCTTCCGAAAGCTGAAGGGTGAATCTTTTCCTTTTTTTTCCTGATGCTCTGTGGAACTCTCTGGGAAATGTAATATCACGTTCCTTGTGTTTGAACAAGACTATCAGGACCGAGTAAGTAACTCACAACTGTCTACTGAAATACCACCCACACACAGGACTTCAGACAGCACAATGTACTGTCTACTGCTCATCTGAGACAAAGGACTCAGACTATTATTGCATTCTCAAAAATCTTTCGCTTGACATGCATCTCACAATTTTATTTTTTCCTCAAGTTTACTGTGTCGTGGGGCTTGGAAGGATCTTTTGCAACTAGTCTTTCCCCAGCTAACTGAATGACCTCTTTAGCTAAGTCTCATTAGGAGGACAGTTCCAAGTCAGATGTTGGCTGAGAAGATCAGGTAATGAAAATGCTATGGCAAATGGACAACGCAAACACAGAGCGATTTGCAGTCTCTCAGATGAGATTTTTCATGATCTACTGTCTTTAGTGTTTTTACTAGAAGTCTTCCATTCCTATTCTATCAATTCTTCTGTAACAGAAGTTATCCTGTCTATTCAAATGTCATTGTTACTGTAAAGGAAAAGGATTTCTATGGCAGTTTGTAGCAATTACCTTTTCAATCGACTTGATAGAAATTTCATTAACTGCTCTTCTTTAGAACAAATGATTATTACCCTACTAGTATGTTGTATCAGTGCAACAAAAGAATGTCTTACAAATGAAATGAGAAAAACTAGCACATGACAGGGGGGCGGTGTTAAGGAGAGAGTGGGAAAGAGAGATAGATGCATGTAGGTAATGCCTAAGCATCTGTTATTACTATTTAAATATCACCAAAAAATACAAGTCAGAAAATTTTCAATTTCTAATTACATGATCTAATGAGACTTGGATTAACGTATCAAATATTGGTCTCAACTTTGGAGAGGCATTGAAAAAAGATTGGAAAAAACCCAACAAAGAGACTAAAATGTGGAATATAACAATAGTTACAACAGTCCAAATACTGAAAGATGTCTTGGATCATTTAGGATGAGGTTGAAAAAGTAATTGTAATGAACCTTTCTAAATGCCAGATAGGGTGGAATGGGAGATGAACAGTTGATAGCAATGAAAGGGTTAAAATAATTATAAACCAGAGGTAATTTCTGACCCTGGATATCAGTTTGCTAAGGACTGTTGTGCTGTCTTCTTGGCAGTTGGCATAATCATTGTATTATGATTTTTCCCTACAGAGCTTATTGGAGACGTGGAGAAAGAGGGTATTAGTACTGCCTCCTATTCATCACTTCTAGGAACATTTTAATTTTTTCTCTAGAAAGCTCTTAGAGGTTATATAATCTGAAGCTAATGCCTTTTCAGGAGAGATGATGTTCCTTGTTTTGAATATAAGAAGAACTTGAAAGGAAGGAAGATGACACATCTATCTGCCAAGATGGACAAGTGGACAGGCTAACAAGATTCATTACAGAAATCAGATTCAGTTCAAGGATGCAGCAGAAATATGGCCCCTGCACTGTTGCTGGTGATACATGTATGGAATGTATACAGAAAACCGTAGTATTGAAAGTACTTGAATTCCCTCAAAATTATTGGTGGCAAAATGTATATGTGGACAAGGTTTAACTTCCATGTTATTAAAAAAGCCCTTTAACATGACACTGAACTTTTAATCAATTGTGATATCTACTCACAGGGAAATGGAGTGAAAAAGGTGAATGAAATCTGGTTTATCTAGTGGAACAGTTGTGTATGTCCTGAGCTCCACAAGAGAACAGCAGAAGACATCAACTGACTTTAGATCCATCCACAGTGATACCACCAGCAGTGCCCACAGTGATGTGGCTAGGACAGGAAGCAATGACAGCTGGTACCACAAAATGGCTGTTCTGTTGGAGTTGTTTGCCCTTGAGAGCTGGTGGTAATCATGCTCCATGAACCAGAAGTGCACTTCAAAGTTTTATTACTTTAAAACTTTGAATAATGTAAGGGCTGTCTCACTTGTATAAGGTCAACTGATATTGATGGGAAAGGAGCAGATGACATGACAGAAGTAATCTGAACAAGAGGGGCACAAAGTCTTGTCCATTAATAACCCCTGACTCTGCCATCCTGCCTGCTTCAATGACTGCACATGGACAGCAGAGACAGAACTTCCAACATCCCTCAATACAGCTGAAGGCAGAACTCATTAACAGTACTGTAATGTTTTCTGACCTTCACACAATTAATGATACAGAAGGAAGAGGTGAGTCTCCTGTCTGAGCCCAGTTAACTAATTTACTAACACTATATAATGGATCTGATTTTCTTGAAAGCTCTTTTGGCTTAAGAAACAGCAATGCATACAAAGAACATGCAGGTATTTCAGAAAACAGTCCCTAAGTATGTTAAACTAGACCAATAATTTCTCAAGGACTGTGCTGGTGGTGTACAGGGCCTGTTAAGGATGCCTAAGGATGTAAGTAATGGAGCATCTCCCAATAGCTGTGCTTCTTGGACTTGTAGAAATAGAAACTGCTGAGGCAGATTTGTGGTGAAATCATTGCCTTTGTACTATTAGTAGCAAGTGCACGTAAGAGTGTATATTTAGTATTGGGTAAAATGGAACTGGCATGATGCTTCAGACTGCAGTGGACCAGTAATCAAAGTGGGCCCTGGAGTAAAGTAAGAGTTTATTTCTATAGCCATAGAAGCTTTATAGTTTTGCCAGACCCACAGCTCAGCAGACATTGTATTTATAGCTCACTTACAGCTGCCCTGAGAGAGGTAATTGATACTGTCTTTTTTTCCACTGTTCCTGAAGTATGCCATGTATCTGCAAATGCCTCATCAATGGCTTTAAGAAATTTTGGTGTTCCCCATAGCTGAGCCTGCAGAAATTCACAATTCAGGAAACTCCTATGCATCTGTTCTAGTCTCTTTGAAGTTGTCTGTGAGGGCTGAAAGTGCAGGGGAGGTCAGAAACATAAGAAAAGGCTTTATTAATATTTTGTCAGGGAGGAAAGATAAGAAATGAGGCACAGATTATTGCAGAGCTTGAAACAGATGTTGAACAGCTGATAAAATCATGTCATTAATAATGAGATCTGAGACATGGACCTGCTGTGCTATGTGCCACATGTTTTAACACAATGGTAAAACTTCTAGCATTTATGGGTAACTCTGGAAACATCATCAAAGAAAAGGTCATTTATGACATATGTGATGTGAATTTTTTTGACAGAACACATTCTAGCCCTGAAGAAAGACCTCCACATCAAGATCCATGGCTTACAGTTTGAAAATCAATGTGGCTGGCAGCATGATATAACTCCCTCTGAGAAGGACCAATTGAAAAGAGATGGGAAGCAGACCCACAGTATTCTCATAGTAACTGGATGTCTGGGGATGTTGCGTTAAGATCCAGATCTCCTGACACTAGCTACTAACACGGAACTTAGGAGTAGGAAATAAGGCCAGACACTTTATGTAGACTGGTAAACTTCAGACTAGGCACGTAAGTTTTCTCAGCTTGTACCCAAGTACAAGCAAACAACTGTTCAGGAAACTTGACAGTTGTCTCCAACCTAAGTTCTACTGTGATCCTGACAGAAAACAGATTTGCAAACATTTCCTGCTGTTGCATAACGTGTGAATCTCACTTCATGAAAAAGAAAGCTAAAGTGATTAAAGAGGACTAATCTGTTCAGTATGCATGCTTAATGAAATACACTGCACAACTCCATTTTCATTCTCAGAATGAAATTAGAGCTGTGAATTTCTAAGACTTTCAAAGATACTTTATATGTCATAAGTACTCCCAAAACGATTTAAGTGTCAAAACTTTAAGCAGAAGCACACAAGAGATTTTTCTCAATTCTTTCTCCCTACAGGACACCTAAAGATAACATATTTTTGTGTTTGTCTAACATTTCTTATTTTAGAAAATTATTTCAAAAAAAGTGGATTTGGGGTGTGGAGTATTACATTCAGTACAGCTGTAGTTCTGACATCATAGCCATGATCTTGAGTAACACTCTAAGCTTTTGATTTTCATTTTCAATTTTCCCATGTCACTACATCAGAAGACAGAAAATACAAATAATTTCTTGACATGAATGATGCATTAGTATGCTATTAACTAATTTGAAGTATAGAAATCTCATGGGTAGACAAAAGAGGCCTATATATTGAACCAAATTATCAGGGGTAGACTTTTGGGTGCAAGTAAATAAATTTACACTTGAATCCATCAAAATTATTATGAGAAGAAGAGAAAAATTAAAATTTGGCTCTGAGTTGGAGTACCACTCAGACTATTCCACCCCCAAAGCAAGGTTATACTAACCAAGATTCTCAAAACAAATAGTGCTTGTGTCAGTATTCTCCTAGGCTACAGTTATGCTTCTAGGCAGGTTAGTGGAAAAATTCCACAAATTGCAACTTGTACGTATATAAGTACGTAAACAATGCTTTTCATCTCTTACACTCAGAGGAGCTGAGTTTGTGAATGAAAACCACATTTTACAAAGCCTCCCATCTCTTCAGAGGGAGAATTTTACCTTTGGAATCTGAAAATAGAGGTAAAGGGTTTTCTGCTCTAATTAAAGCTCCAAGGAGAAGGAAGAAGCATGTTCCTGATTTAACTGAGGAAATAAGCACGGGTTTTTTTTAAACTAAGATGGAATTTATTCCAACATATTAAAATTACTAATACTTCAAATTTTGCAGAAAATGCTGAAATCTCAAGGAGTGATTCCAGCATCCACTCTCTTTGCTGTGGCTTGATTTACATCATTATGCACAAATGGATTGGGATCTGGTCATGGGACATGCATTTGTCCACAGCTCCCTATCTCTAATGCTGATTATTTTCAGGATGTGACATCACCTTTTAAGACATTATAATCCTAAAAAAGAAAACCACAGACTGCATTTTCAAAAATGTATTGGTGACATATTTTGTATCATAGAATCATAGAACGGTTTGGGTTGGAAGGGACCTTAAAGATCCTCTAGTTCCAACACATCTGCCAAGGGCAGGGACACCTTTCACTAGACAGGTTGCTCAGAGCTCCATCCAACATAACTTTGGACAGTTCTGGGGATAGGGCAAACACAACTTCCATGGGTAACCCATTCCTGAAAAGTGCCTCAAAAACCTCAGAGTAAAGAATTTATTTTCACTATCTAATCTCAACCTACTTGTTTTCAGTTTAAAGCCATTGACCTTTGTCTCAGCACTAGATGCCCATATAAAAAGACCCCTTCCAGCTCTCTTGTAGGTTACATCAAGTGTTGGAAATCTGGAACAAGGTCTCCCTGTAACCTTCTCTTCTGCACACTGAACAAGCCTGTAAGCTTGCTGAAGAAGCACTCAGCTCCATCATCAGTCATTGATAAAATGTTAAACAGGACTGGCTGCAATATTGAATCCTGGGGTACAACACTACTGACTTCCCTCCAACTAGACTTGTGATGGTGATTGCAACCTTCTGGGTCTGTCCATTCAGACAGGTTTCTATTTGCCTCACTGCGCAATTCTTTAACCTGTATTTTTTCAGTTGTTCTGTAGGGATGTTATGGGAGAGTGTCAAAAACCTTACTACTAAAGTCAAGTTAGACTAAATGACCTCTTTGAAATTCTGAATTTTCAGATCAAAAGCAAAATTCGCACTTTCAAAAATTACTGTAAAGAAGCAAACAAAGAGGGGAATGAAAAATTTATGGAAGATCCAGGATTTGTCTTTAGCTATGATTATAAACAAGACAGCTCACCGTTCGCCTTACTGTTAGTGGCAAGGCCATGTATTTCTGCATTTGGCAGTGCCTTTTCTAGAATGAGACCCAAAAGCATTTTCCTCCAAAGAAACCTCATCATTCTTGATTAAATGTAGGATATGCAAGGAAAGCACCACAGTCTGCATGCTGGCTAGTTGTCTTTGGTGGGACCAGATGTGTTCTGAGGATGTCCACCTCTTTGGAATACATGTATTACCCAGACGCCTATAGGGCCTGTATCTGATGATCATAGCTCTTGGATCTGTGTATCTGTTCACATACTCAGTGGCACTTTAAAAATGCATGTGTTAAAGTGGTAGGTGCTGTTGCCTATCTCTTGTCCCCAGCAAGCCTCTCCTGTCGAAAAGCAGGCTGAGTGAACATTCAGGCAATGCAGTCAAACCTCCACTCAACACTCACCACAACTGGCTCAGCGATAGAGGCAAGAAAGGCTCTTTTGTAAGGTTTTAATCCAGCAGAGTAACTCCGCCACCAAAGGACAAACCTGGAGAAAGAGCATGAGCCACGTGAAGCAGGCATCTCACAGGGGAAGGGGTGGGGGGTGGAGCTAAGGGGTGGGCAGAGGGGCCTGGCCACCAGGGGTAAGGGGATGGCCACCAGGTGTACCAAACTAGTGACAGGGGAAGGAGAAACCAGAGGAAGTTGTGACACCAAGTCCATGGGGGAGACTATTTCCCTTTTGGAGGGATGACTCTATAGTAAGTAGTTAATGTTTCCAGGGCTGAGGGCTTGGGGATTGACCAAGGGGGGAGAGTTCATGGGATGATACAGCACTTGGGGCCACAATATATTCAAAGCTACTGTAGTTTAAGTAGCAACAACACTTCAGCTGGTCCAGAATGAATGTCTTTTTAGTTTACAAGTTAAGGGGATGCAATTAGCTCACCATGAGAGAAAAACATTGTCATGTTATTGTGCCTTTGCTGAAGGTTAGGTGTGTGCACCAGAGACAATTACAATGTGGTATATAACTCTAACTAGACTGTGATGCTGAGTCCAAAGGTGTCTAGGAAGTTTTGATGCCTTTTGTAAATTTATGTCATGTCAAAACACTAGATTTTGGTTGCAGGTAACAGTTTTGTGCATGAATCACCAAAACAAAATTGGGAGCAGTGGCTGATGTATGAGATGGTCATATGGTCACTCGAAGGTACCTGCATGAGCTGGCAAATTTGTCTGAGAGAAATCTTGTGGAGCTCAACAAAAAAAAAAGCAGAGCTCTACATTTGGGCAGGAATATTGCAGGGAACCAGTGCATGCTGTAGGCTGACTGTCTGGAACAGCTCTGTGAAGGATATGGGAGTCCTGGCAGACAACAAGCTGACCATGAGACAGTAAGATCTCACAGCAAAGCTGGCCAACAGACTCCTGGGCAACACTATGACAAGCACTTTGAGCATGTGGGGGGAGGTGATCTCTCTAAACACAACACCTGTGAGGCCACAACTGGAGTACTGGGTCTAGTTCTGGGTTCCCCAGCAGAAGAAGGGGATGGACTTACTGGACTTAGTCCAGCAAAGGGCCACAACTATGATGAGGGTTTTGGAGCATCTCTCACATGAGGACAGCTGGGAGAGCAGGGACTGTTCAGTCTGGAGAGGAGAATGCTCAGAGTGACCTTAGTCATGTGTATAAATTGCTGATGGGTGGGAGTGAGTACAGAGCCAGGCTCTTAGCAGTGGTGCCCAGAAACAATACATGAGACAATAGTAAAAAATTTAAAAACCCATGAGATTTAATCTGAACATGAAGACACTGCTTGACACAGCCTGGATTTTTAGGTAACAGGGAAGGGCCACATGAGTGGCTTCTGTGAGAAGCTGCTAGAAGCTTCCACCATGCCCGACAATCTCTGATGGCTCGGAAGATGGACAGCTGCTGGCACAGTTAGAGAGGCTGGTAACACCTCTGTGATGACATATTTAAGAAGAAAAGCAAAAAAGCATGTGCACGGTTTTTTCCAGTGGTGGTGACGAGCCGTAGCCGCCACCATCTCGACGGGGCCCACGGTGGGCCTTGCCTGCCTGGCCAGCCCTAGCCAGCCACGCCATGGGCAGAAGGACAGAGGTGGCGGTGGCTTTCCCTTCCCAGACCCTGCACAAAGGGAGACATTAAACAGCGCCAGCGCCGCGGCAGCCGTCACCGCCCCTGCCACAGTGGCGGGGTCACCTGGGCGGCAGCAGAAACATGAGTGACCCCCAACGTGGAACCTGGACCTCAGCCTCCCAGCACTGTGGGATCCGGCAGGAATCTCTGAATTGGTAGAACTTGTTGACAGTTGTACCTACACGGAGCAGTTTTTCTGCTAATCAGAGAAGAGGAGGAAATGAGGACATGTGAGAGAAAACAACATGGTGGCATCAAGGCCAGTGATGCCTTGAGGGGAAGGAGGTGCACCACGTGTCAGATATGAGATGAGGACTGTGGTGAAACAAACTGTCCCCCTGTAATGCATGAAGTCCATGGGGGATGCAGAGATTCACTCGCAGCCCATGGAAAAGGTGCTCACGCTGGAGTGGGTGGATGCTGGAGGGGGCTGTGGTCCATGGGAGGCCTGAACAGAGAGGGAGGGCTCCTGCTTCCAGAGACAGAGAGAGGGGGCCCTTGCTTCCAAACTAGAGCAGCCTGTCCTTAGGGAACTGCAGCCTGTGGACGAGTGACCCATGCCACAGCAGTTTTGGGAAGACTGCTTGCCTGTGGGAGGGACCCCACGGCAAGGCAGAGAAAAGGCTCCTCTCCCTGAGCAACCAGAAAATCTCAGGTGATGAACTACCAGAATCCCCACGCCCTGTCTTCCTGCACTGTCAGTGGGAAGGAGGGAGGGGCTCAGAAGGAAAAAAGGTGTTTTAAAGGCTTATTTTACTTCTCGTTATCCTCCTCTGACTCTGTTAATAATAAATTTATCTTATACCTTTAAATTTGAACCTGGTTTGCCCTTAGAGTATTTTTCTCCCAGTCCTTATCTCAACTCATGAGCCCTTCATTATTTATTTTTTTCCCTCTCTTCTGCCCAACTGTAATAGAAGAAGGTGAGTGAATGACTTTTGTGGCTGTCTGGTGTTTAGCCAGTATCAAACCATGACACCCTGCAAAGCCATTGGATTAGATAGTTTCAAGAGATCCCTTCCAACCTCAAGCATTCTATATGACTCTGTGTAAAAGAAGAAAAATTACTAGTATGCTTTATAATCATTCACAGGTTTACTTGTTCAATTCAAATGTGCATTTCTGATGCTTGGAAGGTTAACATACCTATTTTAAAAGAGGCAATATCTCATCAAAATCCTGAGGATGGATATGGGTGAATAGCATCATGCACAGACATTTGTGGTTCATTTGCAAAGCCCTACATACTCTATCGAAGTAGCTTTTGTTTTAATCTATCTTGTTTCCTTTCCCTTGCCTAAAATTCTAATATAGAAGTGTAGAAAAAATATGCTCTTACATGCTAAGGAAATTGGAGATGCCAAGGACAGAATCAGAGCATCTCATTCTCACCAGATGCTCTGATTCTGACCTTGGCATATCCAATAATACAGTCATTTCTGTATTTGACTGTAATCTGCAATCTGTAAAATCAAAGCTTGTGTTAGTAGTTACAAGTGCCGTTTACTCGTACTGGAACATTATACATTAAATAAGCACAATATTTTTAAAAAGAATGACTCTTGTTTCCCCTCTAAGTGCTGGACAGATAGATTTAAAAAATAATTAATTTCATGATTATTCTAATGATCCAATTTATTTCTGAAGACATGAGCCCAACTTCACTCACAAATAAAACCTTGTTCAAAAATAGAAATGTCTTAGTCTTATCTTGGCAGCTTTTCCTGGACAGACTAAGGTTCTCCTCACCTTTACACACTAACAATTGTTTAACCTCCCTTCATTCCTTTGGATCTATCCCTTGGCTATTTTGTGACATCATTTCTCACTCTGTCTTTGGCAGCTTTCCATTCTGGATCTTGCAGCTCTTGACATTCTCCATTTCAATTCTAACACTGGGTTCCTCTCACCCTACATTACAGATTTGAATATCTAGACATGAATATGTTGTCAAAACAGAGGTTTTCTGGAGATGAAAAGGGACCAATGTGTCTTGATTCACTGCAAGAAGCTAAAAGAAAATAGTCACAACCCTTGCACACTCAGTAAAGACGAAAAGAATAAAAAGAAGTTTACTTGGCTTTCCCTTTTTTGAAAAAAGTTATTTCTAAGGAAAGGCTATTCAATGTTCAGTTCTGTCTCCTTGCTTTGGGCTTTCTCCACCAAATCTTTCCAAAGTTTTCTCTGTGGGTGACCTGTTAGCAAATTCTAGCAATTAGGGCAGGGATCCAGCCAACAGCTTGCTTGCTTTTCCCAGAAGATGGAAGCTTTGCTTCCCTCTTCCCTTCCTGGCCACACAGTCTTTCAAGCCCTTGCTTGGTTCAAAGGCGTTTTCAGTTTTGGGGAAGTACAAGTGGACTCACAGAAGGGTTCAGTGAATGCTAGAGCTCATGCAAGGTAGCTCAGGGAAGTCTGCTAAGACAAGGAAGTATAGGTTATGAATGTACTCTTTTTGTGACAGAAGGCAATGAGATCAGCTCTCCCTTGCTTGTGAAATGAGACTGCTTATAACAGTTAACTCTACCTCAGAATATGCAGTTGCAGCTTTAGGCTTGCAATGTGCTTAACCCACTTCTTAATATAGGGAGAGAGAGACACAAGAATCTATAGATTTGCAGTTATTAGCTCACAGCTCTATATAATGTCATAGATAATAGTGCTAATCATTCAAAATCTTTTCTCATTCTCATTATATAAAGAAATAATTTAATCTAAAGGTATGAAATCTCTATTTCTCAGTATAGAGTTCCATCAAGTTGTTTTTAAGGGTTATTTCCTTTAGAAAGAAAGCTAACCCACAATGATAGTTCCACAAGCTAACAGTACGTTTTCAGTCATACCTGTGATCATACTTGATATGATTAATGGCAGAATGATGAGTTTGAGCATTCTCATCAGCAATTCCCCAGGAAATGCAAAGTAGACCTTATCCAAGTTGGACAGATTGCCATATTCCCGTACCAGCACACCAATCCCAATACCTAAAAGGGACATAAAAATGTTACACAAATTAGATGTAGTTTATAATAGAAACATGTGAGACAAGGAGAAAAAATAGCAGAATAAAAAGAGCAAGAAATAAACATATTTTCACAACTACGGTACAACTTCTAAATCAGGTAAGATCAGATATTTCCTTTTCTAATGATAAGCTAAGTAATAACACATAATTCTGAAGCTGGATGTCTTTAGGTATGTCTTTGGAAAAATCTGATTGGGTGCTTTGATTATCAGTCCAGTCCAGTACTGACTTTTTACCCACCTTCACTAGTTCTAGAAAACCCATAACTGGCATTAAAAAAATCAATAGACTATATAAACACTACCAAACACTAAAGAGAGATGGTGATATAAATACTTCAGATGATTTCTTTTGGTGAAAATAAGCCTACCCAGCAGCAACACTTCCAGTAATTGCTGCTCTACATAATTAGGAAAGAGTGTGACTGTAATCACTAAATTAATTTAATAACTTCCAGGAAACCGAACAACAAAAATACACTCTGCTCATTTCACACTCATTTCACAACACAACCGGCCTACAAATACCAGACTATAAATTCAATCACTGATTGAGCCATGGCACAAGGAACCTTTATGCATTCTCTTACCTTTGGATTATATGAATTCTCAGATAGTTCCGACTTCTGAGACAAATCACAGATAAGAGTTCTACCAAAAGAAAAAAATCATGGGCCAAAAGACAGAATTCTTCAGTTTGAAAGGAAATAGCTTTATTTTCCATTCCAACATGATTTTCAAATTAAAATTACTGTTACAGGAAATGTGTTGATCAGTGTCTAAAAAGCACTAGAACTTTCTAGAACTGTTGTTTCACATAGAAACTTGGTAATGCTTCAGTCCTGAATGAAAAGAGATCAAGAGATCCAATTTCTAACTAGATCCAATGAAAGAACAAGGCAGAACTCTTCATCATCAAAATCAAGCTAAATGAAAATTAAAACAGATTAAAAACCAAGTCTTTCCTGTTAATAAAGATGGAAAATTAACCACATAACCTTCCAAGAAAATGAGCTGCTCTAGTCAACTATTAAGATTTCTGATCAAGGTGTAGTCTCTGCCAGTGAATACAGACAGTTTGAATTCCTTGGAGCAATCTTGAATCTTAACAGCCTTGAAGATATTTGCAATATTATGCAAATAACCTTGATTAAAGAATGATAAGACACAATGATATCTGTTTCTTATCTAGGGACTGAATTAGATGGGTTGAAAATATTTACTCTGCACTTTTAGATAAGCCCATGCAAGATAAAATTCCATTTGTAAAATGGTTACATGAATTGAAGTTAGTTGCTAAGGCTTTGATCCTGAAAGCACTAGAGTAAATAGCTGAATCTAACCATACAGGCAATTTCCATGTCTTCAGACAATTCATGTAACTTAGGGTAGACATTTGCTTAAATTCCAGCAAGACTGAACTGCATGTTTATGGCAAGTTGTGTAATGCCACTTTACTTTCAGCAGGTATGACTAGGACATGTTCTAACCATCTGCCTTTCATTCTATATGACTGTCATATTTGACCAGATGGAATTCTGATCATTGTATATTCAGCAGGATTGCTAGCAGGTAGAAAGATTCACCCTTGTTTTAATTCTTGAGGGTTCTGTTTTCCACTTCTTTAGATTTCACTACAAAGACTTCCCACATGCTCTCAAAATTATAGCAGGGTTTCCTTAAGATGTTCCATCTGTATACTTATACCTGTTCTGTTTGATTTTTTTTGTTGAGGATATTATTTATCTAATGACAATAGCTAAGAACAGGGTTTCAACAATCTCTTGAAATTACATTATTGCTCTCAATTCCTTATTCATGCAATTTCTTTACCAGACAACACAATTATTTCCATATTAACTGTGTAGTATGCCAAACTACAGTAAAATGCAGCTACTTTTTAACTGCAGTTAGCATCTATCATACGCTGCTTGAATATATCATGGGAATATAAGAAATTTTATTTTGCAACAGTAACAAGAGAAGATTAGAAATTTAGCAGAATAAACTTGCTGTTGTACAGGAAATGGACATATGTAGAACTTTTTGAACCTCATCTCAATAACCAAGTTTAACTTGGAAATTTCTTCTGGGAATTGTAACACAAAAAAAGAAGTGTGCTTCAGCATAAACACATTTCACATGGTAACCATTGCTTTTAACATCACTTTGATTATAGCAGCCCTAAGTAGAGACAAAGTGTTATAAAAATCTCAATTTCTCTAGATGAATGCTACTGATAACTCCATTATTTCTGAAATTAAAATCAACAATTACTTTTAACAACCTTAAAATACACTATAGTCTTCAAAGCTGCTTCTATATATTAGGATTCCTTCCTTATTATTTTTTATTTTTATTCTTATTTTAATTTTAATTTTTAATTATTTTTTAATTTATGGAGTAATTTGCTTCTACTTTTTGAAGAGCACAATGTCATTTTTCCTACTTGCTCTCTTCTTTCCTGAAGGAGTTTCAACTACTCCACCTTTCTTCTCATCCATGATAAATTGGTTTTATTTCTTTTCCATCTCTTCTTTTTGCTTTTCCTTCTTGTCCACGTGGCTAAGTTAGGTCATGATTTTTACCACAAGACCAATCCTTTATTTGAAGCTCAATGACACATTCTGCTTAAGCTCCAGATTTCTGTAGTATTGGGCAGATGTGAAGAATGATGGTGGAATAAATGGTACAATCCCACATCTTTAATTTAAATTTTTAAGGAAAATATATCCTTGTAACTGGATAGTACAGCACATGCTGTATAGCATGGTGTCTACATTTCCTCTTCCAAGGAGCAAGTGAAAAGTGCAGTCTGGGTCCCTGAGATTGCGAGCATAATGAAGGCCACAGGGCAATTCTCACATGCCCTAACTCCTTGCTACTATTCTCCCAGGTAGCACATAAGGCTTTTTATAGGCTTGGTAACAGACAGAAAATCCTTCAAAGAAAAGGTGCAAATATAGACGAAGCAAGTGAGGGGTGAGGATGAGAAGAACAAGAGAAGAAAAACAGAGCAGAAGAAAATAATTGAATACAAGCACACCAAATGAAACTCATTGGCACCCAACTTTCAGGGAGTCCCAGCTTAAAAAGCCAGAGGGAATGCATGTTTCCTCTCTACAAGATGAGTAATTTTTCATTGTGTTGCCCAGAAAAAGGGCAGCAGAAAGTGCTGCAAGGGGTGACCTAGCACCTGCAACTGGCTCCACTTTATGTAGCACTAGATCCACTACACCTGCCAAGCCTGAGGCTTTACAGGACCTAGGAGACGATGGCTGTGTGTAACAAGGTGGCAGAACCAGTCCTGCCTGTGTATGTATGTTCAGTGAGCCCACCACTGAAATTAGGTAGAATGTGTCCTGAGGGACCATTATGTTAAGGTTTCTGTCTATCTGCAAAATATTTTCTGTGACATCTGGGTATCTGGTGAACAGTAACTTATTGCAATCTGATCTTCATCTGGAGTGGTTTTTGCATATTGCTATTCTTTCTGAAATGTTATCTAAGGAAAAAGTAAATTCTTTGTATGGAAATGATTATAGGGCTACTACATGTTTCTTAAAGTACCTTGCTGCAATTCATGACACAGATTTAGAAATGAGTAAAAAAACCTACACACACTCTGTTCAAAACATTGGCATAATCTCCATGCTCAGTTATACTAGAACACATGGGGTGTGTCATAGGTTGTCCTACAGCTATTGTAAACTTGTAAAAATGTGCTGGCAATTCAGAAGCCCCCAAGCAGCCCAACATGGAGACCATTTATAATTTTTCACGAAGTGATAGCTAAACCCTAAACCCTTTTTTGTGAGGTCAACAAGATACAGATTTTGAATTTGAAAACTCAGAAACCCTGAGTATCTGAATCTGTTCAGGATATGCAGTATGACATTACTGTACTTATTTGCTTTACATCATCACTATTGTGGGTTAGTTGCTCTTCAGAACCTGATTACATCCCTGATAAGAATATGGTAAGATAGCATGCCCCTTGACTATCTTTACCTTTACAGGTAGAACAACTCACAATTTAGAAACAGATAACCTAAGTCCACACATAGACATGCCTGCTTCTGTTTCTCACTGAATGAGAATATAAAACAGGGAAAAAAAAGTTATCTAACAGGCGGGACTCCCCCATGTTATTTACATTCATGGATGAGAACCCTAGTTTGGGACGCACAGTTTCTATTGAGAGGGAGTTCTCCATCAGTGTGCATGACACTGAAGAAACAGCATATCACCTTCACATCCCACTGACTTTATCATGTGAATGATCCTTAGGAGTGAACCATAAAGGCAATGAGAAAAGGAATCCGGCATATATTTTTGTAAAACTAATATTCTGTTTTGTAAGATTATCTGTTCTGTAGCACATGTAGCAATCTGAAAAAAAAGCTGTGGTATTTATTTTTCCTGTTTTCTTAAAATTTCATAATATGGAAACTCCTTCTCACTGAAGCAGAGTTAGTGACCCTGGCTGATGCTGATAGACAGTGTGGGGATTACAGGAATTTTGCTTTGACTCAGCACTGAAAGAAGAAAAAAAAGTCACATTGTTCAAACCTGGTATTATTAAATTGTACTGTAGCAATATCTATTGTGCTATTAACTAAGTGATTAACCTCTTCATAATTTCACATTATATGCTGCATAGTCGTGACAGACTAAAACAATTACTTCTGTCATTCTGGTGAGTCTTAACTGGATTAACCTCACAGCAGATGATTCATGGAACTGAAAAAGCTAGCAAACAAAGTTCACTGACTTGATTTCAAACACAGTACAAAATATTCAATATAAACATATCAAACTGCAGCACAGTCAGGAAGGAGTTTTACAGTGTGATACATTCTTAGTCCATTAGTAATATTTTATAAACCAATTTTGTCTGCTCTCCCCATAGAGTTTCTCTTATCACTGCTGCCTCTTAGTGCAAAGAAATCCAGTACCAACTACAGAACAGTAAAAGAGAGAGTGTGGAAGAATATATTACAAAGGCTTATAATATTTCAACCTTTTTTGCATTGTTTTTAATACTTTCTAATGTTATGCATTTTACTGTTTTACACTCTACCTTCCAATAAACATTCTGATGTTGATTGAAAAAAGAGGATTCTTGGAAAATCTACAGGCAACCACTAAAGTATAAAAGTTTCAGGGGTATAACTACATGGTAACTAATCTTAACTCTATGGTTGCTTGTGGTAGCCAGACTCCCAGCTTGCTTACAAAGACATGTGAAGAAAAGTTCTCTCAGAAATCTTCTAGAAGAGAGTTTTTGTATCAGTTCTTGGTTTACTGAAGAATAATTAGTAGCAATGTATAAGAGAATGGCTTGTCCTCTGCCATGGTGAGACCCCCTGATGCTCTCTGATAATCCTGTTGAGGATGCAGTGCTTGTAAACTCCTTCACACAAGTAACACACTATCATCTGACTGCAGTGTGAGAAAAGTTCAGGAGGACAGTGACTCCCTGTGATGGATCTTCAGGAATGAAGGCAAGGTGGAATGCTGGCCAGAGGGCGAAAAATCAGCTTCTTCAGTGTGCATGTACTCCCTTAACTCACAGTAGGTTTGAAGGCTACCGCAAACAGCAAACTCACATAACTCCTGCTACTTTCTGTGCTGCAGGAGCCTGGAACAGGGCTGATAACATAGGGCAGCCTGTAGCAGTCACCACTAACACCGAGCAGCCTCTCTGCTATGCAGCCCTGCACAAGGCACACCTCATCCTTAGTCAAACTAGGAGTAGCTAGTTCACTCAGCCAGGAAAAGGGAAATAGTGGCTATTTTCCAGTGACTGTGTGACCACAGTGCTGCTGAATCTGAATCAGTACTCTCTCCAAACATGCAGAGGGCTAACCAGCTTGATTATTTAACAATGTCTCCTACTGGACTTTGGATTTCCACTCCTTTATCCAAACAGAGTGTAGATGAATTCCACCTGTACATATCTTCCAAATATTTTCCATGTGCAGATGAAACTTCCTTCAGAGAAAGCCAAGAAAAAATTATACAGGTGAAGGAGGAAGAAAATACCTTTTGACTGTGCTTCATCTGGCTAGAACTCTTGTACAGAATCTAACACAAAAAAATAAACTAAGTCGTACCAGAGATAAGATTCTTTTCTTTCACTGTTTTCAAATACTTGTTGACTTATTATTTTTGTGAGGTAGTGTGCTTACAACCTTAACATAACAAATTTATTTATTTTATAAGCAAGGTCATGTCATAAACTAAACAATCTAGGGAAAATGACAATTCTGTCCCAGCAGCTATGCAACCTGCATTTCTTCATGAATTTGGATGTGTCCTGGTGAAAGTACCTGTTCTGTTGAGAAATACTGTGTGAAACTCATTAAGGTTTCAGGAAAAGCAAAATCAGTGTCAAACACATACAAAGGAGGACTATGGGGTAATTAAAAAAATGAAGAGCCTACCTTTTGAGAGGAGATGAAAGAGCTTAGTTTGTCCACCATGGATGAGTGAGGTAGGAATAAAGAAAATGGTTGAATGCTAGTGATGAAATAATATTTTAATTATTGGATGCACAGTGAAACAACACATTTATAGTGGAAACTGTAAGGCTTTGAACCATCAGATTGAAGAATACAGCTTCCCAGGTGCATGTACAGCATCAAATATCCTATCCAGCTTTAAGATGGAGCATGGCATGTAACAGAATTTTATCTACAATGGTGCAACCCAAAGCAGCAGAGGCTAGATATGATAACCCAGGGGGTAGCCTTCTATCTCTCTATTCCTGTGCTTTACAGTAAAATTGAAAGGTAACCTGACAACAGTAACTTGTCTTTCTTCTTTTGCAGACTTTTCTTATGACCCCTTTCATATATCACTTCTAAAACCATTACCCTTCTCCTTCATCTCATCCATCTATGATGTGTGAGCCTTCTTTAATTATGCAGTCATCCAGACATGTATAGTTCTTAGTGCTTCCACAATGTCTCCCAATGCACTACAGTCTACAAAGCAGCGCTTTTGTTTAGACTTCTTTTCTCAATTGTTTCAGAAACTCATGTCTCCCAGTTGCAGCATCTAATGTTTTCTTATTTGGCCTGATACACTACAGTACCATGGGCACCATTACAATGCCACAAACAAAAAAACCAATAATTTCTCACCCTTCCTTATAAAAGCCCACTGATTTTCGGTTCTCTTTCCACAATGTTTTGCTTGCTATCCCAAAGCTCTATAAGCACCTTTGTACATGGATAGCACTAGAGATGTTAGCTCAGTAGAGCACATCAGGAGAAATGCATCTTCACACAAGAAACTAAATGGTTCTTATACCACTTATAAGCAGTATAAGAAAGGTGAAAGGCTAGGAACTGGAAATATCTGCCAGATTCTAACCCTTGTTATTGCTTCTTTCATGAGAGAAAAGGACAGTAAACAGGACATTCTGTTCTAGCCCTCCCCTTGCTGGAAGAGCAATGGAATGATTGTGACTGAGATAAGCAGATAGACAAGCAATTTAGTGGACACTAAAGATAGACAGATAGTAACATGCAGTAACATTGTTATTCTGAAACTAATGAAGACTTCAAAGAATTGAGAAATCAGATATATCACCCAGAAATTTAGCTCAGATTAAGCAAGGCCAGGTTGTTCGCCATTCCAAAAGCATGAAAGGGCCACAAAATTTGAAATGCTAACTCCAATTCCCTGATTTTCAGATGTGATACAGATGTGTTTTCACTGCGCAAGACAATATTGTGAGACTATAAGCACAAATCCTATGGGACATTTCTGGGGAAAAAAAAAAAAAAAAAAAAGACTTCCAAACAGTGCAACTGTTGTTTGCGAGTAGTCTCAACCTGAACATTATCTTTTTTGATGGGGTATATAAGAGAAAAGTGTCTTTATGCTTTGTTTCTAAAATGCAAATATAAAAGAAAAGAAATTTTTGCAATTACATTGCAATTACATCTTCCCTTAAATAATTTTGGGAAATTGGACATAGTAAATATTTTGCTGATATTAATATTGGTGTTCTTGGTTCAAATGTAAAAATAACACCTGTAGACTTTGGTAGTTTGGGGACTTTGCAGAGTGTAAATTGACATTAGGCTCACCCTTTCCAAAGATTTAAAAATTCAGCTCTAGTGATAGTTTCACTTCACTCACATAAAGTGAAACCCAGAGACTGTGTTAAAACAAACAATAAAATTGGAAAATTTACATGCCAGAAGAAGAAATAAAAGATGGGTTTCATAACAGTTCAAAAGAGGCATCATGCTTAACTTCAATTACCTTTGGATTCTTTCATTGTCTGACTTCCTGACTTAGAGCATTTTTGATCACCTCAGTGGCATGTGAAACTCTTAGGTGAAATTATTTGTCATTCTGCATTTTACTTTCCATTGTTAAAATGAAATTCAGACATTTTCTCAGAATTGCCGTGTTTCATACATTTCTGAAGAGGTCCCGTCCTATATCAAACTCTTGGCAAGTGTTACAGAGAAACGCAGATATAAGAATCTTCACTGTCTAGAGAGGCATAGAAATTCGCAAGTATTATCTATGCTGTTCTGAGGCACAGCAAGAAGAAAACAGTTTTCTTTTAAATTTCCATGCTGATTCAAGTTGATGATCAGTGGACTGATTTCCACAGTTGATTCAAGATATCTGGTTTTAATTTTTTTTAAATTCCAAATTAATAAAATGCTATGCTTCAGAATTCAAGAAAGAAATTGAATGCTTGGCTTACATCTATACTTGTCGGAAACAACGCAATAATTCTTTTGTTTTATTATATTCTGCTTATTCCCTAAGAACTTCTTTCTTGTGATTTTGCTAGTGTATTTCAAGAGACTATAAATCTGCTTCATTGTCTGGAACCTTACCACTGTATTGTACAAGCAAGAAACAGTACTGAAGACAGCCTAAAGTAAGCCAAGAGGCCACTTTTTAATAAGGGTACAAGGAGGGAGAAATGGAAAATGGTGAAGCTTTACTTCATATCAAGACTGGGCTTTTGCTATTTAAATTGCATTTGCTAGAGACAGAAGCAACTCACTGTCAGAGAGTTAATAGGTTTTTGGGGTTTAAATACTGCAGTCAACATCTGCAAAAAACCCTCAGGAATACGGTGAGCTCCCTGGATTCAGGTGGCCTTCTGCATAGGGAAAGGCCATCAACAGAGTGATAGGTTACTAATTGTTCTGTTGTTGTCTTCACCCTATGAGACATTCATTCTTGTATGAATACACTGGTGGGCTTCCAGTAACGCAGAACTACTGCTATTAAAACCAGCTGTTAAGTCCCCTTGTGTCTACAGAGGGAGCACAACCCTTCATTTAGCAGGTGTGAATGGACCTGACTTGTCTAGAAACAAAGAAATATTCTTGAAGCGAGATATTACTACTTAATATTATAATAATAAATAATAACTTCCATTTACATTATAGAGAATAAAGTCATATAAACTGCTAGGGGGTATCATAAAACACAAACCAGAAGATTCAGTGGCTAGCACACTTACCAAATCCTGGTAAATCATTTTAGTCACAACACTCAAAGTTTCTGCAATGCTGGTGCTACAGCAGGAACTATGCATATTTTAATCTCACTCTCAAATGCAGGGAGAAAAGGAGGTCTGATGCCAGCCCAAATCTTTCAACAACGGAACTGCACAAGCAAAGCATCTGATCCGGCAGAGACTGAATAAATTCAGAGGTGGAAAAGTCAGGTGTTTAGGCATGCTCCAGCCTCAATACCTGACCCCTGCCCTCTCTTTTACTCCATCCCTGCCTTACATCACCGCTTGCTGCAGCTCGCGTTTTTGCGCGTTCTCTGGCTGCCCGGTCCCGGCCCTCCCTGAGCCACCTCGGACAGCTCCCGCCGCCCCTGTGCCGCCCCCCCGGCTCCCGGCAAGGCACGAAGGCTCCTTTTTGGTGGTGTTTTGAGGTGTACAGCGTAAGGACCATGTACACATGTGAAGAGGAGAACGACGGAGGAAGGTAATGGCAGAACAAAAAAGTGTTTACTGCTGCCTCTCTCTGAGACTGCACGGGCACACCCCTGCTGAATAAAGGGCTGAAGAAAGAACAACTGACATTCACAGTCTCCGGTGCCATTAGCTTCCTCCTTCTTTATCCATATCAATATTGCATTTCTCACATTTGCACATGAAAACCTAAACAGTTTCAGTGTCCCCAACATGTGCTGTTGAGAAAAGCTCAATCCCAAGTCACAGACAGGCTCAGAGGTATCTTAAGTTCTGAATATGTTTAGGAAGAGGCAGACACTCCACTCAGTGATTAAAAAAAAAATTATTTGCAAATTTAGGTGAATTGAATCCCTCAGAATAATCTTTCTCAGATACAAAGCTGTTACCAAAAAAAAAAAAAAAAAAAAAAAAAAAAAAAAAAAAAAAAAAAGCGAATAGATTTCAAAATTACCAGTATATAAAAAAATTGTAACTTGTGTATAATTTCTGAGAATGTAAAATGATCTTGGCTCTAGTATAGCATTCTACTGTAACTCAGTGCCTTGGACCATATGTACACAAATCATTTACACTTTAATTTCCATGGTAAGAAAAAAGCTGTTCTGCTGAAGAACTGCACAGTATTACAGGCTATCAGGCCATGACATACCGACTAATGAGCAAGTATTTACACATAATCAGCCTTTTACTTTCATGACTGGTTTGTCTGCGTTGCAGCAGTGACCTTTTGGAGACAAAGTGATGACAAATAAGAAATACTCTATGAGAAACCTGTGAAGTGTGACTTAAACTCTCCGCATGCGATTGCCCTTTGGACACCTGTTTCAGGGTGAGTAATTTTCAGGGATATTTCTGGTTTATTTTGTCTTGATCGTATAATCTGGTAACAATGTAACTTTCTATAAAATGGGCTGAAGAAGCACTTGAAGCAAATTGACTTGTAAACTACTTTTGTTAGCTCAGTTGCTTTGGGCTCAGTAAGGCCAGTAGAACAAAAGATGCAAGATATACCTGCTTTTGCAGGTATTTGTGTGAGGCTGCTGCTCTACTGGTTACACATCTCTTCACTTCAGCTTGGTGGCCTAAAGTTGACTCTCTACTAAGGCAAGGAAAATAACCACTTGAGCCTCAAATTTTGTTTTCTTTGAATATGCATTCAGGTGATTTCACCCAAAAGACATGACATTCAGATATTTTTTGTACAGATTTTAAATTACACCCCTCCCCCCCCCCCCCCCCCCACTGCTATGAAAGAAATTCTGGTATTTTTGAAAAGGGAAAGGACAGACAAAAGGTTGAATGCTTAAGATAATAATACTCTTGAAGGAAGTACTGTGTGGAATTCTGAGGGGTTTCTATTTCTGTCTCTTTTCAGAGTTGCAGACAAGTAATCAGGAAAAATTTTCAACCTAGTAAAGGTACTAGCAAAGATAACCATATTTCAGTTAGATGCTGAACATGGCTCTGAGGATGATGAGCAAAAATCATGATTCCTTATGACAGTGTAGGAATATCAGATACTTTGCAAGACAGTTGGACAGCTTTCACAGCAAATTTTCACAGCTTGATGCATTTATTATTTCCATACACTTCTGAAAAGTCTATTTTCTTCTTTCAAAATGGTATGCCACTCTTCTGCTCGCAAATGCTAAACTGTTCTTCCAAACAAACTAGATTAACCTCAGACCAATTTCCCAGGGTATATTAAAAAAGAATGAATATGTAAATTTAATTATGAAGGGTTTGTGGACTCTAGGTATATTACAAGCTTTCCTCATGCTGTAGTAAAGTGATAATATATCATTTAACTCCATCTTTACAAGGGTTACACTGTTTTTCTTGGGTACCTTACTTCACCTTTGAGAAATACTGGAAATGCTGCAGATACACAGTTTCTTGAAAAGGTAATTTGGTACAAGGCTCTCAGAATTGCTATGAAGACTCTCTTTGACAGTATTACAGAGCTCCCCTGAGTTATGGACTGTTAATTACAGTGTAGCAGGCAGAGAGGCTGAAGGACACAGCAGGTCCTGGGAATTCCTATTGGCTATTAGGGGAATTGGGGTCAATTGTCCACACAGCTCCTGCATTGTCATACATTGTGGCTCTCAGAGAAATTTAATTTCAGACTGTTACACCTGTAGAATCACATCACAATCTTCAATTCTAACTACAGGCACTGGAGATAATAAGAGGGGAATATTTCTTAACCACTTCTGTAAATCAGAAGTAAGTACGCCAACTCCTGGAAGAACACCTGACGGGAGCATGAGAAAAAGTAATTTTACACATGCAAACACAGACACATAAACACACTCCTCTAGCTGTACAGTCAGATTTTCAAAGCAAGGCCCTTAACACTTGGTATGCAAAACTCACAAATATATTTTTGAACAAGGTGAAAAAAATCCAGAGATCTTTCAAATACTGAATGTATTGTGGAAAACACACATGTATACGTAAGCACAGTTCTGATTACACCTTATAAATAATAATAAAATAATGATTCTCTTCTGAACAAATTTGCACTGAAATAGGCATGGTCGAGCCAAAATTCAAATTAGCAGAAAAGTCATCTGAAAGAGACTCAGACAGCAAGTTAAGGAAGTATTTATAGCACCACTTCTCTACAGGAGAAAAAAAGTGAACAAGGCTTTCCAAATAATAACCAGGAGAAAATGAAATAAATAGGGCCAAGATTATGCCCTATAGAAAACCCTCTTCATCTAAGTAACATGATGCATTTTCTTTGCCCTCTTTGCACTCTTATCCTTAATAAGATGGCGTTTAACTCGTTTTTTCTTCAGAAACTTGGTGACGTACAGGCGATAAATCCTGCTATCTTTACATTGATGGCCCCGAAAACCTTTCAGAAAGCAGGATGGCATTGCCAGACGCTTCACCCCCGAAAATCTCTCCAAAAGCTGGGCGGCATTGCCTAACTCTTGCAGCTGCACCGCTCGCTTGGGCCACCAGAAGCTCCAAAAAGCCACTTCCACCGCTCTCCGGCCCTACAGCCTCCCTCGGCGGGGCTGCCACCTGCAGACCAGCAGTAGGCAGGGGCCGCGTTCCCCCGCAAGAGCTGCAGAGGCCACCCGGGGCACAGCCCACCGTGGGGACCCTCAGTACGGAGGGCTCACAGCCCCCGTGCCCGTGCGCTTCTCCACACGGCGGTCTCACCGCGCCGATCACCGACCTTTGCCACACGGGCCGGCGGGACGCGCGCAGGAGCCGGCCCGGCCAGGAGGGCCCCGGGCCCCCGCTGCCGACCCGGCCGCCCGGGGCTGAGAACGCCGCGTCCCCCCGCGCCCAGCCCCGCTCTCGCCCCACCGCCGCGGCACCGCGACACTGCGGGGCTGTTCCCCGCGGCCGCGGCGATGCCGGGGAAGAGCAGCCGGCCGCCCTCGCCTGCCTTTCGGGTGGGTCGTTAGCACGGCCCCGCGCCGCCCGGCCCTCGCCCCGCCGAGGCCCCCGGTCGGGCGCCGCGCCATCCCTGCGCCCGGCAAGGCCGTACCGTGCCGGCAAGGCCGGGCGGGGGGCGGCGGCGCCCCGCTCCCTGCCTGGCCCCGCGCTCACCCGCCAGCACGGCGGCCACCGTGCTCAGCAGCAGCCAGTTCTTCTTCACGAAGCTCGGGCAGAACAGTCCTTTCTGGATCGCCTTCGCCATGGCGAGGGTCGGCGGGGCTGGTGCGGTGCGTGTCGCGCCGAGCCGAGCCGAGCCGAGCCGAGCTCCGCGGGGCTGCGCGCTTACCGCGGGGAGGCGGAGACGTTGCGCTTCACCTGGCAACCGGAGAGCCCGGCCCCCCGGCCGCCCCTCGCTCGGCCGGCCCACCTGCCGGCCAGCACACCCAGCTCCTGCTGACAATATTGGGGACAGCAGGTACACAATTGTCTTGTCAGATTTCCCCCCCGGGATTTGACCCTGGTAGGCTTACATACCAAAATAGCCAAGAAGCGTTTATTTTTTGTGCATCTCACTGGCAATGGTCTCCTTCTCCCTCCCCACCATAAGGCTGATTAAAACATATATAATATTTGGACCCAGTTCCCTGTTGGTGAATGGTTTTCAATATGTCTATAAACGTGCTGATTTTGATTGTCAAACCTGTAGCTCCATGGTGAATGAAAAAAACAAAGAGCCAAGCCCCACCAAAATCTGCCATTGTCTTGCTGAGTGACATGAAGGAGAGAGCAGAAGAGCAGAATGAAAGTTTATTTTATCTTATTTAACTGCACTTGATATCATCCATTTCTGACCATACTCTACTGAGGTTTACCTATTTCTGCCTATAACAACCAGGTAACTAAGGCCTGAAGGAGATCAGCAAAAACTGCAATTGAAAGCTTGTCACCTCTGCTCTTCACATGAATCTGGCTGCACTATGTGACAGCCTGGAGAAAGAGACAAGTATGTACCTTGTTAAATCAGGTGAGAGCACTGAAATCCACCTGGATGAGAAGCAAGAGCTGTCATCAATCTCAAGTGTTAAAACCTGGACCTAGATGCAAACATTCATATAGACATACCTAAAATTGTCCATATTTTTCAGATGTGTAGAACAACTGTAGTTATTTGTTTGCATCTGTCATCAGGAGAATTTAATTTAAAAAAATAAGAGGTAGCCCAGTGGTAGAAAGGAAACAGATGAGTAAATATATTAGTTTAATTAAGTCATAAAAGGTGTCAGATCCCTTAAAAGGAAGGCTAGCATACTACCACATTACAAGCTACAGTATAATTAATGCAAAGAAATGGTAAGAAACAACATGACTATGCCTAGACTTTGGTATGGAAATGTCCCAAAGTATGAGTGGAACTAAAGAAGCAAAAGGCACACTGGGTTTCAGGATTGGCAGGATCAGGCATACCTTGTGCAGAAGAGCTCTGACTTTGGATCTCATTGCCACAGGGTATAATTTTTTAAAATTATTATTTTCTCTCATATATACTTGGAGTCTCAGATGTTGCTTTCAGTAAGACAAACATCTGATCTGCCCTAGGAGGTGGTGAATTGGTGCCTCTCTAGATAGTAAGAACAAAATTATTTGCAGGACATCTTCAGAAGTTAGGCCTTTCTTTAATTTTCTCTTTATTCACCTTCTCATGTACCCCTTCTTACAACTTACTCTACTTCTCTTTTGAGCTGTTTTGATGAGTTAGGGGAAATGATTCCAATTCAGTTCCTGAAGACTAGCTAAAATAAGGTTAGAATTTACTTATTTGTCTATTAAGGTTTCGTGTTTCTCTTAATACTTAAACATTAAGTATCCTTTTTTCACATTGAGAATTTCATAGTACCTTCTTGGTAGATCTAGAATTATCTGCAGCATTCTTAGGACAGAAGAATGCCCTTCTGCAGGTACAAAACAATGTGATTGTACCTGATATACTTCTTCCTTAAGCTTGAAATCCCTTAAAGGAGTTGCATAACCTTAGAAAAAAACATAATACAATTATGCTTTACAACTTGTGAAGGCTAGAGACAGATCTTATTTTTGTGTTCTGAAACAGCAAGACAATATATATTCAATAATATTGAAGACCTCTATATACCTTTTGTTTTCTGTTACAGTACAATGTTCTATTATTTTCTGCTAGTGTTTTGTCCCTAAAAACTTTTTTAAGGAAAAAAGCATGCCAAAGTTCTAGGCTTTTTTCCTTAATAACACAACACCCATTGAAAATTAAAAAAGGGTGTTCAAAAAATTAAGCCTGTGAAATAGGGATATTTTAAACATCCTGATGAGCAAGCTGTTTTAAATTTAATTTTCCTATTATAGAATGATGGACATTGGCTTTGATCCTGGATGTAGAGTCAAGCTGGCAGTTTCTGTAAAGGGAGCTATAAATTAAAAAACCTAACATCACAAAAAAAGTATCCTAATAAAATGGAAATGAAATGTAGCCCAAGCCCATGGATCACCCTTGAAATGTTGAAATTATTCTAAAAGTTAGTTAATCTATACGAAAAGACTAAAAGACATAATGCTTTGCGAGACTGCCTGCTTATACACCTAGTAAGTGCAACTACTGAACAAACATTAATCTATATTCTATTTAAAACATTTTTTTCTTTTTGTCTTATTTTGAGACATCGTGGAATCATTATGAAGTGAATAGAATGCATCTGTGAAAAAATGTCAGTACACTCTATCTGTAAAGATGATAAGAATATATTCTGGAGCTATAGTGATCACTGTTATAAAGTTGTCAGAGTAGATCATGGTTAAGACTGTGTGCATGAAAAAATGCTTTAATTTTTTGTGTTTAGTTTTTTTTAATGTTAATGAAACATACAGAGGAATCAGTCTTGAAAATGTAAACACTGTCCTGGGAAACAACAACATACATTGATCATGTTTGTTTGTTTTTTCCTAAAGGCTAAAATAATTTAGATTATTTTGTTGTAGTATTAGGAGCGTGCATTAATACATAAATAATCATTCTATTGACAAATTATTACCACGTGGTGACCTAATACTTGCACAGCCATGTCTCAACAATAACTTCCAATGTGTCTTAGCTACATTTTAAGTGAATTACTTCAGACCAGGGTAGGAATATTTTCAGCATTTTGGGGCATATGAGTGTTTCAGTGCTGGGAGATGCAGAGCATGTACAGTACAGTGCAGTGCAGAGAGGAGTGTAGCACGTGGAAGCTTGCCCTTTCATACATCTCAAAAAAGACTTTAAGTGATTCTCATTAAGAAAGAAAAAAAAAAATCACTTCAGTTTTACTTATTTAGACGTTCAACTTTTTCTGCATTGGTTAGCTTATTGATATCATTTGTATAAGTTTTGGTGAGAGTTGATTTGTTCCATAGAAAACTAATGAAGTGCCTTTTTCTTATAGTTTATGGTGAGCATATAAAAGAAACTGCATCAAAAGAGAATTAAGGGAAGTTTGAGTATTGTGGTTTTTAAAATGCTTTGATAAAACAACAGTATTAAAAAGATTTCAAAAAATGTGTGTTAATAATCTACATAAAATATGGGTAGGGTAGATGATGGTCTTAAATTTGCTTTTTTAATTTGAGGCCAGTCCACCAGATAGGAACTTTGCAATAGTTTTTTAATAACATAAAGCCATGAGTATATACAAATTTTGAAAACACAAACTGATCAGTTCCTGTCTAATATCTCTTGCCTTAATGAGAAAATAATGCAATAAAAATTGTAGCATTTCTAAGTTCAGTGAAGTGCCAAAGCATATGGAACAAAATGCACAAAGATCTTATGTGTCTTATCTCTGTAAATACTTTAGTGTTATCAAGGACCCAAAATCGCAGAAATTTTCCTTATAGCCTGGAACATGTGCCTTCTGGCATCTGACCTCAAAGTTTAACTTCCATATATGCTACATAATATAGCATATGTGATAAGAAAAAATATATGATTGGAAAAAAATTCCTCCACTGAGCTTTACTTGACAGATGTACTTACAGTCCTCAAGGGCAGAGCTGATGGGGTGTTGATTTTATATCTGGTGCCATGATACTGGTTTAATAGCAGTAATGCCTTTTCTTTCACAGTTGCTGTTTAATCCAGTGTAGTTTTAAACTACCAGAACCTTTATTGGTATATTTAATTAATCCAACCCTTTCTTATAATTTTAAAGTCATATATATTTCTATTTCAGTAGCTGATTCTGAATACACAGAGGGATCCATCTAACTACTTAGAACTTCCAGAATATTACCTATAAAGTAAGTGCTTTATCTTCAGTTCACGCCAGTTTTTCTACTCTTACCAAAGACACCTTAAATCTTATCAAATTAGTCATCCTTCATTCTTTCTTCCAGTTCTTCATGAGCTTTTTTAGAATTGTTGAATAATACGTTAAAATACAAATAACAGTAGATAAAAAGGGCTGGATTTGAGCTAAAATTAACAAAGAGAGAACATTGGGAGGGGTTTTTGTTTGCTTGTTGTTTTTTTTTTTTTTCCTTTGCTTTTTTTGGGAGGGTGTTAGTGGGTTTTGGGGTTTTGTTTTGTTTTGTTTGTTTTTTTTCCTTTATTAAATGAAATCTTGTGCCAGATCAATGGGATTTTTATTGTTGTTGGATCCAATGGGACCACAACTGGGAGGAAGACAACAGCTGCAGATGGGATTTTTGTTTGCTAGCTTATAGCCTTCTAATACTAAATATCTTTTTTTGCTACCAAAACCCAGTTTTGGTAACTAAATGTTCTTTTATCAGCTATTTTTCACTGTTGGTATCAAAACTCATCTGTGTCAAACTAACATAAAAGAATAATGATGAAAAACTGTTAAAATTCCTTGATAATGATTTGCCTGTTAAGCTTTTAAAACCTTGGATGTGGAACTCTACATTCTAGATCACTTCTGGATTTTTTAGTAAAATGTGTTCTTGCTTCAGTAAAAATACTGTATACATTGTCACTTATTTTAATGAAATTTAGAAGATGTTATGTCCATGTCTTACTTGGAAGAATTTCTATCAGTGAGAAAGTGTGATTATTTTTGCTTGTTTCAAGTAGTGTAAATATTTCATACTGTGCTTATACGTTCTCCCAGCTGCAGACATTTTATATTGCAAGAAAGTAGGCAAGCAGAGTGGGAAGGTGGCATCAAATGTGTTTCACAGGCCAAGATTTAAATGGTAGTTATGTACTATTAACAGAATGCTGAAGGAAAGCCAAGCTCTGAAAATCATTACAGGCAGACACATTTTACAAAGTCCCAAATTTCTCATTTGCCTAGAAAGAATGATGACATATCTATGAAGTGATCATGAACCAGCAGCTGTGTAAATCCAGGTGCATACTGTGGTAATGATTTTAAAAATTGTTCTTCCTTTTCCTAAAGATTCAGCCACTTAAGAGTCCATGAATAAAGCTAGACCAATATGACTGCAAATATTTTTCCTTCCTAACTATACAAAGTGGGTAAGTATGAACAACAAGGATAAGTATGAAGAACGCATGTTTCTCACCCTTTTTTAGCCTCATGTGCGAAGGAGTCATGGTAGTAATAAAAAAATAATTAAATTTGCACAAACAGTAAAAATATCTGAGTTTCTGCAAAGCATATAAAAATGTCTGTCAGAGAATATCAGCATGGCGGGGATGAGGTTTGTGTTGAAGGATGATGTCTTCATGGGCAAAATTATTCAGTAACCAATTTCTAAATCTTTGTAGAGAAGACAAATAGATCTACTATCTGGAGTGGAGGCTTACCTTTTTACTTCTGATTTCTGTAATACCTTCTCACCTGCTGACTCAGAAATGAACTCTGCTTAAGGCAAATGACTAAAAGGAATTTGAATTAGACCTGATATATATTTCTAAGATTTTTGAGCTGTGGATCAGGCATTATTGTTTTCAGATGTGACTTGATATTGGGCGTTGCACAGGATGTATTGTTCTTTGGCACACCAACAAGTACAAGGCAATTCCATCTCAGAAGAAGAATTACTTCACAGCAGCACCAGCATCTGACCTCTAGGCCCATGTGAAAAGGCTGGATCTTTACTGTAGTTGCAATCATGTCTCTTCATCTTGAAAAATTAAGAGGTAAAACTATGTTGAACAAATACCACTTTATTAGCATAATAATAATTTGTTCCCCAAATGAAGATGATGGTATTTTCTTGCCATATTGGAGTAACATCAATTTAACCTCCATGCTACATTAAGTACGTATGTATTAATACAAGGTGATGGTGAACAAGCAAAAAATTATAGGATAATATTCTACTGCTGCTCCAGCAACTCTGCAGGATGCCTTATTATGTGTTACAAGTAGCCACACTAATACATATGTAATTATAAAATTATTGGTTCTAGCAGACAGTTGCTTTTTACCAGTCTTCACAAATGACATAAATGAAATTGAAGGACATGTTCACCCACACTCCATTTGGACATTTATTTTAATGAAGACGTAATGAAGCAGAACGTTTTCTGGATAGAAGATAATGATAGCAAATGACAAAATTATTTTGGAACTCAAATCTTTTGGTAGCACATTGAAATGGATGAGTGGGTGAACACTAATTTAGAAAATGTTCAGCAAGTTTGAGGTAATATGTTAACTTAGATAGCCAAAGATCTGAAGAGCAAAGTTGAGAAAGGCATTCAGAATTATTGGCTATGCAACTGAAAAATGAATTATAGGCATACGATTTGACCTTCTGGGACATTTCAAGAGCTTGAAAATGCTCAGTGCCCTTGGCATCTTTTCTAGGCAGAACTAAACAATCATTGTATTCCCAATTTGTTCTAAGGAGTTTTATCAGAAGATTTGGAGCTTTAGTATGGTCTGTGTCTAAACCTCAGCTTTTTAGTTGCCTGCACACATTAGAATAAAAACATCTAATTGTGAACCAGGATTCTACTTCAAAAGAATGTGAAAAAAAAAAGAAAAAATACAATGGTAATGCACTGTAAATGGTTCAAGGAAAGAATTCATCTTTTAAAATATTTTAAAATCTCATTTTATCTGATACCTAGCCTTCTTTCCAGTACTTGCGGGGACCCTACAAGAAAAATAGAGACAGACATTTTACAAGAGCACGTAGTGACAGGACAAGGTGAATGGCTTCAAACCTCAAGAGAGTAGGTTTATATCAGACATTAGGGCTCTTTACTGTGAGGGTGGGAAGACACTGGAACAGGTCATCTAGAGAAACAGTTGATGCCCCAGCCCTTAAGGTGTTCAAGTCCAGGCTGGATAGAGCTATGAGTGTCCTGGTCCACTGGAAGGTTTCCCTGTCCACGGCAGGGGAATTGGAATTAGACGATCTTTAAGATTCCTGCCAAGCAAAACTGTTCTATGATTCTAAATCTAGTCTCTTCAACTATTCGTCCTTGTTCTTTCACCATATGCCCTTGTAAAAAGTCCTTCTCTGGCTTTTTTGTAGATCCCTTGTAGATGCTGTAAGGCTGCTAGAAGGTTTTCCTTGAGCCTTTTCCAGGCTGGAAAATCAAACTGTCTCAGCATGTCTCAGCATGTCTTCATAAAAGAGGTGCTCCAGTCCCCTGGTCACCATTGTGGCCACTCACTTCAACAGGTCCATGTCCTTCTTATGTTGGGGACCCAAGAGCTGGATCCAGTACTATAGGCTGGGTCTCACAAGAGTAGAATAGAGGGGCAAAATTACCTCCCTTAACCTGCTTGTCACAATTCTTGTGCGGCAGCCCAGGACATGGTTGGCTTTCTGGGCTGCAAGCTCACTTTGCTAGGTCATGTCAAGCTATCAAACAACAGCCCTTGTCCTCAGGGCAGCTCTTCATCCATTCATTACTCGGCCTGTATCCATGTTTGGGATGACCCAGCACCAAGGTAGGCACTTGTATTTGACCTTATTGAACTTCCAGAATTTTGCACAGGCCCACCTGTCCAGGTCCCTCTGGATAGCATCCCTGCCCTCCAGTGCATTGGCCACCCACAGACTGGCGTCATCAGCAAACTTGCTGAGGGTGCTTCCACTGTCAGTGCCACTGCCACTGATACTATATAGCACTGGTACCCTGAGGAACACCACTCATCACTTGTTTCCACTTGGACATCAAGCTGTTCCCACGAGTCTCTGAGGGCTACCACCCAGCCAATTCCTTATCCACATAGTGTTCCACCCACCAAATTTGTGTCTCTCCAGTTTAGAGACAAGGATGTCATGTATGACAGTGTCAAATGCTTTGCAAAAGTCCAGGTAAATGATGTCTGTTGTTCCTCCCTCATCCATCAATGACATAATCCTTCATAGAAGATCTCCAAACTTGTTAGGCAAAATTTGCCCTTAGTGAAGCCATACTGGCTGTCACCAATCACCTCCCTGTACCTCCATTCCAGAATGATATACTACATGATCTTGCCAGGCACTGAGATGAGATTGATAGGCCTATAGTTCCCTAGGTGGACCTTATTTCCCTTTTAAAAAATGGGGATTATATTTACCAATCAGTGGATTGCCACAATTTCTCAAATACGATACAGAGCTTAGCTACTTCCTCAAATATGATTCTTAAATATGATACAGAGCTTAGCTACTTCCTCCATCAATTTCCTCAGGATCTGCAGCTGTATCTCATCAGGTTTATCTCAAAATCCACCTGACCCTTGGAGCATCATTCTGTGTATCCTTTCTCCATGCTTTTAAATTTCTTCTGAGAGAGAATTTCTGCAAGAGCTGGGGTATGAAAACTGTCAAAAGGTATAGTAACCCAGGAGGAATAGGGTGAATACCATGGCTTACCATGTCTCCCCAAACATAGATGAAGTTCTGGCTGATAAATTACAGGCCTCCCTGAACTGCAATGAAATTTATGCCAAAATTTTTAGCTGCAAGAAAAAAGCTGGTGTTATAAAAATGCCCATGATTTGGAGACAATCTTATTTTGAGACTTGAAGCTTGGCCTTTGAGCTTTGGTTCAAACTGCATGGGAAGTCATAAGCCAAATTGTCATGGTTGTAGGAAAGCCTTAGACAGCCAAGCATCTGTCTCAGTGCATTAACTGCAGAAAAAGCCTGCTAGGAACAAGGAGGGGAAATGAAAGCAGTGTAGTGCAGAGGAGCCAGATGCATGCTCAGCCAGTGTGGTAAGTAAATCTCGTAAACAGCTGTTAGTATACAAGAGACAATATTTTAGTGCAAATTATGCAAGCAATTTGAACAGTAATATGGTCATTATGTCAATATATCATGTGAAGGATGTTGTTGATAGTAGTTCATAGGAGACACAGCACTTACTGTCATTCTTAGTGTCATCTTTTCTAACTTTTGACTAATTTAGTCCTATTTATGCCTTTCAGTGCTTCAGTTTGTGCTGGTTTAAAACCCAGGTGAAAAATTAAACCCATTAGAGCTGCCCCTTTTCCCCCTACCCCTTCTGATAATGGGGGAAAGTAAGAGAGATTATAAATTGGAATCACAACTTACTGAAACAATCGCAATAATCACAAAATATTAGTAACAAAGAGTGTACAAGAGGGAGAGAGAGGAGAGAGTTTTACCCACAAAAGAGTATTCACCGAACATCTGCCTGGGCACCAATCAACACAATCTCTAAACACAGGCAAAATAGAGACCATAACCATGTAGCACCCAGCAAAACAGAGGCAGCATGCCAGGGAGGCTCCTGTGGCTCAACCTCCTCCTCCCCAGCCCAGAAACAATGGAAAATGGGGACAAAACAAAATCTGGAAAGTCACTTTTTCCAGATAAGGAGCTGTGGTGCAGAGACGCTCGCTCTGGTGGTGGCAGCAGTACAGGTGCAGGCTCTTTCTCTCAGTGCTGCCACAGTGGCAGCAGTGGTGGGGGTTCAGGGGCTCTCTCTCCGCAACAGTGGTGGCAGCAGCAGCAGAGTGGCAGCCAGCAGCTCTGGTGTGCTGGCTCCGATGGCTCCAACAGTTGTGATGCCAGCTCTATCCTGGTGCCTACTGGCAGCGCAGTCCGGCCTCCACTCTGGCACACACCCTTCCATGTGCCCTGGCTAAAGATGGTGCCACTTCTGTTTCTGCCCATAGTGTTTTCCTGTCGAGGCTGCACCCCTTCAGTGGTGATGTGGGTGATATGGAATACACAGCACGAAAAGCTCCATCCTCTTGTCCCTGTACCCAGGACAGAGTTCTTAGGCCTTAGGATTCTTACTTACCACCAGGGGTGTAACTATTACTGGTAAGGTAACAGTTAGAAGCGGTAAGCACTTCTAGTTAATTAATTGCAATAGCCAAAGGAGAATACTTGAGGCTTTGCTTCAGTCTTCCTGGTAATTAGCTTTTTAGAAATTGTTTAGCTGGAGATCAGTAAACTGCATAGAAGGAAATAGAATTAAAACCATGAGAAACCTTTTTTTTTTTTTTTAGGTTTTAAAATGTATTTTTAGAAACTTGTGGTCACCAGCGGTAAGCAGGACTTCAACCTATGCTTCTAGCAAGTTTTATAATTAAGTTTCTGCAGCGCAGTTAAAGCATAATTTCACTGTTTTGATAGAAATGTCCTATAAGAACAAACAAATCTTTCTGAAAATAGCCTTTGGAGAGGCAAAATCTCCTGAGAAATAGCCGTGGAAACTCTTTGTCATCCAAAAGGACATAAAGTCCCTCTATGCATCAGGACTTAACTGCAGTACAGCAGATTTGCATGGTAAGGTTTTTGACTGATGAAATATGAAAGTATTTTAACAAGTGAGCAGGCTACTTTGTGCTGTGCTAGCAAAAGGACTTCATAGAAATGACCCCACACTGCTGGTCAGTATCAGGAGCCTGCAGAAGGCAGCTGTAGGCCGCAGCAGAAAGTCTTCAAGAAGCAATCTGTACATAAATTCATATAGATGAGTGCATTCAACCCCGTGCTTGTGTCCTCTTTTCACCTGGTAAGGAGCAGAGAGGACCTGGGGTCAAAAGTGTAGCAGAATATTGTATTTCAAGTTAGTAGATTCAGTTGTAGGTTCACTTTAGAATTTCCAGAGATGTCACTAGCTTCCCAGGTTCTCTCTATCTGGAGACCATAGAAAGAGATGAGTATGTTTGCTCTCATGCAATCAACCAGTAGGAAGGAGTCAAACATGTTCTTTGTCAAAGCAGGAGTCACAACACAGAAATCATGTTGTATAATCTTCACAGTGTCAACTGACAGTGGGTTACTTCTTTTCATCTAATATGTCTGTGGGGTATTCCATTTGTGTCATCTGTAGTCTAAGGAAATTCTGATTACATTTAAATTCTGTTACTTTCAAATTATGACCACATGCTTTCTTGAAAATGAAAGTACATTCTACATTGAAAACGAAAATATAATAGCTGGGATAGAGTCTGTTGTAGTGCTGATTTTCCTAGTCTCAAATTTTGTGAATGTGAAAGTCAGTAGTTAACTTTAATGTGACACCATCCCAAGCCAGTGACTAATGTAAGATTTTTTTTTTTTTTGTAGAGTCTGTATGTTGAAAATAACCATAAAAAAATTTCTTTCTTTGAGGTGAAAGAGTATATGGATAATTTGGGGCTGATAATCCTTTCTACCAGCTTGTTACGTTGCCTTTATAGGAAGGTAAGAAGATACAGACAGGGAGATATTTGCCCAGTAAAATGGTATGTTGGTCACTCAGTTTTCAGCTCTAATAGCATGACATGTCTTCATGAGTTGCAGGAAACAGCAAAGAATTCAACCTGGACAGATCAAGGCACAAAATCTCAGAACATGTGATTTCTGAGTGTATGTGCTGAGAAGTACAGCATCACAGAATCAGCTAATTTGGAAAAAACATTTGAGATCATCCAGTCCAGCCTATGACTAAATACTACCTTGTCAACCAGACCATGTCACTGAGTGCCACATTTGTTTCCTTAACCATCCCCAGGGACAGTGAAACCTCCATGTCCCTGGGTAACCCATTCCAATGTCTATCACCCTTTGTGTGAAGAAATGCCTCCTAATGTCCAACCTAAACCTCCCTTTGAGAAGCTTAAGACTATGTCCTCTTCTAATATTCTTAGCTGCCTAGGAGAAAAGGCTGCCTCCCACCTGGCTACAACCTCCTTTCACGGAGATGTAGAGAGTAATAAAGTCAGCCCTGATATTCCTCCTCTCCAGGCTAAGTGATCTCAGCTGCCTCAGGCACTCCTTACAGGACAAGAATTTCAGACTCCTCACCAATTTCACTGCTCTTCTATGGACTTGTTTCACTACCCCAATGTCCTTCCTGAATTGAGGGGCCAAGAACTGAACGTAGGATTCGAGGTGTGACCTCACCAGTGCCAAATACGGAGGAAAAAATCCCTGCCCGGCTCCTGCTGGCCACACTGTTGCTGGTACAGGCCAGGATGCCGTTGGCCTTCTTGGCCACCTGGGCACTGCTGGCTCACGTTCAGTCTCTGTCACCAGCACCCCCAGGTCCTTTTCCTGTGGGCAGCTTTGCAGCCACTCTGCCCCAGCCTGTGGCACTGCCTGGGGTTGCTGTGACCCAAGGGCAGGACCCAGCACTGGGCCTTGTTGGACCTCACAGCACTGGCCTTGGTCCATGATCCAGCCTGTCCAGATCCCTCTGCAGAGCCTTCCTGCCCTCCAGCAGATCAGCACTCCCACCCAGCTTGGTACCATCCATGAATCTGCTAAAGTAGACTCGAGCCTCTCATCCAGATCACTGATAAAGTTAGTGAACAGGACCAGGCCCAACACTGTTTTCCAGGGAACACCACCAGTGATGAAATTGAATATGCTTAACTGAAGGGATCAGTTAAATTCTGAACATGTCTATAGTGAAATTACCCTGAGTGGGAAATTTGCAAGAATTTTTTCTTTTGTAACGTGTACTTAATGGAGTAAGCAGTCACACTTTTCTTCTTTGTTATTTTTTCTTTTAGTTTCTTTTTTTGCATTTTTTTTCTCACTTTGAACAAAACCTCAAACAAACAACCAAACCAACGAGTAAATTATCCTGTGGAAGCCATTTTTTGGTTATGTGGTTTACAATTAATAGTTTGAAGAGTTTTTCCAATTACCATTGTATGTCACTTTAGGTGTGAGTTGATGCTGAAAGTCTGTTGTTTGAAATTTTCCTGAATCCTACAAAATATCATATCATATCATATCATATCATATCAGATCATATAATATATGACATGATATTATATGATATGATATCATATATAATATATAATATAATATATGATACGATACGACACGACACGACCTAACATAATGTTATATTATATTATATTATATTATATTATATTATATTATATTATATTATATTATATTATATTACAAATAATGTAAATAACATATTATATAATATACATAACACATAACATAGCATAACATAACATAACATAACATAGCATAGCATAACAAAACATAATACAATACAATAATGTATGTGTACATTAGGCCACTTTTTCTGGTTCAAGTTTAAGTCTGGACAAAAAATCAGTATAATAACAGCAAAAATAGTCCTCAAATAGTTAGGTTTTTCTATGCTAATTTATTTCTTGCAATCTCCCTAAAATCACTTCACTTATATAGTCTATTTTGCTGAATAAAAATAATCCAATAGTCAGTAAAATAATTTCAATGGTTTTGTGCAAGCATGAGATTTTTATCATCCTTTTTTAGGAGCTGTCATGTTAAAATAAGGTGACTTCTCATTGCTTACTCCATATCATTTAACAGAAACCTTATTGCTGAATGGGACTCTAATAATTCAGTATGTTGGAATCGTAAGTAGGTGGAAAATAGGCACCCAACTGGAAATAGTTCAAAATTGCTTCAGTTTTGTGCTCTCAGCAGTAAGTAGATTGATTTGGTTTTTGTCAAGCTATGTTTGCCTTTGACTTCCTCATCTTCAGCACTTCGAAAACTCAGCTTCAGTATCAGATGGATGCTCCACATCAAACTTTGGAAATGTTAGCCTGACGATGTCTTGATCCATTTCTGAAAGCAGTGAGGTTCATCTTTAATGCTGTATTTTTCTCATTTCATCCACCCTTGCCTATCCATTGTGCTTTCATTTGTTGCTTTTATTTGCATGTGGGGTAGTTTTCCAGCATGCTTTGCTTTGTGCATTTGGATCTGCAGGCTAAGCATGATGTACTTGTCTGTCATACTCTCTCTTTGTGCCCAGTGGAAGTGTCCTTTTATCATCAAGCACTTGTTTCGCCTCGCTGCATTGCAACAGAGCTTACACAAGCAGTTGTAATACTAATGCTGTTCTAAGAATTAATTGCTGAAGCATTCACCTTTAAAAGGAGATATTTTCATCCAAATGTTTTAGAGACAAAGTAGCCCTACTCTTAATTATGTCAAGGACCTTTGAAGTCTCTGACTTCAGCAAGTTGGATCATGCTGTACTATTACTGTTATTCTGCTCTCCTTTTGTGCCTGAGTGAGACACTTTCCAAAGGTCTAGAAAGCCTTCAATGACACAGTGTAAAATTCTTTATTCAGGGAGACACAAGAGAAATCTTGAATATTCATCTATATTATAAGCTATGTCTAAATTTATTTAAGGTGATATTGGATATCTTGCATTTGGCAAGGTAGGAACATTACAGACAAAATGGGTTATGGAGGAGTTTATTTTCACAAAATGATGCTTTCTTGCCCCTTTTTATTCATTTTTGATCCACGTTGTTTTGGAAAGAGAGAATCTGACCATTAATTATCTGTGGGTTCAGTTACAAGTACTTGAAAATGGCATCTGATTTTGCTCCAGACTTGAAAAAGGTGGGCAAGTGAGAGGAAATTATGTTGTGACTAACGAGTCAGTCATCTTACTCTTGTCAGATATATGAACTGTAAACCTTCTTACAAGACTTGGCAATCAGGCTGACATTAACTGTGAAGTCATTACTGTGTCTATAATCTGTAGGTATTTCAAATGAACTCATTACACAATCTATATACCATTGGTAAGAAACATTCTTCCATATTTTCCATGTATAGGAATGTTCCCAGATTTCAGAAATAGATCTCTTTGTAGAAATATACAGTGCACACCTAAGAGAAAAAAAACGTTCTGACTCATTCAGATTTTCCTTCCCACATTCCTCCACACAGTGAGTAAACATCAGGTTCAGTCTAAACTGGCTATTTTTCAGGTAAGTGCAAGTTATTGTATGCTGCCCTGAATTTTTGCTTGAAACTCTGTTAGGGAAGCGTGGTACTGAAGATGAGCCCAGAGGCCATGATCAATATGCCCAGGGTAAGGTGTACGCTGTGAGCAGGTGGGAAGGTATTGTTCTTCAAACCTCCATGAATTCTAGATGATGTTCCTAAAAAAAGGGCAAATTTTATGTGCTTGCAATCAGCATAAGTAAGCACAACCTCAGAAAAGCAGTGAAAAGGACTTTCTTGGTTTTTTGCAGCTTACTCACCAATTCCCTCTCATGGTTTATTCAAAAGACTATAAGAACTATAAAGACTGGATATGGCACTCAGTGCTGTGGTTTAGTTGATGAGGAAGGTAGGATTTTAGTTGATTTTACAGGTAGGACTTGATTATCTCAAAAGGTCTTTTCCAGCCTAGTTCATTGGGTGGTTCCATGATTCTGTGAAAAGATGCCACATCTACATTTTTATATTACTGTGTCTCTTTTTTTGAGATGTAAGTAGATAAGAAGTAAAGCTATTATGAGTTCCTGAGTATACTTTTACTGAACAGTTTTATTTGTTTGAAAAAAAAAAATCAAACTTGCTATTCATTACTTAGAGAAGTCAACAACACTTCAAACAAGGGTGAAAGAGGTGTAATGAAAGGCAGGGTATGATTACCAGAGTTGTCTTTAATCAAAGTGTATTATGTTTTCTCTTGGACATGGAATACAGAATAACACTAACATATTTTATAGCAAATGGACAGCATTATTTGGTGGAGATGACGGGAAAAGAAAGGGAAAGGAACAATCACTAAAGAAGATTTTGAGAGTTTTCCTCATGCAACCTCTTAATATAAATGAACAGTAACACATGCCATTTTGCTGACTATATCAAATGCTTGCTGTGGAGAAAAGGAACTTTTTATTGAAAAGGAAGATTGCCATTGGCCTTCTTGGCCACCTGGGCACTGCTGGCTCATGTTCAGCTGCTGTCACCAGCACCCCCAGGTCCTTTTCCTGTGGGCAGCTTTGCAGCCACTCTGCCCCAGCCTGTGGCACTGCCTGGGGTTGCTGTGACCCAAGGGCAGGACCCAGCACTGAGCCTTGTTGGACCTCACAGCACTGGCCTTGGCCCATGATCCAGCCTGTCCAGATCCCTCTGCAGAGCCTTCCTGCCCTCCAGGAGATCAGCACTCGCACAACTTTCCTGCAAATTGCCTGAGATAGCACTCAATCTCCTTGTCCAGGTTGTCAAAGAAATTAAACAGAATTGGCCCCAATTCTGAGCCCTGGAGAATCCTACTGGACATCAAGAGAATTTAACTTCATTCACCACCACTCTCTGGGCCTGGCCATCCAGATGGTTTTTACTCAGTGAAGAGTGACAGCAAAGTGTAACTGCGTGAAGCAAAAGAATGAGGTATTTTAAAAGAAAGATAACGGAAGAAAAAAATAAACATATTTCTGGTTACATGCAACTGAAGGAACCAAAATATTTAAACTCTTAATTACCTATGAATAAATTACAGTTAACCTCTTTTTTTTGTTTTTGAATGCTATGATCTAGGGAGAAATTCTTGAGCTATGGAAGAAATGTACTTGTAATCAGTGTTTAACAAGTAACTAGGATGCAGACAGAAATCCACGAATCCAAATCCTCTCATAGGACACCATTAAACAGCTGGTATCATGGACTGGATACCTTACAAACAAGGCGTAATGCAGCAAGCTTATCCAGGGATGAATTCAGGCTCTGAGTATATAAGGCAAAGGAATGACAATTGAAAGATCACTATACTTCAAAATATATGGAAGGGTGAATCTAGGATAAAGGATCTTTTTTTATTGCTACTTATGTCTTTAAGTGGGATAAAAGAAATTTATGTACTTATCACAAGCAAGGAAAGCCACAGTTTCTACAGATTCAGTTAGTTTATGTATCTGTATCTTCAAATGGTAGTAAATACTGTACTTCCAAAATTGTCAATTATAGTTATGCCATGTAACCTGACAAGAGTTTTATTAGAGTGGCTTAGTCAAACTGGTAGCTTTCAGGATTAGTTCTAACTTGACTTTGATTCCTGGCTTTTCCATGTGTATCAGAGTCCTGACACTTATCATCGTTTGTGTGTGCCAAGGACTTCTCTGGATGACCCGTGCCTCATGCAGAGCAGCTTGTTTAGAGGCTGAAGCAATGCCTCCCCGGCTCAGTGGTAGCTGTAGCCTGCAGGACAGAACCTGACAGCATCAAAGCAGGCATTGCTGTCTATGGGAACAGCCTTAAGAACCATAAGTGTCTGGGATGCAGGGCTGATTGCAAATACATGTCTCTACAAATATACAGAAGAACATAACTTACCTGTAATTTCTAAATCACACTTTTATCATTTCACTATGCAAAGAACTAGCTACTTCAAATTTTCATTTCAATTCTTGACAGAACCTAATTTATGATGAACTGCATAATGTTCAGAACAAATGTTTGTTTTACAGCATCACCCCTTTTACTGCATAGAAAAACACAATAAAAGTTCAAAAACATACTTCTCTGCAGTCAAATTCTGTTCTTTGCTATAATCCAATAGTCTTGAGGATTCTGAACCTGAGGATTCTGAACATGCATCTGAAACCAGAAACTCTGGCTCATGCTCACTGAATAATAGTTAATACTGATGTAGCAAACTGTATTGGTCAAGTTATTTATGTGGTACATTCAGAATTCTCTGCACTCTCAAAGCCTAGAATTGTCTTAATTTACTCCAGTGTGGTGAAAACAGAGTGCAGCTTGGAACAAATTAGTCTAATTAAGTTACTATTAGAAGGTATTATTTTCAGAACAGAAGAATATGAAAAATACAATTACCACTACAATGTAACAACCACAGAGTTAAGAAGTTTCAAGAAGTTCACAGAACAAGATAAAATAGGGATAAAAGTGACTTTGAGAAATTTAATCAATTTCACTTTTCTAGTTATGGTTATCATTGCTATAGGCATGTCAGTCAAATCTTTTGGTGAAAAATCTCCAGTAATGCCAAGTGCACTGTTATATGGAAACACCATAGCTATTCATTCATTTATTTAAAGTTACAACAACATCAAAAGAGAAATCTGGCCAATTATTCTGCCTTCAGTGCACATTTTGATCTTGAACTCAACCAAGGGAGGACCTCCTAATGTACACAGGTCATCTGTCATGAGACAGATTTAGCAGATGCATGCCAACGTCCTTGCTCTGTTTCATAGGGCATAGGAGAAGCAGTTACTGCTTTCTGCTAAAACTTTGTGCCTGATGTCTCTGTCCAAGTTTGTGTACACCTCTGCCTGGTTCTGAGTTGCCTACTCTCAGCTGAACACAGAAGTTACTTATCATTCTAGGACCTATACCGCTGGGTTTGTTTTGTTTTGTTTTGTTTTGTTTTGTTTTTTTCTGATGTAGCTGGAAATCTGGGCTGCTAAGATTCTGATTTTTTTTTTTTTCATATGGAGAATGAGTAAATTAAATAAACATTTTTCTTACAGCCTTCAAATGCAAGAACATTTAAAATTTTGATCATGTAGCAAAATTTCTATTGACCTCCCTGAAGCAAGAGCTCCTACCTAATATGTGTAACAATGATTCAGTGGTTAGATTTCCCTGCTGAACATCCAATGTACTGATTTGCTACGGCCCTTTTGTCTCAAAAGGTACAGATTATTCTTATTTCTTACTGTGCACAAAAACTTGCATGCATTGGTTTCTTCCCTATTTCAGCAGCTGTCATCTCATCAAGGTTTTGTAAGGAATCACATATGCGGGAAAAGAAATTCTCAGTTCCCAGGTGGTGTGGGAATACCCATCCGTATTCATTAGGGCTGATATTGTTTTCTTTCTTGTTTTTGAAATTTGCCATTATAGTGATCAGCTCCGTGGTTTAGTTTAGTGATAAGTCTTGCTGTGTGTTGTTTCATTCCTTGGTAGAAATAAATCCTTACCTACATCCATCTGTCACTGGTTGTGTTAAAAAACAGGTATTACCATTCTGGGTGACAGTGGAGGTTAGGCTCATATCCTATCTCTAATTATTGTCATTACCAGAAGCATCATGGAAATGAATTTACCTCCCATTCCTGTGAACTCTCTCCTGCTCTTAAGCATGCAGTTGCATTACCTTCAAGTCTCTTGTTTCAACTGTCCTGTTTTTAATTTGTCATCTTTTTGGGTTTGGTGTTGGTTGGCTCTCATCCATAAAAATACATTTTTATAATAATCTGGTTTCTCAGTAGAAAAACCTGAAAATAGGGGAGTTTTCCTATGATATATGTTGGTCTTTGACCATAAATCAGGTAATTGCACATGTGCCAGCAGTGATCTGCTGATGTTGATGATAACATCTCACCTGTGAGAAGTCAGGTGGAAGGAGAGAGTTTTCCTCATGCATTCCCCATTGCCATTGTTGGGCCAATCTAAATAAGAATGTAATATGTTGTCTAGCAGAACTTATTTTTTAAAGTGCAATTTTAAAATCAATGTTTGTGGTCACAGGGACTTCCTATGAGTAACAGAGTAGTGCAAGGACAAAGCTTTAGTCTGGCATACTAGGCAGTGCAAATGCAAAGGATGGAAGAGAGGAATCATGGACATAGGAACATCTTTTCTCCCTTTGCTCCTCATATATTGCTGTTCATTCTTTCTGTGTGCTTCTGATCAGATACTATTTAGATAGTGAGCAGTCAATTTGCTCAAAAATTAGTGCAAGTTTTTTTTTATTTTGCATCAATTCTCATGAAATATACCAGGCAGATGGATGTGGAAACTGAAGCCCTCCACCAACAACAAAAAAAAGCATACATCAACCAATGTAAGCAATCCTGTGCTGATTGCACAAAGCAATCCTTTGTGTTAGGGCAAAGGGAAGCTGAGTTTTCATGGCAATAATTTTCTGTTTTCTGTGACATCATTGTTTACAGGATATCTATTATGGGTCACCATTCATTAGGAATGGGGCTGGAGGCTACTAAACAGTTATCAGATGACAAGTGGACTAGTTTTTGATCAAATCAGGTTATAAAAGTTCATGTGTTTAATTTAATTAAACGAGCTTCTGTGGAGTTTATCATAAGAACCTTTTTGGTTACTCTGTTTCCTAGAGAAGGAGGCTTATCTGATCCTGCATTCTTGCCTGTGAATGTTTGTGTCTGTATATGTGTTTGCTTCCCTCTCTTCTTGGCATAACTTTTGCACCTTGGGAATCCGTAGTTACATGCCAAGACAGCTCAAGATACAAAATTTCTGCAAGTCACATGAGAGAGAAAACAAAAAAACCCTGCTGAGGAAATAATGTATGACACATATAGTTAAGAAAGGGATTTCATCAATTATTCAAATAATTGAATTTCTTTTGGTTTTTAATATGTTCATTGAATCCTCTTATTTTCTTTGATTTTTGCTTCAAAGAAGAGACTCCTTGGTATGTGGTATCACCTTAGTGATTTACCTTTAGAGAGGTTAATTAATGTGATCCTAGAATTGGGCTATTTTTTTTTTTTCTCCAAGCTCTTTAAGCATTTTCCTTGAGTTTGAGATGAATTTTTTTTTTTTTTTTTTTTTTTCACAGAATCATAGAATGTCCTGAGCTGGAAGAGACCCACAAGAATCATTGAGTCCAACTCCTGGCCCTGCACAGGGTATCCCAAGAATCACACCATGTGTGTGAGGGCATTGTCCAAAATTTTTGAACAGTGCCAGGCTTGGGGCCACTGCCAGGGAAGTGACCACTTCCCTGGAGACCCTGCTCTAGTGCTCAGCCACCCTGTGGGTGAAGAACCTTTTCCTGATCTTCACCCTAAACCTCACCTGACACAACTTCAGGGCATTTCCACAGATCCTGTCACTCTCACTGCAGAGAAAAGATCAGTGCCTGCCCCTCCTCTTCCCCTAACAGGGGAGGACTGCAATGAGGTCTCCCCTCAGTCACCTCCAGACTGAACAGAGCAAGTGACTTCAGCCACTCCTTGTGGCTTTCCCTCTTTTTCATTAAGTAAACAACTATTTTTGCTGAAACTATCTACTCAAATCACTTAGACATTCAAAAGACGTTCTTCAGTAAAAACGTGTAAGAACCCCAGTTTGTAGGAATTTACATCCTTAAAGTTTTTTCAGTGAAGTAAAGAGAAGTAAATAGAGTTCTTCAGGTAGTTTGCAAAAGTAATAGTCAGCATTTTGCTTCATCATATGCTGACTCTGCTCTACCTTGCAAAACAACTTTTTCTTATAAATTTTTCTTTTGTGTACAGAATGTTCATTATAATTCATGTCATTATCACTTAAATAAGATTAATTCATCAACATTTCTAAACTATATTGCCATCATGGAAAGAAATGCATCTGCAAGTAAGGTCACTTAGAAGTTTTTCTTTCTAATTATTTAATGGATAGTATTTTCCCTGTTGTGTGCATATGAGGGGGAATATCACTGATTTTTTGAATAGTGTTGTCAATCAAATGCCCTCACCTATGTATATTTTTTTCCCTGAAAGTTTACTCTCTGCTGCTGGAAGGATTGTCTGCTGCTCAGGGAGGATGCTACCACCCATGACTGGCTCATATAGTTTCCACTGCTAGAAAAGACTAATAAAAGCCACTTTCTACTACTGATACAGAGTAGTACAACAAAATTGGTGACTAAATTTGTGCTGTGAAATTAAGCTACACCTTAGGAGTGAGTCCTTCGGTGGGATTTTTCTGAATGCAGATTATATCATGCTCTCACCCATGGCTGAGGACCATAACCAGTCTTTCTGTCTTTCATTTTTTTTGTGCAGGCAGACTTGGCACAGCAGGCCGGTCCATGACACCTACCTTCAAAGTCCCATTTTAGGAAGATGGCCACACCACACCTTTCTGCAAAGGGGTGAAATGCAGGGCAGAGAGGCAGGAGAAAATACTGCTAGTTTCACGCAAAGCTGTTTGTGTTGGGAGTTTCTTAAAGTACAGATCAAATAACTGGCGCTAACGTGCAGAGTATAATTCTTGATGCAACATTGGAAGAATTGAGAAGAGAAGGGAGGAAAACTGTTTTTTTCTGAACTGGAGAAATGATGACCACATAACATCTCAATGCAATGACAGCAGCGGAATGGTTTGCTGTGAAGTGAGAGTTTGCACTGAGTAGGTGCTAATCTGTAGGGTGATGGGTGATCTAGTAATAATGAAAGGTAATAAGACTGCATATGGGAACAAAACAAATTACGTGAAATGAATACTGTAAGTGAGAATACAAGAGGAAAGAAAGTAAATCAAGTTACCAGGATTTACAATCCAGTAAGTTGAGTAAGCACTAGATTTCAGATGTTATCAGTAGACTAAATGTTACTTGAATTATTTTTTCTTTTATCTAACAGTGATTACATACAGCCTGTGAATTAAAGCCAGGTTATTAAGAACATGCAAACATTGACTTTGTACAACAAATTAGTATCTTTTTCACAAAGGACAATTTGTAATAGAGCAGTATTAGGATGTAGAAGGGTCACATACCACAATTTTGAAGACAATTATCAGATTTTTCTGAATATTTAGTGTAGGAACTGAAAACATTCTTTGTTGACTAGAGTAATTATGCTTCTTAATAGGGGCTTACTGTCACAGTAACTAGTTTGCACTGACTTCACTTGTCAAATAATTTTATGCTCAGCCCCGTATTCAAACAGGCTCTTAGGTGTTTGATTTGCACCAAGACTGGAGGAAGTTATGTGTCTTTGTGGAAAGAACAGCATTCCCAGCGTACTGTCTTTTAACAAGTGAGAGTTTGCTTTCACAATACAGGTTTGGCAAAGATCTGAATGGATTGGAATGGTTTTCCAGGCATGACTGTCAATTCCAGGAACAGGAAACAGCATTGGGTGCTGATTATTCTTTCTGTGGGGGCTTAATCCATGCCTTCTTCTCTACTAGGACATCCTGCTGATACACAGCTAACAGTCTTGATGGGAAATTCCTCAAGAAAGAGGTGTTGGGAAACAGACTGCATCGTCTTCTCTGAAAGACCTGTTGGCACAAAAGCATTTTGAAATTTCAGAAGTTAAGACTTCTCAGTCTGCTAGCACAGTGCCCTTCAAATTCTTAAAGCTTCATATGGCAAGGACAACTTTTCAACAAAATGCAGAGAAGGGGCAGACAAGTACAGTGGCACATCTGGACTGTGTGGACCATTTATAAATTTGCAGATTTTCTGTAATCAGTGGCCTAGATGCTTAGATTATGAGCATGTCCATAGCATTTGAGATATGTTCTCAGGATAGAAGTCTGTCCTTCTAAATGTGCAGATGAAACAACTTTTGGAAAACTGAATTGCAGAGAGAACTCATCCCTGTGTTTAGCATTCCCCTACTTCTAGATAGCAACAAGGGGACCCATTTTACTGTGTAATCAATGCAGAAAAATTTTACAGCCCGACAGACAGACCTAAAGTGTCCTCTTGCCCATCACCTCTAATGAAGTGGGGCTGCAGAAAGAAAAATGTCAGTTTTAAAAACCAAATTAGCAAAAACCTTGTGAAGGACCTGGCCTGAAATGTCTGGATGCATTTGCGTTTCCCAGCTATGTAGACAAGAAGCATGTGAGGAATCCTGCCTAGTTCTTCCTTGTATCTTCTGCAGAAGGCAACAATCAATTTGGAAAAAACCTCCAATTTTGTATACACCTGCTGCTGTCACAATTCATTGGAAAGTAGCCTTCTATTATAGTTTGGCAGTGCAAAGAGCAAATTAGATGATGTTGCAATTCTCTTGACTTAGCTGCAGATGAAGAGAGTCTGAAGGAAGCTGACATTTGCAATATAGTGTTAGTTTTGGCTAATCTGCCTCTCCTGCACTGGTTTCCAAACCAAATACAAAAATGGGAGGAGACATTCCCAGGCACTAGTGTCAATTGTGGGAACAGAAAACAGCATGGGGTGCTGATTATTCTTTCAAGCTTTTGAACTAAAGCTATGCATAGATCGGAAGACTTCACAACCTCTTAACACTAGGGTGTTTTATGTGCTGTTCAGTGTGAAAATATGAATTTAATAGTCCACAAAGTTCAGCTAAAATGAAAATTTATCTTTATGGGAAGCCACAAAGCCAATGGTATATACATGATTTTATACAGTGAGTAACTGTTATTACATTGTAGTGACAAGTCTCAGAATATCTACAAATGCAAATATCTGTAATGGAAAAATAAGAGAAAGGTAACACTTCCGACAAAGGTCAAAAGGTAACCCTCGGCAAATGTTGAGGGTTGCTTATTTGTTGAAGCGGCTCATTGTGGATCATTACACCTGGTGCACACGAAAATATACAACATATTTGACACACTGGGACACTCCCACACCCACAATCTTGGAGGAGTGCATGAGATTTGAAAGGAGGCCTCAGCCAAGGGAAGAAAGCCTAGGTAATTTTGTGCCTTCAGTTACAATGTGGATGGAGTGCTTTTTGTTGGTGTGGACATCCACAGCAAAGGGAAGCAGGACATACAGATAACTATGTTCAGGGTATTTTTGACTTCTGATTACCCAAGATTTACATCAGCCCTCCTTCTGATGAAGGGTTCTGTTGTGTTTTCTGTATTATAGCATTGTGTTGCTGAACTGGTCTTGCGTGTCACTCCAAAAAAAACCGCCTTTATTGAGAAAACAGAAGAGTGACACACTGCACTGTGTCACTAACATTGCTCTCAAATTTCATGTCAATATCTTTGAAGATATGTTTATCACTGATTGTAGTACAAAACTGTCTGAAACATGAGAGTTTACTAAATTCTTTCTCTTTGTGTTGATTAGCTCAAAAGCAGGGCAATATCAAAACCCTTAGTAATGTCTTTTGTACCCCAGAACTTTTTATTCATAATATTCATACTTCAAGTTGCAAAATATAACCATCCAAATTATAGTACTGCCATACTTGCCCATGTATTTTAAAAAATATCAGTAAGATTTAATTCTGCATATGAGCGGTGTATAATAGGAAGGAGTTAGAGTGGGTGACAAGTTTGTTCAGCTTAATGCAGTTACTCATCACTGTGGGAGGCTGCATTCAAGCAGCATGGCGTCAACAAAGCACCTGGTCTCAAACTTTTCATCACTGTTTTCCAGAAAGATCTGCCAATTTAATTATTTATACACCAACTTGAATTTAGTTATTTCCTGGTTTTTGAAGGCTTGACTGTATGACCTGACATACTTGGTTTTTGCAGCTCTATGTGTGACGTCACATCATTACAAAATGGTGCCTTAAGGCTGGGGGAAAAACAAAACAAAACAAAACACCCAGTTCTTGTTTAGACAGTTTTTTTTTTTAATAAGTTTTGTTGTACAACTGGTCTTTAAATAGAATTTCATAAAATCTTGATGTATATAATAAAAATGTGCTTTCTCAAATTACTATAATAAAAGGCAGTCTCTTAATGGTGTACAGCCTCAAAGACTAGTAAACTATCCGTATTTCATTTAATCAGGGTCCTTTACAGAGTCTTCATTCAATCTGATATAAAGGGCTAGTAATGTTTGAAATCAAAGTAGTGAGATGAAAGGTCAGATATGACCTGGAGAATTCACTTGTGGACGATAGGGGGTGTGTGAAATGCCTGCTTCTGGTTTTCCTGCATTGTAGAGCTCATTGTTTTCCAGCTGCAAACTTCTCTGCCTTTCCTGCCCAGCTGATGAAAAGCAGGAGGAATATATTTGGTATAAAACACGGAGATGTACTGCTATTGCTTGGGGACCCTCAGACTCTGTGGAATTTATCTCCACTTTGTCTGGCACTCACTCTTACCATCTTGTCCTGTGAAGCTACTTGCCTAATCCCAGAGTTTGTTATGAAACTGCAAAGCTACAACCTGTACCAAACCCATGCTGTGACTCCTCTGAAGGCCACACAACACTTACTCACTGCAATGAAGTTAATGGTGACCTTTATGAGCATGAATGCCTTTCATGGTGCACACAGTAAAAAGAAGTGAACAACAATCTTCATAAAGGAATTAGCATTTTAAGCTCTCCACAGGCATCTGGTTTATAGTAAATTGGAGAGGCTAACTGGGTGTTGCCCCCGAGGTAGTGCAACAGTTTACTGCCACAATACACAGCTAAAGAAGAAAACTATAAGTATCCTCATTATGAAAAACTGGTCACTGACTGAGAAATGTTTGCTTCAGGGATAAATGAAGTGTTTTCCAAGTACTTGCTAGTACACTCAACCCAGAATAAGCACATGAAAAGATTGATCCAGTCTTGGTACTCGACCACCAGGCCAGCTGTCTCAGGTCTTTTTTCCAGAAGGGGCTGTGTAGTCCAGCCTGCATTTCTGCTTAGATAGATGTGCACAGTACTGCACTGCTGAACAGGGAAAGTCACAATATTACTCAGTCAGGGGTTTGGTTCTTTTTTGTTTCATTTGTTTTTGAACCTATGTCTCTCTTCCTGTTTCTCCTGTACTTAATAACTTGACACATTCTGAAAGTAGGTCACAACAGCAGCACCTGAAACAAAGTTTGTAATGTAAATGTATAAAAGGGATTTTTGGCCCTTTTGTTTCACATTTTTTTTCACATTATTTATTGCTAAGAAATCTATTTGGAAAGACAGGAAATACTCTAGACTGAACCTATGCAGTTTGCTGCAAGTTCCTGCTGTGGTAGAATCTGGTTTAGCCAGGGACAGGGACACATCTGCAAATGAGCAGTTTTAGAATGCTGTTGCCAGACATCCACAAGGCAGTGTGATTAGAGAATTATCTTAACTCCTTTACTATGGGACTGATGAAGAAACATTGTGGCTTTTTTCAAGAACAGGCAGTTTTGAAAGAAACTGTACTCTGAGTCAGAGAATTTGTACTCCCTGTCTCAAGTTTTTATTATAGAGAACATCTTTGAAGCAGAATTGGATGTTGATATGAAATGGAGAGAACTGCTGCAGGTGACTTTAAAGTCACCCAGACTCAAACCCCCTGATTTCTTCCAACTTAACTGAGAAATTAACTGGGAGAGGGGGAGAGGAAGGAGCCTTTATATTTGTGCTGCCCTGATATCACAATAGGAGTTAAGGAACAAAATATATGACACCCAAAAACTACTTTTCACTCACTGCATTTGTGCTTCATGGTAGGCCTGGGGTCATGACTATTCCCATTTTGTCTCTGAAGCCTGTAACAGATTCAGGCAGCCCAACATCTGGGGCTGTTTCCTGGTTTAACAGTTGCTGGGACAGCTGTGGGTACCTTGCTTCTCCCTCTGTCACACATCTTTTCTCCACAAAACAAAGGAAAGAGACACAGCAACAGAGGCATCGGGGATGTTGGATGTCCTTTGGTACTGCTGCAAAAAACAGTAGGCACCACTAGCCTGCCTTCCTATTTGTGCTTCTTTCACATATTGAAATACAGGATGTTCCCTCTGGACATGAGGAAACACTTTTATACTGCGAGGATGCAGAGCCTCAGCTTACAGCTCTTTTCTGGCAGACCAGTGAACAGATGCTTTTCTTCCAAGCATTTCTGACAGACGCTTACATAGGAAATGATGCTTGCTCCAATGTGGTCCCATTTTTTTGCCAACAGAGGACTGCATTCATGGGACAGTAGCCCACCAACCTTTTCCCCCTGACCTGTGGAATAGCTTCATGATGAGAAACGGGGCTCCTGAGCTTACTATTCACTTAACTATTGAATTCAAAGGCAAATGAGGAAAGCAAGGTTGAGGGAGAGCAGAAGTGCCCAAGCTTTCTCTGCACCCACAGTGTGTCTGCTTAGGGGGGATGTAGTGAGCTCCTTAGGTATTCCCCAAGCCCCAGAAGTGTGAGACAGAAAAGGCCCCATGGCTCCAGTGCTTTTCCCTCCTGCTGAAGCTCACATCCCACATAGCCACAATCTGTATTACTTTTTCTTGACAGTCATGTACTGTGGGATCTTCAGGCAGATATTAATATTTTTGGTTCTGAAGGCTCCTAATTTTTTCAGCTACTGTATTTCTCATTCCTGTTTCAGTGAAGCTTCTCTGGCTTTTGGCCTTTGTTCATCTTCTCTAAATGGTTCTGATGCAATTTACCCCAGGTTGGTGCCCCCTCCCAAACTCACTTTTGTTTACATTTCTCAGGGCCTGAGACAGTGAGGTGTCCTTGATTCCCAGGACTAGAGAGGAATTGTTTTTTCTGACCAAAATGGGAAAGCAGTAGCACTCAACATGGAGTTGAGAGCTATACACTAAAGAATTGCAGGATTACAAATATATGAAAAATATAAAAGCTAAAATCCTAAGGCATCAGTTCACATAGCTATAAAATTAGGGCAAATATATCAAGGCTTAACCACTACATTTGAGGATCATCACAATCCTATAATAACAAATACTTTTAAAATCATGTCACACAACTGGTAGGGCTGGGACGTCATCTCTTGGCGTCAGAAATGTGTGTGATTGAAGGTGTGTTTGAGCTGCAGTGTTCAAGCGTCTTTTGGGAGCAGTTTTCATGGGAAGAAATTCACAACCCCATCAGAAGTTGCTTTCTAACATGCTTTTGAAAGAGAACAATATGAATCAAAATCCTTTGGAGAAAGGAGTTTGAAAAGACTGAGGTTTATAGAGATAAATGTAAGTGGTTATGGTAAAGTATGAAAGAAAAGGAGTTTGGAGTCAATGTTGAACAGCAATATTTACATTCCTGACAACTTTGTTGGTTTTGCCTACTTGAAGATACTGGTAGAATAGGAATGACCTGCCTTAAAATCAGTGGATGAATCAGTGTTCTGGACAGAATCCAGTTTCTTATCTATCTGGGATCAAGTTACCCTATTTTCCCTATTTGTGTATGTGAACAATGATAAATGGAGATATCGGTCATTAATATGACACCTCTAAAATAGTGATGATGTTTTTAAACTAACAACCCTGTAGATGAAACAAATGGGCACAGTTTTGACCTAATATCTTGAGTTATCACAACTTTACATCCTCATTACATCTTCTTCTTTTTACTGAAACAATGTAATTATAAAACAATTGCAGATTAGAGGGATAATGTATTAAACTGTGCTGATGCAAGCTATTTAAAATGCAAGATGTTAAGTAGTGGCTTCAGATATAGCACACATAATCCAAAAAAAAACCCCAAATCAAAAAACCATAACACACTGAAGAAAACGACAAGAAAAGAAAAAGTCTTTCCAACTATGAAATTACTTTCCAAATCCTCCTAACGTAGAATCTTGAACATAGTCAATGTTAAAGAAATGAATTCACTGAAGAAGCACACAGCACATAATGTTCAGGAAAAATATTGGCTACTCAGAGAACATCTGTCTCAGTGTTTCAATATTTAATTTTGAATCCATATTTTAAAAAGTCTTAAAAGTTTAAAACCAAACCAAAGAAACTGGTTTAGATGCAAGCAACAACCACAAACCAAATCATTGTTTCAACCAAGCTAAAAGATTGGTATAACACCAGTTACTTGTATGTATTAAAAAAAATCTTGCTTTAACCGGACAAATTTTTACAACAGTGGTGATTTTTATAGCATGTATATTTTGTAAACCAGCTTTGCAAACACTTCCTGAATAAGCCTCTGCAATAGTTTTTTACTTTCCTATATTTGACAGTGGTGACATCTTGTGGTAGTTTTAGTCAAGGTAAATAGCACCTGTTGCTTTTGTAATCCTTACTCTGCAGACTTGCTTACTGCTGAGTGATGGAGTCCCGCAATTGAAGAAATGCAGTGTATGGCTTCATGGTGAGGAGATACTACATATTTTAATAAAATAAAAACTAGCCTAAGTTAAGTGTCAAAAAAAATCTCACTCCGGCCACAGAAAGGAGAAAACAAAACCAATCAGTTATAACTGCAATTAGTCTGTGCCAGAAAGTTGATGATTCCTTCTGGAAAAGACTAAATTCTTGCTCAGAGTTTAGTCTAAGGGTGGGTTAATAAAGCTATGGTACAGATGGAGAAGTGTGTATGTAATTCTAGACAATGGGGACTGCAAATGTCACAATCCTAAGCCTCCCCTCTCATATGTGTTCAGTCTACAGCAAAATGACATGGATATTTTGTCATTCCCGAAACTACAGTGAAAACCCTCTATTAAATAAGAAATACCAGTATTAGTACAGTATAAAGAAAACAACCGATGAATCCTATAAAAATCTGACAGTTTTATCAGCCCTGTTAAATCAAAATACTTTATCCTGGTCACTAACGCGAAAGAAAGTGTCACTATAAGGCAAGTGACACATTGTGAAGTGAAATTATTTTGTGGCTGCCTTGCATGGTCATAGTGACATGGATAGTTTTATCTGCCCTTGCAGGAAATACAGTGGAAGTTTTTATGTTGTCATTTTCCCTGGCCCTCTATATGTTTTGTTTAAAGAGGGGTATGTTGCAGACCTAGGAAAGGACACAGTTAGAAAAGGTACAGCTCCCATGAATTCTAGCCAAGGATATCCGACCCTGTGAATTGTATAATATAAGGGCAAAAAATGTGGTTTTGAGAAGAGTTTGTAGGAGTCCCACATACGCATTATACTTAGCAATGAACTATAATGCCTGCAACATGAAGGCAGTCTTGGATTTCAGTTAGATGCTGAAACTTTGATGAGGAGGACACTGGAAATTCCCCTTCCAAGGCACAGTCCAAGCACCCATGGCAGAACCAATGCAAGTGATCAGTTTTGGTGGAAATCAGTAGCTTGCACTGGTACAAGTAGCATCACAACATTAAGTAAAGCATTGGTGCATCTAGGGCTGAAATTCTATAGCCTTACTGGTAAGAGGACTGTGATATCTAAAAACAATATGATGAGCAAGTACCTCACCCATCTCTGGAAATACCAGAAGGACTAAGACACACATTTGCACAAAAGCTTTTACATGATCACAAGAAAAAAAAAAAAAAAGTCAGGGATTTAATGTTTTAGAGTTTGTGTGTAGAATACTAAGTGTCTGAACTACCCATTTTTTGAACAGTCTGGTCTAGGTCTGATAGCAAGAATAAATTACAATGTAAGGTCTCAGAGATGCATATCTAAAATGCATTGAAAGCAATGGCAAAAACATCTGATAAGCATTGTTAGTTGCCTAATTCTGCTCTCTCATATAACACTTTAAATTGGCTAAAAAGCTTTATCCTGGTTACTATTAGCATTTCACCACTTTAGAGACATTTTCAGCAGGAGCATTATGCAATTTATCACCACGTAAGATCTAAGTTGAAAAAGAATTGGAAGGTATGTGTAATTTCTTTTAGTGACATATACAAATGATAGGCTATATGAAACACAGAATCACAGAATGACTGAGTTTGGAAGGCGCCTTTGGAGGTCCTGTGGTCTAACCCCTGCTGCAGCAGAGCCATTTGGAGCTGGTTGCCCATGACTGTGTCCAAATGGCTTTTGCAGACCTCCAGTGGGGGGAGACAAACTCTCTGGGCAACCTGTGCCAGTGCCCAGTCACCCTCACAGAAAAAAAAGTTTCCTGTTGCCTAGAAAGTTTCCTGTGTTTCAATCCATGCCCATAGACTATGCCCTGTGCTTTGTCTCTGCTCCTGTCACTGAACAGCACTGCGGCTCTCTTTGTTGCACTCTCTCGTTGGGTATTTTTAGGTATGGATGAGTTCTCTTTTCTGGGCTGAACCCATGTCAGACACTCTCCAGTCCCTTTAACATCTACTAAAGATTATTGAGAATTGCCTCACAGTGGTACAGATGAATTAATTCTCACACTCATGTGTGCATCCCAACAGGACTCTGGTATGTTCAGATGGCTTAATTGTTCCCTGACCTGATCCTCTTCCACCAAGGAAGAATTCCCTATGAATTTTTCTTTCTCCACATTCTCATGTGTCTCTGGGTTTTCTGAAAGATGGAATTGCTAGTAAAGACTGAGGCAAAGAAGGCATTCTGTACCACAGTGTTTTCTGTGTCATAAATCATGGAATATAGAATGATTTGAGTTGGAAGGGGCCTTAAAGATCGCCTAGTTCCAATGCTCCCTGCTATGGGGAGAGACACCTTCTACTAGATCAGCTTGCTCAGATCCCCCCATCCAGTTTGGCCTTGGACATTTCCAGGACATTCACAACTTCTCTGGGCAACCTGTTCCAGTGCCTTACCACCCTCACAGTAAAGAATATTTCCTGATATCTAATGCAAAACTACTCTCTTTCAGTTTGAAACCATTCCCCCTTGTCCTGTCACTACATGCTCTTGTACAAAGTCTTTCTCCAGGTTTCTTGTAGGCTCCCTCTAGGTACTGGAAGGCTGCAATTGGATCACCCAAAGCCTTCTTTTCTCCAGGCTGGACAAATCCAGTTCTCTCAGCCTTTCCTCATAGGACAGGTGCTCCAATCCCTCCAATATTCTGTATGCCTCTCCTCTGGACTTACATGTCCTTCCTGTGCTGTGACCCCAGAGCTGATGCAGCACTGCAGGTGGGGTCTCACCAGAGCAGAGCAGAGAGGCAGAACCCCCTTCCCTGGCCCTGCTGGCCACACTGCTCTGGATGCAGCCCAGGACATGTTTGGCTTTCTGGGCTGTGAGTGCCCATGGCTGGGTCATGTCCAGCCTCTCATCTTCCAGCACCCCAAGCCCTTCTCAGCAGGGTTGTTCTGATCTGTTCATCCCCAGCCTTTGTTGATACCAGGGTTTGTCCAAGTTGTACATGAGGATCATGAAATTCCCATGGATCCACTTCCTGAGCTTGTCCAGGTCCCTCTGGATGGCATTCCATCATTCAGGTGTGTCAATTGCACCATTCAGCTTGGTATCATCTGCAAATTTGCTGGCAGTGCACTCAATCCCTTTGTCTATGTCATAAATGAAAATATTAAATAACACTGGTCCTAGTATGGATCCCTGAGGGACACCACTTGTCCCTGATGTCCATCAGGACTCTGAGCCATTGCCCACAACCTTCTGGGTGCCACCACCCCACTAATTTATTATCCACCTAACAGTCCACCCATGAAGTCCCTCTCTCTCCATTTTAAGGGAGAAGGAAGTTATGGGGGCCTGTGTCAAAGGCTTTACAGAAGTCCATGTAAATGATACCTGTCACACTTCCCCTGCCCACTCATGCAGTCACCCAACCACAGAAGGTCACTGAGTTGGTCCAGCAGGACTTCCCTTGGTCCAGCCATGCTGGCTTTCCTGAACCACATCCCTGTCCTACATGTGCCTTAGCACAGCTTTTGGGAAGGTCTGTTCCATGATCTTCCCAGGCATGGAGGGAAGGCTGACAGATTGGTAGTTCCCAAGGTCCTCCTCTCTACTCTTTTAAAAGATGAGTACAATGTTTTCTTTTTCCAGTCACCTGGGACTTCACATGATTGCCATCACTTTTCAAATATCACCAAAACAAATATAACCCAAAAATGAGAGTGGCTTGGCAGGTACATCAGTCAATTCCCTCAGGACACAGGGATGCTTCTCATCTGGTCCCTTAGTCTTCTGTACCTACATGCAGGTTCTTTTCCTTTCACCAACAGGACTGAGAACACCATCTGGGCCCAAGAGTCAAGTTTTCCATAGCAGTATCATTTCCTTTTCCATGGAAGATCAGCAGTGGTATTAGTCAGAGAGTCAGACAAGCTTCTGCAGTCCCTACACATTATCCTGGACAGAGGACCCAGCAGGCAGCAAATCTCTCTAATTTATATGTCAGGTCAACAGATGGTTTATTCTGTCCCCTGCAGCAAGGAGTCACCCACTGCAATTAATCACTGTTTCCTCCTGGTGCTATTGCATGTTTTAGGGTCAGGTGGACCAGATAATTTGCTTGAAAGCACATGAAGCTCCTACTTATCTTTGAGAATAGTGAAGCTATTCTTTCTGTAGCTCAAGCCTTTAGGTGAGAAAAGAGCCTTCCCTGTTGTGCTGTAAGCCACCAGCTTCCACCTCTTCCACTCTCCAGAGGTTGCACTTACCTTCATATTAGGGGTGACCACTGCCAACTTCTCAACTGCAGTGGGGTTGGTGGCTCTTCAAGCTGTTGAGCCTCAGAGAATGTCCTATCTCTCTTTCCTCCTCCCTTATGCTATGCAGCCTCATCACTTCCTCTGGTAACTCCTCATCTTGGCAGCAAAGATCCTCCAAGACTTCACAGCTCCTACAACAAATTAAAATGAAACAACAGATTTTTAATGGAAGCATACTAAATGTCAAAGTAGCTGCTGAAGCACAAATGTCTTCAGGCTGAACATCCTGCTGTTATCAAAGAACTGTTTCACTTGCCAAAAATATCTTTCTCATATTAGATATCTCCAGCTTCTGCCACTGCTTGTTACCACTATTTGTCCATACAGGGATCTTCCTTCACACCACATCCAAGGTGTAGCTCAGTTTCTGCGTAAAGGTAACTTATCATCACCTCTAACTTATCTAACACAAAGACAGCCTAGCCTTACAGCCATTAGTCAGTGCACGGCTTACATACAAAATTGAAACTAAAAAACAAACAAACAGAAAAACCCCTATAACGAACCAGTGTAATGCAAGTTACAGAAAATTTTTAAATTAAATGTTTGACAAATTACAAAGGTTTTTATATATATCTGCTGTGAAAATGACCATTAAGTCTCTCCCTGGAAATGGTGATGCTCAAGAAAAGTTCTTAGCATTTAGAGAAGGCTTTAATGCAGTCTCACAGGTAGCTTAAAGCAGAAGAGAAACACTTCCTATGAAAACACTGTTTGAAACAACTCTTTTCATACAACTTCAGTTATACAATATAGATATGATCAGGGCATGGCTGGGGGAACAGGCTTCAGATACTTGCCAGCTAGGGCTTTGAGTTTTCTCCAGGGTTATAAGAATTGACTCAGAAGGGAGGATGTGAAACAAATGTGAAAAACTGCTGCAGGATTAAATGAATGGTTATTCCACAGAGAGAATAACCCACAGAGGGAATTTATATTGTATATCTGTAGTAAATAAGTAAAATATTGCCCAGTTTAAGATATCAAATTCACTCTAAGCTCTCTGTGAAGCGCTCCTACCTGAAGGTTATTTGAATGCCAAAGGAAGAAAATCTAGTGCCTTCATGTTTTTGTGTCTCAGCTCTGGTAGGATAATATATTAGTGGATCATTGTTGCACTAATGGGAAAAATTATGCTCAGAGATCTCAAGAAACTCCTGACCTGTCGCATGACTTCATTGATAAGAGCACATTTTGCTTTCAAAAAAGTAAAAGGGGCAGCTCTGAGAGGAATGGCTTGTGAAAATCAGTGGTGAAACAAACTAAAGGAGTATTTGTAGAAATTACTTAATTTCTAAATTCTGCTTCTTGCATTATTATATTAATGGCTTTTACAGATACTGAGGTTATGGCCCTGGACAAATAAGCATTTCTCTCTGCACACATTTTTCCCCAATCATACTTCCAGCCTAGTGAGAACACTTTACACTGAAATTAGTGTTCACATTTGAAGCTCCTAAAGTCTTTTGGCTGATCTAGTCATGCCATACAGGACATATTATGTGCCATAACAGGGCATGTTGTTTAATGGAACATTTTCCTACCTCTATTTCACACTTGTGGCATCCTTGCCATGCAGAGCTTGGTTGTTCCTGAGTCACTTTTTTCAAACACAACCTGGCACACCCTACTCTACTGGTTAGCCCTTGTCTGTGAAGCCTGACTAGCTTGTGAGAAAGTATGAGGAGGCATGGGCTTGTGTTTTATTCAGATATAAAGCCTTATTATTCAACCAGCCTGGAGGTCTCCATGTAGGGTGAGCTACAGCTGTGTGAAGAGTTTATTGTCTGTTCAGCAGTGGTGCAGTTGGGTGCAGCACCTTCTGCTTCCAATGGGAAAGTAGACAGGAATGCGTTTCAGCTGGGACCTGGACATCTCTTGTCCTAAATAGAAGCTGGAGAGTAACAAAATGGCATGGAGCAACTGTGTTCATGCAGCACAAGCCATGCAAACAGACTATGTTCAGTGAATGACATCGTGGGCTGCTGCTTTGATGGCTGGTTGGGAGGCTGGAGTTGTATGGATGATGTTAAGTCTTTGAGTTGTATCTGCAATGCCTAACTGGGATGCTGGGCACAAATGAAACCTCAGTGGGCTGTGAAATCCAGATTGTTGAGTGCACTGTGCTGCTGATTGAGGAAGTATTGAGACATGGTTTGAGTGGAAAACAGATACACGACCTTCTCTAACAAGATTCAGGCACTAGTTTTCTGTGTGGTGCAGGAAGTGCTTTCTGATACGTTCACTATTCCTGTACCTGTTCCTGGTTTGGCAAGAGGGTGACTTAATATTCTATGTGAATACCAACACATTTTGTGAAGCATGATGTTATGAACTTGTAAGATAATTGCTGAGACAAGAAAACAGCTTTTTCTGTTCCCACTGATCTTCTAGGTAACTGCTTAAGTGCTGCTCATTGGTAGCATCAAGGCAAAGACTGCATGATTAACCTTAGGCTTTCTGAAAGAGGTTGTTAATAAATCCAGGCTCAATCAGGCTCTACATCTCTAAATAGAGAACATTCTTTCACCACCTGTATTGCCATTAACTGAGGTGATCTCCACATAAAATGCACTTAAATACACCTATGAAATGTGTTTTTTTCAGCTGTGACATGACTTATTTTTCAAGAAAAATATTGTTTGAAATAAAAACAAGCTTGGTGCAGATGTCTTAGTTCAATACCAGTTTCTCAGTTCATTGTGTCTTGATGGTATCTTCATGTAAATTGAGCACTTGTTCATGGGAATTTCAGTTGGAAGAACTATAAAACATTTTTCTCTTATTTCTCTACAGCGTCAGAATTTGTATTGCTCTCTGAAGCTTTTGCAATTTAAAATCATGAGGCATAGGGTATTTGCCAGTGGAATGTTTTTATTCTGAGACTCTAGACTTAGAAGCTGAATAGTTACTGCTTTTTGTTAGTTTGAGCTAAACAGCAGAAAATTTAAAAAAAAAAAAATCAGTGCTTTCTTGGCACAATCTTGTGTAGAAGACAATTGAAAGAATCACAAGTGGCTGACTCCATCAGCACCTCTGGAGATCGCTCTGAGCATTATCATGGTCTACAACAGCAAGTTAATCACAGCCTTGAACAGGCAGACAGATTCAAAAAACTTCCTGTTCCATTGTGTTTAACTACACTCATGGCAAAAACTTTTTAATACTTCTAGTCTGAGCCTTTCATGCTCCAGCTTGTGTCTCTTGCTTTTTTATCTATTGATGGGCACTTCTGAATAGAATTTTGTCTTTCCTATATCCTCCCACAAGGTTTTTGAAGGTAAGAGAAAGTGTAACTCCCTGATGAATACAATGGGCAAACTGGAACAGGAGATGAGGAGAAAGCTCAGGTACTCAATAGCTTTTCCTCCTCAGTCTTCACTGACAATCTCTTCCCACAACTCTGAAGAGGATGGGGTGCAAAGTCCTCCCACTGTAAGACAAGATCAGTTTGAGACTACTTGAGAAATCTGAACAGACATAATCTATGGGACCTGATGAGATACATCCCAGAGTCGTGAGGAAATTGCCTGATGTAGTTGCCAGGCCATTTTCCCTAATATTTGGAAAGTGATGGCAATCAGGCAAAGTCCCGGGTGAGGGGAAGAGGAAACTTTGTACCCATCTTTTTAAAGGGATAGAAATGAGGACCCTGGGAAGTCCTCTGCTCTGTGCCTGAGAAGAGCATGGGACAGATCTACCTAGAGGAGGTGCTATGGCACAAGGAAGTGATTCAAGACAGCCAGCACAACTTCACCAAGGGCAATTCTTGCCTGACCAGCCAAGTGGTCTCCTGTGATGGAGAGAGGAGATCAGTGGGCGAGGAAGAGATAAAGAAGACATTTATCTGGACTTTTGTAAAGCCTTGAAATGGTTTCCTACAACGTCCTTGTCTCTAAATTGGAGAGAGGGATTCAATGGGTGGACTGCTCAGTGGAGAAGGCTGCATGGCTGCATCCAGAGGGCAATGGATCAAGGTCTTTCTGGAAATCAGTGATTAATAGTGTCCCTTGGGAATCTGTCTTGGGACTAATTCTGTTTAGTGTCTTCATCTGACAAAAGAAACAAGCACCGTCAGCAAGTTTGCAGATGACACCAAGCTGAGTGGTGCAGTTGACACACATGAAGGACAGGATGCCACCAGAGGGACCTGGACAAGCTCATTAAGTGGGTCCATGGGAATGTCATGAGTTTCAAAAAGACCAAATGCAAGGTGCTGGATCTGGGTTAGGGCAACCTGTGTATTAACTCAGGCTGTGGATGAACAGATCAGAGCAGCCTGAAGACATTGGGGTAACCTTATTTGCAGCCCTTCAATACTTAAGGGGGCTTATGAGGAAGATTAACACAGACTTTTTTTGGAGAGACTGGAACAGGGCAAAAGGTAGCACTTTCAAAACAAAAGGGTAGATTCAGACTAGATGCCAGGAAACATTTTTTACAATGAGGTGGTAGAACACCGGAACAGCTTGCCCAGAGAGCTTGTGGGTGTCTCATCCCTGGGAATACTCAAGGTCAGGTTGGATGGGGCTCTAAGCAATCTGACTGAGGTGAAAATGTCTCTGCTTATTGCAGGGGAGTTGGACTAGCAAAGTGGATGACCAGCAAAGGTCCCTTCCAACACAAACCATTCTATCGTTCTATGAAGTCAAAACAGCAACAGATCTCCCATCCCTTTTCCCAGGCTGACTGAAGGCTGGGGGGCTCTGCTGAACCTAATCCAATATATCCATCTCTTCCCTGCATTACTTAGGATCCAAAACTGGACGCAGTAATTCATAGCCACCTCACAAAGGAAGAATCATTAACAGGTAAAGGAGAACTTCCCTGGATCTGCTGTTTCTGCCTTTGCCAGTACGCCCAAGAATTTGGCTGGGTTTCTTTGCTGCAATACTGCTTCCCAGGAAACAGAGTAACAGAATAATTTAGGTTGGAAAGGATATCCAAGATCACCATGCCCACTAAACCACAGCACGAAGTGCCATATTTTTGTTTTTTTTCTGAACACTTCCAAAGATGGTGACTCCACCACTCACTGAGCAGCCTGTTCCAATGCTTAACCACTCTGTCAGTGCAGATATTTTTCCCAAAATTCAACCTGAAACTTTCTTAGCACAGTTCCTCATATTGCCAACTGCCTGGAAGAAGAGACACATCACCATTTCACCACAGCCTTCCAGCTAGTTGTTCACACAGGTCCCCCCGAGCCTCTTTTCTCCAGGCTAAACAACCCCAGCTCCCTTAAGCTGTTCCTCACAGGTCTAGTGCTCTGGTACTTTCACAGCTCCGTTAACTCCTGTGGACCCGCCAGCACTTCACTGTCCTTCTTGTACTGAGGGGCCCAGAACTGAGCACAGGATTTGAGGTGTCACCTCACCAGTGCTGAGTACAGGGGGACAATCCCTGCCCTGCTCCTGCTGGCCACGCTGTTGCAGGTACAGGCCAGGATGCCATTGGCCTTCTTGGCCACCTGGGCACTGCTGGCTCATGTTCAGCTGCTGTCACCAGCACCCCCAGGTCCTTTTCCTGTGGGCAGCTTTGCAGCCACTCTGCCCCAGCCTGTGGCACTGCCTGGGGTTGCTGTGACCCAAGGGCAGGACCCAGCACTGAGCCTTGTTGGACCTCACAGCACTGGCCTTGGCCCATGATCCAGCCTGTCCAGATCCCTCTGCAGAGCCTTCCTGCCCTCCAGCAGATCAGCACTCCCACCCAGTGTGGTGTCATCTGCAAACTGAGGGTGCACTCAATCCCTTCATCCATGAAGAACATAAAACAGAACTGGCCCCAGAGCTGAACCCTGAGGAGCACCACTGGTCACAGGCCACCAGCTGGATGTACCTCCATGCACCACCAGTCTCTAGGCCCAGCCATACAGGGTGCCTGTCTGAGCCATGAGCAGAGACTTTCTCCAGGAAAATTTTGTGGGAAACAGTGTCAAAGGCTTTGCCACAGTTCAAGGAGAAATATCCACAGCCTTTTCCTCATCCTCTAAGGTTGTCACCTGGTCATAGAAGCGATCAGGTTGGCCAAGCAAGATGCGCATTTCACAAACCCTTGCTGGCTGGCCCTGATCTCATATTTCCTACACATTGGTGATTAGTCCTAAGGCCTGTATAGGATAGTAATGAAAAGTAATCATTTACTGCAGCTTTCCTGGATAAGTGAGGAGTATGAATCTTGAAATAGTGAAAGACACTTGGCTTAACAACACACATTGGAATTAATTTTGTCTCTTTGATTCAGAAACTTGGGCTGGGATAGTAAGTATGTGAACCTGTAACTCAATGTTTTCAACTTCTGCTCTGTCCCCATAAATTTTTACCTGGACAGGTAAACAATGTTGCTCTCTTAAAAATGTTCAAGAGGCAAGAGATCAAAATGCTGCACAAACTGTCCTTGTCTTGCAGCACAGTTACTCAAGAAATAATCCCAACAGTCACACTGAATCCAACATTCTGTAATTGGCAGCTGTATCTCCATGGGACAGGCGAGCCAGTCTGGTTGCCAGGGGATCTCTGTACACCGTAGAACTTGAAATCTACCAAAAACAGGTGGTTTCAGAATTCAGAACAGAAATTACTTTTCAGAAATTAGTCATATTCACAAATGGCGCTAAGATGTCAAAGGCTGAAGGGACCAGTGTGGAAGTCACTACCACACTGTCACAGCAGAACTGTCAGGCATTCTGGGTATCAGTGGCTGAAGGCTCAGTTTTTTCCCAATATGACTATGCACTGGGATTATGTTGAAGCTGCAGCAGTGTCCAATTCAATTACGGCTTCTCAAAAAGCGAGTCTGGAGAGTGAAAAGACCCTGTCTCAGGTCTGTCCTACAGAGGTCACTGCAAACCCACTTCTGAGAAAACTGCAGTGCTGGTTTGCAGTACTATCACACTGAATGCAGGCTGAAGTGTCTTTGTCTATCACCAGTATTTATTTACATCTCACATGTTTGCACAGTGACAAATAAAAATGTCATGTATACTTTCAGACAGATTCAGTGTAACTTTGAGAGCAAGACATTAGTAAGCATTATGTTTTGACTTCTCTGAGCCAGGAAAAAGAAAAAATTTGGACTCCAGCTCATCCTGTTTTTTAAAGATGGATGCTCATCTCAAAGTTAGAATAAAACCTGCATTCTTGAATTTCTGATTTTCTCCTACCTTAAGTAGATTTGCATTTTCACAGATGTATGTAATATTATATCTATGATATTTGGTGAAATAATTTTATTATTTGTTAGTATTGAAGAGTGGTGAAATAGAGTTTTTCAAATTAGAAAGAAAGCTAACAGTACCTTTGAAAAATCAGTTTCAACACTTGGATTGAACCTCAGATTGCATTTAGGGAAAAGTTTTCTCAGATGCTAACCATTATTTAACAGCAATATGATTATATTAAATAACAGCTTTATTTTTTTTTATTACTGTTCAAGTGTTTATCTGCAGTGTTGGAGTGCAAGTGGTGAAAGAAGATATAGTGATTTTTTTTCCCCTGACAGTGTTTTAGGATCATGGTTTCCAAACCACTGAAATAAACTTTAGGAAAGAAGCCTAGATCATGCTTCTGTGTGCATATTCCATTACTATTTTTAAAGCCTATACTAAAGGAGAACATGCAGGCTCACAGCTGAATTTGGACCTCAAAGAGTTTGATTTAGACCTTGATTCAAGAACTTATGGCTGTGGTGGGGTTCTGCAGCCAGTGCTTGGAATGACTGTGTGTCCTGTGTTTTCCCATGGCATAGGAGCTTCTGCACCTGGGATGGGGCAGCCCTGGATGTACAGACAGATGAAATGCTGGAGAGCAGTTCCACAGAAAGGGACCTGGGGGCTCCTGGTTGATGGCACGTTGAACATGGTCAGCAGTGCCCTGGCAGCCAGGAGAGCCACCTGTGTCCTGGGGACATCAGGCACAGCATCATCAGGCACAGCATTTTAGTCCTGCTCTGCTCTGAGCTGGGGCAGCCTCACCTTGAGCGCTGGGGGCAGTTCTAGGTGCCATGATAAAAGAGATATAAAGCTACTGGAGAGTATCCAGAGGAGGGCCATGAGGATGGTGAAGGGTCTAGAAGGAAAGCCATGTGAGGAACAGCTGAGGTCAGTTGTTCTGTTCAGCCTGGAGGAGGCTGAGGAGAGATGTCATTGCAGCCAGCTTCCCTGTGATGGGGAGAGGAGGCAATGGTTTTAAACTGACATAAGGTAGATTTGCTTGGATACAAGGATGAAGTCTTTTACAATGAGGGTATTGAGACACTGAAACAGATGCTCAGATTAGTTGTGGATGCCCCATCACTGAAAGTGTCCAAGGTTAGGTTTCACACTCTGATCTAATGAAGGATGTCCCAGCCACAGGTAATCATTATCTTTAAATGTCCGTTCTAACCGTAACCATGGTATGAGTCTATATTTTGTATATAATAAATACCACAGAGGGTTTTTTTTAAACTTATATATTAGAATATGTAAAAAAACCTTGTATACATAGGGAAATACAGAATATTGAAAAAGGATACTTGAGTATAGACACTTTGTAACAACAAAAGGTGACTTAGGAGTCAGCCATGCTTGAATATATCCACTGACTTTATGACTGTTCCTTGAGCTATCAGCATCCTTGGTTGCAAAACCAGTATGGAGTATAGTTAGATTATTCTGGGAGTGAAACTATGCTATAATAGCTGCTCTGTCTTGAGCTGAATAATCATAAAATCCTAAAAAATCATCTAATGATCTTATTATGCCATGCAACAGAAATGATCATAGGATATGTGATTATTTAACTGGCAATTAAAGACAGAGGTGGCTGAGTTTTTTGCCCTGCTATTTATATTACTAATTTATTAGTTTAGCCTGAAGTTTAAAAAAGATTCACCATGGAACATTAATGGTTGGCCAACATCCAAAAATATCATCCAGACCAGAATGGAGAGTAAAAGTCTATTCTATAGAGACTGAAGGTGCTTGTGGTCTTTCAAAGCACAAGCTTTGAAAGGTTTTGAGGAGCTCCATCAAAATCTGAGTAGAAAAATGTCATGCCAAGCTCTCAGTAAATAAGACCCAGTGCCTCATTCTCATATTTGGGTGCCTTTTTCTTACTCTCTCTCTTTCACAATATATCAGGGCCTGTAGGAAAGTCCTGGCTGGGCAAATACATTTCATGGAATGAGCCACCCAAAAGAGAAGCTGTCTGAAGAGGCAGTCAGCAGTTTCCCCTTTCCCAGACACTATAACACCAAAGCTGAGAAGCACCTGGGAATGTATTAATCATGCAGCAGTGAAAGTTAATTAGCATCTATTTTAGAGATTAGGTTTTCATTTGTGCTAGTACACAAAGGCATATGCGCTGAAAAATCATTAGCTTGAGGAATGCCCTTCTGCCTACCCATGCTTTCTAGCCAGACAGCATTTCTTTTTGTATTTTCCTTCTTTTCTAGTGTCCCTGCCTTGTGACATACTGAAAGCCATGTCTGCAGTCCAGCCCAACATTTAAAACTTGCCTAATTTTAAGTATTATTATATTTTTCAATTGAAATCAAACCAATTCAAGTTGTTGAAATGTTTCCCTGTAATAGAAACATGTTGTGCTGTGAAAATTCCAGGAAAAAAAAAAAAGGATATGAGGAATGCAACAAAAATGTTCATAAGTATTGACAGTCATTACTAGCATTCAGTATTGTTTTCTTTTAATGGGTACAGGTTTTCATCAGATATTGATATGTTAACTTTTGCTTGGAATTTTGAGTTTATATACGCACATATGTGTGTACATATATTCTCTCTAGAGATACAGTATCTCTTGCAAAAAGCACGCCAAAGTTCTTGGAAGGCAACATGAAAGAAAAAAAATGACACAATGTTTTATATAAATTGTTTATATTTAATTTTCCTGTTTCTCTGTGGTCAGATTATTCCACAATTTATACATCCCCATGTTACACAACATTTTATGTTGTCAGAGTTGCCAGAAAAAAAAGAACTATATAAGAACATAGGACACTTTGAATCTAACCCAGCAACAACAAACAATCTGAATTCAACTGCACAAGAAATAATCTATAAGAGTTTCTGAAAGTCAGGATTCAGTCTTCACTACAGGTGTAACCAGGAAAGTAGAAAAGGAGACAAAGGAGATCTCATTAAGTGTCACAGCACTTCTCTGGAAACCTTGGAAGATTTTTCTCCTACAGCTAAAACTCACCAGATTTGTTTGTCTAATCATTAGATTTTAGAATTTTCCTGACAGTGTTATTTTTTCAAGTCAACTCCATTTGAATCCATGAATGCCAAAGATTTTTGTGGAACTGCAAGCGCCTTCAATTACACAACACAGAAAATTAGTAAGTTGCTTTGAATTAAGAAATTTTAAAAGGGAGCTCCTTACAAAATACATTTAAAATGTAAAAAGTAACATTTTGGGAGGATCAGAATATGTTTTTAGCAATGTGAAGTAAATAGATAGAAATGTACCTAAATCACTTATGCTTATGGATATGTATTTTCAGGCCCACAGAAGTTAGTGAAGTGTATAGGCATACCATAGAGTAGAATTTTGTGTAGTATAAGAAATAATAAGTAAAAATGCAGCTTATTAAAAAATTTAGATGTGCTTGTGGATTTTTGATCATTTCTGAGACACATCATATGCCCAGAAAGAGTGGAACATGTGACTTGGTGTTATTCTTTTCTGTTTTGGGTTCTTTAAACTGTAGCAAAGAACTATAATAGGGAATTGTCAACATTTTAAGAGGGTTTTTTTGTGCAATGTAGACTCTTACAGCTTAGAATAACTAATTCCAATGGAATTAAGTAAAGATTGTAGTATTATATAGATAATCACAACTGTTATCTTATCCATTGTGCAAATGGATGAAAAGGAGAAGTTTTTAGCATTACTTTACTTAAATTCAAGGAAAGACTCAGGAGATGATTTTCCAATCCAGTATATCCCTGTAGTTCTTACAGAGCTACTTAAATGTTATACAGATTATAATATGTTATACAGATATAATATGTAATATTATATCTATATACACATTATAATATGTAATAATATGTTGATAGAGTTATATGAACTAGGCTGGAAATATGAGTGAGTACTGCTGTGAGAAGAATGTCACGTAAGTCAGTATTTTGACATTTGGCTAGCATATAGATAACTTTCTTATTTCATGCATATGTCTAAACACAACCTTTTGAGAATACTGTGTGACCAGCCATTTATCTGCACTTTGATTTAATTTCAGTAGAGGCTATAGGAGTCCTTTCTAACTCCAAGCAGAGAAATACTGTTTTAAGGAGAAAAGTCAATGGTGCAGAAGGAGAAAACATAAGAAACATATTCTAACAGTGAAATATATGATCCTAGGAAAAGCTTTGATTTCTATTAGACTGAATTCTATGTAAACTTGAACAAAAAACAGAGTAACATCAAATTATTCACAGGTTGTTTTTAAATTGCACATCTCATAATGGAAATATACCAAAAGAATGAGAAGGGATGGTGGGTGATTTTCTTAAGGACATGGTAGAGAGTACAAAGTCAAGATATCTTTTACTCAGGCTTCATGGAGACAACTGTTGCCTTGTTACAGCTAATGGGCTTCCTGTGGCAATACCACATACAACCATAGCTTCATCCACATGCCTCCCCCAGATCCCTTCCTTAATTGCAGGTCACCCTTGGGAAGAGGCACACTGACTCCTGGAGATAGCCATGTTTGGGGTGAATTGTTCAATATCTGATTGATCAAGGACCTACCTTTTAGTGTGTTTTCCCCCAGTATTTTCTGAACAAAATTAGTTTCTTTTCTAAATTAGTAGAAGCCCAAAGGTACTACAATGGAGAAAGCTAACTACACACATGTCAGTATTTATTGCAGGGTATGAAGTAAAATTTAACATTAAAAATCAATGTTGAGGTGGGTAGGCAAAGTAACAAGAGTAGGAGAAAAATTGCAGTGGTATGTGCATACCACTGAAGTGATTAATAAAGTGCTTACTCTCCCAAACAAGAAAAGTGAGTTTCAACATTGTACTTATCTGCTGTTCAATCTAAAATTGCTGGGGCCTACAAAAGAAATCATTATTAATATCAGAAGATCTTACTGTAGGACAAACAGTAGTTCTACTTTATCACAGCATTTTCTTCTAAGGTTTCTAAGTGGACTGTGGGAAATTTCCTTCTTTTTTTCTTACTTAGCCCTCAATTAGCATTCTATCTGTAACAATACTTCTAGCAGTGTTATTCATCAGTAAGTATTAGGGAATGGATATCATGCTAGCCTGAAATCCCTTATAATTTCTCCATGGAAATTAGACATGTTTGGTTTAGTATACTTTGGTCCACATCAAACTCAATTTGACTTCAAATTCGAATCAGGCAGGATGGCAGAGGTACCCAACCAGATGCGGCCCCTCTGTTCTCTTCACCTCTTTGCTTAAGGAATATCATGTCAATGTACATGATATTCCCACTTTGTGACCTGAACCCCAGCATATGAAATACCTAGAAAAAGTGTCAGCTAAGTATTAATATATCCTAGCTAAACTCCACTGCTGATATTACATCTTTTCACCGATTAATTTTTTATGAGACTTGGAAAATTTATTCTACTCATCAGTCTCAGTTCCAGCTTCTTCAGGTGCACTGTAGAACTCAATTGCAATTAATTTTCATCTAATAATTTTATTTTCTGACCCTAAAGGTACATGGTGTTATCACATATTGTTACAGATAGTGACTGCATTCTTCTGCAAAGGTTCTGCATGTGTGTTTGTACTGTATAAAACTAGACTACAACTCAATTAAATGAATCCTGTTTACCAGTGCCAGCTTTGTCTGTATAAGAATGTTGAGGAATCAAACTCACTTTCTCTGAGGAGGTTAGTAGAATGCATATATCTTTTTCATATTTATTCCACAGGCAGCTTTCTCTCCCATCTGAGAGCTTACATTTAAGAGTGGGACTGGAACAGCTTTTATACATCTCTTCAATTCACACTGCAGGGTGCGTTGCTGGAGCTGCAAGGAGAGGAACTGATTTGTTACAAGGGTATCTAGATTCTATTAGGAACTTTGATGATCTTAGAAATATGATCTTCATAAGTGTTAGTTTCTTTAAGCGTGGAGGAGAAATATGTCTCCTCATCTTCTGCATAGCAAGTAAAACCCACTAAAAAAGTAGTATTTGTGAAATCCAGCTATGAAAAAAGGAAATTGAACACAGAAAAAAACTCTGTGCCCCTGCTATGTCATGATGGTATCAGACAGCCCTCCTTGAAGACCTGTGAGGACCAGGTAAATGCAAACTGTGACCTGTGACTGGAAAGATGAAGAAAAAGGATCAAACCCCAAAACTTATGCCCATAATACCCTATTTCTTCTACTAGAAAAAAAGAGGTATCAGCCCTGAGATACTGGAGCCATGGACAGAGCTCCCTTGCACAGCTCCTTCTTGCCAGGAGTCAGTCTAAGCTAAGATGGGAGAGGTGCAAGACTTGATTTTATAGCTAAGCCAGGAAAACCCAATTCGGTGATATTTTAATATACTGGTGTCAGTAAAAGTATTCAAGATGGAATTCAAGGTTTTGTGTTTTTTTTTTTTTGTCATATCACCTTAATTATTGTTCTCATTTACACAGCAACTATGAAAACAGAATCGATATGAAATAGAAAATCTGAGGTAAAATTAAAGAATTAGACCAAAAGTGTTAGTCAGTCAGATTTTTTTCAAACTGTTGCTCCCCCGCCCAAAAAAAAAAACCACAAACCAAAACCAAACCCCCAGAACAAGCATACAAACCAAAATCAACCCCCCCAAAACCCAAAGAGCTTAAAAAAGCTTCCGCATTTCTGTTTGCATCCAAGGAGTGAATTTTCAGACTTGGGTTTGTTCAAATCAGTATGTTCAAGGCAACAAGAGACAAGCCCTCTTAATTCTGTTAGTGTTCTCTAACCAAGTATCGTCATATTCTAGGTACTCTTCAGATTCTCTTTATTTTCAGTGGAATTTTGTCCTCACATTAAATTGACTGCCACAATTTCAAATGTCTTTGGGTCAAAATTTTTTTTCAGGTTTGCTACAGAAATACAAGATTAATTTGTATTACAATCCTAGTACCTAGGTTTTTTTCCCTAAAAGCTGAGTTCTGCTGCTACCAGTACAAAGAAGATAGAGATAAGAAAAACTAAAACCAGCTGTATCTTGTTGTCACATTCCTTATTCTCTGTTCCCTCTGCTACAATGGTTTTCCTCTGGACTCTGAAAAAACCAATCTGAGTTTCCATACATGATGCTTCAACATCAAGAGAGTAATTCCCTTTCTCAAAAAGGCCTCCAAAAATCCCAGTAAAAAAAATAAATAATCTTGTCTTAATTCAATTTCTTTCTCTCAATTGAATGAGCTCTTTTCAGAATCTTTAGCCACTGACCATCTCCTGTCAGGGCTCACTTACAAAGATGGTCTTCCCCTGGGACAAATGTGACAAGGATTTATATGAGCATATCTCTCTTTTCCTCCATACCTGGGAGTAACACTCCAGTACAACAAACCAAATGACATAATACAAGAATCAGGATAAGAAGAGACTTTGAAAGGACTGATGGGATACTGTGTTATTCCAACAGACTTTGGGACAGAGAAAAAGAAGTAAAAGGGCACTTTTTTCTTTAAAAAAAGAGTATTTTTAAAAATGCTTCTGTGTTTGATAGTTTGTAAACTGAAGGCTTAATTCAAAGTTCACTGTACCCTCATATAGCATGCAACTATACATTTCCTTGAGCAGCAAATAAAAGATTTTACTGAACTATGAAAATTTAACTGGGACTGAAGTGAAAGATATAAATTTTTACCCTCAGATCTTGGATGGGTGGCAGAAGAAGTTGACAGGTATTACTGTGGATTCAGAAACATTTCTTGAATTTCAGAATCCACTAGCTTCATTAGATACATGCTTTTTGATAGAGGGGATAAAATTTGCAGCACAGAAAAAGTAGTAGTTTTCTGAAGGACTAAGACATAGCCTTTTCATAACTGGGATGTGTGCTTTATGTGAGGAGTGAGTATGGGTTCATACTGATGGATATGAATATGCAACGGTGTATGACAGGTATGAACATGCAGTTGTGTCCCCCGCTAAGAAAACTTTGGATGCACTTACTTTTAATGCTCTTATTATTAGTCTTACCTGTCTTATTTTACATAAACTTTGCTGCTATTTCAGCACATCAAAAATTAAGAATTATCCTTAGATATGGGTTGCAGTTTCTAATGTTAACTTTGTTAATTTGAGGTTCTGATTGTCCTCCTTACTTCACGTTCAGGACTTCTCAGCAGGCTTCATCCATGAACACAAAACTCTTATCCTGTATGTAAAGGCTGCCTGTATATTGTGCTTTAGACCACATGTTTCTCAAGGTGGTACATTGATAGGATCCATCACTTTTCATTTGAAAAATGGAGACAATTTACTTCCCATACATAGAAATAATTTGATAAGGCAAATAGACTTTTTAAATGGTGGTTAGATTTGGTTTCTGATATTATCAGGGCTTATTTAAAGCAATTTATTTAATGCAAACTCACCATTTATATGGTAGATTTGAATTAAAATGAGTACTTTAACAGTATATGACTTTTTTGTTGTCTGTGTTACTCATTTTCAGTGTGAGTCTTCCACTATCATTACCATGATGTTAGTTTGGGGATAATCCTTGAACCTTTTAGTGATGACTTCCAATTAAATGGTAATTGTATAGAAAATTCTGGCATATAGCACCAGTAAAGAGACAGCAAAAAAACCCCACATTCAGCTCACAAGTAAATTCTGTGATTTCATGTGGAAAAGACCTCTTCAGCTGTCAGTTCTTTTAATAAGGTTTTTAAAGTAAGACTTACAGCTTACAAATATTTCTGCTTTAAATGTGCTATGAATATTAAATTTATTTACAAGTGTCTCAATCTCTAAGTGTCCATACACTTAGAAAAAAATTCCAAAACACTGGAAACCAATGAAACTTTAAAAGAAAGACTGAAGCCTCAATATCTCTGCTAGGATTTCCGGGGTGTAAAGAATGCAATACCAACTTCTTACGAACTTCACAGTCACATTAACTTTAGCTTGGAAGAATTTATTCAGCGAAGGAACAAGGCTGACCTTGATTGATGTGGACACATCAAAACACATCCCCTTCCCTCAACTCTCCTCCTAATAGCTCTCACAGCACAATAGGGATACAGGCTTCCCTTCACCTTGGAAGAAGTAATAATGACTGCCACAGTGCCATTCTAATTCTTGGAGAACTGGGATTTAAAATTGTTTTAAATGCAGGGCTGGCCATGCTTGGCATGAAAGGCCCACACCTGCTGCAATCTTCAATTGCCCAACCATGTTAGTGGGCTCCCTTGCTGGAGACTCCTTGGCTGATAGGGTGCCCTGCCATGAGGTCTGCATGCTCATGTGCTCATGCTGGTGGAGTGATTGGGTAATTTGCTGCTCTCTGAGCCTGGCTTTTCAGCTGCTTTATTCATCTCTAGCTTTAGCTTATTTATATTCTCAATTCCCCAGTACACCAAAGAGGAGTAAGATGGACCCAAATGGAAAGAACCAACATGTTTCAGTTGTTGGGCCTTATCCAACATGTGTAGGAGTCTTTTTGAGAGTGATAGGTGCTCTTCATGGCATTTACCTCTTGGCTGCAACTGTTGCTGTAAGAACTGATCATCAGCTTGGGGCCACAGCATTCCTGCGCTCTTGCTCTGAGTGGATACTGACAACAATACTGCCATTGCCTCACACTATCACATTGCTAGTCCTGAGGTCTTTCCAAGTCAGATTTCCTTCTAATTGAGAAAGGCTCTTGTATCCACATCACAGCTTTCTATGCCTGGTGGAAAAATGCCACCAGACATTAAGCCCCTTCATCCTCTTTCCCACTTCCAAAGCCCTGTTCCTCCGGTTTACCTGCTACCCTGCCCTGCCATTACATTTTCTCTCACACATCACACACAGTCCCATCCAGGCCCCCTTACAGCCTCCGGGCACCCCCCACGCATTCCCCATAAAGCCCCGTAGCGTGTGACCCCTAGATTACACTCCAGGGAGCCGGCAGCCCCTAGAGCTTCTAAAAGTTCCTCCTTCAGAACTGGTGCATCACCGCAGCTCCCCCCGATCCCGTTACACACAAACACAAAATCCCCCCGGCGACCCCTACTGCAAACACCTCCGGCCTCCAGCACACCCATCCGTTCCCTCATCCCCTCCAGCCCTGTGCAGCCCGCCCCCGCTCGAAGCCTCCCCCTCGGCACCTTCCAGCCCCTACACGGCCACCCTATCGAGCCCCCTCCACCACCTGCCAGACCCCCGGCTACCCCCGCCCCTACACAGCCGTATCCCCCCGCACCCCACGCGTCCCCTCGGAGCAGGGGGCGCAGCGGGGCCGCTGCCGGCGGGACGCCGCTCCCCCGGCGTGGCGGAGCAGGCGCGGCTCGGCGGGGCCAGCCCGGGCCGCGGGAAGGGTTAACGGCGGGGCGGCGGGCACATGACGGCGGGGCACGGGCGGCCGCGCTCGGTGGGAGCTGCGCTCTGCCGGCGGGGTAGGCGGGAGGTGAGTGCCCGGAGCCCCGCGGCGGCGCCGCGCCCCGCCGAGCCTGCCCGCGCCCGGGGGCGTGCGGCGCGGCACGGCCCCTCCGCTGCCCCGCTCGCCGGAGCTGCTCCCAGCCCTGCGCCGCCGGCCCCGGCGGGGAGAGGGTGAGTCGGCGGCTCACGGCCTCCGTGTCAGCACGGGGAGGGCGGAGGAGAAGGGAAAGCAAAACAAACGCTCCTGTGGTGCCGTCAGTTCGCGGTTACTCACCTCGCCGGCCGGTCCGCCGCCGAGATGGGGACGCAGCTCTGTCTGGGAGGACGGGACAGACACACGCCCGGGAGATTTGTCATCCTACTGGTGAATAACCGGAGATAGGTACCCGCGGAGGGAGGCTGCGGAGCGGCGCGGGCGGGAAGCCGGGAGTGGCCGGGGCTGCCGGCCGGAGTGATGTGCATCCCGCGGAGCTGCCGCGCGGAGGCTCGTGGCTCTGATGCCGGGCAGTGTCCCGCCCGGGGCTTCCTCTCATCCAGGGACTGTCCCCGTCCGCAAGAGACCAGACGTGTCGTGCTTGGTGAGGTGACAGCTCTCTTCATCTGCCGGCCTGTATGTTGCTAGCAGCTCCAGCCTCTTAAACTTAAAAGACTCGTAACTCATGGCTTATAGCTGTGCCCTCCTCCCTTGCGGACCCGGTTGAAGCTGCTCATGCTTTGCTGCGAGATCTGTGGGATAAGCCGTGGTAGTGATAAGGGTGGCCGTAGTTGTCCCCTGGGACATCAGCCGGGCAGCAGATGGTGGCCTCCCGCACTGCCCCACGAGGGTGGTCGTAGCGGAGGAACCAAGGCAGGGCAGGTGTCCATGCCCCTATACCTCTGCCTCCGCATTGCCGTCGGCTCACTCGGTGGTGTTGGTGGTTTCCTACGTCCTGCATCTACCGAAGATCTCACCATTGCTGACACTGCAGCATTAGCAACTGTGCCTGCACTCCTGGAAAGTTCAAAGCCATTACAGGCAAAGTGAACAAAGCAGCATTGAGAGTAAAAAATGCATCAGGGCTTGCAGGTACCTTTGTTTGCTAGGTGAGGATGCTGTGGCTATTGATGGCATGTCAGAAAGCCTGCCTCAGATTCAGGTACTCAGTGCTGCCTGATTTGTCTCGGGTTTTTCAAGTGCCTCATTTGAGTGTTGTAGGTAGCTCTGCTGAGAATAACTTGGCTTCTGGAAAGCTCATGTTATGTTTTTGGAGCAACCACTTGCAGTAGCACCGCTCTAATATATAAGGTTCTAGTAGAGAGGAAGCTTAGGAGATCTTAATTAACATTATAAACTTGAGGAGGTTTCTCGGACAGACTGGCAAAAATGGAAACTGCACTAGGATATACATCATCCTGTCCACTGATAACGGCTGCCCTTTTGGTGGCAGTTGCAGCAGTATCCATGACTGTGCTCTGCTCTGTGTTTGTACAGTCCCTTGCACAAAGGCATTCCTTTCTGTGACTAATCTTCCTAGGAATTATAGTGATGCAAGTAATAAGTAATTAGTAGATTTCATTATACTAGCTCTGAGAAGCTCAATCATATTTGGGGACTGGTTGCCTTGAGTGCTGTGGAAGATCTTTAGCTATCATTTGCCTTGCTTGTTCATGCTGTATCAAGAGGGCATTCTGATGATGTGCAAGAACTAAAAACTTTCAGATTGTATGACCTTTTCTAGCTTTCCTTGGCTGACGACCTGGGCTTTAGAAAAATGTGATATTTTCAGAGTACTGCAGTTTGGAATGAAGACCCCTCTGGTACTTCAAGAATACTACTGTCAAGAAATGGATACAAATGACCAAAACAGTGGATGCTAATATGACGTATTTATTATTCTCAGTAGTGTGTGAGTTCTGTAGATGCTGGAGGGTGGGGAAGATATTCTATATAAATTAAGAGAAAAGTTTATTTTTTAGCCCCAGTTTTGAAAGCACATTGTCTTCCTTTATTGCAGTTGGGATTCTTAATGTACCTATTGTTCCAAACCTAATTTCAAACTCTCATCTGTTTATTTCTTGCCTAGTTAAATCTCTATGTGGTTTTCCTTTTCAAGAAGAATTTATTACCAAGCTCTGTTCTGCAAACTAGAGCCAGATAACTGTAACACTTCCTATGCATGTGTGCTCTATTTAGAAAATGCATGATGGTTTACACCTATATTAGGGTGTGTCTTTCTCACAAGCAGTTGTGAGACACAAAAACCTCAAGAGTGAGTGAGGCTGAGGTGAAGTATTCCTATAGCTTTTGGTGCCTGTTGCTTCCCCCTCTCCATCACAGTCCTGTCCACCCAGAATGGCCCATCGGGGATGTGATGTCAATACTTCTGAGTATTTCACTGTGGTGCCACTGAGAGATGGTGCTCCAAAAACCATGGCCATGCATAGACGGAAGGGCTGATAGGGGAGAATAGAGCTCAAAGGGTAGGTATACCCTTTGGTGGCCATGTGGCTGCTCAGCCCTGGGAGGAAGTAAATTTTTTCCTGGAATTGTGCCAAGGAAATTGTTGAGGGGAACATGGTGGGAGTCTTGGCTATCCCTATCCATTCATGTTTGGGATGAGGGTAGGCGCTCACAGACCTGGAATGCACAGTCCCAGAGGAGGGGGTTATGGTTCATGTTTGATTTCTGTAGTGTCTGGTAGCTGTTGTAGAGGTGAGATGTGTCCAGTAGAAAAATAGGAAGGAAAAATAGGAGGTTCAGTGCCTTGTCTTTCAGTCTTCTCCTTTGGGGTAGTGCTTGCTATACTATGTGCGAAATGCCAGTGTCTGATAACTACTTCCATGAAGCATCTCCTGAGCTGGATTTACTATTTACTTAAACTGATCTCTGCACTGGAGTAATTTAGCTTTTCTTTCGGTGGGTGAAGCAGTAAGCCAACTCCGATTAAAACTCTCAGAACTGCACGGGAAAAGTAGATGATACAGCATACTGTGCTACAGACATATATTTGTGAATTATTCTTTTCTTTCACTTTCTGAAGGATTAGTGTTTGGATTTTCCAATGCTTCAGTTCAGCTTGAATTTAAATTTTATTTCTATTAAAGTGAATTTTTGAATCATTGCTATGGATTTTGAGCACTTATGTTGTCATAATGTTATTGATGCAGAGTCATAGAACTTGGAGTAATGTCAGCTTAGGAAAAAAGAGACTTTGAAAGCAGTGGACGTAAGTGTTCTTTTGACATCTGTGGGAGCACAAAAAGGACACTACAGTATTTTACTGATGGACAGAAATATTACATTCAAAGATGGAAAGTACTGTTCCTTTGATAGAACAAAGTAATTTGTCAGTACAGCCATTCAGTTTCAGGTTATTGTTATTTCTGTGTTTTTTGTTTGTTTGTTGGGGGGAGTTTTGTGTGTTTTAACTTAGCACATGAAATTTCAACCCTATTCAGGATTGCAAAGGTTATTTCTAAATAAGCCATCGTATTTGGTGCTGTACTCTCACAATTTCCAAGATCACTTTGATTAGAAGTGTATGGGGTTTTACTGTTATGGGTGGCTGTTTATGGATCTGATGCAAAAGGTAGTTAGAGTTTTAGAAAGTAATTAATGTCCTAATTTAATTAGTTATATATGATTTAATGCACCTCTAGATAATCTGGTGCTCTGGTCTCATTCAGTTGGGCCACTAATATGAGAAGGTCCTGATTTCCTGGTAGAAATTGATATTAAAATACCACAAAATAATAATTTTTAAAATGAGAAGACTTATGCTTTCCAAGGTGCTTTAATATTTTAAATAAATAATATATTCATTTGCATGTCAATGTAATATTATACATTTTCATTATAAAATATGAATGGAGACTAGGGAAAGAAAATGCAGAAGAATGGCTTAACATGCTTCTACTCTCATAAAAAAATTTGTTTTGTTTCTGCTTGCAGGTCAGTTGGTTCATAAAACAGTCTGATAACATGAGAAAGGAAATTGTGAGTCCAGAGGTCTTTCTTCAAGTGTAAAAACCACAACAGTAGCTAATGAGAAAAGATGATGGTATAGAACACTGCCATTCCTTGTAAGATGTAATGTTGCTAGAGAAGAATAGCAAGGGACACCAGCATTATAACAACACAAGTTGTTATCAACCTCAGTTTTATAAGCCTTGTAGGTCTGTGTAACCTATGTAGAAAAATTCTGTTGATTAAACTAAAGGTGCTTTTGTTGAGTAGAGCTAATGCATTCAGTGTGTCAAAATCTTTTCTGGATTATATTTGCACTTTTCCAATGTAGTTAAAATTGCAGACAAGAACTACAGGGAAGAATGGTTTTTATTTGTAGCCAGTTTATAGTGACATGTTATAAACCCTTGCCAGAAAAACATGCCTTTTTTTTTTTTTTTTTTTTTTTTTTAATGTGCCCTTTTCTAAAGACTTTGTCACCTGTGTTAAGGCAAGGGACTTTCTACTTTTAAAATAAACTCTGAGAATTTAAGAACATTCAGCTCTCTGTCCTTGGCTGAATTGGAGAGAGTGATTTATGGTTCACCCAGGCATGAAAATAAGTAATACTGATTTTTATTGTTGTACTTAACAATTTTTCTTCCCACAATATAAAAATATAACAATCAAAAATAGTATGTAGAATAAGACTTTTATGACCATTTAAGTGTGGTTAAGACATATCTTTCCTAGTTAGGGATTTTGCTCTTTCCTTTGAAGATAACATGCTTAGGCCTTTCATTTTTAGTGAGTTTTACCTGGAAAGTGTGTGTGAATAACTGTGCATAGATGTCTCTGTAGACATTTAGATGGCTTTCAGTCTAGAAGTGTGCTGTGAGCATAGTTTTGTGAAATAAACAGGATGTTTTGTGTATTTTGACTGTTCACAGACAGAGAAAATGGAGATATTGCAGAATCAGAGTATGCAAAGGTTTAAGTATGAAGGTTTTACATTAGATTCAGTGATGAATACTCTGGTTGGAATTTTACTGCTTTAATGTTGAAAATTTTGTGCTGAAGATAAAGTTACAGTTTTGCTGAATTAAGACCACAACACTTCATTAAAACCTTAATGTATATATGAATTAAACTCAAGATTGAAGCTATACTTCAGGTTTTTTTGCTGTCAACTTTATTTGTTTGTCTGAACAAGTTAATTAGGCACTGAGTCTATGATTGAACAGAGTGCTTAAACATGTGCTCAGTGCGTAACGGATGAACCTAGTGATGAAAATTGGACCTGAGCTGTTCACCTGAATTAGGGCTGAAGTTATACCCCATCTGTATGATTGCTTAGCCCAGTGACTTACACTGACACGTGCAGCTTTTGTCTAAAAATCTTTTTTATGTCAGGAAATGTTTATATCTAGTTGATTCTGCCTTGGAGTAGGTGGTGGCTGAGATGATCTCTCAAACCCCTTACCAGTCTTGTCTTCTAAGATTTAAGTAGGAAAACATAGGTGATGAAAAGTCAGAGTTCAAAATTTATTGGTGCAATTGGAAAGAAATCCTTGAAAATTTGCTACCATGTGGTTATATTCCAGTTATGGCATATCTATAGGCTTATAATAAGCATTCAGTTTCGAAGTGATTGCAGTTGTGTTTAAGAATGCTTCTGTGCTGTCCTTTCCTCCAGTACTTCTGTGTTGTGAAGTGTCACAGAGTTTGAGGGACCACAGAGGCTTTTCTATGGTTTTGCTGTTTTCTCTTCATGTCGTTTTATGCGTATCATTTAGAATGGGTACTGCTATTTTTCCTGTTTTGTCAGGTGCTTCCCTACTGCATGTACTTTTCAGCATAGTCTGAGGAGATGGCAGAAAAAATTGCAATAGATGAGTTCATCCTAATGACAGTTCCCTATCAGAGGGTCTTTTCAATTCTGTCTGCCTTATTGTACTTGGGCAGCATTCACTTAATGTTATGGCTTATTTAGATAATGTGAAGGCAGCTGACCTTATTGCAAACTTCAGCTTTTTGAAGAGTGGAGAAAGGAAAAAAAAAGGTTTTCTTTGTGTTAGAGCTTAAGTCATTTCTTGGCTTTATTCTTTCTTCCTGAGAGATCATACAGAACTTGTACTTTGTTTCTTGTAACCAGTAAAGTCACAAAATTAAGAGTCAGGTGCAGCCCTCTTTCATCTGTTACTTACTACAGTATAATTTATTTTTATTTATGTATTTTTTTAAACAGGTGTAATACACAGTGGATTTCTCACTGACATTGGTTTGATATCAGTCATAGCTATGCGTCTGTAAAAATACCCATTGATTACATTAACTTCTTAAAAAGTAATGGGAGGTCATTCAGTATGAGCCGTCAGACCGCAGGTATTCCTTAGGGATCTAGGATCATCCGTGGACAGTGGATCTCACCAATCAGAATTCATGGAGGAGCACCCTGCCCATCTTCAAATAGCAGCACCCCAATCCCAGCTACTGGGAACTTGTATGCCAGCCTGCACTTGGAGGAGGGATAGCTCCTCAGAGCAGCACCATTGACAGTCCTATTCACTCCCCTGCCCTAAATTCCAAGAAATGTGTAGTTACAAATGAGAATGACCCTTTATTGCAAATCCCACAGCCTCCAGAACTGCCAGTTCCACAGTTTTTAAAGCCAAACCAGCAAGAATTTTCAAACACTTTCTCCCCATGCTGAGGTGAAGAGAATATTCATTTTACTACTGCCATCAGCAATAGCAATTTTTTTTCCAGTCACACATATGAAGATGGTATTGGTTTAAGCAGATAGGAGCCAGTCACTTCTTTACTACTCTTTTCCTCCAAAGGAAGACACACTGCAACAAGATGTCTTGATATTTTCCACGAAAGAAACTCATCATTTAATAATGTTCAGGGACTTTGTATTACACAGCAGTTGCTCGGAATCACTGAGTTGTCCTAAGATGCTTTATAAACAGAATAACCTAACCTTTTGACTCAACAAATAAAGAGAGTATTTTTATGTTCTGTGGCACCAGAATTTTTGTCAGTGCTATCAGGACTACTCCTTGGATGCATGAACACACCTTTCCACTGGTGACTAACAGCTGCTTACTGATGAAAGCAGCAATAGTCATGCTTTTTTAAGGTGTCTAGGCTGTAGAGTGCTTTGTCTTGACCATAGATTTGCAATGCATTACTTGAAACCACTGTTTATGCTGTAGAAATTAATGATGCATAACACTCACAAGATTTGGAGTCTGGTTCTCTATGAGTAAGTGCTTTTGCATCAGATGAAAATGTTCTTGACTGTCTGCTCTCAGGTCTTAGAAATCAAAATGGAACATGTAAGTTTGCATTACTTCTTGACTCTGGTCATGCTGGAAATAAGAGTACTCCTCTGGAGGAGTTTTTAATCAGATTTTCAAAATTTAATGTACATGGACATGAGAATTTAATGTATAGAAAATAATTGAATGGTTTAAAATGAAATAAGGTAAATAAATTAAAAAAGGCTTAGGTTGATATCCAAGTGGAAGCAGACAAAAGGAGAGAGACTTCCCATTTTATTACAAGTGTGTTGCTTCTCTCAATTTCCTGCTTTTTCTCACTTCTTCCATTTGAACATTTAGGAAGTCAGTCCCTCTTCCGCAAGGCTTGCAGACTTGAACCGGTATCATTCAAACTTGCAAACTTGAACCAGTATCATTCCAGAGCTAGTTGAAAGTTAACTGCATGTTGAGTGCTCTGCTGAGTCAGACTGGTGGTAATACATATACATATTCATTGTGTGACCTCTGGGAGCACTGATCTGGTGCTCAGAGTGGTGGAGGTGGTGGGTGTAATCCACAGCACACAGAGTGAAAAGAGGCGGACTCCCACATGATAGTTTTGGAGGAATTTTTCTGTCTTTCACTTCAGGCAGAGCTTGATTCTTGCTGTCTTCAAAATTATATGTTTAAAAGCTGAAAATCCATACCAAGATCTTTAAGGTTTCCCTAAATAATAGCTACCTGCAGTATGTGTTGCAGAGCAGCATGGGAAGATGAAGAGAGCATCGGCCAGTTGAGTATCCCTGGTTTGTGGATTTTGAACTGGGATTTTTGTCTGCTGTGCACCATTACTCTACTCCTAGATGCCTTCAATACTGCCTTTCCTTCTTGGCCTAATTAGCTGCACCCATGTAATATAGTCAACTTTTTTGGTAGGATAGCAAGTGGCAAATTCAGCTGAAGGGCTGGCATTAGGGAAGATTATGTGTAAACACTGAGGACATGGTAAAATACTTTCGACTTCAGATACCAACACTGGTCTTCAACATCTCTCATCAATGCAGCTCTTTGGGCAGAAGTTTTGTCATGAAAAATAGTACAATTTTTAAAAGCCAGCTTGTAATTGAATGTTCTATTAACAAAGTAATTTATTTTAAGGTATGTGCATTTCAAACTGTTCAAATTAGAACTGTGATCTAGTGTAGTGATATCCAAAAGTTATGTATTCAAGGATTTAGTACCAGCATATTATGCACATCTGAATAGTAATTTTGTTTTTTAGGAAGTCTAGTACCTATTCTTATTGCTTGTCTTGTTCATTCCTATGTGAAGACAGTGGATTTGTGAGAGTGAGCTGGACTGTGTTCAGGCATATCTTGAGTGTTCTCATGTCTCGTGTTGTAATAAAAATCCCAAATCTTTCTGAAAACAGCACATGCTTTCTGAAGGCACCAGTATGTTCAACACTTCTGTTTTTTTCTCATATTCAGTCAATGAAAATATATTTTTTGAAGTTCCTTGAGAAATATTAAAAAGAAACATGTCTCTGCTGGTGTAGGTAGTTGCAGGAGGTACCTGTGGGAATAATTAGGGGGCTCACTTTCAATTTTTCCCTCAGCATTATTGGTGAACACTATGGGAGGGAAGATCCAGCTCAGCAAGATGAATCCCTAATCCGAATCTCTGTGATTCAGAACATGTTACGACAATTCATTCAAAGTTTAGGAGGAGTAATGCAATATATTGTAGTCTTAAAGCAGCCTGGATTTGGCTGATGAAGAATTTTTACTGTGACCAAAATGCCATGCAGACATGCTGTTAGTGACATCAGTGCAGCTGCCACACCTCCAGCCACTGTCCTCACAACCTGGTGGACAGGTCCAACATGGACAGAGGGAGGGGAGAGATGGCCAGAAAACCTGGTTTTGGTCTTCCTGTGAATGTGCTTTGAGCTGGTGTGTCTGGCAGGATTTTCAGTAATTGTGAGCAGCTCAGGGTTGTGAGTGCCTTAGCCATCTCCTTGGGTCCCCTGTTCTCCCTGGCAGCAGGTGACACTATATGTGGGGAGAGGTCAAGCCTCGGAACCAGACTGGCCTTTTGTTCTACCTTGACTGCTCTGCTAAAACCAGTGCAGTCAGCACGTGGGTGTGTGATAAAGACTGTGTTACAGTTGTGAAGGTTTGAAAAATATATACCTGAAATGGACCTTGAGGAAGCAAATCTGGACATCTGCCCCTCAGATGGGGAACGTCAATAAGAAATACAGAAACTTGTGCAGATTGTCATTTGTTGTCCTTTTCCAGGCATTGAAAAGACAGCTGTCATCCATTTCTGAGGTTTCTGTAGTGTTGTCCCTTCCTTGACGTAAAGACAAATCTGTATTTTATTTTCTGCTTTCTTGCAAATGTGACTGTAATTTTTTTGGTAAAATGAGTCAATTAGCTCATTTGTTCACGTGTAAGGTGAGCTTGTTTTCTATTAGAGATTATTAGGGCTCTTTCTTATCCTGGAAATAGGTGACACACATCTTGGTATTTTATTTTCCCTTTAGAGGCTCTGGAAGAAAAAACAGCTCCAGTGCTACTAAGCTGTGTGAGAACTGTGAACTTGGTCAGCCAGGATAATTTGTCTCCAGTTGCCAAAAGAGCCTTGTTTCACTTTTGAACAATAACCACACAGGTCTGTGAGGAGTGTTATATGCTGAAGTGTTAATCAGTAAGCAGCTTGAGCCACCCTTGAAATCTCTTTAACATACTTATTTTGCTCTCTAGTACTTTTGTTTTTATGTGTCAGTTGGCGCAGTCTGAAAAAAAGACATTCATCAGTATTCTGTGCAGTTCCTTATGCAAAAAGCTTTACTCAAGACTCACTTTCTTTTTCAGTTGTTTTCTATAATCAATAACCAGACAGTTTCAAAGCCTGGTTATTGATGATATTTAAGTATAAAATGTAAGTGATAATGATCTTAGTTTTATCCAGCTGGACACATTTTTCAGCTTTGCAAATCTTTTGGTGGCCTTGATATGTTTGAAAAAACAACATATAATCCATCAACGCAAGGAATGCATTGGCATTGCAGCTCTGGCAGTTGTTTCTGGACATCCATTCTGAAGACAATAAGGATGGGCCTTGGTAGATTCTTTTCTCTTCTCTAGGACTTTTCAAAATGGTACAGCTGTGAACATAAGACTCCTTGAGTTTAAATCAGCAATTCGTTTTAGGGGCTGGATGACCAGCAGTCCTGGTTGGCCTTGAACAGGTTTTCTGCTGCCGTTGGTATGCCTCTCCTAGAATGTGCAATGAGTTTAGTTAACTTTTTTATGTAAAAGCTAGTGCACAGATTCCTGTTGCAAGACACTCCTTTGGAGTGCTTGTTTCAGGCTTATTTCTCTTCTCCCCTATCCTTCCTATTTCAGGCATGGTTTAACTCCTGAACACAAATGACCTTCAGGCAACTCTTAAACATAAATGATGCATGTAAGGGAATGATTTACATTGACTCTATACTTTTACAGTCTTTATCTTAAATATTCAGAACTATAGTTAAGAACAAAATGTTGAAGAAAACAAAAAAAAGCTGGTGATGGCAAAATGCATGTTGGACTATGTGTTATAAAGGCCCCAGGCAACTTAGAAAAATGCCCTGAAGAGTCTAAGGCTTAATGCCAAAAAGGAGCTACTTTACACAAGAACTGTAAACCCACTCAAGAGTATTAGGCATGTTGCCAACAGTTACCCATTCTGCATTGAGTGTATTTTAACTTCTCTCATACTGTGTCTTATACCCTTTACCCTCCACTTTGTGGACTCGGACAGTGAGATTTAAAATTAATGGCAGCAGTCCAAAATGCGGTATAGCAAAGGTGTTGGTTTAAGTAAGGCTCACATTTCTTTGATTTTGCTAGACTAAATATTATTCTTCCTGACTAGGGCAAACCCAATAAAGGGGATAGGGTGTATTTATCAATAGGTTTCTGACACCTGTTTTCATTATGATGACAACTTGTAGTTTTTGTCCATTTCACTGATGCTTATTTATGTCATCCTAAAATTGGCTAATGAGTTCTGTATCCTCCAAGTCCACAGAAAAGAAAATTTGTTGCCTCAGGTCAATCCATTAAAAACAAGAAAACCAAACCAGAACAAACTATTATATTTTCACTTAATTCCGAGAATCTTCAACTCTAGTTAATGATTTTTCAGTTTTGTTTTATCACCAGGAGATGGCACCAATAAAATCTGTTTTCATACAGAGAGATGTATGTTTCAGCCACCCTTTATAGAGGAAATTAGTAACAAAAATCCAGTTGAAGTATGAAAATCCTGGAAGTTTTGTACCTGAAAATTCTTGAAAACTGTGTTGAGGCCACCTGCTCCTCTGGGTGAATTAAGATTTCACTATTTTGGTATGAATATGGGTAAGTCACAGAAATTTCCTGTGCCTCTATTCTTTTTGTTGGCAAATTTTGGGAAAGTTATTTTTACATTCATCAAGTTATTTGAGATCTCCACATAAAGTGCAATTTATTAATATCAAGCAAAAAATTAATTTCAGACCTGTGTATGCACCTATACAGATGGAACATAAAATAAAGTCTGTCTATGCCTATTCATAGGCAGACTTTATTTTATCAGACTTTTGGAGCAGGCTACCAAAAAGCTGTCCTGTACACACTTCAGCATAGAAGTGTGCAAATACTAAATTTTGCAGTTGTTTTTGGCATTTTGGCATATTTCTGTTGTGTTCTTCAAGAACTATGTTGCCTTTCCTAGCAGTACTGTAACATGATCTTCACCATGGTGATGTGTTTCTTTATTTGGTCCCTGCTGCTTCAGACCTGTTAGATGGTGCTGAACAGGAAGCAAAACCACTGTTTGCTTTAGTTTAACTGCTCTGTCCTACCACTCACCCACAGAAAACAATGAGAAGAGAAGCTGCTCTTCTGGCATCTGTTCTGTACATAAAATGCAAAGTTGTCTTTAATTTACTTTAGGGAACTCATACAGCTATAAATGCATGGAACTCTCCTGCAAAGAGTTCCATGTTTGAACTTTGGCTTTGCTTGGACTATAAACTGCTTAACATGTACCTGACCAGTTTCTACCTGGGTCATAAACAGCTTGCATGTGTCCCTTTGTCCATGTTTCTGTTCCTCTTATACCTTCCAGGCTAAATTTCATCTCAGGCCACTGAAGTGTTTGCAGGCATGTTACCTTACACTTCAACTAGTGGAGCATTTCTTTCACTGCCAGTGGTAAGGTTGTGCACCATTTTTCAGCAGACTTGAGATACCAGCTCAATATGCACTGAGTGCAGTAGAAGGTGCCCTAGGCATGAAATACAGTAATAAAGGTATGCATTTAGCTGTCATATTTGTGGGGCTAAGTCCAATACTGCCATTTTGTACTGAGGGCTGTTATTCACACTTGCATGGCCTTCTGTTGTTTCATAGACATTTGTTCTAGAGAGATTCAGAATGGTTTAGGTGTCACTGGGCTACATGTGCTGCTGAAGCTGAGTAGATGTTGAATTTTTTCAGAAGTTGAAAATCAGCTCAGTAATCTCCATAGAATGTGGGGGACCAGAAGTTCCCACAGAAGGGGATGTAAAGAACACATCTCTTTCTATGAGATGCAGGAGAGCCTGGGGCAGGAGCAGTGCTTTTTTCTTCTCTGAGCCCTTTGCCTCAGTCTTGCAACACAGGATACAGCTGAATACAGAGGCCCTTGTGGGAAAAAAAACCCACAAAAAAAACCCCAAGCAAACAAACCACATGTTCAGGCAATATTCTCCAGTTGCAGCTCTAAATGCATGAAATGGAGCTTGAGATAAAAATCTCACTTCATTGAGGCTTCATGTAGTCAATTCTACAGATACTATATGGTTGATAAAATCAGTGGTTTAAGTGGTTTTTCCTGGGCTTTTTAGAGAAGTCTGTCCCTGTTTAGTCTAACCATTTGACACTTTATTAGTTGGTGACTCTGTGGGGGATTAGTTGCTAGCTGAAGTTAGAACATGACACTTTGTTAAAGGTTTCAAATGATGACAGAAGAGCCTGTCTATAGTGGATTATTATGCTTTAATGAGCAGAGGCCACCTCAGGTTTTTTTGCTTAACAGTGAGTCTGACATTTTTGGCTGAGAACAGTACCAAGCTGAGAGGTCGGTAGAAGAGACATGCCTTTCCCAGCTTTTACCATTACAACAAAGCAGTTGCTACATAGCATTTCCTTTGCAAAATCTCCGGAGAGAATTTTGACCTGACAGGTTTCCCTGGAAGTGTTCACATGGCAGGCCCATTTTGTCCAAGCAGTATCTCCAGGGCCTGAATCTTCTCCTGATGCTTGGCATGATTGAACTTCAGCCAGTGAGAAGTACTGGTGTTCTGGCTGACCCATGGTAGCTGTGTGCAATAGTGAGGAAGCTCTAGCTTTCCCCCTCCACTTTCCTCTTGCAAATTTGCCCAAAAGCCTAATAAATTTAGTCTTCTGAAATGATACTGAGTCATGCTCCAGCCAAATACCTGTTGAAATCAACAGTGTACCCAGAAATTCATATCTGGGCTCCAGTAAGGGATTTCTTTGCACATTGATGTAACTTATGTGCATTGTCAGAATTTTTCTATAGAGCTTCCTGTGGTTTTGAGGGCAGCTTGATAGGGTACAATGCTATTTTAATTCAGAAGGCATTCCTTTGTGTTCAGAAAAGGTTGTTTTGTCTGACTCTACCTTGGTACTGTTCATTTTTTAATGAAATTAAGCCTTAAAAGTTAGTAAATTTAATTGAGATTAATAGGAAGAAGAAAATATATTTAATCAATTGTGAATGGATGCAGTACCTGGTATATCAGGTAATCACATACTTTTCCATTTTTACTTCCTTTCAGTGTCTATCCCTTTTTTCCCTAAAATCAAACAAACAAAACGAAAATAGAAAATGTGCTTAGCTACTGCTATCCAGTCTGTATCTCATCTGCAGGGAAATAAGCTCCATCAGATTAAAATCTCTCGCCTACTAAAGAAGCTATATTTGGGTCTCCAGCAGGGCATTGGGGTAATGCTCTTTCCCTGAAGTTTCCCTGCAGGAACTGCCATCATTTGCAAGAGAATCCAGGTCTTTCTGCCTTTACAAGTATTTTTTGGGTGATTCCTACCTTGTATTTAGTAAAAGTCCTTTACAGAATTGAGATTTGAAGAGTTAATTACTAAAATATTTAACAGTAGATTAAAACTAGTAGATTAAATAGCACCAGTAGATTAAAATTTGCAACGTGGCTAAAAAAACCACTGTCAAGTATTAGGAGCTGGCAAATTGAAAATGGCAAATGTCAACTGGAAAGGCAAGTTTCAAAATCACTTTTGCCCCGAAATGTTCACTCCTTTTCCTGTTGATTGAAGATAATGCTGAAAATGGAAATCATTAAATTTGGCAGACTTTCTTTCTTCATCCGTGGTCCGTAACTTGTTTAGCTCTCTAAATAGTACTAAGAAGGTTTGGAAATAAAATCTCCATGCAATATCTGATCAGTTCTCCAGTTTCTAATGGAGATAGCAATTGCCAATGCTGATGGAGAATGCTGGTTGGTCTTTATAAAACAGATATGGCAAGCCCTATATAATTTTTCTGAATTAAGCTGTTACAAAAAATAGGATAGCTAACAATTAGAGAAAAGACTAGAGCTAAATGTTAAGTAGAGATAACATAAAAAGAGCAGAGTAAAAGCAGTAAGAGGAGAAATCAAAACGTTTATTCATAAATGCCCTATGGTCTATATATATAGAGTTGTAGCTGGCAACCAGTGCAGCAAGGTGCAGCAAGGCATGGCCCTTCCCAGTCCTTTGCAAAGTCTTTGTGTCTCTTTCCCGTGAGATATGACTTTCTGTCTACCCACAGCCATGCTTCTGCCCCGTCCTGGCCCCATGTTGTACCCTGCAATCTCTCCAGCCCACTCTCCTCTATTAGCCCAGCAGCTGCCAAAAGCTGCCCAGTCCCTCTCTTTGCCAGGGGTGACCTTGGTGCTGTCCCTTCTGAAAGTTGCCCATGTAACCAGGAACATACTGCTCAGGTCAAGCTGTCCCAGCTTCTTTGCATTTTCAGCAGCTGTGAGATAGAGGACCTTGAAAGCATGTTGGGAATGTTTCTTTCTTCAAGAAAGAAGAAATGTTATCATGTCATTTCCAAAAAAGGTTTTGAGTTCCCCTTCAGAGAGGGAGTTTTTAGGCTGGATAATGTTTTATTAAGATTATAATATATTCAGGTTTTTGTGGTTATGAACACCAAGAGTGTTTCTTATGAGCGTAGGAAATTATACAGGTTTTTCTGTTAAGGTAGTATTTAGTACTGACTGGACAAAAGATGGAAAAATAGAAGTGAAAAGTTCCCTGTTTGCTTTTCAGTATCCTCAAATCTTGGGGTTTGCTGAAAGATGTTTCTCTTTATTTCACTTGAATGTCTCTTTTCATTAATGTTGCTTGAGTACTTACAACTAGTGTTATATTCTGCCTTTTTCACGAAAAAAGTTACCTTTACTTTACAGTTAAGCAGTACAGTTTGTCTTTGTCTGTCTGTTTCTGGGACTTGAATGAGATTTGGCCAGTGTAAAAGCCTTGGGGTTACCAAGAGTTTTACTATGAACATTTTGGAAATATCATAAGTACGTGTTTAAAGAGGAAAAAGAAATCTCTATATGCAGTTAAGTGATTTTTACTTAGGAAGTTAAAAAGAAAATAGGTACTCTTACTAAAATGGCACTTGAGAAAACCCAGAATAAATTTATAATTCATGCTTTATTCAAATACCAGTATATTGGTATTGACAATATGACAGGCAGTCATCATCATTGCTGACATACCACTTTGGCAGCTAAATACAGTTCTTAATTGTATAACATACACTTTAACATACTTGCTCTGTCCTCCTGAGACATTTTTAATGGCTTATTTCAGAGTTCAGTTGTAGCACATTTGACCTAGTTTGAACTTGCATTTGTTGTATACTACTGTTTGAACATTTGTTGATAAATTTGCAGTTGGCTGTCAAGTTCCAGCTAACCAAACTATAATTGGCCTGTCAATCAGTATTCACAAATAAATGTTGTTCATAAAAAAAACTACTGACCCAGCAATGATGTCAATTAATTAGTGAAATATATCTTCTACCACTGTTCCTTATGAATGTTTTGACGCTTTTGGCGCTAATAGAGGACTGCTTGGATAATTATTTGCATAAACAAGTAACTATAAATTTAGTTGAATTTCAAATATGAGGAAATGTTTAAAAAATTTTTAGTAATATAAGAGAAATGCTGTTCATCTTGGGACCTCAAGACTCTCTGATGGAAGATGGGTTGGCCATGGTGTACCTTCCCTGGCCAGCCCACCAGCAGTGGGATTGTTAATGCTGCTCCAAGACTTTTCTTTGTCCAGAGAGGTGCAAGGCTGGTGTGTTTCACCTGCTTAAACTAAACCGGGATTCTTGCTCGATTTGCTGCACCACCGGGAGTGGCTTTCTAGGCTGACTTCTTTCTTGTCCATACCTTTACCATCTTGCATCTACTTTCTCAACTACTTACCTTTTTTGGTGTGAGATGTGGTTACACATCGTAGTTCATTGAGAAAAGCCATTTATTTTTGAATGTATCATGTGTGTTTGTAAGAGAACAAGGAAATTTCTGCAGTGAGTATTTGTCTCTGAAATTACTGGGTTCATGTGATGGGAATATTGTTTCTGTTGCAGTGAATTGTTATTTAACTGCACTTGTTTTGCTGTCAAGATGGAAGAAGGAGTAGAGGAGTTATACTGAAATTTTTTTGTTCATTGAATAGATTTTAAAAATTAATGAAGAGGGAAAAGAAATGAGGAAATTAATTTTATGTAGATTTATGTTTTCACATCCATTCTTTTATTTGTAATCACAAACAGTGGGCAGTATTCAAATCCCAGTAAAACTGTCAATTTTTGGTCAGTCTATTACTCGTAACTTGAATGGGGGTTGAAAGCATTTGTTTCATAAAATGACTTTGTGTAATTAATAGTCAAATTGCTAACTCTGCTTAGAAACTTATATAAGACCAAACCCATTAATTAATTTTTTTTTCCGATGTTTGCTTTGAATGCCTTTCTCACAAAAGAAATATCACTTTCTTGCTAAATATGGAAAATGCTGAATGCTTTATAACATAAACTGGCCTCATGACAGTCCTGTGCAGAAACTAGGTAGGGTTGATATCTCACTATGATGTTAAACTTATTAGGTATCTGAAATGTATATCAGCTTTGAGTCTGCCCAAGGAAATACTTGAGAAACAAATGAGTCAGACCACGAGTTCACTTGGCTACTGGAAAGCTATTCACCCGTGCCTTTTCTGCAGAGTCTTCAGTGTGGTGATTGCCAAAGGCCACTGGTCCCTACTCGCTGGGATGGGGATAAGTCCTGGTGACCCCAGCATCACAATTCTGTCTCCTTTCCCTCTATGACTGCTCTGTCAACCAGCATTTCTAGAAACCAGCATGATTGTGCAGTGTGTGCCTTGCAGCTTCATTCTGTACCTCAGAGAGTTTTGTCCTCTCCTTCTCAACTGTACCTTCTTGGCATTCCTCTTAACTCCTTGTAGCTTCCAGACATGTCAACAGCAGTGATGGGAAAACACCAAACTCCCCAAGTCCAGTTAAGAGTCTAATAAGAAAAATAAGTCTGAATAGATATTGATTTTAAATTTTGCCTTTGACAGATGTAAATATTAACTGACACACGAAACAGATACTGAAAACCTTTTTCCTCCTAAGTACTACACTGTATAAAGTTAAGGGTTAGTGGATTTAAAGGATCATCATCTGGACCACAAGAGGTGAAAACGTCAGTATACATAGGGCGACCGGGATTGGAATTAGAAAGTGTAATTCAAATACAGATATGATTATCTACCAACAATACTCTTGAATCAAGCTGAGCTTGTGATTTGCTTCAGTTCTTTTGTGGGGTTTGTAAGTCTGTTTTCATAGCTTCAGTCTTAATATTCAGAAGACTTATTTAGACTTGTGTATTTTCTTACCATTGTGCACTATCATTTTTAAGGGGAAAAATAATTTTTTTAAATACTTACTTCAAAAGACAAGTGGCTGAAGCCTTCAAACCTAAAACACAGTGTACAAATCTTCCTCCTAGTAAAAGGAAAAGGATCTTTTTGTGCATTCTGTAGAAGACTCTTGCAAACATCGATCACTAGTACTAAAATACTGTACAGAGGAGAAAATATGACTATCCATGGGGCCTTGAGAGTGGGAAGATAAGCTCCAATGTTCTCTCAGAGAATTCTGAAAATACGATCTGGGAGGTTCTTTCTACACAGCTGTGTCCTCTGTTGGCCATGAGAACAGGAATTTTTACATTTTTGTTATCAGATAATACTGCATGAGTGCTCCCTGTCTCTGTCATTAGTTTCTTTTTTAATCTAAAGATTTTTGTTGAGAGAGGTGGTAGGCCTGTGCAGCTGGAAAAATGATTTCTTTCAGATTGTAACAGCTTTTCCTTGTCAAAAGGTGAGGTTGAAACTTTGAATGAAAGGTTGCTGGAGATGTTTATTTTCAGCATTTGTGGAGGAGTGATAGAAGTTTTATTAGAAAATGCTGGAGTTCTATAGACTATAATAGAAAGCTATGCTGGTACTGCCTGTTTCTGTGGAAGTGTTTTCTTCTATGGAAGAAAAATTTTTATCGGATTCTAAATGTTTGAACTGATTTTTTTCATTTTAATTAAATCCTGTAATATGGAATTCCACATAGAAATTAATATGGTAAAATAGTGTTAAAAGGAAGCAAATTGAGTTTGGATTTAAAACTACCAAACACTGAGCATCAGTGTTTTTAGTCATTCATGCTTGATTGTGAAAGGTACAGTCTGAAGTTCAGATGACTTCATTCAAATTAGCTTCAGTTGCTGATGCTAATGAAGTATAAGGTTCAGGGTTTTCTTCTTAGAGTCTATTCTCATCCATTTTCCTGGTGAGTATTCTAATTATTTACACTATTTCTGCTTATTATCAATTTACATAATAGTATATATACATATCCTAATTTTACATGCTGGTATTTGTGTAACAAAAATTTGAAATGTGAGATGCAAATGTCCTTTATTCCTGTCTACAAATGAATCATATACTGTAGCTGTCTAACTTGTAACCAGAAAATAGTGGCTGCTGATTACTACTCTGTGTTTGAGATAATACTCTCACCACCAAAGCAAAAAACCACACTAGCTTCCTTTTTTTATATTACAGTAGGACATGATGCCATATTTTCCCCCATATATTAAAAAAAACCCTAGCCTACTGCACATGCTGCAAATAAAATATCTGCATTGCAATCATGTCTATTACCTTTTGTGGAAAACTACTATTTCTTTCCCTTAACTGTAGTTTTTCTGCCTTCTCACTAGCAATTCCTGCTCCAGGTGCTCTGAGTTGTTGCCAATACTCTGTCAAAATCTGTGACTGTTACGGCACAAAAATGTACAACTGCAAATTAACGAAGTGTCTTTTTCTGCATAGTGCTTGTGATCATACCTCTCCCATACCTGTTACTTGCCTTCTGTATGTGTCTTTTTGACTGAAATGGACCCTGTTTATGAATGTTGATAAACATTTTTAGCATGCTACCGAGTCCGATTCAAAATTTTGCAACTTGATCCTTTGTTTTAAGCCTTTAATTGAATGTGAAATGTAAATTCCTGGCAGTGGTGCACTAAATTAGTACATATGACAGGCATGATAACTCAGAAAAGACTCAGAAAACGTTGGTAATTGTCATTTCTCCAAACTGATAGTGCATGTCCGAAGCACCTTTGGTCAAGTGGTCCTTTGACAGAGGCAGTGAACTCAGACAAGGTGGAGGACCTTAAAAAGTGTAACTTCTGCTTTTCAGCTCTCTGATTGTGGTTTTGTTTCCAGCCTGTCTTCCACCATCCTTGTGCTCTAATTATTTCCCCATCATTGCTGCCTTCTATTTTTAGACTTTTTGAAGCAGTGTTCAGATCTCCTCTCTGTCTCCAATTTCTTTATAGAGTGATGAACAGCTACTGTGACAGCACTCATGATAAGCAACAATGTCTTAGTGTTAAAAATGCATGGTTTATAAACAACTGCAGAAAGGCATACATACAAAGCAGGTATAGCTGCAGTGTGCAGTGTCTGCCACAGGAATGACTGAAGTCTTCTTGCACAAGTAATGTGTTTTGTTGATGCAGATTTCGCCTTTAATTTTTTTGTAAAACCGATACTAATTGAAATTGTGTGTCAGAGCTGAAAGTGTGTGAAGGGATACCTGTGGGAGGAAGAGGGAGAACAAAGTGTACATGTCCCATGTTTACTTAACCATAGTATAATTCTGCCAGCTGGACAAAGGGACTGTGCTGCTAATTGCCCTGCTACAAGCCAAGTGGAACACTGAGGACCAAATCTGTGTAAATGACATTCAGGTTACTTGAGAAGTTTTGCAAAGCTGTTTTTCCTGAAGGAGAGACCTGGGAAGTATTGTGCCTCGGAGTTCACAGGTTGCCCTAGGCAGATGCAGTTCTGATTTACTTTCTTTTGTTTACTCACTTCACTATCGTCTGCCTTTTTCTAGACCAACACTGTAGGGTCAGCCTTGGAGTGTGTGTTGTCCTGTTGCTGTGCCCTGACAGGAGAATAGCTGTTTTAGTCTGGTATTGCTTGTTTTTAAGCCTTCAGAAGTGGTTACACTTTGATCCTGAGATCTTAATTGGTGTAGGTGAATTAGAAGGTTTGCTGGCACTTTTGAAAATCTCACTTTACATTTACAGAAGTAGAGGTGGGGACTGGTGTGAGGCAGGTGCAAGGAGCAGCTGGAGGTTGGCAGCTGGACTGAGCAAGTTCCCTGCTGTTGCAGACATCAGGGTAACATCTAGCTGTATTCTTGCACTGCAGAGGGTAGCTGAAACACCCTTGGTATTCTTACATCGCCAGCTGATAAACATGAACACAGTGTCCTTGGTGTTGGGGTGGAGGACAAGCAGGGTCTTCTCAGTACCCTTGCCGTCCCCCTGGCTTGATTGTGAAAAGAAAATGCACATGAGTACATTTACTGACGGCTCCGTGGTTAAAAAACGTTGATGAATGTCAAGTCACTAACACCATTTGAGGCATGCAGTGCCTTCTATCACTCATTTTATGTGTAATAAGTAACTCAGCAAAAACTTCAAAGAAAAAAAAAAAACCCATGTAAAACTGTGTATTTTTAGTAAAAGATATGTTTATAACCTAGGGTTTTAATGTGGGGAAGAGTATGTTTAGAGTGATCCTTAACTTTTTTCCTCCCCGCTGATTTTTATAAAAGTAAATTTGTTTTTTATAGATGTTGATTTATAAGCAGAATTGGGTGTATTTAAGAATGCAAGAAATATATCTGCTTATTCCTGACTAATAAAAATGATCCTTCAAGAGCTCGAGCAGTTAGCCTGCTTTTGTACAGTCATATAGCAAATATCAATTCTGTGCAAAAAATAACAATGATTTTTCTGGTGATCTTTATTTTCCATTTCTTTTTATGTTCAGTTTTAGTGATTCTGGTTCAAGAAAGATTGTGAATTCCTCCGTCTCTGAGGAGACTTAAAAAGCTTCTGTAGTGTAAACCAGAAAGAAGAAACACACATTGATTGGACTAAAAAAAGAGAAGTGCTGCAAAACAAGAACAAATAGTAGTCGTGAGCAGTTTCTTTCCACATGACTGCTCCTGTGAATTCCTTCACTGTATCCTAACCTATAAGTTCATTAATGGTCAAACTGAATGATTTGAATAGTTCTTTACCCACAGATCTCAAAAATGAGTCTCTTAAATTAGATATTGGAATCTTTTGAAAGGGGTTTGAACATTGAACTTAATGATAATAATCTCATTTTTTCCTTTATGACTACCTAGCATGTTATAACTTGACTAAAATTTCCTTCTTTCAAAGAAATTCATAGAGAAAGAAATTATTTTAAAGACCTGGAAACTAGAAACCAGGGGCTAAGTTATGGTGCTAACAAAACCGCCCCCAGTAAAGGGACTTTAAAATTTCATTAAAATAGAAAACTTGGGTGTGATGATTGAGATTTATATGATTTAATTGAAAGTTCCAGGTTTATTCTGATCATAGCTGTGATCCAGTCCCTTAAATTAAGAATTTACACACCTTTACTTATGTGTGATAGCCTATTTCTAAGCATTTACATCATTGCACATGGTCAGGCTGTTGGGTTTTTTATCCTGTTGGCCATCCACACTGTACTTTTTCAAACTAATATCACAACACAGAATCACAGCATTTTCAGTCTTGGAAGGGATCCTTTAGGGAGATAATTTAGTCCAACACCCCTGCCAAGGCAGGGTCATTTGGAGCAATTTTCACAGAAACACATCCATCTGAGTTCTGAATATCTCCAGAGTGGGAGGCTCCACAACCTCCCTGGGCAGCCTGTTCCAGTGCTCATGTTGAGGTGGAACTTGTTGTGTTTTAGTTTATGGCTATTGCTCCTCCTCCTGTCATGTGTACCATTGAAGAGTCTGGCACCATCCTCTTGGCACCCGCCTTTGAGAATTTGTATGTATGGTTGAGATCCCCTCTGCCTTCTCCAGAGTAAACAGACCCAGCTGCTGGAGTCTCTCCTCATAAGAGAGATGCTCCAGTCCCCTCATCATCTTTGTGGCTTCTGCTGCACCCTCTTGTGTGTCTTGTACTGACCTGGTCGGCATCTCTCTTGTCCTGAGGAGCCCAGAACTGGCCCAGCCCTCCAGGTGTGGCCTCACTAAGGCTGAGTAGAGGGACAGGATCACCTCCCTGTGATACCACCTGCTGGCCATGCTCTTCCTAGGGCACCCCAGGATCAGAGGGTCTCTCCAGGCCACAGGGGTGCTGCTGGTTCATGGTCAGCTTACCACTGTCACTCACATACCCAGGTCCATCTCTGCAGAGCTGCTTCCCAACAGGTCAGTCCCCAGCCTGCTGCTGGTACTTGGGGTTATTTCTCACCAGGTGCAGAACCTTACCCTTGCCTTTGTTGAACTTGCCCAGCTCTCAGCCTGTTGAGGTCCCATGGAATGGCAGCACAGCCTTCAGGTCTATCAGCCATTCCCACTCGGTTTCCTATCATCAACAAACTTGCTGAAGGTTCATTCGAACCCTTTGTCGAGGATGTTGATAAACAAGTTGAATAAAAGTGGGACAAGATGGAATAGTATGTTCAGTGAAGCACCCTTCTAGCCCATGGATAACCTTTGAAATATTGATGGCTTTTTCCTGTCCCTTAGCTGCAGCCTTTTGAAAGACAAGTTGTCAGTCTACTTAAAAATTTTGTGATGAACATAAAAGGATTAGAGGAGTAGAAAACATGGAGGATATCAAAATATAGTACTGAAAACTTCAGGCTTTACAGATATCTGATTATGAGTTGTTAATTTAAAAACTGTAGTTTCTTTTAAAAATCTTATTCCATAAGCAGAAATGCAACACAATCACCCCGACGTAACAAATTGCTGCTGCAGTAATGATGTTACTGTTTCTCAGTAGGTGTTATAGCTGGGTACAACTAAAAATGCACATGAAACAAAATCATACTGTTTTTAATCACATGAGCATGCTTCAACACCTAATGCATACAAATATAGGAGCAAAAGTACTATAGACTTATCTTCAGCTGAGCCTTCAGCATTTCTCATTTCTTGAGCTTCTTAGGTCAAAACATCCTTTTAAAAGAATACCTGCTGATTAAAAGAGCAACAACCTTCATGTGATGAAATCAGAAATTCGCTTTTAATTATTCTGAGTGAATAAAATTTTTCATATTCAAGGTTCTTGCTGATTTCTGAAACCAGTAAGACATCCCTGGTTTCAAAACAAAATACTTTCTTTCCTGAAAATGTAAGCCTTCTGAAATCCTGCAACTACATTATTTCCATAGAAAGCTGAGTGTTTAATACCGATTCAATGTTTAATTTTCCTTTTTCTCACAATGGGAAAACATTTCTCATTTAAAAATGATAATGCTTTTAGAAGTAAATTTGAATACTGCAGTGGTGCTAGAAGTCTGGACATTCTCTGGGAAGTGCTTATCCTCCTGAGCTGGTTCCCCATGTATTTTTACTTTTCCAGAGGAGTGTCCTAACATTTAGTTGGGTTTTTCTACACAAAGTATACTGCATCTGTCTGGACGCAGTTAACTTTCTTTGTAGCAGTCCATACAGTGCTAGGGTTTGCATTTTTGACCAGACAGTCTTGATAACAAACCAGTGATAACACACCAGTGTTTTGGTTCTTGGTAAGCAGTGTTTGCACAGTGTCAAGGTTTTCTCTCCATGACCCTACCGAGAAAAAGGCCACTAGGAAGGGGGTGTGCAAGAGGCTGGGAGGGAACACAGCCAAGACACCTGACCCTGGCTGACCAAAGGGATGTTCCATACTGTATGATGTGCTCAGTCATGAAAGCTGAGAGAAAGGAGGAGGATGTAAGGGCATTAGTGGTGATGGCATTTATCTCACTGAGCAACTGTAACACAGACTGAGGAATTGGCTGGACACCTGCCTGCTGATGGGAAGTAGTGAATACATTTCTTATTTTGCTTTGCCTCAGCATGAAGTTTTTGCCTTTTTATTAAACTGTCTTTATCTTGACCCAGGAGCTTTTTCCATCTTTTCTTCTCCTGTGCTATCTGTGCTATTGTGGGTACAGAGGGAGAGACCAGCTGGGAGGGTGTTTGTCAGCCAGCAAGTGACAACATCTGGGCACTCACTGAAAACTCTCACCAAACCAGACTGCAAATGCATACTCTTTCTTCACTCAGCCTGCCCATGCAGACTTGATTCTTGAATGTTGCTTGAGGAAGAGAAGGTAGTTATATAAAGGATAAAGTACTATAACAATCGTTTTGGTTATTGTCTTTTTTTCAGTTATAAGGACTTTAAGTCTTCTCTGTTGACCTGATTTAGTGTTCTGTAGCCTTTCAGAAGTAGAATGGACTTTGCTTTGCATTTTTAGCCTGCAGTATGCATTTTAAGTACTTTAAAAGCAAACATGTTTTTTAACATAGAATTTCATGAACTGTAGAATAGAATGTGAATTTCAGCATTTTTGGGATACAGTGACAGCTGACTGTAAGAGATTTATATCCCATTCACATTAACTTCAGGGAATTGCAGTCCTTGAGTTGCGGGGAATCAAATCCCTGCAATTTAATGAAAATCACACCAGAATACTAAAAAAACACACACTAAATTGTATGAAGAATACATGAATGCTTGCATATGACAGAAGTTTGAAAAAATTACATAAGCAGCTCATAAGGCCAAGTTCTGTTTGGAAAAAATTACTTATGTACTTGTGAATTTAAACATCACTGAAATTCACTAGGATGGTGTCTTCAAAAATCACATGATCCATTTTGAATATTTTACTCTTATCTAAATAGCACATTCTCTCTCTAAAACTAGTATGAAGAAGGGTACCACTCTATTTTTTTTAGAGGTATGGAGGAGAGATACACAGCTGGGTTGACCAGCTTCCTGAAATGATTTCAGTGTCCATCAGGACATTTGTGTGGGTTTCCACCCTTGAACAGAGGTACTCAGCTGAGCCGAGCACGCAAACACTTGCCTTTTTTATGCTTTTGTCTGTGAGCACTTCTTTCCACCCTTCAGATGGCCCTTGCAGACACCATTGCGCTGGGATACCACTGTGGTTTCCTGTGTCCTTACCTCAGACCTTAGTCAGGAGCCAACTTTGGCTGCCAAACCCTGCCAACACGGCAGCCTCCTCTTTGCAAAGTAATAGCTGTGGTTAAGACGTCATTCTTTGCAAATCAATTTTGGCAAAGATGACAGCTAAGGGCAGGAGCAGGACTGGTATTTAGGAGCCTAAGCCATTCAATTGTCCTTAATCCTCCCTCTTATTAGCCTGGCTTTGTGGAAGGTAGATGGACTCACTTTAAAAAGATGAAGCAAGCTTTCATTTTGGTCTTTTCTTTTTGATCACAACAACAAAAGACCTGGGAAACTCTGATTAATTAGTATGGCTTGGGCCGATGAAAAGGATAAGGAATAAAGAATTAAACTGAAAGAAAAATGTCTAAAGCTTTGAGAGGAGTGGAAGCATGTAGTGCCAATACAGATTTTAAATAATTCTGTCTGTTTGTATAATTTTCTCAGGCTTTGCCTCTCATTGACATGAAGAACTAAGGTGGCGGGATAAGTAGAGGGTTTTGTTTGTACCATGATGATGCTGATAGTGGCCTCCTCTATAAGTCAGTTTAAATAATTAGAACCACTGTCATTCTGTTATTGCAATGTACCTTACTGGCTGTATATTTCATAGAACAAGATTGCATGTGAAGATAGTAGTAGAAATTTCCGAAGAATTTGTGGTAATCATGCAGGTAGACTTGTAAGGACTAATTTCACAGTCTAGCAAATGTTCTTCCATATAGCTCAGACATATTCCTATATCCTGAATTGAGAAAATTCATACTATGCATAAGTAAATAAGTAAAGCTTTCTGGTAAGACAAATGTTCTCTTAACCACAGGGGTTTGTTTTATGAATTGCACTTGGATTTTGGTTTCTACATACTTTTAACTATTAGTTCGATTGGTCTTCTTGCTTCCTTAAGGACATGATTTTCTGACTTTATGAATTGAGGACTTTTGGCAAGGTAGTTACAATTACTGAATCCAGGGTATATTTGAGCTGTTTGCTGTGAAGGTAGAACAGCAAAAGATCAGTGTGAGAATTTTTTTAATGATGAAAATAAGATGTATCAAAATAATTTTCTTTTTCTTGATGAAGTACTTTTGTTTCACCAAAAGTACTTTTGTTTCCATTGTGTGTGGGGAAAGAAATTTGCATAATGGTTTGAGATACTGCTACTGTAGCAATTCAGACTTTGCTGGTGTCTGATAGACATGCTAGAAATATATATATTAGTTAAGAAGCTAAGCACTTGAAAATACAATTGTATTTTTACTGAGAAGTTTTTCTGAGGTGATAAAATATATTGATATTTAATGAAGCATGAAAGACTTAAATGAACCACGAAAGGAATAGTTAAACTAATAACTGAGATAAAGCCTCTTAGAATATGAATGTTATGTGGGCTGTATGCTTGTTCTTTCTCCCTGGTTAAACTGACAACTAGGATAACATTCTTACCTTTTAGGAGAAACAACCTTAAACAGTATCTTGTTTTAGTGTGAAGAAATAAAAAAATGTGCTGCTCAGAATCTCAGGGACAGTATTGTTTGAAAAATAGTAATGTCCTTGAACAGCTGACTTTATCTGGGAAACAAAAACATACTGAATGTGACTGCTAGTTACTTAGATTCCTGATTCCATATTCCGTAGTGCAGTTTCTGAGGTTCTTTCCACATTAGCTTTTGTCACCTGTTTTAAATGGGTATCACTATTAAACAGGTTGGCTTTTTTTTTTTTTTCCTTTTCCTTTTTTCTTTTTCTGCTTCTTGTACATTTTGGTCTCTTGGGGGGGGAAAGATGTGTTTCTGAGAAAGAGCAGTCAAATGCCTTGGATTATGTGTAGAGATTTAGAAAGGGAGCCTCACATGGTATTAGAGTTTAACATTAAACAGCACCTTTATTGCATGCTTTTTTTGCTGAACTCATGCTATTACTGGAACATGACGTGCAGCACAGTCTGGCACTGATGTACTAGGTGGCAAAGACTGAGGGCTGGCCCGTGCTGCAGGTAGAAAGCAATCTTCTTGCTCTTCTCTCCTCTGCTCAGGACTCGTGCGCCGAAGGTGGCAGGTTTTGCTTGGAGGAGGTTGTCATAGAGCACTGGAGTTCAGGCAGCCTTCATCTCCTGAGAATCTGTCCCCTTACCCTTGGTGCTCTGCTGCTTCCCCTTTTATAAGTCAGTGAAAGAGGCAGAAGTTCTTCCCTCTGCCTGGGGCCTGGAGGAGAGAAAGGGTCTTCTTCCCATCATTGCCATGCCGGCAGGCTGACAGGAGAAACACATATAAGGTGTGCAACAAGGGGGATAGATAACAATCTAGTGAACACAGCAAGAAATCAGAAATTATGTCTGAACAGAGGGTATATTGCTGTGCTGATTTGCTTTGATATGTGGAATGATAAGGTCTTTAGAGTAATGGATCTACATATGCCCAGAGTTGCAGACAGCAAAACTCCTATATGGTATTTTCAAAAACACTAAGAGCACTGAGATAACAGAAGCCATCTGAGCATGTTTTAATGAAAATTGAGGGGAAAGAAAACCAGGAATTAATGGAAAATATTCCAAGAATGTATTTCTAATATGAAGAAAGGCACAGATGTGCAGCAAAGGTTGAACAGTGTTAGAAGTTGTTGTGGCAGATGAAGTGTTACCTAGTACAGAGAATTATTTTTTCTAGAAGGTTTTCTTGTTGCCCCTCCATAGGTGGTTGCATTGCAATCAGGTGGTATCAACAAAATGTATTCTAACAAAATTGCTTGAATCAAATAATTTATTTTGCAGATGACTGCAATGCTGTTGTAAAGCTGGGCAAAGTGTTTCACTATTGATTTCATTTGAGTCCTATAATTCACAATATATGAAGAAGTTTTAAAAATATTATTTTTTTATTTTCTTCCCAAGTAATGCCACATGTAAGTGACATTGTAGTCTGTGCTCTCATATACATACTGATGTATGCTCTGTGTTTATTTAAGTCAGATTCAGGCAGTAATTGCCCGGTGGCACTGCAGCTGGAAGGTATTATCTCTTATTATCTCTAATTCCAATACAATTATCTTCTGTTCATTCAAACACCTGTAAATTTCCATTTTGATTATAATAATACTTTTCACTTGTCTGTATTGTAGTGGTATTCTAAGAAGCTGGCCAATTCTGAAACTTACAACAGGAAACTTGTTGGGTTTTTTCCCCTGATAGTATTCACCATTTTATATATATATATATATATAGCACTTTTAGTGGAGTTTCTATTGATTTGTACCAGTTATTTGATTATGAGGCTTGCATAATGTATTAATATTTCAGAAATACAAACTAAATTGTCAGGCTAAGTTTTGTAAATAGAAACTGGTTACTAATACTATGGAAAAGTAGTAGCACAAACCAAAGGTGTAAAGCTGTAAGTTTTCTGCAATAGAAAAGCACATACCATATTAGCCTAATAAGGACAAAAGCAAAAGTCATCTAATGTTACTGATAACAAATAGGGAGTTACCCATTGCAGCTAAAACATTTATATTTTAGTTCAGTTAAACATTAACTTGTGTGCGCACTAGTTAACTGATAATGTTTTATGCTTTATGCAAAACAAAAAAAACAAAGTAGCTTTCTAAATACCGTTTTAGTAAGTGGTAGGTCTTCCTGATATAAATAAAATGGATTCAAAATTAGTATGAGATATTACAGATGTCTGTAGATCCAACTGAAAATCTTTGTTTTACTGTGTCTGTTCTATCCTGGAAGATTCCTGAAACTGACTGTTTCATAATATAATCTTAGTTTAGTCATTACAAGACCACTGTTTTCATTTGTTTAAATTTAGTGGTTAAAGTGTTCCATAGAAGTAGGTGATATCATTGCTGTCTGCTCTAAACCAGCTAAGTTAATCACCTGTGAGGTATTGTTTTCACTGGTTGGTTCTGGATAATTTTTTACCTCGGTTCCAGTTGAACGGAGACATTGTTTTTCATTGTGCTTTGTCAGTCTCTTTTGTCTCTCAGTAGAGTTGCTGAAAGTACATGCTTGATTACTTCATACAAAGATTGCAAATAACATTAAAAATTAGTGAAAGTTAATTTACCAAATGCACTCAGATAGTGAAAAAGCTGCCTTTAAAAGATTCAAAGCATGAAGAAGCTTTAAAGTGCATAGACAGTACTGTCTCAATACCATGCCATCTTATAATTCTGTTTAGTGTATTTTCTTGAGATCATTTTTATTGATTGTAAAGATTAGGTCTCTGTAAGCAGTGAAGAACATGGGTTATCCAGTACTAGTCAGATTAATGGTGTGTCTGTCTCAGTGTTCAGAGTGGACTCTGCCAGAGGATTTGGAGAAAATCTGTTACTAAATGTCACTGTTGAATGTGTTAAGAAAACCATAAGCTATGGTCATAACGATAATGTTAAAAACAGTGAGCTATTAGGATCTTAATTTCAGGATTTTCCCTCTAACTACAAATCCTTGATTTTTTTTTTTTTGGTTTTGTTTTGTTTTTAAAGATAATAAATGCTAAGAATCACTGTTTCACTAGCATGTAGTGGCTGTGTGGTGTATTGTAGTTGAGAAACTACAATATTTTGTAAGACTTGCAACACAAATGATAATTCAGCAACTTTTTGAGTCATAGTTTAATAATTTACTTGTACTCTGAAAAACTCCAGCTTGCATGCTATAAAAAAAAAGCTCATACCTAATAATCTTGTGACTGAGCTTATGTCTAGTTCACATAGAAACTTCAAGGTCTTCCAAAAAGATCTGGACTCAGAGTATGATGCCAGTTTGAAGAAGCCCAGATTTCCAAATCAGCAAAGAATTTATTTGATCATGTGGCTGTAGAGGCAAATGACAACATTCCCCCAAGCCTGCCTTTTAAAAATATATTTGCTCCCCTTTGGAGCTTCAGTTTAACACACTTAAAGAAGGTTTGAAAGAGTGTCATATCCACTGCCCTGCAGCTACTGTCTCTGTCTACATAGTTGTTGTGCAATAGAGGTTTCTTAGGTGGCAGTGGAAACAATAGAAATGTGGCTGTTTAGTTTAAGGGCAAAGGGACAAGAGCTAGCTCTCTAGCAGTCATTAATAATATAACTGAAATTACTGTGGGGTAAACCTGAAAACTTTGGCGGGCTCAAGGTGAGAGGGATTTAGATATTACCATTGGGAAGCAAGTGTTCTGTGCAAACATTTGAGTTTTTTGAGTCACCAGGCAACGTGAAGCCCCCCCCCCCCCACAGTGTCAATGACCCTGCGGACATGGTGACAGTAAAGATGTGTGCAGTAACTGAGAGCTGCAACATCCAGGTTATTAAAGGTGTTGTGAAAAAAGGCCAAATGTGTTTTCAAACAGCTGTGGTGAGTTTAATCTATGTGAAGAATACAGTCACACAATCTGCCTTATTCCTGTGGTCTGTGTTCTCTTATGTATTTAGGGTCTTACAACATTCTTTTTGTTTGTGCCCTTTTCTCCCCATTTTGGTGAATAGAGAGTCCACAGAAACAAGAGTGGAAGCCCAAAACAAGGGAAACATTAAAACCAACCACTTCCAAAGCTCTTAACGTGCACTTTTTCTATGTATGTGTACACAGAAAATCCCCTAGGGAAATTAACTTTTGATCTTTTGTTGTAATTCTTTATTTCTCGCTGTTGCTTTAACAGTAACAAGAGACAGGTTTTCAAATTGCTTTAGTAGCTTTGTTTCATAGTGATTAGTTCAGTAACTATAGAATTTATTAATCAAGGAGATATTTGAATTTGATCCAGTGTTATGTATTTGGTATGTATGTAGAGTGTTTCAGAACACCTGACAATTAAAGCTGGTTTTGTTTTTATATGTTTTTGCTGACTATGATTTATATATGAAAAGCATAGTTTACAATTTCAAAGGTTTGGTGAAGTAGTTTCATTTTTTAACCTGAGATACTTGGAAGAATGAGCAAATGACTGCTCTTTGCATAAAGAAATAGGCAAAGAAATTGGTTGATTTCAGTCAATATCTATGCAAAAGATAAAAAAAATTGTTTTTCCAGTGAAACTGATTTCATATTGGACTCTTTCTCCAAAAAGTAAGAGAATTACATAAATTAAGAAAATCTCATCTAAAATTCTGTGTGTCTAAAGTACTTGAATTTTTCTGCATTCTTTGAATGTTCTTCAGAAGATTGCAGTGAAATAATTTTGCATTTCAAGGTTGAGCGAAGCTTAGCTGTTAACCAACTATAGAGAATAAAGAGGGAAAATAGGCAGCCTTATGAATGAGGAAGTGAATGGATAAAAATATTTCCATAATTTTTTTTTCTGTTTCTACTTGTTAACTATTACTGTTATATGTTGATAAGGAGCAGTTTTGATTTATGTGTTAGTTTATTTAGAATAAAGCACCTGCTCTGGTTAGCTGTAACTCTTACAAGGAGCTACTTGGCTTTGTTTGACTGTCTGCTGATCTATATCCTAGTATAAAAGCAAAGAAACTACTTCCTTTGCTTATTTAAAATATTGGTTTACATATTTTTCTTAGAATCTACAGTCATTTAAACCTACTGGTATTCTCCTGAGAGTTTCCTGTTTATCTCAGCTGATGTGGATTCAAGGCATCGAGGAATTTCTAGTTGTCCTTTCACTATCCTGACATTTCCAGGCTTCGGGACAATGATACGGGAAACCTGGACTGAGGGCTCCTCTGGCACTCTGGGTATGTGATGCCATATGCTCATGCTGGAGATAGTTGTTCTGACATTTATCCAGAGCTTTTGAGCACACATTCTGACAGCTTGCCTTTCAGCAGCAGGCTCGTGACAGGCCAGGTCGACGTTGCGCCTGTTTAACTTAATGCTAGATCAGATGTGGTCTGTACTCTTGTAGTGGACTTGAAGTCAGCGTGAGCTTCCAATCTTGTGCTCAGACTCAGTTCAACATAGATGGGATTGTATGCTGCTGCCTGATTCAGATCAAATTGATTTTGTTCAGTGATGCTTGCAGGGCATGGACAAGGTATTAATGATGGTCTTTTGACACATTTATGCCTATATGAAGCAGCTGATGAAATGTTATGACTTTGCTTTTCACAGCAGCAGCCTTTTACTTTGCAGTCTCTTTCAGTGGTAGGAGTTAATGATTTATTCTTCCATGATAATCTTCCCTGCCTTTTTTTCAGTAGAAGAATTTTAATTTTTTGTCATAACAGCAAATGTTCATCAATGGCAAATTAAGAAAGCCTTTTCTTATAGCCTCTCCACATAAGAAAAAAGACCAGACAAATGTTCCTGAGGACTAGAGTCTTGCATAACTTTTGTTTATCATTCCAGTAATAGTCTCCCCAAAGTACTTAATTTCTCATGTTTTCCTTTCAATGGCTAGCAACCAGGCCATTTTTTCTTATCATCTTTACCACAACACAGCAAATTTTCTTACCTGCTGTTGGCATCCCTGAGGTACTGTTTATACACAGATAATAATAGCAGACCCTGTAATTAAAAGGGAAACCAGGATGCATTGAGGATGCAACTTTCTGTATTTAACAGCGCTGGTTTAGCACTCCTACCTGTTCTGGTTTTTCTACTGGGATTTGTTTTTTTTTTCCCGACATGTAAGCTTCAAGACACTCAGATTTAGTAATGAGCAAATAGTAATTTCACTGTATCATTGCAGATTGTTATTTGAGATGACATATGGCCTTTTCTTAATGGAAATCTGACAAATGCACAGTCCTTGATTTCCAGATATGATAAAGCAGATATTATTGTTACAACTGAAATTGGTTTAAAGTAGCCTTTAAGTAAAGGGTGTTAATGGCATCATCCAGGAAAGGATCAGTATAAATTTGGTACATTTTTGCAATGCTAAGTATTAGGTTGATGTATTATTAAGTATTCCATACATGCATATATATAAATACACACACACACACACACACACACACATATATATATGCATGTGTATATGCATGTGTATACACTCTCCAAGCATTACAACTGTATTTCAGTGTCAAACCCAGCTGGGTTTCTTACATTGTTATAGTACACTTTTATATAATTTAGGGCAGAATATCTTTGGTTCTACATACTAAAGGCACTTTTCTAAAAAATAGCTAACTGAACATTTATGATGCACACATACATATATTGTCTTATGTTGTATTATGTATTTTTTTTAGTGTGAACGGGGCTTGTAAATTTATTTCACCTCACCCAGCTTTTTGCTAAGAGGAGTAGTGTTCATGTTATTATCAGAGGCAATTTACATTTTTTGCCTAATGTTTGCTGCTGGTTCCAATTTATTTCTCTGTAACATTATAAAATCAACTGCTGAGAAGCACATTGATTCAGCTTTATTCAGCTTTATTCAGAGTTCACAATATGTACTTTCTTGCTTTACAGGAAAGAAATTGAAATACCTTCTCTTTTTCTTTTGATTTAGTTGAACATCTGTAGTGGGAACAGACTGTAATCCTACCAGAGCTTAAATGCTTTGTTGTGGTGTTCACAGTGGGGTTGAGTGCAGAATCAGGAATTCCCTGTACATGTTTTTCCTTGGAACTGTTTGATCTGGAGGGAATTGAAGGATTTGGATTTTCTTCTTTTGACTGGGAGAGCCACAAATGCCTTGATGTACATCTCTCTGCCTTAATGTACATCTCTGTGCAACCCATCTGAAGAACCTGGAGAAAAAGCTGTATGAATTGTATGCCCCAAACAAAAGTAGATTTAATTTGGGAAAATCGTTTACATAGAAGTACTTTTCACTGTTTGTCCTGATGTTGCTATCCTGCTTTGGGGAGTATTCTGAACAGGGAAGCAGCTAGAAATGTGAATTGTCTAATTATTAGTTTTCAGCTGTGATGAGAATTTGCTAGATATCCAACAACTTCCATAATATGACCTGCATTTTAACTTTCTGATCTCAATGTGTTTTAATGGAGGCAATCTTCTAAACTACCGTCTCTGATCTAAATCACAACAAAAAGTACACTGGGCATTTTGAAGGTATGTCCCAGTGGCCAGCTACCTTTTGTGCTACTGTGTAATAGATCTCAGTTCGAGTCATGGCAGCAGTGATTAAGAGCAGACTGTGGCCTTTGAAGAAAGTCCAGAATGCTTCTCAGTTTGATTCAGCTCAGATTCCTCTACTTAGACCTCTGAGGAATGCTGGGTTCCAGCTGTAACTCTCTGCTGCTAGTGAAACTACTCAGCCAGCACTGCAGTCTGCATGCATATCAGAGGTCTCCTTGCTTTATGCATGGATAGTGGTAGGAATGATGGAAGGGCTTGCAATGGATTGCAGCTGCAGGGTTTGGTAGGACTTGGGGCACGGTGCTGTTCTGGCAGCCTCCTTGGGTTGTCTCTTTCTGTCATCTTCGTAGAGAGCTGTCCTTCAGCTGAGGGCTTTTTACCTGGTGCTTTTTCTGATGTTTTTCTGTCACGCCTGGTCTTTAGTTTATGTACTTCAGCACATGTTCTACACATGCATAATCTATTAATTCCCCCATAGAATATTGCTATTTATGTTTTGAGAAGTTTGCAAAATTCTTGTGTTGGTCCCCTGTTTTGTCCTCATCTGAAGATTCCCATTACTTTCTGGAGTTTGCAAAGTGATGTGATAAAAATGTGGGAGTTACATGACAGAGTTCATGGGATGCTACAATGTGAGTTCTGTGACTCATCATGGGTTCATGAGAGATAAATACTAACCTGCTTTGTTTATTTTAGGAGGTCTTGGTTATGGACACAAGGGCAAGTCCATTGGAAAAAGCAGTGGCAACAATGCAATAGTCACCAGCAATCCCATGACAGTTCAACAGCTGGGAGCTCTTTCACCTTCAGCCTATCAGCTTTCAACAGCCTGCAGCCAGATCAGCCCTAGCTTACAAAGGTCTATGAATGCTTTCAGCCTGAGTGCTTCTCCAGCAGATACAAGGTCCTCAATTACCTTTTTATATTCAGTACTTTAAAAGAAGAGGGTTTTAATTACAATGTAACATTTCTGGTTATTAAAATCAGAAAATCCTTCTCTGTTATGACATGAGAAATTGAATTCCATGCAATTTAATTCAGATCAACTATAATCATACTTCATGTTTGGATCATTCAAATAATGGGTGAAATTTGGCCACAAAAAATCTGTGCATGATAGGACATATTTATTAGATAGGGGCTGTTTTATCTAGTCACAAATTAGATTTTTGTACCTGGTATAGGAAGTGTTATGGAGGATGAAAGCAGAAATAGTCCACGTTACATCTACATAGTGCCAAGTGTGCCATGTTGGTGTCTTTCAAATAACATCGAGGACAGCCAAAAAACCCATAAATGCTGTGCACATGTTCCTCTCTCCTCATCAAATGCATTTGCTTTCAAATGGTTTGTTTGCCATCTGATAATAAACCAGATCAATTTTCCTTGAAAACTTGTTAGTTTTCCTAGTTCCGTTGTGTAGCTAAAGAAAACTATGACCACTTCCTGTAAATGTTGCCTTTTTATATCGCTACCCCACAGATAAACATTTATGAATTAATTTTAAATGCTTAAATAAGTTTTGAGATTATGACTTTGAGTTTTGTCAGCAAACATGAATTAGAGGAAAACAGGTATTTGAGAACCACCCTATAAGTACATTAGGCATGTCCCTGGATGTTAAAAATACAGTGAGAAAATGTTCCAGTGTGTTATTTTGAAATCTACATTCCCCCTTGCCAACTGAGTTGAAATGTAGTTTTTATTTATGAAAGACGGTAAGAGTCTTTATTCTCAACGCCGTTTACATTTACTGTGTTGCTTTATTACAAGCCAAGGGACATTCCTGAAGTAATTAAAATTGGTACTTTGCTAATGGAATAAAACCTTGCTTTACTCTTAAGATAATTTTTAACATTTCTGTCACTTTAGTTATGAAGACTGAGCTCCCTGGGAAAATTTACAAAATTAATGATGCTTCCTATGCAGACATGCCAGCAAAAACCATTCAGTGCTAAGATGATAAAAAATGACAAATCCAAATATAAGCCTTTCAGATCAAATAAAACTGATGCTAGAAAAATATAATTACATAATTGTTACTTACTTATGTTTTAGGTGTGCCTGTATGGTTCCAAACACTGAATGTGTGGTTGGATATGTAATGTCAGTACTGAGTTATACAGTTTTGATTTTATTTCAAAGAAACATTTACTAAGGGCAAACTCAAGTTGAAACTCTGGCAGAATCAAGGCTGTGGTGTCCCTAGAGTACTTTTTAATGATTTATCAGTGAAGGTGTTATAAAATAAGTTTATCACACAAAGAATGCCAATTTCAGCAATTTTGTACCTCAATTTGTTTGATAGGGCAAAACAAGTTTAAAGTCAGAGTCTAACTCACAGATTTTTAAGACAGTGCAGGGTTTTTTTCTTTGTTTATTTGTGGTTTTTTGGGGAGGTTGTTGTTCTGTTTTGAGCTTTTTTTGTTTTTTTGATTAAATTTCTTGAACTATAAATGGCTTTTGCCTAAGTTAAGTTGGCTGGTTCTTCCTGGGCAGAGTGCCTTCTCTGGATTTTATCTCTCAGGCACTATGAACTGTATTCTGGCAGCTCAATCCAAACCAGATTATTTGTTGAATTTACCAAAGCTGAAGTGAATCATCTTGATTTTTACTGATGGAAGAAAGAAACCAGTTGGCAAACTGAGAGTTTTGCTACACATAGCATTATATTCTGGTGTAGAGACCATGGAGGATAAAACCTTCCCCATCTTCTTTGAGTTTCTGCAGAACTGTTTTGGAGTATTAGTTGTATTGCATCAAAACAGAGGTAATCCTGCCTTTTGCTTTGACGCAAGTCAGAAGATGACCTAGGAAAGAGCAGATGGTTCTTGGCTAGTAAACAGAAGACCGTGAAAAGAGAGAAAAACATAGTTTCCACTCTTCCATGTTTATGTTCGGGATTCTGGATTATACTCTGACATTGTGGCCTCTGTACGCAAAGGGAGAATGCAATGTAATTGAAAAGTAATCTCTTGTAAATGCTAATGAAAGATCTGGTCCAAACTCGAGCTGTTTTAGTTTACAATGAGCAGATGCACCAATTAATAACATCTGAGATTCTGGCACCCTGATAGATCTGGTCCCTTATTTTCATATTAGGTGTCTTTATTTTCCTCCTATTAGAAAACTACTTAGTCACAGTGTTGGCTGAATTTTAAAAAAATCTTCAGCTGGATTTTTTATTATTTTTTTAAATTTAAATGCTGAAGTGCTGGAACTTCTTCAGAATAGCTGGCTCTTACTTATTGTATACTTGAAATTCTGTGCCAGCTTTTTATTTTTGTCCTATTATGAGACTGTTAAAAACAGTTTTTCTTCAGATTCACTGATGGATATGCCCCTTTGTGTTAAGCATTGTTAGCTTTGTGTATGACACTGGTCGTACTATGCATCTGCTTAAAACTCTTGTCAGTACAAAAATAGACTTTTTATTGATGCTCGATTTGTTTTTCTTTATTCATAAAAGAGAAAATAAAAAATTTTAGAAAAACTGGCAGAACACCCTTACACTCTTCTTATATTTTCTAGGTGTGAATCGTAGCATGGAGGAATCAAAGCTTACTTACTTGTCTTGCTGTGTTGAAAACTGTGGATCTGTATTTGGGGTTACAACATACTAGCACGATTTATTCTCCCCAAAATGGACTGTGCTTTAACAAAGCCCATTGACAACAGCCTAAATCAACTTTTTCACAAACAGTCATCCCTTTAGATCTAAATGTCACACAAGACTGACCTGACAGAGCAGACTCATTTTTCTCATTTCTCCCAATGCAAATTGTAGTCAGCGTGCTAATTGTGCTTTTTGTCTGTAGTCTGTTTTGCGAGTGCCGTTTAAACCCTGGTGGAGTCACGTAAGGTCCGTGACAGTACCCTGCCCTGACATTGAATCAGAACAGGACGTTTCTTATTCTGACACAGCAGATCAACCATGCATTACAAAGCAAGTGTCTTGTGCAAAGGGGCATTTAACCATCTCTCCCACTGGTCACCACAGCAAGGCTTGCTGTTCTTTTAAGATACATTTTCCCTGTTTGCGAGCTGTCTTACAAATACAGCACCTGCAAACTACTTCCTCTCTCTCTCTCAGGCTGTGTCAAGCTTCCCCTCCATTGTCCTTGATCCATCATTGAAATTCCATGCTTCTTCAAAACTGTGTCATTAAAATAATAAACCCAAGAATTAATTCTCAAAACATAAGATGTAGAGGCTTCTGGGAGACTGTCACATTTATCTAGATACATAACCAGCTCTTCCTATTGTAAGAGCTCCTTAAAAATAGAAATTTATATACTGATAGCACCACTAGCTGGTAGGAAGTCCAAATCTGCCTGGCTGTGATCTGGAAACAAAGAAATAAATCCAGTTAGCATTCAGCCTGCATTTACAGCCATGACTCAGGGCCCTTGATGCCCCTTTTATTTTCTTTTTATCCCTTTCTGTAAAAAACAATTCTTTTAAGGGTTTTCAAGCTATCCAAAGAATATTTGCAGCATAAAGAAGCTTCATAATATCTCTATGAAAAATGCTCGATAACAGCAAGTTTACACTTTAGTGAAAAATTTTGATTGCTGACTTGGAGGCAGATACATCTTCAAATTACATCTAGGAAACCTCTTCAACCAGTTCTCCTACATTGCTAATTTATTTTGTTTGTTTTGTACAGTTAGATATCATCTGTATTTGTAACTTTGATATATAAAACTTCTGTAGGGAAGTATTTGTAGTATTTGTATGTATTACAATTGATAAAGTCATTCAGGTTGAATATCCATTCTCTTTGGATTAGTTTTCTTTCTGTTTTTTTCAAGAAAAAATATAGATTACTTAAATCGTTATGGGTTTCATTGAAGGCGGGAACATAATGCTTTGGCTTCAGAAGTCCAAACCTATTTACACCACAATTGTGTAAAGACATGCAATAATTTCTGCACTGGTGGATCAAGAATCTTTACAGTAACTTTCTTTCAAAATCTTGAAGTTTTAAAGTTGGCTTCCTAAGTGACCTTTTTAGATGTATATTGCCTTTGTATAACTACTGGTACATTAACTGAGTGTGCTGAACTTGAGCACCTAGTATTAGGGAGAGCTTTTCTCACATGTAGCTTTTCCTTAATTTTTAGTGTCTGTGTGAAGGTAAAAGATCTACTTCTGAATTGTCTAACTGCTTACTTTATTATACCTCTATTTCAGGTCACTCTTGTCATGTGAGACTCTGGCCTCTACAACATTAAGCTTGTCAGAAGGTCACTCCCCTCTGAGTGCTGAACAAGAGTGGTCACATAGGTACAGGACACTTTCTTCTGTTCCTCCTGACCATGGTTTACAAAATGGCAGCGAGCTGGGGGACTTAACAAATTTTTCACCTGAAGCATCTACATCCAGTGACTCACTACCATCCTACTTATATGGCATGGAAAATAAGAATTCCCCTTACTCTAGTCCTTGCCAGTCCTCAGTCTGGTCTCAATCAGCCCACTCCAAAAAGAGAGGACTCTCTGTATCTCCTCTGTCTGACTCTGGGATTGAGTTCAATACAATCATTCGTACATCCCCAACTTCTTTGGTAGCCTACATCAACAGCTCCAGGGCATCGCCAGCAAATGTCTCCCCACAGCCTGAGGTCTATGGACATTTTTTGGGAGTGAGAGGAAGCTGTATACCCCAAAACTGCTCTGTTTCAACCACCCAGAAAGGCTTCCCCATGGCGAATGGCAGTGTCACTTTTCCAGGGTATATTGAGAACGGGACAGGTGAGTACCAGCGGATGCAGCAGCTGGAGCAAGCCAGTTTACAGATGATTGCCACAAATAACATGGTGATCCAGCAAGGTGTGCTGCCCATGGACAGCCATGCAATGGACATCCTGAAAAACGAACAGCTGGATGACTTCTCAGGCCCTATTGTTGACATGCCTCTTTCCCCCCTGGTGCTGCCACCACAAGGGCCGCCCCCGCCGTACCACGCTCACCAGCACCGGCACCCGCTCGGCCTCCCCAGCCACGTCCCCCCGCTGCAGGGGCTGCCTCCTGCCCCGGGCGCCCTGCTGGAGGAAGATGGGGAGCTGGATGATTTCAATGGCAAGCATGGCTGTTGCTGGGTTGACTGCGGGAAGCTGTATGACCATCAAGAGGAGCTTGTGCGGCACATCGAGAAGATCCACATAGACCAGAAGAAGGGAGAGGACTTCACCTGCTTCTGGGCAGGGTGCCCTCGAAGGTTCAAGCCATTCAATGCCCGTTACAAACTGCTGATTCACATGAGAGTCCACTCAGGAGAGAAGCCGAACAAATGCACAGTGAGTCTGACATCCGTCTTTCTTAACAACTAAAGGCTCTCTATTGCTTAGGAAAATACAGTGAAGTTGTAATTCTGCCTTTGCTTCTCCCATTTAAACTTTTTAATCTAGTCTGTGAGAATGAAATGATTAGTCCCAGTAGACCCCCCCCCCTTCCGTCTTCCCACCTAAACAGAAAGGAAAGGTGTTCTTTCATTTGATACATACCAACAGACAGAATTAGAAAAAATGTTGTGTTTTCTGCATTTATAAACTTTTATTGTAGACTGCAACAAGTGACATGGTAAACCTTCATAATGCAAAATTGAGGCATAGTCAGTACTTAAGTACTTGCATGAAGGATACATGCAGGAAAAATGTATCAGAATAAATATAAATAAATAATAAATAAAATGCTGCAGAATAAATGTCACAGTTTATCCTGTGAGATTCTTGCCTCACGTTACACCTTTTTGACTTGAGGAATTTTCAAGACCTTGCATAATGTTACCACAAGAAACTGAGAAGAGTTGAGCATTTTTTAAGGCGGTTGTTTGTTCTACTACTAAAACCTAAACCCACATACCTGTTTCCATTAGTATACTAGGAATAAATCCCATAATAATTTTTCTTTTCACAGATTCTAGCAGTCAGCATTCAATCCCTGAAGTTATGTTTTTCTAGCCAGAAAAGTTTGTTAGGGTCACTGTAAGTCAGTCTAACACATAGGTAGTCACATGGGTTAATAATCTGGCTGTAATCAGTTTCTGCTTGGTCTCTTGTGCACCATCTATAATCTCTGTAATTCAGATTCTTGAATTTCCTTACATATGATTTGTATTTTGATGACAATGAGCTTAAACTTAAAACTGAAGTTCTTATTTAGTGTCGTCAGACAGCAACCTCACCAGCGCAGCTTTGAGTCCGCAGCATAAATGATGATGAATGTATAATTTCTAGGAATAACAACTGATTAAAAAACATATGTTTACATGTGGTGAAATTTAAATTGATGCTTGGAGTCTGTATCAGTGTATGTGTTGTTGAATATTTTTTTTTTTTGGCTTGATGTAGGTGTTTGCTTGTACAGTTAAGAGAAAAAGTTTGTTTAGTTTACTTTTGTTTTTTCAAAGGTCCAGCATCCCGAAGGATAGAGCAGCTCTCTTTCCAGATTTCTGTCCTGAATTTAAAGAACCTAGTAGAGATTGTGTTGTGATTCTAGAAAGGCTTTTTATTCTTCTCTTTTGTCACACCACAGCCTTAACTTGGGCTCTCTGCTTTCTGAATATTTTTTAAAATTCCATAATATTCTTTTTCTGCTCTCTGCATATATTGGATCAGGGTATACCATCAATTTCAGTTCTTCCTCAAGGATTTCTTATCACCTTTATGGGAAGAGATAGAATGAGGAAAAATTGCTATGAGTCAAGAAAGTTATTTTTCAAGGGAATATCACTGTAATTAAAGATATAGAGACAGACATCAGTGGATGAGTAAGGACAGACAACAGGATGAAGAAAGAGGGCAGAAATGATGAAATAGCACTGAAAAAGAGTAAATATAGAAGAATTATGATGAAGGATTTTGTAATACTGGGGAAAGCTTTGTGCTGGTAACACACTAAACTCCCTGCCCTCCCTGTACACAAAGGGTGCTTAAAATGACCTCCTGATTATAAAGCTCCTTGAGGCATCCTTAGCTTTGAAGATCATTCACCAATGATAAATAATGTGTAAGTGGATAAAGTATTTCATATGATAAAGTTTTTGAGATTACTAAGCCAAAACTAAAGTGCACACTAAGTCTTGCTATGTCACCAAAATATGGGGTGTCTAGATCAGCTTCTCAAAGAGTGATTGCTTTTAAAATGTGACTACTTTTACTGAACTGAAGCAAGCATTGCTGGATAGCACCAAGAAGTTTGTGTATCTGAAGCAGCACTCACATACTTACCTTTCTTTCATGTTTAGAATTGTAAATAAATGTAGAAATACTGAGAGTGATATGATAACCCTCATACTGTGAGTGTAAATCTGGATTATATGATCCCTTTCTTGGAATAAGCAAGAAGAAATGGCATTCTTTAGCATGGTCTGAATGAAGCAACTTGATGCTTTGTTCTTTTACCATTTCACAAATGGTGTGAATTTGGAAAAATGTATTTGGCTTTCTAATGTCCAGCAGCCATATTTTCTTGATATGTTTAGAAAATTTACTTCAGACAAATATCATACCTTTCTCACCAAGCAGTGAAATTTGCAATCATATCATGTAAGGTTTTAAACAGAGATTTTAAGTGAGGTATTTGGGAGAACATTTTGGGCAAGATGATAAAGAATGACTTCCAAATTAGCAAAAAATTATGCTACAAATTTATGCTTTAAAGTGCAAAATCAATACAATCCATTTATAATATTTATATGTCCATCTAGAGTCTTTCTATAATTTATTTTCTGGTTCTAGATGTAGCATGGCTGTTTCTCTGAAATCACTGAAACTAATAGTCTCTATGTCCACTATATTTTGCAGTCTAGTAAGAGGAAATCCAGTAGACCAAGCAGGAAAAGGGAAGGAAAAAATGCCAAGAATACATCTATTATATTAATGAACCAGATTTACTGTAAGGAATGTAACAGAAGTAGTAAGTCATGGGGAGGAACTATCTTAATGTAATCTATCAAGACATCCTGTAATCAAAGGCAGGCTGTTACACCCGTCATCACACACTAGTCTTTATGTAAGCACTGCACATGTTGATGGTTCCAAACAAATTTGCAAGGCACAATCTTCTCATTGAGCATAAATTGCAATGGGTCCTAGTCAATATACTTGTAACGTCAGGATATTTACTTGTTAGTGTTGTTTATCTCTGTACTGCTGCGCATTGAAAGTGTATTGTTACACGTTCTGCTGTGCATCTGCAAGGACTGCTGTGATATCACAGTGAGCTTTATATCAGCAAGATTTATGAGATTTCAGTGATTTTTAAGGCGAGGGTTATTTCTATGTTGCATTGTAACAATAGTGGAGATAATGTAAAATTAGATACACAACTTCATAAGTTGAACTTTGTAACAAAATTTTATTCTTGTCTATTATCGTTTTGTGACGATGAAATCATGTAGTTCAGAATAGACTTGCAGAAAAGCTAGGACTTCAATATTTTATATGCTTATCCTTAAAACCAGAACCATGCTTATAGTTAAAATTAGAGTCAAGTGACATCAGCATTTATTTTGCCACATCTGAGTTAGTATCTATTTATCTATGTAACAAAAATTTAGGGCAATTTTATACTAAAGCTGCGAGCAATATTTTACTCTTTAGTTCCTGCTTGTTCTGGATGAGCTGTCTTCTTTGATTCTGGAATATAAAATTGTTGAAGGGTGAATAATTATCAAATATCAGCACATAAAGACATGTGACAATCGGGATAATCAGATCTGAACTTAAAGCATTTGTTTGGAATAGCAATTCTTTAAATAGTTGTTAAAATGCATTTGGCTCCCTTACTGTTCATTAAACATCTTGCATGTTCTCTTCTAACTTACATCACCTGAGAAGCATTCTTCTTTTCAGTGACCTGGTTTAGTGACTAAAAAAATTATTCATGACATGGTACTACTACTACAACAACTACTACTACTACTACTACTACTACTACTACTACTACTACTACTTCTACTACTTCTACTACTTCTACTATTTCTACTACTACTGTATGTTTAGTGCCTACTCCTAAGCACGTTCATATAAAGTAGATACAGAATGTTTTATTGTGTTGTATTTATTTATTAATCTGTGCATTAGCTTGTACTTTGTCAAAATAAGTCAGAAAAGAAAAAAAATGAAGAGAAGTTCATATTGAGATGCAAGTAGTAAGTACAACAGTGGCTGAGATACAATCTGTAACATTTGATAGCAGTTATCTCACAATGGCATTTTTGAGGCTTCCGCAGATTTTTTTTTAATTAGAAAAAGTCTGAATGCCCTTTAGTTGCTGAAACCTCAAAATACCAATTGGCAAATGCTGACCTTTGTTCTCATTGTCTCTACCTGTGAGCTAATTTTCTACTCAGGTTCCCTTCTTTTATAGCGAATGTTTTTACAAGTTCATCTCCAGTAAGACTATTTAATTATAGTCTTATTGTCCTGCTCTGCAAACATTAAGCTTAACACTTTTATTCTGATGTAAGCAGCAACAGCATGATGTTAGAGATAAATTCAAAGCTCACACTTCACAGCTTTATTCAGATGCACTAAGAATGCTTCAACCTTTTGAGTCTGAGTTCAGTTTTGTTGCTTTCTGTAAACTCTGAGCTATGCTACAGCCCGATGCCTTTAGTATTGATAGTACTACATGACCACCTTTTTTTTAGTGCAGCTATTTGTCATGATGTAAACCAATAACATTGCTAGTATTCCTGTTAGACTTGAAGCAACGTCCATTTAACATCTGCTAAATACTTGAAATTATCCCACAACACATCTGCAAAGCATGTAAAACAGAAGGTATGTGAAAAAAAAGAACATGAAGCTTAAAATACTTTTTTAAAGCTTTTTTATTTTTTGAGACACAAGCAAACATCCTTGGGTGAGCATGAGTACTTGGATGGATGCGTGTATGTGTGCTGTTTGAGGAACATGTGCTTGGAAAATGGTGTCCAAGTGGAAATTTTGATTAAAGCCAGAAATACATTCTGTAAAAATGATTGGGATTTTTTTCCATCTTTGGGCTTTAGCACTGTGTCTTCCTATAGTATCTTCTATATGGCATGTGCAAAAGTTTTGTTCACAGTATGTGCCATGTTTCTTGATAAGACCGTATCACATCCTATATTGCACTGAAATCTTGATAAAATAGGAACTATAAAAAATTTTGAATTTGTTTTTCCTTATATGCTTGCAGAAGACCTTTCCACTGTGCTAAAGAAGCATTTGAGCACTTTGTCTTAAACAATGTCACAAGAATGGTAATTCAATTGTTGAGTCAAATTGCTGAAAATTAGAAAGAACTAAATTTACACTTGCCTGTTGCTGATTCTTTCCCTATCTCAGTAAATAAACTGAAACAGAAATAGCACAGAAAAAGCAGAGATGTATGATTAATTAGACTATATAATGATGTATGGATACTGAAAGTTGGGCTTTAGTTGTCTGTTATAAAGCTGAGCCTCTCTAGCTCTCACATGTTTGTGCAATATTAGTAATCTTCTGGTCATGGTTATGATGTCTTAGTTCTTTAAAGAAGAAGCGAATTATGAATTCTGTGTGCCTCCCCAAACAGCTCAAACTCATGTGATCACATCAGATGGAAGCTAGTCCAAACTAATGAATTTTGCCTCTCAGCAATTGTATTAATGGTCTTTCAATATTAACCTTCCAGTATGAAATATATACTGTGTTCATAGTTCAAAATGTAATGATAGATGCTTTTTCTTTGGCTGCTGAAGATGCACAACTTGCGCTTGAGTTCAGTGAGGACAAGAGGGCTTCTGGTACCCAGAGTACTGAGCCTCAGTAGCAGAATATCTCTGTAAGTGATCAAAAATTGCGGAGCACGCTCCTTTCTATGTGTAAATGATGACAGTGGAAAATGGTAGCCAGTGAGCCCATGTTTTAAGTTTCAGAATAAAATGTTTATGAAACATCTAACTTCTTTTTTTCTTCTAATTGATAATTTGATTTTGATATAAAGTATTTTAATCACCTTTTTTTTTTTGCCTTTTGACTTATATAATTGAAAAATTTAAAAAAGAACTTTAATGAAATTTTGCAAACGAGCATATTTTTAGTTTCATTGTAATCCAGAACATGAATGTGAAGTATCCCAAAACAAAAACAAACATTCCTAAATGCAGAAACACTTATGATTGTATGGAAAGGCTTCTAATTTATTGCCTCTCTGTGTTTGTGGGTGGGCACAAAAAAAAAAAAATTATTTATTTTTATTTCCCTGTAGCATAATTTTAATGAAATGTAATTTAGTTATTTTTCATTGCTGCACCAAACTATAAATAAGTGGTAAACTTAAAAAATGAAGAACCCTTAAATTTCATATACTTCTAGTAAGGAATCCTAAAACATACTTTACATCTACCAAAATTTCAGCCACAAGAAATTTGGAGGGTGTTGTGGTGTTGGAATTTTGGTTGATTGGATTTGGGTTCACGTTTTGGGTTTTTGTTTGTTTTTTAAACTTAAGTTTTAAACTAGAAAATTATTTGAATTCAAAGCTGAGATGGTGGGGGGCGAAGGGGGCTAATGTTACTGTTGATGGTTTGGAGCATGTTTGTGTGAAGACTGGATTACTCTCCAAGTCATGAAATCTTTATAGACAACCTCTGCTCTTTCCTGCTAATTTTCTTCTGCCTTTCCAGCATCCCTGTTTGGTTGGTGACTGGACCTCTATCAGGAACATAGTCAGTAAACTTTGAAACTTTCCATTTAGTGATAGAAAAGGCTAACAATATCTGACACGAAAACAGAAAATGCAAGTTATGATACAGTTACAGTAGAAACAGGCAGGAATCTTTCTTTCCCAGAAAATATGATTCTGTTTTAAAGCAAGGAAGACAGAAATAGAGGGAACTAGTTAATAGATTGTGCCATCCATTGCAATGTTACTCCTTCAGAAAGGAAATACAGCTTTACTTAAAAGTAAACACACTGTCGGCTTTATTCAGGTGATTGACACTGATTTCCTAAGGATTAGGGGTTTAATTCATGCTTCTGGTGTTCTGTGGAAAACTTCCCAGACATCTAAGTCTTATGGTATATCTGTGAACATTGGCTTTATATACGAGTGTTGAGCATTAAGTTGCATAGAACAGTCATTGGATTACTTGTACCGAGTAGTTAGGAAATGGAAAAATGCCAAATAGCTTTTTGCACTAAATATGTTTAGTGCACTACATATGTTGAAGTAGGTTGAAAGCCAAACACAGATGTATGCTGAAGCATTTGTACACCCTGAGGTACTCTTTGACATTTTTTTCATTATTGAGTTTACTCTGATTTAGTATAAGATACTGTTTCTGGCTTAAAGCTTAAAGGACTCAAGGGAAAGGACTGGTTTTGTTTTAATGGATAAATTGCAAAGCAATAGTCTTGTACACTTCAGTGAGATTTGTCCAGGCAGAATCATGCTCAATTCAGTGATTCCATTGATTTCTATGGCGTGTCTGGAATCACAGAGCCATTTAGGTTGGCTTTTAAGATCACAGAGTCCAGTTGTTTCCCCATCACTGGGGAGACGAGAACAACTCCCCTTCATTACAGCTTCCTTTTGGAAGTTGTAGAGAGAAAAGAGGTCTCTCCTGAATCTCAAGCACAGTAATCCAAACACTGCGAAGACAAGATTCGTCTTGATTCACTCTGATCCCTGAAGCAATTATAGTCCCAATTAGCTGGGGTGGCATTTAGCAGATGCTAAAATCTTGTTTGCTTTTAGAGATACCTACTTTTAGGGTTGGTTTCCAGAGAACATGGACTGAATAAGGATTAAGCAATGTTCAGAACAAGATTGCAGTAGACTCCTTGTAAGTGGTTGAAATAGGCACCTTGAACAAGGGTGTTACCAAATGCAGACAGTGCATTGCAGTGCTCTGTCTCAGAAACATGGTTGCTGTTCATCTTGGGTTAACAGGGTTTGAATAACTGTTGAACAAACCTTTCTGAACAGGGTGCATGGAAACAGGGTTGTCGTTTTACAGCTAGTCACTGTGAAGGTTCAGCCTCAGTCTGTGTAGAGTGCTGGGCTACTTAAGAAAAGCAGATTCAGAAAGGAGCTAGTGAGGATGGTGTTGTGTCTAGAACTGTAGCAGTCTGTTGTAGCATCAGGGTTTGCTAAATGTTTTTATAGCCACCTGGTGATTGTTTTCTGATACCACTTTTATCCACTCAGAATGCTTATTTTCCTGTCAATTAAAGACTGTTTCAATTTAGGGTTGATATTTTCTTACCATTGTTTTTACAGATATACAGCAATTTTATTCCATGAGTATTCAGCTCTTGAGAATTAACACTCATAATTACAAAGTTCAAGGTCACAAGTGAATCATTTTAGAGAAATGTCACTGTGGTAAGAAATTTTTTTATGAGTTGTTTCTTCATGAAATGTTGAAATGTAATCTTACTCAGCTGTCCATGAAACAGTGTGCTTGATACATAGAGTAGTTATAAATAATATCCCACTATCTCTTTTTCTCTTTTTGAATGCTTTCTGTTGGTTATCAACTGGCCCAAGCTCAAGTCAAAATCACAGCACGCCTTTATGTGTATTCTTGGTACAATTCTATAAATATGTTAAAACAAAATTAAATTTGTTTTGTTCTTTGCTATGTTCTTTACTGTTAAACATTTGCAGAATTGCCTCCAAGGTTAATTAGATGTTAACATCAAGCAATACCACTTTTCTTCAAGGTCTGCTGTACTGTCAATGGATTTCTTTTCCTAATAACATTCTGATTTCTGTTTTAAGAAGTTGCAGCTATGCAAACAAGCTTATCTGGGCCAACAATAAAAAATCATTGATTTTAATTAGGAGTTGTCACATAACAGAAAAAGACAAGGCTGCTTTTGTTCTATCAAAAGCCTGCTTTGCCTGCTTGCAAAAATGCATGGATTTCTTTCCAGTGGCTTTACATAATTGGAATGACAAAGGTTCAGTCCTGTGATCCCTAAAGTTTCCAAGTGATTCAGACATACTTGTCCAACTTTGTTTTATGTATTTGATGGTAATCTCTTACAGAAGTTGGTAGATGGCATGAACATGAGATCTGCTTTGTTTATTTAAAGGAGTGGGATAAGCATAAACTGAATTAAAGAATATTTATGTTGAGACTGCTGAAATTATTGAGACTGCATTTTTAAAAATGAGCCACTGTTGAGAATAGGGTTGCTCAGCTCTGACTGTGTCACAAGGGCTCTTGAGTTTTGGATGACTGGATGAATGTGGTTTGAATCTATTATGTAAATTAACAATGTGAGCTCCTAAGTTGTGGCGCTGATTTTATGCCTGCACCAATGAAGCAGGTCCAGTATCACATAAATTGTCAAGGAGACATACAGATTGAGCAAATACTGTAGGAATCATTATAATTGAGAGCCCTGTGGGCACAGTAAGTGAAAATATGCAGTATCTCCCCAGTCAAACTCAGACTGTTAAAATTAGTTAAATGAATCTCTGTGAAGCCTGGGTTGGGGAATGTGGCATTTCAGTGAATCAGTGGAGAGTTTGGCTCCAAATTAAAAGCAAGCTGTTTGAAGGATTGTTGACCTGCTTTAATTGTGAGAAGGTTCCCAAAAGTTTATCATGCACATTTGTGAGAGATGACATTTTGTCCAAAGGCAGATTTTTGTTAGTTCTAGTTCTGATTGTTGAAGTAGCAGAAGAGCCACTGATTGCAACACTAATCTTGAATTCTAAGTCTGAATCATCAAGGATCTTGAAAAATGATGATGGCCTCTTTGGACACTCATCTCCCATCATCCTTCAACTATCTACAGTGAACAATTTTAGATAGTATTTGTAAGGCTTAGAAGACAGCAGAAATAAACTTATCATAGCAGGTTCTGTTTACTAACTTCAGTTCTTATACTCCTGTTATCATAATAGTAGTGGAGTACTTTATTTTTTTCCATTAGGAAAGGAGAGATGGGTTGCTGAATTTATCAACATGGCTCTTGCATCTGAATTAAGGTTAAAATGTTAACATTGTGTTATTTCATATTGTATTTTGCTGGTGTGACAGATCCTCTGTTACCATCAGGCAAAAACGGTATCAGCAAGGAGGTGGTACACCTGGACACTCTTTGAACCTGAGGGAGACAGAGAAGGCCAAAGTGACCTGAATAAGGAGAATTCTAGGTTGCTTATGTGGAGGAGGACAATAATCATCCAGCCCTTGAACACTTACATGGCTGTGAAGTTCTGATACAATTTTGTGTCTAAGATGTTAGGAATATTTAAAGAGGAACAAAAGATAGAAATGAACTGCTTTGGTAAGGATAAATAACTATGAGAACTTGTTGCAGTGAAAACTCAATCTTTATAAAGGAAGGAGAGTAAGACAGAATGGTGCTCTATTTCTACTCCCAGCAGATGAAAAAACTAGTAGGTTATCCATCTCTCAGGCATTACCTTGAGATAATGTTTCTTTCTTTAATAGTGTGTATGTGATATAACTGAGAAGCATGAAGCTTTTGATGGCTCAGAGAATGCAAAACAAGCTTGCAGCAGGGTGAGGCAGCTGCATATTCCTTTCAGAGGTAATGGTGGAGTCATGTCTTGGTGAGGCAGCTGCATATTCCTTTCAGAGGTAATGGTGGATTCATGTCTTGGGTATGAATACAGAGAGCATGTCTAGGGGTGTAGGGATGTTGAATATTTTTGCAACAATCTGCTGATGGCAGAGGCTGGAAACATGCTGTGGTGTGTCTTCTTAGAGAACCAGCTGCTTGCGTGTGGTATTTCTTGCTGGTGCTACTTGTTTCTCCAGAGGATGAGGTGGAAGGCATGGTTGAGTAGTTTAACTTTGACATGTTGTCACAAGGAAGAGGAGAAAATTAGGCTACCAGGCTTTATCTCATGTGTGATGAAGACAAAACATGAATTTGAGGCGTTCGTGTTTTATGCATACTTGAAATTTGCATAATTTTTCTCAATTTTTAACCCTTATAGACCGGATTCAGTCACTTTTGAACTAGTTGTAAAGATTCTTCAATCCTTGCAATTCTGTGTAGAGGAAGCAGGCCACAACACTGATCCTAGATATGTGGTGTTTGGATCTATTCTGGCATGTATCTAGCAAGCTCAGGGTTTAGGCAGAGTCAGCTCACTTCTCTCTCCTTCAGGCCGATGGGTACAATGTTAGTGATCCTGACAGCCTCCCTCAGTGTACTGATAAGCATAAAAACAACATCATCTCTAAATAAACAATATAAAAACAACATCATCTCTAAATAAACAATATAAAAACAACAACATCATCTCTAAAATGGTGGAGGAAATCAAAACACAGTTATTTAGTTTTACTGCTAGAGTGACTCTAGGGAAGATACAAGAAATATTCTGTTGATGTTTTAGAATTTGACTCATTGCTGTGGGTTTGGTAAATACACCTTACAATGCTGTGTATTCCATCAGTTTTCATTCTTTTTAAAGGCTTTTTAAAAAAGCAAGCAAACCCAAACCCTACTTTTAAAAATCGTTTTGTGTGGAAAGAGAAGGCTGAATTAAATAGCTTGATCTATTAAATTTTTTATGGTACTCGGGGTTCTTTGTGTTAACTTATACAGTATTTTGGTTTGCTTGGCCAGTAGGTTTCCCAGAACTGAACAGTGCAGGTGAAGTAACTTTACTTCTAAAGTTAAATGTGTAGGCAAAATGCAATTTCTCTAAATGAAACGGGGATCTAGTTTACTGACAGGTAGCCTTTTCTTTTAAAGTTGATTAAAATCTTTACAAAGAAAAATGTTTTGACTTGAGTCACAGAAGAAAAATTATCCATTCTATACATTCACAGTAATTTAAATGTTTCAAGGTCATGATCTCAGAAAACGTTATGTCATTGTTGTCACACCTTCCACCCCAGTCACCACTTCAAAAACAAATGCAGAGGAAGAAAATAATTTAAATGTTTAATTTAAAGTTGCACAGGAAGTTGTGAAGTATTCAACCAGATTAGAAAAGGCACATATATTTTGGGAAAGCTAAAATACTAAATGGAGCATGTGTCCCTGTTAAGGAACAGGCACATTTATTAATTAATTATTTATCTTATTTTAGTATCTTCATCTAGATCTGCCTACAGGGTAAGATGCTCTATTCTGAGGTTCTGTCTTCTGGTTGTGATCATACCAGGTCTGCTAGCAACTTTTGGCCATGCAGACTCGTTGATATGAAAGTTTGAAGAGCAACTTCTTAATTTAGGGGAAGTATTATAGTTCTCTTCATTTACTGATAGAATTTTGTTCAGGATTTTGTCGTGTGAGAAGGTGATCTAATCTACAGCTATGGGCATTCAGTTTCAAATGATTGTATTACCTGAGCTTTGCATGTGGCTGCCCCCTGCAAAGCCATGGTAAATCATAGTATCTGAACACTTAGTCTGTTACAACTCCTTCAAATACATTTTATTTCCCTTTTGGAGTAGGCTGTTTGTATACCTATAGTACACAGTATTTAATAATTAGTAACTTGTGAAGTGTTAGTACCTTTTTGGTTTACAAGACAACCTATTAACTGTGTAAGAGAAGGAACTGTCAGATTTGTATAACATCCTGTGTGGGATTCAGTAAGCCTGGTCTCTAAAATACTTGTATTTCACAGAATCACAGAGCTGGTCAGGTCAGAAGGAACCTTAGTGGGTTGTCTACTCAAGCAGGGTCATCCCAGAGCACATGGCACAGGATTGTGTCCAGACATTCTTGAATATTTCCCCGTGAGGGAGACTCCACAGCTTCTCTGGGCAATCTGTTCCAGTGCTCACTCACCTGCACAGTGAAGAAGTTCTTCCTCATGTTCAGGTGGAAATTCCTGTACGTCGGTTTCTGCCCATTAGTCCATCCTCTTGACACTCTCCCTTCAAAAATATAAACACATTAATGAGATCTCCTATCCATCTCTTCTCAAGGCTAAACAGGGCCAGCTACCCCAGTCTTTCCTTGTAAGAAATGCTCCAGTCCATTAATTGTCTTCATTCCCCTCCACTGGATCTGCTCCAGGAGCCCCATGTCTCCCCTGTACTGAGGAGCCCAGAACTGGGCGCAGCACTCCAGATATGGCCTTACCAGGGCTGAGTAGAGGGAAAGGATCACCTCCCTCAGCCTGCTGTCAGTGCTCTTCCTAATGCCCCCCATTGGCCTTCTTGGCCACAAGGACACACTGCTGGCTCATGGACAGCAGGACATTCAGGTCTTTCTTCGCAGAGCTGCTCCCCAGAAGATCAGCCCTCAGCCTCTGCTGGGTTATTCTTCCCCATGTGCAGGACCCTGCATTTGCCTTTATAGAATTTCAGACAGTTCTTCTCTGCCCATGTCTCCAGCCTGTTGAGGTCCTTCTGAAGGGCTGCACAGCTGAGGTCCTTCCGAAGGCCACTGCTCCCAGCTTTGTGTCGCGAGTGAACTCACTGAGGATGCATCTGTCCCTTTATTGATGAAGTTATTGATGGAACTGGATACGTTTTGAACCTTTGGAGACACCACTAGAGACAGGCTTCCAAATAGACGCTGTGACACTCACTATGACTCTCTGAGATCTGCTGTTCAGGCGGTTTTCAATCCATCTCACTGTCCACTCACCTAGTTCACACTTCCTGAGTTTGTGTTTGAGGATGTGGTGAGAGACAGTGTCGAAATACTTGCTAAAGTTGAGGTAGGCAATATCCACTGCTCTTCCTTCCGCCATCCATATGCTTGTTTCATTGTAGAGGCAGTCAGGTTGGTCACTGTCATGATTTTGCAAAACCACTAGTGACTTTTGCTGTGAAGGCTGGAATGACATTTGCTTTCTTCCAGTCCTCAGGCACCTCTCCTGATTTCTATGACCTTTCAAAGATGATTGTGAGCAGCTGCACAATGGTGTCTGCCAGCTCTCTCAGCATTCATGGATGCAGTCCATTAGGGCCCATGGACTTGTGGATATCCACTTTACCTAGGTGGTCTCTAACCCAGACATCTTTGACCAGGAGTAAGTTTTCCTTGCAAAATTCCTTGCCCTGCTTTCCTGGGTCAGAGATTCCTAAGAGCTGGTCTTGTTAGAGAGCAAGGATGCAAAGAAGGTATGCATCATTTTTGACCAATGTATGTGATTAGCTGCATATTTTAGTGAGCAAAATTTTGAAGCTTATCATAACTGATAGAAGAAAAGCCTCTGTTGAAAATTGGGAGTACTTTTTCCAAGTTAATTGTGGCCTGGAGTCACTCACATCTATACATTGGTGAAAAAACCCAAACCTTACAATAAATCAAGTGTTTGGTCATGTATAAGAACTTTGCAACTGATGTGTAAAATCAGAGGGAAGGGTAGGGAAGCAGCAAAGAGCTTGATCAGTTTCCTTACATCAAAGATACCCAGGGTGGTTTTTTTGTGTTTTCTGTGGAGCATAGAGCATTTGAAGCATTGAGCACAGAGAAATACCTCTCCTACTGTCCTTGAAGCTGGCCTCTTAGGAAAAATGTCATTATCACCTGGAACAATGTACTGTCTATATTCAGGAGGTCAGGTGGATTTTATCATGCCATTGTTTTATTATTTTAGGGAAATTAATGATATGCATCCTGATAAGCATGCAGGTGTATGGTACATGGCCCATACACCTATGTCCCAGGGTATGCATCTTAGGAAATGTGAAGTTTTACTTACTGGCTTTCCCTGAGTCCAGAGCTAGCTGCAAATTGCATTCTTATGTAAAGAAGCTGTTTAAAACATGTTTTGATTAGTTTTGCTTCATATTGTGTGTAAAAACAGACATTTTGATTTTTGAGAAGTCCATTTTTCTGAAAGCCCTATTTTTGTTTGTCATAAATATCTCTTTGTAAAATATCTCTTGTGTAAAACATGCTGGCTTCCTTTGCTGCATGTTAGAACTGCAAATGAAGTATCTCAGTCTTGGCTACTTGACAAGTCTGTGTTCTTCATAGCTTGTGGTAATAAAAATCTGATAGCCTTACTGTTAATGCCCTTTGGTTTAAGTGGTGATGTATCAGGATACCCACATGCTAGGGAGAGTCACAAGTTTCTTTCTTACCTGTTATGAGGAATTACACTATCTGATGTGCACGGCAGAACATGAACTAGGTTGCTAGAACTGTATTGCAAAGTAATACAAGTTTGAACCACTACAAATAGCTAAGTTGCAAGACTAATCCTTTCCTGGATAATGGATTGTTTTGAGAAATTTGGGTGATTCAGAAATATTTGAGCAGAAATCAATCAGAAGTATCACCACACCCTGTAAAAATTGCTACAGCTGACTCTGCTATAGCTGTAAACAAGAGTCTCACCTGGCTAAACTTGTATCAAAATTCCAGCTGGTAGTGGGAATTGTATATTTTAAATGAAGCCAAGTAACAAAACAGCATATGCTGTCCTGCCTTTTGACTTTTTCTAATAAATATGGCTGTTATTTCTTAACATACTTAGGTTTTTATACTAATTCTGGAGTATCTGCTTAACAGCTCTTCATTTATTAAGTTATTAGGTGTTTATTTTCCTTTAATTGAACGCCTGTCATCAACAATATAATAGCACTCTGAAACATAGGTGCTTTTAGTATTTCTGTAAATACTGTCAAATGCTTTTAAAGTACCTTTTTAAGTTAATTGTAAGTAGAAAGAAATGCCTCTGTGTTTCAAGGGCTGATAACTTCTCAAAGAGAGATGGAAACAGATTTCTCACTTCCAGCAGGAGACCATTGATGGGAATGACAGCAAAATGCATAATTGAGTTTTCCTCACCTGCAGTGTAGAAGAGGAGCTACAAAACTTGGCTGACTCTGGTATTGGTGGCTGGCTTTTTTTTAAGGCATGTCTGCATTGTGTTTTGTCCAGTGAAATAAGCACTATTAAAGGCCTTAGTTTGCAGTCAATTAATCTCCTAAAGTGATTTGTTTGCCTGATCCTGTTGCCAGATGCGCTATCCAGGTACAAGCCACTTCTTGTGGTGGCTAAAGAGACTTAGCTGATAAAGCAGTTTATTATGTTTCTCTGCTTTAAAGTACATTGATCTTGCTCATGGAAAATGTTAGTATTTACTTCTTTGTTTGAACTGTACCTCTATGTTTTCCGTAATTGTTGTCTGTGACTTAGATCTCATTAGGATTATGCCAAGGTCACTGAATGGCATGTCAGCTTAATTACAGTGGCTTTCAAGCTGACCAGTTCTGACTCACAAATAGGAATTCACAGTTAGGTAAATGAACAATCTGAAATCTCCAAGCTGCATGCCATGCAATGCATAGCTACATGCAGTAAGATGCTGAGAGAAGGCTGTATTCCTCGGCTCCAGTGAACAGCAGCTACATTTAAAAAGCCCTTGACTTGAAATGGGACTGAGCACCCCAAGGGTAGGCTGAAAATTGCAGATTTTAGCTGTCTTATTTTAAACAGGTTAAAAATGAACAGTTTGTTTTCCTCATGTTATCCCAGCTGGAAAGTTTTTCAGCAGCAGGGGTGTGAGATGTGTGGTACCCTAAAGGAAGGGCATCTGCTAGCAACAGAGTGACTTGTCCATTACAAGTAGTGAACTAGTAAATTGTTCTAAGCTCTTCACTGGAGAAAAAAAATAAGGCCCATGTATCAGGTTAAAAGTCCAGTTCTTAAGAAAAGGCATTAGCAGCCTGTACTCAATTGTCCCAGAAGTTCCCACATGTTGAAAACCATCTTATTGATGAAAACCTTCTTATAATTATGTCAGAGTATGTGTCATTGAATGTGTTTTTGCACCAAAATCTGATATCTTTCTTCAGCTGAATGATTCCAAAGAATTCTGTTTGTAATGAGATGCAGTTCCCATTTTTAGTGATCTCTATTTCTTTTTGTGCTCATGTTTTACCAAACTGACATCCACATATCTCATAAATCTGACTACCATATGCTTCTAAAATATAATTGGCTTTATTTTGTACTTCAAAGGTCATTGCTTGGTGCCTATCTAGATAGACATCAGATGTATCTAACAAAAAATGTCAGAATACAGAGGAAAGCAGTATACAGCAAGAAATACAATCTTCTTTCATGCATTCCTGAGTAGACACATCAATAACTTATCATTTTTAGTCAGTATTTATTCAGATTAGATAAGATTAACTCAGGTGTTTTTGAGTACAGGTGTGATAAGACAAAAGCGCATTTTCCAGTTAAAAAAATAAAATTGTAGTGTACCTTTCATGTTGTCTCTAAAGTTAAAATAACTGAAGTGTCTGAGAAATTTCTGTAGACAATAGGTGTGGTCAGTTCTAATGGCCAGACCTAGGCAATAATCAGGGGTAGAGTTGCCTGCCACTATCAGGCAAATTATGGTCCAGATCAAAGAGGCCAAGAAATGCACTCTTTCAAAAACCTTATCAAAAGCATCTGGCATCCATTGGCTCAAAGCAGCAGTCAGAAAAACCTGGGCAAAAAATTTGGATTTGGGCTAGACTGGAAACCTAAGCAATCCATGAGTAAATGGTTAAAAAGCAGTAGCTAGAACAGAGAACTAAAGACTAGTGATTTTTGTCAGAATACTGGGGCAGGATTTAGGATTGAACAGTCAGTGAGGATCTCTGCTGTATCCTAGAGGGAGTAACCTGGTTGTTCTGGGCTACTCTGTCAGCTTTGCTGTCTTGCCTTTCAGGTCCTGGAGAACTAATTCATGGAAGCACAGAAGTGGCCAGGTATATCTAGGTTATTTTATTTACTCTGAACTGTTTCTAAATCAACTGTTCCTGATCAAAAAAGAACAATTGACATGTGGCTTTATGTAATTGTTGCCTGTCTGGGACAGATCTTGTCCTGCAAGGGAGAACTTCTTGAGAGCCTCTTAAGTTTTGTGGCTAAGTGTAGCTTCCACCTTGGCCTCAGTTATTCAGGATGTCTGAGAATTGTGGTTCGCAGTCTCTTAAGTGACTGGTTAGGGCAGAATGAAGGAGCCCCACAGGTCATGTGCCTTATCCATTTTTAGAATGTTGTGCACATGTTTGTGTATTCTGTGAGATGTATAGAGTATGTATACTGTAAGTACAATTACTGAACTTAATAAAAATACTAAGCCTTTTTAATGGAGGGAGAAGAATAAGATAGTGGCTAAGTGGTTTTTTAACATCTAATTTGTTTAATTCATTCTCCCTAATTAAATTCCTAGGCTGACTATGGAATGCAAAAGAAGGATCATAAAATAGAAGTAATGTGACTTTTAATTTAAAATGTGCATGGCTGTTGACACAGATATTTAAATTACAGATTTTTTTCTAGTTAGTTTGAGATATGAGTTTTGAGCTTCTCTTATGAAACCAGCAACAAAGTGAACCACTAACACGTGAATCATTACAGCCTCCTTTTTCAAGATACTATGGCTTGATTTAATTTTCTATGGAATTACACTGATAGATGAAAAGCCTCACACTTACTTCAATACAAATTAAGTGGCTAAACTCCTAGTTAGCACATCAGATATGAATGGTTATTAGTGAGTAAATTTTGCTGTGGGTGACTGGGCAATTGACAGCAGCAATGCTTGCATGTAGAAGGATGATGGTTGACCCTAATCAGGTTGTATAGTTCACAGTGACCTGATGCTTCCTGGGAGACTGATCAAAGTTCTGTGAATCTTTCTAATGCAAAGAGTTACTCATTATACTCCCCAGCAAATTCTTTGAAGATTTGGGATTTCTGTAATAAACCTGAAGCATGCAGAACAACCACTGTCAGATGTGGTAAGCTGTTATTCCTTCATGATGGTTTTAGGAGACTAGTAACTAGTGTTCCACAGAGATATGGGACATCTTCTTTTCTTTTACATTAATGTAAAAGTACACTACCTTACTTACATTATTGTAGTAGTCTAGATTTAAAAAAAATCTGTGTTCAAAACTTGGTATCTCAGGAGTGTCTTTCTGAGAGTTGCACTATGCAAAGGTATGTAAGAGGCAAGGAGAAGTAGCCAATATTCATTACTGTTTTCCTCCTCTGTGTTAATTACTCAGTGTTATGAAATATTAAGACAGGAGTGAACATTGCTTAAGACAAAAATCTTGAGTTCTCTGAAATCTTGTCATTACACCATTTGGTTGGACATGTTTGGCTCCATAATTTTCCATCTGCATAAACGGAATTATTTAGAACTCATTGTGCAATTGATGCAAAGAACAGGATATACAATTTTTTAGAAACTCTTTCATATTTTCTAAGTAATTAGATTGGCTAAACACTAGGCAGCACCAGATTATGACACTTCAAGGGAAGAATCACTGTACACCTGGCATCACTGCAAAACTTGGGTAAAAATAGATGAGCTTTTAGCATGCACCATTTTCTCTGTCATTCTTAGAATTTTATATTCCAAGTGAATAGAATATGGTCTCTCCTAGGAGGCAGGGGAGGAAAGTATTTTGAATAAAACTTTGAAGTTTTATTCATATGGGTGAAACAATGACATTCTAACTACACTACCTACAAGGTAGTTCAGCCCTGCTGCCGAAGCTGCTTCTTGACATCTGAGGGCAGCAGTCTTCCCAGTGGAAAGAAAGGTTCAGAAAAGAGATCTGTGATCCTTTGTAAGCTCAGGGAATGAGCACAGCTCCCTTGACTGACCTATAAACAATATATAAAATTTGCAGCCAGGAGTCATAGTCTGTCTCCTTGATGCTGCTTCACTCTCTGGGAGGGGTTTTGTCCCTCCAACCCTAACAAGGGTCTTTTATCTGCAAAGACTTCTTTTGTGTACCTCACAACCAAAAGAAGAGCAAACAAGATATACCATCTTTAAGGTAAAATCTTGCTCATATGCTTGGAAGAGCTTGAAGACTATGTTAATAGTGCCATCTGGTGACATTTTTTGTAGCCCTATGCTATTTTTGAGACCATTATATATTGTAACTTTTTTTTTCTTTTGGCCTATTTATATGAAAACATTTTCAGACATTTTAATTAAATAATCTGGACTAGATCCTTGAACAGCTTTTCCTCTTTAGTCTTGTGACTGCTTTTGAGTGAGTTTTCTCCTCTTGAAGGCAGTTCTTTAGATATGATGACAGGACAATGGATCATGTCTAAATGTTGTTTTGGCTGGGGATTCCCCACTGTGAGAAGGATCTTTGACAGTATCACTTGGCAAGTGCTATTAAAATTAAAAAAACACTGCAACCAAACAAAAAAAGTTTATTGCAACTATTTTCTACAGTACTCTATTCTTCAATTCCACTGATACCTGGTTTAGTCTTGTCCTGGTTCTAAGCCCAGCTGGAGATAGAACACCGCAGGACTACTTGCTCAGTCTTCCCTCTCCTTCCCCCCACACCAGTGGAATGGGACAAGAATCCAAGCAAAACCTGTGTGTTAAGAACTGTTTAATATTTGAAAAGAAAGTAAAATTCATTAATAATGGTAAATTATAATAATCATAGTAAAAGGGGAAAAAACAAGTGAAGCACATTGCAATTGATCATCCCCCGTGGACTGTTGCCAGACCTCTTGCTGACCCCAGACCAGCCCTTTCCAGGTAACTCCCCCCAGTTTATATATGGGGCATGATGCTCTGTGTGGAATATCTTTTTGGTCAGTTCTGGTCACCTGTCCCAGCTGTGCTCCCTCACAGTTTCTTTTGCTCACCTCCTCACTGGTGGAGCAGTAGACAAGGAAAAAAATTTCCTAGACTTGGGATAAACACAACTTAGAAAAAGCCCCAAACATCAGTGTGTTACCAGGATTCTCATTCTGAGTCCAAAACACAACAGTGGAACAGCTACTTAGAAGAAATCATCTCTAACCTAGCTGATACAGTGCTGGATCAATTCTGTGAGGAAGAAGCCAAAGAATGGACGTTTTACTCTGGTGGGGTACATCAGCAGAAATGCACATGTAATCAAAGATTCTCAAGATCATAAACTGCATTAGAGAATTTGCAATGAAGTCACAGTATGAAATTAAAACCAGATAAACTGAGAACCTGTGTGCTTCTGGCTCCTTTTTTTGCTAATACCTACTTGCTTCTAAAGGTCTTATTTAAATTTGCAACAGTGTTAAGATAAATGTCTGCAATTGTACCACAAAGTGGAGAGAAAGAAGAAATGCCTGAACTTAGCAAACAGATGACTGTTGAATAGTATTCCTTAATGACTAACCCTCTAATTTCCTAGAGGGTTCAGACTGAATTTCCAGACTGCTGAGGGAAAAAATCTCAAGTGGGGTCTAAAAATCCCCACTTTAACATCTGATGGCATAAGAGCATAACCATCTGAAAGTATAGAAGAGGGTAGAAATTGCTCTTTATGTTTGTATTTCTCCAGTATTTGATATTGTTAGTCTCTTTAAGGGCATAAGGAAGACTATAAATCTTTACCATGCCTTGAACAGACCTGTTACTGTTAACATTCAGTGAAACACGAAAAAGGTTCACAAACCAGGGTTTTTAGTGAGATCGAGAGTTCAGCTGATGTGCTGAGTTCTGAGTAAGTACTGTCTCTGTGATGATGATCACATGTGTGATCATAGGCATGATTCACATGTGTGAAACAATACAGCAGACTCTTGATTAAGTAACATATCTTGAAGACTACAGGACAAAAGAGACATGTCTCTTCTTTTGATGAGAGGGATTTATTTTGAGATGCTGTTAGTCTGTTAAATAATTAGCCCTCTAATGGAGACTTTTATATTTTTTGCAGTTAAACTTTGAACTGCTAATTTATGAATAATTGAAATATCCCTTACATAAAGACATTTAATCTTGAAAACCTCAGGAAGGAGGAATCAGTAGTTATGCAAATAACTCAGTTGCATGATTAATTACAGTTCCATTTTTAAAATGTGCCCTTTTACTAATTTTTATTTGTATAGTTTCAGCTTTTGAGCATTAGATTAATGCTTTTCTACTAATAAATCAATCAACTTTAGTAAGCCTGGTGTCCTTTAAAGAGCAAATACTTGCACATACTTACAAATACAAATACTTACAAAAAATGAAGACCAAACAATAAGCATTACATCGTGCTGTTAGTCCAGTATGATGTAGCTGTAGAAAAACATTTCTCATGCTTGCTCACATAGAGACATAAAGTGTATTTCCTGGAGAATATAAAAAATCAAGCTGTTAGCTTCAATTAAATAAAATGTGTGGGCTACAGTCTGTAATTAAGAAGAGTGTTTCAGTTATTGAGGAGGGATAAGTGTTTTCTGTAATCTGTCACTGCAGATATTAAGTTGGATTCTCTTTACTTGCAATGGTGTTCTGATGAAAATATTGTAACATCTGTCCAAATACAGTCTTCTTAAGCATGGTTCAGCAATGTTTTTGTCCTTAGCTATTACATGAGGTTGAAATTTGATAGTTTTAAAATGCTTTCACATTTTAAACAATAAAATAGTTTTTAAGTGTTTGTAACAGATTTTAAATTTTCAAGGAAAAGCTAAATGATTCTGAAGTGTACTTGTAAACTGTCAAAGATACCACAATTTTTTCTGTGTGCTGGAAAGAATTGTCTCCTAAGGGAATTATACAGGATATGTAGCTTAGTGAGATTTGTCATAGGAATGAATAATTGCAAAATCCTGACTTGAGAGACTAAAGATGTTGATTCTCAGGGTCAGATCTCTAATCTGTTGTTCTTGTAGAAGGTTGATCTGTACCATGACAGGAGATGGTATTTATCTTAAGGACAGGGCCTTTATCAGCTTTGCCTGAGCATCCTCTAAGAGGTGGTTTAGTTTCTGTACAGTCTGTACTCACAGCCTGCCTGTGAGGTGGCTGTATCAGCACGGGGCCTAATTAGCACTATGGTTTCTTGGTAATCTTCCCTGTATCAGTCCCCTTCTATTTCTAAAGTTGTTTGCTGTATCCATTGAGTATGTATTGTAGTTCTCGACTTGTCTTCTTCACTGCCATTTCACTTTCCAACTAATTCATCTGTGACTTACATGATATTTGCATCCATAAGCGTCAGTGGTATTCTGTTTCTGCTTAAAAATGTGGTGAGAGGACAGGATGTTTTGAGAGATGGTTCTCTGTTCAAAGTGTTTCAGGCCACATCAGCACTCTTTATCCAGAACTGATTTCAGCATGCATAGTAATTTCCCAGCTTCTTCTGGTTGATACAGGTGAGCTAATCCAGATACTGCAGGAGAACAGAATTCAAATGGGAATCAGGTGGGTGAGATTTTAGGTTTGGGGACATTTTTACTTCATTTGTGCAGTTTCTGAAATATATGGATATTTGAGAATATTATCTTGTAATTACTCTCTATGGATATCTGTCTCTGCTAGCACATTGAAGCCTTTGTGGGTCATGCTTAAAATTTGTTTTTCATTTAGAGAAGTCTTAGAGTAGCTTACCAGTATTGCATATGGAAATGGTTTGCTACGTTTCATACAAATCCCATCTCTAATTATGCACAATCATCAAAAAAACTTATTTCTGAGTTGAGCAATTTCCAGACTTCCTTAACAAAACAGAAGGGACAAATTGTAGATCTCTGCTAGGACTTTTTCTAGTGCATCTACACAAACTTACTTTTGCTAAAGATGGTGCTGCATAAAAATAGGAGCTTTCATCTTGACCTTTCTCATTTTGCATAGAGGGAATTAAATCAAATTTTTAAGGTGAGGCAATTCTTTGATATGGATCCCTATCTCTTGTTAATGAGCAAGTAATTGGACACTTAAGACTCACTTCCTTTGTGCAGTCTGTTAGAAACCAATGCAAAGACAACTAAATGCTTTCTGTAAACATTTAAGTCTTAGTATATGTTTGAGGAGGTAGAACAAAACTATGTTTGGTGCTTGAAAATGCTAGAGAGACATTGAAATTATGAGCAAACAGACATTAAAATTTATTTAATATTAAACCATGGAATTTCAAATAAGAACTGGCAAGGCAACTTGTGTAGTTCACTTCTTTAATATTCAATACTGCAAGCAGAGGTACTTGCTGTAAGGTACAGCTCCTTCATCTTCCAAAAAAAAAGAAAAAAACCCCAACCAAATCTACCAACCAAAAAACCACCAAAACAAATCAACCAGCCAACGAACCAACCAAAAATCAAACCCATCCATAAAGACATGGAGGAATGGGTAATATACCACAGAGAAAATAAAGTGAATCTTGAGCGGAGTCAGAGTGGAGTCAGACCTTGAAAGAAGGTTACTTTCTTTTCCCAAAAGATCTTCCTTACCTAGAAGAATTCTTTCTCATCCCTGGAAGTGTTCAGTGACAGTTTGGATGGGGCTTTTGAGCAAGTTGATACAGTGGTACGTCTGTGCTCATGGAAGTGGGGTGGACTAGAAGATCTTTAAAGGTCCCTTCCAACTCAAAGCATTCTGTGATTTTAGGAAAGGCATGATTGTTTCCAGTGATGCATCTTACTAACTGAAACTTTGCAAAGTTTTTATCAAAAAACCTAATGTTCTTTTTGACAGTCTGTTTGATTGTGTCCTTATTACTCTTTTTCAACTTTCTATGTAATTAAGCACACCAACATAGATGTACATCCTAAATATTCTGTTCTATTCAGTTACTAAATTTATCTCCTGTATTTTGCTTTTTGTATCTTAAAGGATGTCTTCTTTTTTACCAGTTCAAGGGAGACAAAGTATAATTTTTGCTTAAGGGGAAGGGCATTAAAAGGCTGAAGGAATTTCTGTGGCACTGTTGGCATTCTGTGGGCCTCCTGCAATGAGTCAAAAAGGATAGAAGCAGAAATAATTATGTGCTTGTTCATGTGCAAATGGATAAGTATTTTTCCATGGTTCAAGTTCAGAGAAGCAACACTACTCAGGATGTTGGGGCATGTGAGTAAAGCAGATACTTAAGTGTTTGTTGCAGCCATGGATAATCCTCTAAATAAACAGGAATTGCACAGTAGAAGTTGACTATTTTCTTTGAAGATTGGTTAAGTGTTTCTACTATAAATTTTACAGATATTCACAGGGGAAATTCTCAGAAATCAGAAAATATTAATGATTCTGAAAATTGTTTCAGTGGCATGAATACAATAACCTCTTGAGTAGCAACATTTCTGCCTTAAGACTTTGGAGGATAAATTATTCACCATATAGTAGGATAAGGATTTATAGTTTGACAGTAAGTCTATGCAAGGGCCACTCTTATACCAAGAAGCTGTAGTTGTCCCATTTGCATCAGCCAGTCCTGAAGCACTTTGATTTTCTGTGATTTCAGTCTAGGATGAATCTGGGCCACATTCTCATTTCTCAGATAGGAACCAAGGTTTCTCTCCTGGATGAGGGATCAGGATGCTGAAGAGTGCTCATCCACCTTTGGCAAAGTTTATTCTTGTGGTTTACTCTCCTGATGGCATTGAGGAAGGACAAGTAATGCCTATGGGTTGTTCTGCCTTAAGCATCTAACTTTTTAGCATCTAACTAAAGCATCTTTTAAGAAGCATTTTTTAAATCATAGGATTATACTCTTTCCTCCTGGAAGTGGGGGTAATTTGTGATTACTGAAGCTGGATGACAGAAATCAACAGTGACTCTGGGTAGTGTTGCATGATTTTCTGCATGGAAATTACTTTATTCTGGTAGTACTAGGAGCAATCACCGTGTTAATGTGGCATCTAGCACACTATGTAGCCATCTAAACTTGTGTTTTGTATGCCCCTGGCTTACAGTGAAGCATATCTGAACAGTTGTTCATTCAATTTTCCTACTTTCCACCTCCTTCTTTGCTAGCTCAGACTAGGTGTGACCTTCTGTGTAGCACATTGCTCCTGCAACCCCAGCACCAAAAAAACCCCAGTAGCTGGTAAGACTGCTTTCCCTTGCACATTGGTAGATAATATATACCAGCAACATTCAGCCTTAAATATGTTTTGGACTTTTTTTAATTGACAATTTTATAACTCTCTACTGTATCTAGATAGTCCTTTTTCTTGTTGAAAAGTGAAAAATAGAAGCAGGAGTGGAAAAGTAGGAATGAACATGAATTACAAAAATCCAAGTTTTTCTGAAGCTAAATTGTCCCAATTTAAAGACCTCAAGGAACTGTCCCAATTTAAAGCCCTCAAGGAAACCAATGTAGTCTTTGGGTTGTTCAGATGAAGCAGTTTTACCATCATGTCTGATGGAAATGAATAATGAATAGGCCAGAGAAGGAATGACCCTTGTTCCTTCTAATGGATGCTAGTTTGAGCATCATGCATGTGGAGGCAGCAAAATAAATATTATAAAATTCATCAGTGGCTGGAATATACCTAGTATGGTGAAAAATAGTCCTTTAGAATCTCTATTTCTGATTTTCCATAATGGAATTTCTGTTTTCTGTAAGGATTTTGCTTTTATTTTACTTTTTTTTTTTAATATGTATTAAAGAAATTGTTATTCTATTCCCTGAAAGAGGAAAAAAGATCCTGGTGTTTCAAAATATAACACCAAGCATTAAAGTAAATCTTTGTGGTTGAAGCTAAATGCCATGTTTGGGTCTCAAGGTCCAAATTAATGATACAAAAAAACATTGGATCAGGATGGAATCACAGAATTACTTGGGTTGGAAGGGATCTTAAGGACTATCTTGTTTCAAACCCTCTACCATGGGCTGGGGACTTCTGATTAGACAGCTCAGAGCCCCATCCTGCCTCGTATTGAACACTCCCAGGGATGGGGAATCCTCCCTGCAGCCTCTCTGGGCAGCCTGTTCCAGTGCTTCACCCCCCCTTGTACAAAAGGATTTCTTACAATATCTACTTTAAAACTACTCTCTTTCAGTTTGAAGTCATTGCCCCTTGTCCTGTCACTATGTGCCTTGTAAAAAGTCCCTCTCCAGCTTTCCTGTAGGCTACCTTTGGGTACTGGAAGGTGCTAAAAGGTCTCCTTAAAGCCTTCCTTTCTGCAGGCTAAGCAGTCCTGGCTGCCTCAGCCTGTCCTTGTAGGACAGGTGCTCCATTGCTCTATCAGCTTAGCTGCCTCTTCTGCACTCGCTCCAACAGGTCAGCATCTTTCTTATGCTGAGGGCCCCAGAACTTGACACAGTACTCCAGGGGGTCTCACAAGGGCAGTAAAAGCATAACAGTAAAATCAAAATCTTACAGAGCAGAAAAATATATATTTGTGTGTGCAAAAGGGTATTATTTTTTCTGATCAGAATATGCCTTTTTTCCCATAAAAACTAAAGGGATACCTTTTTCAAAAAAGGTTTTTAAAAGTCTATTTAATACAATGCTATTACCTTAGGGAATGTGCCCAAAAAATTAATTCTGTTAGGATCTAATCACTTTTACTTTTCATCATTATTTCCTTTGTAAATAGATGCTTCATGTAAGACATGAGTAAATGGCTGGGCATTACACTTTTCATCAGACATTATCTCTTCTGTTATAACTTTTTCCAGTTTTCCTAACTGTTTATTTAGTTGTAAACCTCCATTGACTCATGTAATTACAAGTTTCCTTCACTATTGACAAAAGTAATCTTTATTGCTTGGTAACAAGCTGTGCAACTCTCTTTTGAACTTCAAGAGAAAGAGTGACTGAAAAAAATATTTTGAAAAAAATATTGGAATGCCAAAAATGGAAGATACTGTAGTAATCACTTCAACAGAAAATGATCTTATGTATAATTAGATTATGAAGCATTTCTGTCTACATGATTTATTAAAATCTCACTTTGAGTCTCACTTTCAGATTTGGACAACCAAGAATATTTCTAAATGCTTTTCTCTAGTCCCACAGTCCTATAGGTACAGTGATGCTCCAGCTCCTGTTTGTTTTAGCCAGGGATCTGAGCATCAGCAGTTAAAAACTTCCACTTCCCCAGATTCCATTAAACATGGTTAGTGCTCCTGGAAAGCAATCTGGATTTAGCAAGAAGCCAGTTAGCTGTTGGGCTTAATTGTGCAGTAACCAGTCAGATTGAGTGCTGTGTCTGCTTGGGCTCCTGGTAAGGTAACGTGTATTTCCATTTAAAGTGAAGCAAAACTTGTTGTTTTCAAGGGCATGCTTCAATGTACAGCCTGTCAGCAGTAATGGAAAGTATAATAAAGTTTGCAAAATCAACTCTATGGCTGGGGGTGTAAAAGCACCAAAGCCTGATTTGTCTTTAATTTCCTCAGGAGTGAGGGATAGAGGGATATCTGCATGGATGTCTGTGTCTCAGCAGAACCACTCAGATGTTATGAAAGTAATAGTTTTCTATATGTCTTTGTTCTTGCCAGAAGTATACTTGAAGCAACGAATCACAAAGAAAACAGAATCACTTTCTCTAATGTTCACTGAATTCTGTATTACAAGAGGTAGTACCAGAACTACTCCTGGAAGTTAGTAGACATTGGGGGTCTATACACTTTTTCTTCTCTGTGTGATTTGAAAGTAATCCACTGGCCCTCCTACCATATTAGATTTTTCTTATCAGTTTAAGTTTCAGACACTGTCTCAAATTTGAATATATTCATAGTGTATCAGGAAAATTTCAAATAACTTGTCTAGGCTCTCCAGATTCTGTGGAGGGAGACACACATGCAGACACAAAGATTTCCAAAGGGGCGATTCATCTGATCCTAAAACAGTCACTGGATGGGATATCTCAGCTTTTCTACAGTGTCTCTGCTAACTTTTTCCAGAAACAGATGGGTAAAGGAAATGTTGGCTGCTGTAAAGCATTAGCTTTTTGAGTTCACTTGTTGCTGTAGTTTTCTGTGAGTATGATAAAAAGTAACTATTCCCTGGACACTGCTCTTACACTGCCCACGCTCTACTCAGACTCCTGTAACTTCTTATCTCTTTACTGATGCTTCAGTCTTTTAGCAAAGGAAAAGCTAAGAGGAAAAGTGCTTTTCTATTCCAGACCCTTGCTCTTCTAACAGCATTCCCATCCAAGCTGGGATGAAAATAATCAGGACGGATTTTTGCTCCCGTCTTTTCTCGGTCCTTGCTAGCTGATGGTGTGATTATCAATTTGCAGCTGCCGCCAGCTTTTAGGACTTGTTTCTTACTAATTAGAACATCAGATTTAGAGTGCTGGAAGTATCAGAACAGCATTTACCCTTTTCTGATGTCTGCCAATGCTTACATCAAGGGCTAATCTGGGGAAGGCTGAGGTATATTGTGAGTCAACAGCTCATCAAAAAGCTCGTTCTTGCATTCTGACTCAGTCTGCAGAGAGGGTTTACAAAGGGAACATTCAACCCTCACTGACCAGTTGGTTTGATACTTCTTAGTGGTGACTGAATGGGGGCTTGCCTTGTTAAAAGGCATGAGCTCCTGCAGAACTGGGTAAACATCCAGCTCCTCAGAGAAAGGGCTTGATGGTCCCGTTTCCTTTACTGTGCAGAATAGGCATCAATAGCTGCAATGAGTAACAAGATATTTGTTTTGGCTTGTTTTGCAAGAACATTTTTGACTTAAAATGGATTTCCTGTCTCAGAAATGTGAACGAAGCAAAAATAAAGTAAAATGTGAAAAAGGAAGTAAGATGAGATGAAATATTCATTTGAAAGGAAAATTAGCCTACAATAATGAAGATTAAAGTTAAAAGGTTGAGATAAAGATCTTCAAAGGAAGAAAATTAAATTTTTTACCCAGTTCTATAATAAATGCAGAAATCAAATTTTTTTTAGAACATTAACTAATTTAGAAAAAAATACTAATTTATAAGCAATTTTTCTGTCTTGTTAAATTTCTGAAGGATTGGTTGTGAATTACCATTTTTCATGTATCATTTCATTCTTTAATGTATATGCCTTTTGCAAGTGTGTGTCTGTGGGGTAGATGGTTATAGGGTCCCAAAGGTTTAGTTTAGGATTTTTTCAGTGTGACCTTTCATAAGTTGACTGTAAGAGAGTTTTTAATTACTGTACTTTTTTCAGATGTAAAAGGTTTTCTCTCTACATGTAAACATAAAACCCCCTGTTAAAAGCTATGTGCAAACTGTTTTCTGCAAGTGCTGCATCCCTTCTAAATTGAAGGAGATGTTTATTAATTTGAAGTCCCATATCTTTACATACTTTTTGTGTTCACTGGCATTTTTAGCTCAGGTGAAAGGAAATATAGGCATGAATTTGTTATAGAAATAGGTATTTTTACTTCAGGTAGAAACAGCCGGGTAGTTGCTTGTAGTTGAGGAAATAGTGCAGTTATTCTATTATTGTATTACTCTGTCTAAGTATATTTTAGTCTTTTGCTGTTTGTCTAAACTAGTCAGCATCTGAAAGTTTTGGGGTTTTGTATGCCTCTCACTGCTTCTTTATGTGGAAAATATGTGCAGTTTAATTTATACATAATTCTTCAATTTTAATGTATCAATAATTAGTATCCCATTTACAGGACTAGATTTATCTTCTGTCACTGTGTAATTCAGTAACCAGAGTGTTAACTCCTAAGCCTGACCCCTGAAATGTCAAATTTAAGTACAGTAATGGAGGGAAAGGTAAGGTGGAAGCCGCTTCTCTTTTATGGATTGGAAATGCTGTGTCACCTTTCAGTGCAGCTATGAGGCATTTACCTAGAGGGCACAGACCATTGTTAGAGGGCAGGCCTTCATTTGTTACCGAGGCAGAGTCACAACCAGAAGAAGAAACCCCATGTCTCTGCTGGCACCACAGAGTCATGAAATTCCTTATTGAACTACTGGCTTTGGGCAGGTCCATAAGAATGCAATTTTTTGAGTTTGAGGTCCCATGAGCACCTGCAGTTCTGGGTGACAATGTATGCAAATATTTGGTGTTGACAAAGCTGAGTGACTCAGCACAGTTTTCATTCTTGACTCCCCGCTGGATCATAAAATAGTTGTCTTTCTGTCTGTTCCTTGAGGGCTCAATGAAGCTGGCATTTTTGGGAAATACCAATCATATTTGTGTATGGCTGATGGAAAATATGATGGCAGTAGCTTCCTTTGGCTCACTTTTTTTTCCCTGTGGCCTGCATGCAACACAAAAAGTCCAAAACTTAGCTTTGTAATTGTTAAGGTATTTATGTCCCTGGTTGAATTTAATACTAAGTGACTTTCTCAGTGTCCAATAATATTTTGTTTTCAAGGCTGGGGTTGACAAGATTCTGACTTTTGACCTGTGGTTTCAATATCCAATTATGCTGTCTGTGACAAACTGCTCAGATTCAGCTAATGACTATTTCTGTGAAGGAAAAACATGCTACAGGATATCTGAGATCTTATTATTTTTAATTGATTAAATGCACTACTCTGACTGATGTACAGCCTTTATGGCAGATAGTCATATTATTACAAGTAAAAATGCATGACAAATATTATCATTCAAACATAATATGGGGTTTTTTATTGCCTAGGCTAATATATTTCTCTCAGGCACAGAAAGTTTTACTAAGAGAGTATGTGACTTTTAAACACCCAGAAAAAAACACTTCTGAATGAAACAGTATTTCCTGAAGAGTGAGAAAAAGCTCTTGTCTGTACTCCCCTCAGCACTCAAGACTAGATAACATGACTGTAAGAGCAAGCTCGTGCGTGCTCTTTCTTCAACAATAGAAGAGTTGCTTGTTGAGAGCTGTAGCTGCAGATGATACACCAGAAAATTTTCCAAGCTTCATTGTTCACCACAGAGACTTAATCAATTCTTCCAATGTAAGTGTTTCTGTGTGTTGGTTGTGTTATGTGACCATCTGCCATCTGGTGATGGGATTGTAATGGCTTTGAACAATGTCTTAGTCATCAAAACCCTCAAAGAATATGACAAATATCGAGTGGCAGTATTCTTCAGTGTTTCACTTAGAAAGAAAAGAGTTATTTAGGACTCCTTGTGTGGGAGTTTTAAAGTATGCACAGAACCACATAATTCTCAGGAAGGATGGTCTGTGCTTAAATTGGGGGCAGTATAAGGGATGCTGCAAGCCCACATTATCGTCTTCTGCCTACATTTTGCTGTCTCTCTGAAGAATACATAAGCACAGATTTATTTGGGAAGGCTTAATTTGGTCATCCATCTTCCCTGTGTTTAATCCTTTAAATGAGGAAAAAAACCAAGCTGCAACAAGACATCTTTATTTCACATGTTTTGCATCAAGGGGTAAAATGACATGCTAATTAAAAGGGTTTTTCCTGAGTTTCAGGGTGAACAGTTTCTCACAGATTTTCTAACAGGGTACCTGTTTTGGAGGGTTTAACCTGTGCACCGCAGCACAGAAGCACAAACACATGCTTTTGTCTTAGCCATATTCTGCCCAGTGTGACTGGATAGAGGCTGTGCTGGAGTGACAGGTAACAAGCAGCCAGGTGAGGAGGAGAACTAGAGGAGAAGGAGGAAGGGAGTCCTTCCTTCTTCTAGGAAGACACGAGGAAGGAGATCCTAGAGTGATCGTGTCTGGCAGCCTCCTGCTGTGCACAGGGGGGCCACGGGACAGGCTGAGGTCGGTGCAGTAGTGAGCACAGATGCTGGTGCACCCTTGGCTGAGCAAACAGCCATTCGCAGTTTGATGGCTGCACAATTGTGCCCTTTAGGTTAAATGGGAGATTATCCTTGTCCCTGTGAAAAACTGATGATGATCCCAGAATATTTATCCCAACTGCACCTCAGATTTTCCCATGAAAGGGAAGGGGTGGCTGAAAGCAAGACCTAGATGGCACAAAATTTTTGAGCTGAGACCTGTATGCAGCTGTTTATGGGGTAAGGCTTTATTTTTGTATTCTGGTTAGCTTTGCAAACATATTTTGTTTAACTTTAGTATCTTATATGGGCTGAACTCTAAGCTGTCACAAGAAGTACAAACCAGTAATTTACTACATACGTACATGGAATTGATCAGTAGACATTTGATGAGATATTCATTAAAGTTAAGATAAATGGATGAAGACTAGTTACAAAGTGTGTCTTATAGGATGATGTTGCAATTGAAATCTAATCCCAAACTTGGCTTCTCCAGCATGTGCAATGCATTTTTTTTATCTTATCTAGAACTAGAAAATCAGAGTGAACTTTGTAGTAGACCTATAGGTTCTTGGGGCTGAGTATTTTCTTATGTCTGTCAAAAGTCTAACAAGCCTTCATGTATCATGAGCTCCATCCCACAACTAAAAAAAAAAAAAAAAAAAATTTGCAGGTTCAGACTGAAGTGCCAGGATTGAAGAGAGGTGTGATGTAAGAGTGGCATGCAGCACTGCATTATTTTTTATGTGGAATTTGTTTTTCTCATCAGGATAGAACCTTTTAAAGGTTCTTCTAAGAGGTTTTTGATGGTGTTCTTTTCAGGTAGGATAAATTAGCATCATACAAAGTTAGTGAATACTTACTTCTTCAGTGCTTGATTGTGATTTCTGTAGCACCTCATATTTTACCTATTTTGCAGTTCTTCAGCCATCACAACCTTGCCAAGCTCAGGGATCCTAACATTTGGTTTTCCTTAGCAGAGTTTGCACACATGGAAAAAAATGCTGGGAGTCTGGGCACAGCAGAGCCCTGGCTTCAGAGGACTCCTCCTGGAAACTAGATTTGGGCAGAGAGATCTGTCTCAGGGTATGCTTCTTAGATCCCCATCTTTGCCAGATATAGTCAGTGGTTAAACTGGTGTTTCAGTCCACACCTCTGTCAGGATAAGGCCCTGTACTTAAGTCAGGAATGGGGCTGTCTGCTCTTTGATCTCTCCTGTTGACTTTCCAGACCAGAACTGTCGTCTTAGTCATGTTCTCTGCCAGACACAACTTACAGCAGCACAGTAGCTATGATTAGCCTGCTCACAATTTGTGGCTGAGGTGACAGACCTTATGCAGTTTAGCCAATATGATTAGGTATGAAATGGAAATGTAACCTAGAAGCCAAGAGTACATGTTCCTTACACATACCGTTCAGTACAAAACCTGTTATATTCTATATCAGACCATTGCAGATTATATGTTTTTGCTGAACAGCTGTACCTGAAGTTTAGACAAAATATTTGAAATTCAGTAAACTGAACTGTTTTTAAAGTTTTAAAATTTCATTTAGTATTCTTGTTTAGATGTGTAATAATTTTATAGATGATAGTTTTATAGAAAAATGCTGCATGAGAATATGGAAACAGTGTATATACAACTGGAAAAATAGGTGTTTCCATGTGCATATTTAGTCAGACCTGCTTATTCTTGTGAAAAATTAGTTTGGCTCAGCTGGCTTTGCCTGTTTTTTCTGCAGTTTTCCTGACCAGCCTGGTTGCAGCATGAGGTACAGCAGCTGTGTTCAAAACGCGTTCAGCATACGGGACTGAAACACAAAAAAGAGACCATCCTTTCTGAACTAACCTTTTTATTCTCCTATCAGTGGTTGTTTTAAACAAAATGTACCTGACTATAGTTAGCCCACATTGTAGAGTTTGCTGTGTGAACAGGTCATTTATTTACCCACCCACATAGCAGAAATTTCACCCAGCCTGTAGTTGAAGGCTATATTGAGGTTCCTGCTGGGAAGCAGGGTTGAGAGAGGAGGCTGAGAGAGGTGGGGTCCTGCAGCCTCCCCACCACAGCCGAGGCAAGCTGTGCTGTTCTGAGTGCCCCGGGTCTTTTCATTGTTTTAGAGGACACAGGTCTCATTTGAGATTTGATTTTTTCGAAAAAAGGCAAAGCCATCCAAACAGCAGAAAATAGAAGTTGAGTGGTTTGGATGTGTGATTCACTTCAGGGAGGCCAGTGCTCCTCTGTGTTGCTGGCAAGGCTGCAATCAAGCCTGTAATCACAGGCTGAGGTGGCACACAGGCTGTGTCCCCTCCCACAGCCCTGTCACCTCATCCCCTGCCTGCGTGGTAGCTCTGGGGACTGCTGAGGTGTCCTAGGTGCAACTAGACTTCCCAGATGCTGCACAGGATCAGTTACTGGGGTATATGGCATGTGGCACTTGCATGAAAACCTGCACCTTGCTGTATACCTTTGTTGCTTTTGTCTTTTATGTTAAAACCTGTGCATGCAAAGGGCAAAATTTTGCAGGGTTGACTATGAGGTAACAGGCACTTTGTTTTTATTTGTGGCTGTCTAGCCTTACACCCTGCATAGTAATGTAAGGAACAGGTATGTAACTGGAGTTTCTCAAAATTATCAGCACAAATGCATAGGTGAGACGGTTACAGTGCAGATTTCAGGCAAATCCCTAGAAAGTGGCAAATTGGTTTTTCTAAGCTTTGTGAAGAACTCACGGAGTTTGGATAACCCAAACTGGAGAACACTGAAGATTGGGAAAGCACTGTTAAGCAACCTGCATGTATATATAGTGCTGTTTGTGCCATGTCAGTACTTTCCTTGAACTGCTCATTCAGTCATTATAGAAAATGGCCTGTGTGGTATGCTGGATCTGATGCCTTTGCTAAGCATTACTGCACATTCAAGATATTTGAATTATAGCTCAATGGCTGCTTCAGTCATGCTTTAACTTTTTCTTTCCTTTTTTTAATACAATTCCTCCCAGCTCTATGAGTTTTCTAAATTAACTTTATTATCATTTGCTATAAGCTCTTTTCTATGTGTGCCTTTAGGTCTGGACTCATCTTTTAAGATCATCTTGGAGGTCTGCAGTTCTCTGCAGTTGCTATCCTTTAATCTATGGTCTGCTATGATTTTGATTTCCACTGGCATTTTTCTTTAACCTTTAGAAAATCCTCCATCTGAGCTTGAGGTCTCTTCTGAATTAACATTAGAGTAAGTAATTATTTAATTCTCTGGAAATTTACATCCTAACTGCTTGACCTTCAAATTACTGTTGTAATATATTTGAGGTTCTAATGTTTAGTATATGGGCCTTTTGATCTTTGAATACATAAAAATTACAGCTTATTTGAATTTCACAGTTAGAGTTTTCCAGCTCTTTCACAGGAGACTAATTGTCTCCTGAGTGTGCCCATGGTTTGTAGAGGATCCTGTTTAGGGGTGCTGACCATGGACCCTTACTTCACTGAATCGTGTTGTACTGGTTCCAGCTGCTTGCCATAAAAGATAGGTGCTACTCACCAGCAGTCAACTGCAGGTTCAATATCTCTGCTTCTCATGATGTGATTCACAATTTATTATTGTAACTCTGAAAACTACCTAGATAAAGTCCCTAATAGCACAAATTTAGCCACACTCCTAAAGCAGTCAGGAACAAAATATTATTTTATATGAGGACTGCAGTGTAGAAAATGGGACTTCAAACCTTGCAGTCAATTCTGAACACTGTCAGTGCTGGACTTCAACTGCAGTCACTTTTTACTTTTTCATGGCTTGCAGGTAGCACCTGTGTTTGTTCAGGGAGAACCAAGGCTTAGAAAGATGAAGAAATAGGGGGTTTTATACTGTCAGATTGTAAGCCTAGGTAAAATGAAAAAAAAAAAAAAAACCCAACAAAATAAAACAAAACCAGTAATCCAAAACCAAACCAACCAAAAAATCCCAAAATATCTAAAACAACCCAAAACCAGCCCACAAACACAAGCCAAACAAAATCCCCACTATTATTAATGACTGAATGTTTAAAACTATGCATCATCACATTTCCTTATGTTGAAACACAGCAAGAGGCATCCACTCCAGTCTTATGTGCCATTGTAAAGATATGTCAGAGGGAATAGACATAGATATATTTACCACAGAAATCACAGTTTGCCAATCAAATGCCATTTTGTTCTCTACAGAAGGTTTTCTTTGTCTAAGGGAACTACTGATCTGCCAGCCTCCCATCTGTGCCTGGGAAGATCATGGAACAGATCCTTCTAGAAGCTGTGCTAGGGCACAGGGAGGTGATTTGGCATGGCCAGCACAGCTGCACCAAGGGCACGTCCTGCCTGATCAACCCAGTGGCCTTCTAGGGTGGGGTGACTGCATCAGTGGGCAAGGAAAAGGATACAGATATCATTTATTTGGACTTCTATGAACCCTTTGATATGGTCCCCCACAACATCCTTCTTCCTCAAAACAGAGAGAGAGATTTCATAAGTGGACTGCTAGGCGGATAAGAAAGTGGTTGGTCTGGTCATCCAGAGGGTTGTGGGCAATGGCTCAGAGTCCTGATGGACATCAGGGACAAGTGGTGTCCCTCAGGGATCCATACTAGGACCAGTGTTATTTAATATTTTCATTTATGACATAGACAAAGGGATTGAGTGCACTGCCAGCAAATTTGCAGATGACACCAAGCTGAATGGTGCAATTGACACACCTGAATGATGGAATGCCATCCAGAGCCACCTGGACAAACTCATTGAGTGAATATGTGGGAATTTCCTGTGTTTTAACAAGGCCATGTTCAAGGTGCTGCACCTGGGTTGGAGCAAGCCCTGGTACCAGCACAGGCTGGGGATGAACAGATCACAGCAGCCCTGCTGAGAGGGGATTGGGGTGCTGGTGGGTGAGAGGCTGGACCTGACCCAGCCATGGGCACTCACAGCCCAGAGAGCCACACGTGTCTGTCCTGGGCTGCATCCAGAGCAGTGTGGGCAGCGGGGCAGGGAGGGGATTCTGCCCCTCTGCTCTGCTCTGCTGAGACCCTACCTGCAGTGCTGCATCAGCTCTGGGGTCACAGCACAGGGAGGACATGTGAGTCCAGAGGAGGGGCATCCAGGATATTGGAGGGATTGGAGCACCTCTACTGTGAAGAAAGGCTGAGGAATTTCAGACTGTTCAGCCCAGAAAAGAGAAGGCTTTGAGGTGACTAAATTGCAGCCTTCCAGTACCTGAAGGGAGCCTAAAGGAAATGTGGAGAGAGACTTTTTATGGTGGCATGTAGTGACAGGACAAGGAGGAATAGATTCAAACTGAGATTAAGTTTCATTGGATATTAGGAAGAAATTCTTTACTGTGAGGGTGGTAAGGCACTATAACTGGGTGCCCAGAAAATTTGTGGATGCCCCATCCCTGGAAGTGTTCAAGGCCTGGTTGGATGGAGCCAGAGCAACCTGATCCAGTGGAACAGGGGAGACTGGAACTAGATGATTTTTAATGTATGATCTTTAATGTCCCTACCAAATGATCTGAGTTTTTTATTTCAGAAACTCTTTCTTAAAAAAAAAAGAAAAATTCACTGAAAATGCATGGAGTCCTAAAACAGGCTAGTAATTGTATGGGTATGCTTTGACACTAAATGAAAATAGAGAACTTGACTCATGTGCTTGGTCACTCTGGATTTAGTCAGACATTAGATGTTGAGGTAGGAAAAATCCTAATGGCATGAATAATGTGCTAGCAGACTAGACAGACAAGGAGGCAGTAGAGGTTATCACCAGAAATATGTAAATAGAGTTCAGATGAGAGTTCAGGAAAATACAGTGAGTAGCTCTATGGATGATGTCCAGCCAAGCTGCATGACTCAAATGGTTCCTCCCTCCCCGAATTCCTTCATCGGTGAGTCAGTCTGTGTAAATAAGGACTACAGCCAGACAACTGAAGAAATAATTTGGATTCTTTCGACTGAGCAAAGAAATGTTCATGACATCATCCGTGTTCTCAAATATCTGCTCCGTTATTAAAGGCTCAGCTTCATTCTAAAGAGCAGTTTCTTGTGCTAGTTTTGGTTTATATGTGACCCCAATACTCCTTATGAGAGGACACTTACAAGTGCATAGATATTGTGAGTGTTCTTTGTGAAAGCTTTTGCTGCTTGCACATGATACATAAGCATTGGAGCAATGTAGTCAGAACTTGAGTAATCAAGATCAGAATACAAAACTTTCCTTTTTTCTTCTCCTTTTTTTTTTTGGTGGGTTTTTTTCCCTTCGTTGTTTTTTGGGGTTTTGTTTGTTTGTTTGTTTGTTTGTTTTGTTTTGGCTGGTATCAGTAAGAACAAAAATAAGGGATTGTACTTCGGCAGCAGTAATGAACCATGTAGGAGCCTAGTAACATTGGCTGAGTAACAGATTTTTCAGGGAAAAAATAATGGTCTTCAAGCTGAATATCATGACATAATTTTGTTGTGCAGCAAATGAGACTTTTAGGACACAGGGATTTGTAGGTGGCACTACTGTCTATATAACCTGGGATACCATCCTTAACTTATTCTTGGCCCAGTGATAATCTCTCCAGTTAAACACTGCAGTTCAATTAGACATAAACTAGTTGAAAAACCTCATTCCTAGATACCAAGATGACACAGATCCTCACTGTGAATGATCAGTAAAACCTAGACAATACACAAGGGCTGTGTTAGCTTTGGCTAAGGAATGGAATACTGAAGAACAGTTCTTGTTCAGTCCCTCACAAATATAGAGCAGCTTTTCCAGGCCAACCCTGGCAGAAATAAATCTAATATGCCTCTCATTATAATGATGTAGAAGTTGAACACAGCCTGAAAGAAAATGCTTGCAAAATTCATGTTTCTAAAAACACTCCTTGTGGTGGAGAGAATGAGGCGGAGAATTTGACTTTTGCACAGAGAGAAAAGAGATTGAAAGACCACAACTGAAAAGAACATTAAAATGTTGCAAGGTCACATCCTGCATTTATCCATATAAATGAATATTTGGATAACTCAGCAAGCAAAATCTAGCTGACGAAGTAAAAACATCATTTGGATTAGCTGAACCTATGGAAGCTAACCCCTAATGAGTCATTAATGTGGCTGTGAGGATAAAGGTGTAATGAAATACTTTACCAATGACCACTATATCTTCCAAGAAATATAGAGTTTTAAAACCACAATTGAATAGCTCTCTGAAAGATATGCCTGTTTCAGTTTATGATTTTCTGGTCTTGATACACAGGATAAAGATCTGTAGACTGCAGATAACCTAAGTGGTTTTAAGATGTATGTAGCACAAATACAGGAAATCCGATACAAATAAAAAGTAATTTCTGATACAAATAAAGAAATTTCTGATGCATATATGAAGTAACCTTAAATGAATAATGAATCCAAGAGCAGTCTGAACTTTTGATCCTTTCTCTCGAGTTTTGTGTTTGGTTTTTTTTTTTTTTTTTTGCTCTCTCCTCTTTGTAAGAGGAAAAAACGTCACTATTGCAGTTTCTGTCCATGAAGAGAAACAGAGAAGACAGGGTCTGTCCTGAAGTGGATCTGAAGTTCCTGTAGCTTGTTTAAAAATTGGTAACTTGATCCAGTAGGAGCCTAAATTGTTACTTCTGTTAAGGGAAATACAGTTGTAATGCAATCATTCAGATAGGTGGAAACCCCCTCTCCAGTCAGTGCCTTTTATTCCAGCCTTGCTGTGTCATAGGTTGCTGTTTGCCCCACCAGTGGCAAGGGGCAGATCCCAGGAGAGAGCTGGAGTTGGAGGAAGGGCTGAAGAGGTGAGGCAGGGTGGAGAGGAGAGGGAACTATAGTGATTGCAGGCACAGGAAGTATTATTGCAGTACTGAGAGAAGGTGAGGGAAAAAAATAAAACCTGTATGGAACAGCTTGGAAAATGAGAACCCTTACAAAAACGCTTTTCTGGTCTGCCTGTATGTGCAATAATTTTTTTCTGCTGTGCTGTTTACTCCACGACCTGTACTCCTGTGCTCAAATGGGACACTTGTCTTTTGCACAATAGCTATTCTAATGTCTCCTCAAATTGTTGCAAGGCCATGAAGAATTACTCCTTTTTCCCATGAAGTAATTTTTCTCAATTGTATGAGCTAAATACAACCTATGGATTGATGATAAGATTGTATAAAATTAGAATTCTAGCCCAAGATATGATCAAAGATATTTTATCACTAAGCTTAACTGTGGAAATTTATAGTGTTATTCACTTTATAAATTATGCTTCTAATTGAAATACTTTTTACTTTTAAGCACAGTTACCCTTTTGTTAGTCTGACAGTGGCAAACCAATTACACACCTGCAGCATAGACATTAGAACCCTCAATGTCATTCCATAAATATAATCTTTAGTTTTTCTCTTTCTTTATCATGAATAAAGTGTTGATTTTTGTGTTTGTTGAATGAATAAAATTAAGCTGAAGAATGCAAGTGCTATTTTTAAATTTTATATACATTAAAGATATGAAACACAAGGGCAGCCTCAGCTTAGGAGCTGGAAGAAAAAGCTATACATTTCAGCTGTTGGCACTGAAGCAGGTTAGTGTTTGGACTGAAGTAGTCTTAGCTTTAGGTAGCTACTAGAGACATTCTTGGGATGCTAATAGTAACATGAATCCAAACCTGGTGCTTACAATAGTCACACTTACACATATAATGTACCACCAACAAAGTCTGCCCAGAGGAGAAATTCCTCAGTTGCTTGAAGGTTTTTTTGAACTTTTTTCTTTAATTATTACCATTTCCTGAATGGGTTTTATACCATGAGTGGAAGGAGAGGCCCACAGAGCAAATGGACAGATTGTCTTTATTCTGTATAAATGGACACTGAAAAAGAAGAATGCAATAAACCTATTAGAGTGAAAGAACATGTCATCTTGCAAAGGTTTAAAGTTTTCACTGCAAGAACAAATGGAAAATTGAAATGTTTCTGGAAGTGGTCTGTAATTATTATGCTACTCTTTTTTTTAATTACTACTTTAGTAAGAATTCTTAGTTGTATATGCAGCTGTATTAAAATACAGAGTAGTCTTACCACATGCTGCTAGAGGCAGAACAAATTATGAGAAAGTGCATTTTTGAATGTCATGTTCTTTTCTGTAAGTAAATACAATGGTTCAGCAACAAAACAAAGGAATTAAAGTGTGCTAATCTGCAAAGTAGTAATGAACTCACAGACAAAAATTCAGAGTAACTTAGAAAAACCCCCAACATAAACCAAACCAGTTAAATTGTATTTGAAATAAAGATTCACTTTCTTACATGAGCCTATTGATTTAGAAAGCAGGGTACTGGAACAAAATGGAAATGTTTAAATGCTGATCCTTCATGGATACCAAATGGAAAGCTGTTCTCACACATGGTGTTTTGAGAATGACTAAATGTGGAGTCTGTTCTTATTCCAGGGCTGATTTTGCTAATCACAGTGTCCAACTGTAGGATGTTTGTACCAAAGTTAGACCTGTATCTCTGACTTTTTCCATCCATGAGGACAGTGCTCCATTCATGTGGACTGTTTGCACCCTAAGTTGGGTTTATATTGACCCTCTTTTTCCACAAATGCTTCATAAATATGCCAAAAATAAAACCATAGTGTTTCTCTTTTACTCTGTCTCAGTTATGGTCAGAATTATGTTAAAATGAAAACCCATCCATATGTATTCTATCCTGTTAATGATCCAGGAAATACACTGGAAGCCTTTGAAGGGTTTTTTTGCTGAGCATGACTGCAGAAGCTTTGAATTTGTATTTGTATTTGTCTTTGTATTTGTCTTTGTATTTGTCCTCTCATGGAGTCCAACTATCTTGACCAAAGAGTAAAAATGCTCTTTTTTCCAAGAACTCAGTATTGACATATAATGCTGATATATTATGATAATATGTATTTTTATATGAAGTTTGTATATATATCCAGAAGAAATGATTTTGAAGAATATACAGTGAGAGCATTACTGTGATTTGATAAGGTCTGCATGATGTGTTACTTTCGTGATACGTCTGTATACTTTGGACAGCATGGTGTAAATAAACCTGTTGCTTTCAAGTGCAGTATATTAGAAAGAAAAGCTGCAACTTAGTAAACTGCTTTTAAAACTACAACAATCCCAACAAGGACAATGAGTAAAAGTTTTATGGCAGGCATACCATTAAAAGAACCATTTTTGTCTGTCCAGGAGCATGGGAGCTTGTTCTGAACAAGTAATTCAGGATTATAGCAGAATCTGTGTAACAAGATGCTCACAAGCAGAACTTGTAAAAGAATTAATCCTGTAGTTTTTCAGGTATTTATTTAGAAAATCTGTAAGTTCTATTTCCATTCTCAGTAACAACTTGGGGGGACATTGTTTAGTTGTAGTGCAAAGAAGAAGAAAAAATTTTAAGGATTAAAATCTCATTTGTTCAGCTCTAAAATTATTTGTATCTAGACCTTAGTCAGATCCTTTGAGACCTGAAAATGGTAATGTTTACTTTCTTGAGAAGGTTCTAGTTTATGAATGTTAAATTTGTGGCTATTCCTTACTCATAAGTATGATTCTGATAATGGCATAAGAGTCTATATCAATTCATAAGAAACTTGAGGACAATTTATCCTTAATTGTAGTAGGTATGTTTATTTGTGTTTTTAAATTTCATAACTATGCAAAGAAATCTGACCAAGAAATTGGAAGTGGGATGTTTCTACTGTCTTGATTATTCTATCATCCTAATTTCCTGTTTTTCTGATATTTTAGAGATTTGTGGATGGGCTCCCAAGGAGTACTGTTGAACATCAGGTCCCACTCAAAAACTGTAGGCAGCATATCTGGTTGGGTGTATTTGTGAAGTATTCACAGATGTGATGTGAATGCTTCCCAGGGCTTGGAACTTAGAAATGTGGTATCAAGAGGGCTGCAGGGTCTCCAGTTAAGTATTCCCTAGGTTTTCCACCTCCGTGTTGATCACTCGGAATAAACCATAGCACAGGGTTGTCTTTGACTCAGTTTTACCATCTAAACCCATCTCTGCAGTAGATGTATACCATTACTTTGGGAACGTCTTTTCTCCAAATTCAGTTTAGAAAACAATGTAAACAAATCTAGTTCAGAAAGCAGTTGCTTTCAAAAAGTCAACCTTATAGAAGCATCTCCTGGAACCACTAAAAGAAATCACTTTTTTCATAAGACATTTTCCCTGGGTTTTCTCTGCCCTGCCCATAAATCAAAAGTTTCCTCCACTCTTGCCTTCTTCACCTACATTGTTGCTCCTTTACATTCTTTGATTTTCTTCCTCTTTAGCTTGTCTCCTCACTGAAGCTTTTCCATTAACTGGAAAGCATAACATTGACACCTTTGCAACAGTGGTATTTTTTTGTTAGATATGTCACACCATTTTCTTTATTGCTTATTTTCTTTATGGCTAGTACTTTCAGGGGCAGTTAGTTGTCCTTCTCCTACAGAACGAGGTACAATGCCAGCCCATGTTTTACTGAGCCAGTGGGCAGTGTATGCAGAAACATGATGGACTTGCTTCAACTGTATAACGAGAACTTCTCTGATGGCTGAGCTAGGAAGCTGGCAAGAGTCCATGGGGCAGTCACGTAGTACTCATTGAAATTCACTGTCACCACTATGGTATTTAATTAGCTGAGTTGTTGGAAACCAGCTACAGGGAAGTGAGAGTGAAATTCTGAAAGAAAGAAAGCAAGAAAAAAGAACAAAAGAGCCAGACAGTCTGTACTGATTCAGACAGAAGATAGGGTCAGTAGTACTTTTTCCATGAGCCCATTTTCAATAGCCTTGATTACAGAACTTGAATTAAGAAATATTTCTTACTGAACTGGTGCACACACACTCCACAGTTTTTTACAGAACACTTCTATTTATTGATATCAAGTACAAAGAATGTTATGATTGTGAGTCTAAATAATACTGTTATTCTCTCCTGTTAAAGCAGTGACTCTCATTTTTCATTTGTAGCTGAGGTGAGAGTTAAATTGCTGTTAAATAAGATGTCCTCATGAATTTCCCTAAGCTTGTATGCATAATATATGCTAGAAGTCAAAAAAGTATTGTGCTGGAAGCATCTTTTTATAAAATTTAAACATTTAGGTTGCAAGATTATATTATTTTATATAACTGATAACTTGAAGAAAATTTGTGCTGTGATGTTGAATAGGCTAGGCTAATTTCAGTTTAGCTTCATCCCAAATTCTTTGTATCTATGAAGCTCCTACAAGACCCTGAATACCCTACAAGACCCTCCTAATGGATGAGGGAAAGGCTGTGGATGTTGTCTACTTGAACTTCAGGAGAGCCTTTGACACCATCTCCCATGGCATTCTCCTGGAAAAACTGGAAGCCCATGGCTTGGACAATCTGCAGTGTGAGGTTCAAAACTGGCTGGATGGCAGACCAGGAGAGTGGTGGTGAGCAGTGCTGCATCCAGTTGGCAGCCAGTCAATAGCGGGGCTCCCCGGGGCTCAGTACTGTGGCCAGTCCTGTTTAATGTTTCTTGATGATCTGGATCTGATGAGGGGATTGAGCATATCCTCAGTATGCTCGCAGACAACACTAAATTGAATGCGATTTTTGATCTGCTGGAGGGCAGGAAGGCTCTGCAGAGGGATCTGGACAGGCTGGATCATGGGCCAAGGCCAGTGCTGTGAGGTCCAACAAGGCCCACTGCTGGGTCCTGCCCTTGGGTCACAGCAGCCCCAGGCAGTGCCACAGGCTGGGGCAGAGTGGCTGCAAAGCTGCCCACAGGAAAAGGACCTGGGGGTGCTGGTGACAGCAGCTGAACATGAGCCAGCAGTGCCCAGGTGGCCAAGAAGGCCAATGGCATCCTGGCCTGTACCAGCAACAGTGTGGCCAGCAGGAGCAGGGCAGGGATTGTCCCCCTGTACTCAGCACTGGTGAGGCCACACCTCAAATTCTGTGCTCAGTTCTGGGCCCCTCAGTACTATAAAAAAGACATTGAGGTGCTGGGGTGTGTCCAGAGAAGGGCAACAGAGCTGTGAAGGGTCTAGAGAGCTCCTCATGAGAGAAATCTATGACATCTTATGTATTCTCTACATATTTGTTTTCCATTTGAATAGGAAATTGTGCCTCTCAGCACATTTCTGTGTTCTATGGATTTCTTGGTTGTTCAGTTATATGAGTCTATGTTCAGTAAATTTTGCTCTTCCTTGTATCTATTTTAGATTACTTTGCTGGTTGTGACTGGAGCTCTGCACTTTTTAGGTTTTACTCTTTGTCTTGTGAAGTAACATTGTTTATAATTTTGAGCTTTCAATTCACATTTTGTTTACTTTTGACTAATGATAATCACCTAAGAATTTGCATTTTCAACTCTGTGATTTTGTGTGTGCAATTAGTGCCCAAGAAACAGGAGAACTTCATTGTGAGAGTAATTTTGATAATTTCAAAGATGACAGCTGTTAGTATGAATTTACCAAGGTTTCTATTCCTTAGGTTTTACTAGGTTTGAATGAAACACAACAGTAGGCCATGATTTCTGAGAAAGGAAGGAAAATTTCTCTAAGTGAAACAGTGAAATAACTGAATATAGTGCTCACAGCAAAGAGCAGGCTTATTACCAAGTCTGTTCTTTTTTCTTACTCTCCAAAAGCTGAACTGTTCACAAAAGCATCCTTTACTGCCAGTACCCAGACAGCCACATCACGATATTGAACCAGATTGAAGCAGACAGAAGTGAGTCAAAGATATCCTGATGTTGTCCTCAATTTTTCCCTGCCAAAGGTATGGTGGTTGTGGTAAGCTGTTTCAGCTCTTGGTTTCCAAAGCTGCTAAAAAATAAGTCTAAAAGTCACAGAAAGCTATGGGCTTTTTTGTTTCCTAGATCTGCTGAGCTTCCACAAATGCTACAAACTTTCTTGAGATGCATGCACAATGTGTGAAGTCTTCAAAATGCCAAGCACATTATCTTATGTGGAAAATGCAGTCTATACAGATAAGGAAGATGCTTATTCCTACAAAAATATTGTTAACATGGCTGCAAGCACCCTGTCTAGCCTTGGAAGGAGGTTTCTTCCATGGTCACCTTTTCCTGCAACAAGTGGGAGAATTATGATGTTTTCAGCCTCCTTCCATTCTAGTTTATTATCATGGTCTTCCTCTTTATCAGCTCATGAGTTACTTGTCCCCTCTTGTTCTTGGGCATGTATCTTCTCTTTGTCTATTGAAAACTTGGATGGTTCATCTCAATTTCTTCTGTCATGAAAAATGAAGCGGAGAGGTAATTTAAAAAACTCCAGACATTACAAGAAGTGTAAAAGAAAGTTTTAAAACTTTCTGTATGAAGTAAGATAAAACAATTTTAAATATTTAGTAGCAGAAATACATTTTTGAATTGTTACTTTTGACATATTCAAGATTAAAAATAACATTTGTCGCATTTTTAGCAAAAAGTTAAACACGTGTTCATGCTTTTCTTGCAGGCAGCCAAAAGAATTTTTAAAATCAGTATTAAAATTTACAGGCTTTGATTCAAGCTAACCAGTGGAAATAAGCATATAATGGGTTTTGACATTGTCTTTTATTGGTTTTAAGAGCAGTTTCCTTTGTCTTTGCTTTACCTTTCCAAAAAATACACCAACATTCTTTACAACTGGGAATTTTGGTAGAAATTGATCACTGCTTGGAGAAAAAAGGCAACCAAGTTATTTAAATAAACCAGGTGAAATCCAGCCATAGGCTATGCCAGCAAGAAGGAAAATAAAAAAGAAAAAAAATAAAATGTTGCCTCCAAAGCAGGTTAAAAAGAGGAATACATTCTGTGTGGGTATAAACTATATTTGTACCTGTTACTGTTTTGTGGGACTTTCAAGAGTAAACTGGAGAGGAGGACTTTTTCTGTGCTAAGGGCTGTACTTGGTACTGCTGCATTGAGTCTAAAGGGAGAGCAGGACCTATGTCCAATGTAACATCTGTGAGAGGCTCTGGCTGGCTGTACCTGTCTCTCAAGGCATTGGCTATAAATTATTGTACCATGTTTCATGTTTAAGTAACTTACTTAACTACTTACATGGAATATTTTGCAGCAACTAACAGGAATGCTGTCTGCTGTTTTTCTCCAGCAGTGCCACATTACTGTAACAAGGGATTTCTCAGTTAATTTTAAAAGGAATTCTGCTTTTCCAGAGGCTGCCCAGCCAAAACAGGCTGAAAAGTGAGACAGATTTTGCAAAACTCATCCACCTGTTAATAACCTGAGCATGCATAGCCATAAACCTTGGAAGAAACTGTTTCCAGAAACTCTGTGCATCTGTAGGGGGTCATAAAGGAAAACCAAGAATATCATTTGGAGGGACAAGACTACGTGTCTTCCATCATCAGCACTAACTTGTGGAGTTTTAGCCCAGTTTTCTCTGCCAAGTGCTGTATCTTTTTTCCATTTAGAGTCATTTTTAGTAGCTGAAATATACCTGATCAAGAGTTCATAATCCTTTTCTGTTACTGGGCTCTTGCTTCAAGTAAATACCCCATTGCTTTCTCATTAGAGGGAGAAAGTAGTGATTTATAATCCAGCTCTGTGATATAGCTGGCTGTAATTAGAAAATTCTTATGAGTCTTTGTTCTGTTGACATAATTTGAGGAGAATAAGATGTGAGGAGAATAAGTTATTATAAGTCTGTTTTTGAAAAGTTAATATAGCTTGTTTTAGTAATGATTTCCCAGTTGTTTGACATTGAAAAGACTGGAAAAATATACACTTAATTTTTCAAATAAAGAGTCTGCAATTAATTTACCCTAGGCAAGGTGAAATTGTTTCAGTAAATGAGACAATTTTGCTATTTATGTCCTTGGATTTTATTATGTCAGACATATTAAAGTCCCATAAACTGAGGTTCCAAGAACTCATTCACCTGCAATCAGTACTCTAGTTTTCCATATACCAAAAAAAAAAAAAAATCTGGTTCTTTGAAGCCTTATAAAAATCTTGTCCTAAATTCCCTGTGAATTACTTTAAATTTTGTTTTCCTTTACAGGTAGATAAAATACATGCCAGGAAGTCCAAACTGATTCAAATTTATTTGTTTTTCTTTCTCCATTTCTTCCAAGGAGCCTCCTTTGGAATCTTGTTTATTTGTTTATTTCTGCTCTTTAGTGCCAGAGCACTGCTTGTGTTCAATGTCTTACTGGAAAAAAAATTATGAATGCTTTCAAGTTACAGTAACAGCATTCTCTTTGCATTTACAGGAGAAGAAAATCAAAATTAAAGTTGACTTGCTGGCTGCTAAAGAAAGTCAGAGAGGGAAATGGTGATTATTCAAACATGAAAACCTATGGTAAAAGCATAGAATTTCAACATGTAGTGGCATATTGATAAATCTTAATCATGTTGATCACTTTTTAAAAAAAATTAAAATTAGAGTGGAAATTAATACAATTGAAGTGGAAAATAATAATGAGATGTGGATTCTGTGAGACACTGGAAACCCAGTTAATATTAGTATACTAACTTTTGTTTATACAGAAGGTTAGAAGTGTATAAGTCTACCTAATGCACTGGAAGGGAGGGGTATGGGAACAGCAGGGATCAGTGGGCACTGGGGCTGTTGGACTGGACATGGAGAACTGGGGATGAATCCTAATCCTACAGGAGTAACAGGCAGTGCTCCTGAACTGTGGCCTGAATATCAAATTTGTCACTACTTCCACTGCTGGAGAAATCATGTTGTGAAACTGGGATGGCCAGCAAGCAGAAATATTCAAAGAACTCCTAAATTGGACTTCAGTACTCTTGGTTTTGCTCAGCTTTAAATGCTGAAGACCTCCTTTTCAAAACCCTGTGATGCATGTGTCTCTTGTCAGGAGCTCAAGATCTACAGTGGGCAGGCACCAAGTAGCTTGTTTGTATACACTACTGGTGTGACTCAATGCTGAGTTTTTTTGTTTTGTTTTGCTTTGTGTTTTTGGTTTTGTTTTGTTTTGATAGTAAAGCACAGGACACAACCAAGCTGATAATAAGTCAAAAACTTAACTGAGCTTTGACAGAAAACATTGTAAAGTCATGCAAAACATTGTTAAGTCATTGCATGCAGGTTTAACCAGCGGAAACAACATAAAAACCTAGAATCATCATTGTCTGTGGCTAGGTAGGAGGTCTAGAGAAGAGGGTCCTTGCAATAATTTCACTGCATTGATGATGCCAGGGTCCGGCTTTGAGTGAGTTAGAATTTCTCTGCTGATTTTTTAAAAAAATTACTTTTGAGAAATTCTCTTTTGTATTTGGATGAGTGAAAAATTAATAACTTACACTGAAATCTGAGGATGAATCTTAGAGTTTCCCTGGGAGGAAAATTTGCAGATTTCTCATCTTCCCTCACTTTTTCTTCTTTTCTTTGTTATCTGTAGAAAGATACCTGACATTCAAAGACGCCTGTGGATGAAGCTGTACATTCACACCCACCAGAAAGTCGATGAAAAGCTCTTCTGGCCTTGTCATTTGCTTGAGAAGGCTCCACTCAGGTTTTTATGAGCTGACAAATTATTGGAAAACATGTGACTACAAAGTGCTGAGGAACAAATTTGTAATCCTTTGTAATACAAGCATTAACAATTTGAAAAAAATCCAGACTACTCAGGCACAGCCATAGATACTGTGTTTTTCAGACAGTGGAATGGCACAATACAAAGCTTTTCCCAGTAGCTGGTGTCTGCTGGCATTTATTCTTCCTGTGCTTTGCTGGCTTTGAAAATTGCATAGTAGCATAGGTTTCCCCTAGTCGTGTGCTTATTTGTTAAGGCTTCTTGCTTAAATACTAATGATCAAAACTAACCTACCTGACTTTATGGATGAAAGAAGACTGCAACAGCATCGCTTCCATCACAGGTGTTGGTGGAGCCATTAGGAAACCATTTGGCAGCACTATGCAGTTAAAGTTGGAGTCACCTTTGGCTGGCGCCAGTACACATCAGTTACCTTATCTCACTGGTTTGCTCCATATATGTCAGTCAAGTGAGAGCAATGTTAAAAACACCATGTTAAATTAAATAGCAGAGTGTATTTTTGATTTAAAGGTCTAGTCAGCTGCTTTCATAGTCACAGAATGCTTTGTGTTGGAAGGGGTCTTGAAGACCCCTTCCAACACAAAGCATTCTGTGACTATGTTTCAGTCTCCCTGCCATAAATAGGAACACTTTCTGCTGAAGGAGGTTGCTCAAAACTGTATCACACCTGGCCCTGAACGTTGCCAGGAAAGTGCAAACAAAACTTCTCTAGACAACCCTGTTCCAGTGCCTGACCACCTTCAAAACAAAGGATTTTTCCTAATGCCCAACCAAAACCTAGCCTCTTTCAGTCTAAAGCCATATCTGCTTCTCCTCTTGCAACATGCCCTGGACCTGTAATCAGCATCTCTTTAAAGACAATTTTTTCACTGAGATCTTTAACCATTTTTCTGTGCAGGTCACTACTAAATGATTGATAATCTGAAAAACACAGGTCTAGTTTTTCTTCTACAGCTAAGAACAGAATGCCTTGTAAGTGTGTGTATTTCTTCTTATTCATAGAACAGCTTGTTCCTATAGCACATGTAATTAAAATAAATGCAAAATAGAGGATCTTTTTTATCTTCACGCTAGTTTCTCACTTGTGAAATTCCCTGCATAACAGAGATCAGTAATGTTTCACAACCCTTAACTTATGTTGACATACTGATCTTAACCTTATTCTAAATCTTTTTTAAATTCTGGTTGGGTACACGAGCTGTATTTTATTATTTCAAGTTATTCGTGTTGTTGTACAAGCAGCACAAATATTTATGAAAACACTAAAAGTGTGTTTTCCCTGGATAGTCATCCATGCTGTTTTGAAAGAATTTTTTTATAAAACTGTGCTGAAATAGGTAGATTTGCAGAATGCTCAGACTGAATAGAGATGTGTTTAAAACTTGACTAGAAACAATACTTTGAAACCTAAGTCTCAGACTTTACATGTGGCTGTACTGTGCTATCTTTCACAACTTTGCCATCTTAGTCAGCTTCTGTCCATTCTAAGATTTATAAAACATGATTTCTGATAGAAGCCAGATCCATATACCAGTTAAGGGGATAGATTTGTAGGAATCTCTAACACTGAAAAATGTGCTTTATTCCCATGAAGAAAAAACAAGTGTGTTTGTATAGTGCAGAAGGTCAGTTAGGTGTAGCAACCTGACCTTGAACTTCAACCTGATAAGTCTAGTTCTGGGATGAATGACTGCTCTGAAAAGCTACTATCAAAATGCAGTTTTTTCATCGCTGCTGTTCTTCTCTCTCTCTGCCTTCAGGAGTCAAGGGTCACAGATTTCTGGTTGAAATCATGAGTAATCTGAACAACTCTGATTCCTTCCTGTTGGTTCCTGGAACAGTTACATATTCTGGGCACATTAAAGGAGCTATGAGAAGATGAAAAAGGATTATTTACATGTGGATGGGTTACTGTGTACTTTTTGCATGGTACATTTTCTTTCTGACACCTATTATCATTCTCTGACACCTGTTGGTGATATAAGGTACCACTTAGTGTGGTAAGAATCTACATTTGGTGGGCTTATTTCTTATTTTTTCAGAAAATAAAAGCCATATAAGAATGGGTTTATTTTCCTTTTCTTTTTGATGGAAATCTTTAAAAAAAAAAAAAAAAGGCTGCTTTGCAACTTAAGGAGCTGCTTTCCTAACTTAGAATCTTTGTGGAACTGTTCACATGCATTTAGCCATTATTTCTGTATTGAACTTTTACTGCTTCAGGCTGCTAGTGGACAATCATAAAAAGTTCTATATGAAGCTTTCCTGGTGTAAACTGGGAATACTGAGTTTGGATATTTACTTGGCCCATTCACCACTTTGACTCTGTAAAATTTTGAGGTACCACACATGAGAGCAAGAGTTTATCTGGGTGTGTGCAAATGCAAACCATTAAAGTAAATGAAAAGGAAAAGCATTTTTTCCCCTTCCTCTACATATGCCAATGCTTAAAATCAATGCTGTTCCTTGAAATAAAAACATTAAAAATAGTGTGATTTGTTTTCCATGAGGAGTGCCTCACTTTAGGAGTGATCAGCAGTTAGGAAATATGAAGAGTTTCACACCCATTTCTTTCCCTAGTCTTATTTTCCCTCTCCTCTATTCATATTGGTTTCACCCCTGCCTGATTTTAACAACAAAATTTGCCGGTCAAGGAATGTGCATATTTTAAAAATTTTTGTCTGAGATGTTTGGCAAGTTGCAATATTTGTCATTTCCCCAACTCCTCATACCACAATGACCGTTGTATTTTTTTTTTTTCTGCCAGTGAATGTAATAATCCTTTTTTTACAACCCTATCCCAAATATAAATTAAAAATAAGCTCAATATAATTATGTTAAGCATAACTTTGTGGTTGTGGCTAATTTTTATTTCCAGGAAGGGATAGAGAAGGCTAGGAACAATTTAAGATTCATGTCCAACCTTGGCTTCAGATAGAGGGCTTTGTTAATGTTGAATTTGCTTTGTTGCTGAAAGGAGGGGAAAACCCTTCTTGTCGCCAGAGATTAAATACTGAATGACATCATTAGGACTCAACAGAATCCTGGGATCTTATGAAGCACTGGTCTGCTTTTCTTTCCTCTTTGTCCCTTTTCCTCTTCTTCTTCTGTTTTCCTTTTTTAAATGGGAACAGTGATGTTCAAAGTCATTACATTGCTGATGAACCATTAAGTCACTCAGCCTTGTTTAAATAAGTGTATTTCACATAGGCATACAAGCCAGCAACAGTCATTGTCTCTTAAAAGTGGATCCTGTTTGCTGAGCTACATTGCATATGCCTGCTTTCATTAAAAAGATATATTTCCAAAGACTTAGCTTTACAAAAAGTATGGAGAAAAGGTGATGGAATTTGAAGGCTTCTAGGGGGAAATCCGAACATATCTTGCTGTCACTGTATTTTCAGTACTTTTCTTGTAAGGCAAGATTTGTAAGGCGAATAAATCTGCGAAGATTTATTTATGGGATGAGCTTATGGCAGGACAAGTCATCTCAACTGAACCAAGCAGGAGCTCTTATGGTATTGGGAGTAAAGGCTCTTCCAGAATGGGTGCCTTGAATAGTTAGGAATGTGATGAGAGAAAATATTCCTCTGAAACTTCTCATTTATTTCTCTTCTCCTGTCAAATACCTTATAGCAACTGAGGGTATGTTGCTAATTCCAAGTTACCTCATTAAACTGAATATAATCACAACAGTGAAGGAGTGGGTTATGAATCATTTGCCACCAAAACAAAGGGATATAGATAATTAGGCCATCATAAGGCTCTGACATCTTGTACTTTCAGTGAAGTAAATTCTAGGTATAATGTAGATGGTTTTATGACAGATTTTACACCACTGTAGTAAATATGGTCTGGTATTAAGTATTTAGTGGTTATTATTACATCAGATAAGGAACCTGCCACTGGCCTGATTCAGGCATCATTTGGGTGGCCAAGAATATAGAGAGGATTATCTAGTAATGATCTGCTGGATTGAGCTCAAACTGCTCTACTGCCAGCTGCTGTGTCTGATCAACTTTCCAAAAATATGATCTGAGTCAGCTGGTAACTTCTTTCACAGAATTTTGTTTCAGACTGACTTGCATCATCTTTTAACTAAAATGAAAACAGCCCAATGCTTCACTATCATCCATGTAGGTCATATACTGCCTTCAAGTATTCTTCCTCTTTAGCAGTTGAAGCTGTATTTTCTTATTCTACAAAATAATTAGTGGTGTTTGTTAACCTCAAGTAATTTAGTTGGTACTGTTTCCACCTCTCGTGGTGTCAGAAGTGCAAGCTGTGGCATATAGTCAGGATGCTTGGTGGGCTCTGATCAGTAATTTACTTTCTTGTAGTGCAAAGTCCTCTTTAGTCTGACACTTGTGCTGCTGTCGAAAGCAATGAGGGTCGGCAGTTGTGGTGACAAACTAGTTTTGACAAGCTTAATGACCCCAATGAAGAAAAGTCTGCAGCTTGGATAGCCACTGCAGGATAATTGGTTTGCTCAGCCAAACAAGAAACATGTTAAAATCCCAGATCCTCTCTGGCAGGCCAATTACACCATTCAACAAGAGGCGGAAGGTTGCCATTAGCTTCTAAAGTGATACAAAAGCATCAGTAGGCTGTATTTCAATCAATTTAGTGTGCTTTGGTGGGATATCAGGAAACTGAAGGAAACAACAGCCTTTCAAACAGAGTTCATGCTATACATTGTAGAAACCAAAGACAAAACTTCATAAGAGCCTTTAGACTTTTATGGACAATAGTGGCTTGCAATGTTGCAGGTAAGTATGTGTATATTGTTTTAGATAGATGCAAAAGACTTATTCAGGCTTTCCCTGGGTTTTCAGACTGTAGGACAAAGCAACCAAAATGAAGAAATTAAGTAATGTTAGAACAAAATAACAACTGGCATGCAGTTAATGAAGAGTGTTAATGTTTGATCTAAACATATCTTTTTCTATAGAGAATGCAACGACTACAGGGACATAGCCCCAACATCAGCATCTCATAATTGCAGTGTATGCTGTTAATCAAAAGGTCACTGCTAGCAGAGCTAGCAAAGGTTATCAGATCTGCAGGCTTTTTATAAGTAAACACTAATGCAGGAAAAGAATTATTATGGCCATCTTACCAGCAATATCATCATCACCAACGTTCTTCTTAATTTCTGGGCTCTAGTTCCCCCTCTGAGTAGCAAAGTTGAAAGTAAATAAATGAAACCCTCACTTTTTCTGCAGATGGTCAATTTTCTAGGGGAGGCACAAGTTTCCAGTGCAGTACACTCTCTTTGAGTTATCCCCAAGGTCTGAAATTCAATTGTTCTTCAAAGATAAACATTCCCGTTTCAATGCTTTATTAGTATATAAGATAGAAAAGGAAGAACAGAATACAGATATCACAGGCGTTTTCCACAGTTCTGCTGGTATGACTGGAGACAGGAAGTGCTCAGTCTAGCATGATCCATCCTGAACCTGCCCATTCACTTCAGTTTCTTGATTCTTCCAGATCTGTAAAACCATGCCAGTTTTCCCTCTCTCTTCATTTCCTCCTTCCCACACACTCTTCTAGTGTGGTTGTTACCTGAAAATAATCAGGCCTCTCTATCTATGGAGTTATTAATTACAAATGCTTATCAAATTTATCAATCCACTTTACATATTTGTAATATAAATACCAAATTTGCTTACCCTGCCTTTGGACATCTGTCTAGCAAGATGATAACCTTTTCCATAGCGGTGTGAACACAAACTTACTTTGAAACATGAACTCCAAAGAGGTGAAGTGCAATAAAGCTCTTCTGCTGTATTTTTAACTGATTTTCTGGCATACATCAACACGCACTTTTAGCATTGCACCTGATTAGGAAATGAGCATAATCCAGGCTCAGCATTAATATTCTCTTTCAATTAGCTAATGTAAGCTTCATCTGCTGTTCATTCTCAATAAGTTCTCATGTTGTGCACTTACCTGTATTTTTATCATCTGGCTTTGTGCTAATGGTACAACCAATTAAAATAGAAAATAAGCTTTGTATTGTCAGTTAAGAAAAACCAAGCACAATGACTTTGTCCAACAGTGCAAAAATAGCTCTATTATCTGTTGCAGCTTCTCCAAAACATCCTTTCACAGTGGGAAAAGATTAATTCAAAGACTATTGAATGCTGTAATAATTTGCAGGGATTGAGGTAAATGTTAAGTTGCCCTAGGGAAATTCATATTAAGAAGAATGTAATGTCCACAAAAAAGAGGAGAAAAAAAATGCTTAACTTCACAAGGATAGTTATTTACTGAGTCATCCTTTTGTTTTCCTTTGATGAATTTTGAAGCTTTTTTTATCCTTTCTCTAAGAAAATTGCACAGCTCATCCCTTGTGCATCTGAATCTGCAGGTATTTGGGCATTTTGTTCTCTTTGGCTGTACTCACCAGCAATTAAAATTAGGCAGTCACTAACCTGCTATTATCTAAAATGTCCTCTGGGTGTTCCACAACCAGTTGTGGTGTCAGACATGCCACTTAAATGAATCAAGTCTAGGAACTCACTGATTGAACACTTCACTTGAGAAAGGGCATGTGTACTTACCCTTAGCAATTATGCCATGTGTACTGATCTTATTTTTCTTCCTGCTCCTATTTTGCTCATCTCATTCTTCTGCTTGGCCCTGCATGTTTTGGACTGGCTTCTCTCATCCTAGCTTTGGATTAATTCCCAAGGTGTTTTGCTTCTGTAAACCTTTTGAGGCTTCCCTTGAAAATTTTCAGTTTCATGATAGGAACAAAATCATTGCATGATATGAACAAAACTGTTGCATTTATCAAGGCTTGTGATTATTCCACTGATACCCTGCATTTATTGCTGAATTCCTGTATTCACTCTTTCTTGCCCCTCTTCTCTAATGATCACCTAAGGTTTATTATAGCCAAAACCTCAGTTGCATGGTGAGAACCTCTTCTGTGTACGATGTGTTAGACCACATCCCTCAACTTTTTTATTGGATTATTCCTCAACTTTTCCTCTATTAAATTTTTCATTGTTGAACAGCTTTTTTGGCTCAGCTGAGGGAACTGTGAACCCTCACAGTCCGTTCACTACAGCCCTTTTGTCACAAGGATTTTGATTGCATAAGGCAGCATCTCAGTAGATGGGACTGAAGTCCCCTGTTATATGAGTGACTTAAGTACAGGGATCCACATAGTTTTGCATTACCTTGTCTTCTGTTTTTGGAAACTTGAATCTTTTTGTACCATCTGTGTGGCAGAAGAAATAACCCTGTAGTGAGTCAGAAAATACTGTCATTGGCATTTTCTTGAGCCAGAAGCTGTTGGCTGCTGAGCTCTTAAGAAAAAAAAAAAAAAACCATATTGTGCCCTAACTGCAGTTTTCCAAGCAGCGAGTGTGTGCCAGAAGCTCTGCAGAGCACAATGGAGCTCCAAGCCTTGCCTCCTGTTGGCAACAGCCTTGCCTTGGCTGTTCAGTCTGTGTTTTGTGTACTCAGCCTTGCTCTGAACCCCGAGTCCTGTCCCTGGTAATCAGACATATCTGTTGATTTAGGTATAGCCCTGCCTCCTTTCAAACCAAGGTCTAACCCAAGTATTTGTGCTCCCAGATTCTGCATCACATTGTTATCTCAGTCATCAGCCTTAACTCACTGGGGACAGTCTGAGTGAAGGGACTGCATTTGACCTGAGAGCAGCCATGGTCCAGCCCAGGCTTGTGGCTCTACCCTGGCCAGGCCTTGCCTGCAATACAGCCCAAACTACCTTCACAGTGTGATTTCTGCTGACACCAGATGTTTTCTTCTATCTGTGTGAGCATGTCTGCAGGAGACAGGAGGTTCTGGTGCATGTAAATTGAGTTGCAGGTGGTGCAGGATGTACTCAACTTGTTGGAACCAAGGGATGAGCCTTGCTGGCATTAAATGGAATGTCACGAAGCCATAAACTCTAGCTATTACATTAAATTCATGCTGCTTCATTTCTCTGTTGGTTTTTGGTTTTTTTTGTGTTGAGAGGGAGGAGGAAGAGAAGGATCAGCAGCCTTGTTTTCTTTCCTGTTGTATGTACAAATTTGTTCTTTGCACTTGGGTACACTGCACCAAAAGGAGGAAAATAACATCTAAGGTATATATCTTCTTTTTTGGGCAGTTTTTACTGTAATGGGATCTCAGCAAAAATCTTTCTCAAGATTTTTGTGACAAGGCACAAACAGGCAAGAGGATTTGGTATCCTGGAAGGAAGATGTTACCTATTTTCTGCTTTTGGCATTCCTTTTGACTTCTGTCTTTTACATCAAATTATCTTTCCTTTAATTTTAAATTCAAAGCATATTTAGATTTTAGTAAATGCTCCTGCAAAGAAACAGTAAACAGTAAGCAACACTTATACCTTGTCCAACCTTTAGCCTCTTCCATTGGTTTTCTTATCCCTAACTCACACCCATCAGTCAGTTCTGTTGGTTATTTTGAAAATTAATTTGCTTATGAAGCCACACCACACTGAAGAACTGCATTGCCAGTACATGAAGTCTTCTTCTACACAGTCATGGATTGTCTGCTTCACATCCACATGGTCTTCTGTCTTGCCCTTTTGAATCTGGAGAGCTTGCTCACCAGGTGGGTTTCTGTAAGCTCTCCTAGCTCTCTTTTTAATGCACAGGCTTATAAAATGTGGGAGTCTGAATTGTCATGAATTTTGAGATTTAGTTGCAGATAGTCAAAAGCATATTTTCCACTGAACAAATTCAATGAAGCAAAAAAGCTTCTTTCTGCCTTTATTCTTATTACACTTCCCAGCAGGGCAGAAGATTAAAGAATGCATACTCCAGATTTGAAAAGAATTTCTAATTTATGTTCTTTCTCAATAAAATACGTGGCTTAATCCTTTCTTTAAAGCTTTATTTCTTTCTCTCTTGCCTTTTTTTTTTAACTAATTGAACAAACAGGCCCTAATTGAAAAAAACCTGAGAGTGTTAAGCAGTCAAGAATAGAAAACAGTTACTGGGCTAAAAAGTACATTTTGAGTGTTGATGGAAATTTTTATACAATTTAGTTGTGGGGCAAGAAATAAACCTCCTTGACTCTTTCCTATTGTGATGGACTCCTGCTGATTAAAATGCAAGCACTTTTGCCTCATTTTCCACAACTGTTTTTTTCTGCGAGTGGTTTGTATTTTGCCCTGAAAAGACAGCTGTGCAAGTAGCTCTGATCAGAACTGGAGAAAGTGAGGATTGAAAAGTGAGGATGTTTAATTGTATTATTGATTTCCCCTTTAGCAGGGGAAAAGAGGGAGGAAGAGGTAAGGCTACATTGCTAAACAGCTCAATTTCACTGTAATCTTTTGGTCGCTTAGTTTAAATCACCTATTACATATCAGAGTGCAGAGGCAAGTTCTTGATATGATTTTTAGACTAATTCAGCAGAATTCTGCTGTTAATGCCCTTAAAGGTGCTGCAGAGCTGTTCAGTCAGCTACATTATGAGTTCAGGCTTTATAATTATCTTGGCTTATGACCTAAGGATTAAGAAACTACTTGTAATTCTACATTCCTTGCATATTCTGAATTCTCACTGACTTCAGTGAAAGTGGGGTATATTCAAGTAATGCAGAATTAGGACCTGGTTAATATGACAGAGCTGTTTGAGTATGGGCTGGCAGTAATGCAGCCATGCTAGGGTTGTTTAGGAATTCACCTTTGCCCCAGTTTAATTTGCTTAAGTTTCTGCTGAATAGTAGATTTTGAGGAGCTTTCTGGTCCAGATTTTTTCAGTAGCCATAGATACAAATCTGGATACTTTTCAGTAAAGCGCCAGTTAATCTGATTTAAAAGTAATGGAGTTGTTTAAAAAAGTTCTGGAATTCAGAAAATAAACATTAAAATGTGAATTTTCTTTACTTTCTAATTATTTAGCTTTGGGGTTTGTGGAGTGGCTTTTTGGTATTACATAGCATATTTTGATTAAGTATGCTTCCAAGTGTTCCAGTGAGTGCATTACAACTGTAACCCCAAATTAGCCCTTTCAAGTGCCTGAAAATGTTGAATATTTACTGATGCATATAGCCTTGATTGCAACTTCTGTATGATTTACTTGCATCCAAATAGTTAAAAGTATCACAAGGTAATATATTCTTGTTTGCTTCTTGTATACAATTACCAGGATTAAAACCTCTCATAAATGTCAGTGAGATGGCATTATCATGGTAGAGAGTAAGTATTGTGAAACAGAGGTAGAAGCAATCAGTATGAGTCATGTCTGTTTTCCTTAAGGATGGAAATTTGAAATTAGTAATGTAGTTAGAGGACAGCCAAGTAATTCTTATGGCTATGTATACAAGTATACTAGATGCCATAGCTATAAAGATGCACGTGTTATATTTTAAGGGAAGAAAAACTACTAAAAAGCAGTACAAGAAGTAAAATTTTGAAATACTACCTATAAAGTTGTGGTCACCATGGCACATTTGTTAAAAATCATAATTACTGGCAGAGGTTCTGCCAGAGTGTAACAGAAACAGTCCTTTCTCCATTATGAACTGAGTGGACCATGAATACATCATGAATTGAATAGTTTGAACTTATTAATTCCATAAGAAACATTCTAGAAGCTCTATCTCTTTGATGGAAAAGAGTCAAGTAAATTTTGACAAATGAAATTTGCAAAAAATTCTGTCCCCGATGAGGTTGATGTTGCATAATGGAGAATCTCAGACTTTTTGGTCCTTGAAATCAGTGTGCTTCCTATGTATCCTTATGAAAGAGCATACTTTGAGAAAGGTGCTTCTCAAACCACTCAAACTGGCACAGTTTAATCCTGTTATTTTCACTATAAAGTATTCTACTTAGATGCATAAAAAATTTGTTTATGTTGGAGGTTACATATGATTGAGCCAATTTGGCAGACGAAAATAGTGTAGCATTTATGTAAATATTGCAGTAAAATTAATTGTCTTTTTAGTATATTGTTTGGTGCATTTTTTTAGTGAAAGTTGAACTTCTAAATTCAAGTCCAGGTTTGGCCCAGCAAATTTCCTTCTACTAATGATGACTCTTGCTGTATGCATTGTGCTTTTTTCTCAGGCACTTCAAGCTGAACACTGCTTAATGTAAACAAGTAACCCATTAAATTATGCTTTATGCTTTTCCTTTAATTAAACCACTTCTACCAGGCCCTTTAAGTTATATCAGTGTCAGTTTGCCAAAAGTGGATCCAGTCAAGTTGTTTTTTTTCTGGGAAAACAAAAGTACGTAATTTCTTTGGACATGAAGTTAGCACGTGCAGAGATGTTCCACAGTATCCTGGCATATTTTATACTGTATCAAATGCATGTTTGCATTTGAGTGCAAATGCTGCACTTAGGAACTATCAATGCATCTCTTACTGCCCATTTTGCTCTTGACAGTGATCTAATGGCTTTTTTAATTAAAAAAAAAAAAAAAAACAAGCAAAAACCAACCCAAACTAAGAAAGTTAAGGTTTGACTATCTAAATAATAAATAGAGTTTACCAAGAGACCCTGTGCCAGATAGCAGCTGGCCTTGTGTACATTTGCTGTGAAAAAAAAGAGCCTCCATACCCAGATTTGTAGAACACTGTGCTGAGTTTCACAGTATCAGCCGTGAGCTATGCACCCTAAGTGAGAATTTACTGAGAATTGACTTAATGCTTTTCTGCCTATAGTATCCTTTATCACTGAAAAGTGGCAATTGGGTGTTAATATTTTCAAATAACTGTAAGAAAAAGTACTATGTTAGTATTTGTAGAACTGCATGCATGTTTGTTTCCGTTTTCAGTCCCAATATACATGTTTATAAATAGGATAGGACAGGACAGGAAGGAATTAAATACTCTTATGTCTAGGATAGAAATAGATATTTGTATGATGTTATTATTTATAGAAAACAAAATGAATCATGTATGATAATTTTGACATGGAGTATGGTGAGGAAGAATCCTCAAAACAGTTTCTTTCCCATTTCAACTTCCTGGTTTCAGAGCTTTCCTGATTATTTATTCCTTTTTTCCCTAGTGTAATAGAGGTCAGATTTTAGTCCTTTGTGAATTTCACAAAGAACAAATTCTAAACCAACAGAATCTTCTCAGTGAGAATATGATTTACATTACCTCATCTCCATATTTAAAAGCCTATGGTCTCAATTTATGGTGTATCTCTGGCACGAAGTCCTGTAGAGAAGAGAATTACAGAACTACAGAAGGGAGAGGTAACTACATACCTGAAAGGAAATAGCTGGTTTTTTAGTTGACAGAAAGTTGTTTGGTTCTTGCATGTCTACCAGAAGGAAAAATTATTCAAATGCATAGGACTTCTCCAGGGCTTAATGACAATAGTGGCTGCCTCAGTAGTGAATAACTTTTAATAGAGAAAGCTGCATGATTACAGATGATAGCTTCAGTTACTTGAGACTCAAAGACAACCTTTTAGAAAAGCTAAAGAGGAAGAGAAAGAAAGGTGTAAAACCAGGAAGAAAAAAAAAAAAAAAAAGCAAACACACTCTTCTAAAAGGAAGCAAAGAAAGAATTCCCAAAATGTTCATTTTTCGTCTAATAGTTTCCATACCATATGGTTTTTGAATCAGTAGCAGCTGATGTATTCAGTAATAGTTCCTTTTGAAGAGACTTGTCATAATATTTACCTTCTCTACAGCAACAGAAATAGCTTCTGAGGCTGAAATGGCCATGCTTACTAAGACTGATGAAAACAAGAGACATTACCATGGTGAATGAATCTCTTGACACCATTATTTCAGGGATAAATAACATTCATTGCGCTGTGCTTAATTTCAACAGAGATATTTGTGTCCTTAGGCAACATAGTGTTACCTAGAAAATAAGGTTACATTGTGCCACAGATCTCTAGAACATGAGAAGTATGAAGACCTCTGGAGATCTGAAATGAAAAGGAAAAAAGAACATGCTAAATTTATCAAAAACACAAGAATAAAAAAGCCATCTGCAAAGAAAGTTTTCACAATGAAATAGTGTGGTAGGCAGGGACAGTTACTTACATACCTCTTCTTCTTGCACTGCAATTCGATGCCATCCTTTGTCCACTGTCCTGACAGAACTGACATCAGAATACCGATCTCCCTGGAAAGGAAATTGAAAGTAAATTTTATTGAGACACTCAGGTAATCTGTCTATATACAGAAATACTCAAGTGTGTGCAGTATGACCAAAAAAGTGAGAATTGTTCAGAGGGAATGAAGAAACTAGCTTCTCATGTGCATCTGTCTGAAAAAGTAGCCTGATTCAGTTTCCCATGTGAACCATTCTGTAGATTTTTGATCTGTTCTGATATGTCCTCTTTTCCATAGATTTCATTGCCTGTATAGCAGCATGTGTCTCTTCTTAAAAATACCTAAAAAGATGGATGCATTGGAAAACTGAAGTCAGATTAGGATATAGTCTATTAATCTAGATCAGTCCCTACACACACACACAAAAAAGCATTATGTGCTGCTTAGTCAGAAGCTCTTAAAATGTGAGCCTTATAGTTGTACACACTGACCAGTCCCATAAGTCTTAACCTGAATCTAATCTTATGAACTTTTTTCCTACATCTGTTGAGTATAATAGGCCTTTTAACTTAAGGTAGGAAGTACAATGCAGCTAAATAACAAATTACTTTCGATTTTGTCATGGTCTGTAATTATCTTTTGTTCACATTTATATTTATGCATGCTGGATCATAAAATTTTGAGGAATCTACCAGAAAAACATGAAGTGAGAATGTTGTGATGAAGGGAACCTTTTGTTTTTTTAAGAGGAACAAAGAAGTGTCTAATTACCTATGGTGCAAATTGTCATTGAAAGACTGGGCAAAGAAATATCTGCTATAATCTGTGTAACACATATAAACATAATCTGTCATTATTTACTAGAACAGTAAATTCCAAGACATTGTATAATTTCATAACTATAAAAGCAAAAACAAATGCCAGGCTTTGCATGGTTCTGAGGAAAAGATATGACTTTACAGAAGCTAGTGCATTCACCAAAGCATTCAGACTCCACATTAGACAATGTGTTCTGTTCAGATAGGCACTAAGGTGAAGTGCTGCTCTGAATGCTGCATTTTCTCCGATTTAAACACTTCCAGGGTTAAAAGCACAGTACTCACTTTGCTTTAGATGAACCTGGGCCTTTAAATCTCAGCTGTGGCTGCAGCCTCCCTTTCAGTGAGCGCCTGATGTCAGCAGTTTGAATGATGTCTGACACTAATTATGTGCCATTCCCAAGATTGCTAGGCTGGAGAATCTAGGGGTATAAAAAGCTATTTAAAAGGTTTTCATATGAGGTCTTACTCTCACTTCTTTTTGCAGAGCAGCACCCTGCCAATACCGTTGAGGAAGGAAAATGGTTACAAGACAATTAATGCTTCAAATGCATAGGTTTTGTTTGAAAGCCATATAAGGAACAGTTTTACTTCTGTTTCTGTGATAAATACAAAGCTGTGGAGAGATACCTTGTTCTTGTCATACCACCTGCCTTGGTGCTGACACAGAAGAAACTACATGGTCAGCATTTCAAAGCATTCGAAATTAATTGACAGATGGACATTGTTAAATAATTTATATGCCTTTTAGTTGCTAATGAATCTTAGAAAATGCTGCATGGCTATTGAATAATTCAAAGATTTGTTTTGGGACCTTATGTATGTGCAACTCTAGATTTATTTTCTCCTAGATAGTTCTTAAGAATACCATTCCTTCCATTTGCACATATGCATTCATGTATGATAGCATTTCCTGAAATCTAGGAAAGGCTTATGTTTTTATTAAGAGATCTCCCTTCAAAGTTTAAGATTTAAAACTTTTGCTTATCATGCTTGTGGTCATGACATGGTTTATGAATATTACAAAATTAAGCAAATCAAGCAGCTTGTCAAGCCAATCTCAGACAGTAATTTGCTGTTGCAAACCGGGTATGGATCAATACATTACATGAGTCAGTACAGTGTTCTGGGGTGAGTGTCCCTCTCTTCTTCCAAGGAACAAGTGTTAGGATGAAAGAAAATAACTTCTAAGCTGTGACAGAGAAGGATTAGATTGGTTATTAGCAAAAAATTCTTCACTGAAAAAGTTGTAAAGCATTGGCAGAGACTGCTCAGGTCAGAGGCAAAGTCGCCATCCCTGGAGATAATAAGATTTATAGATGTGGTGCTTGGTGACATGGTTTAGTCATGGACTTGGCAGTGGTGGGGCAATGGCTGGGCTCAATCTGAAGGTTCTTTTCCAACCTAAAAAAATCTATAGTTCTATGATTTTAAGGTTTTTTTAATTAAATTTCCTTAGAAGGGACATACTGGATGAAGAGTACTTCACTTGTTCTCAGAATAGTGGCCCTAAGTAGTTGAACAAAGTTTGTACTATTAACAGGGACTAGCAGAGCTACAGAGACTGAGAATATCCCATTGACAGAGATGATTTCATTGATTTTGCTGTATTATTGCATTATAAAAAGACACATAGTAAATCAGCCAAATGCAAAGAAATGTAAGCAGAAATGAAGGCATATAGCTTATAATTACAATATGAGAAATAATGCCTAGAAAAAAGACTGAGCTGGAATATAATCCTACCAGCTGTAACCAAAACCCTCTGTAAAATCTTAAAGAAGGCTAGGATGATCCTAGAATAAGTGAAAAAGGGAGTTTAATTCACATTACCTGAATACCTAACATTGATAAGTCTCCCACTGAAATATTGATAATGTATTTTGTATCCCAGGTGAATGCAGAAGTAGTCATAAGGGGACCAAATAATATTGTTTGAGAAGTTTTTAGAGCATGTGTCTAAGTGGTCATGTGCAATCAGTCCTAGATTAATGTGGGTTTGCCATGCATTGACTGGCAAAAAAAAAAAAAAAGAACTAGGTCTGATTTGAACTGTATATCTGTGAAACTGTTGGTTTTCTTACCTGTGTGGGTGCAGTGGGGAAAGTCCAGTCCCACAGTTATGATGCCATGTATCCTTGGACCACTCTGGCATCCATTGTGCCTAATGAAGAAGAGGTATGGAAGGCGTATTATTTTCTTTTGGTTTTTCATGGAAAGTATTTTTGCTAGGGTAAATTTGCTTATCTTATTGCCCTTTTAAAATCAGTGAGGAATTTCTCCCCTCTGATATGTATCTTAGTTTCTGGGTGCACGTTTTCCTTCTCATTTTGCATCATGAAAGGTTTTCCATGACTGAACAGGTTACTAAGCCAAATGAGTTGGTATTTTGCAACTCTGGGCATGCATTTGAACCACTTGGTTAATATGTCCTCTGTGTGTACTTAGGGTTGGGTTGATTTCCCCCACATCAGATTGGCAGAGATTTGAAGTGTTCTTCACTTTTCCATCAAGCTCATGCCGTATCTAACTTCCTGAGGTCATTTGGATGTAGCTCTTGTGTTTCCCTATACCAGAGCCTTTTGAGGGGCTCTCAGTCTCTTTTGCTTCTTGCCTGAGACATGTATTCAGTTTTATTGAAGAAAAAATAAAATCTGTCCCTGAGGTATCTAGGTTTGTTACTGAAATTTTGTGTGGACAATAGCTAGCTCTCGGACACAGTAAGCCAGCTGCTGGAATTTAATGGTTATAGGCAGACTTATGTTTAGCAAAGTCAAATTTAAAAAGGAAAACTATCCCTCTCCCAGTAAGCTTAGAGACAGACCAGATGAGGAACATGTAATTAATTGTATTCATTATAATAGCCCATAAATATTTTCTCACACATGACAATGGAGAAGGGAAATGCTTATTCTTCACACTTCAAAAAATAAAAGATGATCCTTTGCCACAAACAGTGATGCTTAGAAATATTTGCAGATCACTGTATAACTGGTTCAGATGAAAAAAGTTGTTAAAAACCCATACTTGAGGAGAGTAACATTATGTTGTATACTGGATTGAACATTTCTGTAAAATCAAGTACTGTTCAGTTGTCAGTATTTCTAAAAGTAGTTAATTTCCTTTCATTTTTTGAAAGTTTGGAATCAATTTTGAAGGAGGTCTGAGAAAGCATTGTGTATAGGGAGAAAGCACATACTTTTGATATAAATTGTACAAGAGAAGGTTAAATTTCTTGATAACAGAAAATACCAGAATTTTTAAAAGTTACTTTTTAGATTGTTTGTAATGTTAATACAGCAGAAAAATGACAAGATAAAATACACTGCCTGGGTGCTGAAGCAAAACCAATTCAGACAGGAAACCATGTATATATTTAATACCAGATAATATTAGATACTGGATTAGGAAGTAGCAATGTTGGCTGTGTTGCGCTTTTATATGAAGGCTACATTCTTTTCAGTGAATGGACCAGAGCTCAGACAGATATCTGCCAGAACAAGTTCTTCAATCCTTGCTATACCAGTGATCAACTGAGATAATCAGAACAGTTCCTTTTGCAGAGAAAACAAACTAATTTCTTAGTCACTTGACCACTGAGTATCTGCTGCTGATACTGAAGTGCTCACACAGGTAATACCATGCTGTTCTATAGGTCATGAGTCTAAATATCTGACATAGTCAATTCCAGTTAGGGCTCAGAAATGCAGGGTGCATCCAGCAAGGCTTTTCATGTTGCACAGTTTATTTTATATAACCTATGAAATTATATTGTCATTTTACAGGAGGGTTGCCTGGTATGCTGAACATCATCTCTGTGTAAACAAGGATGAACAGTTCACTCATGAGAACACGCATGTTTAAAAGTCATGAAACTGTGGGGTTTTTCTGTTGATAGGCTTAACATTTCCCTTTAAATATATTGTTTCTTGCTTTTCATAATTGTCCTTATAAAAGGAGAAAGTAAACACTAATTTATTTTAAAAAGGACTTTAGGAAGTACCGAGAGGAATTTTTCATATGAGCTACTTAATGGTTTCAATTTGTATGCAGCAGTAAAAATAGAAGCTCAGTAACTGATTTCTGTATTGCAGTTTAGGAAAACACTGCACAATTAATTTCACATAAGACTTGCAAAAAATCTGGTTCAATCAGGATATGTTTAGAACTGTTAAACAGTTTCAGAATGCTAAGGTATGCCATATACTTAAGTGACTTAAGTGACTTAAGTATTAACAACAGTTAATACCTTAGAAAACTATGAGTTCCATTTCAAAAACATGTGTCAACTACCTGACTTTTTTCCCCCTTAATTGATCCCGTCTTGTCTGTGATACTTTCACTGAAATATTTTTATCAGGATAGAGAGTATGTTCTGTGTTGTTGAGAAGAGTATCTTTTCATTCCTGTTATCTTAAGTATCAGACATTTCCAAGGCTTTAAGAAATTTGATTTATGGAAGAAACATTCATTAACTGTTGAGTAAGGATGTTTGTCTTAATAATACAGGCTTGTAGACTGTTTTGCTAGAATGACCTTTCCTGCAATACATATCTATATGTTGCCTTGTGAATACATATCTATATGTTGCCAGACAGTAATTTAAGGCTGTGGGGGGGAAGAGAGAACTATCTTCCAGTTTATACTGAGCAATGCAGAAGTCTTTAGAAATAATAATTCTTAAATTTGTATGTTAAGATTGCCCAGTTCTGCTTACTTAAACATTTCTGCCCATCTAAAATATATGGTAATTTTACAGCCAAATAAACATTTACATGTTTAAGTTCCTTTGCATACTTGAAAATTCAAAGTTTAATAACCTGCAAAATAAACAAAACAGAGACATGCTTCTACAACTTTTTCATTGGTCTGAGTTTTACCCTATAAAATTAATGACTTCTTGAGATACTAAAATTATTCTTATGTACAGCATAGTTACAGTTATTAGAATGTGTCATTGTTCTTTTATGATGTTAATACAAAATAATAACTTATCTGTATAAGGTAGGCAAATCAGTCGATTTCTTTCTCATTTTAACAGAGGTCTTCTTGAATTATTTTTCTTCTTGAAGGTCATTTTTTGTAGGCTCCAAACTGAAAGAGTACAATTTTATTAGATGTTAGGAAGAGATTTACTGTGAAGACACTGGCACAGGTTGCCCAGAGAAGTTGTCTCAGCCCTGGAAGTGTTCAAGGCAAGTCAGGATGGAGCATTGAGCAACCTGTTCTAACATGTCTACCTCCTTCTGGCAGGGGTGTTTGAACTAAATTATCTTTAAGATCCTTTCCAACCCAAACCATTCTATAATTGCATCACTTCTGTGATTAATTTATTATATCAGTTTTTTAGCTCCCATGTTTTTAATGCTGTCTCCACTCTTTACTTTTTCCAAGAAAAAAAGTGATATTTTTATCAAGGCAATTTTAAGGTATATTGGTGTATTTTTTTTTAATCCTGTAATATTTTCTAAAAATATGTCCTTAAAAAGTAAAAATATTTTTACTGTTGCAACACTGTTTTGTATGCATGTTAAACCTCTGTAAACATAAAAGTGATGCTATTTAAAAGCATACATTAATGTTCAGTGATCACAGCTGGATAATCCAAAAAGCACTGGTTTCTTTTGGATAAAGGGATGAAATATAAATAAAAACTTTAATGGGTTGAGACATTTTCTGAAGTTCATGTGTAGGAAAGATAAATTGCAATTATGGTATAGCAGGCATGGTTCATCCTCTGTATCAAGCTTAAATTTCTTAAGCTTAATTTTAATTTAGTTTAGTTTATAGGTAATGGCTAGTTTATAGGTAATGTTTTTATACTTTATTCTTTGAATTTGTAATGCTTTTTTTGCAGTAATCCAAAAGATGTGCTTAAAATTAAGTGATCCATTTTTTTTTCTCTTTTTCTGAGGGTGTTAGAGATTTGTAAGAAAGGCATGCTAATTATGACCGGAATTATGTCAGTTTTCCTACTTGTGCTTTTGTAAACATACATGCACTGCATAATTTATTAAAAAATTTAGCGTGTCTTTCTGACACCAGTGAAAAATGACCTGTTTATTTTCAGGTGAAGAAAATTAATAGGTAGTGAAATGATGGGAATTTTGGTGTTAGCTTTAGAAACATCTCTACTACAGTATTATTATTTTTGCAAGCATGCAATAACCGCAAACTAGCAGTTTGTTGTGCATCAGAAGCTTTAAATGTTGCATAGTGAGATATGCAGCAACTGAAACTAATGAGTTGAATTGATCCTGACTGATAGAATTTTAGAAAGCCTATACTTTTGATATTCATAAATATTTAGGTCTAATTGAAACCAAGTGTCTATAAAAATGGTGTCAAATGGAACGGATCTTTAAATTTCCCTTAGGTTACAGTATACCATGAGAACACGATAGATGAAAAGCTTGTTTTCTGTTCGTATAAACATAGATTTCTCCACAGATGCAGTACTTGATTAGCTATAGAAGTACCATGCCCCATGGTTATTGGTTCCCCACAGGAATTGCATCCTATTTTGACAGGCTTACAGTATTTTTAGTATATCATTCATTTACTTGTGGCAGAAAGGTAAAAATATATTTCAGAAATCATTTCACTTTTTTCATCACCATGAGCAAGGCAGAGCAAACTGAGATTTCCCTGCATATCTTTGCTGTTGCTCTGTAGGTTGGGCTGGTACTGAGAGATGCCTCTGTTATGCTGAGTTGCTAATATCCAGAGAAACCTGGAGCTGAGACAGGGATAGCTGGCGGAAGTCTTGGGAACCTCACAGTGACCATTTTGCTCTGTGTGCTTCAGGGAGGAAATTCAGCTGGTGCTGCGTTTCCCAGGCAGGTGCTGCATTCTCAGCCGGCTGGTCCCTTTGGGTCTCAGTGTGCCATCTGCAAAATGTAGGACGTACTCTTCTAATTCAGCCACGTGCAGGGAGGATAGGTACATTTTTACAGTCTAAATGGTTTGAACCCTGCAGCAACACCCACACTGAGAAGCCAGGCCTTGCAGACCTACCCTGCCATGGAAGGCTGGAGGTCTCTGCATGCCCTTTTACCCTTCTGTTCAGTGTTTGCTATTGCAGTTTACTGTGTGTGCTTTCCTTTCAAATGCTTTCTTTCTCTTTTCTAGTTTGAGGGTTGCAAGAAAGCCTTTTCCAGACTAGAAAATCTCAAGATTCACTTAAGGAGCCATACGGGTGAAAAGCCGTACCTTTGCCAGCACCCTGGCTGCCAGAAAGCGTTCAGCAACTCCAGCGACCGCGCCAAGCACCAGAGGACACACTTGGACACTGTAAGGACACAGAAGTCCCATTGCAGCCCTCTGAGCATTAGACTATCCCATTGCAGCCCTCTGAGCATTAGACTATCTGCTCCTTTCCTCCAGCTTGGTGACAGCAGGTAGCCCGTAACCTTAGAGGCAGGAGGGTGGACAGTCTGATGAGGCTGCTGAAGCTGCCTCAAAGGTGGCCAAGTCATCTAAGCATGCAAGAAGATGGACCCAGGCTGGTTGATAAAAAGACCACAGGTTCCATGGTCTTTGCTCTAAGTAGAATCAGTAGATTTCTTCCACTTAGTTGATCTTTAGAGAAACTGAAGCCATCTGCAATATAAAGTGCTTTTTCTTTGATGAAAAGTTAAGGGTGGGTCATGTACCAGAAAGTCAAGAGAGATAGAATAATTTTGTAAATCTAAAAATTTTTGTGCCAACAGATTGTCCCTTGTAAATTTGGGTGATGGCTGAGATTTGTTTAAAAACCTCTGTTTCAGAAAAAAAATTTTGTGTTTTCTCAGAGACAGTTTCCAAAGGGCGGAAGTCCAAAAATGCAATTAAAACAATGCAGTTTGAATTAAATGGCTGTTAAAAAAAGCAAATTATCCATTTTGAATAGTCAAAACTATGGCTGGCAAGTTAATAATTTGTACAAGGTGTTCAAAAACTCTTTACAGAACATAAGTGAATAAATTGCTGAATAGCTACTTCCAGGAAACAGTTGGACCAAGTGTTCATTTAATACTTAGTATTGTGAACCTACAGGTCTTAAGGCAAGACAGACAGCTTAGAACAGGCAGGATGAGATATAGATATGAGTTAGATTTATTGGGCATTCTTTTAAGAATACTATAAAGATATTATAGGATATTTTATAGGTATTTTTCTAAAATGAAGTATAATTAGAAAATGTGAGCTGAAGAAGTTGGTCAGTACTTCACATTAAAATGGGGTTTTTTTAATGTAATATGTCTGAAACTTTAGTATTCAATGCTTGGTTGGGGTTTTGCTTGCCTTCTTTGTAATATAGTAAACTAACACTTTTTCTTGTTCTCTTTTTCTGAAGCGGATCCTTCTATAATCCTAAACAGTCTTTCCGGGCCTTTACTGCAGTTTCTTTACCTGATTCACTAAAGACTGTAATTTCTGATTAAGTCAAAGATTGCTCTGAGGGTGGAAAATTTGTAAGTATATCTTGCAATATTCATTGTACTACTAAGAAAAAAAAGGTAATCATGAAAGGTGCTGTAATAAAAACTTTCCGTTTTTGTCTTCCTTTAAAGCTTTACTTCATCCTTTCCTTTTCTAACAAATTGTGAAGCTTTCTGCATGTAATAATGTACAATGTTTTTTGTTCTGTAGTAATGTGGTTTGTAGCATTCCAAGACTCAAAAAGTATTCTCTTGAGTCAAAATAATCTGTGATATAACAGTAACTTTATCTTTTTTTTTTTTTTTTTTTTAATTTAGAAACCTTATGCATGTGAGATCCCAGGATGTAGTAAGCGATACACAGATCCAAGTTCCCTGAGAAAACATGTGAAAGCCCATTCTTCCAAAGATCAACAAGTCAGGAAAAAGGTGATTTTTCTGCTGTCTTGACTAATGTAAAGTTTATGTGAAAAAATCAGTTTTATAATATTAGATTTTTCAATGAATCTTTATGTACTTGGGTTGATTTCAGACTTTAAATTAGAAAAAAGAGCAAATAGATTGATGTGGTTTGTATATAGATAATTTCGTCTCTGACTTAATGGTTTAATGCTTTATGTTTTCTGCTGTAATTGTTAATCACTAAACGAACACAACAAGGCAAGTAAAAATAATTTTTGCAAACATAAATTCTTGATTTCAAATTCCCCCACTTGGTAAATACACAGTATTACAAAGTACTGGCCAGTCTCAGATGGAAGGATGGATTTTGAGGGCAGTGTGTGGGACTAAGCTCTAAATTGTATTTCCATATTCCAGATACTTCCAATACTACTAAGATATTTCACAATGCTGATTCCCTGTGGATGTCAAGTCCATGAGTCATCAACTGTTTATAAGTGCATTTCTGAGAGCTGAGTTGCTACCTAAGGAAATTTTTTTGAGCATTTTTCATCATAGTTCCTATTAATCACTGGCATAATGTTTACAAGGTACAACATAGGTAGTTACTGAAACTTTGTGAAGTTATAATTACTAACTAACATTGTTCTTTGGCACTTGAAATATTTCCTAACAGTAATAATTATGAAAAATAAGAACAACAAACCTTTTAATGAAGAATTAAGGTTATTTATGGATTTAATTAAAAGTGAAAATTGGCTTAATGCCGAAAAGGTAATTATGGAAATGTGAATTCATCAAAAACAACCATAAAAATAACCATAAAAATTCCAAGGTGATAAAGGCACAGTGGACTAATCCTTCAAGCCCTAGGGATCTTTTCTGCTGAAAAGAAATAAACCTTTTTCTGTCACACCCCGTTAGTCATGGATTCCTTTAATATATCGTGCCTGACTGGTTTTAATCCTCTCTTTAACCTCCCCCTGCCTACCAAGTGACATCTTATTGTGTCATCTTAAGTTGCTGACTCTCCAAGGGTGTACCTGTAAATGTATCTTTGATGTTACATAGACTGAAATAGCAGGGTGAAGTGTATTTGTAAGAGTGGAATCTTATGTGCTGTGCTGATGTTTACACTGAGTCTTCATCCCAGATTCTGTAGATGTTTCTTCAAAGATTTGACTCTTTCCTTGGCTCTCTAAGATGGGATTATGCAATGGGATATAAGTAAATTTCCATCTCTCAATTATTTTAAGCAACTTCTGTTGATGTGTGTCTATGACTTATCATATAAGGCAGAATTATTTTCCTGGCAATCTGTAATGCAGCCACTGTTCCCCTTCACTTCCCAACCCTTAGTTATCCACTAAATACATTTAACTGGGAATCTCACCAGGTAGTGGCATGAAATCCTATATACCAAGAAGATCCCAGCACAAATGGATTTCATAAAAGTAATTTAATGGATAGTACAATAAAATTTCATTTACTCTTCAAAAGAAAGCAAAGCCATGTGAGAGTAAAGATGGTCATGCCCCCTTTAATCACCTTTGTGTATTTTGAAAAATTATTCATAAAAATGAGGGCAAAGATGTACACAAATACCATGTAAATATCTGGGAACAGATGCAGAAAATGTTTAGTAAAACATTTTAGGTATAATCTCTATGCATCGTAAAATTCTGTCTGCCATTTTATAATATTTTGGTGGGGTAAAATGCAGTGTTTTCTACCATATTTTTAAAAAGAAAAATTGCTGACTCTGCCAAGATTTCATCTTTTCATTGGGAAGATAGATGAGATTCTGTCTAAGGCAGGAAGTCACTGAAAGAAAGCTAGACAGTTCCCAAAATGAGAGAATAAAGTGATGCTGAGAGGAATGTTAATGTACAACATGCCCCTCAACTACAATTACTTTTGAAATGTGTTCTCTTTTTAATCTTGCCCTCATTTCAGCTTTGAAAGGACAACAATTTACAAGGGTTTTTTTTGTAAGCTGGCTAGACAAGTAAGCCTATATTCAGTGGCTACACTTTTTTGATTTCAGTAGAGCACAAATATCTTTCATCTGTGAACTGATAGTACTGTATTGAAAATCAAGAATCCATAGCTCTTTCAGTTTGTAAGTCTTTTTATTGAAGATAATGAAAATGAAATTATGGAACATTGTGATACCACAGCAGCTGGATAGAAGCTTCCTAACATGGTTTTGAGTATTAGAGAGCAGGCATCCTTTGCTGCATTTGCTGGACACTTGGAGGATCCTGTCTCCAATCGAATGCCTGAGTGTCAGATAAACAGGGTGTTTATTATACAAAAATGATCACATATTCATTAGCTTTCCACTGTTACTGGATGTATATGTTTTACTTTATTGTCCAATGTCCTCTTGGGATATGGGCTGTTCCCCAGCCCCCATTTTTGAGTAAGACCAGTATCATTTTTTTTGCATAACTTCAGCTTTGTCAGCCTTGCAGAGCTGAGCTGGCATGCTGCTTGTGTTTTGCATGGGTTCTATTTGTGAAGTTACATCCTTTATCTGTTTCTCCAAGGTTGTGCTGTTCTGTTCTTCTGTTCTTGATAAGAGTAAAATGTTGTTCTGATCTACAGATGTCATTTGAATCATTCTACCCATTATCATGTCCATATTTCTATTAACAAAATACAGATCCTGTGCTGTTGGATCACATAAGCACAGGATGGGTAAGGTTGGAGGGGATCAAGTGGTCATCTGGTCCAGCCTCCCTGCTCTGTCATCCCAGAGCACACTGCACAGGATTGTGTGAGACAGTTCTTGAATATCCCCAATGAGGGAGACTCCGTGGCCTCTCTGGGCAATCTGTTCCAGTGCTCAGTCACACTCACAGTGAAGAAGTTCTTCCTGGTGTTCAGGTGGAGTTTCCTGTGCATCAGTTTCTCTCTGTTGCCTCTCGTCCTCTTGTGTGGCACAGAGAAAAAGCCTCTGACAACCTCCCTTCAGAGACATACAGGCTTTGAAGAGATCCCCTCTCAGCCATCTCTTCTCAAGGCAAACAGGCCCAGCTCCCTCAGCCTTCTTTGTAAGAGAGATCCAGGGGTTTGAAGCCTGTATAGAAGGTCAATACCACTGTTATGGTCTTCATGAAGATCCATTTGTTGTATAAGATAGCACTCAGTCTTGTACAAGTATGAGGTCATTGTCTTGTCTATTCAAGTATACCAGGGAAAAGTAATTTACTACTTAGGTGGCAGTCATGCTGAAGAAATGTGTGTTTGTAAATCTAAAGAAAATATTCAATTAATTTTCAAATACCGCAGTGCAATTCCTACATGGAATGGAATGGAATGGAATGGAATGGAATGGAATGGAATGGAATGGAATGGACCCTCCACTGTCTTTGTAGATCTTGTCATGAATATCTGAATGTCCATTGCCTTTCTTAAAGGTTTTCACTTTTTAAAAAGTGCATTTTCAAACAGATAAGACATAATTTAAAAAGGACAAAAAGTTCTGAATTTGTGCAGCTGTTGAGCAAAGACGAGATCAATTTAGGAACATTGACTTTATCAACTGAACAATGCAGTGGCTATGCTTTTGGATAGTTTTAATTTTATCTATACCAGTGAATAACTGTTGTCATATATAACAGTACTTTAGGCCTATGTGTCCTGCCAAAAAAAAAAAAAAAACAACAACAGAAAAAGATTTAAAAGATTTTTTCCTATTTAATTAAAAGAAAGTAAAATAATTAAACATACAACTAGTTAGCTCCATCTTTGTGGGGAAAAAAAAAAAAAGGAAGAGATAATTTGAACAGTTGACATAAACAAGACCAGTTAAAGGGAATGCAAAAGGCTTAGTCTGGACTTTGGATGGAAGGATGATTTATACCAAGTAATTTCCTCATTCAGCTGGCCAGCTTTTGATTTCCTAGCAGTCTAAGTGACCAGATCATGTCTTTCATCCTTTTATTTAAATTATTTATGGGTCAGATATATTATTTAGACAAGCTTTGAGGTACTGAATGCTTATCTGACAACTGCCTCTAAAAGCTGTCTGTCCTGTAAACCTGTACCATCTTAGATCATTTAAATGGCTCTGGAGGAACCCATACAAGGACTCAACTGACCAGAGAGGTTAACACCTCAGCAGATACTCAGTGATTCTCCTAGGTCACTACTTAGCCTAACACAGGAATTATATTTATTTTCCTGGGACAAAAATTTTTGTACTCTCTCTGCCAGAAATAAAATACCATAGAGGCATAGCTTCAGGAAAGGAAGTCCAAAGGATATTTCTGAAAATTATCTAGACATGATTGAGATTTTTAAAAATTGTAGTTTACATGGTATGTGTACCAAATCACTAAGGAATGGAGGGAGTGGTGAGACTGAAGGAGATAAGGGCTATGTGCAGGGCTTCTAGATTGATTTTTTCTTCCTGGTAATCTTTCTTTTTCACACAGATTGGTCAGTAAATGTGAAATGATGTCTGAACAGTCACTCTTGAGAAGTTAGCAAAACGTTATCCCAATCACCAATCACGATGGATGCTACCATCATTTGTTCCTATGATATCTGACTTGAAAGAAGTTTTTTCGGGTGGTATTTTGCTGTGCAGGAGTGAAGCACATAAGGCAATCAGAATTTCTCTAATCCTGGTGTTATTTATTCATGATTTCTTCCCCGTTGCATTTATTGCTCTTCCAAGACTGATCAGCTAGCAGTGGTAGGAAGTTTTTGGAATACTATTCCTGATTACAATAAGAAAAGGTGATACGCTGCACTGCTGAGATGAAGCAGGCCTTATGACACCTCAGCCGTATCCACTCCTACTTCACACTGTAGTAGAGGCTAGTAGTAGAGTGGACAGTCCATCCTAGGTGTGGAGCGCACTGAAAACAATGGGATAAGGATTTAAATCATCTGGCCAAAGCCATTACTGGCATTTCCTTGCCAAGTGGTCTCTTCTGAGCTTGATGAGAGTTCCCGTCTGAACTGAGGGGGCTTTACAGAAGCCACCTTTCTTATAAAGATGTTGTAGATATTCCTCTTCTCCTACTGTGCAACCTCCATATTAGCAAAAACGGGATATAAAATCCTCACCTCTAGAGGCGGATCTTAATAATTGAATTCTTCTGAAACCTAGTTATTTTATGTTCTTTTTCTAAAAGTTCACTTCTCTCTTAGAGCCCTGTAACACATAACGTATATAGAATATAGAATGGTTTAGAATATAGAATGGTTTGGCCTTGGAAGAGGCCTTAAAGAAGATCTAATTTCAGTGCCCATGCCATGGGCAGGGGCACCTCCCTCTAGACCAGGTTGCTCAAAGCCCCGTCCAGCCTGGTCTTAAACGCTTCCAGGGATGGGGAATCTACAGCTTCTCTGGGCAACCTGTTCCCATCTCACACCACTCTCACAATAAAGAATTTCTTTCTGACATTTAATTTAAACCTACTTTCTTTCAGTTTTAAGCCAGTAACCCTTGCCTATCAATGCAGTTCCTGAAAGAGCGTCCCTCTCCAGCTTCCCTGTAGGCCCCCTTCACATACTGGAAAGTTCCTATGAACTCTCTCCTCTCCTCTCCTCTCCTCTCCTCTCCTCTCCTCTCCTCTCCTCTCCTCTCCTCTCCTCTCCTCTCCTCTCCTCTCCTCTCCTCTCCTCTCCTCTCCTCTCCTCTCCTCTCCTCTCCTCTCCTCTCCTCTCCTCTCCTCTCCTCTCCTCTCCTCTCCTCTCCTCTCCTCTCCTCTCCTCTCCTCTCCTCTCCTCTCCTCTCCTCTCCTCTCCTCTCCTCTCCTCTCCTCTCCTCTCCTCTCCTCTCCTCTCCTCTCCTCTCCTCTCCTCTCCTCTCCTCTCCTCTCCTCTCCTCTCCTCTCCTCTCCTCTCCTCTCCTCTCCTCTCCTCTCCTCTCCTCTCCTCTCCTCTCCTCTCCTCTCCTCTCCTCTCCTCTCCTCTCCTCTCCTCTCCTCTCCTCTCCTCTCCTCTCCTCTCCTCTCCTCTCCTCTCCTCTCCTCTCCTCTCCTCTCCTCTCCTCTCCTCTCCTCTCCTCTCCTCTCCTCTCCTCTCCTCTCCTCTCCTCTCCTCTCCTCTCCTCTCCTCTCCTCTCCTCTCCTCTCCTCTCCTCTCCTCTCCTCTCCTCGAGTATCCTCCTCCCAACTTCCTCAGCCTGTCTTTGTAGGGGAGGTGCTCTTATCCTCTGTTGAAATTTGTGGCTTCCTCTGGACTCAATCTAATAGCTTTACATCCTTTCTGTGCTGGTACCCCAGAGCTGATGCAGCCCTGCAGGTGGGGTCTCAGCAGAGCAGAGCTGAGGGGCAGAATCCCCTCCCTGGCCCTGCTGGCCACACTGCTCTGGATGCAGCCCAGGACACGTTTGGTTTTTCTGGGCTGTGAGTACACACTGCCAGCTCATGTTGAGGTTTTTGTCAGCTGACACTCCCAAGTCCTTTTCCACAGGGCTGCTCTCAAACACTTTTCAGCCCAACCTGTAGTATGATATATAAACCTGTCCACCTTACAGTGAAAACAAGAATAGGAGAAAATCCAATTGTTTAAAGACATGATGTTCTCTTATTGAACAATATTTCTGTGGAACTAAGACATAGAGATGTTTTCAAAAGGTTAACATGGAAATTTCTGTTAGGTTTTGAGAGATTGTCTGGCTTTCTATTATGTGAGTTATGTCAGCAGTTATATTATTCAAAATAATACAGACCTCTATGCCTCTTACAGAGCTGCATACTTCATGATAGTTCATTTTAAAATTCTTTTACAGTACAGTAGAAATAGGGTTTTTATTGTGACTACATATTGATTTTACCACACAACTGATGAAGCTACTAGTTTGTTTAAAGATTCTAGAAAAAACAAAATTTTATACCAGCCTTTAGATTTTGTGAATAACACAAGAAGAAAACAGTTTCTGGGGATTTTTTTTTAACTAGTATCCTTTGTTTGTTAATTTAATGACAGGTTTCCAGTTTTTTCTTTCCTTTTTTTTTACAGTATTTGAACCAAGCTTATTTGCAACTCAAGAAACATGGTGCTTATTGTGTTTCTTACATGAAAGAAATTATTTTTAATAATATTTTTCTAACTCAGAATGTTTAATTGATGAGGAAAATGGGAGCCAAGGAGGGTTAGAGCATTACACCACTGGTGTTTCAGGTCATTCAGACGCTAAGCTAATTACCAGTGACAGTCTCCATTATGTGACTATATTAATCTGGAAGAGCTGCTCTGTTTGTGAACACCTTCCTCATGGGGAGCAAACACACTGCCATATGAGAGAAGTGGCTTCTGTGTCTTTCAGTTTTTGCTTGACCTTATTCAGATTCTTTGTTCAGATTTCACTGTTTAAACTGCAAACAGGAGAGAAAGGGTTGAAAGAGAAGCAAACCTATTTTCTTGCTTTGAGAGCAGTTGAAAAAAAGGATATTTTCCCTCATTTGTTCTCTATGACGTCCACTTAAAAGATGTCACCAATGCAAAAAGAAGTGTATTCAGGGCCATGGGGTCAGTGAGCAGTGCCCATGGCAACTAAGAAACTATTCTGCAGAAGAAAATGCAGTAAGGAGTAAGTGTTTTAATCCCCAACTTCAATCTCTTTACTTCCTGTCTTCAGAATGAAATATAAATCAGGCACCATGGCGTTCAGCAATTTTTCATGAAAGGCATGTTTGCAAAAAGGGATTACGAACAGGCAGCAGTGTGTAAGGAATTTAATCATACCATTTGCTGGAAAACTGTTGAGACTAGGAATGACCAGTTACTTGAGCATGGTCAGTGAGACCCAGGAGGGCAGGCTCTGAAAGCCATGTACCGCCGGCTGTGGCTGCCTGCCCTGCCCCCGCTGCAGCCGCAGGGGCGTGTGCCGAAGTGGGATACGCAAGGCACGCTTCTCAAGGAAGATCCATTGTGGGGGATATGCTTTGCCAGCACTGCATTTAGAACTTTGCTCCCCAGGGAGAAGGAAAAGTTGAAATCCCCCAGTGGTTTTCATGGTGTTCTGACAGCTGTAGCAGTTTTATACCGTTGTTCCGTAGACTGATTCCTTCCTGCGCTTGGTTTCTGTCCTGTCCTTATATCCCTGTGAGCTCTGGCAGTGTGACATGTTCAAAAGTCTGTAAGAAAGAAAGAATAAGTGCTGTCACCCTTATTATAGTAACACTCATGGCAGAAAAAAAAAGAAACCAACCCAGATTGTCTCAAAATTCTGTAAACAATTTCATGCTCATGGCATTTCATGTTCTTCAGGTCCAGTTTTGATATCAAACAATATCCTTTTCTCTATTTCTTTGTCTTTACTTCCTGCAACAGTATATGCATGAACATGATAGAGAAGGAATCTTTCTCTCTTCTGGTGTAGAGAGTCTGTGGGTGGGCTTGGCAGAGCTGGGTGTACACTTGGACTTGGTGATCATACTGGTATTTTTCAATCTGAATGATTCTATGATTCTATGATTCTCATTAGCCTGTCACACTTCAGTCTGGGCTTTGAATGCACTGTCCTGCTCATTATTCTCCTTAAGCAACACCAGGGTCTGAGCAAGCAAGATTTAAACTGTGCATAGGAGGCCTAGGAGGTTGCAGCTCAGCACCCTGACACCAGCACAAATGCCCTTTGAGTCTTTAGTACTGTCCTCAATGAGGGTTCCTGTTCCAGGGTGAGATCTCTGTGATTTCACACTCTTGGATCTGGATGTGGGCAGCTGCATTGGCTGGTGCTGATTTTGGAGTCCTCAGTACTGCTCCTGAAGCAGCCATATATTGGCCTCACTTGCAGTGCCCGTTTGAGGAGGGCCTTCATCTGCCCATTTTTTCTCCTCCCTGTGATGCAGAGCTCTGCCCTTTCTCTGGCACAGTTTGGGAGACTGCTCTGTAAGCTGAATTATGGATTAAACAACAACAAAAAACCCAACTTGACACAGAAATGTCCCACGGTAAATCAGAGACAGTAGAAACTCAGAAAGTTAGCAGTGCCAGCCTAACCAGCACTTCACATCATTGTCTCACCTGATAAAGACAGCAGAACAGAGCAGCATTTTACTCTGATAAGGAGAATAGAACAGCACAGCCTTGGAGAAATAGATGAAGGATGTAATTTAGGCCAACAGAAGCCACACAAAATGCAAGCAGGGTGCCAGCTGAGCTCTGCTGACGAAGAAAAAGTTATGCAAAACAACGATATTGCACTTTACACAAAAAATGGGGGTCAAGCCACATAAAAAGGACATGTGAACGTTGAAAACTGCCAAAGAAGATCCCTGAGAACCTGTAAGGACTTCTGATAAGGGGTACAACTATGTAAAATAAAGTGATACATAAGCATCTAACTAGTGGGGATAGCTGAAGAATGTGTGATTGGTGTGTTCTGTTTACGTGATGCTCAGGACACTCAGCTGGAGGAAGGATTTCCTGAGTGACCAGCGCAGTGCACTGAAGAATGCCTGCTCTCTAATAGTCAAAACTGTGTTAGTAAATTCCTGTCTGGCTGATGTCAGTATCATGCCATGTAGCACACTAAACAGACAATTCACAGACAATGAAAATGTACAGGGATGCCTGGAGGAATCCTTGCAAAAGTAAAAGTTGTATGGCTGAAGGCTAATGATTTTAACTTCTTGATAGTAGAGTGGTAGAGTTTTTCAGTTCTAGTCCTAAACTCTCTTCAAGATATTATTTTGAAGAGAGTATTTTCGTGTATGACGTGGTACATGCATACGTTTAAGTTTAAGTGGAGATAAATACAGAATTAAATATTGAAAGTGAAGGCCATTGTTATGTAAAGGATGCTGCAATTAAAGAAAAAAAAATTTACAAATGAAATCTGAAAACCTGTTTCTGTATAAACAATTGTTGACATTATTAATCTACAGATTACCGTGGCAATTTTCGGTAATCTGTGATAAGAAGAAAAATATGTTTGTGCTAAATGAAGCAGCTGGTGGATAAGTATGTGTTTATTTTACACATTTTTTCTCTCATGGAGTGAAAATTTGCCAAACAGATGTATTTTCAGAACAGGAAAGCAAATAATTCTGCAGTACAAGTGTTTTCTTTGTCAGGCTGCATTTACTTGGAAAAACGTATGCTTAGCAATATCGTATAATAGCTATATCCCCAAATCAGCCTGACACAAAACAGTAGGTTTTTTCCTGCTTTTTGAATTGAACAGGTCAGCTATTAGACTGTTGTTCACATAGAAATCAGCTACAAGCCTCTTGGAACTGCCTGAAGAAGAGGATGAAATAAAAAGGGCCATAGATATAATTTGTATAGCATTTCAGATTTGATACAGCCTGATGTGAGACAGGAAGAGAGGTAATATATGTGTGTGTTTGTGTGTGTGTGTGTGTGTGTGTGTGTGTGTGTGTGTGTGTGTGTGTGTGTGTGTTTGTGTGTGTGTGTTTGTGTGTGTGTTCAAACATCTGTGTGACTTCTTTTCAATTTTCAACTGGACTATGGCTTTTTTGTTTATTTTAGAAAAAGGCCACTGCACTCACTCAAACTGTACTTCCTTTCTTTAAGGTAAGATTTTCAGGGCTTTTTTAAATTAGAAGTTTCCTTTCAGATCTGTCCCAGCTGCAGTTTTTCCCTTAAAGTGGTCTCCTTGGTGGTCTGTATCATTTTAATGATGATTTAATGCAAAATATTCCTCAAATTAGAATAATACCAATCAAAAGAATATATATAAGAAAAGCAGAATTCATTTTAGTGTTATCAATCTTAATGCAACAGTGTTTTCCTCTTATAATATTGCTTTAAAATCAGAATTTCTTCCTGACTTGAAATTTGCCAAAGTTACCTAATTGTGTAGGTTCCAGGTCCTTTTGATTTTTAATGCAAAACCCTGAAAAATTTTTGAAATGTTTTCCTGATCTATGCTAGAACATGAAGATGGAAACCATTTTTATATCGAACTCAAATGTTCAATACAGTAAAACTTTGAGAGTAGCAAAACTGTTTCTTGCGTAGAACCCAATATCACTACTGTGCAGGTGGGCTAGTCTAACTTGATTTTTATTGTTTTTTCTGGCCAAGTGTTTAATTGAAATGGGATCTAAAAGCAGGAAAAAGTAGCACACACACATGCACGCACTCACACACCGAGGCATGTCTGAAAGCTGTGGCAGACAAAGCAGAACGTTTCTCTCTAGAAGTCCTGCACAGATAGCTCACTGAAAACAAAGGGTACAGAGAAATCCCTTCTGTCTGCGTTGTTTCATTGCCCCAAGATATCTGTAGCCTCCAGAGGCAAGAATTAGGACATTTTTTATTGATTCTGTGTCATTGTCTTTTGTCAGAAAGGTTTAGTACTGTGCAAGAAAGTGCTGGACCTTGAAGCTGATCTTTGAGAGTAGAAGGATGATCTGTATCCATCAAGAAAAACCATAATATCAGTAAATACTGTCTTACAGCATCACTTCATAAACTTAAAATTTTCTGCTGGTGACATCTGTGTACTCTAAATGTCATGATACTAGCAGGACATAATTTTACTCTAACTGTACAAGTAAATATTAAGTTACAAGTGCTCCTTCAGAAAAGCTAGTACAATGTGGCTCTGCATAGAAAGGGCATGCTTTGCTCTCACAATGACAGCTTGAATTACAGGCAGTGAAAATTAGTAAAAACTACCTACTTGGAACTTGACATTAGTAAACTTAATATGCTGACTGTGTGAATAGCAGAAACTCCTCCTTGTCTTTATACATAAAACTAAAACACATCTATAGAACTATTACAGTTAGTGCAAAAAAATTCCTGTCAATTAAACATACCAGTATTTAGGGGGTTTTTTTGGCTAGTTCTAGACCTGGCAGACACACATCTAACTTGCATAAAAATAAACAGACTATAACTAATGTCTCACATAGGTAAATACTTTACTAGGTGCACAACATGCATCTATATTAAGCATGTTTATGTAAGCAAGATTTAAAATGTTACAATTTGATAACTGGCATGTTTGAATGACTGAAGGTGTCTAGACTTTGCTGAAGAATTAATTGAGTTAATCTAGGCAGGTTTTGAAGTTGCTATTTTGTGTGGTTTAGGATTTCTCAAGCTATACTGCTTCTTTTCTTATGAAGTGTATTCATAAACACACCTATTGGATGTTTTCCATGATGGTGTCTGACTTCTCTTATACAGGAGCAATGCTGAAGAAACTAGTCTGATAGCACACAAACATACAGATTTGAGATGAAACATAGGTGCGAGAAAAATTTTTTAAATTATCTTTTCTTGTAACGAGACATTTTCTCTGGGATTATGTCACGCATCAAATCAACAGCACGCCTCTGCTTTTGAACTCAACTATAATGAAACTGAAAATTGAGGAATAAGAATCTTACTCCCTTCTAATTATTTCTGCTTGTTTCATTTAATTTGGGTAATTACTTATTCATATGCAAAATGTACAGGAGTAGAATTTCCATCCATTGTTCTGAAAGGTGATAAACACAAGCTGATTTTCACAGAAGTTGTAAATCATGACTGAAATATTATTTGTTTTGTATATTAGAAAAAACTGCCACATTGTGATAATGGAAGTTCTTCTGTATTTCCAAATGCAAAACTTCACAAGTCTTACCATAAAATTGAACTATTAAATTAAAAAACTATTATTTGGACCAAATATCAAATACAAAGGAGTTTTAAGTGAGCAGAGCAATTGATTGTTAACTTGCACTTCGGCCAGCCATAAATTCAGGTTACATTCCATCACACAGAAAATGGCTGTGCTCACCATGCCAGACTCGTCAATTACTGATTTCACCACTCAGTGAGGTAACTTTACAGCCATACAGTTCTTAAAAACAGATTCCCAAGTTTTTAGTCCCAGCATGATTGTACTGGTGCTCAGCTGAGTGATCATGAAAGAGGCAAGATGATCATGGGGAAGGGACGTATTTCTGTCACAGTGCTGGGAGATCTGTGCTGGGATACAATTCATATAGAAGTCAAAGAGAGTGTCAACTTCCTTTTACACTTGGCTGGCAAGTCTACAGTGCAGGCTGGAAAAGAAATGCAGTGTTGTTAGAACAATGTTAGAACAATGCAGTGTTGTTAGAACAAAGCAAGAAATGGATGGCAGCAGTTACAGCTGGTCAATTATTATTTCTCCTTTATAGCTTTTTTAACTGAAGAAAAAATTTTGCAGTTGCAGTGAATGGTTTGTGGTTTTTACTTGGTTTTAAAATCATTTTTCTTTTCATTGTCTGTTCTGTGTTTCTTGATGTACTAAAGAAGAATCATAGCCCAGATTTCCCTGTATTTGTCAAAATGCAAGACATTGCTTTCAGTTAAATTTTTTAATTACGTTTTTAAAAATTAATAATTTTTCTGTGAAATATGTAAAAATATTTGGCTGATATAGAGTGTGTTGGATTATGCCCTTTTCTGACTTGTGAATGTATTTTCAGACCTTGTGATTGTAAATACTAATCAACCATAGCCAATGCATGAAATAGGAACTGTCCTCAGAAATCAGATCACAGCTGTCTCATAGTGTTACTTTCTCTATTTTTGGTGTTCTGTTGATAGCCTAGGTTTTCTTCATTTTCATAAGTTTGGAAAAGCCAGAAAATTTATGCCAGCACAGATTGTCATGATAGATTTGTTCTAAATATCAAAGGATATGCAAATGCAAGATCTTTGAACAGCGCAAATTAGAAAAATCTGTAAAATAGGTGGTTGCCTATTTTATTTTACAAGAATTACTTAATTCTTTTAACTATTGTGTAAATACTTAACTCTCCTTTTGTTAATTTTCTCACTATTTTATCTGTGAGTGCCATATGATAAAGAAAATTGATCAGTTTCTTAAAAAAAATTCAGGCAACTTTACACAGGCATCTTCCGTGATTGTGTATTCTGTATGATAGAATCCTGATTCCTCTACAGAAGTCAGATTTTTTATATTATATTCACTTTTTATACTACATTCAGTTTATATTATATTCACTTTTTATATTAAATTCACATAAGAATTATTTATAATGTAATGTGAGGATTTGAATGAGGATATATTTGACATTTAATTCCACAAGCATGTGAGTTTCATGAAAAAGCCACATTTCTAGTGATAGCAGGAAACCTAGCACAATTACTGGATAACAGCAGACATGTACCAAAGTGGGAGGAACATTTCTGCTTACATCAGATTGTAAATATGGATAATACACAAAATCATTTGCCAGGGTGTTTCTTCCCTTCTCCCTCTTCCCCATCCATTCTCCCCCTTCCTACAGTTCTGGAATAGCACATGTACCTCACAGAGGCAGTGTACCTTTGGGATTAATAATGGCTGGTTAAGTTTTTAAGAGAAGAGATCTCCAGCATGCAGAGTGTGTGCATAGGTATCACAGCCTATGTAGTATCTCCAGCTGCAGGGTTGGGTTCTTAGGAGGTGCAAGACCAACTCTCCACTCAGTTGCCATGGTTTTACAGTAGTGCATATTATCAAAAGTAATTTGAGTGTTTATCAGCATTTTGTGGCACAAGGGTCATCTTGTGGCAATGGGTCTTTTTATCATTGTGTTAAGAATAATTTCCTCTTACTTTTCTTTCTTCATTTGCCCCATCAGTGGGGTGTTCAAGGAAAGGTTGGATGGTGTTCTGAACAGCCATCTGAACAGCCTGATCTAGTGGAAGGTGCCTCTGCCTGTGGCAGGGGCATTGCAACTTGGTTCCTTCAAATGAAAACGGTTCTGTGATTAATTTCTGTGTACAGTATGTGCAGAAATTTGTCTTTTGGTTCCTCTGCCTCCACTTAGGGGTTGTTTAGAGGTGCTAGGCTATCTTCTAGTTAGAAGATAGCCTAGCACTGTCACCTGCTCACCCGCCATGGCGCCAAGCAAGAGAGGAGAAGCCTCAGTGGCCTCTGTGAGATTTTCTTCTTGGGAAAGTGCAGCACATCCAAGTGCACTAGGTCAGGGTTCTTTCCATCATGCTACAAGAACCTGGATGACATGACGGGATATTTGTGGGCATCTCAGCCACTGAAGTAGCCCACATGCTTGTAAGCACAGGCTTTATTTTCCAGGCTTTTAAATGAATACATCAACCAAAATGACTTAAAGGAACAGGCAATTTTTTTTTTTTTTAATATATATAACATTAACATCAGGCAGCAGATCAGGACAGGCATCAGTCCCAGCAGCCTGCAGCAGCATCCATAATCTATCCTAAACCTTGGGGTGCAGTTTGGAATTACAGCCACACCATCCTTGTTAGGGTGCTGCAGCAGACTTTCTTCCTTTTACTTATTTTGGTGTTGGGATTTTTTTTTTTATTGTAGTTTTTTGCTGCTTTTTATTGCAGCCTTACATTGAGACTCTCCATACAGTTTAATCAAAAGGAAAAGACTTGTTATGAATTTTTAAATTAATTTTTTTTAGAATTAAATTTCTGGTAATCAGCCAGATCTTGCTGTTGGTGGATCAGGAACCAGGCAAATGGCCATGCATGCAGCTGGGATTACTGGCCGTGACATTGCACTCTCAGTTCTACAGTAATGTGAAACAAATATAGTCCTAGTCTGTTTAAGAATGGTGTCTCAAGACAACTTTAGTCCATATGGAAGTGGTCCTATTTCCACTTGCTCGTATGTTACCTCTCCTAAGGGGTTGTTCCCAGTCACTCATTTCCAGTGTTATGAGCACCTTTGCTTTTCTGGTCCTATGGTGAGGCAGTTCAGGGCATTAAACCAGCATGAAAATATTTGTATCCATTATAGTACCCCTCTGCTGGTACAAGCATGTCAGACATTTGATAAATATTCAGTACTCGTTAACAAGGCCACTCCTCTCTTTTGCAGTGTGTGACAAAAGAGCACTGAAGTCCTTCTGTCCAAGATCCTACCTGAACAAGTCGTGCTTGTCCTAAGTATAGTCTTGTTAAGCATCTGGAAGTGTTTTCTTCCTCAGATTCAAAAAGTGCCTGCAGATTGAAAGGATGGTATTAATGATGATTTAAAAGAAAAGGTTTCTGATTGTGCTCCATTTCTTTCTCTAACCTCAAGATTTCTTCATTGTAATTTTTCACTGTCTTAAAGATTTTTGTGATTATCTCCTTTGTTTTGTACATGTCCATCTTTTGTTATAATTGCTCCTTTTTTATCTCTTGTTTTTCAGTTGCGATCAAGCTCAGAGACTGGCCAGGACATCCTGAATGACTGCCTTGCAATCCAGCCCCTCCAGCCAGCCCTGTCACCACATGATGCTGTAGATAATAATATGGGACACTCCCCAGGGCCTGCTTGTGATATTTACTCAGGTACCAAATATGACAGATAGAAAGCTGCTGTATTATTCCTCACTTAATATTAGGGATCATTATGTAGAGTAGAATAAACTCTGAAATCCATATCTATCCCATAAGAAGGATAGAATATGAAACACAATATAAAAAAAGACAGGTTTTGAACATGTTTTTATATTTTTCACAGTGAAGGAGAACCATTCATACTATATCCATGAAAAGACCTAATAAAACTTAGATGGATATTTTTGCTCTATAGGCATTTGATTCTGCTGCCAATTTACTTCTACCATTCCTTGTAGACATCTTGAATACATTGCTTCATTTAAAATCACAGTATTTTTCCTCTGCCTTATCACATATCAGTTTTTCAATTGATGCACATTAAGGAACAGAAATGCTGCATTATGAGTTCATATATTTTAACTATAAATATACAAATTAAATAAACATATTTACACTATTAATGTAATAATCCTATTGCATTGTTTCAGTTAAATATCTGAGATTTTCCTACTAAAATTCCTTTGTCACACCTGCCTACGTGTGCAATTTTTTGTTAACATTTCAAAAAATTTGAAACTATCAGTAAGTTATGAGTGATAAAGAACCTTAAGGCTCAAGAGGGCAATTGGCAGGATGTTAAGGTTTTTTAATGCAATATTTTAGTAGTTGTGAAGGCCTCTGTTTTTAACTTTCAGACAAAATGCATTACATATTTTATCACTTCAACTTTTAAGTGAGAACCAAACATAGGAAATGAATGAATTGGCTTCACTGATGTTATCTGCAGTGATGAAAATTACATTATATGAAGTGGCCACTTCAATAAGTGGTTTTATTTTACTGAGAGGTTTGTAAAGCAAGCACTTCTATTTCATGTTTTTTCAAGGCTGCTGTGAGTCGCACAATAGTTGGTGATGATGTAGGTTTATATGACAAAAATCAGGACATTTAAGGCTGTGATTAATTATATTCTAGTTTATTAAGTAGTTGGTATTACTTGTGTGCTGTTAACTTATAAATGCCTTGGTCTGAGTACAGACTGAGTGTGACATTTACTATGTGAAAGAAAAGGGAAATTTCAGATTTTAAAAATGTGATTTTGGCTGGAGAAACTCTGGGGACATGTAGTTGGTTATAGTTGTTCATTGTACATTGTGCATTGAGGAGAATTGGATAGTGAAGAATGTTGAGATTTTTTAAAAAAATATTTATGGTTTTACCAAGTGTAACATGGAAAACTGAGAGATAACAAAGACTCAGCTTTTCCTTTTCTTTTCAGTTCCTAGACAGAATAGAAGCTGGAGTGGGACAGTGTGTCAGATTTCAGAAATTGAGGATATTCTCACAGGAGATGGCCACAGCAGTCTGTTGGGCACTCCTCCCTAGCTTCCAGGCTATGCTTGAATGTCCAGCTCTGTCTGCTGGGTCAGTCCAAACACAGGCTGACAGTGGCTTGAACAAGCTGCTGCCCATGACAAGCTGGGTAAAGCTGCTGCCTCCAGCCAGCCCTCAGCTGGCAATTGTCTGCCATCATGATGTTTCATAGACAGCTTCTAAGACTGAGACATTACTTTCTGTAGTCTCATTTGTGCATTGTCTTTCAATACTTGATGTTTGCAGCACTACTAACTATGAGCCTTATTTGATAAAATAATATATTTTGGTAGTTTCTTTCCTGGCACTGCTTCCTATTGTATGGCAATTTTTATGGTTATTTAATTTTTATGGTAATTAATCAGTGTACTCTTATCAGCATTGATTTCTGTGTAAGTAATAATCTGCTTTCTCTTACATGTCTTCCCAGCTATCTATCATTTGGCAAAGTTCTTGTAGTTGTAGTCACTTGTTTCACATCAGTTAGAGGGTACTGTGTCAGGCATAGCAGACTGTGTCACTCCATTTTGACAGCTACTTGATCCAGTTGAAATAAATTGTTTCATTAGCTACTCATCAAGGATGCTGCAGGATGATATACTATGTGAACAAATGAGATAAATCTGACAGGCAGGGAATTATTTTATTGCAATGGCAACATGAAAATTATTCATGTCCGATAGAGAGGAAAGTAAAATACGAAAACCTATGTCTTGCCTCAGAGAAGCTACCCTTCAAAATTCTCTGAAAACATTTTTTTTTTTTAAATACAGCTTTGAGACTTCTGTAAAGTTAAATACATTATTTTTACTGGATACTGTTTGAGACAGCACATTAGCTGAAATGTTGCTGTGCTACTTTTAAAGTAGAAGGAGAAATAGATTTTCACTCTTCCAATGGTCCAATCAAACTTTTCTTACTTGAAGGTGATTTCACTTATTATTGATGGACATTTAAAGCAGAGGTAGGTTTTTTCCCTGTAGAAGTCTACAGAATAAATGTTTGAACTCAAACTATTAGTAATAGGTAAGAAATGTCAGAAGTATATGTTTAGATGCAAGTCCATTTTCACTTACATAGTAGAACACCTGTAAAGACCACAATATAGTTTTTCAGTACTGATAAAATACAGAATCTATAGGCACAGACACATTCAAATGAAATGCAACAATAACCTTTTTGATTGCAGATATATTACTTGGAGTTAAGTCTTCAAAAGAGCTTTTTATTATCTTGTAGTCTTTATAACTTCATAGAAGAAATCCAAACTGACTATTATGTTACTAATAGAGTGAGGTAGCATTACAGCTTCTTTGCTTAAAACTAACACAAAATTACATTTATGTGCCTAAAGCAAACAGACTAATGGCTAAGCATTGTGATAGTATCTAGGTTTAAGTCTTGAACAATACCTAGGTATTTTGGTTTACTCGGTTCACAGAATGAAGATGAGAGCAATACACTCATAATAACATGAGGATGATATTTTTTCCTGCTGTGAAATAGTATGAACTTACTTTGTATAGAGCAATCTGGAATCACTAAACCTGGAAGAATCATAAATAATGCAGAAGGAAAAAAACCCATCTTTTTTCTCTGCTGTTTGGATAAAACTTGACCATTTATTATTTGAGCATAAGCCAGAATGTGTAATTCATTTATAAGTAGTTACTGAATATCACACTAAGTTCTCCTCCAGAGCAAGCAAAGGATCTTTCTAAAGCTTGTCAACTGCACAATTGTCTTTGCAAGTTGGAATTTAAAAATTGTATCAGTAAAGTTACAGAACTTGTTTGAATTCTAAGTATTTATTAAATAGTGTCTTATGCTGTATTGTGAAACTTTGACCTAAATACTTCTACGTGTATGACTTAGTGTGCTTTGTTTGAGTAACACTTTTCTTTGCTTTTTTCCCCCACTGAAGTTGTACTAAGCTGGGTGCTCTGTGCACATAATAAGAAAAAATCCAATCCCCCAGGAGTTTGTATCTAAGGTAATGATAGGAAAGTAGGTAGGTACAACAGGCAGGTAGAGGTTAAGGACACATACAGGAATAGATTAATGAAATTATTAATTAATGAAAAAATTTTATTAAAGAAAGTGTCCTAGTGAGGCCCTAGGAGATGTCTGAAAAAAAGCAATCTAGTTTTCTTTTTATAAAAAGTGGTCTGTTCTTTTCTTTAAAAATAGTTTTTTAAGGGTGATAGACTTGGAAAGTAGTTACAGCTCATTCCTGTAAGAAAAAAACAAGAATGAGGAGGAAGAACTCACATATGCATAGCCTTGCTGTGAAAAACAGAATTGTATTTCATGCATAGAGAATGGATGCAAAAGGGGCAGTACTGTAGAACTACCAATAATGAAGAGGATCTCTGTTTTCACCTTTTAGGCTGAATTTAAGTATTGCATACATATCTAGAACTCCTGCTTAATGTGATGTAGTCACAGCTAGGACCATACACACATTTCAAGGGGCAAAAAAGTGTTAATATTATTATCTTAGTTTAAGAAGGATAGTTTGATTCCCCTCAGACTTGCCCTTTTATTTACCGGTTTTATTTATGAGTTTATAATTTCTATTTTGAGACAACTTCATGGTTGTCCAAAAATTGATATAATGTTTGGGCTCCCATTTTTAAGAACATTTACCAATGGGCTGCTACAAACATTGTGGTCAACACGGCCACTTGCACCATTGGTCCCATCACGATGAGACTGAACTTCAGAAACAGCAATCCACTAGAAGAGAAGAAAATGAAAGGCAGGGATGTGATCTAGAGATGCCACTTCAGGAGTGGCTTAAAATACTAGTCCGGACCCTGCTTTATTTCTTCAGTACTTTAATGTTTTCCAGTATCTATGATCCGCCTGTAAAATACCTGAAAAGACATAGAAGGGCCATCAGTGCAGGTGTCCATGTGACAGACCAACTTTGGAGACAGACAACTTATCATGAAAATGCAATTTTTACTTCTACTGTACTTCTTAATGCATGATGGCTTCTTGAGTTTCATGTTCTCTGGAGACTTCAGATTTATAGATGAGCTAAGGATAAAGGTAAAACAGAAAATGAGTTTGTCATTTGCTGGGCTTACCACTTACAACTCAATACAGCACATATCCACATATTCCTGACTACAAAATCCTGTGGACTTCCTAGGGAAGTGAAAGAGGGGAATATATTCAGGTGATGCTTCCAAGTGCAAAAAATATTTCATATTTTTCCTTCTGTGCAATAGTAAATCACTTGTTGTCAAGGACATCATAAATATTCCTTAGAGAAATAGAAGGCCATATTTAGTAATTAAAAAATAAAGCAACCTTGCAAATGTGTGTATGTAACTAACTGAGCTACAAAATTAAATCTTCATGCTGTCTTACTCTACATGGTAAGAACTCTCAGCCCTATTCCAAATTCATACTCTCGGTAATTAGAGGGGAGATATTTTGGTGGCAGAAATTGTTTTTAAGAGTGCTGGTAATAAGTCCAAGATGCTCTTCAATTAGAGCATTTTTTGTAATTTGCAAATTTCTGCATTTAAATATGTTCCATGAAATGACAGTTTTCTGACTCCATTGAGAAATAACTTTTTTTTGGACTTAGATTCTGTGACACTTTCAATGCTACTTTTTTGGCTTTCTTTTTCTTAAAGAAACCTTATTTATCTTAAAGAAACCTTATTCAGAATCATCCTTTTCTCTTGCAAGCACCTATATTGTTCCGATGCGAGGATGCACCCTCCTGTGTGAGGGTACATGTGAATTTAGCTTCTCATAGAGAACTGTTTGCAGAAATAGTCTCATGGAAAATCCTGATGTGCTGACAAATGGATATGTGATGAGACTCCATAAAAGAAAACACAGATCTTTCCTCTCTTTGGCTGAAACTTTGTTCCTGTTGTGGTTCACAATCTGAGGTTCACAGTCAGGACTAAGTTGGGACTAAACTATATGCATCTTGTAAGTAATGTTGTAGTTTCGACTTTTTAAGGGATACAGAGGAACAACATTCACAATTCTTTGACTTTTTTTGAAGTTGTTTGGATTTTTTTCAAAATATCTGAATATGTTTTAAATTGCTTTAAAGGTCTTAGTTTATCCTGAATTAATAAGCCTTCTTGTAGCAACCCTTTTTGTTACATAATGATAGAATCATAAAATAGCTTGCATTGGAAGATTCTTAAAGATCATCTGGTTCCAATCTCCATGCCATGGGCAGGGGCACCTTCCACTTGGTCAGGTTTCTCAAAGACCCTTCCAGCCTGGCCTTGAACACTTCCAGGGATGGGACATCCACAGCTTCTCTGGGCAACTTTTTCCGGAGTCTCACCACCCTCACAGTAAAGAATTTCTTCCGGACATCTAATCTAAATTTCGTCCCTATTTGTTTAAAACCCACTTAAAACTAACACTTAATTCTACATCTTTGTGTGTGGACCTACATGGTGGTGCTATACTGGAGTCAGTTAGCATGCTGGTTGTCACAGACATTCCTCAGATTCATAGAATCACCAGGTTGGAAGAGACTTTAAGATCATCGAGTCCATCCATCCCATGCCCTAACACCTCAGCTAAACCATGGCACCGAGTGCCACATCCAATCTTTTTAAACACATCCAGGAATGGTGACTCCAACATCTCCATGGGCAGACCATTCCAGTACTTTATCACTCTTTCCAAGAAAAACTTTTTCCTATTATCCAGCCTGTATTTCCCTTGATGCAGCTTGAGACTGTGTCCTGTGGTTCTGTCAATTGCTGCCTGGAGAAAGTGACCAGCCCCACCTGACTACAAACACCTTTCAGGGAGCTGTAGAGAGTGACAAGGTCATCCCTGAGTCTCCTTTTCTCCAGGCTAAACACCCCCAGCTCCCTCAGTCGTTCCTCACAGGGTTTGTGTTCCAAGCCCCTCACCAGCCTTGTTGCCCTTCTCTGGAGGTGCTCAAGTGTCTCAATGTCCTTCCCAAACTGAGGGCCCAGAACTGGACACAGCACTCAAGGTGTGGCCTCACCAGTGCCCAGTGCAGGGGGAGAATGACCTCCCTGCTCCTGCTGGCCACACTGTTCCTGACACAGGCCAGGATCCTGTTGGCCTTCTTGGCCACCAGGGCACACTGCTGGCTCATGTCCAGTCAGCTGTCACCAGTACCCCCAGGTCCCTTTCCAGCCACACCATCCCCAGCCTGTAACCCTGCAGGACTTGGACTTGTTCAACTTCATCTTATTGGACTCTGCCCATCCATCCAACATTTCCAGGTCTCTCTGCAGAGCCCTCCTGCCTTCCAACAGATCAATGTACAATGCCAGCTTAGTGTCATCTGCAAATTTACTAATGAAGGACTCAATCCCCTCATCCATGTTGTCAGTGAAGATATTGAACAGAGCTGGCCCCAGCACAGACCCCTGAGGACACCACTGCTGACTGGCCCCAGCTGGATGCAGCACCACTCACCACCACTCTCTGGGCCCGGCCATCCAGCCAGTTCTGAACCCAGCACAGAGTGCTCCTGTCCAAGCCGTGGGCTGCCAGCTTTTCCAGGAGAGTGCTGTGGGAGACAGTGTCAAAGGCCCTGCTGAAGTCCAGGTACACAACATCCACAGCCTTTCCTGCATCCACCAGGCAGCTCACCTGGTCACAAAAAGAGACCAGCTTGGTCAAATATGACCTCTTCCTCCTAAAGCCATGCTTTGCTCAATTTCATACCATCTGAACCAGGTGTTTAATGGGATCGGGACTGAAAAGACATTGGGAAGGTATTTACTGGCAACACTTTGAACAAGTAACTCACATGTAACACAGCCTGAACCAGCTAGAAAATGTGCAAGCGTGGGTCACAAAATACTTGCATGGAATGCTAATGATGGTTGTGGAAGAGAACAGCTACATCAAGATGAACAACACTTGTTACCTTGTGCTGAAGAGTGACCACATTCCAACCCTTTTACTCCTGATCCTGAAGAGGTTAATTTTAAATGCAAAGATCCAGTACTGGTAAACTAAGCCATTATATATTTTTACAGTTTTATTAGTTTTTGTCATTGTAAAATGCAAGTTACCCTATGTTGTCAAGGAATAGTTTAAATAGTCTTTTTTTATTTAGATGATCGGGGCTTTCCTTTGCAGTGTCCTGATTTGTTAAATATTCTCTCTGCTTTTGTTGTCAGAATGTGTGCTTGGTTGTTTTTCAGTATTTTCTGTGCTGCATGTAAGACAATATAAGAATTTCAAAAGTTTCTTCCTTTGTTACTATCTTCTGCACTTTTCTTGATGCTACATTGAGAGACAGGCATGGAAAAAGTAACTTTTGGGGTGCATGAGCAAAGTGGAAAAAAACCATTTCCCTGTCTTAGTAGGAAAATGACCTCAGCTTCTTCTTTACAAGTTACTCTGCTGTTTTTAGTGATGTCTCATCTTCCCAGGGGACCTGCCTCCTCTGTTCCTCTTTAAGGTTTGGGATGTCTTCTGCTGTCAGATGTCTGTCATCACTTGGGTTGTGATTAGGAGGCTCTCATCCACACACAAATTAGCAAAGAGCAGAGCCTGGCACCAAGGTCAGCCTCCACTCCTCCACCTTTGACCACCAGTGTCAACTTCCCCTAATCTTTGACATTACCTCTACAGCATCTGTATTGGATGCTTTTATTCACAAAGTGGTTTCCTGTCTGTCATCTTGCACTGTGTGTCATTTCCACCAGCTGAAAGATGTCCAGGGCTGCTCCTTAATGGGGCTACAGCATAATTAGACTCCTGAGCGTTTTCTTAACTCTGTCTTAACTTGGTGAATATCCAGTGTGTCACAAAGGTGGGCTCGTAAGGATTAATAGAGTCTTTCCAAGAACAGGCTGAGGACTTGGGAGATGAGGTGAATTTTCACCTATTTTGATCTTCTGTAGCAAAATTCACACCTGGGAATGAGAAAATGATGACCTGTGAAATCATTTCCTTGAAGACTGATCTATGGTGAGGCTACCTCTAATGCTGTCTTTCTTCTCCTAGGATTGCAGCATCCATGGACATATTTCAGCCTAGAAAGATGTTTTACTAGTGACAGTGCTCCCTGGGGAACTGGTTTAAACTCTAGGATTTTATCAAGAAACTCAAATCATTAGCTCCAACATATCCACTAGCATAATGTAAATTTTATAGGTAGAATTTTACTCTGTAACCTAGTCCTGAACAACACCTTTTTTTTAAAAGAGATAGGAAGATACGACAGACAAACAGGAGAAGTAATTTTTATCTTTTCTTTTAGACAGACTAATTCATTCTCTGGGCTCATAAAATATTTAAGAGGCTGTATTTGACTGCCAGTCAACATCAGCATAAGCTACCTGACACAAATGTCAGAAGAAATAGTTGCGTAACTGGATTTTCCAAGATACAAATATTTAAATTTGTCTGATTTTAACTTTTTTTTTTTTTTTTTTTTTTTTTTTTTTTTTTTTTTTTTTTAAGGGGTTACCAGAAAATAAGGCTACAGGATTTGGGATCAACTAATTATGACATTTAAACAAAATCCTATATTGCTTTTTGTTTAGTCAGTAAGGAAACAGGCAGGAAACTTTCCTTATTAGAAAAAATACAAGAGAAAACACAGAAAATTGTTAAGCTGTTAACAATGATTTAAAATTTTCATATGTATTACTGAGGAATCTGGGCCAATGATAGCAATAACGCTTTTCAAGAAATTTGTAATTTTCACAGATGAAGGGAAAATGTAGAAAACATTTCAAGTTTTATGAAGCTGTTCTTTCTGTTCACTAGTTCTAAAAATGCAGATTAAAAAATACAGGAATATTGACACATCTTCTGCAATAGAAGGGTATAGAAGATTTGCAGCCTTATTCAGACAAAAAATTCCAAGACAATGAACATGGCTGTGATCATTCATGCTTCGTTTTATGGAAATGTCATTTGGAAGCAGCAAAGAAAACATACTTGTTTTCATGTGATTCTTCTTCTTCTTCCCTTTGAATGGAAAACAACTCATCAGAAAACCCTTCGTTTTCTTAGTTGCTAAGAGTTGGCACTACAGCTTGACAGGAGGGGTTGCATGTTGGTGTTTGGTCATTTATCAATATTTTTGTTGTTTGGTCAGTTATCAGTGTTGTTTCCTGCCTGATGAGCATTATTTCTCTCTTTTACTTTCAGCAGCTGTGATCCCCAGCACACAGATAAATCAAAGTGGAACAGCAGCTGGGGCAGTGTCCTTGTCCCACCCCAGCAGCCACTCTTCCCCAGGACAAAACATACAGGGCAGTCCCCTGCATCCTCCCCAGATACCTCTTCTCACAGCTGCTGACTCAGAGAGGTAAGAGCCTGTGCTTCCCAGCTTGAGCCTGAGGCTGGACTGTCTTCAGAGCTGCCAGGATGGAGGGAAATACAATTGTTGTACAGAAAGGCACTTGTGTCAGCCCTGGCCTAACAACTGCTCTGGGTAGGGGTTTTTCAGGAGGAGAGGTGAAGTGGACCGTGTTATTCCAGTCTGAGAGGGAGATTTTCCATCCCTTTCCATTTCAGGGACTTCTTTCAATCCCTTCTTGATCCCAATGAAGGGCCCTAGCAAGGAAAGTGACACCAGCTGGCACACTGTACTTCACATGACCACGGCCATACCTTACAGAATGGGGGCCCTGAGATTCATGTTTCTGTTTACTTGTGGGAGAAGAGTCATTTTCTGTCAATATTCTCCCAATACTAAGCATTTCTGAAGGAAGACCTTGCCTTTTTTTTTTAATTGCCATTTTATGAAGAACAATAGATAATGTACAAATTTTTATTTCACTAGTTTTTCAGTTTGATTTATAGTCAAGATTTGGTTTATGTTTTATTATATGCTGGTTAGGTATGGTAAATTCTATGATTTTAGATATTTCACTGACATAAAAATCAATTGCTCGGATGTGTTTTGATTTTCATCGCTAGACATTCCCTAAATCATTTTCAGCACTCTTTCCAATGATTTAGATAGTGTGTGGTACTACAGATGTGGAAATCTATAGTTCATTGAACCAGAAGTTCTACCAAATCACAAGTCTGAAGAGGCCTAGTAAATGGTTTTTAGTGGAAAAGTCAGGAAGATAACATCATCACACTAAATACTAAACTCTTACTATCTGCTCATGGATACTTAAAAATTATTTTTAAAATTTCTTTTTCGGTGCTCTAAGTGATAAATTGCTGTATTTCACTAATCTATTTCAAAGTATTTCATTTCCTTGAGTGACAGATATGACAGTAATTTGAAGAGTACAAATCCCCAATTATAAACCTGAAAACAAAATTCACTAGATTTCAATTACTGGTAAACGAGCATAATTTCTTTGGATGAAAGCAATATTCACTCTGCCTTGTATCAGGAAGATAGAAGAACGTGTGGCGTGAAAGTCCATTTTTATTTCAGACTTCATATGTGAATATAGCCAGTTCTGGAGCCACTGGAAGTTGTTGAGCATTTTGTACATCAGTCTGAGATGGAGCTTACTGCCTCATGATCGCTGAAGCTCAGCTGCTTGATTCATTCCTTTTCCCCACTCCTGCCCCCATGATCCTGGTCTTTTTGCCTTGTGCTGGCTCTGGCCCTCTGTGCACACCTCTGGGACTGGCCATGCTCTCTTGCCTGACTATACTTCTGTCCCAGAATAGTTTTCTCTTCAATGCATGGCCTGTCCATCCATACCCCACGATTGCCAGAGCATGAGATGATAGGCCGGGACACATTATTAGTTGTGACAGGTATGTAATTATAAAAGACAATGATCTTATTAGCCCATTTCTGAGGTTCTTCTGCTGTAAAACCATAGCAGAGGTGCCTAGAGTGAGTCTTCTTTCATTCAATTCATTGAATCCATTTCATACACTAAGATAATAGAGTACTCTACAGAATAATAAAAAGCTAACATGGTATACTCCTTTTTCATATGTTAAGTGTATACAGGCTATCTAAAAGGGCTTTAAGTGCTAATTCCCAAATGTGGAGCTGCTTTGGGTTTAAAAAAGTTCCAGTGTCTTCACTTAGGTAGTGTGACAAATGGCAATTTAAATTCAGAAAAGGAAAAAAGTATTACAGCATTGTTGGTTTGATTACAATACATAGGGTAGAAGTTAAAGGAAATGTTTAAAAGAAGAACTAAGGCAGAATCTATATATTGAATCTAACGCAGTACATTCACCTAGGGGCCTTGTGAGTAGGCTGTCACCTCACTTCATGTGTGTGATGAGAATGGTGAAAATGTAAACAATCCTTCAGCAGAGAAAATGGCAGAGATAGTGTCTTTGAAAGGTGTGAATCATCCTGTTTATTCAACCTCATTGTTGAGAGGACTGCAGGACTGAGGGGTGCAGGTAGAGCATTTGTTGCCCCTCATGCTAGTAAGGGTTGGACTAGGTGACCTTTGAAGGTCCCTTCCAACCCAAATTGTTCTGTGGTTCTGTGCCCTGTGGTTCCTGACACACATGCCCAGGGTTATTTAGAGCTAGGACAGGCTGACCAGAGCTTGTTCCAGCAGAAGGCTGTATTTGTTGGACTGAAGCTGGTCCAAACTGGCCTGGCTGTTTGGTGATGCTGGGGGCCAAGCCTGTGCCACTTTTTGGACAGCAGACTCAGGTTTACGAGAGACAGAAGCAGAAGGAAATAAGCATTTTCTCTACATTTCCACACACCATGGCATAGAGAAATAATGGGAGGGTTTCTTTTAAGTCTTTCTCTTCCAGCTGGTGTGAGGGAAAGTGTGGACTTGATTAAGCCTTATATAGGTGAGAAACTGAGCCGAACATGGAACACATCTTACATTGCATTCATTATGTGTGCAAAACTCTGATAACACATAGTGCAAGGCAGTTAGAGAGTTTGAATCTAAGAAATAACTTCATTTATCAAAGGAGAGAGCATACATAATAAAAGTGCAGATTTACACTTTGTCTGTCCCAGCTCTTTGATACTAACTTTGAGTGCTCCACTAATATGAAGTACTGCAGCTATTCAATGAAGGTACCAAATGTGTGCCTAAAAGCATATCTGTAACAGGGAATATGTACTTCACTACCTTTTACCTCACTACTGTAATACAAGAAGGTATGGGCATACAAATAAGCTGAAAGAACAGTTAAAACTCAGATCAAAAATTAAGGGTTTATATGGCACTGTTTACATATGTGGTTCAGTGTCCCAAAATTGATGGTGCTAAATGTTTGAAATTAGTCTTTTAAAATTCTTTCTTTATGTAATGAATTATCCAAATATACCTCTTGCTTTTGAGCAAGAACTAGACTGTTAATCAATGTGACACAATAACAATTTTTTTTCATGGATTTGATGTTCAGGTGATTTTTTTAATCCAACTGTGAACAAAGCTCGCAGTATGTCCCTAAAGCATGATGCATCCCAGCTTCCCAGGAATTTCTAGAGACTCTGTAAGGCTGACAAGAAGAACTTAGGGCCAGAGTGTTCCGTTTAGCAGTACCATTATGCTATAATAAGTTCTGCAACAGTCATTTTTTTTGCTTATTTGAGTGTGTGGTTATATTCCCTTTATGATTTTGCTGTAAAATAGTAAGTAGCTCTGAGCATAACTTCCAGAAGCAAAAGCCTCTGAGTCGTTCTACCCAAGAAGCCAAGACTTCCAACTTTCACATGTTACAAAGCTCTTTGTATGTAGCACACATACATAAAAAGGGCTGCTTCAAAGAAGGTCTTTATTTAACAGTGTGGTTTTGAAATAAATATATCAACTTCTTTCCGGGCATGGGACACTTCAGAGGATTGCCTGTTAATTATCTTTTCTTTTTAGTGGGCAGACAACACCTATAAATGACAAATCCTTGTGTGGAGGTATCAGTAAGGCTAACCCTGAACCTGAGCCAATAGAGTCACAGAATCCTAGAATAATTTAGGCTGGAAAAGACCCTTAGGACCATCAAGTCCAGCTGTTAACCTAACAGTGCTGAGGCCACCACAAAACCACGCACCCAAGTGCCACACTTCCACATGCCTTTTAAATGCCTTCAGGGATGGTGACTCCACCACTTCCCTGGGTAGCCTGGTCCAATGCCTGCCCACCCTTTCTGTGAAGAAACTTTTCCCATTATTCAATCTAAACACAACTTGAGGATGTTTCCTTCTTATTCTGTTGTTTGTTACTTGGGAGTGGAATTTTTCTCACACATTTTTTTTTCCAAAGGCATTTTTTCCTCTCCACCACATTTGCAAGAAACAGTTCTCTGATACAATATAGGCACAGAAAATACTGAGAGATTTTATAAAAAGTTACATAGTCTCCCTCCAGGGAGTCTGCATATTGAGGTGCCTGCTCACAGCCCTCTTCCTTAAATTCCACTTTAAATTCCACTTAAATTCTCCTTTCATCTTCGCACCAAAGAGAAGATGAGGTACTGGTCAGAGGGGTTGTTTGTTCTTTCTGCCATCCCTTATTTCATCTAGATTTTGGTTTTCTTGCCAAAAATATTTCTGTTATGCAAGATTGCATTCCTTAAAAAAAAAACGACAAAAATAAACAAACAACCAAACCAAAACAAACAAAACTCCAAACAAACAAACAAAATCCCCTGAAACCAAAACACCCACAAAACTTGTAGCAGAGAAATCATTGGAGAGAAACATGCATCATAGATAGGTAAAAAATTAGGCTTTTTTTATTTTAGTCAATTGAATATATTCGTTAACTTTGGGGAAAACATCTTATTTTTTCAATTTTGCTCCTGGCAAAAGGTGTGCTTTCCTTAAATGCATTTTTAAAACATGTTTATTTGATTGTCACTTTTAGGTAGCCAAACTTATAGTGCAATATGCTGGGTTTCACAATGCTGTGTTACAACAGAATGCTTCCTTCACTGACAGCGGACTGAGGATCTGTAAAGACACTAAGACACAGCATAAAGTGTGAGTTCAAAGAATGTGAGTTCACAGAAAGACTGTCAGAGCAGAGAGTGGATACACCATCCCAAATTTTCTGGATTTTCCTAGAAAGAAAAAGGCATTCAAGAAGAAATGATCATGGATTTTTCTTCATTTAGCATTGTCAGAAAGTGCAGCACTGTACAGGAGACTGTTGGAGACAGCAACCTCTTACAAGGAGCTTTTAGTTCAGTCCTCTGTGCAGCCAGACCTTCAGCTCAGCGAGATAAAAGCCCAATCGCCTTACTGTGTGAACTGCATAACACGTGGATTTGCTCCCATAGTGCTGAATCCCAGCAAAAATTACTCAGCCAGTTAAAAGAGCAGCAACCCAATAAATTGTGTTTACAAGCTGTTCAAAGAAAACTATGGCCTCTGAAGAAAAAAAAAAAACAAACAGGTTTTCAGCTTTAATGTTCAATTTCCACTTCAGCAACGTATCTGTAGCAACCATAAGGATTCATTTTTTCTGAAGGGTGACAAATGCTTTAATTTACATTGCCAGGTTGAGAAGAAAAAAAAGAAAAATGAAGACAGAACTACATCCAACATAGTTACCTAGTTCCTGTCTCAAATATTTAATGTTAGTAGCAATTTGTGCCATAGTGTAGCATGGATTGATGGTAGGTAAATTATGTCTTTTATATGCAGGTGCAGTTTCCTTTCTTTCAATATATAGATAAAAATATTTTAAATTTTTTTAAAAATGCTTGGTTGCAGTGAAATAAATCAAGGAGTTGCAAAGCACTTGAGTTTCTAGGTGAAGAAACATCTTATATATATTCTTGCTACAGAGACAAAAGAGATTGTTTCCCCACTCAAAAGAGGATTTATTTGTAGGTGGCCAACCATGATAAACTAAATTAAATCCCTATATAAATACACAATTTATACTGTATATAACGCTCTTAGATTTCCTCTTCCCTTCCTTTTCCACACATTTCTTGGGTTGTGCGTGTAGGTGCAGTGACTCTTTACTGGGCCAGCTCCAGTAAATTATGTGACATTGTATGTGGCATTTTAACAAATCTCATCAAAACAGGTAAGCTTTGGTAACTTTGTCATGCATCTTGCTTACTACCAAATCTAGTCATTCCCCAGCAAGACATTTTTTTGCAGCTAAACTGGAAAAGAAAAATTTTCTTAATGGCTCCAGAAACATTTCTGCTCGGATTTTACATCAGGCATAGGATTCTGATTGAATTGACACCTGGGCTTGACTGTAGTTCTTGATTGCAGTTTCCAAGTGGTTACAAGCTGGTCCTGAGTGTTTCAGGAACACAATTAAATTAGCTGTTCTCCCAGGAATATAATGAGATTTGTTCAGATACAAATCTGGGCTGTGACATGTACAAGTTTCTCTTTTGTTAAGCAGAAGGAAAGAAAAAGTAGATAACTATCCTTATATCGTGGATATGGGTAAGCCAGGTTGATTTATAAATAAAGACCACTTATGTCTACTAAAAAGGAGTCCTGTCTGGCTGTAAAATATAGTGTATTATTATTAGGAGGAAGTTTTTTGGATGTTAAATCAAAGGTAAATCTGTAAAACTGTGCTTTCCACTTTTAGTTTTGAAAATTATTTTTCCCATTAGTGGCTGCGGGTTAAAATAATTTTTCAGAAATTAATTTTCCCAAATTAATCCTGAAAACACAAAGGATGATATTCCATGATTTTAAAAATACTCATAGTATTTAAAGACTGTCTGTGCTTGGCTTTCAATCTCTGGCAGGAGATTACAGTCTTTCTATGCGACTCCTATACAAAAAACTAACTCCAGTTATTACTCGGGAGACGTATAACCAGGTAGCAACAGCTCTTTTTAAAAACCTTTGATGTTTTTATCACAATATAACTACTGTCTTCTCTTTCTAAAAAAACCTGTACAATAGTATTATTGTGAAATATGTGCATGCTTTGTTCTCTTCTTCTCTGGTATATCTTTCAGTCTACTCTGCATCAGTTATCTGGAACAATTAAATATTTGACACTCAATGGCTCAGTAGTAACATCTTTATTTCCTCCATCTGTATAACATTTCTGAAGTAATATATGTTTATGAAGTTAATATCACATCAGCACCAGGACCATCCAAACCCTACCTAATATTCTTAAAAATGTGCTTCTCACAGAAAACTGAATAGGCAGTACATCATCCACAGTTCATTTTGATACTTGTTACACTCCAAATGTAGATTATGACTCACCAGAAATGTAGTAAATACCTTTCAAATGAAGTCAAAATCACATAGAGATAACATGTGGCAGATACAGATTCTTAGCTGCAGCATAAAAGATCTCAAGTAACTTTTATTTAATACAGTTATAATCTGTATGATGACCCTGCCCAGAGGTGTTCTGTAGAGCTGCTACTGGAGTTGCACCTTCTGTTGTATTCAGGGTGTGATAAACTTCCTTGACACTTCTTTAGGAAAAACATGGTTTCTTATTAGGTTAAAAAAAATAAAAGTCATCTAGTATATTGAGGCCCAGTCTCAGGGCAAGAGGGGCCAGATGTATAGTTTAGAGCACCAGCAGACTGTGTTAACTGCAGGCACTGATCCCTCCTAGCAGCAGCCACTGAGCACACAGAGAAGGGTATTCCTCCTCAGCAGACTTGCAGCTCATTTTTAGTGATGGAGAGACAGGCTGATCTGCAATAAGACTTCACATGTCACTTTCCACTCCCCTTCTTGAAGAAATATCATGGTTCTTTTTTGGTGTGTGGGAATGTTTCCAGCTCCCTGTCATTGATAAAAAAGTGGCCCAGAGCCATTCCTGCGGTTTCATTAACTAGCCAGATCCCATCAGTCTATTGGGTGGTTTGGGGCACAGACAGAAGCTCTAAAAATCCTAGCTTTCTGTGCAAAAAAGATTGCATGACCTATCTGTAATGTACTTTGAGGTATGCAGTTTTAAGGAAATGCAGAAAAAAAATCAGTAAAAAGTTAAATTCCATAAAACTCTTGTGTAAAATCTTCAGAAGTAGTGCATATCCTTGTAGTGCCAGAGCTGTGCAAAACATACCTCTGCAGTGATGAACCTCTGTGGCAGCTGCACCAGCAGGTTTGTTCTCAAGCATTCTCTCCTCTGCCAGTTTAAGTTTATAGTTTGAGTCCAGATCAACATTTTGATGGGGTCAGATTCTGGAAGCAATTTAACACTTGCCCTTATCTGCATTATATTGACATCAGATTGTTTATTTTCAAATAGCTCTATGTAACATAGGAAGATTTCTAGAGCCCAAAACCTGGGCCTGAACCCAATTCCTAGCAACTCTGTGGCCAATGACCTGAATCTATCTCTCACTGTCAGTGAGCAAGAACAACTATTTATTGATAAATAAAGTTGATGCAAAGGCTTAGAATAAACAGCTGACAGTGGCTCCAAAATCAGGTCCCCCTTGAGGCATCTCCTCCAATTATGGCTTAGACACACACACAGAAGGAGTGGATTAAAAGTAGTTTTCCATTATAAGGGGCAATTCAGCCTGCTAATTTCCCAGATGTCACGCCTAATGATATGTCACCATTTAAAAATACGCCATCTCTATTTGGGCTGCACACTGTTATTTTGGAAGTCTGTATCTATGCAAATAACTAAAGTGATCTAAATAAAATAAAAACAATCTTTAGCTCTTATGTATTGGAGATCTGACAGATTTGTGGTTTTGAACTTCTAGGTTTGTTGCTCCCACTCCTTCTCATCACATCAGCCCCCAGAGAATGTCCATTCAACATCCCATGATGCAGAGACAGACTCCACAGCATCCTCAGCTTCCACAGCTTGCAGGGATGCCTCTGAAGACATACCAACCAGCAGAAAGCCCTTCTTTTCAGCCAAATGCCCTTCACATCCAGGGTAAGAAAGAAAAACCTTCATCACTGCTGTTAGTTGTTTTTTGCTATTGCTTATCTTTGAAATTAAGTGCTTCAGGGACTGGCACCGATATTGTTAAGGTTCTTTTCCTTGAAAGACTCTAAGAGGTAGCCTTCAAGACCCTGCCTTCAAACATCCGTAAAATACTTACCTTAGCTACTTGTTATTCATCCTGGTATGGAGTTACATGTTTCTCTTCATATTGATTTTCAGTGCTGTTCTTGACACAGAATGGCAAAAAATTCTGTGATGGCTTTTAATTTTCTAATGTTACACTTCTAATCCCTCCTGATTTACCACGTAAGTATTAACTTGCTTTTCAAGACGTAGGATATTTTTGTCCCTTGCACTTGTGGAGAGATGGAGAACTCTTCTTGTGTGAGCATGGAAGACTCTTGCAGCTGTGTCCCCACTTGTGCTGTGTAATCGACATCTACAAGATCTCTCTCTCTCTTCAGTCCTTTGTATTTCTTCTTTAGCCAAAGGAAAAAATCATCAGCTTGTGGGTTATTTTGTTTGTTTGTTTTTCCTAGCTGGTGGATACTGAATGTTAATTACCTTAACATTTCCGGAGTGTGTTGACAGCAGTATTGTTTCCTCTCAACTGTTTAAATATATGATTTGCCATACTTATAGACACAAGGTACATAGCAGACTGGATTTTTAAAGGTCTTAGGATTCTGCTTATTGATCAGGCTTCCTGAGAATTATCAATGTAGATATCGTAGGAAAGATCCTGGGAAGAGCAAGGTTTTGCACAGCTTGGTTTTTGGTAGCAGAGGGGCCACAAAGTTGGCTCCTGTGAGAAGCTGCCAGAAGCTTCCACCACGTCCAGCAGAGACAAACCACGATGGCTCTGAAGATGGACATGCTGCTGACCAAAACTGGCCCAAGGAATGAGGCTGGTAACGCCTCTGTGATGATATATTTAAGAGGAAAATCAGAACAAAGTGGGCACAGTTTTGCTTCCAGTCAGAGAAGAGGAGGAGGTGAGAACACGTGAGGGAAACAACATGGCAGCACCAAGGTCAGTGCAGAAGGAGGGGAGGAGGTGCTCCAGGCACTGGAGCCAAGATTCCTCTGCAGGCTGTGGTGAGACCGTGGTGAAGCAGCTGTGCCCCTGCAGCCCTTGGGGATCCACAGGGGATGCAGAGATCCACCCACAGCCCATGCTGGAGCAGGTGGATGCCTGGAGGAGGCTGTGGTCCAGTGGGAGACCCGGTAGAGAGAGAGGGCCCTGCTTCCAGGCTGGAGCAGCCTGTCCTTGGAGGATGGCATCCAGTGGAAGAGTGACCCATGCTGCAGCAGTTTTGGGAGGACTGTCTCCCTGTGCTGTCTGTGGGAGGGACTCAGGTTGCAGCAGGTGTGGTTTGGCTGCTTCTTCTGCGAGTGGATCTACAAAGAGAAGTTCACAGAGAACTGTCTCTCGTGGGAGGGACCCCACAGCCCCACAGGGTAAGGATTCCTCTCCCTGAGCAGGTGGAAGAAAATTTTAGTGATGAACTGACCAAACCCTCCATGCCCTGTCTCCCTATGCTGTTGGTGGGAAGGAGGGAGGGTCTGGGTGGGAAAAGGCGTTTTAAGGGCTTATTTTACTTCTCATTATCCTCCTCTGATTCCGTTGGTAATAAATTTCACTTTGCAGCCTTAAGTTGAGCCTGTTTTGCCCTTGAAGTGTTTTCTCTTGACCCTTATCTCACTCATGAACCCTTTGTTAATTTTTTTCCTTTTTTCCCTCTGCTGCCCAGCTATAGAAGGGAAGGGTAACCAAGCGACACTTGTGGGTGCCTGGCATTAGGCCAGTGTCAAACCATGACACAAGGCTTCTTTTATTTTCTTCCACTCATGTAAGCAGTCTCTTATGGCAAAAAGAGGAAATAGGCATCTTCCTCAGTTCATAAATGTGAAGGAGAGAAAAGGAAGTGCTAATCCTGTTACATTCTTCATATTGTACTGGCCACAGAGAAGCAGGATCTGAGGCAGGTGGTTTTCTCCACAAAGTAGTAATTTTTTACAGGACTGATCAGTACTAGAAGAACATGAAATTTACCAATGGACATAAGCAGTTATAGTTGGCTTTCTATGTTCTCTAATAGATGTTTCACTAATAATGAAGCCAACAGAGTAGAGGGTGAAATTTCTTAATATACAGTTCATTTACATATGCCAGGTTTTCAAAACAGGTCCAGTAAATTCCTAGTGCAAGCCTTGAAAGGATCAGGTTAGCCCTTCTATTTCCACAGTACAAAACATTTTACTTGATCCCCTTTTTTGCTGAGCATTTGGCAAGAAATCATCTTGAAAGGCACTGAGACATTAAGGTCTTTCTTCCTGCCTGGAGAAAAAATTGCCTTTCAATTATACAGATTGTTTTACCACCTTCTTCCTCTCATGGCCATGGGAGTTTTAGGAATCCTAGAACCTGGGAGCACAACCAGTTGCTCCAAAGTAGAAGACTTTCCAAAGATTCCTGACTCCCAGGAATTCACAATTCACCCTGGATTAATTGTTGCTCCACACAGGACTCAGGACTTGCACTGGCTTGTGCAGCAACCTTCATATCTCCTTGGGCATCTTCTCTTCAGGGCAGGCCAAAACAATGCTACTGTGTTCCCATCTCCCTCTCCTACAGTCCAAAGAGTATTTAAAAGGACAAAAGGAGTGGCTCATCATTCTTTACAAGAAGAAGGCCCAGTAGAGACCCTCATCTGAGTGAATATCACATTTGAATTAAAACCCTGTTACATGTCCAAATTCAAGATACAGTTTAATACTACCTTCTGAGATCAAAAAATGGTTGACTTTCAAGGGCTTGGACCTTAAACCTGTACCATACTTACATGTTATCATTACTGTGTCTGCTTCACCCTCCTAGGAAAACTTATACTGAAAATAGACACCGCTGACAGGAATTATTTGCACACAGATAACAACTCAGAGTTCAAATTCTAAACAATTTTGCACTTAAAACTAGTATAAAGACAATGTAGACTGAACTCTTAATTAATTTTTTTAGATACAGTACAGTGTAATTCAATGCCCACAATGTGGGTATTAAATGTTTTTTCGAAGATCAAGTAACCTGTTGTCACTGTACAAGGTATTTTTTCAGAGTGTACTCCCTCCAGCTTAAGCACACCTGTCTTGTCCTATATGCTACATGCAAAGCATCGTCCTGTGTGCCGTAAGGACTTACCTAAATTCTGTCTCTCAAAAGCAGATATTTGAAGAGTTTATGTTTTCCCAGTACCAATACAAAGATTACTGTCTTCCTTGGTGAATTCATTACAATGCAGAAAAACACCATGGAGTTATCTCCACACTATACTACTATGTATACAAGAAGTGGCTGTGGGAAGTTCTGTTAATTTCTATCTCCTGCAGTTCATAACCTGCCTTTTCAAGATTTAAAGTGCTGTAACTATAGCCACTTCAGCTCAGTATGCTAGTAGACAATGGTAACAATCTGCCTCAGTAAGTAGTCTTAAACTTGTCTGTTCCATATAAATTTGCTTTGTCAAGGAAGAAAGAGTTTCATTGCCAAAAGCTTTTTGAAGAAAACAAGTTCTAAACAGACACAATTTCTGAAAGCCTCAACATCTTAAAAGATCATGGTAGATCTCAGAGTACTATCCTTTAGAGAGAAATATTTATGAGATCCAAGACTGACAGCCTTCTTGTATCCAATAGCTACTTATATTGTGAAATGTCTTTTCCTTGGAAGAACATTGTCTACAGTTCAAGCTTCATTATTTGTTCTGATTTTCAACATACACAGTAATGTCAGAGAGGGCTTTCTAGTGCCTCAGTTAATATTACATAATTGACTAAATATTCCCTTTTCTTGCTCTTGTGAAATTCCCACTATCCTTTGCTGCGTGGAATGTTCAGAATTGATGTTAGATGCCTCACTGAGATGTAGAAGTGAAGCTCTTCTTTTCCTTTCATTAGATTGTAGTATCTTTTATTGTATTACCATTCCATAAATCTTGGAGACTGGAATGACAACTTCCCAGCTAGATGCTTTTGTATGCCAATGTAATATGTGTTTATAGACAGAAGACAGTGCAGGAGCTGGAAATCTGCAACAATTTGTCCACCACCTGTATTGTACTGGTGATTCTTTTCAACCATGAAAAACTACTCTTAGGAGAGGTGTCTGAAGAGACAGGCACCTACAGTCCTCAGGCAGCTTCCAGAATATGGGATTGCTTGCTCTGAGACAAGCCAGAAGAGATATGCTAGGTATGAAAGGAAAGAATAGCAACAGAAGTTCCCTCTTCACAGTAGAGAAAATTTTTTGTTCTGTGTCTTATAGAGTAAGGTAAAACTTCTTTGGGCATGGGTAAAGCTGACTTGCTTTTGGATGTGTCTGATACTGTAAACATTTTTGCACTAGAAATCTGATTGTTCTTTAAAATCGTGTCTGTAACCCTCTCACATGTCTTTGTGAGTTAAGCTGATGACCAGAGCTGTTATGAGTTAGGGAAGAAATAAAAGAAAAAAAAATATATGCAAAGTATTCATTTAAAGAAAAGAAAAAGTTGTCATTTCTTTTAAAATATTGTCAGCTTATATGAGTTAGTTATACTAGTGCCTCTATACAGAGAGGTCTACTAGTAATCGCTATCTATAAATTAAAAATAATAGGATTTTAATAAACAGAAACATTTCTATTTTTTCACATTTACAAATCTGTCTGTAAGTACAGTATGTGACTTGGATCTCTCTTGTACTCTTCTTTTTGTTCTTCACAGCCAGATGGTCCACATGATTACACGGTGTTTGTGTAATTTGCCTAATGGATGTGCAGAAATATACTGCAAAGAAACACTATCTTGAAGTATTTTAGACCAAAGACAGCTGGAATTTTTACATGCCATAGAAGCAAAGACTACTCACACATGGCATATGTTTCTGAATGGCAACTATAATGATTTTCTTGAGAAAACATTCTCTCTTTCTTGTGACAGGCAGAGAAATGACTAAGGAGGAAATAGATGTCCATCAGAAACCTCCTACCATATAGAAATTATAATTGTGCCAGTCATTCTTTACATATCTATAATGAAATCTTTGTCCACAACAGTTCAATAGGATAAGGACGCTATTACAAATGTATGTGGACCACAACTGTATGAGTGAATTTGAGCTGAGCTTTCTACCAGGGCTATTTAGAATGAGCCTTCAGAACAAGGCTCTTTATGCTGTAAAAAAACAAGAACTTCTTGCTTTTAGAAACAATTCTTACAGCTTACACTTCTATCATATTCAAAAATATTTCACTTTCCTAGGGAAGTTATGCTGTCATGTCAGAAGAATAGCTGTTTGTTCTGTACCTTGACATCATGAATCTTGGCTGTAGTGTACTGATTCAAAGAAACACAGCTGATGTAACCTTGTGCATGTGTGTGTTTTAAATAGTTTAGTAAGAGACAAAATTTTACAATCCACAGTTGCAGCTGAAATGTTCAGTTGCTGGAAAGTTATGAGCCAACCTAATTTTTTTTTGTTTTTCCAGTGCTGCATGAAAACACAGGAAGCTGATGGTACAGTTAGTTCCCTAACAGATATTTCAAGTATTGTCAGGGTCTGCTGCCTGAACTGGGTATGGTTTCATGTTATCCCACATTCAGCTGTATTGTAGAATAACTTGGGCACGACGCTGTGTGAATAAAGACACCAAGTTAGGAGATTTTGCTATGTCATGTTGGGCTCCAGTTCTGCGACTGGCTTGATGCACTGCAGATGCTCACAAAGACATTTAGAATAGTGCTAAATAACTGAGAGGAAGAGAACCACATATGCTTATTTCTTGTTTATGACTCTCTATTTTAAAAGATGGATAATTGACACTGAATTGTGAAAATAACTTGTATCTAAGAAAGTTACACTACTTTTCTGTGCTGTCTTTCCATCATAAAAAAATTTTGCTCAGAGTCTCTATGCATGACCCTACTATCAGCCAGCTGTCTTGGCATCAGTGATAGATCCTTGGATTTTATTCAGACTTTACTTGCGTAATCTTCTTTCATTTGAATTTAGCATTTTCTTAGATTTTCAGGCAGATGCACAGTGTGACTCTGGAGAGTACCAGCTCAGACACAGGATTGGGCAGTACAGGGAGAAATTTCCTGAAAAATTTCAGCTTCAAGCCAGTCAGTGCCTCTCACAGGTCATGATGGATTCAGGATGTTCATGTAGTAGATTGTGTTAGAAACTAGTAGCAACCTGACGAAGTTTTAGGGAGCATCATATCAGCAATACTGCTTTATTTGTTTAAAATTATTGAAGACCTGGTGGTAGGGCAGTTGAGGTTTTTATCATTCTCATGGCCATGGTTCCACATGCTATCCTTTTTATCTCTGTCCAGGTCTTTTACTGATGGCCTTCTTCTCATTCTAGGTTTTTATGGGCAGCTTCAGACTTTCTGCCCTCCACATTATGCTGACACTCAGAAGAACATACAAGACAGTGTTTCTTGCAATATGGTTCCTCCTGTTGACTGCTCAGCTCTCACATCAGCAGGCCAGGGAGGGCTTGGCATTTTCCGTGGAAGTTTTTCAGATCATTCTGGTATCAAAGGTAAAAAACAGTCGGTCACTCCATGTAGGATTGTGTAGAGTTTGTCAGCTTCGACAGATGTGCGTGAAGTGTGTATTTGGGTGGGACATGTCATGACAGATTTGACTTTTTACAAAGAGGAGATATTTTTCAAACCTTCATGGAATGGTTGGTGTTGGGAGGCCGGAAGTCGCCGTAGGTGACAGTAACAAACTGGCCTGTGTGCAGTCTGAACACTGTTGAAGGCTTCTCAAGATTATAGCCTGTGGGGCTTAAACAGTCTCTGGCTTGTGTATTTGAGCTGAAATACGGTCCACTGAGCCTTCTGTGATATTTGTGAAGCCCTTCTCTCCAATGCACATATTGTGGCAGGGACCTGAGATGATTCAAACTACTGATTTTTCTTGCTGCATGTTTGGTTTTTATCAGTCTTGAATTTCATTCATTCATGTTTCAATGACAAAAACTGCCCGGATGCACACTAATCTGTGTGCACGTAACTTAGTCTGTGCCTAGATGAAAAGTACTTAAGGGGCTTGCATGCTGCTCTGGAAGGCTGAAAAATCTCTGTGCAAAGGATCAGTACAAGACAATGAGCCTAATCTTAGTGCTCAACTAATGCCCAGGTTTGTTACTGTCCTTCCACGCAGGATGAATCCACTTAACATTTATTGTGCTTTGAAGTCCCTCTTATGTCTTGGTCCTTCAGAAGTGTATTGCAAAGCCAGTGCACCCGTAATTACAAAGAGGAATCTCACAGTATGTAAACATGTTATCCAAAAGATGAGCGTGTGTCTGCAAACAGTTATTCTTGGGCTTACTATTGCCACTTGTAAAAGGTAGTAATTTCTGTGCCAGGGTCTACTTTATGGCAATATTCTACAATATTTTTTTGTCTTTTATCCTGTGTTCAATATGATGAAATTTGTTAAAAAAGCGTGAAGTTTATTTTTAAAATGATCACAATTTTAACACCCATTAAATGGGGAGGTGTTAGTTGCAATGAAATCTGCTCTACTTCAGACTTGATTCTGAGAGAATTGAAAATTCCTCCCTTGGTAAGCAGTAAGTTGTGTAATTAATTTGATACATATGTTGGCTTGTTTATTTTATTTGTGTATTTGATTTAAAACCATTTCCAGTTCTATGCATAAGTATTAGGACATACTTCATTATATAGTTATCCTACTTATTAACTGGGGCTTTTTTGTTTTATTTCTTCTTCCAGTCTATGACTTTCCAGCAGGATCTGTAGGTATCTTTGGTGATTCAGCTTGCAGCATGCCAGAGGACAGCAGTTTCCTACAAGTGAATGCAGTGGATCATTGTTCCAGCCAGCTTTCTTCTGTATACACTGAAGGCTAAGTAATGTATATCTAGTTACAAGAACTTGATTCTGTTTCATCTTGCCCTTCTGTTATTCCCCTACAAATTTTTTCTCTCCGTGAAACTGCCATGTATGTATGGGGATATGACTAGATATACATACATAATGGAGAGGAAAAAAGCAATTACTAAGCATTCTTCATTTAGTCAAGCCGCCAGCTGAGAAGGAGAATGTTTGGAGAAAGCAAGCTTTGCCAAAACCTTAGCAATTGTTTCTTTTTTTCTCATTTCTGGTACAGCAGCTATACTTTTTAAATTATTTCTTCTTTTGATTTCTCAAAGGGAATTCAGAGACCAAATAAGAAAACTGGTTGTTGGCTGTAATCCTTTCAAGCTGAATGGGTGCACTTACAGAAGAACACAGCTTTAGAAAATTCCTTTTTCAAAAAAGGAAAAGAAGCAAAACCAGAGCATGCTGCAAACATTTCAAAGGCATACAGTTTTTGCACAATCTGTCTGCATGTGATAGTTCCAAAGTTTAACACACACCAGTATCCAAAAGGGAGAGAAGTTAGGCATACATATAGGCACTACCTATTGGAGGTATTGGTGTGGCTTCTTTTTGGATCAAAGGTTGGTAGAGAATTTCTTACAGGCCTCATTTTGGGTGTCCTTTCCTTCCCTCTTTATTTTAAGCCACACAGTACAGCTATTCTTGTTTTCCCAATAATCATTCTGACCCATTAAACATGAATAAGATGATTTAAATATACAAGAAGTTACATGGGTTTGTGTCTATTTAGCAGATCTGCCAGATAAGCATAAATGCCTTTAAACTTTCAGTTGCTTTTTAATTAGATTGTAGAGCATTGTTGCTGTCTGTGCTATAGTCTACCAGGAAGATTTAAAATCTTTTGTATGAAAGAGTCTTCCTTAAATTCCACATTTTTTTAAAGCTATCTGTACTGATTCAACTAAATTTTGGTTGTCCTAATCTTTTTCCATAACACATTTTCAGAAAGAAGAACTACTCTTAAGTGTACTACGATTCCTCTGGTTACTTAGAAAGATAAAACTGCACTGGTTTGGTGGTTTTGTTTTTTTCTGATCAATAATGTCAGGCTCAAGGTCCTCAGATTTAGTCCAGGATGCAAGCAAATTAGGTTGTGAAACATACAAGGTTATGAGTTAAAACCAGTATTTTGCATTGGAGGTGTCATCACAGCAATGGACAATCATGTGGTTAAAAGAATTTGGAAGAATTTATATATATGGAAGTATGTAGGTACATGCATGTGTCCACACATAGTCTGATCCTGCCCTTGCTGACTTTGGTGCAACAAAACACAATTCCACACATTTGAAATTGAAGTGTTCAGTGTGACTAATTATTCCTACTGAACCAAGTTACGCTTGTGCAGTGACAACAGAATGGGCTTTAAGGCAGTGCAAAAGTAAAAGCTTTATTAAAAACCGAAACTTGCATTCAATGCACATTCTGCAAAAGGACTGTCTTTTTGATTGGGTGTGTATAGCTGTGAAGGATGCCTGGTGTCTTTTAATGCAATGCAAATCACATATGGTAACATCTAGACCTCTCAGTGCAAGCTGGAGCAGAGGGACACATTCTCTTGTGATGTGAGAAGCAAAATATATGGGGGAAAAATTTAGCACAGAATTAGCTGCATTTTAGTCACTTCTCATTGTACTTCATTTATGTGTATGGTTTATGACATCTCCAATTCAAAATACTGTCCATTGCTGTTTACAAAACTGAAATATTGTTGCTACCTTCAGATATGTACCACCATAGCTTTTAAACTTTTTGAAATATTTTTTCCTAGTATCTGAATGTACAAGTTGTTCTGTAGAGTTGGGGAATTATACATTTCAAAACATGCTGACCAAAGGGAAAGTGGGAGCACAGAATTCAAAAAGGGCATTTTCAACTTGGGGGTTCATCAGTTACATTTAAAAAAGGAAACTTCTGCAAGTCATTAATTCATTCTTTCACATATATATATTTACTACTTTCCATGAGCCCTAATCCTAAAAAGAAGGCCCTAGAGAAGAGTCAAATCAAGCACATGAATTTGGGCTACCAGTCTGTAAAAAGGTAGGCCTTTGTTTACTTCTCATTCAGAGACAGAAAGGATTCTTCACTATTATTTCATTATTTTCTTTGGAGTTGGACTGACTTCCAGGCATCAATTTAATCACTGAGGGCAATTCTATAAAAAGCCCCACTGTATCTCATGTATATTGGATATTTAAATAGGGAATCCTGTTTGTCACAATCAAAAATGGTGCTTGAAAAAATACAATTTTGTGGGTTATCTGCATTAACTGAGTTATTTACAAATCCTTGTGCCTCAGTGAGTTTTGTGTTGTTATTCTACTTGCTGTATTAAGTTTCTAAAGGGATTAATATCTAAGAGATGAATTATTTTAGACTACAGACATTAAACAATACTCCAAATAAATTATTTACAATTATTCTTTTATACAATGTAACTCTTTCCTGACTCAGTGGTCTATTTATATCTGCATTAGAAATGGTTCTACACTGGAGTTTAAAATACAGTTTCAAAGTGCATGTGTACAAGTGGAAGTGTATGAGAATGCACGTGTGGATTTAAGGCTCCCTTTCTACCTGTGTGTACACACAAACATGTAGGCATTGTGGTTTACTACTACCAGATGCTGAAGAATGGCAGTGCTAAGGCCATCTGTCACACTGTATATTGTTTTCAGCTTTTCTTGAAAAGGTGTGAATGATTATAAAAATTACATTTTAACTGTTCATTCCCTGTTTTCCCTGTATAATTTTATAGCAGAATTTTTAAACAGCACTTTTGTCTTGTTTGTCTGAAATTTTGGTCTTGGTTTGGGGCTTTTTGTGAACATATATATATATATATATATATATGTATTTCCTTGAAGCAGTTAAAGCAAAAGACCACGAATGAAAATTAGCTGAGTTTTTATTTAAGAAATCCTTTTGTTCTGTACAGAAAGCAGCATCTTGTGTAATATTTTCTACACAAAGCACTTTGGTGAGGAGAGAAAGTGGGATTATGTTCTTCCTAAAGGTTACAGAGTAATCTACATATTTATACATGCTTACATATGTGCATATGATCTTAATTTGCCATACTGTATATCTGGCTGATATATCTTGCTTTAAAGAAATGTCTGTTGCATGTCATGAAAAAAACAAAAAATCAAAAGAGTTACACCTTTTGCTCTACTAGTATGTGTAATTTTGTGATTATTTACAGTTATTTTTCATACAATCATAACTTATTTTTGACCTGTTCCATAACATTCTGTTTTATGTAAAAGGTAAAAGTGAAAGGTGTATGTGCATGGTACAAAATAAAACTGGAAAATTGTAACTCCATTACATTACCTGTAGAACATATTATTGTGAGATGCCTTTAAAGAGAACTGCTCCAGGCACTGTCCTTTACCATAAAACTACTAGCATTTGTATGGATTCATAGAATTAGAAACAGAAATAGGAAACAAACTCTTGGAGATTTCCCAAAAAAATCCACTCAACTCAGAGTTTTAAGTTTGGATTTAATTATTGTTTTGGTGAGGCTAGAGATTTGTAGAGATAAATGAATACCTGGGGGTGTGTTTACACCTTGGGTGGAGACACAAATAAAAGAAGAAAATTTAATTCCATTTTTGTGCTGTGATAATTTTTAATTTTTATGGATTTCTTTGGTTATGTGGTTTGACAGTACAACATATCAAGGTATTTTGCTTTTTTGGTTATTGTTTATAACATACTCAAGCAATTAAACTGTTTCAGAGCACTTAATATACGGAAAAGAGCATTTTTAAACTGCATTGGACAAAATGAAAAGGCAGAGACAGAAGTTGATGCATGCTTTTGCCCAAAATACATCCTGAATACCCAACATGCTTGGGAGATAAGAAATTACCTCATACCACATGCACATATTGGACTAGAAATCAAAGGACAAAATACAAAATAAAATAATTGAGTGGAGAAAAATCCTGTTACAGGACTGTAAAGAGATCTTTGAAAATAATAGTCCTAGTTGATCTTCCTATGAAATTATTGACGTGGTTGGCTCTGTGTCAACCACAAGCAGATAAAAAACTACTAAGCCCATAGCTGCTGACACTTAAGTATGTGATCCCATAGATTTTTGCTAAAAATAAAAATAAGCTTTGCCCAGTGCAGCAGTCTTATTTACCCTGCATCTTAATTTAATGTAGGAAATATGATCCATGGTTTAGCAAATGTTAGTGAATTCTATATGCTAGCATGAAGAACTGAGAGTTGCTGAATTCAAGTGTTGCAAAGTTTTTGTTTTTTTTTTTTTTTTTAATGAGGAAGTCTTAAAATGAGAAGTATACAAGAAGTATACAAGTTCCATATGCAGTGGAAAGTAACATGGCTCAATATACCTCAAAGCCCTGTGATTTTTCCTGTGTGCTTGAGCTGGACCAGTGCATGATGTACTGAAAACTATCCTATAGAAAAATAGTCAAGATTATGTCATTATTTGACAGGTATATTCCTCCAAAGAACAATAATTTCTGAATGAAAGTTGTCTAAACTTTTTATTTGATAACGTGTTGGTGTTTGGGCTTTTCCTATTTCAGAACATCAGAAATTTTTACAAGATAAAAATTTGGGGGGTGGGAGAGATGATGTTAATTCATTGCATTTTTAATTACAGCTGTGAGTTCTGCCATGCAACTGTGCCAAAGCCCACTGTATTTGTGAATTTATATCATCTCTGCCCTAATGGAAAATACTTCAATAAAGCTTTATGTAAAGCAATCTCCTTCAATAAGAGGGGAAAAAATAAATATAATTCTTCCATTCTGAATATGTATCTATTTGTATTTACTGCACCTAATAACACAATACCTTATATTTGCAGATAAGGGTGAGGATGTCTATTTGAAAACAAAACTGACCCATGTACCTCAGGAAAATTATTGCCATGATCGTCAAGAAAATGCTTCTCTTTCCAACTTGCTGTTTCCTACTTTGGATCACTTTGTAACTCCAAGTATCATATATGTTTTGAATTCCCTGATTTTTAGACTGTGTCTGTTACTCACTGTAAATATGACTTCTTGAAAAGCAGTTTTCAAATTTTTCTCCCATAATGGATAGTCTTAAAGTGGATAACTTGTACTGTGTATACTCACTTACTGCAACACAAAACAGAATGGTAAAATTATTCTTACTGAATGAAAAATGTTAGCTCATTTAAGGTTCCTATGTCTTCTTCCAAAATGTTAATTTATATTTTTCCTTCACCTTCCTTAAAACTAAAATGTTCTCATTTAAAAGCTAAGTACGAAAAATCATTCTACCACATCTTCCCATGCCATTTATAGATTTACAACCAAAGTAAATTTACACAGCAGTCAGTATCATTAATGATTCACAAATGAGATGGGTTAGTTCAGTGAACTGTAACAAAGAACACCTTTCTATGTGTCTAGTTAAATGCTCCAACATTCCTTTGTTATAACTAAAAAATGCAAACCTTATGCATGGTTGCAGCTAGGTACACAGGATAAAGCATTACAAATACATCTAGGCAGACAGAACAAAATATAACCATTTCCTCAATATTATACTTTTTTCCCTTTTGATCAAAAATGTATCGGTGGGCAAACTTCAAGCTTGGCTGCATGTAGATCATCTAGCTTCAGCTATTCCAGGAATGGACAGAGTGAGATTGATTAAGCTCATGAAAGGGTGAGCTGGCCTTCTTTGTTCCTGAAAACTCTGGCTAAAATCCGCTGGAAAAATAAAACCCAAAGTGGCTTCTGCAACTGTGACTGCCATATTAGACTGGCAGCGTTGTGATTTCACTTGTTAAGCCACCACTTTGCATAGCCCATAGCTGAAATTAGGCTACAGTTTTCTTTGACTGGAAGAAGCAGAAGGATATTTTAATGGAAGTTTTATTAGTAGTATATGAGGGAAGTTTCTAGAGAGGAAAGTTAAAACATTAATACTGAGCCAGCTTATCCATTGAAGACGTTGGAATAGTGTTACATGGCTCCATTATTGCATGAAACCTTTATGCAAGGAAGAGTTAAAACAGTTCTTAAAATAAATTGGAAGTTTTTACCCTGGAAGTTTAAAATCAGTGAAGGCCGCATTCCTATCATTCACATTTTTTTCCAACCCTTCCATAGAAGCCTAAGAATGCTTGGTAAAATTTTCTAGTTCCAATGTCCATTTTCTCTTTTGTGACTTTGTTAAGACAGTCCACAAAAGCACTGAATACAGTAGCAGTTTGTTACCTAGGTATGTATAGAAGAGAAACTGATTTTAGGAAACGTTCCAAAATAGACTCTGCACAAAGCAGAACTGTGCAGATTTACTCAATATCAGAATTACTCAAACCAAAGCTGAACCAACATTTACAATAAGGTGATTTTACTCAACTTATGGAAATGCTGCTTAAAGGTTGAACCGGAAAGAATGGCACTCATATCCACTGTGGTACTCTTGTTGCTACACTTTTTTTCCTTACTTGCAGCTGTGTGTCTCAGGTGCTCAAGATCCCATTTGATTGTTAGGTGCAGAGCTTGTGCTGGCAGCTGGGCTTTTTATTTTGGTTGGCTTTTTTCACAGAAATCACATGCTATACACACTGCTGAACAAACGTAGTTTGAGTAAAGGAGGAGGAAGTTTGCATCTAGCTAAGAGGGACTTATGTAATAGTAGCTTCATTGCATTTACTTTAGACTTTCTTCTTTGATCCTTATCCCTAACGTGACAGTCAAGGAGGCTATGCTTAATGGCTCAAAGGTCTAAAAGAATTGATCATGCCAATTCTATTGTCCTTCATTTTACTTTTGCATCACGATGAAACCTCTAACAGGACATTTACCATACAGGAACAAGCAGTAGCCAGAATGCTTGTCTGATCAGTTTTTCATGCCTTACTGATGTTACTTTCACTGTATGAATTATAGTCTTACACAAGTCGTTACACACGATGAAGGCTGTTAGCAGATAAACAAGGACCTTATGGGAAATGATAGCTAAAAGGAACTTGATGCTCATATAGACCAAGGGACCACAAATGCTGAGCCTGGTGATGCATACTGGAGGATTCTGATGGCAAAAGGTTCACTGAAGCAATTGGAGACCAATGTGGCCCACAGCTGACCACAGCCTGCACCTCTCCCAAATACACTTTCTTCAAAGGTCAGTGGTATTGGTGACTCTCGTTACTTGAGAATCCCACCATAGGAAGGATTCTCACAAAGCTGGGCAGCTGCATTCCATACACTGGAATTGGAAGGATTATGGTTACTGGGCAACACCAAAGGCACTGGATGTCATTGTGACTGCCTGTCCTAGAGAAAAACTGGAGCAGAAACCTAGTATAGGGCGGTTTCTCAATTAATGCAACATACAGAATCAAATTAATCCTCATTAATACTGTCCTGTTATTACTGCTGTATCTTTCTATTTAGTGGGTTTAGCATACTTTTTTAAGGCTAAAATCAGTACTAAGAAAGGAGAGGGGAAAAGTCTTTTTCTGTTGTTCTCTCTTCTATATCTTTTGTGTTCAGAAAGTCTTCCTGAAAAAGCACACTAAACATTTAAGTTTAGTGGGGCTGCATAAATGTGAATGAGGATAAATTTACCCCTTTCTCTTTGCAGAAAAAGGTGAGTCAGAAAACTAATGTTGTATGTCTTGCTTGAGAATCATACCCAAGTCTAAATTTGAATTTAAGTTTGGATTCAAAAGCAAAAATAAGTCAGAGATAAGTTCAGGAAACACATCACTGGAGGAAATGTGATACACGAAGGAAAAAACAAAAGCCGTCATAGTACAATATAGTATCTTACATCTCTATATATGTACAGAGACAGAAAAAGGACATACAAGAGGTGATAAAGGCATTTTCCTTTCAAAGCTCTCAAAGCTTTTTCCTAAACCAAGAGCAGAATGCATCATTAACCTAAATCTGGCATTTTAGTTGCCAATAGCACTTATAAGACTATAGATTACATATTTTCAGTCCAGGTAAAACCATTGCCAACATACTCAAAGACAGAAATCACTGCTTACTAGAAGACATAGGTTGCTTGCAACCTGGAAAACCTTGCAGTGGTGGGTTTTGCCTTCTAATTTTGCCTTACTTTGATTTTATGCCCACTGCACTTAAAGGTCTTATTTCAATGCCATGTAAACCCTTGAGCAGATTCTCAATGGCACTTTACTATATGTACCTGTTAGTAACAAGTTGCCATGTTGACAAATACTATTATCATTTTAGCATGGCAGAGTTGTACATCCACTCCTCCCTGACACAACCAACTGCATAAACTATACTACAAAGGAGAATTTTGCATTCACAGATTCCTGTTCTTTTATTCCTCTATTCTTTTGTCTCACATTTTTTGAGAATACCAGGTATGCAGTCTTCCTTGGTATTTCTGTGGCACTTACTGAATACCCTGAAATTCATCTGTAAGACAAGTGTGCCAATGTGGGAAGTACAGAGAATCTCAACCCAAAGTCAGGAAGAATCTCTGTGATCTTCTCATCCATCACGCTGTGATCACTCTGTGATCTTTTTTGTTAAAGGGGCGATAATAGAGAAGTCTATGAATGAGTGACATAGAAATGTTAACTTCAATCCAGGCCCCGTTTGAACTGAACAAGGAGTGATTCTCCTACAGTCTGTAGTGCAAAGCCTGTAATGAACACGAATACCAAATCAAGCCTAGCAAGTGCCACACTAAAAGCTCATCTAAATTTCATATACTTGGGTTTTGGTGGAAAGGAAAGAAAAAGTGAGTAATCTACTTCTTTAGCCTCTCAAAGCTGCTACTTGCTAAACTATGTGTAGGTCTGTAAAATGTTGGAATTAATCCTGCAGCCTTACCTCATCCCACAGGCATTTAACAAAGGCAGTATTCTTGAATGCTTGAATTTCAACTAATTATCAGAAGTGAGTGAGAGAAAAACAGGACAAAGAGCACCTGACATGATGGCATGTTAATAATTCACTGAGACGTCTAGGATAACATGCTTTCATTACAACATTTCACATGCTACAGAAACAGCCTCACTCTTCTCAGCAGAGGAGATGGAGCACTTGCTGAAAAATGGCAGCTAGTAAGTGTGCCACCTGTTTGCACATCATTTAACCTGTGTAAGTGTGTAAAGGCTTGTTGCAGCAGGGTTGTATTTTACATGCAAGAATTGGAGGTTCATTGCTTCTCTGAATCTCCTTACAGCCTCCAGTTAATGAATCCTGAAAAATGTACATGGAAATTTCAAACACGCATCTTTGCACAGTAAGAAAATCTAATGGTGTGCAAGGGCACTCCAGGAACAGGGTGAGAAATTTTGCCTGACCACACTTCTTCAAGGACTCACAATCTTAATGAATTATTTTAATAACATAATTGTGATAGCCCCCTAAAATATATGCATGGCACATTTTGAAAAAAAATTGAAAATTTTTTTCAATTGAAAATTGAAGAATCAAGTAATGCCCCAGACCAAATTCAGAGCAAAGATAACACCCCACCATCCCTGCCCCCCAAAATCTTCTTTGTCAGTGTGCATTTTCTAAGTAAGGATACATTGGAAAGATGCATTGCCCAGATTATCTCCTCACTTGCTGTCTTTCTACAAGGTCATCACCTTCAAGCATCTCTGAAAGTAACAAATTTCAGTGTTACTCATGGTACTACAAGATTAGCACCTGAGGAAAACTCAGCGATGTTGGTGAGCCTAACTCCTCTTCAGCCAAGGTAAGCGAGTTCTGTTATGGAATAACAAGTTGTGACAGTAAGAGCTGCTATCTAAAATGCAGCAGTTGAGTGAAACAACCTTGAGGATTTATCCCTTTTACCTTCCTCTGTCTGCAGCAAGAGGAGAGTGCTGATAAAAATAACAGCAAGTTCTGCCTGGGCTCTGCATTTGCTGAGAGATCTAGGCCCCACACCTGCCTGTTCCCTTGGGGTCACAGGTATCTAGAATATTCTTGACAATGTCAGGGAAGGTCTCCTCATGGCTTTTTGAACTCAAGGGATTTTTTTGTTATGTAAAACAACTTACAAGCATCTAGAACGAAGAACAAAAGCTGGTACTGGCCACTGAGTTATTTCAATACCAAAAAGTAAAATTAGGAAGAGGCATGTTTCAAACAGCAGAACAACTGCAAGCATGTGTTTGTTTCTTCTACTATTCAGGAGATTGCATTAATTTGCATTAAACAAAGAAAAATTATGTGCACAGACAAAAGCAACAAAACTGAGAAAAAAGTCTCTATTTACTTCAGAGCAACAGCCTGGGTAACACAAGTGGCAGTTGCATAAGACAAGTGAAAACATACAAATTGTTAAAAAAATCGAATCTTATGCCAACCCAAATACTGTTGCTGAGTCATAGAATTCTAAGAAACTGTGCCGTCCCTCCTGTAACTGCTTATGTGCCTCATTCAGTTGGTATGTGTTATTTCTAAATTTGTTGAGTGTTGAGTCCTACTGCTTGACAATGTTAATTTTGTTCCACTTCCATTCTTTATGTTTGGTAGTTATGGTTTTAAGCTAAGTTACTCCAATTTTGAAGTGGTGTCACTCTCTTTCCATGCGATTAATTTTATGCTTACAGTGGGAATACACAGAATGCTTGTGTTTAGCAGAAATGTGCTGTGTACTTTATTGATGTTTGAAATGTTGTGCTGATAAAAAGATTTGGGAAGTAAATACGATGCCTATGAAACCAAAAGAACAGTTTTCTGTACAGTGGAAAATACAATCAAACTTTAGGAGATATATTAAAATGACCTCACAGGATTCTTTTCCTTTCTGTAGGAAGCTGGTACTGATCAGATATGCACTTGTGGAATGATGGCAGTTATAATCCCACAGCAGTTTCTCTGACTTTCCTAGAACTAGATTGACATAACTCAGAATTGGCAGAGTTAAAATCAGGCATTCAGCCTTAGAAGGTGACTGTGCTGGAAAGTGCATGAAGATCCACTCCCTTGGAGGCCTGACTCTAAATAACACTCTACTATAAAAATATTTAAATGACTTTTGGTTTTTAAGACAGCTGGTAGCAGTTATATTTTCTCCAACGATCTATGATGTTCTAGGTAACAAGATAGATTATAAAGAAACTACCAAGCAGATGCACAGAAATTTGTCATCAGTGTCATATTCTTTACTTTTCAAAAGCAAATCTGCCATACATGTGGCAGCATAAGGGGACCTAAAAGTGAATGAATTGAGAAATTTATTACTTAGCAGTCTTAAAAAGTAAGATGGAGTGTGGATAAAATGGTCTCATTTCCACAGTTAAACTACAGTGAAGTCTGGATGTCTTGGTTTGAGAAGACAGGTGTCTGCTAAGGAAAGCAGGGACCTCCCTTGAAATTGAGAACATAAACCCCTTCCTTCCAAATTATTACAATTTTGAAATTAAGGGGCTGTCAGGCAATATCTATGGGAGTAGGAATAACAGTTCTTTATTAGGGAAAAAAATAAAAGTAAAATAAAAATGCAGTAATACAAAACAACACTGACAGAGTCAGAATATGAGCTGACACCCTGTTGTTCAGGGTATGGTAGCAGTCTGATTAAATGTTGGCTGCAGTCCTCCTACAGTGACAGGTGTGGTTCTGTTGAAGCAGTGATCCTGTAAAAGGGTGCAGTTTTCCTCTGAAAGTCCAGTGGTGGTGAAGGTGGGCCTGGTCTTCCTCTGGGAATCCAGTGGAAAAGAAGGCTGTACCTCTGGGAATCCAGAGGGAAAAAGCTGCCTGTGGTGTTCCAAATTTCAGACTATATCCAGGCAGGAATGTTTGGCTCCTCCCCCTGGGCAGAGCATCTCCCAATGGGGTGATGTAATCTTATCAGTCATGCAGTTACATTCAAGGGCCCAGTAACAGAAGATAACTCCCCAAGGGAGGATTGGTTGTGGAAGAGATAGAGAAAAACTGCCCCACCTGGTTTTAACAGGTGGCCCGATTAACAGGAGATAACTGCCCCATCCCTAACAGATGGCAATAGAATACACACCTCCATCTGCAACCTAAGACACTGGACAAACATGATTATGTGTTCTTAAATTCAGTTCAGAGCATACAGCAAAACTGTGGACAATTTCTTCTCAGAGGCAAAGACATCTCTTGTTGGTCTTTGTTTTTTTGTTTGGTTTATTGGGTTTTTTAAATTAGAATCTTAGACAGAAATCCCTTATGTTATATTTCTTCTCCCATCTTAAACCAGTGGAAAACAGCCTCTGAAGTAAGCACCAGCAGAAAGCTTTACAACTCATACACTTCATGGTTAACAATTAATCCCACATTTGTGATCACTGTATAACAATTCAATGTCTAAGTAATTCCCTTGGTAATGCTGAGAGAAACTATTTGCACTGCACATCTTCCATCTTTGTCTACCATCCATTAACTGTAAACTTAAGTATTTCAAAAGGCAAAAGTCAAATGCAAAGGTCAATGAGTCCTCATTGTGCCAAAATCTCTCTAAGAAGGATTTTAAAAGAGCCATAGATAATGATGAATATTTGAGTCATTTATCTAGAAGCAGTATTTCTTGATTTTTCTAAGAGCTGTTTAGATTTAGTTCCATATTCTTGTACGTTTTGTACTGTAAAGCAATGCAAATTGACTTGTAGGATGACTGCAACTGGAAGAGAAGGAAAAGATAAAAATCTCCAATATGACAACTGATAAATAAATTATATTTTTTTATCTTGAAACTTCTGTCTGTTTTGGGTCAGAATCAACTGCAGTAAATCTGGCTCCAGATCTAACAGTTTCTCATTATGCATTTTAACCACACTCAAAAACTTCCAAGAAATTATGGATTTTTATTTTTTCCCATTATCTCAAAACAATAATGTCTATATTTTTTTATTCTCTGTGGTATTTTTTGCACAGTTATAACTATTTATGAGCATATTTTTGTAAATATTGACCAAGAGTAATTAATAAATTTTTCTCAGCCATTAAGGATATCATTAAAACTGTAAAGTTGTAAAATCTTGTTTAGCAAGTTTTTAATGAACAGGCTTGTGCTATTCAACACAACAAGGAAATGTAGAAAGACTAAAAGCAAAAAAGCAACAGATTTTTTTCAATTATTAGCAAATGCTCAATGTTAAAAACCGCAAACAAACCAACCAACCAACCAAACCAAACCAATCCCAAAAACACAAAACAAAAAACCCCAACAACAACAACAACAAACCAAAATCACACAACCAAAAGCACCCTGTGGTCTTTTTGTAAAATAATTTAAATATCCAAAGCAAACCACTGCAGCATTTCCAGTGACATGGAAGAAAAACTAGACACTTAAAATCCAGGAAAGCTGAAAGGGAAGATCAAGATCATGATTAGGGAAGTGAAAGATTCTGATAAGAAGAATAGGAAAATCACTCAATTCTAGTAAGTGTAGTGTCAGGAAAACTTTTCAAGGCTGAGTAATGGAAGTGACTGTGGTGAAGGCTAGACTTTAGACCTAGGTCACCTTCAACTCAGCAATAACAGAGACCATACAACAGCAAAAATCTCTCACCATAGATATTTGGGTTTGATGAAATCATTTGAGAGCCTTTATCAAATTTCTGAACATCATATCTCTGGAACAACTTGGAAAATTACTACTTGCTGTCAAAACCAATTAAAAAGGTCAAGGCTTTATATACAGGCACAGAAAGTACTTTTAAAGGAAACACTATCAACTAGCTTCAGTGTAGAGTTTGGTACCAAACTTCCCACTTTTGATATTTGAGTTGTAATGAAAAATTTGCTGAGACAGAGTTTGGCATAGGAACAAACAACAAATTAGGAAACACATTTTTAGTTTCCTGATTGACAGAGCTTTAAAATGAAGACTCCAACAGGTATTAAACAAGCAACAAAGGAATCTGAAATGTTGCAAAGAGCAGAACAATGGTTTATTTAAAAAAAAAAAAAAGGTAAATCCAGTGGAAACTCTAGGAGATTCTAATTGAAGTGCTATTTTAAAGCTATTTAAAAGCTAAGAAACATAATTGCCATACGTTAAGAGTAAACTATCAGTCAAAGAAGTCATTTTGGAGGAAAAACCAGCACAAGTTGGAAATGTACCAAGTGCAATGATTACCTTAAATTATAACATCATGAATAAACTCATGATCTTCAATTCTAAGTGCATTACTGCTGAGAAACTAACTCAAGAAACAGATAGGTGTCTAAATGTATTTGAAAGAAAATGCCTCAGAAAATTGCTTCTAAATCCATTTTGAAACCTTTTGATTTGTCAAGAGTTCAACACCTTACTTCAAGTTACCTGAGAAAGATGGTAAGGATATATAATTCATGTGAAAATTTCCTGCTGCATGTTTGCCAGGTTATTAGCAGTCAGCTGAAGGAACTCTAGTACTGTACAGCATATAATGAGGGCAACTATATGGCACTTCAAGTAAAGGACAAGCAGAAAATAGATGGCAAAATTCATAGCTGGAGTACTAAAAATCTTCACAGCCTTCCTCTTTCTTTAAAACCTAAGAAGAAACTTTCAAGCCAAAGTTATTGATTTCTAATAAGTAAAATGAACAGATTTCACAAGTATTTCAGAGAATGTTACAATTATATCTTCTAATAACACAGGAAAAAACAAAGCCAAAAGGAAATAAAACCAACAGCATTTTCTTGTAAGAGTCAGCAAAAATTGTAAATGGGAAATAGTACAATGACTACTAGTTGTTTTGTGCTATTACACTTCCTACTGCTGTTGCTTGTATCTGATAAATAATTTTATCTGGTTAGTCCTCCTATAAATTTCAAAAGGTTTGGCTGTAGTCTATTTAACTTCTCCTCATGCAATCCATCAATTTACAGGAATAATAGCCTAAAAAGTTCATTACTTTTAAAAAGTAAACTTACTCTTTTGCTTAATCTGTTACATTTGTCCAAAGTAACCCCCCTCACATTTTTTTCAACAAATTTGCATATCACATTTGCATATCACTCCAGCAATTAATTTAGAGACCCTTTTTATGCTGTTTTCTTACAGTTATGTTGTTCCCACCAGGTTAAAAACAAAACAAAACAAATCTGTAACACCCCTACCTCAAAACCAAAACAACCATAACAAAAAAATTCTACTTATATGAAAAGTAAAGTTGAATAATTTAAAGCCATGTTTTTAATGGCAGTCAAGGACAACAACAGTCTTAAAATCAATATAAAATTTTATGTCTTAATGGAGCTTCAACCAAGAAAGTTAAACATCTATATGAAATGGAAAAACTAAGCAAAAGATCTAAACAGTAGCATTATTCTATCTGCAGAGCAGTTTCTGTTGTATTGCTCTTCTGCAAGGCATGGCAAGGTAGCATATAACAGTTGTTTAATCAGGAGGAGTCACAGAATCACAGCAAGAATTATTCATTGTTACAATAATAATTTTCTTTTTATTTTTCTTCCCTTCTCTAGCACAGAAACATTTGTTACTCTGGAAAGTGCACAGGGAAGTACATACTAGTACACACATTTATGAGAGGACATAAATGTTACTCAACTTGTAACAATTTTTCCAAATAGATTGAAGAAAGGAGTGAATACTGAATCAATTACATCTATTCCTACAATGGCAAAGGACGGCAAAGTGCATTCTCATACTTCAAACTGTCAACTTCAGTATTACAGCACTCCATATTTAATGGAGTCTGCAACATATCCCATTGTTATAATTTCATAGATAGCACTGATAGCAAACCAATGTGCTGCTTCTGACTCTTGCAGTTTCAGAAATGAAAGACAAGTAAAGATAAACTGCTATCTGTCAGGAAACAAAGCCCCACAGCAACAAAAAAGAAACACACCCCTACTCCTACAGCCAAAACCCAGATGACCTGTGTGTTTGAAAATCAGGAATGTTTTGTCAACATCTATACTCATGTTAAATGAGTATTATTGACTGGCTATATTGCCTCCCTCCTAGGAGAGTGTTATGATCTAATGATTAGAGAGATGCCTCTGCCCAAATTGATCAAGAAAGACTATATGCCAAAGTCAATGGTACAGAATTTATTTAATAGTAAATATTAGGTGAAGAGAGAAAGAAATAGAAAAGAGAGGAGGGTAGGGGGGAAGGGAAGGAAAGAGAGACAGATAAGGCAGAAAGATAATCACCACCCCTGTGGATCTAGTGGTGTGCTGCCTATCCTTTTCTTCTGGTCTACTCAGTAATGAGAGTGTCTCACAAAACATAGAGTTAAATGGGTTCATACTTGCCCAGGTATATGTGGGAACATCCAAGCATATTCCCTGTGGGTATATATTTGGGCTTCAGTAGTCACAGATGTTATAATCTTAGCCATAGTAGCAAAATCCTTTGGTGATCTTTACAGTGTTTAAGACAATTATGAGCGGCAGCACTTGTTTTTCCAAGTTATTTATCTCAAACATGGTAAAGTAATATTATGTTCTGTCTTTGCTAAAAAATATTTCTAATAGTTGCCATTCCTCAGTATATTGAATATAAAAAGAGGTGAGAAGGGAATACTTTCTAGATAATGACTATCAAGAATATTGTGCAGCTAGGCTCAGAGAAAAACTATCATCCATTATACTTCTGATTCTGAGAAATATTTTTCCACAATCTGTATGTGAAAGAAGTTAATTTAAGCTTTCTTAGGTCCAAAGAAGGAGTCAGACAACACAGGCCAGGTCTGACAGACATGTTAAATGATGAAATAAAGCTTTGGTTTTGCTAAAGACTGACACTATAGTAAATGTGGTGAGCCTAACACTGCAGCCTGGCATTCATGTATATCTGCTCCTTATCTACAGAATGAGCATAAAATGAGACAGGCAAAGATGTAAGATGTGCGCAGATGCACCGGCAGCTCATGGCCTTCTGCCTATCCCAACTGCCGTGATGGAAAGTTGCAAAAAAAAAGTAAATCAATTACTTTTCCTAGGTAAGCCAAGCAAGGCCTGCTTACAAAAAGTTAACTATCTATTTGCCATCATTTTTCCTCAAGAGGCAAAATCACTTGACAAGCGTGTAAGGAGTATTCACACTGCTTGAGCATTTTCCTCAGTATGGCCACATAATTTTGAAATCTGTGAGATAAAACCAGGTAAAAGACTGATGGCAAAACATTTTTTTCCTGGGTGTGGTTTTGGAAGAGTCCACTAGTCTTCTCTCTGTGTTACTACTGAAACACTTAAGCTTACAAAGATGCAATTGTCTATCAACAAAGAAGTATCAAAGAAGATGACCAAAACTCTAGACAGTTAAAGGCATTAAATGTACATTAATTAGTGCTTTCCTGTTTGGGAGTAAGGAGTATGAGACTGTATTAATTCCACATATATAGCTGCTGTATATATACATACATACATACATACATACATACATACATACATACATACATGTATATCTATGTTTGTATATATATATATATATATATATAAAGAACATAAAGGAAATTCAATGCAGGTAAAGTACAGAACAGATAGGGAAAACTGGAAATTGTTAGGGGATCATTACATACATTGAATGTATTTCATGACATGCTACTCAGCAAGCGACTGTATTTGCTGAACACTTTCTTGCTTTTACCTTTAATGACACACATTTCATACTAAGACAAATCACATTTAGACAATCTATAATTTTTAATTTAAATTATCTTTCATTGTCCTTCCAACAAAGGAATTATCTGTTGGAAAATTTTATTGAAATTGGTCTCAAAAAAGAAGTATATCAGTGTTAGCATGTTGGTGATGGAGAGAGACAGGGAGACTGACTCAGTGATCAGAATCTGATTTTATTGTGGGATACAAGCACTCATATACTATTTCGGGACACTAGTAATGTGTACTACAATGATAAGGTTAAAATCACATACATAAACTAATGCATGTAACATCTCTTGCTTGCAGAGTTGACTGGGATTTTCTTTTTCTAGTAAACACGTTTGATTTAATCTTCTTGCAATCTAGGTCTAATTTTCAAAGTTCCGTTTGCTTTTGCCAAGGCATCCTGTTATCAAATCTCTTATGTTAACCAGGTCCAAAGTCCATCATATGTCTTGTGTCCCCCAACATTCCAACACTGGCATTTCACTCACTGTTGTTTTCTACTTCAGCTTCCTTACTGCTGACCTAGACTATTAAATAGATACTTCTCAGAAAAAAGCGGTTAATATTATTAATTGTACAGACCTACAAATACTTTATTGAGTTAGGAACAGCTGGTCTAAATCAATACTGCTGCAATAATCTCTGCCAAAGCATGTACATTTTCTGTTGGGTTACCTTCAGCTCACAATGACCATCATGATGGTAAATTGGATATGTATTCTTGGTAAAACAGAGTACATCAGAGCAAGTAATCTTGAGATTTCAAAAAAGGCCATAAGGCAACTTATGGAACACACAGAATCTATGGAAACTGTTATGAAAGAATATTTTTGTTGGTTTTTTCCATATTTTAAGTATTCTTTTACAAATGACTCTCTTATGTTACTATTTTAATAATTTCTTTTCACCTATCAAGCTTCTTATCATTTGAAGATTTTAGCAATATATGCAGTCAAAGAAGTGCCAAGCATTTATAAGATAATTGTCATGAATGTGTTACAAATGGCAGCACAGAAATGCAAAAAAGATGGGTATAAAAACTCTCAGACAATGGTGTGACTGTGCAAGATGTCTCTTTCCTAAGGATGTTTTCTGGGAGTAAAGGCAACAGTATGTTTTACTTTTATAACTTAGCTATTTCTAAATATTTGTGTCAATCAAGTCTCCCCTGAGAATTTTTGAGTGCCTTTGATCAGTTTTAGACAAATGTGACACAGGTATCAATGACAACAGCTCTTGTAGATGCACATAAAATAGAGCAAAGAAGAGAAATCTAATTAGCGCTCCAGTGACTCACTGTCAGGATGCAGCATGAATGCAGTTTGCCTTTAGAAACTGAAAACATACACAGAAAATTTCTCAATATAGGACAAATTTTACTATAAGTGCATCTAATTCAAGACACAGAATAATGCAAACATGAAACAGAAACCACAGGAAATAGTGATTTGTTGCTCATGGAGCTGGACCTTATAGAAATGTGGAAATTCTGAAGGTGGCTAATGTCCTGGGTGGAAGGTACACTTTAAAGAGGACTTTGAGGTTCTCTGAAAAAAGGCAAATCCATGTGTCACAGGTCCAGTATTTAGTCTAATGGAAATGAGGTGATCACTAAATACACCTACCATGGGAAACACTAATGAAGTTGAGAGCACACAGTAGTTTACCACAGACTTTCAGGCATGACAGAGTAATGCCAGGACATTTATTACTGTCTGAACTCTGGTCTGTTGGACTCATTTATCTACCCAACAGTCTAATACACATGCTTAAATTACACTACCTGACTATCCCAGCCTTTCAGAAATCATTTTCTGTGCAACAAAATCCTGCTTTAGGGAGCTGCCATTATTCACTAGCAGAAACAGTAAGAAAAGCAGCTCAGACTCAGTATGAGAAGCTGAAGCTGCTGGTTTTGCTATTGCCACCCAGAACTTCGCTCTCACTGACTCTGTTGTCAGGCTTGGACTAGGATGTACATCCTAAAGTGCCTGGCAAAGTGAGTTAAACTGTTTCCAGTTCATGTCCAACTGAAGTTGATGGAGAACATGCTTGATCCAATATTTCAGCATCAACAAGTTTGGTTCAGGAAAATATGTACTTCCTCTGTAGTGTTTTAGTGACAAAAGCCTACAGGTATGAGTCATACTGACGTTACACTGCATTGTTTATCCCCACCAGCACACATTTCACACAGTGCTGGAAAAGTAGTCACTAGAAGTGTTTCATTAGACAAATACGTATCTGCTGTCTTTCCTGTTGCTGCCTTTTGGAGACATTATAAAGCTGTCAGATCTGAAAAGTTACTTTCTTGCTGTCAAAACAGTCCAGAATTCAGAGTAAGATCAAATTTGTACCTAATGCAAGCGTTGCCACTTCATCCCATATTTGCTTTTACAAATACTTGCAAGGAACAAAAACTGTTATGGATCCTGTATTTTCTAACAGTTTCATTTACACTATTCACTAACAGAAAAATAATACCTCATAAAAAAGACTCTTGAACTAAGTTGTCGGCCAAAGCAAACACTGTGGTCATAGATATTTCAAATAAGTCTTCAGAATGCATTCTACAGCTACAACAGACTGAGCAATAGAGCTGTAAGAGGGTACATGAACATTTCCAAATGCCAAGTCCTGAAGAAAGCTGTGAAATGTCATCATTCAGTTCACCTCAGTAGACAAAGAAAATCCAGACCTTTGATGACCCCTGCTGAATAAACTAAGCACTGCATTTAAATTATAACTCAAGATGTACTTGGAAGAATAGTTCAATGCTCATTATCATCCAAAAAACCAAAGAAAAGCAATACAAAAAGGACACATTGTTTTATGACATGCCAAAGAAAACATCTTTTCTGCATCTGGACTGGCACCAGACCTGAGAGATGTACAAGACAGTGTAACATCTTTAACAGGTTTAATCTAATGAACTGTATTCCTGCATCAATTAAAAAAAAAAAAAAAGTCAAGCTATCAATGCTGTATTTCTTTTATGACCCAGAGAAGAGGAATCTTTAAACGGTACAGCAATCACATGGAGAATCCAGACACTTCCTGCACTGTCTGACATTGCTTAGAGCACTGAGAAGGTTCCTACTGTTCCTTTCCACAACAACTCCTTCTGCAAACACTCTGTGCTAAGCCTGTGTTAAGTTCTCCCTTTTGGAGTAATGTATTAATGATGGGAAGCCCTTCATCAAACCAACTCAGTGACTCTGCACTTCTCTGGAGAATAGTTAAGGGAGATGTAGAGTTAGAGAATTATTTATCTCTTTTTCTTTAAATACACCAATTCCTACAATGACTAAGATAACACACAATTTAAACTGCTCTTTAAAAGGACGGCATGATGTAGGTTGTTGCATCACACCAGCCATAAAAAACATTTGGAATTTTTTTACACTGTGTCTGAAATGTTATACTAATTTTTTAATATTTTTTAAAGAAAGAAGCTGGAATTTGTGAATTAATTGCTAACAACTGTTATTTCATTATGGGAATGCATATAAAGTAGAAAGTGTCTAACCTAGACATATGCGTAAAAGTTATGTCTGTTTTATAGCTAAGATAAATAATTTATTACAGGTAAGCAATGTATGTAAAATACAGACCAGCTGTAGACATTTCTGTACCATTCCTGGTCTTCTGGCAGTGATATCTAGCACATGTGTGGGAGACCCAAGATAACTGCAAACTTAGAGCTGAAGTGAAGGATGTTTCTACAACCCCATGAAAAGGGAAGCACTAAATCATCAGAGTTTAGACATTACACTTCAATTAATCAGTTATAAAATTTATCAATAACATTAAAACTATTAAATCAGCTGAAGAATTTCTTAGTGTAGTGTAACTTTTTTTGCAGGCAATGCTGAGTTTCACATAGGGTTTAGATTTCCCACCTCTCTCTTCATCATCTTAGACTTCAGTCTAACAAAGCCAGACAAATTTATTTCTCACCAGGAATTTCAGAAACATTACAGAAATCTGTTTCTTGGAAAATCATGAGATTAATCAATTTGTTTAGAAAAGCAGAACCTGAGAAAATTGAAGATGATGCTTTCTCCTATCCAGCAGCTCTTTTCAGGAGAAGGAATGCAGGTAGAACTGGGAAAGTAACCATCCCTGAAGTGGCAAGATGAAAGCATATTCATTTCTAACTCTGCTGAATCACAGAAAGCGGTGTCAGGACAGTAAGATTCCCAAATTTCCTAAGGAAATGCTTTCCTAGGCTTGCTTTGCACGTTTCTTCTAGGTGTTCATCAATTAAAGGAGGGCAGCTCTAGAGAACACAAGAATCTTGTATTTCTTCAAAACTTATTAAAATATAGCATTTTGGTCTCTGTTCTAAACAAAAATGGTTTCAGATTCAGAAAACCATGGCATCAAAAATTAACACTCAACTAGCTACAAATATAAAAGAAACCTTTCTCCACTGGGCTAATCTGCCAACTTTCATGAACCATCATATGTCCTTCAGCTGTGAGGGACAGCTCAAAGACAACCTGTGATACTATATATACAAACACACACACACACACACACACACACACACACACACACACACACACACACACACACATATATATATATATATATATATATATATATATATATATATCTTGGGCTGTCACTTGAAATTTTAGGTTACAATTACATGTGATGTAATTGATGAAATTTTAGGTTACAATTACGTGTGAAAGTGCTACAAGAAAACCCTGCCACTGTTCTGACGAACAAATCAATAACATAATATGGGTGATGAAGAAACCTCTTGTCACATTTAATTGTTGTTTTTCCAACTTGAATCAGTGCATTATGTAACTGAGAGCACTGACCTAATAGCTAGCAGTGCTATTAACATAATGAAAGGGGAAAAATAAGGGCCTCAGGAAAGTACCTTTTCAGTCAAAACACAAAACTGCGTTATCATCTGGTCAGTGGTTTAGGATATAGATACATCACAGAAAATATGCAATCTGCATAATTAATTTACATTGCTAGATACTGGGTCACCTGAGGATGCCTGTGAAATCAGTGAAAATACAGATCCTTGCAGTCTTTCTCTATTAGAAGAAAAAAGTAAAATACTTCCAGATACATACATAGGAAAAAACAGAGAGATCCAACAAGTTCTCATTGCTGTCCTGACCAAAATATTTCACCACATTTAAATTAGATAAGCATTGCAGCCCAATGGCATGAAATAAGGCCTTAGAGACTGGGTAATCCTCAACAATATATTTGTGTCTGTAATATGTCCACACATAAAAATTTTCTTCACGCACAAAATACACTGTGATCTGACTGTTATACAGACTGTTATACGAACCAAAAAGTGTTTTGAGTTTCTCTGAGAAACAATTTGATGCTTTTAGCAAGAGAATTCAATATTATCTAATTGCTCGATAAGGCAGCCATTACCCTGAATAGATGCTAGGCAAGAAAGAGATTTTTGTTGTAATTTGACAGTAGGTTTATTGAATTAAATGCTTCTAAGATACCAAGTATTTGTGTTACTTCATATGGCTTGTGTAGATCAGTTTTAGTTTTTTTTTCTTTGTAGCCTACTGTGAAAAATATAATAGTGTTCCCTCAATTTTATAGTGTGCAAAGTAGAATGTAATATTTCAATCACATAGACAATTCCTTTCTCTCAGATTTCTGGAGAATCAAAAGTGGCAAAAAACCTATTATTTTTTCAAATGGAGATCTACTTACCTTACCACTTGCCAGCCTTCAGGGCAGTGTGAAGGATCTGTAGGTGTAAGAAATTTCTCGGCCTGATCTCACAAACTGAATGGGACACTGTCAGGCTAAACTCTATTTTTAAAATATCGTTTATAAAAAACTTCCATGAAAAAAAATCCCTTTTATGTGGACCCATTTTTGATGGGTATTTCTTTTTCTTTTTTGTTCAATTATAACAAAAAAAGCAGACCATGCAAACTCATTTTTGGTGCATTCATTTTAACATGATGTTTCATGGTAATACTAGTGGGTAATGTGGCATTGATCTGAAATCTCCTGCAGGAATATGCTTACTTTCAATGCACTCCGCTGTACAAAATGTTTACAAATATTTTAAAACATTAAATACTAATTATAATTAATCTCAATACATTGATGCAGTTTTTTTTACAAGAGTAATTGATTATCCTTTAAACTAACAAAGAGAGAAAGATTCCTTTTCACTACTGTGATATATTTCATCCTAATTTATTACCCGAATCCTCCCCAGTTTTGGTATCAGTTTCCCCTGTTAATTGTATAAAATGTGTACAGAGCACTTAAAAGAGGTAAGAAAATGTTATTGAAAAAATATCCTAATTAGAGGTTTGCTTCAGTAGCTGCTTTTAGGACACAAAATTACTTCATGTGTTTTTCCTTCTTCCCCTTCTTTTTAAAGCTTGCTCCCTCTCATGCCTTTCTTAAAGTATCTGGATTTTTTTTACATACTACCTAAATGACAACAAGGTTCCAACAAGACAGAAAAGTAAATGCAAGTAAATGAATTTTGAGGTATTATGATAAGATCATGATGATGATTTTTTTTCCCTTATTGTCACAGCTGCAACATTCTACTTGCAGCTCGAAGACAAAATCAAAAGTCAGTTGCAAGTTATTCCAAGCAGATACACTAAATTCGCATATGCCAAACAATACACATGAGGTCATTGCTTATGCAACAGGCACCTTAATACTCACATGCAGCTTTCTTGGAACACAGATAATAAATGGTCTTGTAGATCTCTAGGACATTTTTATTACATACATCAGTGAGAGATCATCAATTATGTGTTTTCATGTCATGCATGCCAAATTTTAAGTCAGCGTCTTCTATACATTATCTAAATGTTTTTCAGCAATCAACTTTGAAATTTGATGGTCCCTTCCAACCCTTAACATTGTATGATTCTGTGATTTTGTGATTTAGAAAAAGATCTGGATTCAACCTTAAACCCTCATAAATCATTCAGGACGTATGTTAACTAGCATTGAAAACAATGCTAGTTTTCATGAAGTGTAAACCTCAAATATATGGCAGACTGTATGCCTAGTTTGAGAATTCACTACAGACCTACAGACTGCAGAATGACCCAAATGCTATTGGATCACTGATGTACATTTAGCAGTATTCATTTGTATAAATTTGACCTGAAAATGGACAAAAGAATGGGAGGATGTGAAGACTGAAGGTACATCTCATGGGTGAGACTAAACATCTTGTTTGAACCTCCCATTAAAATTTTTTTATCAATGAAAAAGTAATGTCCTAGATTTTAGGGAAAAAAGCAAACTAAACCATGACAAGTTTATAGATACCTGTGTCTTCTGAAGGCCAAAGGTGAGATGGAAAAAGCGTAAAAGAGAGAAATGATACACTAGTACAATCTCTTTGTTTCATCCTGCATAGAATACAACTGGATCCCAAATCACTTCACCATTTTTTCTTCAAGAAGAATGAAAATTTAATTTTTCATTCTTGTTCCTCTTTCCTCTGGTAACCTTTGAAGGAAAAAGGACCTTTTAACTTAGACATTGTGTTCTAGGTTGACTATATGATGCTTTCATCCCCAATCGTCTTGTTCCGTTTATGCTGAATAGTAAGTTTTGCAGCTTTAAGACTTATTCCAAGGATTGAAGGGGGGGAGAGGAGGCGCGCAGTTTGTTTTCAGACACTGAACTCACTCCTACACATTCCTGCTCCTGGACTGTGCTGTCTGCGGATGAACACACAGCGGGACAGGGCTCTCTCTTTTTTTTTGCTTTTACTAGTTTAGCTAGCTGAGGCAAAGAAGTTCCCTGGACTGTGGTTTTTTTTTCCTTTTTTTCCCTTTCTTTGAATCTGTTCACACCTGCTCTGGACTGAACAACCATAAGAGCACCAGCAGCTCGCATCACTGGCCACCGGGCCGGGGCTTGGGCCATGGCATTTCCAGCGCCGGAGGGACTGATAAGGGACTGAGCGAGCTGAACTGGAATCTGGGGAGGGGACTTTCTGGGTTTGTCATCTCTTTTGGAGCAGCAAGGGGTTTTATTGTTCAATATTATTTAGGTTTTCTTGTTTAATAAACAGTTTTTTTCCACTTTTCTCCAAGGAGGTATTTTCTCCCGGACCAGTTGGGGGAGGGGCGATAGAATCCAATTTCCTAGAGGAGCCCTTTGGGGGTTGTCTCCCAAATCTGCCCTGAACCAGGACACATTGCTATCGCCTTATCACTTGTGTTTTTAAAAACATTTAAAAATTGTTTTTAAAAACACAAGTTTTAACATTTCTATTTAAAGAGCGGGAGAAAGCAACCAACAGGAACCTCATGCAGTTTAAAAAAAGGAGATTCCAAACACTGCACTGGGGGAGGAATAACCCCATGAACCAACAGCGGCTCAACCAGAAGGGCCCAGAAGGAACACGGGCCAGTGGTGAGCGTCCCAGTTCCCTGCCAGGCTCACTGGGAGAGCTGCCAGAGGGACACGGAGAGATCCTGCCCTCTCCACTGCCCTGTGAGGCCACACCTGGAGTGCTGTGCCTGCTCTGGGCTCTCCAGCCCACGAGAGATGAGGAGCTACAGGAGAGAGCCCAGGGAAGGGCCACAAACCCGGTGAAGAACAGGGGTGTCTCTCCAAGGAGGGAAAGCTGAGAGAGCTGGATCGGTTCACCGTGTAAAAGACCCAGTGGCACCAGACTCACCACAGGACCTGACAAACTCGGGGGTTTAAGGCCACCAAAAGACGTCTGACACGCCGTGGAGCGGGGTCTTTTCCCTCTGGGCTGTTTGTTGTGCTCACCAGGCAACAGCCGTGTGCCACAGGCTCCTGTATTCGCCCAGTGTGCGTCCTTCAGCAGGAGCCAGGCCCTGCACTGGCAGTGCCCCACAGCACCGCTGAGGGGTCCCAGCCACTTCCTCCTTGCCGGACCGCATCCCGCAGGTACCTGTGCCAGCTGAGTCCCACTGGCTGGGCGGGAGCAGTGTGGAAGGGAGATTCCTCCTGGAATGGGGGGCAGTGTGCCTGGGGGTACCGAGGGGGAGGCAGGTGTCGAAGGCAGCTGAGGGGCTGCTCGGTCACTTTCCAGGAAAGTCTCCTTTTCCTGCAAGGAGACCCTTCGGGAGGCCCCTGTCTCCCCTCTCTGCCCCACACGGAGACCCTTCGGGAGGCCCCTGTCTCCCCTCTCTGCCCCACACGGAGACGCTGCGGGAGGCCCCTGTCTCCCCTCTGCCCACGCTCTGGGCCTTCTCTGCTGCCCGGTTCCCGGCGCCAGAGAAGCTCGGGCACTCGGCCCGTCTCTCGGCAGCCCATGGCGCGCGGTGCCGCCGAGGCTCTGCAGGAGAGCGGCTCCGCCGCGCCGGCCGCCACGAGCGGGGGGCAGCGGGAGGCAGCGGCAGCCGGGCTGTGCCCCATCTGCCTGGGCGACGTGGACAACGCGGCACACGTGGACACCTGCCTGCACACCTTCTGCTTCGCCTGCATCCGCCAGTGGGCTGCCGTGCGAGCCGCCTGCCCACTCTGCAGGCAGCGCTTCGGCCGCATCCTGCACACCGTCAGGGCGGACGACGACTACCAGGAGTACGTGCTCGGCCCGCCCGGCTGCCGGCAGAGCGCGCCCGGCCTATCCCCGCACTGGCGCTACCAGCTGCGCCCGCGGCCCCAGCGCCATCCCGCTGCCAGGAGAAGGGGGCGGCCGCCAGGGGACGGAGGGAGAGCTCCAAGAACCCCTGACACCTCTGCCCGATAGGCTGCAGGGGAGCGCCCGACCCGCTCTGCCGCTGGACCTGCCATCCCCTTGCGCATGCTGGGGCGCGGCTTACGGCCCTCATGCACTTGGAATGACCATCCAGCGGCTTCCCGGAGCACGCGTCTCTCACAACCCCTGGGTGTACTGCACATGAATACACTAATTCGTGGAGGTGGTGTTTCATCTCTGTCTCTCTTTTTCATTACTATTACTATTAGTCATAATAGTTGGGGTTTTTTAATTATTAAAGTGTTCTTATCTCAACCCAAAAGGCTTATCCTTTTTTTCCCCAATACTCCTCCCCAGTAAGGAGAAGGTGGTAAGTGGGTGCATGGGTCTCAGTTCCTGGCTGGCATTCTCCAGCTGGAAGAACCCCAGCTTTCATTGGTGCTGGTGCTGGAAAATCATTGGCTTTGGATGATGAACAAAGATCCAGAAGCTTTTCAGAGCGTGATTCTCTCAAAACCAAAGGAAGCCACTTCAGACAATGCTTTCTTACAGTGCCTTGTAAGAGTAGGAAAACAAAAGGGGACACTGTCTGGACAGTGCTGCGAACTTCTTTATATAAATGCTGCAACAGAACCTCTTTCATTTGAACTCCCAAAGCCTTCCCTCTCTAAGCACCACAGCATCGCTGCCTGTAGCAGTGGAGAACAAAGCAACACTGACCCCCTTTATGCATCAGAAGGAGATCACTTTATTGTAAAAATCCGCTTTTTATACCTTTAATCTCTACCTGACATAACTGAAACTAAATCACGATTTAACAGAATTTAACAGAAAAAAGGCACCTATTGGCTGGTTTAGCTGCTATGCTGCTGTCCACGCATCCAATCATCCAATCAGCTTCCTGGTTGTACTCTGTCCACGTGTTTCTCCAGCCAATCAAAATCTCACTTCTAACTGTCAGTCAACTGACTCTATCTTAGCTCGGTAGCTGCCTCTCACCCCTCGACTGACTTCAATCGTCCGGCCTGCAGCTGTGCTTTTTCCATGGGGCCTTCTGGTGAGCATAAGCATTAACCACTTTAACAGTTATAGCCATATCCTGCGGCCGCCCAAACTCTGTGGCCATCAGCCGAAATGCCTGACCTGAAGCAAAGCCAGGTCCATGGATGCCGACCACGCTGACAACCCTTTCCCTCTGGTGCCTCCACACCCAAATGGATTTGGTCATCCCCCTGTGACAGCCCTCTGAGCCTTCCTCTGACCCTTCCATACAGCAGCAGCCCAACTCCTCTGGCCCAAACCCAACTGCCACGGCGGGAATGCAGGAGAGGGCTGGGTTCAGGCTTCACAAAAGCCTGGTAGTGCTGGGGACCATCTGCTGACCCGCACCCCTTAGCTTGGTGTTTTCTGCAGAGCAAAGCTCTAAACTCCAAGCATCCCAGAACTTCAGGAGCCACCCAAGAAGCAGACTGGCGTGCAAGCAAAGCATATCTGTGCCAGGGCCAAGTCATGGGTTTCCTACCCCTCTCTACCTCTAAGTCTTACTGGACCCATCCCAGTCTCCCACTTCCAGTCCTCTCCCCAGATACACCAGCATCATATTTGAACATTTCCATGAGCTCCACACAATCCCCTTTTGCTGGGGCAGCCCCACAAACTCTTATCCCATGTCCCACATGGGTCCTCAGCCCTGCTGGCAGAGCTCCCGCTGCAGTGCCTTCCTGTGGGATGCAGCTCCACTTGGCAGGGAAGGGCCTGAAGGTCCTGGGGATATGAACATACAAATGACACTGGTGGTGTGCCCTGCGGCCAAAAGGCAAAGAGGCTCTGGGGGAGCACTTGGAGTGCTGCTAGCAGGACAGGGAGGGATCCCACCCTCATAACCCTCTTCTCTGCCTGAAAAAATGTGCAAAATTCCATGCAAACACAAGGTGAAACTTTTTACTGTGGTGGTGGCCAAAGACTGGGATATTGTTGAATAAGTTTTCTATACGTTTAATTGCCATCTTTAGCCTTCAATGCATTGGAAGCAGAAGGTAATCTTCCCTCTACCTGCTCCCTAGGTACTTTGTTGTGCAAAATTAACTAGTCAAAATAAACCAGGAACCAACTACTGGGCCTCTTACACTTCTAACAACAGTTGTGATGAAGTTATCACTAAGTACAGATTATCTTCTATAAAATATGGATGAAAAATGCATTAAAACATATCATGAAGCCAAATTAGTTCTTGAATGGTGTGTTGTCTCTAAGTCAATGTTGTTGAGCCTATATACCTAATCCTGTGTGGGACTCAGCACAAGTTCATGTCTTTACTTTGCAGAAAATCTAGAAATTGACTCCCACAGACCTATCTTCCAATGTCACCTTAATGCTACTATGTCTGGGCAGAAAAACTTTTATACAACTTAACACATGAAAGTAATACAATTACCATTTTGTGCCTTAGGCAAGTCAAAAAATATTTTTGCTCTAAATTCAGGAACTCTAATGCAATCACATAATTAGATGCTATTTTCAAGTTTAAAATAGCCAGTGATCTCTGTATGAGGACCCAAAATTAATTTCCTTCAAGTGAATGTTATGAAGCATTAGAAGAGAAAGAAAAAAAATCAATGCCCAAATTTGTATGAAGTGATACATTTTGTTTTTAAAAATGGGAACCCCTCCATATAGTTAAAAGATCAGGAGAAGGCATGAAAGATTAAGTGGCAGATGAGATAATAGACAAGATAATTGCAGAGCATTAAAAACTCAGATTTATTTTTAAGACATTCAAGCTCCATTTAAAAAAGCTTTTTGTTAACTTTTGTGAATCTCAAAAGAATTATCCTAACATGTTGAACAATAATGGGACTAATGGTGTTAAAGCATCATCATTTCCTATTCCAAAGCAGCCCATACAGTAACTGGCCACAGAGTGTTTCTGCAACACAAATGGAAGATAACAAGACTAGAGGAGTCATAATGCAGCAAAACCTCAATATGCCACAAAAAGAGATTTGTCATGCTCTGTGCTGGGGTAAGTGACAAGTCCTGAATTTTCTCACTGAGCTACCATGCACAGGGAAGTTGAGCATACTTCCCCTCACAGGCTGCTCTCAAGCACCATTTTGTTTCTGTGGCACCAGAAAGGTCATGCTAATTCAGGGTGAGAGCTGAGCGTGTGAAAGCTAAGTGGACAGTTCCGTGAAATGGAGCTGCACTAGTCTGATAGAGATAAAAACAAAAGCAAACATAAATCTGTGTTGATAAATTTACAAGCAAGCAAATGTGTAGCTTAGCAAAGAAATAGAGAACTGATTTTTGTATTGGTTTGGTCTTGAGCCTGCAGAGCTGTCTTGAGACTCCCCTTGGTTTATTCCACCTTTCTGAAACAATGAATAAAGAAAAAAATGCTGCCGATTGTCAAAGCCATCTGCATGCTTTCTTAGTGATATTACTCTTCTGCATTTATCGTATATTTTCAAGAAGCTTCTAGACTCTTCCGTTTAGGAAAATTAGTCTCTGTGCTTTTATAGAAAAGCTACAGAAAGCTACAGAAAGTGCATTCCTCCTATATTTTTAATCTCCTCAGATTAAAAAAAAAGTATTATTTAATTATAATTTTAAGTCTATATATGGTGAGGTAAATACATTTTAGATATATACTCATACATACAGTTGTTTGTAGATAAAACTACATAAATGTGAATATATTACACAAAGCTATAAATACTCGTGCTTGACTAAACACTATAGATTGCAAAATGTGGACACCATCACAATATATGAAATTATCTGTTTGCCTTCTATTACTACATGCCTGAAATGATGCCTGAAATGACACCTGAATATAAATAAACATATTTAATTGCATTTTTAAAACTATGACTGACAAAAAAAAATTCTACAGAGGTTTTTGAAGATGTTCTTAGTTCTATCACTACACTTAACATAGAGATTATTTAACCTTAGATAGTTATGAGTTGTTTCTGACCATAAGGAAGTTTATGAAAATGTTTATTTGTGTGTATAAATAACAGGCAACAAATACTACTACTGTGGACAGATTAGAGGAAGGAGCTGAATTCCTGAGGGTGAGGAAGTAAAACATGGGAGGTAAGACTAAAAGGAGGCATAAAAATGAAATTCATTATTTTATGGTTGGTGAAAGAGAGAGATTTCCAGAGTGCAGCAGGGCACATATAGGTAATGAAAACCACAGTTTAGTGAAAGTATGTTTGCATTAGCATGCTGAAGAGCTGTAAGTGAAACATTTTGCTTTGCTCAGAGATAAAAGAGTGTTGACATAATTACAGTTGAAAATTGGGATGGCAGCTGAGCCCTCAAAGACATTTCTTATTTGTGTGTATAGATTAGAAAGTCTTTACCTCAGATTTCATTCAGGAAATGTATACAAGAATTTGTTATAGCAAGAATTTGGGGATCTAGGCATAATGCTGTGTTGAAGATGATGCTACATTGTACACTTGAATAGCAGTCAGTGCGATCATTTGTTCTACAGGAAATAAAATGTGCATAAAGAAGTGCTTCTCTTCTGAAAAGCTTCAATAACAGTAAAAAAAATAGAATTACCATGGCGACAACCAACAATCTTACATGCCAACATGGAAAAAATAAAACAGGGAAACAAAACAGAAAATCAATTAAGAATTTAGGCAATGATAAACGACACAGTTTAGAGTCTGATTCTTTATCATGTATTTCAAATATGATTTCATATTTAACAAAATATTTTCATGTTGGTAGTTTAAAGATTCTCAAGAAACTAAGGCCTAGCAAAGTGGATGTAGACAATACAAGTATAAAATCTTATGTCTTGTGGAGTGGAGAGAGGCAGAGAAAACAGAAGCAAATGGATTTTTTCAAAATTATACAGAAATAATTTTTATACTCTCACTTCCTTAACATGCCATAAAGTAACTTACAGATGGTAAACTTAAGGGTCCATTTTTTTTCCATGCTAAATTTTCACCAATTTCAGGAATTTCTCAGCAGCTAATGACATAATGATGTACTACCCTGAGTCTTTTTTAAGTTGTTAAATGAAACTGCTGTGGACAGTAGACTACTGTCCTCATTTTCATTACAGTCCCTAGCAAGGGGTCCACATTTTCTACTGGAGCAGTATCTTCTGGGGCTCAGAAGATACTGTAGGTCCACTACTGGTGGACCTACAGTAACTTATCTCATACTGTGACTTCATAATAACAGAACACATGCCAACAGCAAAATTCAGGTTCTCAAGACAGAAGACGAAATAGAACAGTAGGATTGCACAAGAGAGGACAGGGATAAAGAACTGGAAGAGAAATGAGGCAGAAACCAAATGGGAAAGAAATATCAGGGTATTAATTTTTCACAAAATAGTGTGTCTTGGAAAATATGCTAATAATCATGTCCTTTATTCACATAACAGGGAATTTTTAGACATTTGCAGAAGAGTTTTCTGTGTAGATCAAAAACTAGTGACACAATTTGGTAAACCTTGGTGAAAAATATGAATTAAACTATACCCCTGTATTGCTGAGCAGTAGTGTTAGCAGACTCTACACAGACAACTTCTCTGGGAAGGAGTAAAATTTTATTATTTTACCTCTAGATCTGTGGTTTTTTACATAATTTTGGTAATCAGCCTGTCTGTCATCAATCTTCCTTTCTAGAACACCCATTTATTCCCTTGTTTCTTGACTTGGATCCTTTCTGAAATTATCTGAATATCAGCCATGCACCTGTGAAACTGCTTTAAAACCAAAAAAAAAAAAGCCAATGCTGTCTTACTCATCTGAAAAGGAAGACCTTAACTCAGTTAATTGAATGCATTTATTGCAAAGTGGTACAACTTCATTACAGCGGAGTTTCAACACAGTTGTATTTAATCACCTGACAAACAATGGAAAAAATTGTTTTGCCTCTGAGAGCTGTCAATTGGAGTTCCAGAAGCTTTACATTTACAACATGTGTAATGTATCTTTGAAAAGAGATGGAACCATATCTTCAGTGGTAACACACAAATTTTAAGGGTCAATTTTATACTGTTGAAATGCTTCTGACCTTGGGTCATAATGACATTGAGCTCTTGTGCTGAGCACTTAGTAAGTTTTATTCCAGCATAATAATGAAATAATACAGATAAAACTACTCAGCAAAGAAACATCAGACACGATAAATGGAAATTCTGTGTTAAAGAATAGTTAGGACCTTAGTTTCTGAGGCAGAGTTGGTTTATTTCAGCTTGAGCTGTGTGCCTTTGGAAAGGCAACAACCTATTTCTCTGAGGCTCGGAAACAAGAGTTATTTTCAAAACTTGGTTTTCAACAGCAGCCTAGGTGGACCACTTGCATGCTAACCTGACAATGGTTGTGATACCTCTCTGGTAGACATCGTGGTATATTTACCTCCTCACTGTTAAAATTAGCACTCCTAACTGCCACTGAAACCTATATGTGGGCAAAGCAGCTTTTTCTCATATCTGAAATATCCGTTTCTATGTCATAACTCTGTAATTTCTCAGATATTGGCTGAAGTTACTCACTCAGTAACATCTTCACTGCTGCTCCTAGTGCTCTCAGACACCCGTCCTCAAGCTATAGAGCAGTTTGCAATTTTGATATTTATATATAAATTCAGTCTGAAAACCAGTCTTTTTCTACATGGAACTGAACTCTATTCCAGTGATAAAACCCCCATATTAGTTTTTACAGTCAGGCACCACTGTTTTTCCTAATACTTACACCACCAAATCTGCCATTCTTGTTTCTGCTTTTGCATGTCTTCACTGTAGCAAGCAAGGTTCTCTTGCAAGTTGTGATCAATATTCCATTACAAGTTGCTTTTAGCTGACTAGCCATCTACTGGATATGTTAAGGGACTGACCAGTGTTTATCACTAACACTGGAGAAAGCTAATTTTCACTTTCGTAAACGTGAATCAGACTAGGGGAAAAATCCTCAGTTAGTGAAAGGGAATACACAGGAAACAAAGTCAGCAAGGCAAGCTTGTTTTGACTTAGAAGTTTGCTTTTTCTAAGTGAGTGAATTAAGCCAAATTATTCAAAATTCTGAAAAATCTGGGGGCAAAATTGTGCCATATAGAATTTTAAAAAAGAATTACTTTTTGTAAGAATGTGGGATGCATGTGTATTTGACATTGTCCCTTCCCAGAAAAAATAGAATAAAGATTGTGTAAATTAATTTCCCATCCACTCAGTCAGTAGAAATCAGGTCAGCTCTACTTACGGCTGCATTAGCATTCAGATCAAGCTTACTTCACTCACATTTCCACCCAAACATCTCATTACAGCAGTCAGTCTAGGCTGTTCAGGGCACAACAGATATTTTCATCTTTTCCACATCTGGCCACTTGAAAGGTGTGCTTTCAGTTTCTTTGACTTGTACTAAAGCAGTCAGAAGCAGTCTTTGTGAGGTCATGGACCAAGTTTTGCTCAGAAGGTGTGAGTCATCCACTTCCAAATCCTGATACTGCCCAAGTGTTATTTGCCTCAATGGCATTGACCATGTGTTAGATATTGGTACTGATGTACCAAGTAATGTTGCATCAGAAAGAAACCTGACAAGAGTTTGCTGTTTCTTGAAAAATCCTTTGAAAGATCTTTGAGGACTAATATGCTCTAGGTTGTAAAGATACATATCTGAACACCTGCAATACAGGAAAATATGAGGAGATCAAAGGTGAAGAGATAGACTTATGCTTATCTCTTATCAGGAGAGATCACGGTTAATGTTGAATAGATATCTCATTTTAAGTGTGCTAGGGTACTGCTTTGAAAGATCTCATACTATCAGAAAGTCATGTTTTAAGTAACTGAATCTACAGAATGATTGAGATATCCTAGGAGAGAAAATACACCCCAATGTTGACTGCTAGCTTTAGACTCAGAACTTAGTTGCCAGTGTTTTGGGAATAGCATTTCCTCTGGGAAATGAGACTAAATGCCACTTTTAAGTAATCCCTCCACCCTTTAAAAAGCAGATAGACAGAAATGTCAGTAGGTGGAGCTGCCTTTCCTGCAGTCAATAGAGAAGTTTCTCTGCAGAAATTGCATTTGCAGGCACCCAGTCAGCTTTTCCCAGTCCCTGGCAGATGGTACTTGAACAAAACATGAACATGCAAGAATGCAGCTTTTTTCCATCAAGTTACCAAAGTGCACAAGTCAGGAGGAGACAGAACACAGAACTGACAATGTTTGTCAGCACAAGCTGTTTATTTCTTCTTCTTCTTCTTTTTTTTTTTTTTTTTTTTTTTTTTGGTGTTCCTAGTAATGATGAATGGTATTATTTTACATTTATATGCTTTTGCTCCAGAGCATCTTGTTCACAACAGTAAAACACCCTCTAATTCATGCCTGGACTGAAGGTAATGCTAATGTAAATATGTCTATTTTCATCATGTTCAGCGCTGACGTACATGAAGTACATCTTTGCAGATGATAATCAGGCTGACAGTTTTTTCTTCCATTATTGTTCTAGTGAAATAAATATGCAGTTCATCTATTTATTACTAAAGGGTACTTCCACTTCATCTCTCAGCTTGAAGCTGTACAGTGTAATGAAGGCTGTGGTCAATCCATTGTCTTTGTTTTAAAAGGGAGATTCATTAATCTGATTAACTGAAAGAATGAATGTGGTATAAAAACTTCTGAGAATCACTTATATGAGGTGAAACCATGGTACACATTTATGATACACGTCTGAAGATTGGCTTACTTCATTTGAAGAATTTTATGTCTGCTTTATTTCTGAGGCCTTGAGTAAGTATAGAAAGGAAGGTTCTCTGACCACCATCTTCAAGTTTGTCTTTGCTGAGTAACTATGGTTCTTTTTTTTTTTACATGGCAGGCCACAAACTAAAACATTAATATTAAAATGAGTAATTTTGGTTGTGAATGAAGAGTTAATGCTTGCCCTGACAGTCACAGTTATCACGGTAAAATCAGCTCCTCTGGATGTTTACAAAGCACACAGAACATACGTCATCTTCTGATTTTATGCACGTCCATATGGCCTTCTTCAGCAATCCTAATCTCCAATGTTTTTTCCAATATGCTTAAAAAAACTCAGGAAGGCTGATTAGTCCATATATGTCCAGGTAATATGCTGGACAAAGGTAGTCTGTCAAAATCTTTGAAGAATTTTTCTTGTTTTGTGGTAAGGGCAAAATGCAAGAAAATAATGTTTATTTTGTGGTTATGGTGAGCAAAATATGCACAGAATGGTATTTGATTTCACTGTAACAGGTAACAGTGTTGCAACAGGTACCTGTTGCTGGCAACAGGTGCAGTGCCTTTGGCCTCATGTCTCCTGATACCTTTCTCATTTTAAAATTTCTAAAATAACCAAGAAAGACACTTCTAATAAGGACCTGATATACACATCCAGATGACAATAGGAGGTGCTTGAAAGCAGCTCTGAGCAGTAAGGCACTTCAGAGTTCCTTAGACAGTAGAGATGCATGGTTGATATATTTATCTTCAGAGTGACATTTAACCATTCATCTGACTGTAAGATCTTGAAGTAATACATACCCTATCCCCAGTTTCTGTCTGGCCTTCAGATCAGAAGGTGGGGACAACAATGCAAACTATATAGCTTTGTTTACTTTTTCCTTTCACTTTGTCTCAGTGAAAGGAAAAAAGTTCTCCTGAGCTACAGATCCATGTATATTGTCACAGGTAATGAACACTGTTTTTATATTGTCTTAATCTTAACAGTCTTTTTGACTCATATTAGATTTTAGCATCCCTTATGAATGCCTCAGAGTCAGGGCCCTTGCCTCTTTCAGCAAGGAGTCTCTAGCCACGGCTGATTTAATTGAACACCAAGAAGATCAGTAGTTAAATGGCTGACGATTCCTTCCAGCACATGAGATAAAAGCTTTTGTTTCCATGCATATAGCAAGAGTTGCACAATTTTGAAATGTAATTTCTTTTCCTCATTTAAGCTTGATCCATCTGATAGTTATTAGAAGGTATCAACTAAATAAACTGAAGGTGGTAAGTTTATAGCCTCAAAGTGTTGTCTTGACCAGGAACAAGTTTTGGCTTTTAAATTTATGTAGATAATCCGTAAGTGGTACTTACTTTAATTTGTTGCTTGGCTGTTGGTTAAGCGTGTGTCCTGGTGAACTGAGAATCGTGAAGTAATGGCCTTGAAACTATTAATCCAAATTCAGCAGCAATTTAGAAGAAGAACATGGTGGGTGTTTTTCTGTATCTCTGTTTCCTCGGCCAGGAAGAGGTTGGATCTGGCAGCATTGCTTATCAGATGTAACAAGATCTTTTGGAGCCATGGCCCAATGACCTCTGTTACACTGTGATAATACGAAGGCACAGGACGTGTTTAAGCTTCTGTCAGTTAACATCTGTATTACTGAAGACTAATCTCAAGAGAATAAAGTTTGCAGGATGTAATCAGTACTGAGAGGATTTCAGATCAATAAATTTTAAATTAACAACACAAAAAATGTTTTTTGCAAGGCAATGTTGTAAAAAAAATAATACTTCATTCCCAATCAAAGTTGTTATTTTTATTTTAACAATTGGAAAAACAGATAGGGAAAAGTGTGGAGCCCTTTATTCACTATTGTTCAATAGCCAAGACTCCTCTGTAGAGCTGCTGCCTTGGCAAAAGTAAATTTTAAATGTGTATATTAAATGTTTCAGTTTTATAATGAGAATTGTCTTAAACAAGGGTGATATTCTTTAATACCAGATTTATTTGCCTTCCCTCTGTGAGAGTGTTTGATATGGCAGGACTATAAGATCAAAATCATGCAGTAATGTAGAATCAAGACCATCATGCTGAAAAACTTCAGATAAATTTTATGCTGATATCACATAGTAGCAGCAAGGATGGGCAGAAAGAACAGTCCCCTGAGATTTCCATTCTAGTTGTCTAGCTTTAGTGCATTAATACAAAACTTTATTTCTTACCCTATATTTGTCTGCTTATATCCCACTTTAGAGTAAATGTTTTACCAATAAAATTGCTATTACTACTACTATCACTTAAGGTAAAGAGATAGAGTCTCCTATCCATTGGGGTTTCTTACCTCTTCTTTAGCATCACCATGAGTGAAGATCATGATATAAACTGAAAAAAAAAAAAAAAGAGAGAGATATTTGATAGAGAGGAAAGGTAATGTTTACTATTAACAAAACAGTCTTTAGCTTGAAGTTACACATACTCAAAAGCATAGTGCATTCCAACCTTAGCCATACTTCTCCCCCTTACCTGACATTAATTTATTAACTTTTGTCAGGAATTAAGTTTGTTCTAATGTATTTAACCTTGATTTTCTAAGTCTTCATGTCCTATGAAGATATTAGATAATAATAATATCCCATAGATAATAATGTGTGTTTTCTGCACTTATTGTGAGCATGATCTTTGAAAGGTTTCAGTCGTTTCAGTTGGTATGTGTGATGCAGTAATTTTAATGAATGCCTAATCAGATTGTATCTAGTTCTTTTGTGTAGTTAGGAATAATTAACAGTAATGAAAAAACTATTAGCTACTTTCTCAAAACAGTTTTAGATTGTACCTTTGTATCTATACATCCTCCAAAATGCCTCAGAAATTCTTTAAAATCCTATTATCTAGAAGTGTGTTTTAAGATCAGTTCTTTCTAAGATCACTTCTTCTATATATACTGCAGAGTATCTTTGGTGATTTAACCATTAGAAAAGTGTAAAATAAGTTCCAAAATCATCTTCACTGCTTTTTGAACAGGTGAGAAAAAAACATGATAAATAGATATGGCAGAACAGATTTCACCTAAACAAACAAATTTCAAGTAGAGCCAGATTTACCACTTCCTTATACTATAGAGTATATTTTAGAAACTATACCTAGGTCAATATATTAAATGCTTAAGAACTTATGATTTTACCTTTAGGCCCCTTGAACAAAGCTCAGAAGTATTATCATATTGTATAGAGGAACGTAATCCATGTGAATTTGTTTAGGTTTTCAATATCAATTGTCTAGATTCCCCAGTAAGGACTTTTACATTTTATTTAACTGTCTTTTTCAGACATACCTGTATATAGTGTGAGTCACTCTAACATGTATTTCTTTCCCATATTTAGTTTTGTTTGGGGATGGTTGCACGAACTAGGAATAATATGGTGTGTTATATTGTGAACACTTTTTATGAATATGATACTGTCAATTTTAATAGAATTGAAAATTACTATAAATATTTCAAGTGTAATTCTAGAAACAAGTGCGTATGTCCAGCAATGAAAGGAGTTATACTTAAGCAGGGTATACTTAATGACTGAGAAAAAAATACAATCTGCTTTAGCTTTCTTTACACAGGATGGATGGATCATGTTCTGTTACAAATAAACCAGCAATCCCTAGAGAAAGGGATTGTCCCATCAGGCCAAACAAGGAGATTAGTAAAGGTTAAAGGAGATATTGCTTCTCTTAAACTGGTAAAGTTCCCAGTGATTGAAAAAGGGGAACATAATTCACATTTTTAAAAAGGATTAAAAAGGAAGATCCAGGGAGCTGCAATATGAGACCCAGTCAGTCTCACCTCAGTGAGAGAGCAAGAGAGTGGAGCAAATCCTCCTGGAAACTATGCTCAGGTGTATGGAGGACAGGGAAATGATTGGTGACAGCCAACATGGCTTCACTAATGGCAAATTGTGCCTGCCAGATTTGGTGAACCTCCTAATGGAGTTACAACATTTGTGGATGGGGGAAGAATGACTGACATAATATACTTGTCCTTGTGCAAAGCATTTGATGCTGTCCCATACTACATCCTTGTCTCTGGACTGGGGAGACATTGATGGCTGGAACATTTGGTGGATAAGGAATTGGCTGGATGTTTCACTCAGAGAAATGAAGCCGAGAGCTTGATGTCCAGGAGCAGACCAGTGATGACTTGGGTCCCTCAGGCATCTGTACTGAATAAGCTTGACAATGCCAAGCTTAATTGATGCTCTAGGTGCAGCTGATATTCTAGAAAGAAGGAATGCCATCCAGAGGGACCTTTACAAGCTTGAGAAATGGGCCAGTGTGAGTTTTACAAAGCTCAGTGTGGCCAAATGTTAAGTCCTGCACCTGAGTTAGGTCAATCCCAAACGTGGATACAGTCTGGTTGATACAGCCTGGCAGACATGGACTTGAGTGTGTTGGTAGATGAGAAACTCAGCATGAACCAGCAATGTGCACTTGCATCCCAGAAAGTCAACTGTGTTCTGGGCTGCAGCCAAAGCAGTGTGCCCAGCAGGGCAAGAGCGAGGATTCTGCCCCTCAATTCTGATCTCATAAGACCCCACCTGGAATGCTGCATCCAGCTATAGGACTTCTATGGGACTAAGTCCAGAGGGTCATAAACATGAGGCTGGACCAAATCTTCTGTGAAGACGCTCTTGAGACAGTTTGGGTTTTGGGACCATTCTTGTTCTTTAAAATACACTGGCCTGAGGTTTTGTAGGATTAATGACAGTATTGTCATGAAGCTGTTCTGCAATGTGAGCTCACTGGATGCAATGCCACCTAGCTCACAGGTCTCCACAGAAGACTGTGCAGGTCAGCTAGTGTTAGCTAGTAACAACTAGTGCTTAATTTGCCACTCTCCGTTGTAATATCAAATCATGGTTTTTCCTCTCAAATACTAAACTAATTTATTTTATATTCTAAGGGAAATGAAATAAGGTCTCTCCTAATTATTTCATTACTGATTTCACATCTGTGACCAAACACTTTCCTAGCACATAAATTTAATACTAGCTGTAACACAAAAATTATTGGAAAAGAACAGACACTGGATGCACAGGTCCCCCCTGACTTGTGGACCAATGGGCTGCTAGAGGGGTTTTGCCTTCTTAAGTTTCTCAGCTCCTTCTGTGCATTCAAGGCCAATGCAGATAGGTCATGAAGGCTATAAATCATAGCTTCATTTGATCCCTCTCCTTTCTGTTTTCTCAGACCTCCACCAAAGCCCCTACTATAGAAAAATGGAAATACCTGTGAGAAAACTCATTGAATATGTAACTCTGATGTGCTAGGATTTGTTGGTTGTACTAAAATCTCTCATATGTGTCTTTAGCCATCTTCACCCTCCAGTCATTTCACGTCATCATTTCCTCTATCTCCACAGGAATGAAAGAGTAAACATGCATAATTTAAAATATAAAGGAAAAAAAATCTAATTAAATTTGTGTATTGGCAGAATAATGAAATCAGAGTATTCCCACTTTCATCTGATTTTGCTTTGTCTACTTCTCATCTTTTGGTCATGCTTTGGCTTTTTTTAGGTCTTTGTGTCAAAGGGACTCTTTTGACTGCTACGAAAGGACGGTGGTTGAGTACTACTGACGGTGGTTGAGTACTACTGTACTAAACCAAGTACAGATTTTTATTCCAGTGACTCCAAATATTCATTTCTTAGAAGGTAATGGCATTTAATCTAGCTGTGAGTGAACACCAGGCTCCAAAGCAGCCAGTTGATCCTCAAGTCAAGCTCAGCCATTCCCTTTACATCTAACAGCTGGTAATGGATGACATAAATCAGATGCTAAGGTAACCATTTAAACCTTAGTGAGTCCTAGCAGGGCTTCCTCCAATGTAAATTTATATAGTCTTTTGGTATGCGGAAATAATTTTGTAAATATTTTCTGTTCTGAACTATTTTAGCTGTTTTAGTACTGTATTTTGGCCTATATAAATGCTGTCATTTGTTTCATCCCATAGTCTTACATAATCGTCTTCAAAGAGAAATGGTTAAATGCTTCTTAGTTCCATCTTGAACTTAAAATTCAATTATTATCATTACCTATATTTAGTTATTATTGTAATGCAAATGATTTGTACCTGGACAGGTTCCAGCTTTTTCCAGGGCATTGTAGGAAATGTATATTATCTCCATTTTTTAATTTATTTATGTTAGCAGTAATGACAAACCTTGGTGTGTATATTTTGGCATGTAACTGGTAATGTTCAGCAGTCTCCTTTTCCCACCCAAATGTCCATGCATTTCCATTACTTTCTGCAGGTCTGAAGTCAACAGGATTTTTTTTTCTCTAAAATTAGTGTATGTTTTCAATATAAGTCATGTAAGCTAGTACAGTTCAGTGGAAAATTCAGACTGCATAAATACCCATGCAGGTTACATATTCGAATTAACAAAAACTATCCCAGGTTTAGTTGCTACAGCAGCAGCAGCAACCTTTGAGCTTTGATATCCTGATATTGCTCTGCAAAACAAAGCATTGCTTGCCCCAGGTCAGAGAATTTTCATACACACATAGGAGTGTTAAATTATTGCAGACTTGAATTTTCAGTAAACAGGCATTCTCAGAAGTTAAGTTGATCCTAAAATGCTTACTGTTTTGGCTGTTTTTTGGGGGTTTTTTAATAGTAAAATAAAGACCAATGGTACCAGGATTTGCTATCATTCTGTGTATGGGGAGGATGGTTGATTTGAACAGGGCACTGTGAAATGCTGCTTAGAAAGTGCAAGAAGCAAAAGAGATGTTGGAAAATGTACACTAGAATCCTAAAGTGAGAAGAGAAGGTAAGTAAATGAGATGCAGAAGTACAGAGAATAAACTGCAAAGTAATTGGAGACAAGATGGAATAAAATGTTATAAGACACAAATCATATTTAGAAGGATGAAAAGGCAGGTTGTTTGTCTTGTAATGGCTGGGGATTAAAGTAGTTGTCCTTATGCAGCTAGAGAAAATATCTCACACATATTTAAGGCTATATTTTGACCTTTAAACATTGCTTCATTTTAGGAATGTGTGACTCAGGAAAAGTACTTGTCAAGGTAAATACAGGATGAGCAAGTATAGTCTCTTTTAAAATCTAAAAAATTTCAAACAGTATTTTCTGGAAGTAGTAACTACTTATTATCACTTGGCTACTTTGGCAGGAATAGTTTATCCTATTACTATTAGTATTAATCAGTACCCATGTATGCCATTATAGGTAGAAGGCTGAACAAACATTTCCTTACCATTTGTTTGTTTCATTTTTTTCTCTTCAGTTTGAGATATGCTGTTACTCCTGTGAAAGTGGAAATACTACTACTAAATTAATGTTCTCCAACAATAGAAACCTTCTAACTGGTTTCTACACTAGCTTTCCAAAGGTAAAAATAGATAAACTTGTTCTGGCAGCATCAGGGTTACTCCAGTTTAGGTTCCTACATAGTTTTGCTGGGAAGTCTTCAAACATTTTGCCACTTGTTTTTACCTCATAAGACTGACAGATACTTTTTTGAAGATCTATAAATGTGGCTATTAGGGACAAAGAGTGGGCTGATGGTCTGTATAAATACTTACCTGCCAGGCTGCGGGTGCAGCATTGCTTCTGGCCTGAACAAACAGGAACGGTCAGGACAGAGTTTCCTATAATTTCTGTCAGCAGGCGACACAGTAGAATCTGTATCTTGAGAGGCTGAAAGAGCCATTAGCAACCTTGTTTTGGTTAGCATATTGTTTTGATTTGTTCTTTTGATGCTGCTGGTCCCAGATACTGTGGCAGTATTCCTTTGTCCAGCTTTTTTGGGAAACTGACACCTTGACGAAATTGAACTATGATAGCTCAAAATGCTTGCGTGGCATTATCTGATGTTCAGCTTTACTACATCCTTGGTGTTTTTCTAGTACCGATACATGCTGGTTACAGCTGTATAGATATTTTAAAATACCAGAAAATGAGATTCAGTATTTCCTTCCTAACATGCACAGAGAAGTTACAATCTGAGTTGGGGTGTGTAGGGATGATCTTTTCAAAGTTTTATGAACAGCAGAGGCAGGAGTGACAGAGACCAACTGTGTCCTTAAGGGCAGTTTTCCATTCTTAAGTTTTTGTATGTAATGGAAGCTTGGTGCAGAAAGCTTAACAGTTTTATCCTTAGTTTGCTTTGGACTGCTATAAGAACTTAAATTTTCTCATACTTGAAAATTTACTCTAAGATTTCAGAGTGACTTTTGAGAGGGTCTCCTGGGGAGGCTTCCTAAAAGTGCTGAGCTAGCTTTCTTCCTACAATGACTGATTATAAAAGGACTTGTGTGCTCACACAAGCCCATCATACAGAAAAAAAAAAAAAAGAATATTGAGACTACTTGCTGCAATTATGCATTCAAAATTTCAGTGCTTTTTTTTTTTCCTTTCAGGCACTGCCAAGCAGACTTACTGGGGCAATGAAGGAGAATAATAGAATGACATTTTCCATAAACTAGCAGCCAGCAATGGTAGCAGCAAGCTGCCATCCACAGTGCATCTCATTAGCCCTGCAATATCACACAGGTACTTTCCTCTTCTGCTTTTAATTATTTCTGATTAGTTCTTGAATGCTACTCAGCTTCTGCCTTCACTGCAGTCACTTATATATGGGTTACTATTGTCAGAATGTCTCCTGAGAAAACATACATTCCAGTATACAAATGGAAGCCTGAAGAGCAGTGGATAAAGCCATTGCTTGGCATGCTATCTTCTGCAGTGGTTACATGCATCCTAAGGTGGTTTCCCAGATATTTGTTCTGTAGTGAAGCATAAAAAACAAGCAAACACTGCAAAACCCCAGGCTCTTCCTTTAATTCTTTTTTCTTTTGGGGTGACTGGGCTCTTCTCTCAGGACAGGAAGTCCTACAGTGCTTACATGCACCTGTGAAGGTTAGCTTTTCCTCCTCTCTTGTTTAGTTCTTCCCCTGTCTCTCACACTGCTTATGAGATCTCCAGGGCTCACATCACATCTGTCTTGTCTGTATATACAGATTCCTTATCTAATAAAAAAAGGTGTCATATTATGAAATAATTTTTCAGATAGGGTTGTACTTTAATTATTAGCATAAACTGGATTTTTTTGGTGAAAAGTGAAAAGATCATATTTTGAAATTAACTATCATGTTAAGTAAACTAATAACTATATAGATTAAATAAGCATGGAGCCTAGAGACTTAATCAAATGGGCCAGCACAAGAGAAATTGCTTTTCATGTTTTGATTAAGTCTATTTGAACCCAGACAAGAAAGGTGCAATATATATTGAGGGAAGAATCCAATAGAATACCATTGATTTTGCATCATATATTGTATTAAAAAAATACAAAATGTGAAATAAAAAAATAGAGCTGCAATAATCTTGAGATCTCCAAGGAATTCACAAAAAAAACCAACCAACCAAACAAACAAACAAAAAACTCAAAATCCCAAACTAAACCCAATCCCCAAAACAAAACAGAAAACCCCAAGTAATTCTAAAGGAAGAACTATTGTATGAGAATTTGCAAAAAGAAAATATTCTGGTATTCAAAACAAAATGCCATATATTTAAAAGAAAGTATATATTAGAATTTTACAATAGTTTTGTTCTAGAATCGTGTTTCTTCAAGTGCACAAACCGGTAAACAAATTTTTTCTGAAGGCACCCTCTCCTGGCTCTTTGCGTTTGTAGACAGAGAATTACATATAATCATGTGAGAGCATTCTAAAAGTTGACGAGAGTCTAATTGGCTATGAATGACATGACATGACAGAATTATCTCTACTGCTGATTCTTTTAACATTCCCTACAGAAAAAAACAGGTTGAAAGAACACTAAATTTCTGAAGTTATCATTAGGATTCCAGAAATGCCAGAATCAAACTTTAATTTTAAACTTGGAGCTGCCTCAGTACTTCATCTCTTATGCCAAAATCTTTTCATACAAGAGGGACACCAAACACTGCATCATTTACAATCACTATAACATCTTTGCTGTCTGCATCAAAAGTAACATGCAATGCCTGCATCCTACTACTAGGGGTTACACAGCAAAATGGCACCACATATCAAAAGAAGTGAAGGATAACAAGATGCAATAGGCCAAAAAATGTGTAACATAATGAATTTTGGTATTTTATTTTCTTCTTTTACTATCCTTGAACTTAACACCTACTAAAAAATTGTCTGTCAAAATGCTCACCTGCTGCTAATACTATTTCTTCCTCTCTGCTTTTGGCCTTGTTTTAGGACATATTTTCTCCTTCCTCCTACAGGCCTCTTCATTCTGATTTGCAGAAACAAGTACCTTCATGTTTCTTTTCCTCCCCTTCCCAGGATTTTGCTCACAAATACACAATGTGTAACGGTGAGTGGGGGAATCAGAGCCTCATGGCTCTGCTGGTCTTTGTCCATGGGCAAACAAGAGATTTTAGGGCCTTGGGATAAGTGATTAAGGGATCAGGAGTTCTCCTCTCTGCTGCCACTTGCAGGGAATCGTGAGAGAAGTACCTGGCTCTGAGCTTGGTGTCTCTGGCAAAATTTTGGGTTCTTTGGTCATGGGTTGGTTTACATGACACCAGGCCTGCTGGCAACAGATGGTGTGCACCTGTCTCAAAGGAGGAAAATGAACTTACACAAGAGCCAACATGACTCATTGAGAAAATCTAGGGGAAAGGGATAAAGCCAGGCCTGCTAGAGATAAGCCTAGGGACACTATGACACTGAGGGGTGATATGCTACCAAGGTTGCTTGTGCATCCCTCTCACCAGATGTAAGGTATTGAGACCATGCAACAGCAAAGATGTGTAGGCTGCTGATGCTTTAGAAACCAGATTGCCTGCAAATGGTGACATAAGCAGTAGAGCTTCTCTCCCTTTAAAGGTGGGAGAATCAATATCCCAAATGAACTGCTTCTACACCAATGCACACAACAAGAAATGGAGGAGTTGGAAGCCACTGTGCAGCAGTAATACTATGACATAGTCAACATCACAGAATCATGGTGGGATGATTCAGGCAAGTGGAATGGGGCACCGTAAGGCTTTGAACTCTTCAGAAGGGATAAGCAAGGGAGGAGGTGGTATAGCCCTGTGCCAGGAAGTGTTTTGATTATCTAGAGCTTATTAATTGTGATGATGGATTTGAAGGTTTATGGGTAAGAATCAGGGGAAGGCCAACAGAGCAGATATCCTGGTGGGTTTCTGTTACAGACCACACAACCAAGATGAAGAGGCAAATGAAATATTCTCTGAGCAGCTGGGAGAGGTCTCAAAAGCATCAGATCTAGTTCTTGTAAAGGACTTTGATTTACCAGATGTCTGCTGGAATACAACAGCCCAGAAGTTTTCTGGAGTGTGTGGCGGATAACATCCTGACACAGCTGTTGAGTGAGCAATCTAGGGAAAGCATTTGCTAGAACTGTTGTTTGTGAACAGAGAAAGACTGATGGGTGATGTGATGGTTGTCTTGGGCGCAGCAATCATGAAATGACAGTTTTCAGTTCTCAGAGAGAAAAGAATGGAGGTCAGCAAAACTGCTACCTTAGAATTCTGGAGAGCAGACTTTGGCCTGTTTAGGACACTGATTGACAGAAAGCCTTGGGAGGCATTCCTGAAAGGCAAAGATGCCCAGGAAGGCTGGACATTCTTCAAGAAGGAAATCTTAAAAACACAGGCGCAGGCTGTCCCCATGTACCAAAAGACAAGGTGCTAGGGAATAAGACCAGTCTGGCTGAACAAGGAGCTTTAGCTGGAACTCAAGAAAAAAAGATGAGAGTTTAAGCCTTAAGGGGCATGCAACTCAGATGGACTACAAATATGTAATGAAATTATACAGGGAGAAAATTAGAAGGGACAAAGCCCAACTAGAACTTGATCTCAATACTGTCAGAAAAGACAATGAAAACTTTCTGTAATATAGTCCCAACAAAGGCAGGCTAAGAGAATCTCCATCCCTTACTAGATGCTGGGAAAAATATAGTGGCAAACGATAAGAAAAAGGCTGAGGTAATTGATGGCACCTTTGTCAGTCTTTAATGGCAGGACAAGGTGTTCTGAGGGTACCTGGCCATCTGAGCTGGGAAACAGGGATGGAGAGCAGAATGAAGCTCACACAATCCATGGGGAAACAGTCACTGACTTGCTACACCACTTAGACATACAGGTCTAGGAGGCCAGATGAGATGCAGCCAGAGGTACTAAGGGAGCTGGCAGAAGTCCTTGCTGAGCCATTTTCCATTATTTATTGGCAGTACTGGCTACCCAGGAGGATCCTAGCTGACTGGATTTTGACAACTGTTCCTCCCATCTATAAAAGGAGCTGGAAAGAGGACCTAGGGAACTACAGGCCTGTCAGCCTGACCTTGGTGCCATGGAAGGGCATGGAATAGATCATCCCAAGTCTCATCATGAGGCAACTGTAGAGCAACCAGGGGGATCAGAGCCAGCCAGTATGAATTTGTGAAAGTTAGATGCTGCCTGACGAACCCAATCTGCTTTTATGACAGACACTTACTGGATGAGAGAAAGACCGTGGATGTTGTATACCTGGACTTGATAAAGCTGTGGACACCATTTCCAACAGCATTCTCTTGGAGAAACTGGCTTGGATCATTGCACTGTACACTCTGAAAGCAAAATGGCCATATAGCCTGGTCCAAAGAATGGTGGTGGATGGAGTTATTTCCAGCTAGTGGCTGGTCACCAGTGGTGTTCCCCAGGGCTCAGTACTGGGGCAGGTCTGCTTAATATTGTTACTAATGATCGAAACAGGGAATTGTGTGCGCTCTCTGGCACTGTATGGATGACACCAAGTTGGGTGGGAGTGTTGATCTGCTGGAGAATGGGAAGATTTTTCAGAGGGATCTGGACAGGCTGGATCATGGGCCAAAGCCAATGGTGTGACATTAAACAAGACCAAGTCCTGCTCTTGTGTCACAACAACCCCAGGCAGTGCCACAGGCTGGGGCAGAGTGGCTGCAAAGCTGCCCACAGGAAAAGGACCTGGGGGTGCTGGTGACAGCAGCTGAACATGAGCCAGGGCGTGCCCAGGTGGCCAGGAAGGCCAATGGCATCCTGGCCTGAACCAGCAACACGTGGCCAGCAGGAGCAGGGCAGGGATTGTCCCCCTGTACTCCGCACTGGTGAGGCCACACCTCAAGTCCAGTTTTGAGCCCCTCACTCCAAGAAAGACATGAAAGTGCTGGAGCATGTCTAGAGAAGGGCAATGGAGCTGGGGAAGGTCTGGAGCACAAGTCCTCTGAGGAATGGCTGAGGGATCTGCGGTTAATTAGGCTGGAAAAAAGGAGACTGAAGTGGAAATATTATTGCTCTCTCCAACTCCCTGAAAGGGGTTGTGGCAAGGTGGAGTTTGGTCTCTTCCCTCAGGTAGCAAATGACAGGACAAAAGGAAATGGCCTCAAGGGTGTTAATGGAGGTTTTTGTTTGGATATTAAAAATATTTTTTATTGATATTTGTTTGGATATTTGAAAATTTGGAAATTTTTTTTCACAGAAAGAGTGACCAAGCACTGAAACAGGCTGCCCAGAGAAGTGGTGGAGTTACTAACTCTGGAGGGATTTAGAAAGTGTGTAAATGTGGAACCTGGGGACGAGTTTAAATATGAACTTGACAGTAGAGTTTAATGGTTGGACTTTATGCTCTTAGAGCATCTGGTCTTTTCCAAACCAGATGTTTCTGTGATTCCATGTTGTTTCTATGTTGTTGCTGTACTAGAATGAAAGGCTTAAGAGCACAACACTGTGAACAGCTAATGGTTTTGGCCTTCATAAGGGACAGTGAATCCCTCTTACTAATCTGGCAGCCTCCAGTGATCTTCATGGGCAGCCAGGACCCTAGCTTCTCCTTTTGTTTGATACTGTATACCCACTTTTGCAACAAAAATGTTTCTGGGTATTGAGCTGAAAATACCTACCCTTCCACCACAACTTCCTTTCCATTGCCTGGAGAAGATCTGCACTAATTTTAACCAAATTTCTTCCAATCTTGTCCATAGTGAGACTATGAACATACTATTTTTGGACTGCATGCCAAAACTGCTTCTCGTGTCTCTGCAGCCACCAACCACAACCTACAAACTACTGAATGGACATAGATGTATGGGACATATAATACAGTGTCATGAAATTCCTGGGTTTAAATTGTACCTATGAATATCTGTAATAGTTGTATAAGTATCAGAAAAGTAAAATATTCTTACCAAGATGCAGAATATGAAGATGCAATTTTTTTGATCTGTTGGTTCAGTGTGTGATCCTGGAAAATTCTTCACACTTCTTCATGTTTCTGTTCTCCTGTCCTCAAAAACTGTCTTTGTATTCTTTTGGATGATATCGTTGTATTTGAATAGACACTGAATTTGGCAGTAAGCAACTTGCACAATCTAGATCTTACTGTTCCCCCTACACCTTGCCAAAAATAAAAGATAAAACATGCTACAGTTACTTGAAATAACTTCTATTTTGTGATACATCCACTTAATCACGGTCATTTTAAAATACATTCATCTAAAATCTTACATGAAATTCTGTATAAGGGATGACTTAATTCAGAAAATATACTCTTGACTTTTCTTAAGAGTGATGTAAAGTAAGAGTGCACTTTTATCACATATATTGTATTTAGGTTCTTGGGAAATGTGGTCCAAATACTGAAGTACAGTAAGATTTCTGTGATTCACAAACATTATGAAAATATTTTAGTCATCATGACAGTGACAGTTACTTAGTGCTTAAAAGCACCAATATACAGTATCTATGAGGCCTGAAACAAGATGTGGTGATCAGAGAAAATGCTGGGACAGCTCACAGAATGGGAGAAGTGAAATGGGCAGATTCAGGGTCTGCAGGAAGGACAAGCTGGGAAAGTGAGGAGGGGACATCATCTTTTATGTGAGAGAGCAGTCAGGATGCATGGATCTCTGCCCTGGACTGGCTCTCCACCTCAGGATAGGTGATGGGGTGGCTGGGTCCTGGTGGGCAAGGATTACCTCACCTCCTAATGTGAGGAGAGGTGTTTATGAAGGGTTAGGAAAGTTGACTCTGATAAGGAATATGGGGAGAAAAACAAAGCTTTCTACAGGTTCATTGTTGGAAAAAAGAGAAAGGAAAATGTGGGTTCATTGCTGAATGGTCGGGGATCTAGAAGTAAAGGACATGATAAAGGCCAAGTAGTCAATACCTTCTTCGTCTCAGTCTTAAGAGATAAAGCTATTCCAGTTCACTAAGACCACAGAGAAAGACTGGGGTAAGGAATACTTATCCTTGGTGGAGGAGGAGCAGGTGAGAGAACATTTAAATAGACTGAATATTCATGCATCCACAGGACCTGATAGGATGTACACATGAGTGCTGAGGGAATGGGCCCTTGTCTTTGTGAGGCCACTCTTGAGTATCTTTGAAAGGTCACTGCGACTGGAAGAAGTTCCTGAAGACTGGAAAACAACAAATGCCATCCCCATCTTCAAGAAGGGCACAAAGGAGGATTTAGAGAACTACAGACTTATCATCCTCACTTCAATCCCAGGCTCAAAGGGTTATGGTAATTTGCACAAACACCATCTAGTGTGGGGTGGTCACTATTGGTATGCTACAGGGACTGAGACTGAGTCCACTATTGTTTAACAGTTTCATTAAGGGCCTAGAAGTGGTGGGTACAAGAGTGCAACCTTAGAAAATATGATGATACAAAACTGAGATGAGTGTTGCTATTCAGACAGATCTGGACAGGCTGGAGAAATGTGTCAACAGAAACATAAGGGAAAATGCCACGTCCTGCACTTGGAGGAAGATAACCCTCCATGTCACCACAGGCTGAGGACTGATGAGCTGGAAAGAAGCTTTGACCAAAAAACATCTGCAGGGCCTAGAGGATGAATAGACCATGAGCCAGCAACATGCATGTACAGCAGAGACCCACAGCTTCCTTGTCTGCATCAGGAAGTGTCGCCAGCAGCCAGGGAGATTTCATCCTTACTCTCTGCTCAGCCCTGATGAGAGATACCTGGAGTGCTGTGCACAGTCCTGGGTTCTCCAGCACAAGTGAGACATGAATATATTGGAGTGAGTCCAGCAAAGGGTCACAATGATAAAGAGATTGAAGCATCTCTCGCTGAAGGAAAGGCTGAGAGAGCTGTGTGTGGAGAAATCTCAGGGAGATCTTGTCACTATATGTAAGTATCTGATAAGCAGAGTAGAGACAGAACCGGGCTCCTCTCAGTGGTCCCCAGTGACAGCAGAAACAGCAAAAATCAAAATCCTCAAAATTCCTTTCAAAAATAAAAGGAAGGTTTTTTACAGTGAGGTTGACTGATTGAAGGCTGATGAGGGTGGTTGTGAACAGGCTGCTCAGAGAAGTTGTGAAGTCTCCATCCCTAGAAATACTCAACCTTAGCTGGGGACACAGCCCTAAGCAACCTGCTGTGGCTGAACTGTTCTGGGCAGGGGTGGGACTGTGTGTGCTCCAGAGGTGCCAACTAGCTTTGATGTTTCTACAGTTTTGGAGCTAGAACCTCATTTAGACCCAATGGCAGCACGGCACAGTAACAGGAACAAAGACTGGACACACTGTGCTAATGTCAATATTCTCTCAACAAGAAAGAACAGGATCTGATTTTGTATTTAGAAAGCACAAGAGCATATGGAGTAAATCTGTAGTCTTTCATTCTATATATCACATGCTTTAAGAAAACAAGACAGCACCTGAGAAAATAAAAAAAAAAAAAGGGTTTAGCCTTAGAGGGATGAAAACCAACATTTTTTCTGCCCTTCTAATGACAGTCTGTGCCCCTTTTTTTGACCATTCACCTTGTGCCTTAAGTCTTGGCCTTTGCCATGCCTAGTTGCAGTTGCAGGGCACATATTATCCTGGGCTCCCCTGTGTTGACTCACCTGCTGTGCTGCCATGCCATGCACCTGCCTGGCAATCCCGTGACCAGCAGGTGAGGAAGCTCTGCATTCACAGAGCTTACCCTGGCCCACAGTTACCCATCAGATGGTCCTGCACAGCCCACGGTAGCTTGCTGAGGAAACTCATGTGATGCTCTTAGCAAGGAAGGATTTCATGCCCATGTTCTTCAAAGAACTGGAGCTTGTTTCTCCCCTTGAGTTAGGAGCTAAGGCTATGGAGCAGGCTTGCTGGCAGCAGTTGCATCTGCCCTGATTATCAAGCTCTCACAAGTAGTACTTCTGCTCTTCCTGCCTCCTGCAACTTTAAACAAGCATGAGACTTGTCATGGTTCCGCAGCCCAAGTCCCCCATCAGCCTCCTGGGGCAGGCCTTTTGGGCACTTGCAGCCCATGCTACTTAATCACCATTGCTGTGACAGACCTGTCTGCCTCCATTTCACAGCCCTACAGCCACCACTCATGCACACAGACTGCCTTGTTCCTTTCTAAGATCAGCTTCCAGGAGAAGTATCAGACTCTGAAAATGAGCTGGAGAGCCCCACAGAGCTCCAATCAAGTAAATGGGACTCTGCCTATGTGGAATGGAACATACATTTTTTGAGTCTTTTTACATTATTTTAATTTTAGATGATACCAAAGAGAAAATAATTAAATCCCAAAATAGCAACAGATTTTAAGCTTTAGTATGTAACAGATTTTGAATTTGACAGATTCAATTGTACAAATTAGGAAAGAAATGAAAATATACAGAATAGGTTTGAATAAATATTTTCTCCAGGGTCATTGCAATGGGTAAAAAAATGTAGTTGAAAACTGTACATATTTATCCCAAAAGAAGGCTATAATGCCCTTGACTGTATACCACAACTCCCGCTATATTTTCATAACATTGTATGTGTTTGGTTGGCTGACTCAACATACAAAGCCTTATATCACAAACTAGGGCTGTTTTTTACAGATGCCAAGCCTACTAGAAGACCCTAGATTGGTCTACTCTAGCCCAGCCAGTGAGGAAGTATCCCCATTTGACTTCAGCAAAGAAGACAAATGTATGTAAATAAGTGGATTATTTGGTTTATAATTGTATGCTGAATTTAAATTAAGATCTTCTAGGCATATGTTCTTCCGGGTGGATATTTGTATTAGAGAAGGTCTCTACTAGATTCTTAAATTTCATCTGCAGTATCACCCACTCATGGAGTAGGCAGTAGAGCTCTCAGAAACAGTACTGTGTGCTGCATTCATTTACTACTTCAAGTAGTAGTCTGAAAATTGTTTTCCTGGAAAGGACAAAGCTCACTTGGTGTTCACAGCAGTTATGAAGCCCAGCCACTGTGATGAAGGCAAGGCCTTGTACTAACTCTGCTGGACACCAGTGTGCAGAAAGTGGCAATTAATTACTTTATCCTTTGTCACTGTCTGTAGTGGATTGATTTAATCAGAACAGATCAAGAGGATAATTCCATCCACCCATCCAAAGGTTTTCTGCCATTGTATTTGAGCATAAAGAAGAAATTTTAAAGCCTCATCTATGGCCAGCCAGACAGCTGAACACTTCTCTGGTGTCTGTACAAACACCAGTGCTTAGACTCAGGTCCTGTGTCAGACATCACCATACCTACAAAAGTCATCAATTTGGCACCATTCCCTGACATTAAAAATTTGGAGCAAAATTACTTTTGCAGCAATAGCTTAAATGACTATCCCAGCTCTGTTTAAACAACTAAAAACCCCCTGAATTCTATAATCAAAAGAATTTCTTTCAGGATTAGGGCTGAAAATTTTTGTAATTTTCTGAAAGAAAATACAGATTCTCGGTGGCTTCTATAATCTCAGATTTTGCATGGCAATGAAACAAATTGTATTTTTTTATTTTAGATACAATGTGGCCTATGCCTACTAAAAGTATTTCAGATTTTTAATAACAGACACTGAAGAACAACAAATGTGTTATGCTGCACCTGGGTTATTTTTACTCATTATAACAGGTAGAAGTGCTCTAGGAACATATCTCAATACAATTTTAAAAATAATTACTGACACTTCTGTGTATGATACCTGTTTATTAAAACCACAGTGCAGCCAAACTCTAAGCAACTTTAAATCACATGAGCACAGAATCATTAGGTTGGAAAAGACTTCTAAGATCATTGAGTCCAACCTTTGACCCATCACTACCTTGTCAACTCAACCATAGAACTTAGTGCCACATCCATAAATTTCTTGAAGTCCTCAGGGAATGCTGACTTCACCAAGTCCCTGGGCAGCCCACTCCAGTGCTTAACAACCCTTTCAGTGAAGGAAATCCTCCTGATGTCCTGCCTGAACCTCCCCTGGCACAGTTTGAGGCCATTTCCTCTTGTCCAGTCACTTGTTGCTTGGGGGAACAGGCCAACCCCCACCTAGCTATACCTTCCTTTCAGGCAGTTATAGACAATGTTCAGGTTTCCCTTGAGCCTCCTTTTCTCCAGCCTAAACAACCCCAGCTCCTTCAGCTGCTCCTCACTGAACTAGTGCTCCAGACCCTTCCCCAGCCTCACTGTCCTTCTCTTCATGCTTCAGAACCTCAATGTCTTTCTTGGAGTGAGGAGTTCAAAACTGAACACAGGATTTGAGGTGTGGCCTCACCAGTACCGAGTACAGGCGAACAATCCCTGCCCTGCTCCTGCTGGCCACACTGTTGCTGGTTCAGGCCAGGATGCCATTGGCCTTCTTGGCCACCTGGGCACTGCTGGCTCATGTTCAGCTGCTGTCACCAGCACCCCCAGGTCCTTTTCCTGTGGGCAGCTTTGCAGCCACTCTGCCCCAGGCACTGCCTGGGGTTGTTGTGACACAAGAGAGAGCAAGACCTGGAAATCTTGGCCCATGATCCAGCCTGTCCAGATCCCTCTGAAAAATCTTCCCATTCTCCAGCAGATCAACACTCCCACCCAACTTGGTGCTGTCCAAAAACTTAGCACCCTTGTAAAGGTCACTGATGAAGATACTTGACAGAAATGCCTCTAGTACTGAGCCCTGGGGAACACCACTGGTTACCAGTCACCAGCTGGATGTAACTCCTTGCACCACCATGCTCTGGCCACCCAGCCAGATTTTAACTGAGTAAACAGTGTACCAGTCCAAGACATGGGCTACTAGCTTTTACAGAAAAATGCCATGGACATTTGTTCAGGTAGACAATTTCCACAGCTCTTCCGTCATCCATTAGGCAGGTCACCTGGTCTTAAAAGAGGATTGTGTTGACCAAGTAGGACCCGCCTTTCCTAAATCCCTGCTGGCTGGGCCTGATCCCCTGGTTGTCCTGTATGTGCTGAGTGATTACAATCAAGAAAATCTGTTCCATAACCCTCCCCAGCAGTGAGGTCAGACTTACCAGCCTGTAGTTCCCCAGATCCTCCTTACAACCTTTTTTGTGGCTGAGCATCACCTTGGCCAGCCTCCAGGTCTGACACCTTCCCAGTCAACCAGGACTAATGGTGGAGATTTTCTTTTTTCTGCCAGCTCCCTCAGTAGTTTTGAATGAATTCCATCCAATCTCATAGAATTCTGAGTGTCTAAATGGCTCAGTACTTCATCATGTTTTGCAGAAAATCTATTCTGCTCTCTGTACCCCAGCTAGGGGGCTGGTTGCCCTGAGGATGAGCCTTACTGTTAAAGACTGAGGCAAAGAAGACATTGAGGACCTCAGCCTTTTCCTCTTTCTTGGTGATAATGTCTTTCATGCCCAATAAAGGATGGAGATTTTCCTTGGCCTTCCTTTTGTTGAGGTATTTATAAAACCACTTTTTATTATCTTTCACAGCAGTGGCCAGATTGAGTTCTAGTTGAGCTTTTGCCTTTCTAATTTTCTCTCTACGTGTGCTAATGACATCTTTGTACTCTTCCTGAGTTACCTACTTCTTCTTCCAAAGGTCATAAACCCTCCCTTTTTATCTCTAAGTTACTAATTATACTGAAAATACTGATTAACATGTCAAGTTTCTGAATTATCCATGGATGTGGTATTACAACATTTTAGTTCATACTAAAGCTCATACACTGTCAAGGCAAATCTATTACTCTCAGTTATCGTGCTTTGATTTGCTTAATGATGCCATTTTCGTACATACAAACTTCATACAGCTTTTCAAAACCAATGTAACCCATGGAAGGTGCATTCCATGAGTTCACATAACGTTTTATTTGCTAATACAGATGCAAGAGCCTCAACTCAGTGATTAGGCTGCACCCACTTAAGTCCACCAGTGTATAGCAAGCACAGAGCTAGGAGCAGAAAGCTCTCAGTATGCACAGCTTATGCATACCCTACAATGTTTTTCATGCACATAAAAGGCTAGGTGTCACCAGTTTTACACACGCTCTTTATGATCAGCTCTTGCAATCTTGCACCTTCCTCATTCCTGCAAATTATTGTATTGCCCATGACTTGTGTCTCAGAATTATCAACAGTAGGCCACACAGAAACCTACAGGGAATCCAGGAAAGTGCACTTCTTGTAAAACTGTGTGGACAGAGAGTTCATAGTACAAGGAAGACACCAAACTGATGGTCTACCAGTGATGTTTTATCAGCCACTGATGAGAGGACCAGCAGCAAGGACAAAATACAATTTAGGAAAATCAAGTATTATCTATGTGGAAAAGGTATCAACTTATCCTCATCAAAACCCAGGACTTGCAGAGCAGCATAACAGTATAACAGAGTGCCTAGGCAACCCTAAAGTGTACTGAGTCTCCTGCCCACCAAAGCAGTAAGGCCATCTGTTCCCATCCCCAAAGTCAAACATGCAGACTGCACAGGCATTTGAGTCAGCAAAGGAAAAGGAGTCTCAGTTCCTCAACTATCTGGTACAGAGTGATAGAGAGATCCTGATGTACCTGAATGATTAAAAAGGGAGGTGACTGTCCCCTTTACTCCGCTTTAGTGAGACTCCACCTGAAGTACTGCATCCAGCTCTGGAATCCTTGGTACAGGAAAGACATGGAACTATGGGAGCAGGTTCAGAGGATGGCCAAATGACTTAGGGCTGGAACACCTCTGCTGTTATGAAAGGCTAAGAGATTTGGGGTTGAACAGCCTGGAGAAGAGAAGGCTCTTGGGAAATCTTATTGCGCCCTTTTAGTACTTATAAAGGGGACTTGCAAGAAAGATTAACACAGACATTTTAGTAGGGACTATAGTGATAGGACATGGTTTTAAGCTTAAGAAGGGTATACAGCTTAGATATTTGGAATAAATATTTTACAATGAGGTTGGTAAACACTGCCAATGGTTTCCCAGAAAGCTGGTGGATGGCCCTGGAACCATTCAAGGTCATATTGGATATAGATCTAACAGGAGACGTCCCTGCTCACTGCAGGGGCATTGGACTGTATGACCTTTATAAAAGTCCATTCCAACCCAAAATATTTTAGGACTGTGATTCTGTGACATTCCAGGATGCTAACTGAAGAAGAAAAGTCAACATAAAAAACCCCATATACTGCTCCTGCAAACTCCAAGGGACTGACCTTATGGACCAATACAAATCCCAAAATATTAGTAGGCATTTGGAGCACATGTACCACATATAACTGGAGTAAAGGTATGCAGATCACCAAGTAAGAGGGAATATTCACTCCATAAAGGGGATAAGCAGAAAATACTCAAGAGACAAGTGAATGACTTGTTATGGATATTAAATAACAGCAGAGAAAGACTGTTATATGTCCTCCTGTTTACCTGAGAGGTAAGTAATAACTAAGTAACTTAGGTAGAATTGTTTAGTCTTCTGTATATTTACAACAGTATCCAAAAGAATCATGCCTGGCAAGCAATTGGACATTGCAGTGTCTGGATCTGCCTAAGCTGCCTATCCTTTAACATCAGCATCTATACATATCTCCTTTGCCCTTTGCCCCCACATCATGAGCACTCTTGAGAATTAAAATTACAAAAATCAATGGGACTAGACTTCCAAGAAAGCAAAAGGGCTTGTTTCATATAACAGCATCCAGACAGCTGGCTTTTCTTGACAAAAGATTTTGCAAAAGCAAAGTTTATACATGAGTTTAAGGGGTAACTAGCAAAGTTTTTGGAAAAGATTCTCTGATGTAGATAAAAAGATTAATCATGCAGAGTTCAGAAAATCACTGAAAATGGCCTTAGGCTGGCAAAGTTAAAAAAGGAAAATATGCTTCTTATTGCACTTGTCAAGGCATTAACTTACACTATCTGGACCAAGGAAGTATACCCATGGTCTGAATCAGTTTGATTGCTCTTACACACTTTATTTTAGTATTTTGGATTGTCTCTGTACTTTACAAGATAGATAGCTACTGTGTTCTGCACAACATGGCTAACAGGAATGACTTTGAACAACATGGCTAACATGAATGGTACATTTCAGATACGCAACAAATGGCAGAATGTATCTGAAAACCATTTGGAAATGCAAACAACCTCTGAAATGGACTTAAATAAAAAATGGTCAATGTTATATGAAATTACTAGACAGGCTAATTACAACTTTATAGGAAATATACAAACAGTGTAAGATTTTGTATTTTGGAAAAGTTCTGAAGGATAGCAATGTAGCTCCACTGGAAAAAAAAAAAATAAAGGATTATAATCTAGTATGAAAAAAAAGTAATAAATAGGAATAGTCTTCCATTACCATTCCCAACATACAAAATTGCAGTAGAAATTCCTACACATGACACCAGTTATTTTTTCAGAGGTGTTGAAGTTTTGAATCTGGCAACAAAAAGTGATAATTTTCAAGGTACACAAGTAACTTCTGTCCAACCATCTTTTAGTAAAAAACATTGATTACATTCTGATTTTTCCTTATCCACATAGTAAGTATAAATTTACTTGAGATATGCAGCATATTCTGCATCTAAACACAAAACATAAGGCTTTTAGCAAGACAACCATTTTTAATCAACACTGCTTTCATATTTAAATTTGGCAGGTTGTTTAATGTCATTAGTTACAAAAATTATATGAAGGGACTGAATGTTTTAGTGATTGTCTAACAGCGAATAACTGTTGAATAAATTAAAAAAAATACTTCATCAAAAATAAAGATGAAACATGCATTCTTTAATAAAGATCAAATTGATGAAATGCTGGGATACAAATTTGCAGAAATTTATCTGAAATTATTTGAAACAGATTCCATTAGGTCCTGACTGATAGAAGTAGGCACCTCTGAAAATTAACTTCATAGATAGAAGCATTAAAATACTGAAGTGATTAAATAATCTTCCTGTAACAAAAGTAACAGAAGTAGCCACTGTATAACAAAAGTAGCCACTTCCCTTTAACAAAGAAATTTTCCTATAGACTGAAATGTTGCTATAGATTCAAATATTCACAAATATACTGGTTCAGGGACGATGTATAGTGATATTTATAAGTATATTTCAAATTTCTGCTAAGGCCTTGATTTGTTCTTTCCACACAGATATACACATAAAGTTCCATGATTTCAGGAAGGAAATCAACAGCCCACTGCTTTTATCCTCCAACTTTACCACATTCACCACAGCTGACCCTGTTAAGGTTGCCAAGCAAATAACAATGCAAGTGACAATTGACACAACAGAAGATATCCAGAATTAAAATACTTAAGATCAATGCTTTCTTTAGCAACATAGATGACACAAATGTTGCTAAAGCTTTACCATGGAATTAGGTCACATCACTCTGGCAACAATTTTCTGGTAAAACTTCTCAGTATCTGGCACCTCTATTTGGTTTTCTACCAAACCAAATAGTATGAACCTTGTTCATATGAAATTTAAAATTGTATGAAACACAAAACCTTTCTAAGTACAAGCTAAATTAAAGTACCTGTATTTGCTAGATAGAATGAGAGATACCTATAAAAATCTTTTACCTTTAATTGAATGCATTGCTATATATTTTTATTAAATTAGATTGCTTATAGTTGTGTCTCATTTTCGTGTTTTTGAAAACATTAGTCATGTGAGTGTGAGCTCTTACAACACCCAGATATCCAATGAGGTTGAAGATCTCAGCTGAAGTTACTAGTTTAGCATCTCACAAAAATTCATGTTCCACAGCAGGAACATGAAGACATACCCTCAGCTGTAGAAGGGCTTTAAATAGTTTTATTAATTCAAGATTATTCTGTTATAGACTTAAATCTCTGTAAATCAAGATCTTGTTTGTATATACTTAACCCTATTTCCCAGTATTTTTTGGTAAATAGTTGCCACAGCTTAAGATAGTTACACAGGGCCCTGAAAATCAGAATACATTTACTAATGTAAGAGCAATTTCCATTTTTTTCTGTAGGGAGAGGTGGGGTAGAATTCTTTGTAGACCATTCCACACAAATGTCAGGTGCTTTTAGAAGGAGATATTAGAAAGATGTGACTGTTAAACCACAGGCTGGTAGAACATGTGAGGACACAGACCAGTTCATAGGTCAAGAGGGAACTCCACGGTTTACATGGATTATAGCATTACGGGCAACACAGACTACTGCAATTGTGTATAAAGTTTCAGAGATACTTTTCTGGTTAGTAATGGGCTGCAGATGGGGATGCACAGCAACTACTGGGAGACACAGTAGCAGCCAGCAGAGGCAGGGGCTCTATACATAGCCTCAACATATACATACTCACTGCAGGAACTTCTTGAGTTTGGCAAGCCCTGGGACAGGCTGCCCACCGAGGTCCTGAATATCCCCTCTCTGAAGACATTCAAAACCCACCTGGACATGTTCGTGTGTAACCTGCTCTGGGTGACCCTGCCTTGGTATGGGAGGCTGGACTAGAGGATCTCCAGAAGTCCCTTCCAACCCTATGACACTGTATACACCTGGAAGGACCAGACACAGCCTATGAGGAGAGCATCCGGTTATCACACTTAGTGGTAATCTCCCTTGAAATGTTTAAGGAAATACTGGATGTGGCACTCAGTGTGGCGTCTAGATGACATAGTAGTGTTTGGTCAAAGATTAGAACCGGCGATTTCAGAGGTCTTTTCCAACCCAATGGATTCTGTGAGTCGGTGTGCCAGCTGGGACAACGGCCCAACGCACGCACTCGGGCCGGAAGGCCACGTGGGCTGAGAGCAGCCACCGGGCACTCCGAGGCCTTGGCTCGGCCCCCTGCAGAAGTCCAGGGACGCGAGGCCACCGGCAAGTCGGCGGGACAGGAAAGACGACAGGCATGGTGGCGGCAGCGCTTCCCCTTCCATCGCCACTTGTCGCCGGCGACCCATTGCTCCTCTTCCTCCCCACCTCGAAAATGGCAGCGCGGGCCACGGGCGGTGGGGGAGCGGTCCGCCCTCCGCCATCTTGAGGCGGGAGGGACGACGGCTGCTGAGCCCCTCCTGCCCGGCCTCCTGCCGGAAGTGGCGTCAGGCGGCCCCCGCGCGGCCACACCCCCCCCGCCGGGCCTCGCGCTGTTGCCGCGCGCCCCGCGCCGGGCCGGGCCCGCCGCGTGCGCCCCGCCGCGCGGGCGGAGAACCGGGCGAGCGCGCGCCCCGGGCCGGGGGGCCGGGGAAGCCGCCGCGCGCCAGCCGTTACCGCTGGCCCCGCCCCTTCCGGGGCGCTCGGCCGCGCCGCCGCCCCCGCCTCCCTCCGTCCGCCCGTCGGTCCCTCCCTCCCGCTCCCGCTCTCCTTTTGTGAGTTATAGCAACCGTTGCCTTGTGAATCGAGCGCCATAGTCACCGTAGTCCTGGCGACTGTTACCCATCAACAACAGCCGCTCCGCTCCCGCTCCTGCTCCTCCTCCTCCTGCCGCTGCTCCGCACCCCCTGCCTCACCGTCACCCACCACAACAACAACAACAACAACCGCAGCCGCCGCCAGCAGCAGCAGCGACAGCGGGAGCGCCGCCGCAGCCCGCCCCGGCACAGGTGAATGCGCTCGGCGGGCGCACCCCGGCCCTCCCTCCTCCTTCTCCGTGAGGCATCCGGGCCCGGGCTGCGCCCTCGGGTTGCGCCCGTGCTCGCGGGGCGGCGAGGGCACGCGGGGCTCCCCGCCGACCCCCCGCGGCCCTGCCGGGAGCGCTGTGCGGTCGGGGGGAGAGGGGCGGCGGGCATAGACGGGGGTGTCGGGCGGGGAGCGGGGCCGGCCGCCGTGCGGGCCGAGGAGGAGGAAAGGCTGGGCGATGCCGGGGACGCAGGCATGCTGCGGGATCTCCAGGACAATCGCTGGGATGCGGTGGGTGTGCGTCTGAGTTGGGTCTCGTTTGTACGGGTCGGGAGGTGGAGAAATCGGGGAAAGCGCTGCGGCCGCAGTCAAAGGTTAATGGCTTTAAACCTGGAAAAAGCCGTAGGGTTGGGAGGAAAGATGCAGCCGGAGATGGATCCTGTAGGACAGCAAGAGTAGGGATTGATTTCCCCCTTTCACTTACAGGGGCCTTGTTCTGATTTGATTTGACTACTAAATGACTTAGGTTTTTCGTGAACTTGCTGTATCTGTTAATGATACTCTCGTGCTATCGATCATATCAACCCACCTTTTTTGTGCTTTCTGTGTGTAATTTTTTATTATATTCATAATTAACGTTGCAGTTTGTTTTCGTGCGAGCTATATTTTCTTTGTATTGTGAATTGGGGTTTTGTTTATTCAATACCCCCACCAATATATACATAGTGTAGCAGGTTGGTTTTTTTTTCTTGTTGCACTCCTTCTGCAGGGAATTGTTTTTAAATTATGCTTCATAGTGACAGTGTAGCATGGAACAGTACATGTGTAGGTCTAGTTTTTTGCACAGTGAGTTATGTTCATGTTGAAAGAATCCATTTGTTTCCTTAAACTCTCCACGATGAAGGAAATTCAAGATACTGATTGTGGGTTTTAGCGCTAAGCAGCAAAGAATGGAGAAAAAAATCAGTATGAAAAAGAAGTCTGTGATTTTGTTAGTGGTACTACTTTTCAAGAGTACTTTTGTGAAAGAGGGAAGGGGCAGCTATTTACCCCTCAAAGAGATGTAGGAGGACTCATGTTATTAATGAGTATGGTTTCCTTCTTATTTTTAATCCAAAATGCTTGCTTTCTTCAACCATTTTGTGATTGCTTATTAAGATCTAAAGATTTGTGTTGTCATTGATGTCAAGTTGTACTTCATATACTTTTTGAATTCTTTGGATGAAGTGAATTTTTGGCATCTTTTATGGCAATGAAACATTTAACATCTTAACATTTCCATACGCACTTGTACTCTCCCCTTTGACTTGCCAAATCAGGTGTTGTTTTGGTAGACTTTATTCTTTCTGAAGTGGTGATTTATTTATTTCCTTATTTATTTAGTAATATAATTAGGAAAAAATAATGCTCTTGTGTTTAATCTAAACCCTACATTTAAGTGTGCATACCCCTTTTCCGTTTTGAATATCCTTAGATATCCAGTGTAAGATATGGGATTTTTCTCACATTGGAACTACCAATGAGTGTGACTGGGGCAATTTTTTCAAGCAGGTATTAGCTACAAAATCTGCCAAGTGATTAGTGCTTGATACTGATATTCTTTGAGGCAAGGCATATTGGATCTTTTTTTAAATGCGTTTTAATATTTCATAGTTCATAAGAACTTAGAAAAGAAATTATTTTAGATAATGACCAAAAGCCTCTACATAATCATCTTTTAATTTTTTTACTCTAAGATGAAACCACTGTGTGCTAATTTTGTAGGCCTGGTGTAAATAAATTCTAAATACATTAGCAATTTTCAGTGTGAGTTCTAGTAGGGTATCAGTTATCTGGCACATCTAAGCTTTTATGAATTTGTTGTTAGTTTCTGTGATTCATTGGTTTTGAAATAATTCCTGGCATCTACTGTTGTTGAAAAGATGTCAGTTCTGCCCCATACCTTGCTTGAGTAGGTCTCTTAGAGCAGGACAGAAAACTGCTCAGGATGGGATCATTCCTGGGTATTGAAATCTGTCAATATGTATCTAGGCCGCTAGGGTAGCAAAGGAAAGTGTATGCCTGTGTGTGAGACAAAGTTTCTGTTCCAATTCTGCTGGGTGATGTATACAGGTGTTTCTGAAAAATCATATTAAAAGCACATGTTTTTGTCGAAAACCAAAGACCTTTGTAGTACTATTTGGCTGCATTTTCCTTAGCCAGTTACTGCAATTTGGAAAATAATAAAGCAGGTGTAATCACTGCTTTTAATATTATGGACTTTACTGACTCTTTCTTCTTTCTGGCGTGCTGCAGTGACCACAGATGAGATCTCCATTATGCATTCTGATTCCCTAATGCCCACAGCTAGCAAAATAGTTGGTGTTTGTGATGCTAAGTAGTGTTTAAAAATTACATGGCTTGTGATATTTATTTATTTATTTATTTAAAATGCTTAGGTTTTCATGACTTACAGAGTGTGACTATCTTATTTTGTTTCAATGTATCCAAACAAAACAGTAAGGATCAGCTACTCTATTGTGCTACTAGTAAGCTAACCTACATTATGCTACTTTGGTGAAATCCTTTCAGTAAGGTAGTGTAGGTAAATGAAATCAGCATCAAAGAAACTGTTAAAAGCTGTTAAAGATTTTAAAGTCCTGGTGCTTTATTAGATTCAGCTTTGTTAGCACTATCCCATTTCTTGTTCCTTCCTGACAGGGTATTGTTAATCAAAAACTGCCTAGAGAAATAAATGTTGCACTTTATTTCCATTTACTAAACTTTTGAGAAGTCTGGCTGCTTTTGTTTGCTTCTGTTACTTGAAACGTTAGCCAGTGTCTAAAATGCAATAGTACTTTATCATTGTAGTTCCTTTTAGTGTTGTAGCTAGTGTTTCTCATTTTCATGCTTTACTTTGGAAGGCTTTCTTCCTCTGAAAATATTCTAGATTAGTTGTATTTTTTACCTGCAGTCGTCAACAGCTTACCATATGCAGGTATGTGTCATTCAGAGTGCTTAAAAAATGAATAGGTTTTAAAAAATATATATGACTATTAAAATGGTTTTTAAAAATTATTGTCAGTTGAAAAGACATATGAATGCTCTACAATACAGAATAAAAAATAATCTTTCAGTGGCAATATGGTGTCCTTGTAGTTGGAGTTCCATTTCAAAATCAAGCTTCTTGTCAAATTTATGTACTAGAGTACAAAAAGAAGAATGTTTTGAAATTATCAATGAAAATGTTTTGGTTTTGTTTTTTTTTGGCCAAGAATTAGGACTGAAAACTTAATGATGCTTTTAATATGAATAACTGAAGTTTAAGACCTTTTTATTTCAATTAGCCACAAGTTTATTGTCTATGTATTTTGCCTACAGTTGGTTGTCAATCAAAACAATACTTCTCTTTTCTCTCAGCTAAGATTTTGATTTTTAGATTTGGCTAAATCTAGTTTGTTAGGGACAGATGGCTGATTTAAACAGGTGTCACTTTAATTTCTTGTGCCTTGTGCTGAAACTTCCAGAGGTTTACAAAAGAGCTTCCTAAAGCAGATGGTGATCTCCACTTCTGTGATTAGAAAAATATACTTTTGTAGGAAATTATTTTCCTAGTGACTAGGTGTATTTTAATAGTTTGTGTCATATTAGAGTTTGTGCTTTAATAGTTAAAATGTCAGCAGAGTTTGAAATGTTTAATATAATACAATAATTTTAAAATTTCTTTTCTCATTGGACTTTCAAAGGAGATACGAGTATTTTGGTGTGAAATTCAGCAGTTTGAGTGTGTAGATAGCTGTAGACCTAATAATTGTTACTCCTGCAAGACCAAGAGCAGATATATTCCTTGGTGTAACATTTTGTTTCACTACCTTTTCTACTTAAAGATTATTTCTTTTTGGAATATTTTTTAATAAAAATTAATTACTATTAAGAATACAGGATTAGTGTCAAACAAATGTATGTTTATTTCTTTTTTTTTTCTGGCACCTTGCTGTATTAGCCTATCTGCTGGTTTCTTTTATTTTAAAATTTTTTATTCAGTAGTTATAATTTCCTCAGTTACAAAAGATTTTAATAGGGAAGAAAGAAATTGAAGTTAGTTTTTAAATAATTTTTTGATATTTTTGTTTCTAGGGACTCCTTTTTTTTGTTTTTATGTTGACTTTTTTATCACAATGGCTGGTATTTATTGTTAGTTGTTTTCTTTTTCTAGCAGATGCACCAGAGGGTGCTGTGCTATTTGAAATACAAAAAGGAGAGAAAATCCTAAAAGTTTGTTCATTGAAATGCATTGGTAATGCACATGAGACTTAAATAAACATTACTGAAATTTTCACACTTTTCTGTGCAGTGCAGTATAGCAAACTTACTGTTTTGACAATATTATGTTAAAAATCATAGAGAAAATTGGCTGTTCTGGATTGGATTATGTCTGTGTATGTAGATTCACACACTTAAAATGCAATTTCTGTTCATCAAAAGAAAACAAATATTTATATGTAAATTGTGTCTGTTTCACATGTAGCTAAAACTATATAAACTGTATACTTACTGAAGTTTACTACATGAATTTATGTGAGACACACATGCATTTTGGAGTGACCTTTATTGTATGTTATATTTTTCATTTTTAAGTCTATGTTCACATTTTTTATAGCTAATTTGCTCATATGTGAATCCTTTTTGAATTTTTTTCCTTTCTCATTGAAGCTCTTCCTAGATGAAACTGAGGTTGGCATGGGGGGTATGTACTTATGAATTGCAAAAAGGACAGGATATTTTTCTCCATCAATCAGTAGTTCTGAGAAGGAAAGCCACCAGCCCACCTCCCCCTCACACCTTGCCCCCCCCCCCCCAAAAAAACCAACAACAACCCCACCCCCCCAAAAAAAACCACCAACCAAAAAAAGCCCAGACCAGCCCCTTCCTCTACATATTTATAAGTTCAACTAGGTTTCATTTAAAAAAATTCTCTATGGATTTATGAACCTGTCAGATTAGAAATTATTTGTAGTAACTTCTGTAGTTTTGTAATATCTATTTTTTATCATACCCCATAAAATTAATAAGGCAATATGTGTAGGTGGTTAATGGTGTTGAGTTTAGTGTAATTTCCCTTTGGAAAGATGAGAAAATACACAGAGTATATCTAGGGTGGTACACCTTAAATTGCTTTGTTTTGGACACTGTTGCAAACAATTTAGTTGTTCTACCTGTTCCACTATTGTGAGTAGTTTGATAAGTTAGGAACTTCAGTTCTGGTGTCCTAAAATCAAGAGATAGCTGATGGAATATATTGTAAATTCTATTTGATAAAGAAATTTCCCATTTTACAATATAAATTTTACTGAGACTTGGTAGTTTAATTTCTAGCAATTTAGACTTCCTCGTTGAACATCTAATGTATTTCTATTCTGTCTTCTTTAAATTCTTGCATGACATTCATAGCAATGGTATGAGAATGCCAAATATTGTATATGAATAACTGAACTGGAGTGTACTTGTAGCATTTATAACTTCATTCATTCATCAAAGAGAGGAAAGAGCAGTTTACCACTATTTTTAAAGGTCATTTCATTCACCCATAGACCAACCATGTTAAGTCCATCTCAGCTTCTTAGACCATCACTGAGTAAAAAATATAATTAGTTCTTTCATTTCTTCTTTTTGAAGACTGATTTCAAGTTTATAAGGCCTTTAAGGCAAGAACCTTCTATTTAAATTTTGTTCAGGTTTTGGGTGCTACTACTACAACGAATGACTCAAAGCCATGTTTGCTGTTTATGTACCAAGTAAGTGGATTCTCTCTTCTGTTTTACTTCCTCATTATATTTAATTTAACTATGCCTTCTCTTAAATACCACCTCAGGGATTTTTTCTAAACTCTGAAACTCAGTGTAGTTAAGTTATGAAACATTGTAAAGTAGGAATAGAAAGAGGCATGTCTGTTAAAAGGTGAAGTATGTCAGTTTGCCGGTGCCATTGACTCAGATTATTCTACCTCAATTAAGGTGTTCTGGGGTTTTGGGTTTTTTGTCTGATTTCTTTTTTATGTGCTGTTAACTATACATCCTTTGCAAGCAACTTTAAAAGCATAATAGGATTCTGTGACAGAACTATTTACAAGACCGTTATTAAGGTTATACATAGCTATTTATTTATTAAAAAATACATTTTTGGCTCCAGTGAACCAGTTTATGTCTGCTGAATTTTCAGGTGATTCTCTAATACCTTTGGTCTGATTTTCTTCCCCCCTCCCCAAAAGTACCTAAATCTGGGGTAGGAAGAAGGCAAAGCAGTCTTAATCTGACAATGTTATTGAATGTTTACTGAATTTCTGAAGTTTCCTTTCTAGTGGATTAGATTACTAGGACTGTCAGTTTGTACTGTTCTCTTTTGGTGTGATCTGTTGCAGATTATCCACAAAGCATTTTGAAATGTTGCTGTTGTACTGTGTGGCATCATCTTAAGAAAATTAGTCTTATCACCTGAGCTTTTTCTTCCTTGCATTGTGGTAGCATTCTGCACTGCAAAGAGCTGAAAGTGAAATTAGCAGTGAAACTAACAGAGTTGAATGATAAAAAGTGACTAGTGTTATCTAAAGAGGACTTAATCTATTTATTATTGGTAGGGAGAAAGCAAAAAAAAAAAACAAACAAAAAAACCCCACCAAAATAGCTGTAGTACTCATGCTGTTGGAAGCAATGGTCAATGTCAGGATTTTTGTCTTACATTAAATGTCTCATAAATTTGAAGACTTATTTTCTATTTAACTGCTGCAAAACATATTCTAAATTCTCCATTTAGAGTTCTGGGTTTTTTTTCCCAGTAAGATACCACCGTATTCTTACCTCTTTATTGTTCTGAGACTTGAGAGTAGATACAATAGAGTTATGGATTTAATGAAGGAAGAATGTTTCCTACCTCCCATTTTTGCTGATTAGATGCACATTGTAGTTCTTCCATTAGGAAGGACATGTGGCTATACACAAAGGATTGTTGATTTGTCTTTCTAGTTAATATTTTGTATATTGTGTTTATTATTGGAAGTCAGTGTTAATTACCTTGTATCCCAGAGAATTTAGAAGATACAATAAAGAATTTATCTTTCTTTATAACTACTTTCTTTAATTAAAGTCCCATTCTTCCTTTTCAGTGTTTTTCAGAAAAATGGTTGTTGTATAATTGCCATTTAAAAACTAAATTGTCTCAAAATTTCTGATTGAGAAAATCTGGAATAATTTAATGATCATCTGATATGCATTTTACAGTTAAGTTATAGAAAGGTGTTGTTTAAATATATATAGTTCAATAGACTATAGGTGTTGTTTAAATATTTATAGTTCGAGAGACTACTACAGTAATTTATAAAATACATGGCTTATGAAAACTATTTAGATTACTTCTGTAGGAAAGTCCAGCTGTTTTCAAAGTTGCATTAGCCTTGGATAGTAAGGAGCAGTTGAGTTACCTCCATAGAAGCTGATTTATCAAATTGACTGTTAGCCATGAAGTGAATTGACACACTGTGGTAGCTAAGATCATATGAATATTTGTATTTGTCTTTATCATTTAGTTCACTCCTATTTTGTTTTGTCTTCTCTGTGTTAAATCAATTCAACTGAGTTGCAATTTGCAGAGGAGTTGATAAATAACTTTTCTATATTCATTGTATTGTTTTCCTGTTAGATTTAGTAAATGGAAAAGTGTAGAATCCAGGGTGTTTCTAATTCCTCACAGTTGAAACTGGGTAATAGTAACAGCAATTCCCATAACTTCTAGGAAGTTTATTCGTTAGACTTTCTGAAAAGCATGGAAACTCTTCTGTGAGCTATATCATCCTTACAGTTGTTTTAGAAAGTAGAACGTGCTTAGTGTTAAACAATGGATTTAATGTAATTTAATTATTATTTAATAATAAATGGAGGTAAGTAGGACAGAAATATAGCTTCATTCCCTTATTTTGTGGAAATATTTTTGAGCTGCAAGTCTGGATTCTGAAGTGAGACAAGAGTGAAGTGAGGCAATTAAGATGAAAACGCAGCTCTTCATTGTCTCTTTCCAAATGCTTTCTGATGAAGGTTCTCCTGAGTTGCTCTGGCTTTCTCTAACTTTGAAACTCCTTTCTAGGGTAAGGAGCACGGTCCTGAGAGGGTATTGCATGGAACAGTAGTGAGCAAGTGAATGTATAGAGATTTCAGTATGCTGGATCTGTAGTGGTATGGAGATGACAAAGGCATAGGGTTTTGCAGACTTCAGGCTAGTTCACAGAATTTAGGGTTTGTGTCTGAAGTACCCTTTGCTAGCAAACTTAAGTCACCCTGAGGAAAGGTTTATTTACAGTAAACTCAGAATTAGAGATGGTCCTACAAAGCAATAGCATAATTTATCATGTAAGTAATGATTCTGTCTTAAGAAAAAGACCTTCCAATGTTTTAAAAGTTGTGGGTTGACACTGATTCAGTTGTATCAGTTTGATGTGGTGTTTTTTTTTACTGCTGTTGTTTCAGGTTATTCAGATAGTCAGTTGTCAAATACTATAACCTTATGAACTTGTGTGGTCTGGACTATCCAGATTTTATGTTACTGTTTTATATCCATACTTCCTGTAGAGGCAGATTTAAATTTCAGATATTAAAATTTCCTGCCATGATCTTGATTCAGGCCACTGAGTCAAATTTCCTGTCCTTAACAGGGCTTGAAGGTCTTCAGTATCTTCACTCCTTGGCCTACTTTTTAATTTGTTTCTCCTTACTGAATTCTGAAGAAACTGACATTTCTTGAATTCTGAGAAGAGCTGGACACAGGATCATGATTTCAGAGCAGTGGCCAACTTTCATGACCTGATGAAAATGGATTCTTCATGCAGTCTCAAATCACCCATTACAAGTTTGTTTGTCACAAACATATTTAAGGCAACTGAGATGAAGAGAAGTTTTAGTATTACTTTCCATGTGAAAGATTGCCATATAAGGGCACCCAGCTGCTTGATTTCAGGATGAAATACTAGATTATTTGGCTAAGACTTGTAACAACTCAGTGCTGTAAATCTCAGAAGCATTTGATGGCTTGTGTTTTCAACTCAGATATAAGTTTGAGATATTCAGAAGTTCTTGTGTCAGCATAGTTGTATTTTCTGTTACATGCTATGATCCAAGGGTGGTAACTCTTCAGACACAGCTGAATTTTTGAAAGCTCAACATCAGCAGACTGACCATCTGTAGCTTACTGAAAAAAGGGTTAAACTGGAGCCAGTAGTTAATTTTTTTCCCCTGTACTTAAAAATAATGAATATTTTGAAAAACTACAAGCATTTTCTTCCCATATTTTATAAAATGGAAGAAGATAGAATGTCCAATTCGGAAAAACAGGTGGATCTGACTGCTAGGAAAATAGAAGTTATGTTTTTGTCATCTGTGATGAAGAAAGCTGGGTATGTGTGTGTAAGTTTTGGTCAGAAATGCTTTAGTACTTGTCCCAGAGTTTGTAGTATAAGAATGGGAAAGTAACAGGTTTTGGCCATTAAAAACAGCTTGAAGATGTAATTGCGTGTTCATAGTGGGACTTGAGATGTGATTCATAAGTGTTACATCCTCTAATAAAATTACGTGTGTCATCTCCATAAAACAAACTGCATGGTCACAAGTATAAATTTGTTTTATTGCTAGGCTTTTGACCTCCCATTGATCTGTTCTTTTTGACTAATATTTAGACATCATTTTCAAAAATATGTTCATTCCAGATAAAGTACTTCTGTCTTCCACAGACTGATTCAAAAGCGTTTTATGTGCTCTAGTTACAAGAATTAACTTGCTAGTATGGAAATGTTTAAGATTGCCACAATGATTTTTGCTTTCTTGTTTCCTCCTTATATATATTTTTGACTATATTTAGACTATTACTGTTTAGTTATATAGTTCCTAGCTAGCTCCAGTACTTTTCTCTACCCTGATAGATAGAAAGACAAAACACATTCCAGAAGCTCCAAGCCCCAGGAGTCCAAGGCCTCTATCTTGTCTTGGTTCTCTTTGGGAGCCAACATTCAAACCAGCTCTTGGAGACACATTTTCTTAGATAAAGTTTAGTTCCTATCCAAGCTGGGGGAGAATTCAGGAAAGGGTAGAGCCAGGGGGAGTTACCTCATCAGTTGTGCTTCTAATTAGGGATTCTTTTCAATTATGCTAATTTGCTAAACTTATAAAACTGTGTTCACCCTGTGCAGGATGGGCATTTTTACATACCTGCCCCTTGCAGGCCTCCAGTAAAGACCAGCCTTTATATTACCTCCTCTACTGATATTGTCTCCAAAGTGTATTGCTCATGTCTAGATCTTTAAGGCATCAATAAAACCAAAGGTACAGGAGATGGTTAGGGTACTCAGTGCAGTATGGTGTGCCGTTTGAGGTTGGTTTGGTTGATTGTTTGGGGTTTTGTATTTGCTTGGGTTTTTTTTCCTTGAAGAGTGAAAGAAACATGGTAGATACTTTCATAGGAATAAGAATCATCTAACAAGACATTTTATTTTAATCTAGATGGTTCAGCTTGTCAAATGGAGTTACTTGTGTTAGAGAAAAGGGTAAAACTGATTTTTACATCACTGACTGGTATGTAATTTCTGTATTGAGCATATTGTCTCAATCTGCTGGCCATCCTTCACAGGGTGTTAGAAAGCTTGTCTTTTCTTACAGCAAACATACAGATTACCTATTATAAACACAGTTGTCGTAGTGAAATCGAGAACAAAAGCAGCCACTGAAAAAAATACTCTTTTAACCTGCTTCTACAAGAATCTTCTGGCCAAAAGGGACAAAAATGCCAGTCCTGTGAAGCTCTCTAGGGCTTCATAGACCTGTAGCTGTAGATTGTGGGCTGGGGACATAGTGACTGAGACTACAGGCTGGATGACACCCTGAGGTCCATGGTTGTCAGATAGATGAACATGAGCAAGCAGTGTGCCTATGCTGTAGGAAAGATCAAAAATGTCTCTTGGGCTGTATGGACACAGGTATAGGTAGGAAATTGAGAAAAATGTTTATCCATGTCTCTTCTGTATTTATTATACAACATTCACATGCATTTCTGCTTTTACCATCACTCTTCTGCAGTTGTGGGAAAGATTTTGGTTGGAGTAAGTTCTGCAAAGGGTGGCTAAGATGGTTATGAACTAGAGTGCACGTCTCTGAATAGGCACTGAAGGACCTGGACTTGTTCAGTCTAGAGAAGAGAGAGTTACAGAGGTCCCAACAGCAGTCTTCCCTGGAAGTGCACAGTGTGGTGAAAGGATGAGAGACAATTACAAGAGGTTTAGGTTGGACACAAGGAGACCCTTTTTCCCCATGAGGACAGCCCAACAATGCACTGTAGCAGGCACAGGGCCTGGAAGGGCCCCATGGCGAGCAGAAGCCTAAAGATAGGAAATGCCAAGTCATGGTGAATGGGCTAGAAAAGACCTTTTTCTGCCTTTGGACCCCTGCTTATCTCTCTGTATCCCTATAGGTCACTTTTCTTTAACCCTTGCTATTGGGCAATTTCTGATCCCCCTGTATCCTATATAAAAGGCGGTTTTAGCCTAGTAGAAGAGCCATCATTGGAACCCTTCTCAGAAGACTCAGTAAAGACATTGCTGTGGAACTTTAAATGGCCTTCTCCTCTCTCTCCCTGTGTCTGCCTGCCTGTGGCACCTAGCAAGCTAAGAGCTGAAAACACAATGAGCTGATAATCACTGAAGAGCTGATATCACTTAAGCTTGCTAAGGCTGCCAGCAGCTGAGGGCTGCTTGGGGACTCAGGCAGTCTGTCCTGGAGAGGACTGAGCTATCTGGACCTTTGTGGCCTACTGGAGACACCCTGCACCCAGCAGGAGGCCGAATTATTACACTTGGACCAAGTGACGTTTTGCCATTTCCATCTCTGAAGACTTTCACTCTCTGACTGGATAAAGCCATGGGGAGGTGGTCTAATGCCAAATCTGAACCTGTTTTGGGAGGGAAGTTTGGCTTGGCAGCTCCTGATATCCATGGCGGCCCCAGCTATACTATAATTTTACTTCGGATTCTTGCTCTACAGCAGAAGTTCCTACATGTGATCTAGTTTGCCTTCTAGTCTTGCTGGCTAGTAGTTCACTTTCCTAGGACTGTACTTAAATCCTCACATCTGGAAGTAAAAGTGGAGGGATAGAGCTGGAGTTACAAAGTTGTTCTCTTGACATATATCACGAAGACCTGGATTGGGTGCCCAGGAGATGATCTCCCTAACAAAACAACCCATGGGTTCCTTTTTTTCTTCAGTGCATTACATTTCTGTTATTTTGGTCCAACACTTCATTCTATGGATTCTGCAAACTTAGGTCTGGACATAGACTGGATTCCTCACATTTATTTATACAGTATTTTAGAATGAAACCTTGAGACTTTTCACTGGAGTCCTGCAGAGGGAAAAAAATAAAAGCAGTAGCAAGAAACCAAAATATTTTAGGTCTCTAGAGGAAAAGACAATGATGAACAAAGGGTTATATGATAGAAGGAGGGACCTTGGTTGGATACCTGGCAAAACCAAAGCCCAGTTGCTAATTTCTGTGGACATTTATTTGTGAGTATATATCAAAGTCTTAATTTGCAATTTTTAATTATTTTGTTGTAGCAAAAGAGAAGAATAAACCAGAAGAGGAAGAACTGCAAATGACATTTTTATTCAGAATTTTAAAATAAACTGGATAATTTCCCTTCTTTGTTGAAACAAGTTCAGGGGTGTTGATGAAACATTCTATATTTGGCTTCTTGCCTGGTGATTTGCAAGTGGTGTTCAATGTACATAACAGCCAGCAATCTGAAGAGGGTATCAATCTTTTTTGTAATGAGGGTATCTAAAATTTTCCTGTAACTTGACTATATCTCTGTTCACTTTGATAAGAACTGGACTGTGTCCAAAAAAAAAACTGTTTCAGAAGCAAGCATGATCATTTTGAGTGTATGTAAAGAGATGTTTGTTTTAAAAATGTATTTGCTTTAGCATATAGCTACAGATATAAAATTAATAGCAATGATAGAGATCAAGATCAAGGATCTAAGGAAGTATGTATTGCAGTAACTATTATTGGTGAAATCAGAAAAAATAGATTGATAATCAATGCTTCTGTGGACTGAAGTGGTTCTCTTTGGGGGTCTTTAGGTTGTTTTGGCTGGAGTTTATTATGATGGGACATTCAGATCCATAGCAAAATTAATGTACTTTGATTTCTCTTACTCTATTTAGCACTGCTTGAAGGATATGTATACATTACTAATTATGATAAATGTAGTCTTTAAAATCATGACGGTATTAGAAAGTAATCCCTTTATTTAAATGGAGATGTTTCATATCAGCTAATAAGATAAGTTGAATGGAACCATTAAGGCCTGGGTAAGCAAATACATTATTTAGGATGTGTTTGTATTTTATTTGTAATATATTAAACTTACCTCTGTCAAATTTGAGAATTTAAGTTAAAGAGGGGTGTAGGATTTCCATAAAGTGTTTCCAGTGATTTTTTTTTCCACAGAAAAATAATTTTTCTGATTGAATAAAGGATGTGAATGCTCTGTGAAACTCAAAGAGCCATAAATGATCTAACACCATGACATAGTCAGTACCTTTTTCAAGTACCTCTTTTTTAATACATGTTGTATGTGTCATGGTTTATATTTCTATTTTCCATATTATAAATGAGATACCTAATAATATCTGTTCGATATAATTTTTACTGTTACTTGGCAATTATGGAAGAACAATGAAATGGTATGTTACATATTCATATGTCTTTATCTTAAGACTTAGAAATCAAATTCAGTTTCTGCTGTTCATGACATAAATCTTGTATAAATATTGTGGCTGAATGTTCTTTATAGTTGAATTGTTTTTTTACTCTCTATAGGTGCAGTAAGCTGGAGCCAAATTTAAAAAAGTTACCAAATAATTATAAAAATCAGTTACCATTACGTTTTGTCAAACCATCTTTTGGAAGTAATATTACTTAAACTTTCTGAGCATAAAGCTTTTTGTCAGATTATATGAAAATTTCCATTAGGAATGTTTTGTAACATTAGAAGCCAGCAAACAAATAAACAAACAAATGTGTTTTGGATCCAACTGTGCAATTCTCAATATTCAATTTCTCAATATTCAATTTGTATAAAAAAAATTACTGTAAACATAGAGATTAGTTAAATACACACTGTTGTACAGTTCCAGTCATTGTCATTGATTAATGATATTCTTTCCTTTTCTTTTTTATAATTAATTAATTTCCCCTAAATTTTTACTTTTTTATTATTTTTTATTTTTATTTCTGTGTGCTGGTATGCTTTTCATTATTCCTTAGTTCAATTGGGTTTAACATTGTACTTAATTTGTTTTTAAACTCTGTTTTTAAATTGAAGGCAAAAAAGCTATGCTAGATAAACCTAGCTAATAAGAATCCTTATGCATGTTTTCATTTTACAATTTTATTTTATCAAATGCTTTCTACAGTCAAACTTGGCTAAGAGCTTAGAGAACTGTTTTTTTGAGAGAAAGGTAGTGGTGAGTAAAGAGGATTTAATAATTTTAGGATATTGTTTATAAATAAATGCCTGTAGGCTGAAAATATAAGTTGAAATGGTTTGTTCTAAGTCACACATGGAATAAAAATAAAATATTGGTATCTGTCCAGGAAATACAAGCTGTGGTTGTTAAATCACTATCTTTTCAGGTGCTCAGTGCTGTTAGGTTGGAAAAGCAGAACAGAATGTGCTGTGGAACTGAGTGTCTTTTACAGTGAGGTCAACAAAAAGCCATGTGAGAAGGTTTTTTTGTATGTTTGGCTTGCAGGTTTGTTTTTTTTTTTTTTTTTAAATGATTTGTATGTATTTTAAATGATAAAATAGCTTTAATTTCATGTGACACAAAAGCAACACCGGGAGTAACAGTGTCTTGTGAATAAATATCTGCTTGTGAAAGCTAATGTCTTGGGAAAGGTCACACAGGAAGGCAAACAAAGTTATAATTAATATCTTACATAATGTTGTCAAGTGTGAGAGTGAATTTCAAGCATGTTTAGTAAAATAGTATTTTTGTAGTGAGAGGTTTTTTGTCATTTCTTTCAACATAATGCTTTTCTTGTGTATTTCCTGTAGAATTGCTGCTGCTGAATTTGCTCTTAAATTGAGTATAAATTTCTTAAATAAAAAAAAAGAACATGGTAAACATATTGAAATATTAGTTGTCTTGTTACAGTTACAGTACTTCAAATACATGGTTACAAAGCTAAGTAGATTTCTAAAGAGAAACATAAAATTCAGATGGTAGGGCAGGGTAAAGGATATCTTTAGGACATAAAGCAGTATTTTATAATGAGACAGCCTTCTTTAAATAGCTTTCTAAATTTCTAAGTTTGTAAATGTTCCTTTTTCTCTCTTTCTTTCAAATTAAAGTATATGCCTGTCTTGAAGTTTTTTATGTCAGCAGTTTTTCCTTCCTTTGGGTTTATAATGTAGTTCTTTTTTTGCTGCTTTATTATGTCATCACTGGTGACAGTGATATCTGCTTACTTATATTTTGCAATTACAATTATTTTTTCAGTACTTTTGTGGCACTTACCTTTAGTTATTAAGCACTGTGGTTCGGTATCCAGAGTTTGGTTCTTTATTTTTTTCCCCTGTTGTTGTTGGATGCCTGGCTTCAATGTGGTTTAATATTTAACAATTTACCTGAGATAGTGGGGTGGATGCTTTGTCTGCTGAGCATCACACAGTGCTGACATGGTTGTAGGAATTGCCTACAGCTGCTGAGATTGGCTTTCAGGGACTGCTTGATTTTTTATTTGCCAACAGCTACTTTGCTTTCATATTTGCTAATCTCTAGCTTTCTCTCAGGGTGCTTTAGCCTGCTTCATGGCAATGTATGCAGAATTGATAATTAAAAATATATTTCGAAGAACATTTGTTTAATCAGTTTGATGTAATTATAAATAACTTGAATTGAGAAATTCAGAATCTGTTTCTTTTAACAGCTACATGAGAACAGGTAAATCTCCAGACTCTGTAGAAAATAACCCCAGTTGTTGAGAAGTGAAATGCTTGAAGAATATATTAAAATAAGATCTTGAGTAATTTGGAAGTTTTGGTGGAAGGGGGTATATTTGTTGTTGTTTCAGGAAACTCAGAGGAGCAGTTGTATGGACCATGCATTTGATCTGGCCTAATTGTGGTGGTAGCGAATTCTATCCTAAGAATAGGATTCTAGAATTATGGGAGAAACATTACCTTCATAGGTAATCTTACTAATGTGGAATTGTCTCCTAGAGCCAAGGGAATGTTCAGCTTGTACAACTTATTTGAATGGCCAGTTTACAAGCGAGTCATCTTCTGTAATAAAGGATGAAGGAATCTTAGGCTCCTTCTTCAGCTAATTATAGTGAGATTCTGGTCAACTTTCTTTTTCTAAAGTGTCAGTGAGGTGTCTCACCAGACTGAAGGCATCAAGGCATGTTTTGTGTAAAAAAACCACTGATGTCTACAAATTTAATTTCCTTCATCAGCATTAAATAAATATACTTACAGAAGAACATTGAAGGAAAAATGGTGGATGGACGTAGCTTTGGATCTGTTCTCTTTTTCAAAGTCCTCCTTTTCTCTAATAAAATCTTGGGCAACACAGAAGTATGTTACAAGCTCTAACAAAATGCTGACTGCAGAACTCAATTCAGATAATCAGTACCTACTTTTTAATTATAAACCTTAGGTAGTTTTACAGCATGACATGCTTCTATTACTCCTCTAGCTGTATCTAGTTGTTGGTGTTGTCCAAACAGCCTGTCATCTTTGAGGTCATGTTGTCTAGAGTAACATACTACAGTGATCCTTTTTTATAAAATCATAAAAAGTTAACTAGCAATGGTGGTTATACACAGCAATTCTTTAGATTTATGGATTTGGTTAGAATGTGTTTCATTCTGGCATTTTGTTTTAGACTCTACTAGATTTATGAGCGTCAGCTGTTCCAGGCTAAATCCCTGAAATACAGCAGCTAATGCAGTTTTTTTGTTGAGTGTTACCCTGACACAGGTGAAAAGCTCAGTTTTGCCTTTGAAAAATATATTGCAAACTTAAAAATTCTGGAAAAGTAAAATGTTGTAGTTGGAAGAGTTTGAATTCATGAATGCATTCTGCTGATATTTGCTGTTTTACCCCCAATCATCTGAGATTTTTGTCTTCAGAACATGCTTCATATTTGTTATCGTTTTCATGGTTCCCCTAAAAAACATCAGCCACTAAGTCATACAAAGCATTTTGGAAAGGATAAACCCTAGCATTTCCTTATATCACTGCTGGAATTAATTTTGTGGCACTGTCTTTTACATCTGTTGTCTAGATAACTGATCTTAATATTTCCAATAACTACTAGGACAGTGCATTAATTTCTTAAATGTGTACCCTTTAGAAAATAAGTTTGTTTTGTTGTTTTTTGGGGTTTTTTTTTCTGATATACCTGTCTTATTCAAAAGATTATTAGAAGTTTCAGAAAAACATACTAACAAAATAATTAGCTTGAAAAGGTAAGAAACAATCGGTGCTACCATTGAAGAAGAGACATTTGCAACTTACTTTTCACTCCCAACGTTCTGGACAGTCAGGTGACAAATATTCACAATCCATCCTACAGTGTTGTATGGATCCATTTAAAGGACCAAGATGGAGGAAATGCTGCTTTCATAATTCTGGTGCCATGGAACCACTTGTTCTTTGATGCAGACTGGAACTGCCTCAGATTATTAGAAAGAAAAGCCATAATAATCAGCTGTTTTTCATGTAATTTCTTAGCCATTCTTCAGCAGATTTACAGAGATATTGCTGAAAGAAATTAATCTGTAGAGATTTACATAGATCTCTAATATGTAGAATGTGTAAAGGTGACAAAGACACACAAAACTAGAACTCACTTGGAATCTGCTTAGAGGTTTGTTGGACATCTTTTGATATAGATTATAAATAAGAAATATTCTGCCATTTCAGAGTTAATTAAGTTTTGGTTTTTTTCCCTCAAAGTTCCACTTTTATGATCTAGAGTATGAAAATTGTATGAAAATGTATTGTTCTATCAAAAGTTTATAATAAAGATATCTTTGCAGAGTATGTTTAGCAACTCTGTTATACTAACTGGTTAGTATGTGAAGGTTAGACTTTGACAGGGTTTGGGGTTTAGGAGATTTTAGCTTTGCTAATTTAAATGATGGATTAGAGGAAATACGGCTGTCTGCTTTGTTGTAGTGTGCTGTGTAGGTCAGGTATATTGCTTCTGTGTAATTTTTTGGAGTTTGTGTTTGTGTACCGCATTCAAATCTGTCATTGTAACTTTTTTTAAGAGTATGCCTGGAATTGGAGTTGACTAAGGAGAATGTTAATCTATTTAAGTAAACTGGTTAGAGCCATAGGAGAGGGCCTGTGGTGTTTTCAAGGCTTCCCAGCCTGAAAGTGCCGCATAACCCTTTTAGGTTGCATAGCAACAGGCTCCTAGCAACAATAATAGATTGAATTTCCAATAGTGACCAGGCCGGATGTAATAATAAAGCAAGAGTACAAACAGTTGTCATGGTTTTCTTTTCACAGTAAACTAGTGTTGAATTTAGGGAGATTCTGTTTCTCAAAGTGGTGAACCTCTTTGGAAAATGAAAGTAATTTTGAAAATTGAGGTACCAAAACCCTGACAAGGTACTTAAAATGAGTGACTTTGATGTCTAGTAGTTCAGAACATTGGGGAAAACAAAGAAACATTGAATTAATTGTTAACAAAAAAGAATATTTAGTAACCACTTTACATTGCTTTTAAATGCCAGCTTCTTTTATAAATTGACCTGTACTGGATATTCATAAAAACCCCTAGCTGTAATGATATACATATTGTTTAGAAAAGTTAGAATTGTCAGTATACTGTAAAAAGGTGTTGAATAAAACTGAGTAACAGATTTGTTTCATGGCACTAATCTGGCAGTACTTCAGGACCTGTTATGTTGAAAGGTAGAAATATATGGATAAGCAAGTGACTTGGAATGAGACAGAAGTCATGTCATTAAATAGTAATAGTTGTAATTCCGGATGATTGCATTTCAGCTTTAACGTTTTGACCTGGCTAACAGTTGAAAATTGTAACACTGGTTGTTAAATAAAGACATAGATTGACACTAGATTAGCACCACTTTTCAGTTCTAACATCTGGTTTTGGAATGATGTTGAAGTGTCACTGTAGTATAGGTCAGTTACCTTAACAAAAAGGACAAATTAGTTATTTGTAATCCGCTATATTCCATTAATATGGCACTCTTTGTTTTCTGAATAGATGAAAACTGCTCTAAGAGTATAAACTACTCATCTTTAGTTACTGATAACAGGGGCAACTCTGGGGGCTGTACAATATTGAAGAAAAGGACAATAGAGAACAAGAAGTTTGGCAAAAAATCTGTGTAGTCCATTGGGCTGTACATTTATCCTCCTACTGAATTACCATGAAATGTCATGCATTGTGGCGTGGCATGGCATTGAGTGTTTAATCCTGTTTTGTTTTAATTAGTGCCATTGATATGCAAATTTATTTTCAGGATTTTCCATTTCATGTAAACATATTCTATTCTCCTATTGGTTTATTGTAAGAACAATTACACTACAATTTAGTGTAAGATGTCAAAACAATTATTTTTTGTTTAATGTCTATAAGTCGAAAACTGTAGTTTGGAATAATTGACCAGATACCAATTCTGAAGCAAACATCTCATATGCTTTCTTTTTTTATTTTTTGTAGTGATGTCTTTCTTTTCTCAATACGCTAACTATGACTAAAATAACAAATGCAAGCAATAATATTGGTTTATGTAGTGTTAATGAAATGTTGTGTAAAATTACAAGATGTTTAAAAATGCTGAGTTTTTCTAATGGGTTAAGAAGTAGGCTAAAGTAGTGAATGCTTCCAAGCAAAAAGCTATATTAGCATTGAATGTAATTCTTGTGTGGAGGACTATAAGATCTAACTAACTTTTTGGCGTTAACTGCCGTTTATATGCTACTAGAGCATGTATTATATTCTTTCATAAATTTACCCATGTACAATATTCACTCTTTGATGGTATACTGTTATTTATGCCACATTTATCTGCCAAGAAGAGTGAAGAATGTCAATGAGATGCTTTTCTGCTTAATTAAATACTTAACACCCAACTTAATAGGTCTACATCATGTAAACATAGCTGTTAATCAGATATAAGTACAGAATGCTGCTTGTGCGTTGGACCTGAACTTGTGTGTTCAGTATCTCTCTTTTTGATACACTCTTGAAGATTTTAAAGTTACTTGTTTTGGAAAGGTAGGTGTGTAGGGAGCTACTGTGCAGAATTCCTGGGAATCAGACCTGCTTTTATCTAGAGAGGACAAAGATGGACAAAAATAATCTTTGATGGTGACCTTTTGAAGAGAGAGATGGAATTTTCAGGTTATGAGATTTATGCCTGTATATATGAGATTTATGTATTTTTATATTTTTGGAAAATAATTCTTCAGAATGCTCATGTTTGGTTTTTTTTTTTGTTTGTTTGTTTGTTTTTCCAAGGGTTTAATTATTGGAAACTTCCAAACTGCCTAAGATTTACAGATTTTCTTAGGTATTTTCCTATGTTTCTGACAATTAAGAATCTAAGATTTCTGTGGTATTCTGAGAAAAAAATACTCTTTTGCCATTTTTCTTCCAAATGCATTTTATGTTGTAGTAAATAGGAGAGCATCTAAATAGTATTGCTAAATATTACATACAGCTTTACATTTATACTTTCATGTACCAGTTCTTTGTGTTTCATTTGTCTTATATGTTTAATAGCATTTTTGTCTATTCTGAAAGTGCTGACTATGATCATACAATCTTAAATGTAGCCCTTGGGGCTACCTATTTCATATTCGTTATTGATGAGAAAGCTGTCATTAAGGGCTTCTAAGAAATTTATACATATAGTGTGTGAATTGCTGTCTCTCATGATTTAATTTTTGAAGCATACTAGAACAAAAAGCCCAGTGTTTGGAACTTGGGTAATTTCTAGGTCTTTATAGAAGCAGAGAAATTTTCTATTACAGTCATTGAAGGTGCTTACCTATAAAGCAATTTTTTTTTAAATTTTCTCTTACTTGATCATGGAATATAACTACCAAGCCAAAATCAGTCAGTAACATTGAGTTATTCTTGCCTTGAGATAATACGCCATTCAGTTTTTAAATGAATATGAGAATAGTGGTGATACCACCTTACAATCATTTACCTCATTAAAATAAAATCTATTAAGCCTCTAATCATGAGATAAATAAGACTGCAATGACTTGAAATCTCAGTAGCTAGGCCTATATTTTCCTTTTCTGTACTGTAGAAGACAGTATCTTTTGAACTTGAAGGTGTTTTGACATAACAAATGTGACATTAAGATCAGTGTAATTCCTTTGAATAATTAATTGGCATACCAGTGCTCTTATAAAAGTGGCAAACATAGGATATATCTGGTGTTGTTATTTCTAAATAATATTCTTTTATAACTGCAGTAATGCTCACTGTAAAAACACAGTGTTATAGGTTCAGACATACATCAGTTCTTTTAAGAAGTTTCAGTTCCTTAATGTTTTTGACTAGGTAATTTTATCAAAATTTACTAACATCTCCGTTGTGTCATGTATTTGAATGTGGGGGAAGGGGATATTCCCAAATGAATTCTAGTACTATTCAGCTTTCTTTGATATTGTTTTTAATATCTGAAACAAAACCATTGTAGTGTTGAAAAAAATATCTTTTACCAGGTAATGATGCCTTAAAAGTTTGACTCCTGGCTTGTACTGTTAGTCACTTCTGGCTGCGCACTGCAGTTCTTACCTACACTTTACACTTCCATTCTGTATTTCTTCTTTGGTGTGTGAGACAGATGAGTAATGAGAAAAGCAAGTAGTTTAATTTTGAGATGAATCAACAAAATATCAAACTGTATCTGTATGACTGAAACCATTGTGATGTCACAGTATTGCATACCCTGCAGTGAGTTTGATCACAAGGAAGCAGCTGATTACTTTGAAAAATAAGTTGCTATCAATGCTTTCTCTGGGGATTATTTAAAAATAGAAATGTGTGGAAGGGAGAAAAGGGAATTGAAATGTCGAGATAGTAATTGAAAATTATTTCTCTAGATGCAATTTGGGGCAGATTTGGTAGAAAAGGACAGTGGTAAAAGGCAAGGTACCCAAGGTACAGTCTTCACCTTGGTGTTTATTGGTAAGATCTGCCTTCAGGTGTTGCAGGTACCAGTGGAAAACTTGTGAATCATGGAAGGTTTTTAGTTGAGGAGTGTCAGGTTATGATGATTTAAACAAACAATGCATACAAATTTCCATTGTTTCAGGGAAAATGTACTGGGAGCTCACCAATGCCACCAGGAGATCAGTCTTGATTGTTTGAAAGGTCATGGTGGTCAGGGGATGTTCAGATGTGGGGCTGCAGATATGTGTTTTTGCTACATTTCTGATCCATGCTTCTGTCTGTAGACAATTACCACAAAAATACAGTTGTTTTATATATATTCTTACTAAAAAATAACTACACATTCTTCCACTTGTATTACTCCATTTTATTAAACCTTTTTTTTTTTTCAAATTAATAGATATCTATGTAGTGTTCACTTTTGCTTAGGATTGTATTTTCTTTTTTTGGTAGAATACTGACTAAAACCAGATACTAGCACTAGATAATTAAGCTATTCAGCTACCACTTTCAGAAAATTTATTCTAAATGCAACATGATATTATTTAGTTAAAATGGTTTCAATGCTGTTTTGCTATCTGGTTTATTAAAGATGCTTTAGGATAGTATAGCCTCAACTAGTAAAAGACTAATGTAAGGATGTAATTAAAGAATAGAATTGTTCATGGTGATTTGTATTTCATTAATTTAGTCAGTTAAATACCATAATTAATTAAAATAACTATTGAGCTACATCTGAACTAATTGACAGAGCATAGTGATAGTCTAGATGCCAAAGTAAGTTGCATAGAACTATTCCTTGCTTTTCATTAATGCTGGTGTGATTAAAAAGATTCCATGTCAACATTCCTGTGGCTTTGTCACTGCATAACTTACTATGTGACCTGCTGTTCGGCAATGAGCTTATTCCTCATTATTTGCTTTTAAACAGGAAATCTAATTTTTGCAAATTATAAAGTTGCTGTCAGTGTCTATTTTTCATCTGGGAATATTTGAATTAAAATGATTAGGTATTTGAGAATTGATTTACTGGTCATAAACATTAGCGAGATCTTATTTCTGTAGGAGATATCTCAGGTCTCAATTGTCACAGTCAACAGTTTCAGTCCTACAAATGTGTGAATAATTCATTTTGTGCTGTATTTTGCCATATCTTTACTACTGGAAATTACTACTTCAGAGATAGGAAGGTTGATGAAGAGGATTGAATGGTTAAAAAGGCAAAGAGACATATCAAAGATCATGAAAAAGAGTGTGGGAAAACAGTAGTGAATTTAAAGATTCTCAGCTCTTAGGTGAGACAGGGATCTTCACTGCATGGGCCAGGATGCTTGAAAGTTGTTTTGGTTTTTCTAACCTAGAGATTATGTAGAGAAAATAAAACATCTACTGGATATATTGAGAATTTTTTTCCTATGCTTAAGTCTGTGAAATACTTAGGACATGCAAAACAGTAAATGGCTATATGGAGATAGATGTTCATTTTGTGTATATTATTAAGAGTCTAGAGCTGAAAAGTCTCAGTTCTGCTGCTAGCTCTGAATTTAGCCTTCTAATAAGGTCAATATAATCACTCATATATCACCTATTATAGGGTTGAATTTTAACATTCTAAAAAGGGGTGAGAAAAGCAAGAGGATTAGTACATTAGTTGCATTTTGAAGAAACTGGTTAACATCACCTGAGATTTATTTATCACATTGTACAGCACATGCCTTCTGCAATGATTTTGCACTTTTCCCAATGAGTAAATCTACTCAAGCAGCATAATAAACCACCACAATTTGTACTAAAATGAAGTTAGTAAGCAGCCAAAGTAGAATTTCCATGGACTAGAACTTCTAGGATTAGCTGCAGATTAGCAACATTCTTAGCGTATTAAGGTCTGTGTAATTCATATGTTCGTAATGATATTTCAGAAGCTAATGTAATTAAGGTAATTTTTGAAGTTTATGTTCATTCATCCCTGTAACATAATAGAGCTACATTGGTTTATCAGTTTATCTTCAATTATACTGTTGAGTTTACCAAATAACATCTTCATTAACTGAATTTTAAAAAGTAATTTTCATATGCTCAGTCACTGTAGGGGAATTCTTAGTGTAGTACGTTAACTTGATGGTCAAAAATATGATCTGACCATCAAGTCAGAATTGACCAATAGTGTGAGAGAGATAACTACTCAAAGCATTTAAAATGACATGTGGGTAAGAAAGATCATGCTAGTGATTATATTTTAATCTTCCATTACATTTCATTAATTTCAGATGTTTCATGTTTTAAAGAAATTTCTACATACTACAACAAAAAAGATTTTTTTAAAAGCAAAATTAAATAAATACTTATCATATGGCTTCAAGTTCTCTGTAGGTATCAGTCAGTCTCTATCAGTAATCATGAGAAGTTGGAAAAAAATTAGGTAATGGATTTCTCTCAGGCATGCATTAGGAGTTCAAAACTACCAGATGTGTGCAGTATTTCTAGTAGGTGCTTGTCATAAAAACAAGGATTGGTGTCTCAGCCTGTTTTCAAATATCTCTACAGTAGCTAATTTTATTTTTTTTGCGCTTGGTGTTTAAGGTTTCAGGGAGTTTAAATACTTCAACTTCCATTCCATTAACTGTGTAAGTATGATTATGTATATAACTGTTTTGCTTTCTTTGTACTGCTTTTGTAGTTATATAATTTAGTTACTATGGCAGTAGTGGTGATGGGCATTTTAGTTAGGAAAGGTTAATTTCTTCTGTCTGGGGTTTTCTTTGATCTTGCTTGAAAACATGGGGACCTCTGTCCTGATTATTTTTTTAGGCTGAATTGGAATACCACTATATCAATGCTATACTGGAACAAAAATTAGACAGCATTCATTATAATAAAGATTTATCAGAAACCCTGGAGTACATGAACAAGTTTTTTAACTTAACGGTAAGACAGAACACACTTTGGGAAAGAGCTATGCTTACTAAACAGCATCTCTAGATATATTTTCTTGTAGAAAATGTATAGGAAGTACTCTTAAAATTGTGCAGTTACAACATTATAATATACTATCTACCTAGCTTTCCACATTATAAAGAACGTGTAAGAAAGCCATGTGAATAAATTGGTACCTTACCTCATTGTTGCACCTCTTTTGTGTGTGTGTGTGTGTGTGTGTGTGTGTGTGTGTGTGTGTGTGTGTGTTCTCTGTCAACCTGTGGGCCAATTTATTTTTTTCTAGAATGAGTTCTTCCTTAGTTTCCTGGAGAGGAACAGTTATATTTTTTCTTGCATTGATTTTTATGCAGTTGTTTTTTACTAATTTTTGCTTTCTAAGCTGAAGTTGAACAAAATTCCTCCTGATATTTTAAATTCAGCGTTAACTCTCCTAGGAACCTGATCACTTCAGTTTCTACTATCAATGACTGGAATTTCTCAAGATGCTAGCAACATGTTTTTTCCTCAGCTCACTTCGTAGCACATGGTGTCAATTTAAGAACAAAGATGTTAAAAATGGGCAGGAGTATCAATTTTCAGATTGACAATATGGTCTCTTCCTCTGCTTGGACACCATTCTTTATGGACAGTTGACTGTTACAGCAGTATCTAAATGAAAGATGTTTTTGGAAAATCAAATTTTGTGCAGGGGAATCCATGTGTTTGTGACAGCAGATACAAAGAAAGGTGAAGCCAACTGTTGAGACCTTGACTTACAGCATGGAGGATTGAGAAAGCATGTTGTAATAAGAATGTGCTGTAAATAGAGATGGAAAAGGATCAAGACATTCACTACAAGAATAGGGAAGGAAAAGTTTGAGAACTATTGCAGCACAGATAGGTTTCTATAAAAGATAGTAATTATTAGTTTTTGAAAAATACTTAATAAAAACTAAGTAAGATTTCATGAAACCTCTAGAGGCAGTGACTTCTGTACGTTAAACAGTTAGAAAAATGAGGACAGAAAGTACACTTTTCATTATTTTCTTCCTGTCTGTCCACCACCTCTTCCTTTGCCCTTGCTTTCTCCCCTTTTCTGCTTTTTTCCCTTTCTTATACTTTGCCAGACAAGAAACTGTGATAGAAGAACACAGTGAAAGAAGAGAGTTTTAAAGCTTCACTTTGTGTGTCCTTAAAATACATACTTTAAAAGACTTTAGGTTTCTCTTTGAAATATGAAATTAAATAACAATTGCAGTATTTTCCGTTTTTTGTGAAATATCCAGCCTTATGTGGCTATATTCAGCCTTTCTAAAGGCTGAATAATGCCACATAAAGTTTAAATTTGCAACCACTATTCTTGCTGTGATTTTTAGATTAAATTTTTTATACAGAGTGTATAAATTTTTTATACAGAGTGTTTCTTTACAACAATTCTAGATATGATAATCGAAAAATGAGTATATTTATTTTATGTAGCATATGCAGATTTAAAATAATACAGGGAATTGTTTATTAAAAATAAATTATTCTAGTTTTTATGCCTGACATGTTCACTCTTTTGTAGATACTTATTATTTTGTAATAACATCCTGATATGTTCACTCTTTTGTAGATACTTATTGTTTTGTAATAACATTCTGGTTTCCAGAAAGGAGAAAGGGCAGGGGGAATGAAGTTTGAATGTAAAATATATTTTAGCTTCTCCAAAGCTTATGTTGACATAAACAGGTCTAGGTCTTTATGGCTGGCATTTGCAGTCAATTAGCTTTCTCTTCCTTAACAAACAAAGCAAATGGAGTCACAAGACACTTGTTACCTTTTCTGTCACTCTAATAATAATTTATGTATTTAACTTAGGCAGGTTCTTCAGTTGTTTTTAGTGCTAACCGTCCTACATTACATATAATGGAAGAGATAAGTAAAAGTTACAAAATGTATGTGTTGCAAGAGAAAGTATGATTGACAGCTACATTCCTCTATACAGAAAAAAATCAAGCGTGTGGTGGAGCCTAAAGAATGTCCTTAAATGTATAAACCTTAATACTTCAGGTTTTAGCAGTTAGCTTTGAAAAACAATTGCTACTTTGGATTGCTTTTAGTATGGAAACAATTGTTTAAATATTACTTTGAAAACAGTATTTTGTTTTATTGATTTTGGTTTGGTTTTTTTAAAATTTTTGACAGCAGTATCAGTAATAGAAATTACAGAGAAAAGAAAATTTATCTTATACTCTGAAATAGCATTTTACCCCATTTGAAATAAACCAATTTCAAAACTGTAAAATCCAAATGGGTAAAGTGGAAGACACAAGAAAAGAAACTAATATGCTAAAAAAAATACTGTTTTAATGTGAAATAATGTAGGACTTGTGGTTATACTTTGTGAGAGATGGTTATGAACTACAATTGAAAGCTTACCTCTAGAATCTGTCATGTCTGTTGAAGAAGAAAGAAGATCCAGAAATAAGGGTGTTAATCTGGAAACTTGCTGTCTGTTCCCTGTTTTGCAAATTCTCTGTGTGTGGTCCAGAATTAATTGTTTTGGCCTACATACCTGAAGGCCTAAACGAATCTAATTCTTCTTAGCTGATCCTTAGTCAGAGTTTCTAAGTATTAGGGCTTTATTTGGCTGTGATATTTCTTCTTTTTTTTTTCTCAAAAGTGTGAGATTTTTTAACATACTGAAGTTTAGCACCTTGAATTTGTTGCGGAATTTAAAAGAAAATGTCTAGGATTTAAGAGATACCAGTCTTGACTTACCTTTTTAAATTTTTTAGTAGTTTTTATATGGAGTATTTTTCAATCGGATCAAAGAGCTTTTATCTGACGAAAAGAATATATTGGTATAAAATTTACAATATCCTAAACATCAGAGAAGAAATGAGGCTAAATTGAGGGCTAAAATTGTTTAGCATCTATCAGTCTCCAGAAAAATTTTTGGAACTCAAGTGGTTTTTTCTTTATCTTACCCATTTATTTCACAAAGACTGATCCTTATCATTTGTCAATGCAAGAATGTAAATTGCTAAAGTAATTTAAAAGGAAATTGATTTCCTGATGACTTTTACTCGCTACCAACCCGTATATACAAACCTGTCCTTGCAGTTGTCTATTACCCACAAGATTGCTGGGGTGCACTGTGTACCATCCTGTAGGTCATTAATGAAGGCATTAAACAGTACTGTATCCAACATTGATCCTTGCAACTGTACTGGCCACCTGCTGAACTTTGTGCTGCTGGTCACAACCTTCTCTTGTTAAATTCTGTTCAGAAGTTTTTGAAATGTGGGTATCAGCAAATACATGTTCAGAACTTCGAAGACTTTAGTATGCATGCTTTCTAGTCCTAAGAAGTCACAAGTGGGGCAGGGTCTCTCTTGGGCCTCAATGTTGCACTCGTATGCTTATATAAAAAGTCTCACAGGACATACTCAAAGTTGTGTGGGCCCTGGTTCACTGAGTGGTTCATAAGGATTGCATTACAGGCATTACTGTGAAATTCTTACTGCATGTGTTAGGCTGATTATAATCTTAATTCCTGTATTTTTGCAAATCTCATATTTCAGCACAATTTTTTTTTATTTTCCTGTAATGATGGTTATGCTCCAGATGACACTATATTAGCAAGTTTCAGGTTTATCCCAAAGTAATTGTATTGTGGCTTTGAGCAGGAAAGGAGGGGGGGTTACTAAATCTTTGGGGGTTTTTGTCATGTGAGATTGTAGTGATCCAAATCCATATTTTAAACAGATTAGACAACATCCTTTCATTAACTTTCACTTTCCTTGCTATGTGCTTTCATCTGTAGTAGTATTCTTCCCTTTGCTTTTATATTGTATTATTAATTTATTAGCTAATTTTCTAATTTATTTAAAATAATGAGTAAAATTACATAAATTCTGCTCAACTTCCCTTATTTCTTATTTTAAAGCTCTCTCTATAGCATGTGGCAATAAATTGCAAATCTGCTTGGGTTTTAACTTTGAAAACAATTAGTCTCAATAAATTGCTGGTAGTGACCAAATATCCTATAAACTTGATGATAGAATCAGCTCTTAAGCTATTATATTTTATTGAGGTTTTATTGTGCTTTTGTGAAGACTACTTCATGTTCTCTAGTCCATGAGACATGTTGCAGATGGTACAGTTGCTATTTGTCTTGTTTTAGAGTCTGTGTTTGTTACTGGTTATTTCCTTCTTCCATTTTGTCAGACTGGTTTCTGGCTCTAATAAAATAGGGCTTCAAATAATGTGCTGCTTATCCTAAACTAAGACACAACAGATTTTTCTAATAATTTGCTTATCATGAAGATACATCAATCTTCATGCAAAAGTTAGACAATAACTTTTAAGACTGAAATGAAGTGCTAATATATTGTAACTTTGATGTAATATATTAACTCCTGAATGTATTCTTATCTGACATTTATTGCAGAGTATGCTAACAGTAACAGTTTAATTTATGGCAGCTTGATAAAGGAAGTATACTCATATTTGCTTGAGGTCATATTCAGCTTTTGCACTTTGTATACTGCTTGTGTACATACTTTCTGTTAAAATCATCCTTTTCTTCAGTGATATATATCTCTTGGGATTTTCTTGTTTGTTTTGGGTTTTTTTTTTTTCCTTTTACTTGTTTGGATATATCTAGAAACTTACTTGCATTTGTTAGAAACTTCATAAAAACAGCAAACAACAAAACCTATCTTCTTGTTAACCTATGCATCTTCTCTATATAAGACAATCTAATACACGTCAAGAACATTGATGTAAAAAAAAAAAAAAGAAAAAATGGACTGTACTTTTGGAATGCAATTCATTCCAGTATCTGCAGCACATAGAAGTTCTCTTAAGAAGACAGACTGAAATTCTTGAAAATATTAATATGCCCCCTAAAAACGATTACAGTTTTAGCTCACTCCTCCTTTTTGCCCCTGTGAGCCGCCATGACTCATTTTAAAAGGTGCAGAATATAATGGTTAGACCCCAGCTGGGAACTTAGCACTATGAAGCCTCTCACTCACTCCCCTCTCCCAACTACTGCCTCCCTGCACTCATCCACTGCGGGGGAGAAAAGTTAAACTTAATCGGTTAAGGAAAAAACACTTTATTAATTTAAACAAAATAAAATTTACTACTAGTAGTAACAAAAAAGAGCGTGCAGTACACCCAGGGGTTGGGAGAGACGCGTGCTCCGGGAAGTCGCTGGATGGTCATTCCAAGTGCATGAGGGCCGTAAGCCGCGCCCCAGCATGCGCAAGAGGATGGCAGGTCCAGCGGCAGAGCGGGTCGGGCGCTCCCCTGCAGCCTATCGGGCAGAGGTGTCAGAGGTTCTTGGAGCTCTCCCTCCGTCCCCTGGCGGCCGCCCCCTTCTCCTGGCAGCGGGATGGCGCTGGGGCCGCGGGCGCAGCTGGTAGCGCCAGTGCGGGGATGGGCCGGGCGCGCTCTGCCGGCAGCCGGGCGGGCCGAGCACGTACTCCTGGTAGTCGTCGTCCGCCCTGACGGTGTGCAGGATGCGGCCGAAGCGCTGCCTGCAGAGCGGGCAGGCGGCTCGCACGGCAGCCCACTGGCGGATGCAGGCGAAGCAGAAGGTGTGCAGGCAGGTGTCCACGTGTGCCGCGTTGTCCACGTCGCCCAGGCAGATGGGGCACAGCCCGGCTGCCGCTGCCTCCCGCTGCCCCCCGCTCGTGGCGGCCGGCGCGGCGGAGCCGCTCTCCTGCAGAGCCTCGGCGGCACCGCGCGCCATGGGCTGCCGAGAGACGGGCCGAGTGCCCGAGCTTCTCTGGCGCCGGGAACCGGGCAGCAGAGAAGGCCCAGAGCGTGGGCAGAGAGGGGAGACAGGGGCCTCCCGCAGCGTCTCCGTGTGGGGCAGAGAGGGGAGACAGGGGCCTCCCGAAGGGTCTCCTTGCAGGAAAAGGAGACTTTCCTGGAAAGTGACCGAGCAGCCCCTCAGCTGCCTTCGACACCTGCCTCCCCCTTGGTACCCCCAGGCACACTGCCCCCCATTCCAGGAGGAATCTCCCTTCCACACTGCTCCCGCCCAGCCAGTGGGACTCAGCTGGCACAGGTACCTGCGGGATGCGGTCTAGCAAGGAGGAAGTGGCTGGGAGCCCTCAGTGATGCCGAAGGCCCCAGAGCACTCTCAGGAACCAGAACCAAATGCACTGGCTGCTGAAGTGCTGTGGAGTTTATGGCTCTTTGCCCCTCAGTGGTAACACGTAAGTCTCTGGGCCTGCACCACAACCAGCACCTGAGGAGGACAGGAAACACCCCTGAAGGGTGAAAACCCTTGAATCACAGGATGTTTATCATGTTGTGATGGCTTTTTGAGCTGAGATAAGCCTCAGTCTTCTCAGATCCTGTAATGACTGACTGTTTCCCCTTAGTGTGAGGACTCAGCAACAGGCAGTGCAGCAATGCAGGCAGGGAACTGTTGGTGCCTATGAAGCGCTCTGTCTTGGCACTTCAAAGATCTGTCGGGAGAAGAACCCCTTGCTTGTGGTAAGAAAACTTAAGAAGTGGAAGGTAAACTCTGGAGGCCGTCTCTTCTAAACCCCTGCTCAAACAGGGCCACTTAAGAGAGAGTTGCACAGGACCATATGCAGATGGCTTTTGAGAATCTTTAGGATGGAGGTAACACAAGCCGTTCTAGTGGTTTTTCAGCCTCACAGAAAAAAAAGAGTTTTTCCTTATATTTAATAAGGATCCTCCTGTATTTCAGTCACAGGCTGCAGAATGGATATCTGCTCCATTGTGGACCTCTCTGGGTTGCAGGAGCACAAACTGTGTCACCATATTTTTTTCCACAGGGTCCAAGAATCTCTCTTCCAGTGCCTGAATTACCTTTTCTCCTCCTTCTTCTAACCTTGATGTCTGCAGGGCTGCTTGTCTTTTTCAGGTGCTGTTGAATGGCTTTTTTTACCCTCTCTTGATTATGTTATCACAGGGGCATTGCCACCACTGCTCTGCTTTGGTCAGCAGTGAGTCTGTCTTGGAACCAAGTGAAAGTGGCTCTCTCTGACGTGGGGGGAGTTTCTGAAAGTTTACCAAAGCCAACCCTGTAGTCCCCTGGCTACCCAACTGCCAGCTAATATAGGAGCCCATAACTGGACACAGCACTCCAAGTGTGGCCTCACCAATGCTGAGTAGAGGCCAGTGATGACTTCCCTTTTCTTGTTTTCAATACTTTGTAAAATGCAGCTGGGGATTTTTGTAGCAAAATACAATCTAGCTTCTTTCAAGGAGGAAAATTCAGAATGGAGCCTGTTGTGCATATATATGTGCATATCAATAGTTTAAACATGAGAGTGTTTCCTTGGCACATGAATTGCTCAGGTTGCATGGCATCCAGCTGTACCAAGGTAAAGTTTAAATATTTGCTGTTTTGAAGATGGTTCTGTTGAGCATATCTGGACTATCTTAGAGTTAGAGACAGCAACTTTAAAAATAACTTTATAAATCTTTTTGTGTTGTCTTTAGGTTAGTCAAGTATACGTGTATACATGTATGTAAATGTTGCTAGTTATTTCTTCTGTCCTGTAGGTCAGGAACTTACTTCTGTTATGTCTGCACAGAACTACCTGGGTTTTACTTTTTAATATTTTAGCATTCTTTGTAACAGCTCATTATATTCATGACGTGTAAAATACATGAAATTTGTTTCTGTTTTAAAGCAAATTTCTGGTCCTAGAGCAAAGTCTTAACAGAAAGATTTTAACTTTGTCATACACACCTTGCACTGAGAACTTAAGACACCTTTCCTTTTATTGTGCTGTGTCTTGTTAGGTGGTAGTTGTATAATAGTTTTTTTGTGTGCACTGTCTCTAAGTGAAAACTATGCAAATGCTGAATTGTTTCTGTTGATATAAAATATGGCACATTTCAAAGTGCAAAACTAACGCATTTTTAAAGGTTTGTGTTAGGTAGGAGTAACATGCAGGTAGTCTACTGCAGTGTAGAGAAGTTTTGTCCAGGAGCTTGAGGATCGTGAAAAGGTGTGAGGAGAGATAGGAAGGGAAAGAAGAGAAAAATATCAATTCTTGTAAATATCACAAAACTCAGTTAAGGATACTGTTGTCGCTTCCTCTTATTCTAGGAGACACACCATCTCTCTTCTAGTAAACAAATTAAAAGAAGGGAAGAATATTTAATTAGTATTTTGTTAGGTGCAGTATGTGATAACTGTGCAGCTTGCCCTCATGTTCTCGATTTTGTAATTTGTATTTCATAAGGAAATTTCTGTCTTGTCTGAAGTGTTTAAACACTGTAGTTGAAAAAAGTAGCCAGTATGACTGGCTACTTCATTGATTAGTGAGCAGCCTTGACATTTCAAATGTGAGCAGACCATTTAGATTGTGCTTATTTGCAAATATATTGTGAAAGTATAGTGGATACAGCAGGAACTGGAACAACATCTGTTTTTCAACTCCTGTAAGTATTGCCACCGATCTTATTTTGTATTTGGTGTGAGTTGAACTACATTTTTATCCCGCCTTCTCAGAGCAATTGAGGTAGTTGTGTCATTATCTTGATTCACCATAAATGGAGAATCACTTGATGGCATACCAGATTTGGACATTTTAACTGAGTACAAGTTTTAATTATGGTTGTAGGGTTCTGTGGCTTTCTGGGTTTTTTTTCTTAGAATGGAGACAAAATAGTATTTGTTTAAGTGTTATTGACATAGAAATAACAAAATATAACATAGCAAATCAATGTTGACTCACTTATAGAGAGAATAAATCTTGCAGTAGGTAGGCACATTTTTTCTGCTTGGTACCAGAAATTTGAACTACAGTGTACGGAATTGGAGGAAAGCTACTCTTTACCAGAAGTAAAAAATCAGCACTTATCTAAGTATGATGGAGTCAGTGTGATACCTGTCAATTCATCTCAGATATTAAGTGTAAATATAATAGCTGCATTGGCGTATGTGCTGTGAACAGTAACACTTCAGCAAACTTGTTTAAAACACATAGCTAATTTTGTGGGGTCTGACAGGCAAGTTTTCTTTTGCAGTTGAGGAACTTGCCTTACAATGATTGATAGTTTTTGCTTGCTTTGTTGAACTGTAGTAAAACTGCGGGTGATATTTGTCTCTCCATATGCTAAATGTGTGAATAGTTGAGGGTAGCTCAGGCTTTCAGCTCTTCATGCTACAGTTGTTCTCCTAAAGTTACCAAAAAAAAAAAAAAAATCAGTACTGATTTATTTGCGCGTAAGGTAAGAACTATTTGCTGTGAAATTGTAGACAGAATTGGAATAATAGCTCTGTAACAGTAAAACTCTTTTATACTTAAAGGCAGTACATGTTTGTTTATACAGTGCAAGTTCCAATGTTGGCATCAGGGTCCCACTCTTTCCATGTGAAAAGAAGCCAGCATAGTAGCACCTGGGTAGTTTTTACAAGGTGAGAAAGACTCATAGTATAGGATGAAGCCTTAAAGAACAAAAGTTGTAAGAAAAGCTGCAGTAGGAATTAAGCAGTTTTTTTTCAGTAAGGATAACAAGCCTACTGCTGTAATGCTACAAGGATGTGAGCAGTGAAAGAACAAATAATTTTTGTGTCTCTTCACTGGAGACGTGGAGGTATCATGCTGTAATCCAAGTCAGGCAAATAATAATGTTGTGTGTGGTGAAGTTCATTCTTAGTAAGGCAAAGTTTTGTGAAGTAGGAAGTATGCGAAGTTATTTCTTACACCTGACTAACCATTTGAATTAAATCTTACTATTTCCACCTGTCAAATGGTGGAGAAATTTGTTTCTTATTTCTGTTCTTATCTGAGAGCTGTCTTTTAATCTCTTACTTGTGAAGATGATGTACAGATCCAAGCTCATTCTTAATAGGAAATTTTCTTACCTCAAAAACCTACATATTTTTTCTTATGTATAGTGTTTTAAACTTCATCTTCCAGTCTGGTTGCGTTGGTTTTGGGTTGCACTATTCTTTTGTATACAGCCACAGTGGATCAGATGCAGACTATTGAACCTGGAACCATACTGTTAATACCTTGGTTTGATTTGAGTCCATTCTTTCTTGTAGTCAGTTTGTCAGTTCCTGCAGACAGTCTGTGTGTTTTTTTCACTTTTCTACGTACAGACTTCTTAAATGTAACTGAATCTATCTGAGAAACTAACACATTCCAGTTTTCCTATAAAAATCTTTACTTTGTTGATGCCTGGAAGATACCAATTCTTGCTTACCAAGGTAAGCAAGAATGTCTAGTTAAGCTGAATATAGGTTAATAATTTGGTAACTACTGATTTACTTGATTTTTTCCCCCAAGATGTTAGATGTTATCTCTCTAAGAAAAGATAAATGAGATATGGGAAGAAGGTTGTTGGTTTTTCTTTAGGTTGAATTAAGAAATCTAAGCACTCTGCTTAAGTCTCTGTTTTGTTGTTTTGTTTTTTTTAATGAAGGTATAGGTTGTCTTAGAAAAACTACTGGATTACTGATTTATTTGTGCTACAGCATAAGCATCATCTTTAGCATTTAGAACACAAGTTATCTGGAAAATGGCCACTTCTAAGATTGAGTGTGTGGAGAGGCTATCTCAGAGAAACACTGGTCATCATATTTGCCACTAAAAGTATTTGGATGTTTCTGATGTTATAAAGGTATGTCATGAAATTAAAGAGGCAATTTACCTGTCGATCCTTTGTCAGGAAATTATATGTATCTGAATTTAATAGGCTTCTTTTATTAAGGCTGAACAAATCCCTTCTGACCTACTGGTCTGACTTTCCTTCCACATCAAATATAATTGCTTTTTTCTTTTTTCTCTTTTTTCCTATTTCTTTTTTCTTCTTTCTTTTTTCCTTTTTCTTTTTTCTGTTTCCCTTTTTCTTTTTACCCCTTTCTGTGGAATCCAAAGATGAATAGATGGATAGAGCATTTCAGATGGATAAAGCATTTCATTACCTCCAGTCTAAAGTCTGGAACTGAGGCACTTGGTGTTATAGTCAAATCTGCTGTTGGTTGTCTTTACTGCAAGGATGTATCAATCTACAGTTCCCATTTTCTTTACTCCAGTTGTGTCTAAATACTTAGTAATTTTTAACATGTCAACACTTAATATGTGTTACAATGTATTGTTTAGGGAGATCAGAAAGACTCATCTGAAACAAGTTAAAGTTATACATAATTAAAGCCATCAGCACAAGTAAAATATATGAGAATATTTTTTTCTACTACTATTATTAAAATAGAGAGCACATAATATGCTGTGATTTTTACCTTTTAAAAATTGCGGATATAAATTAAAATACATTCCACTGTCTGTTCTTTAAACAATTTAGTCCTTGCAGATTCTTTTTGCAATATAAAATAAAGTTGTCAAAGTATCTTGAAAGATGAATGTTCTACTATAGCAAATGCTGTCAAGACAGGAACACTCTTAAGTAGTCTTAGGAAGAGAGAGGAATGTTGTCCATTGATACACAAAATATATCAGATTATGGTTTAAGAGCCTACAAGTCTTCTGGTAAGTCAGAAATACTAAGCCACTAATTTGTGATTGATCTAGGACCTGAAGTTATTAAAAATATTGCATTTTTAAAAATGTTTCCGTCATAAGTTCCATATTTTCATATTCTACACTTTCATGTAAATTATTTGATCACTTCCTAGGTCTGAAAGTTTAATGTCCTAGAAATAACTTTGAAAATTTTTTTCAGTTTACGGAGTTCAGAGGATAAATCTGCCTGGTGTTGTGCAGACCATGATGAGCAAGCTATACCAATGTTCAGGGCTGACTGAGGCTTCAAGGTAGAGTTAATTACTCTGATGCTAAGGAAGAGTTTGCATGCCCTGCCAAGAGCATTCTGCATAATTCATTAATGTGATCAGTAAAGAAGCTTTGCACTGAATCGTTCACAAAACTTGTCTCTTTCTTCATGGCTTCATTGTCAGTGCTTCTGACAGAATGCAGAAACACTGCATTTTATTCTTTGTAATATTTTTAGGTTTAAATATGGTTTAAATCCATCTTGGGCCTAAATCCCATGCAGGTGCTCAGTTACTTCCTCACCAGCAGGATGGGGGAAAGAATTAGAGGGGTTATCCCTGTGGTCAGTTGGGGTCAGCTGTCCTGAGTGTGTCGCCTCTCAGCTTCTTGCACACCCCAGCCTAATCACTGGTGGGGTGGTAGAAGAAGCATAGAAGGCCTTGGTTTTGTGCAAGTGCTGTTCAGCAATAAGAAAAATATCATTAATCCTGTGTTCAGCACAAATTCAAAACCCAACCCGATACCAGTCACTATGAAGGAAATTAACTCTACCCCAGCTAAACCCAGCATATTGCAGCCCTTATTTCCTGGCATTTACATCATGCTCAGGTGCCATACTACTCAGTATGACCTCATTAACCACAATCCACTTTCCATTTGATGTAATAATTTTCTGTTTGATATAATACTCAGGTAGCATTCCCTTGGTCTGAGAGCTACCTCAGCAAAATGTTCATAAAATGTTTACAAAAGGTCCATTGAGTTTATTTAGTCCATGACTTTGTGCTGTTCTGTTCTGTTCTGATGGTGGTTTGGGACAGGGAGGTGGTGTGTGGAGTAACTGGGCACTAAAGCCAGCTCAGGTCAGTTGCTGCACTGGAGCTGCTTTTTGTAAGTCTTCTCGTCCATCGGTTTGGGTTGTTAGTGTCATGGTAATTCCTGTAAGATGCATCTCAAATCACAGCTTACAGCAACAGTTTAAAGGTATATCCATTATGACCTCTGTCCCTCATCCTTTAGGGCCAGGTTTTATGGTTTAACAATGCAGTGAACTCCTTCACTTGTTTCTACCCTGCCTACCAGCAAGAATTTCCTGCTGTGGTCCACCATTAACCTCCATGGGCTGCAGAGCGACAGCATGTCTCATCATGGTTTTCAGCAAAACAGGCTGCCGGGGGATATCTTACTTCCCCTCTTCCATCATGGGGTACCACCCACAGGAGACAGTTCTCTACAAACTTTTTCAGCATGGGTCCTTGTTACAGGGTGCAGCTCTTCATGACTTGCTCAAGCCTGAGTCCCTTCCAGAAGGTCCAGTCCTTCAGAAACAGCATACTCCAGCATGGGTCTCTCACAGGGTCACAAGTTCTGCCAGCAAACCTCCTCCTGGGTGGGCTCCTGTCTCCATGCATTCACAGGTCCTGCCAGGAACTTGCTCCAGCATGAGCCTATTGTGGGGTCCCAGCTGCTTTCAGTTATCCAGCTGCTCCACCGTGGGGTCCTCCATAGACTGAAAGTGGATACGTGCTCCTGCATGGACTCATCCTTCTACTCAAGTTCACACTGGTGTTGCAGCCTGTCCAGAAAACTGCCACAATGCCCTGGCCACCTGCCAGCCCAGGCACTTTGCCATGGCTGTTTTCAAAATGCTTTCAGGTACGACACAGTGAGGTGATCAGCAGCACAGCACTGCAGCGAGGAGCAAAGGCAACAAGTGGTCACTAATGAGCACTAGAGACTAATAATTCAGTCAGGCAAGCAAGCCCTATGGCAAGCACAGGAGCCTGCTCTTTATGAGCTAAATGGCATTAGCTATAAATTTGATCTAGTACATTTGAGTCAAATCTGTTGTTATCTTGAGCTCTTTGTGCTTCAAGTTGGCCACCAAAAGGACTCTTATGAATTAACCCCAGCTGCCAGCTAAGCCCGGTACAGCTATTCACTCACTTCCCTGCCACTGGGATTGGGAAGAAAATTGGAAAAGTGAGAAGACTCATGGGTTGAGATAAAAACAGTTTAATAGGGAAAGCAAAAGGCACGCACATAAGCAGAATAAAAACCAAGGAGTTAATTCAGTGCATCCCATGGGCAGGCAGGTGTTCAGCCATCTCCAGGAGAACAGGACCTCATCACACATAATGGTGTTGTGGGAAGGCAAGTGCCATTGTTACAAATGTCCCTCTTTTCCTCCTTCTTCCGTCCCACTTTATATGCTGATGTTGCAGCCATGTCTCCTCCCAACTTCCTGTGCACCCCCGGTCTCCTCACTTTCATGGTAGTGTCAAAAGCAATAAAGGCCTTGGCTCTTTTTGTAAGCAGCCCTGCTCAGCAATAACAAAAGCAGCTGTATTTTATCAACTCTGTGTTTTCAGCACAAATTCAACACATAGTCTCACTGCAACAACCATGAAGAAAATTAACTCTATTCCAGACAAAATTACATGATGACTATAGACTTCTTTTTTTTTTTTTCTTTTCTTTTTTCTTTAATTATTCCTCTTTCAGTAGGAACATAAGCATGAGTAAGAATAATTTAGGATGGGATGATAATTTGGGAGAAAGGGATAAGGATAAGCAAGGCTTGTTTGGCTACACCACTACTAGGTGTAGAATGACAGATGTAAATGAGAATGGTGAAGTTCATCTGGACACTCTATGTCCTTATCATCTTCTACATTCCCTGCCTGTTGACATCTTAATTCTTTTCTAATTGCATTGTATTTCAGAATTATTTTGCATTCCCAGCACTTTCTTCTCCATTTTGTGTGAGTTGACACCATACCAAGCAGAGTCCCTGTTGCAGCTAAGGTGTGAATTATTGCAGCTATTATTACTGGATAATTGGGACTGTAGTAATGTTCTTAGAGACACTGATCAAATCTCCAAATTTCAGGCACACATTTTTTTTATGCTCTACTTTAGTCTGTTACAAGCTAAGAATCAAGCACTAGTCAAATATGCTGGTCTTCAGATTTCTTCTGAGGGTTGATACCTATTTTCAAACATCTTTCCATTCATCTGTTTCTTGCAAATAGCTGCAGACTGTGGCACACAAGCCAATATGATAAAATACTGTACTTCTGATTTCTAATTCATTCTAATTCATTCACTTCAAATTCATTCTTTTTAGGTGTCTGAGTATAAGGTGAATAAGAATTTATTTTACTTTTCTGTTTTAAGCAAGCAGTGTAATGTCTCAGAGCAAGAATAAAATGGTATGTTTCACAAACAGACCTTCTTGCTGTTTGTGAAACATACCATTTTATTCTTGCTCTGAGACAAGGAAGGAAAGCACCAAGGAAAGATATGCCTCAGATGATGTCTCAGTCATTAGCAAAGTGAAATAGTCACTAACTTGTCTCTTGACAGGCATGATACATATCCTTCTCTTACAAAATAAAATTGGAGGTTGAGGAAGACAGAAATGGGAGAAACTGGTGAGATTTTATCCATTCCATTCATTGTTTAAGTAGATTACATATAGCTGTCCCTGAAGTAATCCTGCAGATATCCCAGCTCTGAGACTATTTGCATGTTTCCCTGGTCAGCATAGAAAGGATTTGTCTTAGCTTGCTTCTTGTTTTAAGGCAATCTAGTCCTTACTGGTGGCAGAGTTATAATATTCTTGTTGAAGTCTTGTTCCTTGTACTTTCATAGATAAAGGACAGCTGTGGCTTCTGTATTTAGTAACCAAATGGATTTCACATCTGGCCAAGAAAGCCATCCTGACTTGAATCAGCAACAGTGTGGCCAGCAGGACCAGGGCAGGGATTGTCCCCCCATACTTGGAACTGATGAGGCCACAACTCAAATCCTATGTTCACTTTTGGGCCCCTCAATACAGGAACATTGAGGTGCTGGAGCATGTCCAGAGAAGGGCAGTGGAGCCTGGGGAAGGGTCTGGGGTTCAAGTCCTGTGAAGAGCAGCTGAGGGAGGTGGAGATGTTCAGCCTGGAGAAAAGGAGGCTCAGGGGAACCTTACCACTGTCTATAAATGCCTGAAAGGAGACAAGGCAAGATGGGAGCAGCATCTTCTCCCAGGCAACAAGTGACTGGACAAGAGGAAACAGCCTCAAGTTGCCTAGAGAGATTCAGGTTTGATATTAAGAAACATTTTTTGACTGTGGTTAAGTGTTGGAATGGGCTGCCCAGGATACTGGTAGAGTCACTACCCTTGGGAGTGTTCAAACAATGAGCAGACTTGGCACTTTGTGCTATGGTTTAGCACAAACCAGTGGCCGTGGTGGTGTTTGATCAAAGGTCAGGCTTGATTTTGGAGATATTTTCCAGTATTAATGATTCTACAATTCTGTGATAATTTGTCATTGGAGCCTAAACCTGAGATGTTTAGAATATATGTCTCCAAATAACTTTCAGTGTGTCAACAGTATTTTTCACTAGGATTCTCAAATCTCAGAGCAGTATTGTGTATCTTAGTCAAGAGAAGAGTATCACGTAGTAGAAATAGGAACTGCAGAGAGTGTATGTCCAAAACTGGGTATAATACTGCCAGACAATGTGATACCTTTTTTAATTTAAACATCTACTTAACATGCACATATTAGTAAATTTTTCTAGCATAAGCTTAGTTTTGTTGTGTGCTACTATCAAGACACTTTCTGGTAAAATAATATAGAATTTTAATTATACTGTAATGCAATAGTTCCAGCAAAAATACAGAATTTCACCTAACTCAAAGGTGTTGTATACACAGGGTGCCATCACTTAGTTATCCGCTTACTATAGTAGGTATACTAGGCACTTAAGTTAAATATTGTGGGGATAAGGGTTATATATTGGTATCAATGCTGTCTGTGTGAAAATCATGTCAAGCATGTGTGAGCCTGTAACACTGTTTCCAATGTTTTGAACTGCTTCAGCTTCTCAAAACCTGAAATATTAGGATTTATGCATCCTAACTAAAGCAACCAAAACTTCAGCCATTTGGAATCTGATAATTTTTTGATGTATGGATTTTGAGGCAAACTTTGCTGTAGTTCAGGATAAGTGAAAAGATGTTTTTCTTCATTTTCTTTTCCTGTAGATGCACAATCTTGCATTAGAACTGTTGTTCTCTAATATGATGTAGCAAGACAGGATCATGCTGTTGAACCTTTTATTCTGTACATTTTCCAAAATTTAAAGATATTTTAAGATCGAACCACTTTTAGTTTCTAGACTGCTTTAAATAGCCCTTTAAGAGCTTTCAGAAGTTTTTATCCTAAATCTTCTTTCCTATCCAGTGACTGTAAATTCTAGTTTGGCAAATGATATTGGTGATAACCTGAATATGATGTGGTAGGCTGTTATTGGGTGAAACCTATGTCTCTCCCTCTACATTCTCCTTCTCCTTTTTTTTTTCCTCTTTTTTTTTTTTTTTTCCTTTCTTTTTGTTCTTAATTGGCTTCCCCTGTCTCCATTCACAGGGAAACTGTGGGTTGTCACCTGTCTCACCATCTGTTGAACTACCACTGAGGTGATGGGTAAAGGAAAAAAGTTATCAATACAGCCATTGGGGCAATAATTCTGGCATGAATTTTTTCCTTCTTCTTGTACCTGGTGAGGAAATGGCTAACTCTGAAGCATTTGAAAGTTACCAGTGTATTAATAATACCATAACTTTTAAGTGTTAGATTATGACATGCGCTAAGGCAGATCTGACTCTTTTCAGTGGTGCCCAGTGTAGGTACAAGAGGTGATCCTCCCTCAACCTGAACCAAAGCTTTTTCTGTGAGGCTGACCAAGGATGGGCACAGGCTGTCCATAAGGCTGTGGAGTTCCTGTTCTTGGCTGTATTCAAAAGTCACCTGGACGTGGTCCTGGGTAGAAGGTACATAGGGTAGCACTGCTTAAGCAGGTCCCTTCCAGTCTCTGGGATTGTACTGTCTTTTGGTCAAAGTCCAATAGTAAGAATCACAAACAGAAAATTTGTTACACAGAGGTGACACATGGAGAAAATAAGCTATTTCTTGTAATACTGCTCATTCTGTTAATAAAGTAGATTTTTCCAGCTATAATATTTTTACTTTTTTATTTTATGTTTTGATCTACTGAGTGGTCAAAATAAATATAGTCTCCATTTTGACATCACTTTTTCTCTCTTTATTTCATTATTATCAGGTACATGCTCATTCTTTTGATGAAAGGACTGCAGCACAGTATCATAATAGAAGAAAAAAACCCACCCAAACACCCGTAACTTACTTCTTAAATAACCTAGAGATCTCCTTTCATAATTGCATAAATTATGCAGAAGCAAAAAAAAGCTGTTTTGTACAGGTGGTTCTCCTGCTTTCATGTTCTTCCTCAGAAAGTAATCAAAATACATTTTATTGTCAATAATTTTGAAAGATGTGAAGAAGTAGCATTATACATGTTAGACTTTATAATTAATTCTGCTGTTATCATTAGTGCCCTAGAATAAGATCTTGGCTCAGTCTAAAAATTTCATTTGATATTGCAACTATCATTCTGTGTAGAGATATTTTTCTGAGATTGTGAACATGCTCATTCCAGCCCATGACATTTATGCTAATATAATAATTACAGATGCCTCAGTATCTGAAAAATATCTGAGTACTATTAAAGATGTATAATGCTTGACTAAGTGTGAATTAAGAGCCATAATGTACTCGACTTAGCAGTGTAAACAGCATCTTAGAAAGCACACTAAACTTGTAGAAATGTTCTGTTAATAAAATTCTTTATCAAAACTTGTTTCTGGTTAAAGACTACAAAATACCATCCCAACAAGGAAGTTCCTATGAACTTCATCCTAGATTGTTTCCTGAAGACATTTTTGCTTCTGAAAAAAACAAAATGTAAGGCTAGATATCTAATGTCCCTCCATTGCTGCCATTTAGTTATGTTTGCTGTCCCAGCACATCACTGTCATCTCAACAAGGCAATAGTCCTGCAAGTGCATAGAGGTCTCTATTCCTCATGTTTATTCACCATGCTGAGTGTGAGGCCATTGTATACGCCTTCACATTTGAGCTCTTGAGACGGGCACTGCAGCATGCTGATTTCTGGAGGAAGATCTGTGTGGCTTCCTCATAAACATGCCTTCTAGACACTTCCTTGCTCATATGCACCTGCTTGAGGTGACCCTGCTTAAGCCTCATTTTTTGACTGTGTGTTGCCTTTCATTCATGTCCCTCCAGGCCTTTGCATGTCGAACCTGTCAATCACTTTTTCCCTGGGCTGCTGGAAAATACTTCCCTCCCCATACCACTCCTTGCTCCAGTCCCTTCCTACCAGGTCAGCTATCATATTGGCAGAAATATCTCTGCCCCAGTTAATGAGGCACAACCCAGCTCTTCTAAGTAGTTAACCTCAGAGAAGGCCCTATGGTCATAAAAACCAAAGCCTTGTTGACAATGCCGGTTCTACAATCAAGTGATGACATGCAATATCAGTGCCCTCTTCCTCAGACCCCTTCACCCAGGATGAAGGAAAATACCTCTTGGACTTTTCTACTCACAGACTCTCTAGTGGACAAATTAATGTTTTAGAATAGCATAAATCTAATTGTTTGATGGTTTGCTAGTTTTCTCAAAACAAAAATTTTGAGAAGCTTTACCCTGTAAGTGGATGTAATCTTGGTGCTGGTGTGTACTAATGGGTAAGGCTGCTGTGTAATACTGATTAATTTTCCAGCAAGAGAAGATACAATTTTGATGGTTTTGAAGGTAAAATTAGTAAGTAGATCAAAGTGAGAGTGTCATGAAGTAGTCATTCAATCTAAGCACCCATGTGCTGTGATCTCCTGGCAATACAGGATTTCCTTATGACTGTTGTTGACTAATACTGTACCCTTCTTAGGGACTTAGTAAACTGATCATCAAACAATGCTTTTTTGTATTACAAACTTTCTTTGAAGGAGGTACCAGGAGTTTTTACTTGGACAGGTGTCTTCCCGTGTGCATATCGGTATCTCACCCTTCTGTTTGTTACTCTTTGACAAGGTTTTACTACTCAGAAGTATATATTTAAGTCCAGAGAGGCGGCAACTAGTACTAGTACCAGGCAGAGTCCAGCTGCCTACTTTGGTATCCACAAGAACCTTGGGAGAAGACAAATTCTGTTTAGTAGGACGCTGGGGTTCTAACATGAAAATACATTAGTATCTAGAGACTATTGTAATATTTTGTTCTTCCTCTGTGAATAGCTTGTGTAATCTGTCTTCTGCTCTGGGGTAACACAACACAGTTATGAAGTCAATTATTGATAAAATTTTTGTTTGTACAAAAATTGAAAAGGAATGCTTATGTGAAACTAGTATATTACTGAAAACTGTTTCCATTTATACTCTTGTTCAGGAGCCAAGCATTCTGTATTAATTGTTGAAACAATATTTTGAGTTTTCCTTTATTGTGAAACGCATTATGTTGCTGCAAATTCTTAATTAATGTATTGGCTATTCATCATTATAAATAGATAAGATTTTAAGATTAGCCTTTTATTCCGACTATTAAAAGTCTGCCATTACTGCATGTGATTATGAGATCCAGTTTGGTTTATCCTCTGTGATGTTTTGTTTAGGCTTCTAGAGGAGAAAAAAATTTCCTGCCGCACTTGAAAGTAAATTACAGGCTTTCATTTTCTGCATTGAATTAAAGCCTGTTACATTATTTGATCTACACAATAAAGCATAAGTAGCTAAACAAAACTTTGCAAACTCTGGTCGCTTAAAAAAGTAAATTAGTTCAGCGTGAAGTAGTCCAAGAACAAAATAAACCGTAATCTGACACATTTTAACAATCCCTTTTGAAAAGTATTAGAACAAGTTATATTCTTAAATCATTCTGTCTTCATATTTCAAGTCTCAAAAACAGAAGGATTCCAATTGAGAATTTGGGTATGTTAAAAAAATCTTTAAGGGACTTTAACAGACAACATGAAACTGCACTGAATATATAGGAAAGGAATAATTTTCAGCTTTGCCTAAGTTCTGCCAATTATACTGAGGAAACACTAACCTTGTTGCATCCAGCAGCTGGGTCCCGACAGTATCTTTTCCCACTTGGAGGGGTTAATTAGTCTTCTTTCAGAATGCGGCCTGTTTAGCTTACATTCACATCATGCAACAAGCACTGGCTATACAAAGCAATACCATTAACCGATGGGTGTGTCCAACTGCTTAATTAGGCAGAATAAAAAGGACCTTGCCAAACATTCATCTGTTGTTTGTCATACACCTGACAGTCCAATTAGGCAAGGATGACGTCTTTTCTGCTGTAATATTCACTTCCTTTACTTACATGGAGTATCAGTGAAAAAATGGGAGAGTCTGCCTTTAGATTATTGTTTTGGCTTTAATCCTAGCCAACAGCCAAGCCCCTGCAGCCACTCACTTACTCTCCCACTGTTGGGGAGAGAATCAGAAGGGTAAAAGCTGAAAAGCTCAGGGGTTGAGATAAAAACAGTTTAAAGGGAGAGCAGAAGCCACACACACTAGGAAAGTAAAACATGGGATTAATTCAATGCTTCCCATGGGCAGGCAGGCTCCAGGAGAGCAGGGCCCCATCACACATAACAGTAACTAGGGAAGAAAACCACCATTGTTCCAAATGCACACACACACACACACCCTCCCCCCTTCTCCTTCTTCCTCTCACTTTATGCACTGAGTATGATGTCACATGATCTGGATTATCCCTTTGGTCAGTTTGGGTCACCTGTCCTGGCTGCATCTCCTCCTGACCTCCTGAGCCCCCCCAGTCCCCTCCCCAGTGTGGCTGTAACAAAACCAGAAAAGGCCTTGGCTCTGTGCAAGCTCTGCTCAGCAGTAACAAAATTATCTCTGTATTATCAAATCTGTGTTCAGCACAGCCCAATGCCAACTTCTGTGAAGAAGGTTAATTTTACCCTAGGCAAAACCATCAATGTGTTCTCAATACTGAAGCAATGTAAAGGAATTACACTGATTGCACCATTGATGTGATGCTAGAAAAACTTCCAGTAAATAGGAAGATACTTAAGGTTGACTGTCAGACCATATTTCATGGCACCTAGAGGGAAAAATATGTACAGTGTACTGAACTATAATAAAACTTTGTGTTTAGGATAGAGACTTGAACCAGAACAATATAAGCAGTCCCGGCTGAATGCCAGGTGCTCACCAAAACCACTCTGTAACTCCTCCAGTCCTGAGCTGGACAAGTGAGAGAAAATGTAACTAAAAGCTCATTGAGGAAAATAATAACAGGGAAGGATCACTCACCAATTACCACACCAGGGAAAACAGACTTGAGGAAAATTATTTGAATTTATTGCCAGTCAGATCAGCCTAGAATAGTAAGAAATAAACCTAAATCTTCAAAAACCTTCCCCTCACTCTCTACTTCCTCCCAGGCTTAACTTTATTTTTGATTCTCTACCTCCTCCCTTCCAGCAACGCAGGGGAATTCAGAACGGGGATTACTATCAGTTTTTCACATATTGTTTCTGTGGCTGTTTCCTTCTCAGGGGGTGAACTCCTCATACACTTCCTCAGCTTCTGTATAGGAACCCTCCCACAGGAGATAGTTCTCCATGAGTCATCCTGTGGGCTACAGTTTTTCACAAACTGCTCCAGCTTGAGTCCCTCACATGGGGTGCAGACCTTCAGGACGAGGTTGCTCCAGAATGACTTTCCCCTGGGGTCACAGGTCCTGCCAGCAAACCTGTTCCCATCTCAGCCCAGGCACCTTCTGAAGTCTGCTCTTCCACTCACATGTCTGCAGGTTCTCTCACGTACTCTCATTCCTTTCTTCTGTGACTGCAATTTGCTTCTTCCCAATAAGTTTTTTTCTCCTTTCTTCGATATGTTATCTCAGAGGCACTACCACTGTCACTGATGGGCTCAGGACTCAGCTTTGGTCAGCAGTAGTTCCATCCTGAATCTAGCTGGCACTTTCATCAGACACGGGGAAGCTTCTGGCAGCTTCTCAGAGAAGCCACCCACGTAGTTCCCCTTGCTTGCTACCCAAGCCTTGCCAGACAAACACAATATACCCATCTCTCCTTCCTCACCTCTTCTTTATGAACAGCCTGCACTACAGCCATGGGGTTCATCTCACCAACTTTGAGTAATCACAACTATGTCGTAACTTTCTAGCAGCATGGAGGCTTCCAACTCCTCCATATTTATTGTGTAGACAACCATTTTAATTGTTAAAATTTTAACGTATAAATGTAATCTGAATTTCTGCCTCTTTATTCTTTTTTATGCTAGTTTTTGTCAGGTGTGCTTTGTCCTGAAGTACATCCGCTGCTTAAAAGTAGAGGGTTCAGTTAACCTGAGACTCTGAGAGTCTGTTGATTAATCTGAAATTAGTTTGATCAAGAATTTATCAGTCTTTCTGAATATTTCAGAAGAGCTATTTAAATCAATCCAGTGTTCCATAGGCATGTTTTCTCTTTCTTTTCCATTCTTGGAGTTTAAACCAAGAATGGTCCAAACTGACAAGGTCCTTGCCCTATCGCCTGACCTCATACCAAATTTATATACCTGTTTCCTGCTTTGCAGTGGCTACATTTGAATGCAAAGTGAACTAGAGACAATTGGAGGGAGGAACTGCAGAAACCCAGTCTTAAATCAGCTTAAACTGCTGTGGACAATACTGCCAGCCTTGAGAGGAAAGTTTGATGTTGAGAGCTGGTTCCGCAAGGAGAACACTGAAATTTTTTCATACAGTAATTAATTCCTCCTGTTATCTAGTGGTATGTCCTCAATATTTTATTATGTTTTTGTCTCAAAAAAAAAAAAAAAAAAAAGTTGAGGTTTTGGGGGAGATTGTTATTTGGTGGTGATAGTAGGGATTTAAGTTTCTTCAGTGTCGGTCATCTAGGTCTCAGGAGTTAAACTGAAAAAAAAATCACTTGCATAGGTCATTCTAAGTATCTATAATTTTTTTCATATAAATATCTTTTATTATGCATGATAAAGCTACTAATTTTTAGTAACAGCGGTGCTCAGATTGCCAAAGTATTTTGTAGCTAATGTAGATTAATAGAGACTGAGGGCAGTAAAAGTTTTCACAGAACATTTGGATTACAGAGTAGTAATTTGTGTTTGTTCACTGTGATTGTTCACAGACACATACAGTCTTCTGTTTTGAAGGTATCAGGTGAAGAAGAACCTGCCTCATCTATCTATTATTTTCATTGGTTAATCGTCCACTGCTTTAAAAAATTTACAAAGAAAGGGAAATAAAAGGTTGATTAACAATTTTGAATTCATTTTGGTTTGCCACCATTCAATTGTGTTGTCATTTTGGCTGTGCAAATTTGAGGAATCTGCAACTCACAATCTGTGTTTCATATGAAGGCATGACATTCTTGGTTGTCTTTCTGATAAGTTTTCTTTGTCAGGCATTTTCCTTGATTCTTGAACCATTTCGTTATTCTACCCAGATTTTGTTGTTCCCTTTAAACCAGGGTCATGATCATAGCCACTTACACCATTTATGTATTTCTAAATGGTTTTAGAGTAGAAAAAGTTCTTAATATTTGCTTTAATGCTTTCTACTGAAGAAGGTAATTTGAGTGACTTTTTCACTGCAACTCATTAAATGCTTTTCAGAGGTTACTTTCCAGAGTAGAGGGCTTCATTCTGTGGCCTGCTTCAAGTTTAGCTTTGAATTTGAATGTATAGAGATTTTAGTGTAATTCAGTAAGACAGAGAAAAAATGGTTTTGAATGCTGACCAGGTATTTACAAGCTGAGAGAAGATCTGCTGCTGATTTTTCTGAGTTATTCCTAAAGGGACAAAGCTCAGATGAGTGGTGCATTTCTTCATATTTAAATAAAAGATATTTCAAATATAAGATAAAAATAACATAAAATTCTATTTATACAAGTTCTTGTGCTAGTAGGGGGAAAAATCTTTGGGCTCATAACAAGATTGGTATTAGCTAATTTTAAAATTTAATAGAAAAAGTGGCAAAATAAAAACATTTATGCACTAACTTTTGGATTTTATATTTCAATTTTATTCAGAGATCACAATGCAGACATCAGAGACTGGGGCGGATACAGGTTCAACTGTGACTTTACAGACATCTGTGGCTGGCCAGGCAGCAGTTCCCACACAGGTAGTACAGCAAGTACCAGTTCAGCAACAGGTATGTGGCTGTTAATTTTGAGAAGATTGAAAAAAAAATCCTAATAAGAGTTCTTTACAATATGATTAAGAAATTGGTTTTGTGCAATACTGCTAAAGGAACTTATGCTCTGCTTTTATCAATTTTCGTATGCTGAAATTAAAATAACCAGAGAAAAGCAAGCTATTTTCAGGATCTGTTCCTTAACTAGAGCATCTGACAAGCTCTGGTAGTACTCACACATGATTCTAGCTGTTATTTATTATATAATTCATGCAGTAGCTCACAGAAGTCTGCTTTATGTTACTGAATATTTATGTTTTTTCCTTTAAATAATGCTTATGTTTCTGTAATTATTGACTATACAATTTCTTCATCTGTTTGGATGTCCATGTAAGTACAATACGAATGTAAATATGAAAAGCACTGTTCTTTGCATCTCTTGGCTTGAATGCATGCAGATATATGCACAATGTCATGAAAGTTTTTGTGATATGACAGTCAATAACTCATAATGTAAATTTGCCTGGGAAGGAAGTAGATTTGTGTAGCAGCCAGCACAACACACTGTTCTGTTACATGAGGTGGTTATTCCTATGCAGAACCCATGAGCTTTAGAAGAAACGGAGGCAGAAGAAAATGGGGAGCTTAAAAGGCAAAGTGTGGAGGTAGAAAATGGGGATTCAGTGTGAAAGCCATGATGACTGTCTAGGACTTTTCCAGAAAACACAGAAATTAGCTGTCCATGTGATGAGTATTCTGGATGACATTTGATGTTTTTCTTAAAAATCTGACTTCCCATTTTCCAAATCAGTAATATGAGAATTAGATATATTTTATTAAACAGTGCCATTTGTTTCTGTGCTGGCAGAGCACTTCTTTCTAAATTAAACTCTTCAGCATTTGTTAAGTTCTTAAATTCCAGTGTATTTTCATATATGTGTTTCACAGTCTCATACATTTCACTTATATTTTTTCCTGTTGTGTAGACTCAGTTTGTAGTGCCTTGTAGTTCCATTACTGTAGTACGATGATTGAACTTAGCTACACTTTGTAGGAGATTTGTCTATAACTCTTTGGTAAGATTTCTGAAAGACTATTTTCTTGTCTGAAATACAGTCTGGATAATTGTTTGATTTATATCTTCTTCCATGATGACAGATGTTAATACATGTCATTTATATGACTTGTTCCTTTCTATTTTTGTATTTCACTTTTTCAGATACAAGATGGCAGTTTGGTAGTGCTAGATGGTTGCTAGTTTTCAGCATATCAGATGTACGTACAATGGTCTAATGTTACATACTGAATTTGTGAAGTACTGGTCAGTGGGAAGGACTGGAAACTGGTAAACTGGTAAAAAAAAAAGGTTTTACCAGTAAAAACTGGTAAAATAACGTTAGTGCCATATAGGATACTTTATAGTAGTTCTAGTATTTGCGTTGATTGATCTGGAAGGTCAGGTTCTATGCACTTGTGTTCTACTCTTACAGAAAAATGGAGAATGAACACGACTTTGGTATTTGTAAACTTTGTTTGTGCAAAGTTTCTACCTTTTTGAAAACTTCTAGGATAGAATTGGCTCCTTGTTTGTTCAGTGGAACCGCCTACTGAAGGGACCTCAGGCCCAGCAGTTGAAGTCTCTGCAGTGGGAATGTGACTGCCAGAGAGCCTCATGAATGGAAAGACTGGGAATTTTCCTTAACATATTTTCTCACATAAATAATGTGTTAATCTTTGTCACCAACTGTCTATATCATATTTTCTAAAGTAATGCTAGTTGTCCATTAATAATGTTACATGTATGTCAAAACATAAAAGCCAAGGATGAGATTGGGTTTTTCCTTCTTTGATTATACCTTAATAAGAACAGCAAGCAGTATTTTTTTTGCCCTATCTGAGTGTGTAAAACTGTTCCTGATCACCTTTACGTACATCTTTAGTACTGCTACTTCTGAGTATCACCTTGTATTGAATGCACCATCATAGTACTGGATTGTTTTTCCCTGTGAACATAGTAAATTATACTTTTCTGACTGACTCTTAACACACTCTTTTCCCAAACATCAGCATAATGTTTGGGAAAAGAAATATAAAGGAACAGGGATTGAAAATCCAACAAGAATGTCCAGAAGTCCAATGCAGACAGTATTGCAGTGATTGAAGCACATATGTATGGGAGATATATGTAGAGAGAGATGGTTAGATTATGGAAGTAGTGAGGAGGAAGGGAAGAGTGAAGATGTGATTGTGGTATGCCAGCAGGAAATGTGATGAACAATGTAGGTGGGATAGGTGATTTCAATTGCAACATTGGAAAAAAAAAAAAGGAATAGCAAATATAAAAACAATCACTGTGTTGAGGAAATTGCAGGTATGATGTGTCCTGAGGAATTACCTGCGTATAAATTTCATTTGCATAAAGTTAATATAGCCTCTATGTACCTTTAGTAGGAATAAGTCAATTTGCCTAAAGAAAATTAGGAGAAAGAGCCATTATAATGGCTATTTTAATAAAGACATTCTTTTGATGGCAGAGGGAAGACTTACTATTTTTGCTCATTCAAAGTTACCAATGTTAAGCTGGAGAGGTTTTAGACAAGATATATAAAATATGGTTTCTTTTTTCCTATGATTCATAATGGAAATGCTTAGTGATTTTAGCTGTATCCAAATTATGTGTGAATATTCAAATTTTGATTATAATTTCTTGTGAAAATACGTTGCTAAAAACAATGGGACACTTCTGGGATTTTGTTAAATTCAAAGATACTGTAACATGAGTTTCCATGTATGTAGAACAATTTGGTGTAAGTTGAAACTTCCATATCATGATTTGCAGTAATTTATTAGTACTTTTTAGTGAATAATGCAATTTTAGATTGATTTGTTTTTAATTAATAATAAATGTATAGTATTTCATTTTTCTAGGGTGGTTCCTATTTCTGAAGTTTCTGTTCCTGTATGTATACCATATTTAAATGACATTGCCTGAATGCATTAATTTGGGGTTGATTTTATGACATCATGTTTCTTATATGCACAAAAAAATTAAATTTTTTTTCAAAATGAAATATTTTTGCCCTGAAGAAGAGCAAGCTGAATAAGTGGAAGGGCAGACTAAGAGCCTTTTCACTTCAGCTGTATTAGTACTCAGGCATCCTGTCTTTTGAAAAAATAATCAACAAATTAGTAACTTTTAATATTTCCAGCTAAAACAAATCCCTGATTTCCATACAGCTGGTGTTACTATGCAGCTCATAAAAGTCTTCTGTAATGCTCCGAGAATAGGAACAATAAAGGTACCATCTATGAAAACCTGGATTTTTCCTCTTGCAGAAGTGGCTCTAGTGGCGACTGGTTACATGCAACACAGCAAAAGTCACTGTTGAGATGGGATAGAGGGGAATAAGAAGCAAAAAGCAACAACAATAGGACCAAAAATGTGGGAGTGTAATTAAATTCTGTTTACATAGCCTAAGACGTTCTCTTAGTCTTCAGTTTCCTTGAATACTGGGATTTTTCATTAATATATGATTACTTTTTCAACAGGCAGTCTTCAGCTCAGTGCAGTAAGCTTCTAAGGATTCAAAATTAAACTCACTTTTGAGTTTATGCCATGTGATATGGAAGAATTGGGGAAATAAAACTAAAATTAAGCTACATCGTAAAAATATGTCCACGCATCTGAAGCTGGTAAAGCATTTCTTCACAGTCACTGAGTTCGGTGGCCGTTGCATTCACAAAGCATTCTATCATTCATTAACTGGAGATGCAGACTTCTGCTAATCAAAATTGCTCCTAATGCAAAATCATGTTTAGCATATGAAACACATAATCATGAGCTGACATTAGCCATTATATAAATATGAATGTGCTTAGAATATTACAGCATGTGCTATTTATATGTTACTTGCCAAAAGTAATCCATACTAATGAAGGAAAAAAATTATTTTTATCTCCAAGGACAGAAAATGTTGCACATCCAAGCTGTTTGCAAAGACACAGTGGATAATTATATGTTCTTTTTAAAATGTAATTTAAAAACCCTTATATATATATATTGCTCTGTTGTTCTAGTCTTTGCTTAGTAGTACTTTGAACAGGAGCACTTTTTATTGGAAATCAAAGTTGACTCTTATATTCTGATTCATGCTTTAGTGTAATTTCAGCCTTTCAGTACGCTTTTATATGCTTTGTTGTCAAATTTTCATAGGCAAAATGTAACTTAGTCCTTCATTTGTTCCTCCGAGGTAGTATAATAAGAATGCAATTTATTTTTGCCTTTTTTTTTCTTCTTCAGCTAGTAAATATAGCTACACATGTATTTTGGAATAAGTTTTCATTCTCCTCTTGTTGTCCTGATAGATTTCAGCCTTGCTTCTAATCCTATTCCAGTTTTTTATTTCAGGATAGAGTCACTGAAGCAAGAGGAATGAAAGATCTACTATCTGTCCTTATTTAAGTAAAAAATTGCTATACAAATTTGTTAATTTTCTGTTTTTCAGTCAGAAAATAATGAAAATTACCATGGCTAGTTCACCAGTCCACCCTAGAACATAATTTTTGAACTTGCATACTGTTGCTGTTTCATAAATATTTTATTGTGTTTTCTATTTTGAGGCCATTTGAATTAATTATTGGAGAATTTTTTAATACAAGAAGGCCATTTAGTTTTAGGCCTATAGAAAACACTGCGAGAATAGTCAACAATTTCTGCTCTGCCCCAAAAACTATGTGATTTAGTTGATACCACTTCTTTAACAGCTTAATAAAAGGTGAAACGTAATGATAAATTAAACAGATGTGAAGAAAAAAACCCACCTTTTTTCATATTTTTCATGCTGTTTTGTTACCTCATAACCAACTTCTCTCAAATGATTTTGTGCTCATAGAGAGTAAATATACACATCTAATTTCTTTCTCATGAGTATTAAAAAGAAGATTCAGAGGCACTAGATTTAATTCTCATTAAAAAAACTAAAATGAAATTAAGTAGGAAATAAAATTAGTTTTGGAAATATACAACAAAGACTTTCATGATGGCAGAGGTTTCAAGACCATCCTGAAGTCTCCTTACTTATTTTTTTTGTCATCGCTTAACAGGAAAAATATTTGCCTCTAGCCTTCCCCACCGAAAAGTTCTTAGTACATTGCAATACCATGTAGTGACTACAGCTTCCTTTGGCAGGATAATGAATTTAACTGTAGCAGTACTGAGTTTCAGAGAAGCTGAAGAAAAGTAAGTTTTTTTATAAACTTTTAAAATTACTGTACTGAAAAAACAAAATCAGTGGCCCTCTTTGTATTGAACTTCAGTGTTAAAGGAAAAGCATTTTGATTTTCAAACGTAGGTAAAATGTTTTAATAACACTGTAGCATATCCATTCTTAAATGTTGGTTTAAAAAACAAGTTACTTTCTATGCATAAGAAGTCCTGATGTTTCTAGTCATAGTACATGTTAGGCTATTAAAGAAATTACATAAAAACTGATGGAAAATTGAAATTAAGCAATGAAAATTTTAATTTTAACAGATTTTGGTACTTTGTTTCATAGTAAATTAAATTTTTGTTGTTCTTACTCCACGTTAGAAGAGAAACACATTTTGGAATTTTTCAATTTCCTGTCCAATAGACAGCAAACATTGATGCACTGTGTACACACTTTGTCCCTGCAGTATCATCTCAGTTCTGACAGAAAGGTCTTGCACTGTGCTGAATCTGATGCTTTTGAAATGGGTAACAGCTTGTATTCAAGAATAATGTGAGGATAAAATAATGCCTTATATAGAAAGGGAACGTGACCTCTCTGTTTTAATGCTGTGTTTGTACACAATGTAGAATTCCATTTTACCAGTGTATGCAGGTTATAGGGAGAAAACCATGTCTCCTTTATTAACAGCAAAATAGTGTGGGTTATTTTTAATAGGAACTAAGCCATATTCAGTGTGTGTGAATAGGGAACAAAGTGCATTTTGGGAGTAGTTGGGTGAGAACATGGAATTGATACTGACAACAGCATCATTTCCACAGTGTTCCCCAGCTGTGCTACTGAGAGAGAAAATGGGGCATCTCCATTACATGCCAGGTGACAAGCTACTGGTTTTAGGAACAAAGCCTGCTTTCAAGATGTTTTCTCACAGCCTAGGTCAAGTAGATCAGTTTGGTGTTCTGTAATAGATTGATCAACAATGACTCCCCTTTTCCCATTGATTGAAGGTAATAAAATTGACTCACCCAAAAGGAATAAATATGCCTAGATTTAAGCTTTAAAAATATCACATCAGTAAGTTGCATATATGTTTCACAATAAAGCACATACGTATTTTGACCAATTATTGTGAGTGGGTAGTTTTGTCAGAGTTTGGCACATCTGAATTTTGAGAGGTACAGATTAATAACAAGGTTACAGGTCTTTCTTACAGTGGATTTGGATCAAGCCCATTCCATGAAATGATGATTTGAATTAATTTAAGTTATGAAGTCAAAAGTAATGGAAATAGAAATAATTTAATTTTGGAAGATGTTTGCACAATACAGCTTTTTCTGGTTTTTAATTCAGAGAATTTTCGAAGTTCCTACTAATGCACAATTTTGATTCGAGTTTTTGTGATTACTTTGAGAACTGAACCTTTCTGTTAAATAACTAAATATTGTAGAAGAAGAAATGTACACAGTTACCTTGCCTTAATAATTAAGCAGACATCTTCAAAGTATACTTTTTGAGGTTGAGAATTGTATTTCAGCTGTATTTCTCAATTTATGTAATGATTCATGTGGGAAGTCATTAAAGTTTAGATTTTAATAGATACCTTAGCCATCATGTTCTGTCTTATTTCTGTTATTGGACAGAATCATCTGATTTTTCATCATGGTAATATAACTACATTCTGAGCTTTGGCTGTTTTCTCTCTTCTTCGGACTTTGGGTTTTACTGTCAACCTAAGGAAAGGTTTCTGTAAAAATCTAGATTTTTGTTTCAAAGTCAGAGTCAATATTATGGAAAAGTAGGAAATGTGCTTATTTGCAAAACTTTTTAAAACACAACACAGATGAAAGTATTAGATTAGGATATTTTTAAAGAGCTCTTGGAGGGAGTTCATCAAGTGCATGAAACCCAGACTGATCTGGGATTTTGGTGGTTACAGTTGTTAGAACCAAATGGTTTAGATTGAAGTAGCCTTATAACAATAAATATAAGAAAAATTATTGTCACCTAATGTTAGATCTATTTGCTAAAAAAGTGCATTGATACTTTCTTGATTCATTTTTTTTGGTAAAGTTGTGTCAATCTGTGAAGTCTCTATAAAACCCTTAGAATGTTTTAGATTCTGGACTGTTCTTGGACCAGAATATGGCTTCTCTGAAAACTGGAAGGTGTAAAAGTTGAATTTCTTCATCTTTACTGTGGAAGAAGACAAAAAAATAGGATTGGAGAGAAAATTGGCGTGACCTAAAACATTCCTACAATAGTATATGGATCAAAGGAGTTGATAAGTAGTTGTCCTTAGCGATACATGTGAAGATAATCCATGCCTTACTGCCTCTTGTTGTTTAGTTCATTGAGTAAAACCAGGTTGTGTTGGAGTTTTTAATAGCTGATAATATTCTGGGAAAGGGGTTACTCAAACTGGAGGTTTTGGCCCATAACTGTACACCGCAAAAAAAAAAATCTTGTATCACTGTAATTTAACTCCAGTTAAACAAGAGCTAGAGCATCTTAATGAGAACATTTATTTCTAAACTTACTGCAATATATTTGAGCTATGATTTTAAGGCTTGTGCTATTTACTACTTAAACAAAGTAAGAAAAAGAATAAATGTAATGAAATGATACTTTCTTCTGTAGTAAATGTAATACTTCAGCTTGGTGCAAAAGAAAGTTACACTTCATCTCATCTTTGTGTTCTCCGGTTTTGCCTTTGGCACTGAAGATATGTATGAGTGTGCATCTTCAGTGTTAGGGCTCTGTTCACCGAAATTAGAGCGCAAATATTGTGTAAGAACAGTAATTTTCTTTGCTAGTGCTGTGATATACCTTTAGTAATTTTGAGAACAGAGATATCCCAAATTGTTTAGAAGCCTCTAGGTGCACTGGAGCATTGATACTTCTTTATGATATCCCAAACTTCTGGTTTTCTTGTTTTCAGGTACAGCAAGTACAGACTGTGCAACAGGTACAGCATGTCTACCCAGCCCAGGTTCAGTATGTGGAGGGAAGTGACACAGTCTACACTAATGGAGCTATGTAAGTTGGAAAATGGTCAGAATTTTAATGTTCATTAAAGCCTGAAGTTAAATACTTTCAGTTAAATATTTTCAGTTGATTCTATCAACTACTGTATATTAAATTAGGAAAAAAATTATTCAATTACATTTCTTCCAGTGTCAAAATAGTTTTTTGGATTAAAATGTGAATTCACACTATTTGTTTTTATTAAGGCACAAGTTTTGTGTAAGTAGAATTCTTGTAATTGTTTTAGTTGCCCCCTGTATGGCATAGTGTTGTTTGAAAAAGTATTTTCTATTTCATGGGTACGTTCTGTCTGATAGACATATTTTATAACTTCTGTCCTCAGGACAAAAGGCAGGGCCTTCTGTCTTCCTGGCTGCAATCCTAGTGGCAAATGATAGAAAGGTGCAGCAGCTGTAATTACTTTCTAGTAATTTAATTTCATTTGTGTGTTTGATAAAATGAGATCAGGTTTTTTTTTTTCCAAAGGAATGCGGAAAAGCAGAGGAAGGAAATTAACAGTTTCATTTGCTGCTTCTTTAACATCCTATTTTCACATGATTGTGCATTTCCTGCTTTCCTGAACAAGCTTTTTCATCATGAAGTTTCTTTCTTCAATATGCAAGCTAAGAAAGACTAAAAAAAAAAAAATCCAGATTTTATTTGGCCTCTGGACATTACCTAGTCTAATAACAGGCTTGGAGCAAAACTGCCTTTGAAATTGGCTCAAACTTCAAAGTAGAGTTTGTTGCTTGAAAAGAAGCTTCTCAGTGTAATTTTTTCGTTTACCATTTTTGCTTTCTAACTGGCTTTTTGAAGAAGTACAATTTAGAAAGCTTATTGATTGTCTGAAGATATTTATTGATGGTAATCCAAAAGCAGTTCAAAAGAGTAATATTATTTGGATTCAGAGACTTAGGATGCTGACACTGACAGTGTTCTTTGGTCATTTCTACTAGCACATTTTGATTTATTAATTTTTCATGTACTATCTTCTCTGGTTTTTTTCTCACTTGTAAATCCTAAACAATGTATTTTAAATATGCATTTGACTTCTCTGTTGTACTGATTTTGTCTGGGATAGATTAATTTTCTTCCTAGTAGCTAGTAGCAGCTGTGTTTCAGACTTGTGCTACAAATAGTATTAATAATACCTACTGTGAAGAAAGTAACTCTACCCCAGCCAAAGTCAGCACACAGGTACAGTGGCATAACCTCACTGTGACCATGATAGAACCTATTAGCCTCCAAAAGAGGTCATTCTTAAATATGCTATTTTTCAAGTTTCTCTTTTCATTACTTCTAAATTCTTATGTGTGCTGTTGGGACTTTCGGCGGTGTATAAAAAGTGTACTACACTACTTAGGAAAAGGGAAAAACAGAAGTAGATGTGACTGACTGCTTGGTATGAACCTTCAGGTTTCCATTATTTTATTGTATTTCTGTGTCTGAATCCCTCTGTCAGTTGCTGCAAAATCAGTCAATAGGCTATAGAAGAAGAAAGCTCTTCTTAGCATATGAGCTGAATCTAGATTGTTTTTCTCTCCTACAGAGAAGATCTTACCTATGTTGTTGTGAACAGCAATATAGTGGACAAGCAATTTGTTGTTCAATCCTTGCAGGAAGATTAGCCTTTCTAAATATTGTCATTTCATTGACAGAGAATGGACCCAGTCTGTGTTTCTACTCAGACTTTTCAAAGATTCTATCTAGCCCATTTCCCATATACTTTTGTACACCAGATTTTGGGTAGCCTTCCTATGATTATATGTTTGGTATATTTTATGATAAATCAAAATCCTAATTATGACTCAAAATCAGATATAGGATTGTTCTGTAATGTATCAAGGAACAGTACTGCTCTGGCAATGGAATAAGAGGTCTGCAAACCATAGTTAGGGTGAAGACATTAATTCATATAGGAATCTCTGTAATAAATTGTCACAGCATGCCTGATGAAAGACATTGCCTTCCACTATGCTGTCATGAGACCTTGCTTGGAGTCTGTGTCCAGTTCTGGGGTCCTCAGCAATTAGAAGGACATGGGCCTGTTAGAGCAGGTCCAGAAGAGGGCCACGAAGATGACCAGAGGGCTGTGGCACCTTTCTTATGAGGACAGATGAGGACAGATTGAGAGGCTTTATTTTAACCTTCCATTGCTTAAAGAAGGCTTACAGAAAAGGCAGGAGATAGTGATAGGCTAAAGAGGCAGTGGTTTTAAACTAAAAGAGGAGAGATTTAGATTAGATGAGACAGATATTATGAAGAAATTCTTGGCTCAGAGGGTGGTGAAGAAGGTTGTCCAGAGAAGTTGTGGATGCCACATCCCTGGCAGTGTTCAAGACCAGGCTGGATGGAGCTTTGAGTAACCTGGACTAATGGAAGATTTCACTGCCCATGGCAGGGGGAGTTGGACTGGAAGATCCTTAAGGTCCCTTCTGACACAAGCCATTCTACAATTCTGCGAAAGAATTATCCTTTATTTTAAAATGCAGTACTTGCAGACTAGCACTGATTTAAATCCATATACAGTAGCAACAAAGGATGCAGTTGCAATATATATCAGGAAAAAGTTACCTTATTCTTTGCATTGTAAAACTAAGAAGTTTGTCAGGTTTCACATTCTTTGTCAAGTGTAATTGTTGTATTCCTATAATACAATTCTTCCCACACATTTTATATCATGATTTGTCTACACTTAATAGTTATTTGGTTTTAATATAATTGGAGGCAATATAATTATACAAGGGGTGTAGCCCACAACGTGTCACATACATTGTATGATATGAGAATATTAGAATTATATTATCTACATTTGTCTCTAGTTAACAGCAGTTTGCTTGTCAAGCATGTCACTTTATCCCGAAACAAAAGTGCATTGTTGTTGCAATGGCATGTACCGGCTTACATGGCTGTTCAGAATATATTAAGACTATTATTGCTACACCTATGTTAAGAAGTCAATTGGTTCCACATAGTAAACTTTCTTCTTTCAATCTTCAGATTGTAAAAGGTGAATAAAATGTAGCCATTTTCCTGATAGTTCTGGTAGAGCAAACAGGGTTTTAGTTGCGAGGATTGTGCAAGGGTTGGTATTGCTGTTGGATCCAAACCACGTTCTTCACCAACTTGTTTTACAACGATTTGTGGTCTTTATGTTGGCAAAATGCACCATTTATGCAAACCCAAGAATTTACTGTTGCCTTAATTGAAATCTCAATGGTTAAATAAAGAAATTATTATCAATATAGTCAAAATTGTTATCTTCCTACTAGTTACTAGTATCTATCTCTTTTTCTCTGACATTATCTTTTTCCTTTACTACCTTTATGCATACTAAGGTGAATGGCTCCTGTCTGACTTAGAGACAATTACAGCAATTTACCACTAACACTGGTGTTTTGTGTGGACAGTGTATGATGGGTGATGAGGATGGCACAGTGTGTCCACTTGCAGCTATTTTTGTGTTCTAGCACAGTCTATACCTTGTCCATATCAGTGTATTTACTGGTTTCCATTTCAATAGTTTATCTGAATTTGTTTAATGTGGTCTGTTTTTGCCAGAATGGATACTTCTTCAATACTGTTATGCCAGCTCATGGTTCTCTTTGCTACAGTTTTGATCTAGAGTCACGGATTGTTTATTCTGTACAGAATAGCTATTTGATATTAACATCTGTTAGAGCAATGCTTCAGCATTTTAATCATGGGTTTCATACCACACAATCATAGAAAGCTTAGATAAAATGGAAACAGATTAAGTAACATTTATCTAATTGTTCAGTAATCACTACTAGAACAAAACTCTAGACTAAGACAGAGAAGCATAGACAAAGAGAGCCTGACAAGCCCAACTCTTGCAGATTTAGTATGTACCCTTTGACATGTTCCTAATAGTGGCAATACTGTATTTCTTGGACTATAGGTCTGCTGTACTTAATCAGAATTTTAAAAATTTGTAATTAATGTTTTCTTTACTGTCTAAATTACAGGTCCTGAAAATAAAATTTATAGAATTCCACCTTTGTTTTAATTTACTATATTCCCCGGCTTGCAGGGTTTTCTGTAGCTTTGCATTGTATGTGCTTCTATTGCTTTGTTTTCATGTGAAAAATGGTCTTGGACTAAGTGTTGAAGATCTGAGTTCTTTTTTATGGCTAATAAATGCCTCTCTATTATAATTAAATGGCTGTATCATATTCTGTTGTGACAGTCTCAGGGTGTATGGCACTTCCTTTTCTTCCCTTTGCTTAGGATACATCACCTCCAGAATGTGGCTATGGTAAGGCCTTCCCTCAGTATTAGACAAAAGATTTTGTTCTCTCTAGTTTCTGTGAAGCTGTCTGTTAGCTTAAGGACCATAGAATTATCCTGAAAACTTAAAGGAGTTTGAGGATATTCTGACATGAAAGAATTTCTTGGTTTGGAGGTTTTCTACGGTTGAACACTCATACATAGTGGTCAAATGGATTGGATATTTACATAGAATCTGATCATAAGTGCAGATGGGAATAAATTATTTCCAGTGTGTGCATGTGCATGCTGAAAACCAAGGGAGGACAAGAGCAAGTTTACTCTTTCTGTGCCATTGTTTTTTGTTTTTTTTTTCAGAATGTCAGTATCTTTGAAGAGACAGAAGTGTCTGTATAAGTTGGGCTCAGTAACTTTATATTAGAGTCTGTAATGTAGGGTAAGACATTGCAACTGATTTGTGTGGTAATGCTGGGGCTTACTGGAATTAATTATTTTCTGGTTTCATGTGCAAAAAAAAATTAGTGTTTTAAACAACTTTATACCACAACTTCATCTCTTTTATTTATAACATTATATTTTGTAAATCATTATAAAATGTGTGTAAGCAAGCAATGAGGCATAATAGGAAATGCCTTGGATTATTGTACCTTGCAATGCTTCTTTGATTCTTGCTGGTATTGTTAATTTCTATTGTGGGATCTTAACATCAGGCACCTGCTCTGGGCTTGCTTAATCTGAATTGAATTCTCACAGTGCCTGACTTTTTGTTGCTTGCTCTCAGGGTAAACATGATCTAGTTTGCACAGCCTTCTGGAAACTAGGACACTGCAGCCTAACTACTTAGACTTTAAATTCACTTGTAACTGGTAAGCTTTATTCTAATGCCACATTCTAGTAAGCACTGAATTTCACAGTGTTTCAGTGGTAGGAACTATCAGGTTCTGTTGCCTTCCTGCTATCAAAAGCAAGAGTTGGTCATCAATGTGTTCTCATAAAGAGCAAGAAAACTTTGAGATTACTCCCTGTACAATTTTATATGCAGCTGTTAAAGGAGGGAAGAGCTGGGTATGCTTTTAAAACTTTTGCAGTGGGAAGGAACTGACTATGATATGTGTCAGGCTGTTTAAGAAAGTATAACATATTTGTGCTACAAGTGCTGTGGAGAAATAGAAGATCACGTCCTTATTTGTATTTATTTTCCTCTTTGCTGCAACTTTATTTTAAAAGGTCATATTAACATGTGCAATGACCTTAAAACATTTAAGTCTGCTTTCTAAAAACATGATTTCTCAAAACTGCTTTCTAAAACATCATCTTACTCAGCTGCATTTTTAATTTCCAGATTGAATAATTTTGATTAAATTAAAGGTCTCTTTGCTAAGTTACAATTATTATTGCATGGTCATCTCACTTTTAAATACACTGTTGATCTCTGTTGTGAAATGTTTGCTAAATCATCTCCAATGATTGGGTATTCTAAAAAACCTGGTTAGTTGTTGGACCAAATGTAAGAGTGTGTTTATTTTAGAGTCAGACCCATTGATGTGTGTCCCATTGATACACTGATACAGAGTGTTATTATAAGCAGAAATAGGTGCTCTGTTACAATCAGTCCTTATTTAGAGACTGTGTGTGATATAGAGGTCTATAGATGGTACATATGATATACAGATATACCTTAATAAGGCAGATATTTCATCTCCTATTGCACAGCAAGTCTATGACTAATTCTCTTCAAAATTTGAAGCTTTCTCTAGAATTTGCATTGCTTCCAATATTCAGTTCCACTTTTGCAAGTGAGAGTTGTTTTCCTCGCATCTTTTGTACAGTGTTTTCCTCTAGCGATGTCTATTTTTGCTGTAAACAAAGATTTATCCTTTCATTACTTTCCTTACTGACAGCTGATACCAAGATTTTTCTTGCCTCTTGTGAGAGAAATTACAATGTCAGTCACTTGGTGATCATTTCCATGAACTGTTTCCCCTGAGCCAACATTACAACATTTCCCTACATTTGTCCTCTGCTGCATAGCACTGTTCACAGATGTAAAGATAGAGGCAACATCCAGTTTGCTAGTGGTTATCGTGCTCATCACAAGATGAATGACCTCAGGGTGCACCAAAGAACAATTCAGTTAGACATTAAGAAAAAATTTCTTTGTTGCAAGGGGTGATCAAGAAGTGGAACAGGCAGAGTGGGGAAGTGATGGAGCCCCCATCCCTGGAATTGTTCACAAAACATCTCCCCATGTGGCACGTGGGGAGATGATTTAGGGATGAAGATGGGAGGGTTCACTGATTTTCTGATTTATTTTTTTTTTCTCCTTAACAACTTGATAGAGCTTTCCTATGATTCTAAGATAAACAGTATTCCTAAGGTATCACAAGATACTACCATGATACCTTGGCTTGGAAGAACAGATTAAGCAGACCTGCACAGTAATTCAATACATACATAGGTAATTGCAATGCAAATATCAACTGATTTTAACTTTCAAAAGAAAGTTTAATAGATTAAATGTCTGTTTGAGCATTAGTCCCTAAAAGAACTATTTTGCTTTGTTTTCAGCAGGCTGCAAGGCATTTCTTTTGGATTAGCTTCAAGGTTTTTTGCTGCTGATCTTGAGGCTTTTGAAATACTCAGAATGGAAAGTGTTTAAGTAGCTTAAAGAGGGGTAAGAGGGAATAAGATAGTATGAGGCTTATGAAACATTTCAGATTTTGAAACTTAAGTTTGGAGATTCTGGAAGTCTCGTCAGGGGAAGGGAGAAACTGTTGTAGTCATAGTTAACAAAGCAAAATTTCTGACTCTTCTTGTTAATGAGGTACTATTATGTTCCTCAATCATTTAGAAGTAGTGCTTTTCTAAAGGTAAATAAGAAATTATAATTTCCGGGTCTGTTGTTTACTTATTAAGTAATCTTACATAAGTTTTCATAAATAAAAAAACAGTAAATTGCCTTGACTTCTTCTCTATATTAATTTAAAAATAAATATTGTATGGATAAAGAGGAAGAAAAGCCTGAATTAATGTTCTTGCATATGTGTCTTGATCATCAGTTTATTGCATAAAACATGACTGCAGCTTCCACCTCTTGTGTTTCTGTTCAAAAGTGTCTGGAGTTTTGTTATTGGCTTGTTGTGGTTTTTAGTTACAAGCCATATAAATTGATAATCCCTATGAATTACAAGAAATGTTACAGATTTTTATGCTTAAATAAGAAAATTAATGGTTGGGTGAGCTGACCGATTTTTACTTATCATGCTTGCCAACATACAAAGATCCAGTCTTTGAAATAATTAATTATATTTACTTTAAAAATTTGAAATATATAGAGTAAATATCAAATTTTGTTTGTGGGAACAAATACAAATTCAAAAATTATAAACAGATTACAACACATGAAGAATAATTATTCAAGATAAGTAAATAAGAACATGAAAGACATGATAGAAGGTTTCAGTAGCTGAGAAGTTTATTAGGGTGAAATGTTTAATGCCATGTAAATGTTTCATACTTGATAATTATTTTTAAAATGTTACTGTTGCATTCCTTTAACTTCTGTAATATTTGTGATGTTTTTTCAAGTTATAGTTCTGTTTGGTTTTATTTCTTAAATGATTTTTTTTGTCATTACATTAATTCATGTCTAATTTTGAATTTGCCCTGTAAAAATAACTGCATTTCCCAAAATACCAGCAGACTCAGATTTTCAAGCTTCAGTGAAGAGCTTCTGTGAATTTAAAAACAGTAGACAACAGAGGATTCTTGAACATTGGACCCTGCTAGCTCATATTTGTAGGAATTGTTTGTAATTTTGCAAACTACACATTATGCAAAACGTATGGCATCCAACTTGAAATTGAAATTCCATTGTCAAATTAAAAAAAAAAATTATGCAGATGAAACTTTGTAGATTTATTTGCAATATATTAATAATTAGATTAGCTCTGTGTGCCTGCCTTCAATTTTTGTTGTTTCTTTCTCTCTTCATCTTCTTGTAAGACTGACAGTTTTTCTATAAAGTTCAGTGGATGCTTGGCTTACCATTGTCACTGAGTTAGTTATTAAAATCTTTGACTTGATTAACTGTTATTCTCTGAGGAGACAGGAATTGTTTGCCAATCTTATTTGGTTTTAGTTTTTGTAAATCAATTTCTAGAGTTATAACATTACCCTCAGCTAAATGAAATACAAATAATGTATTTTCCTTTTTTTTTATTTTCTTTTCTTGAAGCCGATCAACAACTTATCCTTACACAGAAACCCAGATGTACAGTCAAAACACTGGGGGAAATTATTTTGATACTCAAGGAAGTTCTGCACAGGTGACAACAGTGGTCTCGTCTCATAGCATGGTGGGCACTGGAGGGATTCAGATGGGCGTAACAGGAGGACAACTCATTAGCAGCTCAGGAGGGACCTATCTGATTGGCAATTCAATGGAAAATTCTGGTCATTCAGTGACTCACACAACGCGGGCCTCCCCAGCGACAGTAAGTATTTCAGACTGATGCAAAACCTTTGAGACTAGTCTCTTAGTCACTCAGATATTCTTGCAGACTGACATAGTTTTTGTGACAGAATACATTGCGGTATTATGTTGTCAGAATAAGGACTACATAGTACTTTTTGTAAAAGAAGCACTATATATGTATAAGATACAGGATTAAGAATACTGTGAAAACTTAATCATGAAGGCATACCTTTCCCTTGACAGCTTGTGAATAATTACATTTTGTATATTAAATTTAAACATTTTGTAATTTTTCTGAAAACGTGTGAAGAATACAGTGTTGTTGAGTGTAACTGTTAGATGGAAATGTTAAATAACGTAAGTTATAGATCAATATTTCTGACTTCCCTGAATTTAATCAGTTTGTTTGCCTGATATTAGTATAGTTTTGGTAGCTTATTTAAAAAAATTTCCAGTTGTTCAGAATACCAAGGTAATGTGTTCTAACACTTCATTCTTACTTATCTGTGGTCAGTCTCTAAATTGTGTTCAGATTAAAAGCTCTTTTGAGAATGTCTGACAGTGTTGTGGGAAGATTCATACTGATGCATACTGTTACAACTATGGTATAGAATATTGTGGATACATAAACATGAGCATGGAGAACTTAACCTAAGAACTTACTCAATCAGCCTTTATTTCAGTTAGGAGAATGGGTTTATACTACTCTTACCTTTGCTGCCCTAAGGAGTACTTTTACCTCATGCTTCTGAGTATTCTGGTCTGCACGCAGAGATTTGGAAATAATGGGGAAGAGAATTGTGAAACATAGGGTAGCTGCAGTTTAAAAATATAGAAAAGAGATAAAGCATCAGTAATAATACAGATTCACCAGTATTCAAAAAGGCAATAAAGTTAGGGGACTTAATTTTTAGGAACTAATGTAAAAGCATTGGATAATTTAGATGATCTGAAAATTCTCTTCAATTTGAATCTTAAGGTGATTGGTATGAATAAATACAATTTTTGGTACCAAGCAGGAAATTATTACTTTATCCAAAAAACCCATGCAGTATTATTTCCGGATAACAAAAACTGTGAAGAGTCATAATTCATGAATAGTATAACTATCCCACCTGAACATAGGGGGATCTTTCATAGTAATGGAGAATCTTATACTTGAGTTATAAAAAAGAGTATATTTTAACATTTGCCTGTATTTTGCATGACTTAATAGAAGAACAGTGTTTCTTAAAAAAGTGTCATTCCTCTTTCAGATTTCAGATGCTTAACTGACTGTGAAAACAATTGAGGCTTAAATGTATCCAGTAAACACAAATGAAGAGTAGTAGAGTTACTTTGAAGTTGAAAATCCTAGAATTATTTGAATGTCAGAACTCCATACTATATTTTGCAAATTAAAACTGGTTTGATTTTTTTTCAAAAATTAAAAGTAGAATTTGCCAACCTTGAATGGAAACTAAAGTTCATGGCTTCAGCAGCATTTTTCTCTTTCCCAGTTTGTCAGTAAAATAGCCTGTTTTAATTGCTCAGAATAAATTCTATACTGCTATATCAACTCACTGTTAAGAATAGGAGAAAATACTGCTAATTAAACAACAATTACTAAATTGCATTTTTGCACTAAAATAATTTCCTCTATTTTTTAGTGTGTTATTTCTTCTTTATACTATAGTTCTTAAGAATGATACATTAGAGTACATCAGAAGTACTTTTTTTGCTAAGGAAGGGGGGCATAACATGATTTTAGATAATAATTTTAGGCTAGGTGTGTTTCAGCTGAAACATAGAAGAATTAATTGAAACACTTAAGGTTCAGTTTAAGCTCAGTTTAAGCGCAGTTTAAGCTTGAAAGCACCACATCTCTTTTAATTTTACTAGGTGGCATAACTAAACTGAGTTAAATAGAGCAATATAATACTTTAATTGGATTGCACCTTTGATAGGTAGAGCTTGTTTCAGTTGTGATCCTCATTTGATCTTTACCATCATAACTTTTTTCATTCTTGTGCAGAGAATATATTGGAGTGATCTAAATAGCCTGTATTCAGACTGTTTTGCTAGAATAATATGCAGAAATTTTTTTCCCAGTTTTGAATTAGTTTGGAGAATTTTCATACAGAGAAAAAGGATATAAAAATTAGTAAAAATTTATTTATTAATATATGTGGTCATCACAAGTTCTCTTTATTTTGCCATAGAGGTACTAGTTCTGTTTACTCTTTTCAGCTGATAACTTCACTTGTTTTGTCATTTATCACCCTCACTGATCAAATCATTATATTATGTAATAAGCAAATTATTGTATGAATGGTGTTAACTCTTTCTGATACATTTAGTTTAAGTTAAAAGAAATAAAGAAACAGGAGTTTCTGGTTAAAAGTCAAATATATAAAATAGACAACTTTTATTAACTATATTTTAGATAAATTAAATTTAAAATTACTCTTCAGCAGGTAAGCAATTTTTTAATGCAGAATTCAATAAAAGATAGACTTTTAAACTTAATTTTATTTTCACTTTTTTATTTATTGTTTAATGTAATTCTGAGTTCTGCTTCAGAATTTCAATAAAGAGCTAATATTTTGGTTGTAATATTTAATTTGTTTTAATTTTCTGTCAAATATTCATACAAGAAAGCAGTCCTTATTAAGCAACAGCATGCAGTAGCACTGCTTTTATAGCCAAAATATCAAAACTTATGCTCTCTCAAAACTATTCCAACATATATACAGTAAAGGTTTATGTTGGTATGCATGAATAACTTTTGTTAGCTTTTTCTTTTTTCTTTTCCATTGATTTCACTGCTTCTTTCCATTTTATCCTTTGCTGGCCTATTAAACTACTATCTCTACATACTGAAAAGGTTGGGGTTTTTTTTGACAAAACCAGAAAAGAATTCAGAATTTAAGAACTTCTATATAAGATGCTCAGTAGATAAGCAGATTTCCAAAATTATCATTTCCATGTGAGTATGTTTGTGGATTATTCAAGAACATGTGTGATTGCATTGAAGAAGAACTGATTTAGCCTAGCTGGATGTCTGTTTGAAACAAATTTGCATGTTGAAACCTGTAGGAAGGGGTCATGTGTTTGGTTTACTGACAGCTGTCATTAAATAAGGAACCACTACATTTAAGGGACTCTCCAAAAAATTGGATTGATTGCCATGTTAATGAAATATAAATCATCTTCCATTTTTTCCCGATGTGTAAACACCTAAGGATTGTTCTTGTGATGAAAAAAGGTAATCTAATTACCGTATTTCATAATATCATGGGATTAAAAAATTCATACAGTTTCTAGTAATAAGTATGTTGTTGTGCTTGTCAGTCAGTGAGAGGCTCCCATCTATTAGTCTTGTTTTCTAACAAGTTTTATGACTGATCCTCAATTTACAGTTGTCATTCAGCAGTCATCACCAACCATAGGAGGTCTCCACTCATGCTGTTATAGAAATTCATCCTATTTCAGTGCAAATCTAAATCTGCATGAAAATAAAATCAAAATGTATGTGTATGTAATGTATCCCCACAGACTATTAGTTCTGCTAGTAAACACAGCATGCAAAGGAATAACTTTAAAGGAAGGATAATACCTGCTGAAAATATATTTTAGTTATTGGAGAGAAAACAACAAGATGTAAGAAGGCCCCATACAAATACCATATCCTGATAATACAATTCTAGTGGATGTATTATAACTATTTCAGAAAAACTAGCACCTCTTACATAAGGGCATAAAGTTTTATAATTTGGATTTGAGTTGAGATTTTCTTTATTAATTTCCTTCTTGGTACAGGAGCTTTTTCCTCCTCCATTTCTTAACTTTTCTGGTAATTTTGATGTAGCTAAATCCATTTTAGCATAAAATAAAACATTTTTGATCAAATCAAAGATCCACAGACTTTTATGCAAAAAGGATTATTAGATCATTTTGACTGACATCATATACAGGCAAGATATTTACTTATAATTTCTGCAATGGAGTACAGTGGCTTCTTTTGTGAAAAAAAAGAGTATCAGGTGGATCTTGTGCCTTGATAAATCTCCTGCTTTGGTTTCCACTTCAGGCTATAGAGCATAATGGCTTCTCCCCCTCTCTTCCAGATGTTTCAGCATAGCAATGTCACCAAAATAATTTATGTATTTCTATGTCCCTTTGAGTACCTTGCTGCTACACTGTAAATTCTTGCATTAAGACTATGCGATCTTCACAAGACGAGGAATGTGGGGGGAAGGGAGAATGATTGCTACTAAGGTCAGCCATCTACCCCAACTAGATGCTGGCTTCATCTGTCTATGCTCCTTGCTTCTCCTCTGATACGGCCTGGCCTCATTGGCTTTTAGTGTGTCTTCTCCATAAAAGCCCTGTAGCAATTATAGTGTTTCCAATTTTGGCAGTTTAATGTTTATTTCTGGTATTTATCAAAAATCAAGTTGTTGGAAACTTGGTTTATTCCAATGCAGTATTCCAGTTTCTCATTTTAAAAGATTGCAAGAAACACAATTTTTTTTTATCATAAGATATCAAAAATAGGTATCTTTCAATCCATGGGAAGAATTTGTGTTAATTCTTTTTGTTTTAAAAGGCATAATAAACTGGATGCCAGGAGACTTGCCATGATGATGTTCTCAAAACAGTCTGGTTATCAATGGCATAGATGTATCACCTTTCTGAAGGACTACAGGTTTCTGTGGTTTTGATTAAATAAACAATTGTCCTAGTATGGCCACCCTCTCTCTCTAAGGCCGTCATGCCATAAATGTTTTCAGATTTGATTTTAATAGTAATCTGAGTTGAATTTTCTTTTTGATTTCTCTGTTTTGGTTCTCTGGTGTGAATAACTCTGATGTATTTACATGTGTTTTTCAGTGTTAGGTGAAATGTATATATTTTAAAAGTCTTTATGACAAGCTTCACAACAGATTTTTATATGGGATTTTTTGGTTTGCTTCCCAAAGGTGGGGAAAATGACCACAGAGAAAAAGGTTTAGAATATGTTTAAAGATGTATGTAAGAGACATTAGGTATACAAATAACTGGATGATCTGGGGCAAAGATGGTATATTAGTCAGTTTGACCCTATGTTGGAGAACTTCTTGTTAAGAAGATAAATATAGAATCATAGATTGTTTAGGGTTGGAAGGGATATTAAAGATCATGTCACATGTCCTCTGCTGTGGACAGGGACACCTCCCTCTAGACAAGGTTGCTCAAGACCATATCCAGCCTTGCCTTGAGCAGCCCTAGGGATGGCAATTCCACAGCTTCTCTGGGCAGTCTGTTCCAGTGTCTCACCACCTCACAGTGAAGAATTTCTTCCTAATATCCAACCTTTGTTTCTCCCCTTTTAGTTTGTACCCATTACTCCTTGTCCTATCCCTGCAGTTCCTGACTAAGAGTCCCTCTCCCCCTCTCCACCTTCCCTGCAGGCCCCCTTCAGATCCTGGAAGTTGCTGTGAGGTCTCCACACAACCTTCTCTTCTCCAGGTGGAACAGGCACAACTTCTCTCAGTCTGTCCTCATAAGGAAATGCTCTAGTCCTCTTATTAACCTAATGCCCTTCTCTGGACTTGCTTCAACAGGTCCATGTTCCTCCTATGCTGGTACTCCAGAGCTGATGCAGTCCTGCTGGTGGAGTCTCAGCAGAGCAGAGGGGCAAAATCCCCTCCCTGGCCCTGCTTTCAGTACTGCTTTGGATGCAGCCCAGGTCATGTTTGGCCTTCTGGACTGTGAATGCACATTGCCAGCTGTTGTTGAGGTTTTCCTCAACCATGACCCCCAAATCTTTCTCTGCAGGGCTGCTCTCACACTTCTCCACCCAACCTGTAGCCTGAGATTGCCATGACCCAAGTGTAGGACCTTGCACTTCACATTATTGAATTTCATGAGATTTGCATCAGCCTGCTTGAATTGTGTCAAAGTCCCTTGGGACCTGGGCAGTAACATTACATTTGAAAATTTGTGAAGGAAAAGGTAATTGGATTTAACTCCAAGCATTTTTTTTTCCAGTCTGTGTCTGTGAGGTATGCTTTTTCTCCCAAACGACTCCATATGTTCTTTTATAGTCACTAGAGAACATGCTGTATTCATTAGTCAGGATGCATGCCTTATGTACCTGTAGACTACTGGTAGTGTGCATTTGCACCAGGTGTTTTGACCTGTGTCTGTTGTGTATATTAAATTTTCATATTTACAATTTAATCTGGGGAGTTTTTAGGAATAAAAAAAGCCCTTCTAAGTTTTTTAAGGTTTATCAACATTCTTTTAAGGTCAGCTTTATGTAAAATACTGTACTAATTTTACACCTTTTCTTTTTCTTCTTCTTTTTCTGCATATTTACATTACTTTCATTCCACAGTCTTAAAGAAGTATCTTTCTGTCTGTTTTCATAGTACTGTTTCAATATTTTGAGCAAAATTTCACAGAATCTGTTTGCAGGTGTTGCTACAGGTTTTTCTATTGACAGGAGTGCAGATCTTTTAGATTTAAGTCTCCCAGCTGTACGGGCTAGATTGGGGATCTTCTCACATGGTCAATATAATTTAATTTTTGAGCTTGTTTCTTGTGAGCAAGCTTGTCTGCCTAACACAACCCTCTGGCACAGGTTTCAGAAAACAATATGACATGCATGAATACTCTGTCCTGAAATAGTAATGAAAGCCAACATGAACCATGCATGTTTGTGGCATCTTAAAAGGCTGAAATTGTCGCATTTTGAAAAGGCCTGTGTCCATTTATCCTGTATTTTCAAATTCCTTCTGCCTTATTTAAGTACGCACAATTGCCACAAGTACCCAGGACTTAGCCAACTGTACCACTATATCAGTCTTGCTTGTATACATATGATGAATTAGTAATTCCTTCATAATGGAGCATTGTGATGATAGCTGCTTTAGAATTTCACTTCCTTTAAAGCCTGAAAGGGTGAACCTTTGGAAGTGGATAAAGGGCATTGTGAGTGAGAGGAGCCTGTGGAAAAAGACACAGTAGCTATCTCTTTTCAATAGGTTGCAACAATATATTGAATACTAAGATGCCACCTGCCCGCCCTGCTGCTGGTGGAGGGTGGTTTGCAAATGCAAACAGAAACGAAAAAATAATTGTAGGCTGCCTAGATTATTCACTAAACCACAGGAGTTCGATTTCTGCACATTGTTGGGTTTTTTTTTAAATTCCTCAGAGCAACTTACGATAACATTTTGTACTAATTGTTAAATTGTTAGTTGATCATGGAAATTGTTAGTTGAATCATATGGAAAAGCGCTATTTCTTTCTTTTTCCTAAGAGGAAGGGAGTTTTTTGCTAAGTGGGTTTGGTGTAGTTGTTTGTTATGTCTGTGCTATATGCATCTTAGACTATTATGTGTCATTTGTTTATCTAGTAATGCGTTAATGAATACTGAGCCATAACCTAGCAAAAACAGTCAATAACTTCCAAATCAGTAGATCATTTAAGGATTACATTGTAGACGCACATACTGGGATCAAACTGCTGAACCCCAGGAGAATATCCTTATTCCTTAATGATTGTGTCTGAATATAAGGCAGTGCTTTACCTCACTAACAAAGTAAATTGAAGAAATTCACAATCATAGTTTCCTCATCTGTAATGCTCTTAATTTAGTGACTGCCTATGTTTGTAGCTGTACAAACTGATTAGTGTTCCTACATGTAGTGTAGCATTTAACATGGTTTCGTTGGAATTGCAGTGGGAGTGATAGTGTACATTTCAGTTATCAGAACTTTTAAATAAATGTTTTTAGTTTATTAAGACAAGGGTGTATGACTGATCACATATTCAAATAAGTGGAATTTTTCTTATTTAACATATCAGATAAATATCTAGGAAGTTGTGCCTGGAATCTCTCACAGCTTATTAAAAATGGAAGGGTATCAGTCTTCCTTTTGCATTTACACATCATCTGTACACAAAATATTATAATAATACACTCTGTATTACCTCTGTAGTTATTCTGTGTTAGTGCTTAAGTGCTATTTGAATAGAGACGTAATGTTCAGTTTTTTACAGCCTAAATAAAAGTCCCTGGCCAGAACTTAGAACCTAAAAGCTTGAAGGAACAGATCCTTCATTTAAGGAACATGCCCTTCGCTTAAGGAATTTTTGGGTAGCTTTTCTTTCCTGTACATGGGTGTCACACAGAGCCTCCTGAAAACCCAAACCCTTGGAATAGCAGAGGAGAAGAAAATAAAGTATTTCAGCTGTGAGGGACTTACAAGAATAATTTAGCCCAACTGCTTCACTTCATGGCTGACCCAAAGGTAAAGCAGGCTCTTAAGGGCTCTGTCCAAATGCCCCTTACACAGTGATAGGCTCAGGACATTGTCTCTATAAAGAAATGCTTCCTAACAGTGAGTCTGAACCTCCCCTCTTGCTGCTTTGAACCATTCCCACATATCCTGTCACTGGATCCCAGGGAGAAGAGATCAGCACCTCCCTCTCCACTTCCCTGCCTCAGGAAGCTGTAGAGAGCAAGGAGGTTGCCCCTCAGCCTGCTTTTCTCCAGACTAGACAAGCCCTATGCCCTTAGCAGCTCCTCACAGGCCATGGTGTCCAGTCCTTCCACCTGACACCTTCTTGCCTTTCTCCAGACACCTTCAAGGACCTTCCCATGGTTCTGAAATGGTGGAGCCCAGAGCTGCACCCAGCACTCGAAGGGAGGCTCTGCCCTAACACTGGACACAGAGGGATGGTCACCTCTTTAGGTGCCAAGGTTGCTGCACTCAGGCTGGGGTTTGCTGCACCCAGGATGGCATTTGCTGCACCCCGGCTGGGGTTTGCTGCAGCCAGGATGGCATTTGCTGCAGCCAGGATGGGGTTTGCTGCACTCAGGATGGGGTTTGCTGCAGCCAGAATGGGGTTTGCTGCACCTGGATGGGGTTTGCTGCCCCCAGGATGGGGTTTGCTGCCCCCAGGATGGGGTTTGCTGCACTCAGGATGGGGTTTGCTGCACTCAGGATGGGGTTTGCTGCCCTCCTGGCTGCCAGGGCACACTGCTGGCTGCCACGGAACCTGCTGCCAACCAGCTCCCCCAGAGCCCTCTCTGCAACCCCAGAGCTGCCCCTCTCCATGTCTAACATTTCTCTAGCCCAGGTGCAGAATCTGGCATTTTGACTTGTCATTTTCATGTCACTGGTGATTGCCCAGTACTCCACTCTATCCAGATCCCTCCCGTCTCTCTGCAAGGGCTTTTGTCCCTCAGGAGAGTCAACAGCACCTCCCAGTTTGATAACATCAGCAAACTTACTAATGGCATTCAACTCCTTGTCCAGATCATTGTTAAAAATGAACAGAACTGGCCCTAGAAATGAGCCCTGTAGGGCACCAATAGAGTAAAACAAGAACCAGCCATAAGTTTTCAGAAAGGGCAAGTGAATAATTTAGTGTCTAAAAATCTGTCTTCAAATCAGTCATATTTTATGCTCAAAAATAGTTAAAGAAGTAATCATATAAAAATGGTGAACAAAATAGTAGTGAAAACAATTTCTCTTTAAGCTTGTCCTAGTAGAATATGTGGAGACTCATTTTAATATAGATCCCATTTCTGAGCTTGTTAAAGTAATTAACATGTTTTAGTGGTAACCAGTGTTGCTTGGCTTATATGATGCACTAAAAGTGAGCACAAATTCTGTGCCTTCAGTAGCCATAGTCATGAAATCTACTAAAAGAAACTCCAGCAACAAAAATCTCCCAAACGATGAAAAGCCCAACAGTTACCCCCAAAAACCATGGGATCAATATGGCAGTGAGGAGTCAGTGTCATCTGTAATGCCACTTTTCAACTGAAATTACTAGAGATGCTAATTTTTTTAGCAGATTGGTTCCTTGAACAAGGACCACAAGTTGCAGTAACAAAATGAGAGTAGGGCAGTAGTGGGAATGAGCAGCAGGAAGTGTAACCCTGGTGTACAGTACTGCTGTGGATTAAGCACTGTGGTACATGTGACCTAACATTCAGATTTAGGATTGAAATGTCTGTACACTCTCAATTGTTTGATTGTTGTATTTTTTTAGGAAGGGAAACTCTCTGGCTACAGTATATAGTGAACTGACCTTATGATGATCTTTTGAGCTTGTAGTTTTCTTCTTGAAGCATGCTTTTAAAAGCCAATCTTTCCTGTGTGATTGAATACTTTGACCTCATGGTATTTTCCACTGAAGCAAGTCAGATTGTTAAAAGAAGGAATATTATTGCCAAGCAAGAATGTTTTCTTACATAGTAATTGTATATATTTAATAATGTACCTTTTTTAAAGACTTGCAAAGCTAATATTACACGATTAAAAGAAATTACTCCTCACAGCTAATATATTAAAATATTGTCAATTGCCCTGGAAAAAAAGGAGAAACTAGTTTTACAGGTAGATTCAAATATCAGCTATAGCAGTTTTCCATTTCTACAGAGAGTAAATTCAGCCAATATTGATAAATTATGTCATTAAAATGATAATTAGTACTGTGGTATTTGAAGTACGATAGACAGGGCTCATTAAAAGTGTTTACAGAGATAATTATAAATATTTTTTTAAAAGTTTAAGTGGTGGTTCCATTGCTTTCATTTTGGCCATTTATTGTAGCTAATAATTGTGTGCCTTTTCTTACTGTGCATTCCATTGTCTCTGTCATTTTCATTGTTGGTTTTTGCTCTTCTGGCCCCCCAGATAAATTACACTTAGGTTTTTTTCTTTAATGTTGTTGCCAAACCAATCAAAATCAAAATATCCATTGTTATTTAAAAGGAAAAGAAAGAAAATGGATGTAAGAATAACCATACATTTGCATTTTAAAAAAATCTACTTTGTATTTTAGTTATACTGTGTTTTCTTTTCCTTTTTAAAAGCAAAATTATTGTGAACAAATCTGCTTTTCCAAAGGCTGGATCCTGCAGTCTGTGTAACTCCTGACTTTCCATTTACTTTGGCAGCTGGGGATCTTCAAAGGGTACTGGCAGGAGTAAGGGTTGATGTCCTGTCCCAGTGAAGCTAATGGTGTAAAGCCTATTGAATTACTTTGGTTTGGGATTTGATTCTGTGATTTCAGATAGTTAAAGTTTTGTTTCTAATACAATTCTTATTGCAAGCTCTGCATGTTTCTTCCTTGTATAGTTGAAGGGAAAACATATGGAGGCCTTCCAGAAAATCGTTTAGGGATTTTTATTTTTTTTCTTTAGTGATTATGTTTTTGTTCAGTCTGGGTTATTTTTATTTCAATGCAGCTCACCAGTAATTCTACTTCTTTGAGCTCATTCTGAGCAGCTTGGAAGGTAAAATGAACTTTGAGACTGTGATCCTGCAGTATACATGTTAGCAAAATTGGATATGTTCAAGGACTTTCTGACCTCATTGAGGAGGCTTGTGTTCACTGGGACTCTAGAATGAGGCCTTTTAATAAAATATTTGCCCTAGCCAGGAATAAAGCAGGCATTTCTGTTGATCTGTAAGGAATCTGTCAAAACTTCTCTGATCAGGCTTTTTTACTATCCCATCTTGAGTCCTTTTTTTAATGACATCTATTATCAGATTGAAATGGCGATTGAGACACTGCAAAAGTCTGATGGTCTGTCCACTCACAGAAGCTCTCTTCTCAACAGCCATGTAAGTTGTCTCTTCTTCACATACACTCTCTCTTGCTTGTTCTGCATGCTTAGCCTGCCTCTAAATGTTTGTTTTATTTTATTATTACTTTTTGCTCTTAATCTTCCCATCTTAGTTGCTTGTAATCTTCTACTACACCTCCCATGGCTTTATTTTGTCAGATTAAATGTCTTTATGGTATATTGCAGAGTGTTACCTGTTTCCTATGCTGTACACATGTGTTAGGATGAGTTAACACATTTGACTGTTTTGCGGGTTACAGTGTAAATGTCATGCTAAGGTTCAATTAATTCTAAATTAGCTGGCTTTTGGCATTTTAAATACAATTGTCTGCATCATAAGAACTGTGTACCATATACTAATTTTGTGGCATGTGAAGAGGAAGAGAAGAAACAAACAGCACACCTAAATAATATATTTAGGTTGTTCCTAGGTGTTTCTTCATTTATTCTGACTAGTGAGTTTATTTTGAAATTACTCATTTAAGAATCCTAAGGATCCATCTGATGACCTGGTAAAAATGGAAAGCAGTGCCTTAATTTGAAGTACACAGAAAATGTCTTATTCATCTGCCTTTTACTTTGTTCTCACCCTGCAAGTCTTATGGTTAAGAAGTTTTCAAAGACAAAGCTAAAAGATATTTGGGGAAAACATGATCTCCAAATATAGTGAAAAGCTCATTATATATAACTCATTATATATAACTTTAAAATAAAGGAAAAAGACCAAGTTAATTTTAAACTTATTATATAAATAATATTATTACTTTGTAAGTTTTTAGTCTTCTGAAATGTTTTTTTTCTGTTGGTTCTTATGGTTTGAATTTTGTATTTTTGCCATGTTGATTGGTTTGTATTCGTATTACTTTTTTTTCCTTCTCAGCTTTGCTTATTATATAAATTCAAATACCATTATTGCTTTACAGAAGAAATTGAAATTTAGTTTGCAGTCTGAATGTAGAATATGATGGTAGAGATTGTCCTTTGGTAATCAAATTAAAAATGTATACTTTAGAAGGTTTGGGTTTGAATTTGGAATTTTTTTTCCTGTAGGGGTCTGGTTTTGTTTAAGTTAAAATCAAAATGTTTTCTGGAGAATTTAGGCAAACTTTTTTCTTAAATCTAAAATTTAAAGAGGAAAACTGTATTATAAAAAGTTACAGGAAATTATATACAGAAAGAAAACTTAAATTCCACCTTGTGTGCTTACAAAATAATTATTCTGAAGATAAGGTAGTATCAAAATTATTATTTAAATAATAATAGCTATTTTTTGAGTAATAATATCAAAATCATTGTTTAAAAGTAATTTTTAACAGACTGTAACTTTTTCAGGAATGTTTTAGAACTGTCTAGAAAGACTTAAAACACCAGAACTATTCTAAGTTTGTGTTTAAACTGTTAGGAAGTGCACAGTCTTTGCATAAAACCAAGGAAGATTACAAGATAAGCTGCAGTGCCTCTGTAAGCTGTGTTTCACTCATTCCTAGTTCTAGGCACTGTTCACAGTGTCTTCCCAATAACAAGATTTGCACAGAAGATCGCAGGCTTTCCAGCTGTGAGGACTTACCATGGTATTTCTTGACTGTGAAAGCTTTGTGAAAAATACTGTGAGAGGGATGTATCTTTGACTCTGCGGGGAAAGAAAAATTTAAAACAACCCTTGTACACATTTTTACGGCAAAAAGTATTTCTTGCTTTTGGTCATTTTGAAAGAAATTTAAAATCTAGATCAAGCCTACAGGATGCTTTGTCTGTTTTGAAAGCAATGCTTATTGTCTTTAAACTCAAGGACAGTGTAAAGGAAGTTAAAGTGTAGATGTACACTTTGTCTCTTTAAACTTTTCTTGAAGTTACCTTCTAATGGTTTGGTTTGGCATTTATTAAAATAATTGACCTAACAGATTTTAAAATAGAATTTTAAATTGTGTTTTTAATTAACATATACACTTAGCAGGTGATAAATTCATTTGTGGAAAGATTTTCGTTTGGGATTTAAATTTTCACCCTTTGATACCTCAATGAGGTTTTGTAGGATTTTTTTTCCTCAATACATGAGTTCTCATTTTAAGGAGTTTGTCATTTCTCCTCTGTTTTCTTTTGTTTCTTGATGTATTTCTGCATGAGATCAACTTATTCAGCTAAGTGATAGTTGAGTGTTTTATAAGCATTGCAGATTAATTGAAATCACACTCAGTTTAACAGGTCTGGATCTGCAAATATTTCATACCTTTCCCCATCTTACCAGTTCATTATGGTCAGTACTACAAATTTATAAGCCACGACTCAAACCTGAACACTTTTAGAATTGTATTTCAGCTTGATTGGAAAATGTTTGGGTTCTTTAAAAAGTTGTTAACAATAATGTTGGGGTTCAATTTTCTCTTAAAATCATGAATTAACTGCACTTTTTCTTCCAGGCTATAATCTTATCAAGTAAGGATTTCAAGGATTTGCTACTAAGTAACTCCTTCCAAGAGCAAAAATTCTTGCATTGCACTTAACTTTTGATTTGGCTTTTTGTGTGTTGAATAATGCAAATTATGTTTGAAATAACATCTGTTAGAAATTCATATAATTAATGAAGTGCACTCAAAGTGATTAATAATAGATTAGAAACTGTCTGGAGGAAAATATCTTTAATGTTACATACAGAACTTAATTACAAAATAATTAATTTTTGTTTGTTAGTCTTTTGGGATTGACAGAGTTTTCCCCCAGGGAAAGCAAAAGTACTTCATGTTCTGTATTGTTCTGATTCAATTCTAGATTTAATAATATATGACAAATTTTATATACATGTATTAATAAAAATAGAGATGTAATAACAGATTTTCAATCTGGATAGGTTGCAACCACTGAACGTCAGAATTATCCTTGTTTGTAAGCCAAGACAGACTTACGTCAGATCACTAGTGAAATAAGTTTAATACATTCACACAAAACTCAAATATTAACAATTATACCTTTTCTTCAGCTATATTTCAAAATGGCAGATGCTCAGTTTGGAAGCACTTGTGAATGTTAGTACGTATAAAACAATGATAAGTGGTGATTAAATGTACTTCTTCATTTTCTTTATTTGAAATGCAGAATTGTCTACAAACCAAGCTAAAATATTTATGTCTTGGAAGCATTTGCATCTTATTTCTGTATTTTTTTTGAGGTTAGAAAATTCTAGGGATCCATGACAAGTACTGGGAAAAATAAGGAAAATGTTGACTTATCAAAAAACTGAAACAGTGAAATTTAATGTATTCTCAGACTATATTGGTTTTGCTATATTTTGTCATTTTCCTTTAATAATAAATCTAGGACTATTAAATTGTTCTTTTAACTTTTTTTGTATATTAGTAACAGCTAGAGGTGTTTCATGAGTGTGCTGTACTTAGAACATGCAGTGATGTTACATAATATTCTTTCATGTTTCTAATTACCTACCACAATTATATGAAAAGATTACTGTTTTTCCAAGAAACTCATTCTGTTTCTTTTGGAAGTCAAAGGCAAGCAGACTACAGCTGAAAGGGTTTGTATCCCTAATGATTCATAGATGTACCAATTATTTTCAATGTTACCTAGGTAGCTCTCTGATTTTATGCAGTAGCTTTTTTCTTATCTGTATCTTAATGTTTTTAATAACAGACAAAGAGAAACAGTATCATATTGCAGATTTACAAATACATTAATTACCTATTGTGTCCAAGGAGTTTGTTTTCTGCAATTTATGTGTATTACATTCATGATTCCTTTATTTCTTTGTGGTACTAACAATTTGTCTCCAAAGCATAGATACCTTTATTACATACTGATGTGTGGTACTGAATCAAAAATATTTTTAAAAAAGGGCACTTTCCTGTGGTCACAAGTGCAATGAATTCTGCTATTCCCTGGTAATTCTGAGGATATTAAAGCATTATTGTTTAACTAACATTTAAAGACACTCTGAGGAAGAAAGTAATTTTTTAGTAGACCTGAAGAGTGGTTCCAGCTGTCAGACATTAATGCTGTATGGCTATAATATTTTTAATAAAGTATATAATAGGGTTTTTTTTTTCTGTTTTGTATGTGATATAGCTTCAATGGCTTTTAGACAACTATGAAACTGCAGAAGGAGTGAGCCTTCCAAGAAGTACCCTTTATAACCATTACTTACGACACTGTCAGGAGCACAAGCTGGATCCAGTCAATGCTGCCTCCTTTGGAAAACTCATACGGTCAATCTTCATGGGACTACGGACCAGAAGACTTGGAACTAGGTTTGTGCAATTGAAATAATGAATTATAATAAAAAATAAAGGTCATAATTATGAATAAGAAGCTAGTCAACTAGGAAAAAGAATACATAAGACCTGCATTAAAATATTAGTGGTTTTCTGTCAGTTCTGTTTCTTCATGTTGAACAATTCTATGTTTTTTCAAGATGCTATTATAGTTTTATTTCTTCTGTTTTGGACAGTTTATGTGTTTATATTTTGGTAACTACACTTCAGATTTTTATCATTACAAATAAAACATAACTTTCCTTTTGGAAATCACTAAGAATACTGTTTGCCCATAACTAGGTAAATTGTATTTATTTGCTTTTTTTTTTCTTACTCAAGTGGAGTGCAAGTTAGTATGCTGATAATATTTGTTTGAGAGAGTGAATTAATCTCCCAAAGGCAGTAAAATTACGCTCATGTAAAACAGGTATGACAAGAGAGCCAGACCTGATTTGTGTATGTTGTTTTGCAGTCAATGTAAATTGTAAAGTAAATGTAATATAAATATGTAAAACTAGTATTACTGCTCTTTTAATTCTTGCTTTTCCATAAAGGGGGAACTCCAAATATCATTACTATGGGATTCGTGTCAAGCCAGACTCTCCTCTTAATCGACTACAAGAGGACATGCAATATATGGCCATGAGACAACAGCCCATGCAGCAGAAACAGAGGTAAAGCATGAAACACAACTATTCACACTATTTCTTTTTCATCAAGTCTTTTCCTTACATGGACAGGTTTGAATTCCTGTTCAGCTTTTTTGCTGTGAAAACAAAAGTGTGCTGAATACCCAGTTGATGTCAATGATGTCAGGCACCAGTCAAAGTGAAAGAATGTTTGCCTAGAAATTTTCATAAATTTTCAGAAAATAAATAATAATAAAATTACCTATAATATGAACGGATTCTTCTTAACTATATTGAATTCTTGTGGTAAGAGCTTTAATTTCAAACATTCCTGTTTCTTTTCATTGCTGTATCATTTTATGTTCACACTTCTTATCAGAGAACTTACTATTAAGTTGCTTGGAATTTATTTCATGTCCTGGTGAAGAATTAATATGACCGCAATGGTTTGACTTCAAGTACATGTAAGTATATTCCCTTAGTATCTGTTGTTCCTGAGGAGCCTGTGAAGACTCAGAAGTAGTTGAAAACTGGGCTATACTGGTGGTGAAAGAATGTGTGAATATGCGTATTAAAAACTATGTTAAAGAGAAAATTTTAGGGGAAAAATTGGAAATGAGTAAATTTCTTTGAAACTAATTTTGATTTGACTTGTGTTACTAGCCAGTCATATTACCCTAAAGTAAAATATGTTATTAGATGCATAATTTCATGACACTCAGATAGAAGTGCACCACATCAAGCAAGTCACCATTAGAACACCTACTCCTCCAAAAACATTCAGTTGAATGAACAGTTTGGTATAGTGTCCCAAGCATATTTTGTGTCCTTGTACACAACTGAGTTATGGAAAACCCAACTTCAAACTTTAACTTCAAACACAAAGATCATTTTGATCTGAAATGATTTTACTGTCATTTCCAGACAGTACAGATTATTTACAACACTAAATGGAAGCTCATGTAAGATATATGGTCTTAACTATATTTTGCTGAGCATAATACAGGAGCATGAGATGTCTCATAATAACATCATGTAGAAAATGCTTGTTACAAAAACCATGGCAGGATAATATAGTAAGGAATGATGGCAGGTATTTACAAAATCTCCCAGCAAGCTTATTTTACCCACTCAATCTCATTCATTTAGACATTTCATTCACTTGCATTCAAAATTACATTTGTGCACCAAAACATATGGTCTAACTAGAATTATTTCTGGGAAAATGATGCCAGTCAGCTAAACATTGTCACATCTCTTGTCTTCTTTGTGATTCACAAAGAAAAAGTGACTTTGGAATTTCATTATATAGCTGCTAGGACAGGACATTTCTTTTTGCATTATTTATGTTATTTGTATTATTTGCATTTTATTTAACACCACTGTATGTCTTACATATTTCCTTTATTTTCCTCACCTAAGTATGTTTGGCATCATTTTCTTAACTTTAGGTTAGTATGTTCCTTGACTATATCTGAACAAAATCACACATATGGCACCGTGTGCAGTTAGTGCACGCTTCTGTGCCCCATGTTTTGCACTTGCACATACGTACCTGCACCAACATGCACCCAGTTGAGGCTCAATTCACACCAAGCCTAAGATCTGCAGCAAGAATCTGTAGAGGTGTTGATGATGGGTGGGAACTGCAAGATACCATTGTGCACAATAGGTCGCTGTTACATAAAAACTACTGTGCTATAGAAGGCTTAGTATTTAACTTCAGTGTTTCATATATGATGGTATGTGTTTTTATCATTGTTATCCAAGTGTATTGAAAAATTCTAGCAGGATTTATTAAGAGAGAACTAAAAAACTGAATATTGTAATTTTCACGATTATGGTAATATTTCTCTTTTGTCAGCTTGTTAATATTTCTAGTGGTTTTTAGTGGTTCTTTTGTCTTTTAAATTAGTGGCAAATTGCAGACGATATACTTTGTTTCTGGGTAGTTATACCAATTCTACAATCTCTATCAGACACATCTAGTTGAATAAATACTTCTAGTTCTCTTCAGCAAAGGCTGTAGACTGAATGTATGCCTCTTTTTTCTTCATTCCTTTTCTTATTTTGGGAACCATAAACCTTTTGGATTTGCATAACTTCAGTATCCCAAAGTGCTAGTTTTTAAGTCTTCGTTATCATCAGACAGTATTGTTGTTTCTTCTTAAAAATAATGAAACTTTACCTTTGTATTATAAAATTATGTCAATCTCTGTGGAAAGGGAAGGATTTGATTCTTTTTGGTATAAATTTTCCGGTGTTACAATATACTGTTACTAAGCTAAATTCTACCAGAAATGGGAGTACTGCTGGAATATCACCTTTGTGAATTCTGTAATGCATTGTTAACACTCTGGCTTCCCTTAGTGGTTTTTACTTCTGTTTTTTACAAAGTAAGTAAGAATCTCTAAATTCTTTTGACACTTGTCCTGAAAATTTTATTTTGAGATGGAATAATCAAACTCAGTGTTTCATTTAGTAAACAGAAAGGATAATTTGTACTTTATATTTATGCAGGTATAAGCCTATGCAGAAAGTGGATGGAGTTGCAGATGGCTTCACAGGAAGTGGTCAACAGACAGGCACATCTGTTGAACAAACTGTAATTGCCCAAAGTCAACATCATCAACAGTTTCTAGGTACAAAAAGAGGTTTTATACTGCTATTTAAATAAGTAAGATGAATTTTTTTTTTCCAGTGACTATCAAGCCAGACAAGTAACATAGTTGCATCTGAAGTTATCATGCCCTCTCTAAAATCCTTATTCTCAACAGAACTGAAAGGCACTTAAATTACACGTTATGTAATTTAAGTTTTATGTAATATTTAATATGCATAATGTAAGTATAAAAGGAAAATTAGGAAAAACAGTGTGAGATATTCTTCATATTACATAAATATGAAGTTGTGTTGCATAATTATATTAAATGTGCATATTGAAAGTTGTTTCCTTCATGTGCATTACAGTGCATTTTACTTCATGAGAGTTGGCATAGGGGGATGGCATTGCACTACTATGCAGGTTAGCCACTTCTGGCTGTTTTGAAAGGGTGTTTTAGTGTTGTGAGTGGAAGTAGACAAATAGTTTCAACTGAAAACCTAAAGGTCAAGTTTAAAAATACCCAAACTGTAGATTTGTTGACCAGTTAAGCATGTATTCCAGTCATACAAGCAAATCATAATTTAGGTAATTGTTTATGTTAAAAGAATCCTTGGCTGTGCTGATAGAGTGTGCTATTAATGTAGGCTTATTTGGCTTGGATTGCCAAAATTCTTTGGCTTGATTTTGCTATTACTAAAACCATTTGGAGCATAAGGGTAGCATTAAAATGTTTGTAATCTTCTTTTCCAGGTACCTTTCAGTTCAGTATTTATATCTTACCAGCTCGTCTCTCAGAAACATTTGTGGCAAATAGTAAAAGCACACATTGGCTCGTAAAAGTCTAGTAAATGTCAAGTAAAAATGTATATTGAGTTTATTAAGCCCCATCACACCTGGCTGCATGAAAGCTCTTCAGCTGAGCAACAAAAGAATTATTCAACGATTAGACTCTCCTGCACTGACTCGACAGATTTCCTTTGTAATAGTCTGAAAAAGCATGTGTTAGGTTCTCCATATAGGTATACTATGTAAACAATAGCATTTTAATCTATACTAGTATAATTTTGTATTTTTTTTTTTACTAAAAATTATTATTGTATTTAGTATTTTGGCATACAACGGGTATTAAGTAATTTCCCCTTTGGCTATTATGAACTTTTGGAATTTATTTCTTTGTATAATCCTTAAATTTTTTTTTTAACTATACTGTAACTGGCACCTCTTTCATTATGTTGTCATGACAACAGATGCATCTCGAGTACTGCCAGAGTTTGGAGAAGTTGAAATATCTTCTCTGCCAGATGGTACTACCTTTGAGGACATCAAATCACTACAGAGTCTTTATCGAGAGCACTGTGAGGTATTTCCTATAAACCATTTATTTTCAAAAGTTCACGACTTTCATTTAAGGCCAGTACAGGAGAATAGTGCCAAATATATTGAAGCCGTTATAGTGGCATGTGACTTTCCCCACAATATTTTACTTATCTCAATGAAAAGGAGAGCAAAAAGGGTGAATGATCACCTTTGCAGGGGAAAGAGTAATATGTCATAAATACTGCAAATGAGATGTTGTTACATGTATGTTTTTCAGAATGTTAGACTTTTGATTGCGTATGGAGATATTTGGTTTAGTCAATAGCAAATGTAAATCAGGTTAGGTTATAATTTTATTTTCTTTTACATCAAAAGCAGTAACATTTTTCTTATATCAAAGAAACATTAAGACATTTAAACCACATTTGATACTGAAAAATATGTCTTTTTAAATTATTTTTGAAGGTGCTTCCAACTTTTAAGGCATTATGAAAAGGAGTAACATGTCAGGTTTACTTTTCTATTTGCAGTAGCAGTAAATATTTTCTGTGCCAAAACTCCTCTAATATGTTTACATAAGCCATACTAGTTTCCAGAGGCTTCCATGCAAGCCTTATGTAAGTCTCTGTGCACAACAGTTTATAGTGCTGGATAATTTATGGGTATCAAAGATAATAAAACAGATACCATTTATATCTTGAGAAATATACAGTTTGCCTTGATTCCACTCTGTGATGAAGGAAAAGAGCTGTAGATCTAGTTGGAGTTGGGAGTGGAGGGATTCTGGGTAAAAGACAATATCTAATGTTTCATTTCTTCAGGCAATACTGGATGTGGTTGTTAATCTTCAATTCAGCCTGATAGAAAAATTGTGGCAAACTTTCTGGCGCTATTCTCCTTCTGCTCCACCTGATGGCACTCCTGTTAATGAACCAAGGTCAGTAAATGTTTCTCTTTGTTTAAGGTGTCTCATGATAATGTAAGTGTGAAATTTTAAAAATCCTATTAGTTTTAACATAGTAATTTTTTGTCCTATGATTATTTTCGAAATTAGATTTATGCTGTCTGGCAGTTTTGTATAGTCTGGGTGTATGCCAAAGGTCAGTCTTGAAACAGTTGTGTCATCCATGTCCATTTTGCATGGACAACTAGAGTGAAGTTGTCTTTTCCCAATAGTCAATCCACTTCTTCTAAGCCAAAAAGATCATGCATACGTCTGCACTATTTATGAGCTGTAGGAGAAGTATGGAGACATTTTTAAATCCATTTTTAAATTCATTTCCATGTGAGACAACATGTAAATAAGTTATATTGAGTGCAACTGAGACATTTATGACGCCTATATAAAAAAGTACATTTTAACACCCAGGTTTTTACCCGCTGTAAATCATGGAATCATAGAAACTTTAGGTCAGAAAAGTCAATTTCAACTGTTAACCTAGCACTGCCATGTTAGCTGCTAAGCCAAGCCCCTAGGTACCATAAATGCATTATCATTTATTAATTTGCTACATTTTTTTAACACCAGCAATCTGAGTGAAATAGAAAGTCGACTTCCTAAAGCAAAGCTGATTACTCTGTGCAAGAATGAGTCTATTCTGAAATGGATGTGTAACTGTGACCATGTGATGTACCAGGCTTTGGTGGAGATTCTCATTCCTGACGTCCTTAGACCTATTCCTAGTAAGTTCAACATCTGAAACATTTTGTAAAGATTTTTCTGCAAGCATGTATATGATGGAAGTGTACTTGTGCCTCACAGGGCAGCTTAAAAAAAAGTTAGAAAGTTACAAAATACTGTATAATTTATCCCTAGTTTTGTTGTGCAAGGAGTTGTGCTGGGAAATGCCTATGTCACATATTAATCTTTGATTAGTCTGGAAGAGAACTGTGGTCTTTGTGGTTCCATCAATTCTAATAACTGTTAAGGCAATGAAAAATTCCTACTCCAATTTATTATTCTAATCTGCTGTTTTCCTGTCATACATCCTGCATGAAATAGTGAGTGATTGTCCAGTCATATCACCATTACCAGGAGTAAAGTTTTCTTTTCAAATTTAATTTTTCTAGAATCTGTCATTGCTCTAGCAATGTATTTTTATGGCTGTCTTTGGTAGAAAACAAATTTATGTGAAGAAAGTTGAACTCCTTCATGAAGTAATTATTATCTCACAAATACTGTCCTAAATGTTATACTGAAATCATGTTAATTACTAAAACCCTCATAATTCCTATGTATTATCTTCTTCCAATGAAAAAACCCTGGTATTTACTTTGAAAAGTTGGATTGATTTTTTTTTTTTTTTTTTTAAATTAGAGCTGTAAGTAGTTTTGCAGGTAACAAAGCTATATTGTCACGCTGTGAACACCTCCTCTGCTATAGTGAGTCCAGCAGTAATAAGCATTCAGTACGAGTGTTTCATGGCAGTGCCTTGCAAAAAAGTTTTATTGACTTCTTGCTTGCCAGTGGAATAAAATCAAGTTTTAGCAAATTATGTATAATACCAAAAAAAATGAAACTGGAAATGTATAAAATACAAAGGTTTGCCATTTACAATGCACATTTTACCTTTTGTTTAAGGAACGAGTAGGTTCTTGGTAGCAATTGACATAATTTGTGCATCTTTATAGCAGAATAAAGGAAAAATGGTTTTGCAAATACGTGCAATTATTGACAGCTGTTACTTGTGTAAATTACTTTGCATTGGTTTATATTTAAGGTTTTACTTCTCTGATGACAATACCATTAGGTAGGATTTTAGAGTAATATAGTGTATCACAAACAATTAGTTAATAATAAAAACTCTCAAAAATTTAATTTAACATTTAATAGGTTGAATGATAACTCTCACTTGCAAAAGCAAGTTAATTTCTGAATTAAAAGGTGGTGCAGACAGGTTTTCATTAAACTTGATCCTTTCCTTTTCAGTTGCTTTTCCTGTAAAGCCTGGCAGTCTCTAGAGAGGTGTTTAAATGACAGCATGCGGTCTTCCTGCCTTGCTTTGTAAGACACATTGGGCATTGCCAGTACAGGATTTCAAGAAAATTGGCAAAATCAATTAATATCAATAACTAGATGCATTGTGCCCTTTTCATGCTATTTCTTTCTGTCTAGAATTACCAGTCATATTTGAATAATTGATACTTACTGTGTTTGACATTCCTGTTTTGGGGATGGTTATCAAACTGTTGGATTCAAACACATCATCTGATCCCAGGACTTTTCCCAAGAGACTCTTTGTGAACAGTCCAGTGGTTTTCTGCTCAGAATTGCACTCACTGAGCTACCTTTGGAAGACAGCTAACACATTTTCTTACTTTAGGACCTGCTAACTAAATGGCTTTTTTTAGCACCTTTCCTTTACTTGGTGGGCCATTCAAGTTTCTTCTTCACTGTTAAATGGTTAAAATCTTATGATTTTTTTAAACTCCTGCTTTTGAATAAAAGCATCTCCAGTCATTACAAGAGACTGAAATAATGGGTTAAGGTTGAATATAACAAAAATGCAGCTGTAAAGCAGACAAATTCATCATCCTCTGTGGGAAAATAGCAGTTTGTAGGAAAGTTTGGACTCTGTAGAGGTGCTGGGACTATCAATGCTTCATTAAAGGCATGTTTATGATTTTTTTTTTTAATAAATGGTAAGATAGCAGCAGTTGCTGCTCAAAATAGGGAAAAATATTAATTTGAAAGGGGCTTGAAGAAAGCATAATTTTTTCAAGTTTTTTCTTGTTGTTGTTGTTGTTTAGATCTTTAATGTTTTTTCTTTTAGACAAGTCCTATTGTTGATACATATTACTGGACTAGGAAAAAAAAGACTGTTGAGGAAAAAATGGTTTTACTTCTAACCTCTGTATTAAATAAATCAGCTGAAATATTTCACACCCACAGAATGAATGAAGAATTTCTGGGTATGAAACAACAAATTCAGTTTCCCAAGAAAGTGAAATGCTGTCCATTAGAGTAAGGAATAAAGACCATAATTATCTAGTGTCCCCTTATGTTTTAGAGTGGACATCTTGCATCTTCACATATGGCAGAATGGACAGTAACAATTTGCTTGTGAGTTAGTTTCCATGATAGGTGGAGAATTTATGCAAAATAAACTTCCATGCCATATTACACAATTCCAGACAGACAAAAAATTGAAGTACTGGAAAGACTGTAAAGCTCAGTTTTGTACAAGTCAAAAGGGTTTTAGTTCAGAAGTCAAGCTTTTTAGGTGCTTATGCAAATCAAACTTTCTATAACTGCCATTGCCACATCCTTTAGCGTGCGACTAGGAACACTTAATGATTTAGGCCATTTACTTTGCACCATGCTTATCATACAAAGATTCTTTGGAAGGGTTCAGATGAACTTAAAAGTTCAAGGATGTAGGTACTTATGGTTTTGGTAATGGCTACCTGTATAATTAGGGATATGAGAAAAATTCTGTATTTAATATATCTCCAAAGGTCATTAGAAATTCATGATGGTTCAATACAATTCTGATGCCTGATTAGCTACTTTAGCTATTTTATTTCTTCAGAACTTAGAATTCCTTTTATTTGATCCTTTTTCTTTCTAGTTAAAGGCCTTTCTTAAGGCCTGAGCTGCTTTTCCATATTTATTTTTAAAGGCGATCAGCCTTACAGTGATGCAAATAATTTTGTAACATATATATAAGTAAATAAAAAGGAGTCATGAGAACACACTCAAAGTGAAGAAGTGGTAATATTTTTCATAAATGTCTAAGTGCTATTCATACAGTATTTACATTATTACTTCCATCTTGTCTGGTAGGTAAGAAACTGTGAGTGAATACATAGTCAATTAGTAAGTGCACAGAAATAATTCACAAAGCAACACAAGTGAGCTAGGGGATTGACAGGGTTGAAGAAAAAGCCTGTTCTTCACATGTAAACCTTAAAGGAGAAAAACCCCTGACACCATAAGAGGGCTCAGCTAACAGATACTTTGTAAGATCAAATTGTGGTCAGCTAAGCATCCAAAGGTGTCGTGAGTTATAAGAATTACCAATATGGATTTTACTGCTTATGACTGCAACTTTGAAGATGTGAAAAAGATAACACAAAAAATACAGTTTCTCTTCTAGTAAATTTACATTTCTGGTAGGAAGCTTTATTTTAAAAAGGTATTATTAAAAAAAGGTATTACTTCCTTAGGTTTTTTCCTCTTCACTTTTGTAGTTGCATTCATTCTCCAGCAGTCTTCAGAAACCTTTAGTTTTTTCTTTTTTTTGCCTGCTTTTTGCAGCAGTTTGAGTGTAGTGCTGGTATGTCAATGTGTAAGGTTTAGGCAGGGGAAAGCTGCGTTTCTGTCACTCAGGAGATATGATTTTATTTTTTCCAGATACAGTTGCTGGGACAATACTTCCTGCCCTCCTCTTTTGAAAAATTAAAATTACTGGTATTAGTAATGCAAAGTACTATAGGGGCTTCTTCAGTGTCTCTCTAAATCTGTCAGCCATTCAGCAGTTCTGTGGATGCTATAGAAAAGAAAAAAAATGCACACAGATTTCACAGTCATTTGAATAATTTCACTTTCTGTCAGTGAAACACACTCCTATATCTTATTTATTGATGATATCCTTCAGGACTGCATGTGAACAGAATTTATTCTTTAAAACTGAATTAAGCAGCACTATGACATAGTTCAAGATTAATTTGGACTTATTTGAGGAAACGGCAGTATTCCTAAAAGTGGATTTTTCCCCAGACTTTTGCTTTTTGAACAAGGTGTCTAGGTAAAATGGAAAGCTGAAAATTTGTGATGGAAAATTCCACCACAACTGCTGCAATTAGTGCTGTTCTTGTATAGGAGTGCCCCAAGCAATACTGCTAAGTTACTAACTTCTTTGGAAGATTGTCTGGTGAAGAAGTCAGAACTGCTTATTAAACCAAAAGTAAAAATAATTATTACATTATATTATTAAGACATTATTGTGTAATCTTTATCTCAGTGAGGCATTTTGAACCTAGACTAGATTTGTCTAGTAAGTAAATGCAGCGGACTTGAAAGTTGGGTACAAGCATTGTACCCAAGTTGGTAGGGTTCAAAGTTGGGCATTTTGAACCAAAATGCCCAACTTTGAACTAGGTTCAAAGTTGGGCATTTTGAACCTAGACTAGATTTGTCTAGTAAGTAAATGCAGCGGACTTGAAAGTTGGTTCTGAGGATGCAAAACATTTCAAGACAGGTGCGCTGCTTTCTTTTCATTCTGTTTTTATTCTCCAATGCGCAGGTGCCTTGACCCAAGCCATTCGCAATTTTGCAAAAAGCCTTGAAGGTTGGCTTTCAAATGCCATGAACAATATTCCACAGAGGATGATACAAACCAAGGTAGGTGAAACTTGAAATACTATTCTTGTAGTGGCAAACCAAGTGGGTAATGGCATCTAAAAGCAGATGTATTTTAACGTTAATGCCTAATTTCATGTTTAGCATCAAGCATCAAATAATGGCAGAAGAAATAATATTATTTGATTTGCTACATGGTATAATTCAAATATGAGGACTCATTAATATACACTATTAAAATAAAAGTCAAGACTCAATCTGTAGAATTTATCTGTGGAGAACAATATTTAAAAATAATAAATTTTTTCATAGGTTGCCGCTGTAAGTGCCTTTGCCCAGACTCTGCGAAGATACACATCTCTTAATCACCTGGCTCAAGCAGCTCGCGCTGTGCTTCAAAATACTTCTCAAATCAACCAGATGCTCAATGATCTCAACCGTGTTGATTTTGCCAATGTTCAGGTAAAATTCAGTTTTGAATAGCATGGGTTTTTAAAGTTTTATTTCTTCTATGATTTTGAACATCATTGTCAGGCATCACTCGATCAAGAAAGACAAGTGCTAATATTTTGCTCATTCATATACTTTGTGACTCAGTCCAAATGTGACAGCTTATGCTTTAGGAAAGTAAGAGCTCAGAACCATTACCTGTTTCTATTTACTCTCTTGAAATGCACATATTCTTCCAACTTCTATGCAAATGTAGAGCAAATACCTTCTTAGAATGGGTACCATGAATTGTGTCTTACTAATAGCAAAAATGATACTTTAGGATTAGAACTCAGTAGCATATCTTCTGAATGTCTCCCAAAGTCATTAAATGCATACCATTTTCAGTAGAGACTGTCTCCATATATTAGTATTAAAACCCCCTTGATTAGTATTTTTTTTTCTATGTACCTCTGCCTAAATTTACAAGATCTCCTGAATAATGGATTAGATTAGTACGGTTAGAACCTATAGATCATAAATACATGTTTTTACTAAGCTTAATTTCTCTACATGTTTTTGCTTGTCTGAGGAAAAATACTTTTGTCCTTTTAGCCAGAGAAGTGAAAGGTTTCAGATTCCTGGTAGCTCTCTGTTTCTCTTAGTTGTAAAAGAGTGTTTTAATGTACTTGTTAACACATTTAACAGAAATCTAGTCAAGAGTTCTTGGCCAAAGATACAATATATTAAGCACAGTAATATGTTGACATGGATACAGAGTCTGTGAATGAGATGTTAACTTGGCACATGACAACTAAAGTTTAAATGGAAATGGCCTGCAGTTAGTGAGCTTTTTTTTAATTATTTTCTGAATTTAACTGTTAACTTTATTTAAACTTGGTAACACTGACTAAATTGCTGATTGCTCTATAGGCTGTTTCTCCGCTTATATGCAGCTTATGTTGTCTTTAAGTGATGTGTAATCTATTACTGCACAGAGTCAGCAAACAATCCTTGTTTGCATACAAAGTTTCTTTCTTAAGACGATGTAACAGATGATTTGTCTTTAAGCTTAACTTCTTCAGAACAAAAGGAATGTTGCACTTGATTTCTCACTACTTCTTTTATTACTTTAGTCCCCTGCATTTGACTCTTCTTCCTATTTGTCCTGCCTGAAATCCCAGAAAAAAATTACAAGATATAAGTATTTCAATAGAAAAATTACAAAAGTAGAAGCTTTTTTTCACAAATGAATGTGGGAAACAGGAAACTTTTTTGTTTACATTGTTTGTTCTAATTTCTTTATTTGATGTCAGTTCTTTCATGCTATGCTTTTCCCACCTTTTGCTTTCAACAAAACTACAACAGATGTAAAATAAAAAACACTTCTTAGTCTGTCTAGTAAGTGGGTCCCGTCTCTTTCATCCATTGATCAGCTTAACCTTTGAGATACAATTACATTGTGTGCTTTGGCTTATGTATTGTCAATTCATGAGCTGCCATGTGCTATAACAGGAGCAGGCTTCCTGGGTGTGCCAGTGTGATGACAACATGGTTCAGAGACTCGAAACAGATTTCAAGATGACTCTTCAACAGCAGAGCACTCTGGAGCAGTGGGCTGCCTGGCTTGATAATGTAATGATGCAAGCATTGAAACCGTATGAAGGAAGACCCAGCTTTCCTAAAGCAGCACGACAATTTCTGTTAAAATGGTCTTTCTACAGGTAGTATTTAATAGATTTTAAAATATTCTAACAATTCTATTAATTGCAGAATTGTGCATTGTAATGAAGTTGACAAATCTAATATCAAACAGTGGCTTGGTACATCATGAAAAACAAGAAGTGTTTTCAGAGGACTTCTGTTATTAACCTTGAACTCAGGGCTATCAGCAAATGAACAGGGACCTAAATGGCCCTAGTTTATTGTTTAAAGGCCATCTGAAAATGAATGCATGTGTCATTTTGTCCAGAATTAGGAACATATTATGAATTGTTTTGGTTAAAAAACTATGCAGTTATTAAGTCACTGTTGTTATTATTACTTACTAAAACATTGTGCATCAATGTTTATTAGATAAGAAAGGCAAAAGCTGTTTTTAATATATGAAAAGAACATTAAGACAAGCATTTCATGTTAGCTGCTTATTGAAACAGTTATCAGAGTAAACCTTGTTCTTTGAACTTGACTGTAGCAACTGCTTGCTGAAGATACGAAGACATAATATGAACATACAATAATTCTATTGTTTTTGAATTTTAAGTTTTGAAACTTTTTAAATTCTGGCAATTAAAAGTGTTGCTGTGGAAAGATTAACACGACAGACACTGTTTAAGCAATAGTTTTTTTAAAAACAGATAGTTTTCTTGCCATTTCAGTTGTTGATGTTTTCAACAAAGTTTCTTCCAAGTTAAGTTTTACACTTGTTCAATTAGTGGTAGTTATGCATAGGTCAATGCAGTGGTAGTTATGAATAAGTCAACTAAAACCAAACCAGTGTGGTTATTTCCTATGTGGTGTTCAACAGTACATTCTGAAAAAGGAGAGAAGCAAATGATTGCCCTTTCCTGGTGATCCCTTTAAATCAGACATTTGAGGATAATGTTACTTTTGAGAATATTGGTTTTGAGGTGAAATGTCTGTCTAGATGGATAAATGTTAAAATGGCTGTGACATACAATACATAAACATATATATATTTTTTATTTTCAAATAGCTCAATGGTGATTCGGGATTTAACCTTGCGCAGTGCTGCTAGCTTTGGCTCTTTTCATCTGATCCGCTTGCTTTACGATGAATACATGTTTTACTTAGTAGAACATCGTGTTGCTCAGGCAACAGGAGAGACACCTATTGCAGTTATGGGAGAGGTAAGATAATATGTAAGAGACTAGATTGATAGACTTAGAGATGAATCGGAGAAAGTGTTTTTGCAAATTTTTAAGCGTGTATGTAGAATGGTCAGATGTTATGCAGTATTACAATAGACTGAGTTGCAAATATATACAGTGGTTTCAAACTTGTTTCACTGGTTCATTGAATTGTTAAAATCAGTTATTTCTAAATGAACTTACTCTTTAATGAATCTGCACACAGATTCATATGCATAGTTTGAAAAATGTTGATCAACCTGCAACCATTTTCCACTTTTGAGACCTGATTATTTTATGTGAAAATAAGAAAGAGCATGGTAATAGGAAAATGTTACTTCTATGGATCTGTTTACATGCATTTACACACATAATTCCCACACAAAATGTATACCCTTTTTGACATAAGAAGGTTGGTTTACATGCAGAATTTTGGCTTGTACAGACCTGTTCACATACCAGTGCAGGCATACATAGAGGTTTGCAACACATTTGATTTTCATACAGTTGTTTCAAAGACTATTGGCTTATAAAAGAAGATCTGGAGTCTCAAAACACAACTATTTTTTTATACACAGCTATGGCATTTGCAAGGCAAAGTTTCTCTTATCCCTCTTCTTTTCAGTAGTTTATCTGACCTTTTATTTTGAGTGAGACAGTTAGGAAAGCATGAACTGTCCCCAAAGAACAATGCTTCAAAGGTGCTGGAAAATGGATATATTTGAAAATATGCTAAATTGTTAATAGGACAGATTTGTTACATTTTTACACTTGCGAGTCACTCTATCATGTTCTGTGTTACCTATAAATTGCAGGTAATTTTGCTAGTTGAGTTGTCATTCTCCCCACAAGATATATTGATAGGCTTATTAAATATTATAAAGAGATAATATACTTTCAGGAGAAGTTGGAAAGTGTCTCAGATTGCTTTGTCAAATTATTTTATATCATGTGTCATGACATGTTTTAGAAAAATAATTTTTCTGCTTAGTAGAAAGACCCGCCACCAGTATAGATGCTCTTACATTTCTTGCCTTATATTTGCAGAAAGTACTACACAAATATGCAGTAACTACATTCTTGTTGTCTCAGCAGACTTTATATGATAAAGTCATAAATGTAGCATAGGGCCTCTAAAAAGTTTACGAGATTGAATATGGAAATTCTGTGAGGGAGTAAGTATTGCAAAATTTTTGGAGGTGAGGGACAGAATAGAAGTAATACATGAAATGCATGTCTTCTTATGTTTCTGTGTATTCAATGGCTGAAATAAAATGAGGAAGATTACAGTCCAACAAACACTGTAAAACAGTATAAACTGGCTGCAGCTGAGAAAAGCATTCTCATACTTCTTCCTTCTTCTTCTATCACCCTTGGACACAGGTATTGGCAAAATTCTTTTGGAAAAGAAGAATTTTGGTATCATCATTCATGGCTATAAATGTATCTATCTAAACAATGTGCTTTTCATTTGATATCCACTGGTGGCATTTTACTCTTCCAAATTTCACACAAGAGAAACAGAGGAAGGAAAGGGAAGAAGGTTTCTAACTTAAATGCAGCTTCTTTTAAAAGCTCTGGATTTTGATGTAAATCAGTTAACAGGTTATAAACCTTTTCTCAGCAGTGCCTTTCATCTGCCTTCCAGGTAGATTAACAGCACTGACATACTTCATTTTTGCTCAAGCACAATTAAAATGGTGCCTGGGAAATTTTAAAGAGAGTTTTTTGTTATAATATTGGCAGTTCAGAATGAATATCCATTATAATTTATGGCTTTATAAGACACAGAAATATCTCACTTCAAACAACAAAGGCCCTGAGAAGGCAATCTTTAAAAAAGGTTGTAGTTCTCCATTCTAATTTTTGAGGGTTTACTTAGTGATAATTGTCTTAATAAGCACAAGACTGAAATGGAATGAGAAAATGTTCTGCTATGTATATGGCTGCAGCTAAGATCATGCATTTGAATGAATGCATCAAACCAGTGGAGCACAGATTTCCTACATCATAGATATTCTAAGTCCACATTTGCTTAAGACTGTATCCATTTTTTAATTGTTTATTTTGCAGTTTGGTGATTTAAATGCTGTGTCCCCTGGAAATATGGATAAAGGTAAGTATTTTAGTATCTCCAGGGTATAATTCTGTTTAGACCTAATGTGTCTCTGAGCAAAATAAATCCTTATGTTTTAAAAAAACAGTCAAACAGAATTTAGAGCTATCATCCTATAAAGTATCCTATAGAGTATCATCCTATAAAGTGTATGTATATGCTGTACGGATACATCGATATAATACAATAGCTATGTCTATAGCTATGTAATATGCTACATGTAATAATGACTGGAATATTGTAGGTTTGTTTTACAGTAAGAATATTTTGGAGATGCTTATTTTTGTCCCAGAGAAGTACTCCAATTTTTATGCAAATTTTGTTATATCTAATAGGATGCAGCAGAGTAACAGTTGTGGAAAGAAAGACAAGAGTATGCTTATGGATATTTAACTGTAGTGAATGTTTTGCTAAGTAAAGAAGCAGAATTGTATGCAAGTAGTCAGGAGAAATTAGTTCCTTAAATTCTCTTCCTGCCCTATTTTGACATGCATTCTTATATTGACTACTTGAGTGATTTAGGGTGATTTGACCTCAGAACTCAACCAGTGAATATAAGAATGTTTGTCAAAATTTGGGGTCAAGTGACCACAACTCTCCTCACCTCAATTTCCCTATCTGTCCCTAAAAGTAACAACTCTTGTTCGTCATGTTTAGGAAATGGGACATTTTCCAATATGAAGTTAACAATGTTTGTTACACCTTTTGAGATTGCAGGCTTTTTTTCCACATCAAAAGTGTGTAGCTCAAGTGATGAAACCTGAATCTGTTTATCTGAGATAACAGTTAACTTCTTTCCCATTAAAATTTTAATTTTCAGTTTATGCTTTATCACATTGCTCCCCTGTATTGCAACTATTGCTTACAAAATAAAGAGCCTTGTATTAGAAACTTCTCGCTTTGTGGTAGTTACATGCTGGTTTGTTTGTGCAGATGAGGGCAGCGAAGTTGAAAGTGAAATAGATGAAGAGCTGGATGAAAGTGGAGAGCCACAAGCTAAGAGGGAGAAAACTGAGCTAAACCAGGCATTCCAGGTGGGCTGCATGCAGCCAGTGCTTGAGAGTGGAGTACAGCAGAACCTCCTGAACCCAATTCATAATGAGCACATTGTTGCAACTACTCAGACTATCAGACAATGCAGTGCTACTGGAAATACATATACTGCAGTCTAATGTGAAACTTCCCCTGGCCTCTGACACACACCCCATTGCATTAGCTGTTTAGGTTTAATATGAAAAAGTAAAAAAAAAAAAGAGAAAAAGTCCGAAGGTTGACTGTTGTCAAATGTAACTGTTCTGATCATTATTTTGTTGGAGTTGTTAAATGGAATGGGTGTACGTATTTTGCCAGGTCTGTTTAGAAACAAATTTTTGTAAATGAAATCATTTTACTTTGGCCACTCAATATGAAGAGGTTTCTTTGTATCAAATGCAAGGAAGATTTTTGCAAAGTTTAATGTTTTGTCTTCTTATAATAATTTAATTTTTTCATAGTTTTAAAAATATTTTAATGTTAATTATTAGTTATGCTGATTTCATATAGATAGGTTTTTAATTAGATGCACTTCTGTGAAATATCAAAAGAACTGTTTTCTTTGATTTACACTGGAGGCATACTTATTTGACAGCAGATGTATCAAATTTGTTATAAAAGGTGCTTTTCATCGTACTACGAGAAGACACTATTTTAATAAAATTGTGAGTATTCAGGGGGATTTTTTGTAATAATGCTGGAGGGTTGAGAAGATCTCCTCATTTCTTCCTGTGAGGAAGAAGCTGTTTAAAAGACAGAATTGTATCAGAATGTGGTAATCTGTATGGCATAAATGTACCTAATTATCTGAACATGATGTAAACAATGCAAGCTTCTTTTAAAATCAACAGTTTCAGATATTATTTGCATACCAGTTCCTCTGTTTTGAGACTACTGATTCTATATGTGAGGCCACTGAACAGATTGCTTTTGATTGTTCAGTGGCACTGTAGTTGTTAGAAACTGAAGCTAAAAAAGAAGTGACTTGATTATTGTTAATTTTAAGTGTATGTGCTACTTATGCTGAACTGGACATACAGGAAAACATTCCATTTGGATGACTTTCTTCTATTCCAGGTCTTTTCCTACTAGTGGTTCAATCTGCTGCTCTTAGAAAAGATGATTTATAGAATGCAAGGAATGTAGCAACCTGCATCATTTTCCTTTCAAAAACATTTCCTTGTTGTTAAAGTGGATTTAAATTTTTACAAAAATTAGACAAGGCAGTGTAACTGGCACACCTCACTTGTACCTATTCCCAATTGTGTAGAATTTGAATAGGTGGCTAGATGGACCATTGCCATTTAAGAATGTACATCAGGGATCATTGTACCTCGGCTATTACATGGTGCCTTAAACAGAACTGAAGCTAAGACTTAGTACTTTTTGTTATTCTTAACTCTTAAATTAATTCAACAAGGTGTGCCTGTCATTTTCAAATTCCCTAAGAAGTAAGGACAGGTTACACAGCCTTCAAAAGAATAAAAGGATTTTTTTATTATTAAATAATTTTAATATCCCTCTTAGAATGACAATAGACCTATTTTTTCTCGTTTCTAGCTGGATTTCACTTTAATAGAAATAAAATTTGCTTGGGAATTTGGAAAGCAAAACTAGCTTTAATACCAACTTCAAATGTCAAAATAGATTGACCATAGTCCCAAGCATGATTATATATTTTCTAAACCCTTGCCTACTTTTAATTTTAAAAACTAAAAAGAAATAAATGAGCAGGTACATAATGCAGTGCATGTTTTCAATTTCTATATTTTGTGGTGTATCAGCCAGATATTACATTTTAATGGTTAAATAATATCAGTTTATAGAGACCATATTAATTGACATTAAAGAACTCAAGTTTTTCTTCACAAACATTTCATTATGCAGACACATAAGTTTACTACACTAAAGTAGTAGAATTAAATAAGAAAAAAAAATCCAATAAGTGAATGAGAACACAAAAAGATCAACTTTACAGGAAAAACTGTTTAAAAAAAATAGGATTCTTTTATTCTGGTTTATCTAATGTGTCTGGAAATGACTTTAAAGTCATATATACCAAATGGGAGAAGAGCATGTAAAATGGAAGTGTGTTTATAGCAAACAAGTTTGTTGCTAGAGTTTACATATGCTCCAAATGCAGCTGCACATAAACTAAAATGTCCTAACATTATTGGTGCACAAAAAAAAAATTTAATTCCTTTGCAGAATTGTGAACCCATCCAGCTCATTCTGTGTAGGCATAATTCCTACTAATGTCAGTAGATGGCTTTTGCCTCAGTAAAAAGTAAAAGTGACATTTATATTCATTATTTCTAAACTCATAAATGCACTGAATCTCATTATAGATTTTGTTGTCGCATATATCGCTCAGTGTGTCCTGATTTTTCCTTAGAAATCAGCACATCTGTACCCTTCACCAAAAATGCTAAAACTAAGCTGTGATAAATATTTACTCCCCTTCATTGTGCATTATAAGATGTTTACAAGTAAAATAAAGTGAAATAATTCAACTTTTTTTTTCATTTTCAGCTTTTTTTTAATACTGTAGTAGTTGTTTTAATTTTTGTGTTTGTTTGTATTTTCTTATTCTTTCTTGGTTTAATGTTGAATTTGTTGTTGCTGAGAAAAGAGTACAATTGTAAAAGGTAAATCTAGATTGCTAAATATGGTGGGACTTGAGTATCTTTCATTGTTTAGCTTTCCTCTCCAATCAGTTGTTAAATGTCATAAAGTGAAAAACAAAACTGAACAAAAATCTGAATACAAAAAAATGGAATGCATTTCATAGGTTCTAAAAACAATGAATTATCAAAACAAATTGGAACTTTCACAGGTTCAGAAAACTGACTGGAGTCTGTGTTCTTACTCTTAAATCGTAAAGATTTTACCAGGTTTTTTTAGAGCAACTATCTTACCGTGTTGTAAACTTACAGATTTGGGGGTCTTTTGTTTTGTTCTTACTGAAATTTCAATCAAACACTTAGATAAAACATTTTGCACACTCTTGCTGTTTAATAGCTGGGTTTTAGTACTTGTTGAAGTAGAGAGATACGAATACCTCAGTGTGTATTCTGTAATGTGTAGCGTGCGGCTGCATTGCCACACCAGCTCTGAAGTCTGTTGTCAGTGCTATGGAGAGGTGTAGCGTGTGTCCACAGGGTAGACATTATGAGAGTTGTCATGATTTATGTGTTTTATCTAATCTTGAAATGGAATCCAGAATAATTATTTTAGAGGCATTTCCCCCATTAGCACAAAATAGCACAGTAAACAGTGTGGGGGAAGAGGTCTTGTTGAACTACCTTTTCAAAGCACAGGGCCCAATTTTCAAAAGTTTTATATATGTTAAAGTGTTTTGTTACATTTCATTCTTCTTGTGGTAAATCAGTTTTAAAACTTTTTTTTCCAGGTTTTTTTTTTTTTTTTGCTTGTACTGTAGTATGCTTAAAGCACCTTCATTTTTTAAAAGTTCCATAAAAATTTGGAAAATAGATGTTAAATTATTTGCCTATAAAATGATGATTTTAAAGGCATTACTGCCTTTAGTTTAAAAAAATAGGAAAATGAAGTTCTGTCATTCAGGAATGCATAGGTCTATGTATAAATTTAATTTAAAGCAAGGTATTTTTACATATCGGAAACACTTTTTGTTTAATCTTGGTTTCCCTAGGAGAAATGATCTGATACCTTTATCATTCTCACCAAATGATATCTGCACTGTTTAGAAAAAATCCGTGTTAGAGATGCACTGCAATCCAATTTACTTCAGAATGTTTTTACAAAACAAAAACAACCCCTGAGAGCCATAAATGTGCTGACAAAACCCCCAGATTTATTAGTAATATAAGTATCTAACAAAAATTTCAGAGTTTAAAATACAAATCTGAGAGAGCAAGATGAATTTCTGAAAATTGGGCCCTTGTCACACTAACAGGACATACTCTTTGTATACAGTTTAAAGCAAATTGATACATGGAATTCTAGTATCTCTGCTAATTTGTTTGGTGATTTAACACTGACAATAAAAACTGGAATAGAAGCATAAACACACAGTGCTTAGTTCTAGTACTAGGAAATTAATTTGATATAATGCCTTGCATTAACCCTTTGAGCATTGTAAGTAACACGATGGGAACAAAGATTTTTAGATAATTTAACTAGTTCACTGAGTATATACTTTGAAATAGCTTATAGTGTTGTAAATCTTTTTTTACTTATGTCTAAAGTAAATACTTGCATACAATATGGGGATGTTTTTTTATTAATAGGGGCCTCAGTAGATGTAGGCAGAATATTCATTGCCATTTATATGTACTGTGTAATATAAAACAGTACTTCAGCTCCCTGGTTTTCATAACTGCATATATATATACAAAGAAAATCAAACATGATTCTAGAGATAGGAAGTTGTCTACTTTAAGATTCCTTTAGAAGATAAAGGTTTAGAAAATATATTCAGCTATTTTGAAAATCTCCTGAGATAGATTAGTATTGGAATACTCCGGTACTGTAAAAGAGAAATCTTTAGGATTACAAGAAGGTTTAGTAATAATAAATTTTGCAGACTATTTGATGTGTTTGCATTGAAATTTTTGGCAGTGTTTGTGAGAAACAGGAACAAAAAGTGCACAATTATGTTAATATTCCTTTTAAAACTCAGTCACTGCAATAATGACTAGCTAGAAGATGAAGGTATTTTATTAAATTTCACATACAAGGGTACAGTTTGGATGGCCCTTATTGAATGTCAAAATTTTAAAAGCAACCTAGAAATTGCACGAGCAAATAATTTTAAAGCCCCTTTGTTCTTTAAAATTACTGCTTACAGGAACAAGGGAACAAGTGTAGCAGCAAGTAAAGGTTCTTTTAACTTAGAGATACTGATGCCACCTTACTAAGTGAGAATACAGTACATTTTCACCTGGTTCCTTGCAATATCAATCAGCAAACACTAAAGCAGCTGTACTTATTTAAGTCTAGCTGAGGGCAAAGAAAAAGGGTATCATTTAAAGTTATTTAAGGGAATTACGTCAGTAGTATAGTGCAAGTAAGTTGTAAACAGTTTTAGTCAGTTAATGCAAATTAATGCATAATTAATAAACATAAATGCAATACTCAAAGGGTTTTAATTTAACAACTTTTTTTATTCATAATTTACTGTAAATGCTTCTGAGTTTGCATGCCTTGATCATTGCTGCTAGTGATTTTATGTGCCAGTAGACCTGAGTTTAATTTACCAGTTTAACTAAGAAATAGTAAAAGCCACTTACAAAGTGACTGCCTAGTGTTTGTTTGAAGTAAAATATGCCTTAGTTTGAAAACTGTCATTTTAACTCTTGTTTTATTCTGATTTTCTTCTCCTTTTCCTGTTGAAAAAAATAAATTGGCATTTTGGGATTGGAAGCCCTGAGTAGTTAAATATTCGGTAAGAATTGTTCTTGGAGATTGCTCATTAAGGCTGAAATTCACTGTAGAAAACAAGGCCCAGAAAAAGCCTACGGGCATCAAATGAGCCTCACTTAACACTAATTCAGGAAGATGTTCTTTGTATGTTCTTAAGCACTTTCTTGGTTATGGTGCAAACATCTTACAGGAATTTTCAGTTCTAGATTAATTTTACTCTGAAATAATAAAAGTCTTTTTAGGAGACATTTAGACTTCAAAGGAGCAACCTTGAATGGACTGGGTTTTAACAGGAACTCAGTTCAATTCTTTTTGACTCACTGATACCAGCAAAAGCTTTTTACACAAAGAATATTTAATGGGTTCCCCAAGTAAAGTTTCCTTCCATATAATATTAAAGTGACTGCCTTGTATTTAAACATTCAATACCCATCTTAAAGTAACCCAGTTAAGCAACTTAAAATATGTTGGGAAAATACCACTTTTGTACCAAAGCAAGTTGCCCATTTCCACTCATACCCACTGAAAATTTGGATTTACAGTTAATAACCAATGAGGCTGTTAAAGAAACTTTGAGTGCCTTTCAAAAACTTGGAAAATTGTGCCTGAGGTGGTAAACTTTAATTAGGTTAATTCTAGAGCTACCAATCAGTAATTTTATCATCACTCAGGGCTTTCTTACCTTCTAGGAAACTTCCCTTGTTGCATTTATTTTATACTGTATTTTTTTTAAGTGCCATCATTTAAATTTCACTTAGTAAGTGGCAGATTACATTATCCAGTCCCACAGCACAGAAACATCATAACACTAGGACATATTCAAATTCTTATTTTCCAGTTGACTGAATATATTATGTAAATGAGGTAAGCAACTTTTTGTAGATTGTATGTGTGAGATAATGTAATGTTCTTTTCCAGTTTTTGGGCTACAGTTGAATATACTTTTTAATTATTTAAAGAAGACATCTTTACAGAATAATGTGATGGTTTTTTTTGTATAATGTATTTGATTTTGTAAATACGTATTTCCTGATGTGATTTTTGTGACAAATGCTAAATCTTTTAGTATATAATGTCCTCTCAAAACTGGCAGGAGCTAAATAATAGTTTGTTGGCAATTTGTATTGTGTACTGTACAATAACTGGGGACCTTTTATAATTATAAAAATATATATTAACTTTTAGTGTGTTGTATAAAAAAATGACTGGAACATACTAAAGACAGTAGGATTTTTCTGAATATTTCAGACTTGAACTCAGGCTAGCTTTCTTGTGTTTTTCAAAACAAAATTGTGTCTTGTCTTTTAAAATCAATAAATTTGTTTTCTTGTTACAAACATATCTGAATGGCTTCAGTTCTTGTATAGCTGTTTTGGACTGCTGTACTGTTGATTTTGAGAGAAAAATTACTGCACTTACACCTTTGAAATAAGACCTTTTTTTTTAATTTAACAACCACAGAACTAAGTAACAAGTGTGTCTCAGATGGCAAAAACCCCAAGTATTATGAATCACAGAATCACAGAACTGCTAGGGTTGGAAGGAACCTCTGAAGAACATCTAATCCAGTGCGCCTTGCCAAGGCAGGATCACCTAGGAAGTCGGTTCAACTGAGCTGCTGTTATATTCCCAGTAAACAGAGACTGTAATGTACTCATTTCAGTGTTAACAGTAATTTCCCATTACAGATTTATGTAGTTAACAGCTAACAGTGAAAGGCATGCAGACTCTGGCCTCCAGGAATTAGTGGTGTCAGTTTGGTACCAGCAGAACCTACTTCAGCAATTTTTGCTGTAAATATTCTGCAATATGGCAATGTACTAGATGTTTTGACAATTACACAAAACATAGTTGAAAGCCTAATCTTACGGGTTCATATATTCTTTGGGTCTCAAGTATGTGTTGCAGGCACCATATATATTTCATATTATATTTCATATAAAGAAATGCTGAATTTTATTTTAATGGGGAGGACCCACCAAGTAATAGATGCTAGAACATACCAAATAACTATCGCATACCAAGATTAAAAAAGGTATTTCACACAGAACTGTGGTAAAGGTAGAAGAGTTGCACCCTAAAACTTACTTACTTTTCTCAGGATGTTCGGCCATAAATTATGGTCCACTCATTGCCTATTCTTTAATTTCAAATGAAGACCAAAAGCTTAGTATAGTACAGTATTGGTGCCTGCATTGCATTGTACCTTACAAGACTACAACTACACCAGTGACCAGCTGCAACTAAAGAGTTGGGAAATGGTCAAGGCTGGAAAAGACCTTCAAGATCACCCAGTCCAACTGTCCGCTTGTCACCCATAAACCACCCGTCCAAGCACTACCCTTGTCACCCATAAACCACCAAACCACATCACCAGACCCAGATGCCTCTTGAACACCTCCAGGGATAGTCACTCTACCACCTCTGTGGGCAAACTGTTCCAATCTCTGACCACACTAACAGTGAAAAAAAATTTCTACCTCAATCTCTCCTGGAGAAATGACCTCAGCTGGAGGTCATTTCCTCTTGTCTTCTCAGTGCAAGCACAGCAGAAGAGATCAACCCTTACCTCACTGCAGCCTCCCTTCAGGCAGTTGTAGAGAACAATGAGGTCCACCCTGAGCCTCCTCAAGACTAAATAAACCCAGCTCTCACAAGTGTTCCTCTGTGACATGTTCTACTTGTCATTCTCTGGACACCTTCCAGGAATTCAGCATCATTTTTAAAGTGAGGAGCCCGAAACTGAGCACAGGATTTGAGGTGTCACCTCATCAGTGCCAAGTACAGGGGAACAATCCCTGCCCTGCTCCTGCTGGCCACACTCTTGCTGGTACAGGCCAGGATGCCATTGGCCTTCTTGGCCACCTGGGCACTGCTGGCTCATGTTCAGCTGCTGTCACCAGCACCCCCAGGTCCTTTTCCTGTGGGCAGCTTTGCAGCCACTCTGCCCCAGCCTGTGGCACTGCCTGAGGTTGCTGTGACCCAATGGCAGGACCCAGCACTTGTTGGACCTCACAGCACTGGCCTTGGCCCATGATCCAGCCTGTCCAGATCCCTCTGCAGAGCCTTCCTGCCCTCCAGCAGATCAGCACTCCCACCTAGCACAGTGTCATCTGCAAACTGACTGAGGGGACACTCAGTTGCAGCACCCAGATAATTGTTAAAGATGTTAAACATGACAAAAAGTGCCCTGGGGAGCACCATTGGTGACTGGCCACCAACTTTAGTTCCATTCACCACCGCTCTCTGGGCCCGGCCATCCTGGTTTTTTACCCATCAAAGAGTCCACTCATTCAGGCCACAAGTGGTTCTTCTAGGAGGATCCTGTGGGAGATGGAGTCAAAGGCATTTACTCAAGTTCAGATAGAAAACACCCACAGCCTTCCTCTTGTCCACTAAAGCAGGTTGCTTTGTCATAGAAGGAGATCAGGTTGGTCAAGCAGGACCTGCCTTTTGTAAATCCATGTTTGCTAGGCTTGATCGCCTGGTTGCCCTGCATCTGCCATGCAATGGGCTTCACGCATCTCTTCCATAGCCTTGCCCAGAACTGAGGTGACTACAGCCCTGTAGTTACCAGGATCATCCTTCCAACTGTTTTTGCAGATGGGCACTACATTTGCTGATTTCCATTCTTCTGGAACTTCTACAGTAACCAGGACTGTTGGTAGATGATTTAGAGTGGTTTGGCAAGTAGTTTTACCAGTTCCCTCATTACTCTGGGGGGATCTCACCAGCGCCCATAGACTTGTGGGTGTCTAATTGGCACAGCAGGTCACTAACCATTTCCTCCTGCATTTGGGGGTTCCACTCATCTGCCCATCACCAGTTTCCAGCTCTGGTAATTTCTCAAGCTGAGTATCTCAAGGTCAAGTGGGAATGATATTAAAACCAAGGCAAAGAAGGCATTAAATACCTCTGCCTTTTCCTCATGCCCTGTCACTCACTGTACTGAAGGCATTAAATACCTCTGCCTTTTCCTCATGCCCTGTCACTCACTGTACTGAAGGCATTAAATACCTCTGCCTTTTCCTCATGCCCTGTCACTCACTGTACTGAAGGCATTAAATACCTCTGCCTTTTCCTCATGCCCTGTCACTCTCTGTACTGCCCTCTGCATTCCACAAATGATGAAGACACTCTGTGACATTCCTTTTGCTATCACCATATTTATACAAGCCTTTTTTGCTGTCTTTAACTGCTGAGGCCAAATCAAGTTCTAGTAGGACTTTGGCCCCTCTAATCTTCTCCCTACATGGTCTTGCAACATCCTTACAGTCCTCCCAAGTTATTTGACCCTCCTTCCAGAGATGATAGATTTTTTTTTTCTCCCAAGTTCTCTTTAACCAGTCTTTTTTTCCCGATGACTTGTCTTTCTAGATAAGGGGACAGCCTGATCCTGAATATTTAATAATTCCTTTTTAAAGCACATCCAGCCTTCCTGGACTCCTTTGTCCTTCAGGACTGACTCCAAAGAGACTCTGTCAATCAATGTCCTAAACAGGCCAAAGTCTGCTAGATGGAAGTCCAAGGTGGAAGATATGCTGGTGCCCCTCCTTATTCCACCCAGTACTGAAAACTCTAATTTTTCATGGTCTCTCTGCCCAAGACAGCCACCAACCACCACATCACCGACTAGTCCTTCTTTGCTCGTTGTCATGGTTTAAGCCCAGCCAGCTGCCAAGCCCCAGGCAGCCACTTGTCCACTCCTGCACCAGTGGGATCGGGGAGAGAATCAGAAGGATAAATGCCAGGAAACTTGTGGGCTGAGATAAAGACAGTTTAATAGGGAAAGCAAAAGCTATGCACACAATCCAAGCAGAACCACTTCCATTCTAAGCATGATGCCACATGGTCTGGAATATCCCTTTGGTCAGTTTGGGTCACCTGTCCTGAATGCATCTCCTCCTGACCTCCTGAGCATCCCCAGTCCCCTCCCCAGTGTGGCTGTACCAAAAGCAGAAAAGGCCTTGGCTCTGTGCAAGCCCTGCTCAGCAATACCAAAAACATCTCTGTGTTATCAACTCTGTGTTCAGCACAAATCAAAACACAGCCCCATAGCAGCCATTATGAAGTAAGTTAACTCTATCCCTGCCAAAACGAGCACATACACCTAAAAAACAGGTCTAGCAGGGCATCTCCTCTGGTAGGCTCTTTCACCAGCTGTCTCAAGCAGTACCATCCACACAGTCCAAAAACTCCCTGATCTGCTTTGTCTTTGCTGTGTTCTGTTTCTAGCAGACATTTGGCAAGCTGAAGTCATGCACACATAAAAGGGCAACATGAGACTTCTGGCAGCCACTTGAAGAACACCTCATCTGCCTGTTCATCCTGGTCTGTAACAGACTCCCACCACGATATATGCCCTGCTGATCTTCCCCTGTCTTACCATAGGCACTCAGCCTTGTCATCTTCATCATAATCATCAATTTCAATACAATCAAATCACTCCCAAAAAGTGCTATTCTATGTTTAGAGAATACTCCTAATTGGTTTGCTAATTGAGTTGAGGCTTCATTTTCTAGCATGTGCCTTGCTGAGACTAAATAGGCTTTTCTCTGACACATACATGGGAAAACGATGTGTAGAGGGACATCGTCCCTAGAGGGATCACACACCAACTCTTGAAATAGCCTACATTGCTAAGCTCTTTTCTACTGACAGTGCTATCAGGAAGACCCTGCAAAATTCAACCTCTGTTGCTGTTCATATTAACTGAACTGATTTTATTATGAAAATTCCATCCACAGTAACACAGATCCACATATCCAGACCTCTAAGCATGAAGTACAGGTAAAATGTAGGAGAAACTTGAAAATACTGGGCATTGTAAGAAAAAGGAAGTGTAAGAAAGACAATAAATTATTTCTATTACTCCTATAAGGTAATTTTCTGTGCAATGTTATTGTCAAATAAGTAAGATACATTCTACATCGAGTTATTTTAAGTGTGACTAATTTGACTTACCTAAAGCATTCCCTTTAATTATGTAAAATCACACAGAGCCTGCAGCAATCCAGTGTGCATCAGCTGATTCATTCTGTATCAAGGTCTATGCCAAAAACCACATGAAATATAAGCCAGTTATTTTTCCACAAATGCATCTGACCAAGGCAAGTAAGAAGAAGAAACCTTGATCTATTTTTGGCACTGTTAACAGTATGCTAGAGAGAGCTTTTATTCTGACTTGGCTTTGCTGGTCTCATTCAAAATTTTGCTAAATCCCATTTTACATGCACTTCTCCAGTACATTAACTAACCTAACACGTCAGACTGTTCAAAAACCAAAACAACCCCTTATTGACTGAAATATGCTACTGCTGACATTTTATTCTAAATGTTTTATAAGCAGAACTGTTCTAGTAACGAGTAACTGTAATAAGCATTTGCCATGGGCACACAGTACACAAGATCTGCTGCTGCTTTTATGATCAGAATTCATGGCAGATGTAGTCGGTCAGTACTTATCTAGTAACCTACTTGTTAGTTAAACAGACATATTTTCAGAGCTCTAGATGGAAGAGATATGAAAAAACTGCTGTCTCAACGCTCTGCAGCTGGATGTTACCTTTTCCCACAATAAGTGTTGTCCTGGCAAAGTGAGTCAGAAAGAGCTGAAAAAGCTGCAATAGCAACACATTGAAGTGAGGATGACAGACTGTGTTGCTGCAACACAGGCATTGAATTTACTGGTTCGTGTGAGTGACAAGGTGACTGTTACTCAGAACAGTAGCAATCACTTCATCAATTTATTTCCCTGGTCTTCAATGGCTTCCAATGCCCAATAAAAATTTAGACTTCCCCTCTTCCTTCAGATTTCACTCAAGAAAGTCAAACAGCCAAAATCAAAAGTTGCAATAATTAAAATTGCAAGAAAATGGGACAGCCCTAATCATCACCACATAAGTGACCACTTTACCTTCTTGGTGGACTATTTTGTGTGTCTTTGGGAAGCATAATTCTTCTACCTGTACACTTTACCGCCATCCGCTTATTACGGCAAATCCAATTCCATTCTCTACTACACCAAGTAGACAAAAAAAACTTGGTTTTGGATGTTTCTGCTGACAAACTGGCCAGCATAACTAACAATATATATGTTGAATAATTCATCCCAATCAAGCTTTTTTGTCTTTTTCCTATTAAAGAGAATTTAATTGATTTAAATTTCCTTAAAGTGTGGGTGGACGTTTTGTTAAAAATAAAAAAGTAGTCAAATATGTAATCCATTATAGACAAATCCTGCTGTGATGCTTGATGGGGAAAGAACTGGTCTTATTTAACACCACCAGTTCTGATACCTTTAAACACACTAAGCAGGACTGTACCTGCTGTTGCTCTTTACTTTCAAAGCAATGGGGCTCTGAAGAGACAACAGCCCAGCTGGGAAAGACTGTGACATTCAAGCCCAATTCTGTGTTACAGCACAGGGTATGTATCGTAGCAGACAAACCCCGGAACAAGAAATCCATGTTTCAGAAGGCTGAACAGTTGCTTTATTAAGCTATACTGTATTATATTATACTATCCTAAAACTATACTCTACTACTCTGTACTAAACTAAAGAAAAACCCATCACCCCTTACAGACAGTCATGACACAGCTGTGACCTGACTGGTCAATCAATCCAAACAACCATCACCAGTGTCCAATTAAGAAATCTCTCTTCGGTAAACAATCTCCATAATACACTCTACATGTGCCAAACTACAGGAGCGGCAAATAGAGATAAGAATTGTTTCCTCTTCTTTCTCTGAGCTTTCTCACTGCCTTCCCCAGGAAACATCCTGGGAATGTTGTGCCTGCTGCTTTCTGTGAAGAGAGCTGCAGCCACAGGTATGCCTGTGGAACAATGTTGGTTGATCTGTTTTAGCCTTCAATGTCAAAGAAGCAACTCAACAATAATGTTTAATAGAACATATTGTGGGCCTAAAGACTTAAATTTGTTTTAGGTATAAAATATTTGATTTAGCAAGAGATACTGAAAATCTAGTGTTTACAGAATTAGTGAGGAGCTCATTGGTAGCATTAACTCGATACTATGGATACTGCTGACTTTGTTGATGGCCAATGAAAGACAAAACTGAATTAAAAGCTGTTTTCCTATTACTTCCACAGATCAGCTTTGAAACCAAAATGGTGCACACACAAAAAAGCATTCACAACAAGGTAGCAGTCTCAGGTGAGCAACATCTTCCAGAGTGTTACAGTCAAATTTTGATGGAATTCACCACATGAGGGATATGGTAGTGACTAGTTTGAGCAATAGCCCTTGTAGTTATTTCCTCACATTCTTGAATAACACCATAGTTTAAAGAGACTGATGGACAGGAAAATCATTGGAAACTACAAAGGCAGAATACAAACTGATCATCACTTGGGTCTTGGTCTTTTTAAGAGGTTTGTTTTTTTTATTTTGCTGATTCACCTAACAATTCAACATGTGCATTAAAGGCTAAAAGGAAGGATCAAAATTTCCTGTCCTCATACTACCCTTTGTTCAAACTTTCAGGAACACAGGTGGGTTTTTTCAGAGACATTGTCCTCTTATTTAGTTTGATAATTAAAACTAATTTATGCCTTCAGAAAACATATTTGCTCAGTGTATGTGTGATAAAGGGCTGTAACACAGAAATTATCCAGAACTCTTCCCTCCATGTCCCCATTCCCCTCTTCCTTCCTCAAAACCACATATATTTGGTTCAGGAAGCAAGCTTGCTACCCTATACTCACACTTGCTGCTAAAAACTAGTGCACTGAAGGCACAGGCATATAGCTGTTTAGTGGTTTAGTGGTGGAGCTTGAAGTTGGAACCAAGGCTGCAAGTTGAAGCTGAGGCTGTAAAAGCAGCAACAGCAATTGCCTGAAGCTGGCCTCTTTTGTGGGACACTGTTTTTGTTTTATGTTCACGAGAAGCAGCCAAGGACAAGGTGCTCAGTGTCACGCTTCTAGTGAGGTGAGGTAGTCACCCAGTAAAGATCCTGGTAAAAAAAAGATACTCTTCTGTCTCCTTGTACATGTGAAAAAACTTACCCCTCTGAACTAACCTTGCCACCATCTTGCATTTTCAGAGCATAGTGAGCAACATCCTGCCTGTTGCTCCATTTTATTACTGGTGTGTCATCAGGTTGTCACATCTAGGAGAAGTAAAATCCATCTGCATGTCACTTTCCTGCTTATCCACTAGATTTCTACAACTCTTAGCTGGCATTTGCCCTGTATTTCAGCAACCTGTAGATACCTTCTTCTGTGCTAAACAAATGCAGTGTTGCCTTACCTGTATTTATTCAACCTTTCACTTCAAGAATGAATTTGACAGCCCAAAAATCTCTGTTATTTGGACTAGATGTTAATTAAGAGGCTGTGGAATTGGCTTTGGGTGTAAGTAATCCTGCTGAGTGCTGAAGCACTGCCTGTGTGCAGTGTGCTATGCACCTGATGGCACATGCAGACAGCCTTGTTCCTCCTTCATACAGTTGTAACATCACATTCCCTCACAGAACAGTCAAGAGGTTATTGTTATAGTTAAACCCTCTCAGTCATTAGTGCAAACAGAGGTGCAGCAACGTGTGCCACATCTGTACATTTTGTTGCTAAAGAAGCTCAGAGCAACAATTCTCTGATGAACCATTTTATATGTAGGGGGAGATCATCAATTTGTACAACCACACAATCCTTTGAATCCATTCAGGGTGGGTACATCTGCTTCCTTTCCATACAGGATAGCCCAAGTAACCATTTGGGTCCACAGATTACTGACATACATACTACAAAATGTCTGGTAACGCAGTGAGCTGAGGCCACCTTAAAATCCACACGGTACTCAAACCCAAGAGCACTTCCCAAATATTGATTAATTAACCTTCATAGTGTATCTTTGGCACAGAGGCGTACATACTAAATTAATTAACAGGGGTTTGGTTTTTTGTTTGTTTTTTTTTTTTTTTTTTTCCCTTTTACCACGATGGGGCGGGGCTGGCACTACCTAACTCCAACAAAAACTCCACAGTCCAGGAAAAATTTTTATAGCAAAACAGCGACACCCGCTGCTGGATATCACAGTTGCACCCTTTTGCTCCTCGAAAATAAAGCGAAGGTGAAAACGCCAGGGAGGGGGAAGCTGAACTCCAAAGGGGCTCGCGAATCTTCTCGCTTGTATCGCTACCAAGAACCTCAGGTTGCGGTCTCAATGAAGGGCTGCCCCCAAGGGCCGTGGTCATTCAGCAGGGAGACAAGGAAGGAGGGAGGAAGGGTGTCACGATGTCACCACCTCCTTGCCTCATGTGCCCCGCTGCCTCTCCTGGGCACAGCGACACAGGCGGGAGGACGAGCGGGGGGCGCGGGATCGCGGCCGTGCTGTCTCCGCACCCGCAGCGTTGAAGCGTGAGGATGCTCCGCGCTAGGGAGGAGCTGCCGACGGGACTGCAGTTCGCCAGCCCCGGCCAGAACATCCTGCAGCTGGAGAGCGGGGTGCGCGGACTTGACTGTGACACTCGGGTAGGTACCGAAGCCCCCCGACTGTTCCTGTCCCGCGTCACCACCCAGGGCGGGCTCCGCTCCCGCTCGGCCGGGAAGCAGCTGGTCCCTAAGCGCCCTGGGCACTTCTTGCTGCCGGCTCGGCGGGAAGAGGTGCTCTGGCTCACGGACTGCCAGCACTGCGCGCACCCCCGGTGCGGTGCGAGAGGCTCCCGCCGTCTTCCCTCGCCTTCCCCAAGTGCCGGCGATGGCCTCGAAGTGGGGCCAGGGGCGCCGGGGCCGAGTCTCTGGCGGTGTGCGGTGGCTTGGGGCTCGGCCCCTGCGCCGGGGGACGCCGGGCTCGGCAGCGGCGACCCTGGCCGGGCCGGGGTCCCTTTAGCCCTTGGGGCACGTGTCTGTGCGAGCGGCTTTCCTCGGGTGCGGACCTTGGTGCTGCTGGCGAAGACCCAGCTGGCACTCGGGCGGAGAGTCGGCCGCCTCTGGGAGCGCTGCCCCGACACAGCTCTCCCGGGGGGTCCAGCAGCGACGCAGTGCCTCTCGTCTGTAGTAAGCTGCTCCGTCGGGGAAAGGTGCAGACTGCTGTGTCAGGGTCGTTTCTTCTTCATCTTCTTGAATTTGTACCTTAAGGCAGGGATGGTCAGAAGAAGTTTTCCCCCTTACCTGAAGGACAGGGGCTTTTCTTGCTATGAAGCCAAATGGGAGAGAGAAAATAACCACCTGGAAAGGGAAGGAAGTAATGGAAGCCAGTCTAGTTGTATGAACATAACAGTTTGTTTTTCTGCTGCTGCTAGTTGGACTTCTGTGCTGAGACGGCAGCAGAGCACAGCAGTGTTTTGAGATGCACTGTGCTGCTGGGAAAGTCCAAACTGGTCCACCGGAAGGGTACTGCTTAGCCCTGAAGTAATTTTCCCTGGCTCTGCTATTTATAGGTAGGCTGGCTTAAGGTGCAGAAGTCATGTCTGCATGGACACCTTTAGTGGCTTTCTTGAAAGCAATCTTTCAAATTAATGTCTTTGCAAGGTAATAGCACAGCTGAAATTTTAAAATAAAATCAACTGCTTGAATCTAGGCGGGGGTAAGATGGTGAAAAAAAAAACCCACCTGAAATTGATGTATGTACAGAAAGCAGTAAATGAGGTGGACGAATGAGACCAATCCAGAGCTGTTCTAGACATGGAGTGCTTGTCGTGGCTTTGGTTTTTTCAAAATGGATCTCAGTAACTTCTGAAAGCATTGGTGGAATAGATGTTTTACAGTTGTGCTTGGTTTTTGGTCAGCAATGTAAATGAATCAGTATTAGTGCTGGCATTTGGACTTGGGTTTTCAGTCATCTAACATGTCATTTAAGAAGGCACGAGTGACATAAACTGACCACTAATCACTGCTGATACAGGCTTCTGTCTTGCATTGTATTACTTACAAGACTGATCTGTAGTTACTGCTCTCTTGGTGTTGCCTTTTATACACAGTCTTGCATGTGAAAGACCTGGTGGAAGCAGAGAGAAATTCAGAGTTAACAATTCCTTGCTTTGGGGATTTTTTTTTTTTTTTTTTTAATGTAAGGGCTCACATAGGACACAACTGAAAACTTTGATGCTATAGTGTGGGTATATTGAGTTTTTTGTGTCCAGCAACACTGGGCTTTAGTTTAATAAAACCCATTTGTAAGTTTTGGGTGAGGGTGCATCGGTGTGTCATTGTTGGTAAAAGAGAGTAATATTGCAAACCCATTTTGAGGTGGAGGCTACCTTCTTTTTTTCTTTTCCTTTCATAAGAAGATGTTCAAGTTATGCCCTATCAGACCCTATGGGTAATACAAAACTTTTTAATAGTATCTGGTAATTCAACAACTTGATGCTTGAATAACTTTGTGTGTTAGGTAAGAGAAGAAGTCTGCAAATAGCTAGATGGTACAGCCTATTATTAATACTGCTGATGTAGAAGGGGGTGAGAAAATACAAACATTAGTAAGATCATTCCAATAAGCAGACACTAATACTAGAAAAAACACACTACGCACATTAGATATATGTAATTTAAACAATAAAAGGAATTGACATAATTTGGAATCTTGACTTTTTTCCCCCTTCCTGCTTCAAATTGAAATGATGAAAATTACTTTACTTCCAAACTTCCTACCTAAATATATGTCCCCAAACTAGGTATTGGATAAGTCTGGAAAAAAAATTAGGAGTTGGACTCAATGATCTTAGAGCTCTTTTCCAACCCAAATGATTTTGTCATTTAAATAGCAAAACCAAACAACAAAATGAAAAAAATTCTAGTTTTCAAAACTATCTTCTTTCTTTACCAATAAGAAACTATTTTTTGGAAAATATTTTTGTAGAGAATAAAGCATGCACTTTTTATGTGTATTTTCAAGTGATAAAATACTCCTGGTCAAACTGTCTGGTCAAAAATAATCCAAGTTCAGATCCATCAGGACTGGATGTTGTTACAGCACTCAGTTTATCTGTAGTTTCTATACTTCGTGTATCACTACTGCATTTGTTTGATTCTTTTGTGTTATTGTCTGTAATTTAATAACTGTAATTAAGTATAGAGCTAACTAGGAACGTAGACTACATTGCATAGCACAATACACAGTATACAGTTTATTACTGGTACTCAGAGTGATTTTAAAGTCTAACAAGTGACTGGGTTATACTGTGGGTGATTGGCTGCTGGACTTTGTGCTCCTTGCTTGCAGTTGTTTGTAAGAATTCCCCCAGCTCAGGCCTTACATGCTGGGGCAACACAGGGTCTAAAGTCAAGGGGTGTAAGTACAACCACTCTGTCACCCAGAAAGGAACTCTGAAGCAATAGAATTTCTCCTTAAGAGGAATAACTGGCTCCTGCAAAGACTGACAAATACAAGATATTAAAACATGGGAACAGATGTCATTTTGCTTTATCAGACAATGGATCTGTTTCAGGTATGAGACAGTAGACAGCAAGAATCTTCACAATGCAGTATTCATATACATGGAGAAAGAAGAAACACTTGACCTTCTCAAGTACAGGTGCCTCAGGCAGTAGGTGAGTATATTTTTGAATGTGGTGCAGAGGGACCAGCTCTGAGCTGGAGCTGCAGTGGTTTGGGAGGAGCATCCATCAAGAAAACTGGATTCTGGTGAGCTGTGAATGCAAGGAGAGCTGCAGACTCTTGTGCCTCTTGAGGCCTCTTGAGGAGGAGAGGCACTGTCAATAAGACAGATGATCACTTGGCCTGAATTACTATCTGGGACAGTTCATCACCGCTGATTTGGAAATGAAAATGTAATCTGCAAAACAACTCCTGAAAGGAAGGCAGCTGCTCCTGAGAGGACTCAGACCTTCAGTCAAAATATTTTAATGGATGCTGAACAGAAGAAATCCTGCTGTCTGACACACTGCATTGCTTTGGGGTGCAATACTAAAAATGTAATTTATAGCTGATTTATGGAATGATCATAACAGAATTGCAGAAGTTCTGGTAAAAATAGTGAGAACTTCTCAGAAAAAGTAGAAAATTTTTGTCCAGGGGGTGTTCCCAGAAGGCCAAGAGAAAATTCAGAGCTGCACCCACCTGGGTCTAAGGAAGCTTAAGAGCAGATAGAAGAGAGTCCTAAGATGCAAATATAGTAGAGTGGTGGCTTCTCCAGAGCTGCCAGGCCTCTTGGATTCCCTATCCTGTGTAAATTGGTATGTAAACAGATCTCAGTGATCTTAAACTGAGACCAGTGAAGTTTTTGAAAGGTTCAGACTCTGGCATATGGCACAGCTCTAACTCAGTTATACTGTCACTTAACTGCTCTGAAAGACCATTAGCTGCAGTTGTCTGAAGTATTTTTTTCCACCTTATCTGACAAAATAAGCTTTCTTGAATACACTTAGAAGCATAGAATCCTTGGAATCTTGTAGTGGTTTTGGTTTCTTCTGTTACTTTATTACTGTTTTTTTTTTTTTTTTGTCTCTTACAAGTATCAAGGATATAAACACAGACAGGATTTAAGCTTCTAAAGATAAAAACATATCCAGCTTTGCTGTACCTAGCAGAAGTAGATAACATTTTTCTCAGTCATAGCAATTTTAATATGAAACAAAATTTAGATCTGTTGAAGCTGAAAAGAAGAACTAGCAGCTAACAGCTGCAGAACCCATGTATTTCTGCATTAAAGTGCAAGTTCTGGACAAAAGCCTATTACACTAGCTTTTCACTCATTTGTTTTGCCTGAGGTTACTAGGAAACAAAATCCCGGATAGCTTTGAAAGGTATTAGGAAAGGGTTATTAGCTGTTACTTGTAGTTTGCAGTGAGTGAGGAGGGAGGGAAGAAAGTAGTATTTTTCTGATTCAGCAGATATTTTGACAAAATTCAACAGTAACTTAAGAGATAATGCAATTTTTTTCTCTAGTTAATACAGAGTAAACTCACCAATGCCTAGGTAAGCTGCTTTTGCAAACTGTCTTTTTATTTAATCGACACGGATAGGATGGTCTAGAAGAAAGTGGAAGAGTAGTCCTTATTTTTGTTTTGAAAAGTGAGCAAACAGGTTTTTTTGAAATCCTGATTTTTTTTCTTTCCCCTTACCTTTCATGTAACAGTATCTGCGGTAGTCTTGTTAGTTGTAAATGACAGAGCTAAAAACTGGGAGGGTGGCTGATTGGTTTATCTATTTACAGTTGAAAAAAGGTTACGAAATCTGTAATAAATTTGTGGTTTGGTCCTTTTATGTGTTAGGTCAAGTCAAGATAGGGAGTAAAATTTGGGCATTACACATGCAAGAAAGATATCTTTTTTAGATGGTTGGTGTCTTCATTTATGGAAGGCCATGAATTTTGTAAGAGTTGTAAATTAGTGCAAGCCCCAGGGAAGGTCTGCTGTATCTTATCACATATTTATATTATTACTTGTATTTCTTTAAGATCCTTCACATCTTCCTTGGCAGTTGCCCCTCTGAGCTTTATAATTTTGAATGAGGTACAAAATTTGAATCAGGCACAAATCCTCATTCTATAAAAATGTAATAATTTTTCTGCTGTGATTTATTGCCATTGACTTCAGTTGCCATATACCTGGAAGGTGCATGGGTGGCATTACACTTGCTCATGTTTATAGGATTATGTTATTTTGTGTCAAAAGCAAATTGCAGCTCTTTAATACAGATACCTGGAAAGCAAGCCATCTGTGCTGAGGTTATGATGATCTGTTAATTTCAGTCTTGTTGTTATGGTTGAAATCTAAAGGATCAGAACTCTTTCTTCACTGTTTTATGGTAGCTCATTATCTTTAAGTCTTATTCACATAAAAATATAGTTGAAATGTAATGATATTATCAGAAGGGTGTGGACATGGAATTAGCAAAAATAAAGTAAAAATAAATATCTCCGTAATTAGAAAAGGAGTGTGGCCTTCTCTCTGCAAATCTAGTAACTTTACACCAGGCCCATGCCCTCCAAGATATTTTTGTGTAAAGAAGGAGGTGCACTGACTCATTAAATGTCAAATTGAGTAGACAGGAACAGAGTAAAATCAATTTTCAAATAGCAGTATGATGTTTTGCAGGAGTTATAACTGGATACAATAAAGTGGCTGAGGTGTATAACTTCTGGTTGTTGTCAGAGCAGTTTTAGGTAACATTGGACTTTGGGGGTCTCTCAATATTAAAAATTCACTGAAAGGGCTACATTTCCAATTTTATCAAGAAAGAAGCAAGGCAAGTAAGTATACTACTGCTTGGCAAACAAGTTTTTCAAAATAGAAGAAAAGGAAAAATCCTGCTCTAAATCACACTAGAATGATTAGTGAAAGATAAAAGCCCTCTTGCAGCACCGCAAGGAAGCATTTCTAGTGCATGTAGCTGGAACAGTTGGTACTTGAAATTACGTCTTTGACAGTAGATGCTGCCCTCCTTCCCCTTCAGAAATGTATTTTCTGGTGCTCAATGAAGCATTGCTAGTTGTACAAGGAATCAGATGCTCCCAATGGAAAAAGTACCAGGAATCAACTAATTAACTGGTCTCTTATCTATTGTGGCTTGAAAAAAATAGGCTTTTAAAAACAGATCCTGCTCACCAAAGCAGCTAGATGGAATTCTGCTTGCTTCTTTTCTATTCAAACATTAGATACTTGAGTCTTTTGGGCTATTTCTAGTTCTTCCAAAACTGTGTTTCAGGTAAATTACCACCCCTTATCATGGACATTTGCCTTGTGACCTAGCAGGGAATATATATAGGGTTTGCTTGCTTTGCTCTCAAAGTGGGCCTGATGATACCACTTTTGTATGAAACTTCAGTCTGGTTATTTGGTGATTTTTTTAAATGCCTGTGAAAAAATGTGGACACCTGTAGGTTTTGAAGAAAAGCAGTATTGATGAGGAATAGAGCATGCACTGATGTGCAATTTGAGCGGAAATTTATAAGGAATCAAGGAGATGGCACTGTGGCAGGACATCTCCCTACCACAGAAGGGGGTATGCTCTGTCAATCAGCTGGTGCAATAGCTCTGGACATTCTCCCCCCACACATGACGTGATGAGATGACCCAGGCCAGCTCTCTCACTTGTAAATCATCACTTGCTAGGGAGTTATTTCTCTCTGTGGCACCAGGGGTAGAACTCCCAATAAACACCTGAGCATGAGAACAGGTGTGGGGAGATAAGCTGGAAATTCCTGACTGAGAGACATTACTTTACAAACTATAAAAGCTATACAAACTTTCATGGAGGCAGAAACCTCCTGCACACACCCTGGAAACGTGTAGAACTTCTCAAGCAGAGTTTGAACACAAATTTGCCGAATACTTTCCTGGGAATTGAGTGAAAGAATTCTAGTGTACTCCATTACCAATTCAGTAGTAAATTACATTGAATCCTAATCTATACTATTTCTTTCCTAGCTGTAAATATAGGTACCTTTATCATGCACTGTATTTTTTCTACTAGTAGTTCTTTTTGTTTTATTCCCGGGTAGTAAGTAGTCTGTTTAAAGTCTTATGTCTGTTAATTTTGTTAATTCAATAAATAATTCATCTTGTAATAGACCTAAGCAACCATTATTAAGAACTTGCGAGTGAGAGCAGTCTATCACAGGCTGCCTAAAACAGCCACTCAGAAATCTGCATCAAAAGCAGGACTTGCCCGGGCTCTTGCCCTCTCCTTCATGGACATTCAGCAGGACTATGTCAGTGCTGAAACAACAGCGAATGTGGTATCTCAGTAGCTCATGCAGTTAGGAGTATTGAGGATACTCATAAAGAAGCATAGTAAGAACAGTATGAAAGTACTGGTGTTTAATTTCTTAAAACAAGAAAGTCTCTAAAGGATGCAAAAATGATCAGCGCTGACATCTCAGGAGGGTTTAATTTTCACAGCAACAGCAGTTTAGACTCACAAATACCTGTTCTGTATTCATCTTAAGTACTTAATTCAGGATCACAGAAAGTTGTGGGGGTGCCTTTGCTTTTGGCGATCCCTGTCACTTGTCCTTAGATGTCCAGAGCTTGCATTGCCTGGCAGAGGCCTGCAAGTCCAGCAGAAGTGTTTTGGGAACATGGCACTGCACAACACCTCTGGCAACACCTTGGCTTTTTTACTATTCTGTGATGTCCTTACTCCAGGCACTGATGTGACGTGGGACAAAGAGAATGACAAAGGTATAGGAGAGATAAGGAACTCTTGCTTTCCCTGTTGTCATAATCAATTTTACACCAACATTTCCAGTACAGATGCCCCTTTCTCTCCAGAAAGCAGTGGTCTGGGGAAATTTGGATCTGATAAGGCTGAGCAGGGGTCATAAGAGATGTGGGAGCAGCACAGGCAGAGCAGCAGGATGGGCATGCAGCTCTCGCATGTGCTCTGAGCATGGCTTGGGCTAACTGTGCCAAGGATGACCTCATTGCAAGGCTTTTGAGTAACCACATCTTGCAATCCTTGATGAAAGTTAGATAGATCAAAGCCTTTTCCAGAACCTCTAGATTCCTCCAGGCATTAACATGACCTCTTAAAGTTTGTTAATACCGTATTATGAGGTTTTAACTCATGTAGAGCAAATGTCGCTAACCACAAAGATTTTCAGAGTGGAAATTCTTTATGGAAGTAAGGGATTTTCAGAGTTTTGCAGACTCCTGAAATGTAGACTCTGTCTGGTATGGCAGCAAGAAAATATTCTTGTGCAGTCTCGTAACATCTGAGTATTTCAACCTCTTCCTATGCTCAGCTGCCTTAATAAATAAGAAAATGCCACCACCCCTGTCTCACAGAAGAAACTGAGGGATGTCACTGAGCTATGACTTACTACTCATTATAATAAGAAGGTTGGTTTTGAGACCCTTCTGCCACTAGACCAGTGACTGATTTTGCTTGTGAAATGACAAGGAAAGGGTAGCAGGGCACATGGGAAGAAAGAACTGTTGAAAGGCTGTGAAATATGGTATAAGTAAAGTTAATCTGACTTTAGAATTCCAGGCATCTGTTCTGGTTCTGCAGCTTTAGCTGAGGTGATAAATGACCCCCACAACTAAATCTGAATATAGCTATACCACAGGAATGTGCAATCAGTTTTCAAGCTTTTGCCTGAGTAAACAGCAATTTGTTTGAGACAGTTTGCAAATCATGGATTTTTGGTTTGCCATTAGAAAAAGTCTCAGACATTGCTTCCAGACTATTGCATTGGATGCTTCAGTGCCTTTGAAAATATGAGCTTGTGCCTGAGCAGACTGAGTTTGCTTGGTTCACTTATTTTGAGTATGTTGCTGAAGATAAAAAGCCCCTCATATATGAGAACTCCAGTGTGAAATAGTGTTTTGTGACCTCTGACAATTTGTTGGGCCTATTTCTTACAAAACAAGTGGAACCCCTCTCTCTGATCAGCTTCACAGAGATGACTGGCTGGACAGTGAATTGCAAGCAGCTATGTGATGTGGCTTAAGGGGAGAACAACAAAACTGTAGTTCTGCTGGTGGCCCAGTGCCAGGCCACCTGCTTATAACCTAAGAGCAACTATTTCTAGTAAAATTTAATTGCCAGAGCTAGTCTTGGCTGCTGCTCCACTTCACTCCTGCCAACTGCAGAGCCACTGTACTTCCTGCTCCACATGTGCAGGCAAAATCATCACACAGAGTTGGTCCAGCATTGGTCTGTGAGTTTATTCAGCCTCCACCCTCTCTGGCTGCAACCTTGACTGAAGTCAGCAGTCAGTAATGTTTTTTTAGGTTTGTCTGATTTTCCTGTTGTGAATCCAAGGAACAATGCATTTTTTCAGGGCAAGAGCAAAAGTGCTGGCCCAGGCAGACTGCTTGGTAAGTATTTTTCTATAAGCTTTAGTCATACAGCCAGCACAAGTATCCATAGCTAAGGTAAATGGAGCAGAAAACCACAATATTTGCAAGTGACGGAGTGCTATCTCCATCCCTCTTGCTATTTTGCACATAGGCCTCTTTTGCTTGAAAAGTAATTTGCAGTGACAGTGATCCCCAAGTCTATACAAAACTGCTCCAAAGGATTAATCCCTGTACTCTTCAATAGCTTCTTGGCTAGATAATCTGGTTCTATTGAATTTCAGCCAGAGATTGCCCCATATTACAAAAGACTATTTCTCTTTTGACAAATAATGGCTGAGCTGTCTCTCCCTGATGTACTGCTGACTAAAAATCAGTCTCCTTCATACCCCATATTATAGAAGGAGCATGCATTAGTCTGCATGCATGCATGCATGCAAAAAACCCCCCCAAAAAAATTACAAAAGAAAACTATTTAAGGACCTTCTAAAGGATCAAGGCATAAAACCAGATTCTGATTATCAAAACCAGATTCTGATTATCAGCAGAATTACATTAAAATGTGGGTCTATGAGCCTTTCTTCAGCATTTCATAATTGTGGGTCATGAGTAGTTTTTGATAAATATGCAGCACCTAGCAAGTAGATACCACATGGTAACAGGGGCAATTAGTCATCCATATCACATTCTAGCAATTGTGTTGCATTTTATTAATGTAACTGTGCCCAGGACATTGCAACCAGCTTCTGGGTTTATGTTTCACCACCTCCCTTTCACATTCTGAGTCAAGAGCATAAAGTGTCTCTGAGGCTTTTGCAGAAGTCCCTTACCCCATTTTAGGGTAACTACATCACTCCTGTTCTCTTTGTTCTGCCATGAAACATTCCTCATTATTTTTTTACTGCTGCTACTGAAGATCTGCACTCACTGACCCACACTGCCCATTATGGGTTCCTGAGATAGAGGTAATGCTCTGATGCACATGGCAGAGGTGACCTTTGGGTCTGAGGAGTGGTTGATGGTCTGTGCTGCTGCTGATCCAGGCAGTGCCCAAGCGCCTCCCCAGAGTGAGCACAGCCAGTCTGTCATGCCCATGGCCAGGCAGGGATGATCTCTCACCAGCACCAGGGTTGTTTTCCATGTCCCCTGCACCCCTTCCCACTTGGCCTCCCATCCACCCTGTGTTACCCCCTCAGCTGGGTCACTCACAGGAACAATGGGAGCTGCTGGTGGCAGCAGCACTGTCCTCCTCAGGGACATCAGGTCTGAAGGAACTGGGAAGACATTGAAGGGACAGGAGGCCAGGGGGGCTGGGGGCAGCTGAGGGGAGGTGATGGGGATGAGGGGTCTGGGATGGCTGAGGGGGATGGCAGAGGCTGGAGGGCTGAGGGATGGCAGGGGCAGAGGACTGAGGACATTAGAGTGTGGGCTGGGGACACTGAGGGGACATTAGGAAACTGATGATGTAAATATTCAAAAGGCATATTGTTTGTAGTATCTCAGTTGTGATGAGAAACGGAGACCCACTGTTTCAAGTTTCATAAACCGTAAAAAAAGTTTTCTTACCAAGGAAAGAAGTTGCTCAACCAAGACAGCAGATTGTGAGTCAATTCATAAGTCATGTCCTCCGGTAAACTTGTGGCCTGGAATGGATAAAGTAAGGTGGGGGCCATTCCCCAAATAACCACCAGAGACCCTCTTGAGATTGTTCCCCAAATTGTGTATGCATACCCAAACTATAAGGTATACAGCTTTGTATATGTTAATAAGGGGGATGAGAATTCTCGAACTGTGCTGGCGTGTGTTAGGAGGAGTAATTCCCCCCGTGCACCCAGCGCTGAAATAAAACAAGGCCTGCTTTCTATACTGAAATTACAGTGCTAGAGAGTTGTATTCTTCCCGACCTTTCTGTGACGATGAGGGCAGTGGGGTCTGGGCTGAGGGCACTGAGGGGACCGGAGGGCTCGGAGGCCCCCGGGGCTGCTGGGGGCAGCGAGGCGGGGCCGACCGTCGCGAGGCTCGGGGTCCCCGCGGGGCCGGGCTGACGCCGGCCCGAGCACGCGTCGGGCATCGGGCGCGTGCCGGCGCCCGACGGGGGCGGCGCCGCCCTCTCGCGACGGCCGTTGTCGGCGTTGGGCGCGCGCTGTCGCATGTCGCGACAGTTGCCGCCCGGCGCGATGGCGAAGCCGCCGCTGTCGGCTGGTTTCCGCCCCTCCTCCGTCGCCTTCTCGCCCCGCTCCCGCCCTGTCATCCCCCGGCCCTGCACCTTCCCCATGAAGCTGTGGCTGCTGGTCAACAGCCCGTGCGTCCAGTCGGTGCGCTGGGACGCCCGCGGCGAAGGCCTGTTCATCGACCAGGGGCTCTTCGAGCAGGAGCTACTGGGCGTGGGGCCCAGCGCCGCCGGGGAGGAGGAGCTCTTCAAAACCAAGAACTTCGGCAGCATCGTCCGCCAGCTCAACCTCTACGGCTTCCACAAGCTGACGGTGAGTCCGGCCACCAGCACGGTCGGGCCCAGGCCGAGGCCGGCCACGGCGGGGGGCGATACCAGCTACGCTGATGGGCCCCTGCACCACTTCTGGAGCCCTCATTTTCGCTACGGCCGCCCCGACCTCCTCGTAAAGATCAAGAGACTGACCAAGGCCAACAAGGAGAAGCTGGACGCTGGGCTGGAGGTGACCAGCCGCCTGCCCGACGACTTGCAGTACATTACTGGAAGGGGACTTGCTGCTGTCGCCCACGTCCCTCGGCGAGGTCGGAAGGACCGGTGAGACGGGCGGGTCAGGGGTGGCCGCGATCGGCCTGGGGTGGCATGGGCTTAGAAAATTGGCACTGCCCTGGAGGGAGCGAGTCACCTGCCTTTGCTGGTGGCTGCTCTGGACGCGCGGTGTAAGAAAAGCGTTGTTCTTCAGGGAGATAGATCTGCTTCCAGTAAACACAGGGAATGTAATTACAATTTGCTACAACTGTGCCGCCTATATATAATTACACAAATATCAATATATGTATCTGAAGATCTGTATACCTCTCATTGTGTAACTCACAGGTCCTGCTTGTATTATCTACAATGAATGACTTGGTTTGCAGTGTTTCAGTGTGCCTACAGACTGCCAGCAAGCACCTAAAACTAATATACACACCAAACTGTCCTTAGATAAAAGGTGCAACATGCATACTTTTGTATGTTTAAAATCTTTGTAATTAAAAAAAAAAAAACAAGTTGCCTAAAACACAAGTTCAGTGTGCTTTGGAAATGAAGAGGCCAATCAAAAGAAAATACTGCAGCAGTTCTGCTTTTTGCATCTTGTATTTTCAGCTGTGGGAAACCATATACAACATAGAGAAGAATGGAAAGGAGGAAGGAAGATTTTGAGATCTACTTTAGGAACACACACAAATTGAGTAATTTTCCATGTTCTCAAATTCAGGAAAAAAGTTCATAGAAAAGTCGGTTATTATCTCAATAAAATGTTGCTTGATGCAATATGCTAAAAGCTATTATTCGACACCTACGAGTTTTCTAAAATATGAATTGTTAAGTAACATTCATTCACATTAACTGAAAATATATCCATGGATACCTCATAAATTTCAAAACCTTGCCTTTTCCTACAAATAATATTTCATCTGTCTCTGTCTCTCTTGAAATTGGCTTCTGATCTTATTTCACGTAATTCACATGACATAGGTCTTGGCCATATTGCTTTTCTGATAACACTAAGATGTGCTAACATGAGGCCTACCTTAGATACCTGAAAGACCTTTTTCACCTTTCATCCAAAGAAAAGTTCCCCAGCCCAGGGCATGGCAAACAGTAGCACAATTACCTGGGTCATTACTGGGATGGCTGAGGATAGGATAGTGATCATGCAGCCCAGCAGAGACCTCTGTGACATTGGTGCCCTCCATTAGCACAACAAGAGGAAACAGATGAGATAATCCAGAAGATCTTCCTAATTTTGGGGTGGGAATGGGCTCAGAAAGCCTGGAGTTTTGTAAAGCTTGTGCAAAAGGGCTGTGTCTGATTCACATGGTCAGCATTGCCTCATTGCTTTTTGCACCATGTGGGTGGATAGCTCCTACTCAGATCTTCAGTCTGTGTTGTCTTCTCTCTCAAGACCGTTTCATAATAGTGAGGGGCAAATGAAACTTAAGTGAAATAAGACACAGCGCTTCAGACTTGCAAGGCTTTTTCAGAGGTTTAAGTACAGTACCCAAACAGGCACCTAATTCACAGCCTTAGGTGTCCTTCCACAAGTTTACTACTGCAAGTCACTAAGTCGTGGTAGTACCTAAGGATACCATGGGTCCTCCAGATCTCACAGTTGCTGTGCAACTGTTCTTTCCATGTATGCATGGAAAGAAAAGCTGGAGCAATTTGTGTAAAACTTACTGTGTTCAGGGCAGATACTATGAGAGAAAGGTTCTATCGCCTTTGCGATTCCGGGGTTCAGATTAGATGGTCATAATGCTGCTTTCTGGGCTCAGCTCCCCTGAATCAGAGCCAAAAACCACACATACGAGCTCCTTTAAATAAAGATTTAGAAGTCTAATTGTTGCAAAATGCAGTTCATCAATTATAAGTTACTGACTTGTTTTGTGGTTTTTTCCTCTGATGTCCTCATAGTGGATGTAAAGTAAAAAATTTTCCAGAGAAGGGCAACAAGGCTGGTGAGGGGCTTGGAACACAAACCCTATGAGGAACGACTGAGGGAGCTGGAGGTGTTTAGCCTGGAGAAAAGGAGACTCAGAGTTGACCTTATCACTCTCTACAACTCCCTGAAAGGTGGTTGTAGTCAGGTGGGGTTGGTCACTTTCTCCAGGCAGCAATTGACAGAACCAGAGGACACAGTCTCAAGCTGCATCAAGGGAAATATAGGCTGGATATTAGGAAGACCTTTTTTTACAGAAAGAGTGATAAAGTACTGGAATGGTCTGCCCAGGGAGGTGGTGGAGTCACCATCCCTGGATGTGTTTAAGAAAAGATTGGATGTGGCACTCGGTGCCATGATTTAGTTGAGGTGTTAGGGCATGGGTTGGACTTGATGATCTTAAAGGTGTCTTCCAACCTAGTCATTCTGTGAATTCTGTAAATTCTCACCAGCACTTTCTTTCTACATTTTGCCTGAAGTGGCCACGGTAAACCCCTGTATGAAGAAGACAAATTAATGAAATTATCATAATTCACAGTTAACGTGCCTCTGACATGTGAAGCATTTAAACTACATTACTAAAGGCACCTTCCTCTTTTGGGGGAGTCAGTCAGACCTTAATTGTACTTAATGCAAATATATTTTCTAAGGCAGAGAGAAAGGGAAGGAATGGGAAGGTTTCTCAATCTTTTTAAAAGCACACAGAAGAGAGATGTCTAAAGGAAAATGCAAAAAGACAAATGCTGCATACAGTCATCTCACCAAATACATATCATCTTACTTTGTGCTGCAAGTGGGAACAGCAACTGCCAAGTACAGTTGAAGCATGTTTAAAAATAAAAACCACCAGTCTACTAGAAGATTTTAAGTGTAGTATCATTAAAGAATCTTGGAAACTCACTGTGCAGGGGACCACTTACAGCCACAGGGAACATCCAACAGCTAGGAAGTTCTCTCTGCTCAGGGGGCAGAAGCATCGTGACAGGACAAAAGCCACACGAGGGGAGTGCAGCCAGTGCTAGAAAAGGAAAAAAAACTATGGCCAGACTCCAGAAACCCCAGAAGCCTGGGAAGGAAAGCATCTTATAAAAATTGAGGCAAATCAGACACACACAAGAAGAAATGCTTATCTGAATTGGAAATAAATTTAAAGAGACACTGATCTAGCCCCACACTGTGTCTAGGACTGCAGCCATCCAGCAAAAGTTCTGCTCTGTCTCACTGCCTGCCAAGCATGGTGTGCCTCTTCTGAAGCTGATGTCACTGTCAATGCTGTGACACTGCTGTCTTCCATTCACCCAAATCCCTGTAACACAGCAGAGTGAGCTGAGTTCACTTTGACCTGTGACCCCTTGGGGGACCAGCTTAGGGATGATGCAATGTCCCTGTCTCTTTTCTGCCTAGTGAGATCCCACATAGTACTGCTTCTCACTGCATATTGTGGTGATGCCTTTATACTGCTGCTAAGCCACCAGCGTAGCATCTCTGTGGCAAACAAGTTTCATTTGCCACTGATCTATGAAGATACTGAGAAGCAGAAGCACAATGGTTCATTCAGTGCTAAATTCAAGTTTTGTTGGCTGATTTAAATTACTTTTCTTTCAGCTTCTTAAAGGTCAGCCACTTCTGAGTAATAGTGTGCTCAGACTTGTAACTGGAGATCTAAAAGTAGGCTGATAGGTGAATGACCTAAGGGATGGATGGATGGATGGATGGATGGATGGATGGATGGATGGATGGATGGATGGATGGGCATGGATGGATAGGAGAACGAACAGAATGTTTTCTCCATCCCTAACAGCCTCATTCCAGCACACTGAAGTCCTGTAAAAGCACACTGTACCATCTGAAAAGACCTGCCAAAATGCAGAGGGAAGGAAGAAAAACTGTGAGACATTAGTCTATATTTTAAAAGAAAGGGAGTGTTTTTTTGTGCCATTAACTGTTGCAGTTCCATTGATTTCTTTACAAAAAGCTGAAAATCTAGTTTAAAAAAATAAACTAGTGAAATATTTAAAAAAACAATTGGTGTGGCTAGAAAACTGTTGCCAAACTTGCCAAGTTTAGAAAATCCAAATACCTAAAAACATAAAACATTCAGGTAATTTTTTTTTTTTTTGATGGAGCAGTCACAGTGTTGCCCTGGAAACGTCATTTAATGTGTATTCTGTATTTGAATTAAGACATATACAACCTCCAAACTAGCTAGCATACAATATATCCTGTTCCAGGTTTTCTACCTCCTAGGAGCAAGAATCAAAAGGTAGGCAGTAAATGCTTGTAGATAAAGGACTTGACTCTTTGGTAATCTTTGTGCAGGACATTTCCAGTGGCCGAGCTGATGTGTGGTCATGTGTTCCCCCTGGAAAACGGAGACATAAGTTGGATAAGCAACAAGACAGAAAGACAAGGGAGGTCAGGAGGAGTTTATCAGGCTTGCAAAGGAAGAAGCAGGGACATACTGCACACCACACTATGAAGGAGCAGAAGCAAAACTCATGCCTGGACGTCTGTAACAGGCAAGGCTTCTTAGTTTAGACAAATTGCCAGCACGGATAAGAGCAACATGAAGAAACATCTTTAAGTGCCAGAGAAGAAGCTGGTACGTACCCTAACTGAACAGTCTGTTGCTGACCTGTCTGCTGCAGGTCCATTCATCATGGACAGACTTACAGCAGAGAACAGTGTTTTTGAATGGTCTCAGTGACATTTTGGCTCTACTTAAGATCAGTGGCCAAAATGCTACAAGGCTCAAAAAGGTTAATTCTCACCTTCAATCTGTAAACCATTTATAAATCATTTATTAAATACAACTCTTTAAATTGTTGGACTGCTTAGTGTTTTCACTGCCATGTGTGCATGACATTTATAAAACTGCCATGGAATCCAGCTGGTGGAAGGAATATATCTATGTTATAGTGTTCCTGATAACAAAAGGAGTATAGACTTTCCCCAAGATTTGACTGTCCCACTTGAAGATAAACGAAGCATAACTGCACTTCTTTTTTTCTGAAATGTAAAAACCATACCAGCAGGTTTTTTTTTCTGAAGAATACATTTGGAATGCCAAATTGGAATTCCAGACTGGAATTCCAAATGTTCATTAGCTTTAAATCAATGCTGTTTAGAATCTTGGTCAATATTTCAAATAATTCTGTTGAAATAGTTGGCTTTTTTTTTTCTTTATTCATTAGTATTAGCCATTGGACTGCTTAGATCTTATTTGTGTTTATGCTTTTGCTTCAGTTATGTGAATTTACTGTAATTGCACCTCTGATGTCTTACTGTAATTTAGTTAACTATTGTCTTTATTTATAAATCTGTTATTACATTTATTCGTCAGCATTATGATTAGAAAAATAATGGATAAATATTCATTTACATCTGACAGAGTCGGAACAGAAAATCATGTTTAACCACATTTCTTAATGGCCCTGTAAGGGGATAAAACAGTGCAGCAAGTAAAGTTTAAGGGTGGCATATGAAGCAGGCCATAATGTAAGCTCTCTTGGACATTCTGTCTGTTTTACTGTAAACATTTATGTCCAGCCCCTACATTAAACAGTATAATTACAAATTGCAAAGTCAGCTTCTGAGAATATGAAGGCATGTTGAAATTTTTGCACTGAAAGTTTGCATCCAAGAAAAACACTGGAAGAAAAATCCATCTGACTGCTTAGCCTAAAGAAATCACAGTAAGGAAAATAGCTCATGGTCACCTTTGCCAGAACTGAATACTATTTGGAGGGCAGTAGGCCATTGCCATACCATGGGGGAGCAGAATTTGAATGGGAAGGGACATCCTACCTGTAGGGTTTAAAGACATTTCTGACAAGAATAGAGAGGATTTGGAATCCCCAGTCTGTGTACACATCCCGAGAACACATAACAAAGAACTTTCCATAACAAAAAGTTCAATATTTTTAAAGCAACTAAAAATTAAGTCCTACAGTGCAAACTACAGTGTAAATTTACTCTATTGACTGCTGAAGCTGTTAGTTGCGCAGTAACACTAGTGGAGTTCTAAGCCAGAACAAAGGTCACAAAAGCTCTAAATGAACAGACGGAAATACACATATTGAGAGCTGTTGCCTTTTAATCAAAAGACAGAAGACAGAATAAGACATCATGGGTACTGTGAGGAGCTAGTTTAGCTTCAACAATGGATGTCAGAGGCAGATGGGGGAGGAGTTGCACGTGTGCACGTGCAGGATGCGAGTAGGAAGAGCCTTGTCTCTGGGAGGACTCAGCCTGGCAACACCTCACAAGACACTGGCAGAGGAGGCACTGAACTCCCCCGACGGGCTGCTTCTATCGGGTGGCGAAAGGTTGGACTGGGCCAACAGTCTCCGGCCAGCAGGCAGGCTTGAGGGGGGCCAGGGGCATTAAAAGGAACTGCGTAATAAGCGCCCGGGGCTTTTTGAAACTTGCCCTTTGTAGTTTTAGCTTAGAGCTTTTTTGAGTCTGTGCTTTTGTTTTTGAGGCTTGGTTTTTTGAGACTTTCTTTTCGAAACTTGCTTTTGGGTCGGGGCTTTTGGAGTCTTACGCTTTTTGCTCTGGCACCAAGCCTAGCTTTTAGATCCTGCTCTGGCCGGCTCTTGCTCGTCTGCCCTGCCTCCCTGTGTCTCTGACCAACGCCCCGCCCGCTCCGTCTCTGCGTCCCTGCCTGAGCCCTGTGCGTGCAATGCTGCCGCCCCGATGCAGCCGCTGCCGCCGGAGCTGCGCCTCTGCGAGAGCCGCGCGGGCCCGTTCAGACGCGGCCCGTGCACAGGCAGGCCCGTGCACAGACAGCACTTCCCTGACTCGCTGGGAGTAGCGCTCTCTTTTCTTCTCTGTCTTCTCCGTCTCCCGGCTCCGCCGTTCCGTCTCCGTTTTCCTTCCTCCTTTTCTGTCTCTTCTCTTTCGTCTTTCACTTGGGCAGCGTTTTCGTTTTCGTTCCACTAAACAGTTTACAGATACAATGTTTGCCTCGTTTGGCTTAATTTCATTCCCGAAAATCCATATTAAAAGAACTCCTCGCAGTTCTCCACAGTAGAACTCAACAGGTGCCCCGGATGGTTTGGTGCTGAAGGCTGTGCTGCAGATGCTGACAGGGCCATGCCTGTCTAGACACTGCAGACCCCAAGACTATGGGCCCACGGACTACATGGACTTCAAGGAGGGGCTGTGCAAGTTCTACTTCAAGAGCTTCACCTGTGAGGGCAAGCTCAGAAGGTAGGATTTTTACAGCCGCCTCAAGGACTTCTAAGGTTTTGGGGAGAAGTGTTCTGCCTTCCCACTGTGGCTGAACCTCAGAGGTTGGGCGGGACTTCATCCTAGCCCTGAAGCGTGGAGGGTGGGAAGTGTTTCCTCAGTGTGGGAATGCATTTTGGTTTCATCTTGTTTATTGTGATTGGTTTTTTACACAGTCAGTATAACTCCTGGAGAGATAACAAGCCTGGACCCTGACCTGTACTACAACACAGTGCTGCACTACACCGCAATGCTGGCTGCATAGGGTGGGTGCTCCCTGATCTAGGGCTGTAAGTAGATGCCAGGCTGGGCTGGAAATATGTGCAGGCTTGAGAAAATGGAGACCATTTGGCCTGGGAGAGGGCTGGGGTGATTACTTCCCTGCAGACCTGGAGACACCTGCAGGAGATGGTGGCTGGGGCAGGGACAAGTGTTGGCCCACTGACTGCTGTGGTGGAATGGCAGCAGCATGGCCCTGGACATCCTGCTCCATGAGAACCGTCTTCCTGTGGATGCCAGGTTTGGTGGGACTTCGGGGACAATGACAACACCCCCATTACCTCAGACCATGGTGCAGTGACACCCTCTCTCCATGGGACAACCAGGGTAATGACACATCTTTTGAGGGGAATGGCTGGGCTCATTAGGACTTTCAGGTCTGTGATACATCATCCCTCTCTCAGGGATACCCCTCTTTGGGACCAGAGAGGAGGTTCCTGACCTTTTCAGGAGCCCGAGAGCTGTCACAACCCCCACTTTTGGGGGAATAGGGTTTGGTGGGACCCTCAGGTCCATGGGAGCCCAGCACTTCTGCCAATCCTGTCCCTTCGACAGATGCGGTCACCCTATTCCTGAAAGGGGTGCAGGAGAGTTCCCCCCTTCTGTCCCAGGCAAGTGGCCTCCCAGTGCCAATTGCTTCAGTCATCCTTGGTGTTCCTGTCCTCTCTGCAACTCCCTCAGCTCCCTGCTGAGTCAATGCCATTCCAGGACTCTTTGGAGGCAGCTTGTCCAGCTTCCCCACAGAGACCCATTCCCTCTTTGTATGGGTACCATTCCCTCTTGGAATGGTAGACTGTTTTTCAGTGCTGGAACTTTGATTTGTGTCCCCAAAGAGCTGTCATTGGCTGAAATCACTGCAGCACCTGACTCCCTACCTGCTCCTTTCCCTGCACCTCCTAAACCCCAATGCCCACATCCTTCTCTGTCTTTTTGCCAAGATTTCCATCCTGGAAACACAATTAGTAAAAATAGGAAAGATTAAATTGCTTAAATTGTGAGATTACAACAAATACCTATTCTGCTTCCCTAATGTCATTCCCTTTTGCTAGAAGTGTACAAAGTTTTTTTTTAAACATTTTAATATTTATTACTATTTGGATAGGAGGAAGTGCAAAATGTTGAAAGTTTTAATCACGTTCATAGAATCATAAAATGGCTTGGGTTGGAAGGGACCTATTAGTCCACCCCCCACTTCCACTAGGTCAGATTGCTCAAAGGCTCATCCGTCCTGGCCTTGAATATTTCCAGGGATGGGACATTCTCAGCTTCTCTGGGCAACCTGCTCCAGTGTCTCACCAACCTCACAGTAAAGAATTTCTTCCTAATGTCTCATCCAGACCTACCCCGTTTTAGTTTAAAGATGTTCCCCCCTTGATAACATTACAAGGTATCACATCTCCTCTAATAAGGAAGGCTGCAATATCATAGCTGTTGAGTTGTTAGGGTCCACCAGAGGCAAATTTTCAGATGACACCAAGTTGGAGGGGAGTGTTGATCTCCTGGAGTATAGTGGGGCTGGGCTCTGATAGAGGACCTGGACAGGCTGGATTGATGGGCTCAATCCAGCACTATCCTGGCACCAAGTGCCAGGTCTTGCACTTTGGCCACAACAACCTCAGGCAGAGCTCCAGGCTGGGGACAGAGTGGTTGGACAGTGGTGAGGCAGAAAGGAACCTGGGGATACTGACTGACAGCAGCTGAACATGAGCCAGCAGTGCCCAGGTGGCCAAGAAGGCCAATGGCATCCTGGCCTGTACCAGCAATAGTGTGGCCAGCAGGAGCAGGGCAGGGATTGTCCCCTGGGTACTCAGTATTGGGGAGGCCACACCTCAAATCCTGTGTTCAGTTTTGGGCCCCTCAATTTAGGAAGGACATTGAGGTGCTGGAGCATGTCCAGAGAAGGGCAATGAAGCTGGTGAAGGGTCTGGAGCACAGGTCCTGTGAGGAGCAGCTGAGAGAGCTGAGGTTGGTTGTTTAGGAAGCTCAGAGGGGACCTCATCCCTCTACAACTCCCTGAAGGGGTGGTGTAGCCAGATGTGGTTTGGGCTCTTTTCCCTGGTAACCAGAGACAGGGTAAGAGGACAGAGACTTATGCTGTGCCAGGGGAGGTTTAGGTTAGGGAGGGAGGACATTAGGAGGCATTTATTCACAGAAGGGGTGATTGGGAATTGGAATGGCTTCCCAGGGATGTGGGGGAGTCACATCCATGGAGGTGTTAAGGAAAGACTGGTTATGGCACTCATGATCTAGTGGACAAAGAAGGGGTGTTCGGTCATAGTTTGGACACGATGATCTCAAAGGTCTTTTCCAACCTAGTTGATTCTGTGATTCTATGAAGATGGGAGTAGAAAAGATAGTCACAAGGACCGTACCTGGAACTGCTTTGCAAAGCCATTCAAATTAATTACTGTACAGTAGAATACCCCATAGGATCCTTCTGTTGGTAAAGATCCATCAGGAAGGAAACAAGGTCACTGTAGTTTTAGAAAAAGATGGTAAAACAAACAGCAGAACATTTCAGCAAGGAAAATGCATGTCAGTGCACAAGTACTAAATACACTTTCTCAGTACAAGGAGCATTTGAACCAGGGATGTTTTTTCACTTTATTGTCTTGTTCTGTGCTAAATGAGAGTTTGTCATTTCAGAAATAAAGCACTTTTCTTCAAAAAGTATCTCATTCTTGATTTTACTATGAATTTCGTATCTCCTTACTCTATGTCTTTATTCTTAACTATTTATTTTTCTGACTCTCTATCACCATTCACATGTCAACAGAGCACATTACTCCTCAGCCCTCCCATTTGCTACATGCCTGTACCAAAACCACTGTAAACTTAGAGGCCTCTTTTAATAGTAGTTATGCAGTGAAAGTATATAGGCATCTCAGATTGCAAATATGTCATGACACAAAATAGTCTGGTTCAAACTTCTTGGTTTTTGAACTTGTTTATTATCAGTATGGGTTGCTGAAGGATGTAGCATGTTTTGTTTCTTTGCAGGTTTTTTCTGTAAAACATGGTAGTTATGCACCTAAGAGTAATCCTATTTTAAGTTCCAGTTCTGAATTCTCACTGTTCACAGTTGCAAGAACAGGTAATTCATGTATTGCATTTGTCCCAGTTTTGGCTGGGATTTTATTCTCAGCAGCTAGTGCTGTGTTTTGTCCTGCTGCTAAGTATATATACAACAATACCTTAGAAAGGCAGTTCAGAGACTTGTCCAAGAGCGTAGGCAAATGAACTGTGAGAATAATAAATCTTACTGCACTCATGCTTCCTCTTTAACCTTATGATTCAGGTCTGGTTGTTTAAATTAACAGTATTGAGTAGAGACCGTGCTTGTAAGAAAGATTCCCTAAAGAAATTGGGGAAAGAATTAATTTTGAAAAAAGCTGTAAAAGAAAAGTGGATAAAGAAAATATCATTACTAACACAGTGCCCAAGGGTTCAAATTACAACAGTAAAGCATGTAATTACATATTGTTCCTCATGTCCAACAAAATGCCATTATATAAGTGTATAAGAAAAGATACTGTAGAAAACACATGAAAATCATCAAGTTGCAAGGAACAATCATCTCTGGCAAGTGAATTATTTCTTAGTCTGCAACTTACTGTTTAGTCATTTCAAAAAGGAAGAAGGTATGAAGGGTTGGCCATTATTTCCTGTGGTGATAAGAAATCCTCAAAAAGATGTGCAGGAGTGTTTATAGCGCAAATGCAGTTCCTTAACCAAATGCAGTCTGGCATCACTCTTATTGCTATGGATCTTGCATTATAGAGGCATGTCAGTGATACTGCTGGATAATGGTGGCTTATGGTTCCTCTGAATAGATTATTCGAGTTTTTTTTTTTTTTTTTTCTGCTTGAAATATTCCATCCTTATACCGCAATAAAAATGTTGGAGCAATCGTATCAATCTGCTTTAGGAAAACTGATTGTCATTGTGTTTTTTCACAACTCACAGTGCATGTATTTATGAGATTGAAAGGAAGGTGAGAGCTGCAAGCTCTTGAAAAGGTCTTAGTCATAATTTTCCTAAAGGAATTTTCTTTCTCAGTGCATAGATAACAAATAGCAATGAAAATTCAGCGCTGTTCAGCCCTATAGTTCTTCTGTTACTCAGAGTTAATTTTACTTAAGAACCACTAGTTATGGTGCCATTGCCATAATAATGGCAATTTGTTACTCATTCTGCATTTCATAACAATTACAAGGAATTTGCAATGTGGCTTATATACAATGAGACTTCTTGAGATGGATCAACTTTGCCTGGCCAGTATGATAATTCATTTTTGGAAGTAACATCAGAGATGAGTAGTGTCTGTGGTAGCTGATAGCTCTGAATTATTTGTTAGGTATAGCTCTGCTTCCTAAAGGACAAAATTGTGTGTCTGTGCTTGTGTGCATTTCAAAGAGCCAGGTACAGTGACACAGAAACAGACACAGAGACTTACACAGTTACTGTGACAACAAACCAGGTTGACATAGAGCAATGCCTTTACTAGCACCCAAGTGTCTATAACCACCCCTTCCATGAATATGAGCACAGTCCAGTCCTTTTCTGTCCTTCCAGGTGATCTGGATTGATGTTTTCTAGTGAAACATGAACAAACCTTCACTCTCTACATTCATAAGCACAGCATGTTCCTCAAATAATAGTATAGAAATTTATTGAAATTTATCCATGTACTATCAGTGACTGGATATCAAGTTCCTTACCCAGTCCTTGGTGCAAAGCTTGGGTCTTTCTACGAACCACATCTCCATGAAAGAGTCCACTTTTTCCCTAGTGCACTGTGCACAAACACAGACTTATCCCGCCAGTAGGCAGCCAAAGACTCTTTGAGCTTCCAAGTGCTGTTTCTAGGATCTGTAAGCCCCTCATTGCTCTGTGAGCTGTGTTCCTCTCTTCTACTGTACCCTTGCTCTCTTCTCTGACCAAGCAGAGTTTCAGTCCTTTGGACTGATTATTTTCTGTTGAGCCTGATGTCTATCCTCAGCCTGATTTTGCATGTACCAGGTGTGGAAATCCTTGCCTGGCATGGGAGACTGAATGGGACTGAATACACCATTAACAGTGAAACCGGACAACTTTATTTCCACAACTAAGTCAGTTTCAGGATTTGTATGCACACAGAGGAGAAGCATGAGCAGGATAGGGTGGGCTTAGGCACTGAGGCTGCCTTTGGATCGGTAGACATTGTCCCAGAAGAAAATGGTCATGGTCCACTGCAGCCTGCACTGGTTCCTGTTCATCCTGCTTCTTTAGCCAGTTTTCTCCTTAGGACCCGAAGGAGCTCCGGTGCCTGAGTAAAAAATTCCGCCAGCTTCTGGAGTGAAAATGGCCAGGAGCTAAACTTGTCCAATGGTGTTGGTATTGGCCTTGGCTTCTGAGAGGGAGTTAGGGCAGTCATAGAATGTCTTGACGCCCTTCTGTCTGGCTGCGGGTCTATCTGGAACAGGATCCAGTCATAGAAGTGCTGAACAGAGGTGTAGACTCCAGGCTGGTTTGCTCTCACACAGCCTTTCACCCAGCTGGCCACACCAACGAGCCAGAAGAAGGCAGCATTGTTATCTTTGCACACCAGAGGACCACCGCTGTCACCCTGCAGTGGAGCAAGAGAGTGTATAAGGTAAAATTGGGTAGCTGCTGTCAGCACTAGAGCTGTCTCCTTCTCTTTCACAGCCCTTGACAGAGCTGTATTCCTGGTAGAGAAAGTCTCGGCTCAGGTGCTGGAGCCTCCAGAGCCTTGGCTGGGAGGAGGTGAGGGGCTTGTACGGTTGGGCTGTCTCTTGTCTCTGAACAGTAATCCTGGATGTGCAGAGGATGGATGTTCCAGGGTTGGCATCTGGACCCCTGGACTGCCAAGAGCACTAGATGTGCTTTCTGGATGTAATGCCCTTGGGACAATGGGGGCACTGGGCAAGGACCTGCAAATGAGGAAGGGGAGGGAAGCCCTAACAGTGGTGGGCAGCTGGGGCTGGGAGTGACTGGCCAGGCAAAGCAGGCTCTGGGCTGTGTTGGGGTGGTGCTGCTCAGGCGGCCCACGCTGCTGGTGGCTTGAATGGCTTGTCTCACACTCCTACCTGGCAGGGGTCGATGCCGCCCACTGAGTAACCAGCACACAGATTTTGAGTGTGGATGGCCCCTGTGTACCAGAGGCTGCTGTTACAGAGCTGGACATCAATGAGGTGGACCTTGGCCTCCTGCAGGACATCACTTGGTCTTTGAGCTGTGAGTACAGAAAGAAATGAGCATACAGCAGTTCCTTGGCCATTCCCCTCTCTTGTTAGGGGATGAAGCCCTTCTCTAGGGCTTCCCTGAGGTTCCCTAGGCAAATACCATGTTGCTCTGCTTTCCCCCTTCTGTCTGGCTTTGGGGAGTGGTCCAGACTACCGCTCCAGAGGCAGACATCCTACAGCCTGACTCTGGCTTTGGCCTCTGCTGTTGGGGCCAATCCATCTACCTTACGTGCCAAGTTTGCCCTCAGGGCACGTGTCCCTTTTGGGAACCCACCTCTTGTAGTAGTAGCACCCCAGCCAGCAATGTAACAGGCTTCCAGCTCCGACACTTTCAGTGTGGTGTCAGGCACACAGCCCAGCTGTACATAGTGGCTGCACACGACAGGCTGGTCCAATTTCAGCAAGGCAATGTTGTTCCTCTCCTCACCAGGAATATAGTGTTCATGAACCCGTAGCTGCTTAATCTGGCGCACTTGCACCTCAGGGCCCAGCTGAGTCAACTGGGTAGCCCCAGCTACCACATGCCAAGTGCTGATGTTCCTAAGAAGGACATGGAGAAAGAGGTGAGAGGGAACAGAGCCATGTGCCGCAGCAGCACGGGAGTTCCCTGTCCTCTGCTTTGCAAGTCAGAGGAGAAAGCAGAGATTGCCCTAGAATGACTTAGGCTCCGAGAATGTTGACTTAGAGGCTTCTAGGAAGCAGTGGCAAGATCACAGAATGTTCTCTTGAGTAGTCTCTCAGTTGGGGTCTGCAGTGCACAGACATTGGGCGTACTTCAGGGAGACAGAATGGGAGTAGCCCATGGTGCTGGCAATAGGGTACCTGCTGGTGTAGTGGAGTTATACCCATTCCCTGCTGCTCCCTACCTGGCGTTGATGAAACAGTGGGCGGCTGTGAGGACCCACTCTGTGCTGATGAGGGACCCTCCACAGATATGCCCTGTGCCTGGTTCCCAGGGATCCTGGATGCTGACAATCCCGGCCCAGGCTCCTGGCTGGACAGCTGTGCCACCAGTGATGTGCACTTCACCATAGTCTGGAGCCACGGGGTCATAGTCATAAGCCATGGGGCCATAGGAAGCAGACATGGGCCAGAGACCACAGGTCCCTCTGTAAACAGGAAGTCATTGCTTGATGGCTTGCTGCTGCTCAGGTTGAAGGTCAGCCAACTTCCCTCCCCACATGGCATTGTTTGCATGGACAGCAAGCCAGGGAATCCCATAGGGGATATGTCTGTCCACCCCTGTTTCTTCTTGAGCCTCCTTTCTTCTTGAGCTTGGGTACTGTCAAGGAATTGAAGCTTCTGCATGGAGCTCATAAAACTGTAGTGTGGCCAGAGGGGACAGGGAACATCCCTCAAATGTTGTCCAAACTACCTCCAAGAGCCTGAGGCCACTTACCCACAGGTGTCCCATGTGCTGAGCACAGACCTACACATGGCCAGTAGGACAAGGAGCAAATTCATCACCGCCTGTGGCATGTATCAGCTGCAAGGAGTGAGGGCTCATTCAGTGTAGCTGCCAACTATGGCAGTCCCTTTGGCCCCAGGGCTGATGTCACAGAGCAGCTGGTTCAGTATTTTGGTCACAGTGGCCTTAGGGCATGGACAGTGGAGGGGCAACATAACGTCATAGAATCACAGACTTCTTTGGGTTGGAAGGGACTCTAAAGATTATCTAGTTTCAACTCCCCTGCCTGAATACCTTGCTCTAGAGCAGGATGCTCGAAACCCTATCCCACCTGCCCTTTAACACTTCCAAGGATAGAACAGCTTCTTTAGACAGCCTGTGCCAGTGCCTCACCACCCATGAAAGTTCCAAGCAGGAAGGGAGGCAGAAGCTGGGACTGGACATTCCTGACAGGCCCCAGTGAATGCTCTGCTGGTGGGATGAGGGTGTGCAGGCCTTGAGCAGGTAGAAACATTTGGCTTCCAGCACTGCCTGTTAAAACTCACAGGAATGTAGCCCATGGGGCATCACAACCTGTTTGGAAAGTTCACTGACACCTTGCTCTCTGCATCAATTTGCCAACAGGTCCTTCCCAAAAAACATTCAATAGAGAGCAGTACACATGGGTTTGGGTGCTGAAGATCCAGTTACAGCTGTGATGGGTAAGCAACAAAGTGCAAGCCCAAGTGCAAGCCCAATAAACCAAATGCTCCCAAGCAGTGTCAACCTTCCTGCACAAAGCACAGTGAAACACAGATGCAGCACAGTCCATGCTGGCCGTGCCAGCTACAGTAACACCATCTGTCAGACTCCATGTCTTTGCTGTTTATGGCTTCTATTGCTGTTCTGAGCCCACACTGACAAGGACGTTTTAGCATCTGGGGAGTGTAGCCAAGGACATTCAATTTGAAGTAGACCGGGAAGGATGGTCCTGCTCTCAGCCCCACGTGCCAATCTCCATGGCTTTAGTAAATCCCATACCAGTATCATCAGTCTGGCTGTTACAGCCTTGTTCACCTGCTGGAGTGCATGGCAATCACGGTAGAAAACCAGGAGCCAGCCACATCTATTGAAGTTGCTGAGCAGAGCTAGGTCCCTGGAGGGGAGAAACAGTGTCTCTCTTCTGGTGTCTTCTCACAGAAGCCACCCATGCTGTTCTACCTAGCCTCTCTTTACAAGATTTTGCCACTTAAATCCAATGCAAGGTTGCAGAGAAAAGCCATGAGAACACAACAGAGAGGTGGTCAAAAAGGGCCTAATGATGAGAAACCCAGTCTGGTTAACTTCTCAGGGAGAAGGTGAAAGATAAGGATAGAAGCTTTTGTACTAAAGAAGACTTCAGCCCTGCAAGAAATACTTCACAGGATCTAGCTGATATTAGGTAAGCTCAAACAGAGGGCAAGATGAGGTTTGTTGTTTTGATTTTTTACAAGTAAGTGAAATTACTGTTAAGGCAGCTTGTGAAAGTAAGTCAGGGACAAATAAATTTGATCCCTGGTGAGCAGTGACCTTTCTTGGGTGAATCATTTTTCTGCTGTAAAGAAGAGGGTAACATTTTCCCAAGTGGTCTTGAGTTTTGGAAAGTACAACCCTATTCCAGATCATTCCAAAGCAGGTTGCTTAGACAAGTGCAACCTTATGATTTTGCTTCAAAGCCATCCTGATGGCCCAGGTGTGACTATTCCAGAAAGTCTGCCCAGGCAGTTCCATACTCAGCATTAGGCTATTTTGATTCCAGTCTGAAATGCAAATTCTGTTGAGGCACCACATAGATCCAAAGCACCCTAAGCCCACTCTTTGTAATCCTTCACTAAGCCTTCTACCATAATTGGGTTCTTTGTGCAAGCACCACATGGTTCTCAAACGTCTGCCTGGACAGGTTTTGGAGGAAAAATATTTAAATGGAATATATTTAAACATGAGGATTGTTTAAAAAAAAAATCTCATTTTGGATGAAATTTTTCTTCTGTTGCTCCTCTAAGTGTTGAAAGTTTGTTTCTGAAGAGCCTATATTTTGCTCTTGTAAATGGTACTCACACAATGTTCTGTGTATCTATTTCAACAGGACAGACAAGAAGACATGAAAGCAAATAAAATGGTGGAACAATACATAGAGATGGGGGGAAAAAATGAACTGAAGTGAGTACTTCAGTTTGCAGAAAAATACCAAAGGGAAGTAAGGAAATGATCAGATGGAGATCAAAATATGTTAAAATCACAGATTCTGAAAGAAAAAGTTGGGAATAATGTTTTAAATTTGTATGTTTTAGAATTGAAAAAATTTAGTTTTGTGTTAAAAAATAGTGTTTGTGTATTCATTAATCTCCAGAAAGTGTAAAAAGAAATGTTTAATATACATTATTTACCTTCCTTGACTGAATTGAACTGGCAAGCACAAGAGTATGGTTTTTGTGAACCCATCTTTCAATTTTAAAGTTATTTGCAGAAAGATTTGCTCTTCAAATCGACAAGACATCTTCCTCTCTCTGATTCCTACCCTGGACTCTGTAACTGTCAGTGCTGTGTGTGTTAGGGGTGAGTGATCCACAGCAGTTTGGTCCTGAGCAGGTGCAAACTGTGTTGGTTTTCCTGGAGAAAAGGAAGCAGGGGAGACCCTACTGCTCTATTCAACTCCCTGAAAGGAGGCTGTAGTGAGTTGGGGGTTGGTCTCCCAGGTAACAAGCAGTAGGACCAAAGGAGCCAGCCCTCAGGTTGCTCCAGGCAAGGTCTAGGTTAGGAAAATTTCTTTACCAAAAGGCTTGTCAAGATTTGCAACAGGCTACCCCAGGAAGGGATTGAGTAGCCATTCCTGTACGTACTTAAAAACCACAAAAACATGATGCTTAGGGAACATGGCTTTGTGGTGGTCAGTGCTAGTACAGTATAGCAAACATATGAAAAGGGGTAAAAGATCACTTGCAGTTACTGGTGTCACTTGATATTCTCTGTTGTGCTCATTTGAGTTATTTCCTTAAGGATGTCTTCTAAGATACCTTTAAGACACACAGCCAGCTGGACATTTTCCCTTTATACAATTAGTTTAGAACTAGTAATGCAGAATTTATTACTATTAAGGAATATTGCCAGAAGGGTCTAGACTAATTGATCCACTTTGAAAAAAGTTGTTATAGTTTAGGATTTGTATGATGATGTAACAATGAAGACAAACATTCAAAGTTACCCTTTTTAAGTGCTTCTTGAAAAGTTAGAAGGCTTGACCATGGTTTTGTATCTAGACCACACTTCTGGGATAAGGAGATGAGCTTCCTTGCTGTTTCCCCTTTCCATCCCCCTTATATTACCTGGAAGTAAAGATATCTATGAAACTTTTCAATTAATTGATAAGAGGGTAATGTGCAGGAAGAAGATTACTTCAAGCATGTATATTTTCATTTCAGATTTCATACTGGATGTACTTGGAATATAGATCAAATTAACATTTGCATATTGATAGTACCAAAATTTTGGTTTTCCTCATTCTTTTGGTATAGGTTGACCTTTATCTTCTTATTTGGTATCAATACAAATATCATACCTGTAAAAGAGGTGCCCTCATCCCTGTTTTGATTTATACAAGATCCACTCCCATTTTTGAAAAGCACCAAGATTACAAAAGTAGTGTAAGAGTGCCTCAGCCCTTCTTCCTATTTTCTGTTTGGTGTGTCTGTTCTTTCAAAGGCATAGTGTGAAATGTCTTCATATGTCCATTCTAGGGGATAATGACACCTCAGTGCTGTATAGAGTGTCTGTGGAAAGGTAAAGTAAGATTAGGAAGGCTGAAATTTGGCCTTTTGAAAGACAGAAGAAAGGGAAATAAAATTGTTTAGCTACACTTCACCTGCCATTTACAGGTGTCATTTACGGTTAGGGTACCTGGATTTGGTTGGAACAGAGAAAAAAACAATTTTTCCCTGAACAGTTTATGTGTTTCTAGATACCAAAAATATTTTTATAGGATCAACCTGTGCAGCTTGTGCAGTGCAGCTGTGGATGAGTGTTTTCAACAACCTATTGTGGTAAGTTTTTATGTCTGGGATCTAATTTCTAGGTTTTCCCTCTCCCTCTCTCACCCTCTTCCCCAGATCCTACAGCTACAGTACCCTTGTTTAACAGAACACAGTGGCTGTTGAATAAAGAGCCAGAAATTAACTCCACAAGTGTGAACAGACCTGCTGGAAAAAGCTAACTACTGTATGTAATATTTCTGGTTTTGCTGTTAATAGCAGATGCCTAGAGATATTAACACATTGGGAATAAGAGAATCACAATTTGTTTAGATTGGAAAATACCTTTAAGATCATCATGTGTAGAAACCCAGGGCACTGGGAATATTTCTCCGTCTGCTCTGGGGTGCCCTGACCCCCAGGGGAGCACTGACTTTGACCCTCATTCATGGACAAAGCTTCCTAGACTTGAAGATAAATTAGAATCCACAAAAGTGTGAAATAGATTATAGAGAGTAGTGTAGGTGTATCACTTGGTGAGAAATTTAGGTTTTGGGATTTTTGGTGTGTTGTGGATGGAAGCAAGATGGAGGGCACAGAGCGTCATCCTGGGTTTCTTCTTCACGCTTCTTCCTTCTTCTTCAGGGGTTTGGGTGGCACTCTGTAATTGGGCAGAAAAGTCTGCATTGTGGACTCCTTGGGATCAGTTATTGGGTTAAAAGGGAAAATAATCTAGGTGTCAGTTCTTAATTGGATAGTTTAGTCTTAAAAGACCTTGCAATAAGAGATTGTTAGCCATTTTGTGCCTTCTAATGAAAAGCTGCTGAACTCAGTCTGAAAATGAACTACCATCTCAAATGCCTTCAATCCAGATCCAGAGAAACTGACAACTGGTAACACCATAATCATGTCCAATCATGAACCAGGCACAGCCAAGTCCACCACTAAACCATGTCCCTAAGCATCCCATCTATATGAATTTCAAATCCCTCCAGGAATGGTAACTCAGCCACTCTCCTGGACAGCCTGTTACAATGCTTGGCCACTTTTTCTGTGAAGAAATTTTTCGTAATATCCAATCTAAACCTCCCCATGAGAATTTGAGGGTATTTTCTCTTATCCAGTCACTTGTTACCTGCGAGAAGAGACTGACCTCCACCTGGCTACAGCCTCCTTTCAGGCAGTTGTAGAAAGTGATAAGGACCCCCCAAACCTCCTCTACTTCCTCTAGGCTAAACACCCCCAGCTCCCTCAGCTGCTCCTCACAGGACCTGTGCTCCAGACCCTTCACCAGCTTCATTGCCCTTCTCTGGACATGCTCCAGCACCTCAATGCCTTGCTTGTACTGAGGAGCCCAAAACTGAACACAGGATTTGAGGTGTGGCCTCCCCAATGCCATGTACAGGAGGACAATCCCTGCCCTGCTCCTGCTGGCCACACTGTTGCTGGTACAGGCCAGGATGCCATTGGCCTTCTTGGCCACCTGGGCACTGCTGGCTCATGTTCAGCTGCTGTCGCCAGCACCCTCAAGTCCTTTTCCTGTGGGCAGCTTTGCAGCCACTCTGCCCCAGCCTGTGGCACTGCCTGGGGTTGCTGTGACCCAAGGGCAGGACCTGCTACTGGGCTTTGTTGAAACTCACAGCACTGGCCCCCAGCCAGCTTGGTGGTGTCTCTGAGCTGGGTGAGGGTGCCACAGTGAACAACTGTCTTCCCAACATGCAGCTAGCTTCCCTCTTTGTTTCTAGTCTGTTAAACAAGACTAGACCTTGATTTTCCTCTTGCCATCCACAAATGATAGGAAAAGAGAAAGGAGCCAAATGAGCGGGTTTCTGTATAATGAAACAACCCTTTTTAATATGTAAAGATCCTTTTTTCTTTTTTTGTCACTTGGATTTCTCACCCAGCAGTATTCATCTTTTTTATTGGTAAAAACCCTAGTTAGGAAGAATGTGGGAAAAAAAATCTTTCTTACCACTCTGGGGAGATAACTGACCAATACTGGCTATCTTTAGGCTAAGTAGTTTTAAGTAGCAGTACCAGCTGCTGTTGCATGGAGACCCTAAAACCTGCCCAGATCTGGCAAGACCATCAGATTACTGATGTGACTGCACTCAACTGCTTTTGATACTAGAAATGCATGAGAGAAAACCATCATTTTTTAAAATAAATTTCAGCCTCTCTTTGACTGTAGCACAGCCATTCTGGCTCTCTGGCTTTCAGTTAGAGAATAGAGCAATCCCTAGGACTGCACCACACACTTGCATCCTGAATGAAGTGACATTGACAGTGCCTAGCTTTCTTAGGTTTTTGGTTTGGCTAATATTGGTTTCAAAAGCTTTTTGTGAGGATAATTATGAGCAAGTTTACTGGTTTTCTAAAAATCTGTTTCTTTTCTCAGCACCCATTGCATGAGTGACTTTAAAAATGATACAAGTCTATTTATTTACAAGCAAAAGAGAGAAATTTTTAGTAAGTTTTGAAGCAACAAAAAAAGTAGAAATTACTTTAACAGTGCTATCACTCATTTGTAAGAAAGCACCAAGTAAAATGTTCAAAATGCTGTGTCTTACATCTAGAAACACCTTAAGTTATATGAAGTGGTATTCTAGTTTGAAAATTGAAAGTAAAGGATAACTGTATGTTTGCATAGTTGTTAGCCAATTAACCATATTGAGTTCAATAACATTGACTACTGTTCTTATATACATTAGTTCTTAGAGTGCTTGGTTGTGAAATCCTGCCACAGCACTAACCATATTTAATAAGCACTCCTTGTGAGGATTCATGAACTTTCTTGTTTGAATTGATTCTTCCCCATTCATTCCCTGCCCTCCCATAACAATTACCAGAACTCTGAAAGAAAAAGCAAAGACAAAGAATACTTCCCAATACAAAAAAAAAAAAAAAAGGCTTATTCAATAGCAAGAGATAACTTACAGAGCATTTGTAAGGCTTTAAAAAATGCGGGTTTTAAACTAGGACACGTTAATTCCTGTGCGTAGTGGGACATTCTGCCAACACATACGACCTGATTCTCTTCTATGGCACTGCTTCAAAGTCTCCCAGATGCAAATATTTACCTCTCTACCACATGGATAGATAGTAGGGAAGGGGCAGTTCTGGACATTTTTTTCTGATTTAAAACAACTCCCTACTAATTTTACAGCGTATGGTAAAAAGAAAAGATTGGACTTCACCAAACAGTGAAACCTTTCACTTCCCTGAAGGCAATGGTCTGAGATGTTATACTTAAGAGCAAAAGAAAGCCTCTGCCTTTGCAAAGTAAAAGACAGTGGATTTGTCAGTGTTTCACACTTGCTTGCACAGATGCAAATCAAGAAGAAAAGACTTAACAGTCCAAATTTGAAATCATGTTTTTTTTAACAAATCCAGTAATACCACAGAGAACTGACTTCCTTGCTTTATTCCAGTGATATTTTTCTGACATACATTGGCTGAGGGTTGTGCTTACATTTTCAATTTCATAAAACTCTTTATTAAACACTAAAAAGCTGCCAATAGTTTTTACTACAGAGTAAAATAAAAACTATATTGGAGTTTATTAAGTTTACTTAGTTCAGCTAGTGCTGTAAACTGTAGAATTATATATTTTTATTAGAAGCATTTTATTCTTTCATCCTTTTATAGATATGGATAGAATATATCATAATACAGCATCTGAAAACAGAGGTTCCTAATAGACCTACAGGTGTTGTATAAAATCAGTTTTCAGCTGTGCATCACGGTGAGTCACATGAGAAGGGAATATTGTCCTTCCAGCTCTTTTTTTTAATCTAAATTTAGCTTGCACTAATATTTAAACTTGAATTGTACCAGATTCAGTTTTATTCCTGAGAGTTCATTTGATAGAGAAAGAACTATTTCTTTGCATTTGTTTTTACTGTTTTACAGTAAGCTCGCATAGGTTCACTGGTCTTACTTTTTAAAATATTCTTACCAATATTCCAGGTTATTGAACAAAACCCCCATCATGTTCCTGATGTGAATGTAACATGCCAGAAGATCTTTGAGCAGTATGCAGTATTCATGCTTCATACTGCTCAAAGCATTCATGCTTCATACATGCTTCATAACGATTCAGCACCTGTTTCCAGGTTCTTCTCTGGGAGAGGATAATCCTGTGGCTCACCACAGAAGTCTGTTAAATACTGCAATTTTCTCTCAATGGACTCAGCAATTTGGTTCATTTTGAGACATGAACCGAGAGTCATCTTGCATACCCTTTATAAGTGTTCTAAAATTTCTCTATGCCTATAGAAGTCTAACAGAATGTATCTGTAAATTCCCCCCAACATAGTCTGATAAAAAACTAAAAATTATAGGATATGTGTGTCTTTCACCTTTTCTGTAGCTCTCTGAGAAATATTGATTTTGCAAGCTATAGAAATATCTATTTTTCATTTGTGTATCTAGCAAATGAAGAAATCTATAGAGTTGTAGAACAGATTTTAATGAGAACTCTCACTATGTAATGCCATCCACTAGCACATAGTGATTTTTATATGTATGCCTCATTCTGAACAAATGAGCTAGAGTCAAATCAGAAATGCAGATACCATTTTAATACCAAAAACATAACTGCAGTGTCCTCTAGCACAATATGATCAATGTTTAGCCTTCCACATGCTGTTGAAAGACTGGTTTGAATGAAAAGCCCCAAGAAAACAGACCCTCCTTCTCTGAGGAAGTTACATGCTGCTCAAAATAATTAAGAAACAGCTGTAGTTTCAGAGATTTTTCTCCAAGTCAACGGCCATTTGCAGATATTTAAAGATAGTTAATGACATTATGGAAAGTAGTCCCGAAAACTGTGGGAATTGTAAATGGCTGGAGCTTCCTGGATGAGGCCATGAAACCACTGAAGGTAGCATCAGACAATGACTGGCTTGTTATTTCTAGTAGCATTTAATACAGCAGGTGAGAATTTCTAGTATAAAATTAAGCTGGCACAACAAACAACCGCTTTGTTACACAGTTAAAAAAATCCCAACTGTTTAATGTGGGGTGCTGTTTCTGAACAGCAGTACCCCACAGAAATTATCATTCTACCCTGCACAAACAGTGGAATGAGACTTCTGATGCAATGTCCCATAGCTGATTATTTATCCTTCCCAAATTTAGTCTGTACAGGGATTGGTGATTTGAGGCCTGTATAAGAAGGCAACAAATCCAGGAATGTCCGAATCCAAATACCAGGCAGCCATTGTTCAGTTCTCGAGAGCCTGGCAAGTTTCCCTTGCCAATAATGAAAGGAGTACATCTGAACTCAGCTGAGAGATTTGTTGTATCTCCTATTGACCTGCATGGCTGTCTTGATCTCACATTTCAGTCTCAAACCTCTTCTAAAAGTATCTGTACACTTATTTTTTATGGAGGAAAACCTTACCTTGTGAATTTTGTGTGACAATTTCACACCTTTTTAAGGAAGAAAGTCGATGGGAGGGAGGAAAACAACAGCAGCAGACAGCACTGTCAGGTTGGATCCAGGGTCATGTAGTAGGTTCATCTTCAAGAAATTACAGCAGTAAGAAATGCTTTTTGTGGCTTATTAACTGCATATGGTTGATTTTTTTACATTCACTCCAGACTGATAGATTTAAATTTTTGGAAGCAGTGATATATGCATAGCAATTCATGGTAAGCTTTATTTTCAGTAGCATTCATTTTGAATGTATATCCATATGAAGTAGTATTAGACTATTCTGTCCTTAGGAATAGTATAGGAAATCAATGTGTTTACCATTAATGTAGCAGCTGCCAAGAGAAGCAGTGATTTACTGCATGTTGTGTGTGCTAGACCCACAGAATTCTTTGCAATGATTATGACAACTGTGATATCAAAAAACAACATGGATGCATCTGGATATAACTGCAGTGAAATAACTATGGTGTTAATTTGCTTGGTGTTAATTTGCTTAACTAAGTTTCTGCATGTTTTGCTTTCTTCTTAAATAAAAAAAAAAAAAAACTAAAAAAAGAGAGAGGGAAAAAAAGGCATTTAGAGGTTGGAAGAATAAGTCTCCCGACTGCATACATTTTATACTTAAGCCCTGGCATGTGAGATACATATTTCTACATTTCATAATTAGAAAACACACATATTTACAACTGTGCATTGATCAAATGGGAGCTAAAACTGGGGAAAGATGCATTGTCACAGTGTAGCTGGAGAGTCAGCAGGATAGAGGACAACAGTTCAACAGGAAAGTCAGGCAGAAAAACTACTTTCTTGCTGTGAGCATCCAAGAGGGCATTGAATACCTGTTAATTGTTCAGGTTCAGCTCACCAGGTTGAACACACACTGACTTTAGTGACACTGAGATGCACATAATTACAGAATATTGGGAAAGATGAAAGTTTGACAAGAAAGTCTCACAGATATGTATGCTTAGCAAAGATTTTTAAATGTAGAGTCTGATGAAGGAATAGAGATGGAAGCAAGTTTGTGTATAGAAGAATTGCTGAGCCAGTCTTACTGGATAACCAAGAAGGCATAGGGTATCCTTTGTTCTAAGTCATAAAAACCTCTTCTAACTGTGTTAGTTAGAAGAGGTTTTTATGACTTAGAACAAAGGATAAACCCACCTCAAACAAGATGTTTTTACCAAGCAGAAAGATAGCACAGGCAAACAAATCAGCAAAGTTGCAGGTAGAAAAAAGATGTCAAAATTTTCCACGGTAAGAAAACTGAAAAACAACTTCTAGCTTAAACTGTAATGTACTAACTTTTAGTGATTGCAGAATAGTAACATGAATATGGTAATTATAGTAGTCATGATAAAATATAGATAATTAGATAATAGTTAAGGTATAGATTGGTTGTTCTGTATTAAGATGCTCAGCAAAGAAAAGTATATAATACATTGTAACCAAAACCAAAGGGTCTCCAGGCCTGCCTGCAGCTGGAGCTGACAGCTGTAGGCACAGGCTCTGTCATCCACAACCCTGGACTGCTGTAACATCTTGGATAGAATAAACTGCATTTTGGAGAGCTGCCTGGAGTCCTGCATCCCTCATTTCAGCTCTTACAAAAGAAGAAAAAGAAACAAAGCTTAAGTCAAGAAAACGAAGAAAAGTGAGTGGGAAGTATAAAAATATGTTTCAGTGGCTGCGCCTCCCCAGATCAGCCATTTCTCACAGGCATGTCATCTCACAACACTAAACTGTGACTTCAGCCTGATTTTGCTGGGACTTCAGCATTTGTTTTTACAGGTTTTAGATGTTCCTCGTGTAACTGGTTAGTCTGTAGTCAGATATTCAATAGATCACGATTCCAAAGTACTGCCAACAAAGCAAATGCTCAATGGCTCAATGTAACTTAAGATAATAAATCTTATGTTTAATGGTCTCTGAACAAAAGTCAGTGTTAAGTTTTTATTTTGAATTGCCATTTTTAATTTGATTTTTTTTCTACAGTAAACATTTGTGAGTATCTGTGAAGAAATCCCACTCTTTAGCATTTCTTCAGTGATGCAAGGGGCAGCAGAGACTTGTTTTCAGAGTTATGGGTAGTTTTCTATGCTGAGGTGATACAGCTAACATTACAGAGATCCTCAAATGTACGTTAATCAAACACTAATAAAAGCATTAATAAAGGAGGATATTACCACAAAGCATGAAATACACCTGAGTTCAGGAAATAGCACAGAACTGAACATGGTACTTCCTCTAAAATAAATCATTATCACACAAAATCCCGACAGAAAAAAAATTTCCTATGCTAATCGGTACATCTTGAGAGGAGAAACATGTGGTGATCAGTGACAGGACCTGAGGGAACGGCCTGAAGTTGTGTCAGGGGAGGTTTAGGTTGTACAGCAGGAAAAGATTCTTCCCCCAGAGGGTGGCTGGGCACTGGTGCAGGGTCCTGAAGGCAGTGGTGACAGTACCAAGCTTGATGGAGGCATTTAAGAAGGTATTTGGACAATGCTCTTAGATACATGGTGTGATTCGGGGAGGGGGTATCTGTGGTATCTGCAGCACCAGGAATTGGACTTGATGATACTTTTGGGTCCCTTCCAACTCAGCACATTCTATGACACTGTGAACAGAATTCTCTCTCCACCTTTCCTCCTAAGGGATGCTCCAGTCCCTCAGACACCTCTCTTGCTCTCCGTGGGACCCGTTCCAGGAGCTCCATGTCTCTCGTGTCCTGAGGAGCCGAGAACTGGACACAGCACTCCAGGGCTGAGTACAGCTGCAGGATCACATCCTTGGACCGGCTGGGAATACAGTTCCTAATGCCCCCAGGGATACCACTGGCCACAAGGGCACACTACTGGCTCACAGGGGCTTGCCGCCCGGCAGGTCCCGCTCCCCAGGGCCGCAGCCCGGCGGCTGTCCCGACGCCCCTCCCTGCCTATCCCGGCCTGTCCCCGCCCCGCAGCCGGGAGGTGCCACGCGCGCGGCGGCACGGGAGCGCCCCGGCGCGCTGTACGGCACGGCGGCGCGGCACTGTCGCGCGGCAGCAGCGCGGCGGCCAATGGGGAGCGGCGCTCTGGACACGCAGCCGGCAGGCGCGGGCGGGCCGCACGTGTGCGGTGAGAGCGGCGGGCCCGGGAGCCGCGGGCCGGTCGGGATAGCGGGGACCGCGGGAGGGTCGGGGCTGGGCGGCCGGGACAGAGGAGACCGCGGGAGGGCCGGGGCTGGGCGGCCGGGACAACGGAGACCGCGGGAGGGCCGGGCCGAGCCTGCCTGCCTGTGCGCGGCCTCTGGTACCCCACCGTCCACTGGGAGGGTTTGACTTCGCCGTGGGTGTTAAGCAGCAGGCGCAGGCTGTCTTTCCCTCACGGAGAAGCCGCGGCGGTCTAATATTGTTGTCTCTTGCTCCGTTTGCAGTGTTGCTGCGATGGAGAACAAGGGTAAAAAGAAGTTCGTGGGGAAGAGTGGAAAAGGACCTCGTGGAAAAGCGCCGCATGGGAAAAGGAGATTTAAAAAAGATAATGGTAAGAAGGTGAAGGGTCGTCAGTAGGAGCCCTGACTTAATGGTTATGGTTGTGTTCTGGCATGCTTTTTTTCTCTCTTGGTAAGTTCATGTTTTGAAACTATTAGTTTGGCAGATGATCAACGAGAAGTGGCTGTTTTTTGCTAGGACTTCAGTAAGACTTTAACAGTGTTCTCTTTCCTTTGAGATCCTCACAGAGGTGCTGATGAATTAAGGGCTGCAAGAGCAGTTGGTGAGGTGGATTGAAAACTGGCTGAACGACCAGAGACTGGTATGCTTTTTGGAGACCACTGTTTAGCAGTGGACCCCAGGAGTGAGTACAAGGTTGAGTTTAGTTCAACAGCTTCATGGAAGACCTGGATGATGGGGCAAAGTGCAGCATCTTCAGATTTACACGTGACACAGAACTGCAAGGAGCGTTAGATGCACCAGAGGGTCATGCTGCCCTCCAGGGGGATGTCAGCAGGTCGGATGAATGGGATGGCAGAAACCTGGTGAAGTTCCTCAAGGGGCAATGGGCAAAGTCCTGCAGCTTGAAGAGAACAGCTCCAACATGCACTGGAAAATACTGGGGAAAGCCCAGGGGCTCCAGGTGGTCGGAGTTGGACATGAACCAGCAGTGTGCTCTGGTGGCTAGCTGCATCCTGGGCTGCATTAGGAGGAGTGCTGTCAGCAGTTTGAGGGCTGTGAACCTTGCCCTCTCCTCAGCCCTGGTGAGGATTCACCTGAAGTGCTGTGGTCCAGCTCTGGCTCTTCAGTGCAACAGAGATACAGACGACATGCTGGAGAGAGCCTAGTGAAGGGCTGCAAAGATGATGCGGGGACCAGGGCATCTGTTCTGGTGGGAAAGGATGAGACACCTGGGATAGTTCAGCCTGTCCCAGAGAGACGACAAGGCTGAGGGGGATCTGCTCAATGTGTACAGGTGTCTGAAGAGAAGCTTCAAAGACAGAGCCAGATGTTTTCCAGTAGTGCCCAGTGACAGGACCAGAGAACAGTGGCTATAAACTAAAACACAGGAGATTCCTTCTCAGTATCAGGAAGACCTTTTTACTCTGGGAGTGACTGCATATGGGCACAGGTTGCCCCTGGAGATGGTGGAGTTTACCAGATTTAGGTCAGTCAGACACCACCCAGACATGGTCTTGGACAACTGGTTTTGAGCAGGAGGGTTGGACCAGATGACTTCAAGAGGTGCCTCCCAGCCACAGCCATTCTTTAACTCTGTCTTGTATTCAAAACTGTACTGACTCTGAGCCACTAATTTGCTGAAATGCATTAAACAGTTTGCATTGCAAGCACTTCATCTCTGTTTGATTCACCTAAACTATTCTCAGTTAAAAATTGAAGTTGATAACCTTTTGATTCTAGACTTTGCGTTCCTACATTAAGACAAAATTGTCTGAGAGGTGAAGCTAGATGGAAACCTGCTATGGGTTAGGATTGAGAAGATGCCTTTCACTGCTGCCTCTGAACAGATGATGTTGAAACAGCTCTGATCATGAGCTATGAAAAGAGTGGGAATTTGGGGATTGATGACGTAGATGTTTGGAATGGTGAAATTGTTAATATGGAATAATCCTTTTTATGCCTGAGCTATTACACTGCTGCCCAGAAGATAATGCCTGGGCAGAACTTCCCTAGAGAAAACATACACACTCAAAGGCTGCAGTGAAAACACCAGCTTTGAGAAGCACATAAGAATTTTTGTTAAATACAGAATTGTTATTAGAAGGTAGTTTAATTCTTTTTACTGTAATTTAATTTTTTTTTTTTATTTTGAAGCAACAGTAGCTATGTGATGGCATTTTAATTTCTTTTGTGTTGGTTAATAGATTCAGGTCTACCAAAGAAAGTCTTTAACAAAGGAGATGAGGAAGAAAAGCCTAAATTCATTTCCAAGAAGTTCGTTAAAGGACAGTTAAGACCTGGAAAAGCTACTGTCAAACAATTCAAGAATAAACAGCAACCAGAAAAGTTTGCAAAGAAGAGAAAGTGCCAGGATGGTGAAGAGGGAGGTGAGCAGATTTTTAAGCCTGGATATCAAGGGTAACCAGGTTTTGGAAAACACATTGTTACCGAGATTTTCCTCTTTCTGTCTGCCTTTCCAAATTGGCTGAATAACTCCAGGTTTATTTCCTGTTTTGTCTTTGCTGTGGGAAAAATTACTTCACTTGACTAAGCTTGAGGCTTAGTCAAGCCATGAAAATCAACGCTTTGGAGTTTTCTTGGAAGTCAAAAGTAAAGAGACAGTAGCAAATTTTAAAATTGTGATGCCATCCTAAAGCTCTGTTTATTTTAGTGGCAGCATTAGTGGTCAGCTAGAAACTGGCAATTGTTACACTTGATTTGCAAACACAGAGCTTTTCATAGTATGTTTTGGACTGTTCTAAAAGTACTTGCTGTAAGCTTTGGAACAGAAATTCATGAAACAAAGTTGATTATTCTTTACATTATTTCCTTTCTGTGGTCCAGACTATCTAGTCACATCCTCTAAGATTAAAAAAAAAAAGCATAATGGGTGTTAACACTGCTTTTATGTTGTACAGCTTTTTTTCTTTCTGGTGTTTATGCAAAAAGCTTAAATAGTTGTTTGGTTTTATCATGTTTAAATGGATTTCTTTTTCAAATTAATTCCTTCTGCTTGAGAGCTTCATCTTGTCCCATCCTCTTCCCTTAAGTAAAGCTCCTCTGGGGCAGTTAATCAGTGTTATAAAATGAGAAGTGTGTTCTTAGATGAGGGGTTCTGAAGTTCTGCAGAAATACGTCATTTATTTGAAGCACAGTAGACTGTGTCGAGTATTTTATTATTGCTGTTCTTGCATGTTTTGAATATGCACTAGATGCCTGAAAATCTAATAACAATGTTTTTATTAGGCTGCTTTTAAAAAAAGGAAACCCACAGTAAACCTTTAAATATTATTCATAAGAGTAAATTAAAGACTCTGTATTGCACTGCTCTCAAAGCATTACAAGTTTTTCTTGTCACTGTTGCTTTAGGAGTGGGATATAAAAATCAATAATATGCTTTGTAAAAAGGAAAACACAGGTTTTTGAATGCGTCAAACAGTTAAGAACATGCTGCTAAATACCAATGAACAGTGCTTTAAGCGATACAAATTTTGGGTGGTGTCTTTAACGCATAATTTGCGGCCCTTTTATAATATTATTTTGCCCCAGTTCATTGTGTGGTAGTGTACAAGGGTTGTATAGTAAAATACCAAGCTTAAGGAATTTGCTTGAGTAAAAAGATTAGGCATGTAAAAAGGGTTTAACTTTTTTTCTTGTATAGAGTTTTCAGATATGTATCTTTGAGTTAGGGTTCTCCTTTTGGGAGAGGGGAAAGGAGTGCATGAATTACAAGTAAACTAAAATGGGAGAATTATTGGGGCAGCCATAGCTGCTAAGTACATCTTCAGTCAATTCAGTCAAAGCTATTAAGGGATTTGTGATGCATCCTGTGACAGTTTTGAGGAAAATTAATTGTTTGCCTTGTTCCCCCAGTAGTCTAGATTACTAGCTTAGCATACTTATTCAAGATTTATGGCTGGTTGGGTAACTGCAGGCAAAAGTCCTGAATTGTTAGTAATTCAAGTCATTGAACTGCCACAGTTTAGACTGGTAAAGAATTCTATTGCTGCTCTTTTATTTATTGACTGTAGAAAATATATTTATTTTTTTCCTAAGGGTCAGATTCTAAGAAGCCAAATTGGAATGACTTCAAAAAGAAAAGGAAAGAGTTAAAGCAAACCAGACAAATTAATGATAAAAGTAATTATGACATAATTGTAAAATCTAAACAAATATGGGAAGGCATGAGAAGGTAATGACTTTTTTTCTTCCACTCTGTTGACTTCTAGTCATAAATTACCAGAATACCGTTTTTCTCATCTTGTGTAATTATATAAAACTGTATTTCCAAACTGAATCTCCTGAGTGAGCAGTAACATTGCATGCAATTTTTTAGGTAGATCAAACAGAGTATTGACCTATGGTCCTAGGAATATCTGGATTGAACTTGTATTTTAGGCTAAAATTCATAAATTTGTGAGTAATTGCTTAAGAAATTGCATTTTTTTGGCTTTTTCAGCCCTGAAATACAGAGCATGCACAGATTCAGCCTGATCCTGCAGTGGGATTACTGCTTGAGTTTTATGTGAAGGTTCATTGTTTCTGTCTGAGGGTGTAATTGTAGAACTGGTGCCCCATGTCAGCAAGTAAAAGATTATTTTGCTTGTTCTGAGTGTTTGTGCTTTGCATGCTTACAGATTTTTGGACCTGTAAGCAACTCTGATTGCAAATTTGAGTTTATGTTTCAAAAAATACTTTTGAAATTTTTACTCAAAAAAAAAGAATTAAGTTAAAGTGTGGAATTCTGGTTTGATTTCCACAAACTGAAACAACTTAATCACATCTCTGTACACGGTTAATGATAGACAGTATAAATTCGGATTGGCAGAGGCCAATCTGGTTCTATTTGTACTGTCTTGCTTCTTAATTTATAGATATAAGTGAATCATACTACAAAAAAAGCTGCTTCCTCAGTTAGAATTGTTTTACTAGATTTTTTTTGCTTCTAGAAAGAAATGCAATAAGGAGAAACGAGAAAAGCTGATGAATGACCTACAGAAGCTTCTTCATGGGAAAATTAAAAAGGTAAGAAAATAGTAATGGCCTAGTGCACAAATTCACAAATTCTTCTTTAACAAATGGTGAAACTTTGAGTAAAAAAAATAAAAACAGGGCTGAGAGACTGCATTTGGCACCTGCATTTCAGGACAGTAGTCCTGGGATGCTTTGTCTGTGAGCTTGCTGTTGTAAAAGGCTGCCAAGTAGGTTTAGTATTGTGAAATTTGATGTTAGCTGGGGTTCAGGAGCTCAAGAGGTTTGATTAGTCACAATTGTTGCTTTGCAGTTTTCTAGGCAAGTTAGTGTCTTCATGCTTAATCATACTAGACAGTCTTTCTGCTTTATTCTTGAAGTGTATCAATTTTCAGTGAGGAGCATGTTGAGCTTTTCATATTCTGTGCTGAAGTGGAACTGTTTCATCATACTTACTCTGAAATTATGAAGAAGAGGAACAAAATGGAGATACCATTTAATGGTTTTATTTCAATATGGAAAACCTTAATGCTTGTTCTTAATTGTCAGCAGCTGTTGTCTGTATTTTCTTTGATAGAGTACTTGTGAAGGGGCAAAAATCATTTATTCTTGGTTTGTAATAAGCAGGTAACTGCTTTTCTAATTTTATAATTGGCATTACATGTGGGATGAAACTATACCAGAGAGCACATACATTAAAGTAATTATGGTGCATACTGCCTTTTGAATGGCCTAGAGTAACAAAATATCTCTGTCCTTAAGCTGGCATTTGCGCACGATTCAACCCGGGTGATCCAGTGCTTTATTCAGTATGGTAATGAGAAGCAGAGGCAAGAGACATTTGAAGAATTGAAAGGTACTTTCATTTCTCTTACATGCTTCTGTATTGTGGTTAGAAAAGATTTTAACAAACCATGTTGTTTTCTCTTGAATATTTTTACCTTTTTTTCTGCACTGATGCATCATTTTTAGTGAACTCTTCATACTTATTTAAATAATGACTTATCATTTAATGGAGTTAATGTAGTGAAAAATAAGCCATCTGAATGTTTCTCCCTTCTTCTAGATAGCTTAATAGAATTGAGCAAGTCAAAATATTCCAGAAATATTGTGAAGAAGTTTCTTATGTATGGGTGAGTATCAAGTGAATTTGCTTATCAGAGTTTTTTCATTTCCAGTGTGAATGCTGGTTCTTAATCTGTAGTGGATCAACCATGAATAAAAAGTATGTCTCTGTCAACATCTTTCCAATATTATGGAGTAAAGACAGGGGGCTGCTAACAGTATTTTTCCTTTTGCAAGAAATAAAGCTAATGCTGTACATGTCAAGGAAAACATGACCAAAAAAAAAGGTTAAATTTATTGTCAAAGTTGATCTTTGCTGTATGTAAAACACTGGCTTTTAAAAATTTTCTTCGCTAAGCATTTCAGTATGGCATTTGTTATTCTCTAGAATTTATTCACCGTTTCCTTTCCCTTGAAATGCCTTACAATTTTCCCACATTCCTGGCTTTCTTTACCTATTTTCCCAGTGCTATAAGGCTGATTCAGATTCATAAAGTTCATGGTTTCTGTGATAAAACTTACTACCTAAATGTGTTTCTAAAAATAAGACTATCAATAGGTAAGCTTATCTCTAGAAGTTTTAACTATTGCTATTTGTATTTCCCTGTAAAACAGGACAAAAGCACAAGTTGCAGAAATAATAAAAAGTTTTAAAGGCCATGTGAAAAAAATGCTCCGTCATGCCGAAGCATCTGCTGTGGTGGAATATGCATATAATGACAAAGCCATTCTGGAGCAGAGAAATATGCTGACAGAAGAGCTATATGGGAACACTTTCCAGGTTTACAAGGTAGTATTTCAGTACTTTGTAGTTTAGGACAGTTTAGCCCATAAGATGTTGTGTTAGTAATGTCCTAATGTCCTATCTTACCTACTATTTCTTTTGATAATATTTTTTTCTGTCAGCTGTCTAAAGGTAGTCTAGTTTAGCATGTTTAAATGTAATGATTACTTGCACATTTCTAGTTTAGATGAAATTGTTGTGGGTTGTTTTAGTTTGAGCTATGTAAAATATGCTATGTACATGTATGAGCTTGCTTTGCTCATCAAAGACAGTTTGTTCTTATGTAGTTTCAGTTCTCATAGTGCCTAGGCTGGTATCATCCTTGCTGAAGTAAGACTTAGGCATAATTCTTCATTAATACTGTAGATGACTCTTGTGTCAGAACTATCTTATGTCTTGTGAAAACTGAGTGTGGGCAGAATGGGCCAGTATCAACATACAGTATTCCATTTAGACTTAATTTTTTTCTTTGTTTTCTTTTCGCGTGGAGACTGTAGGACTTGAGTTCAAACGCCACTGAAATCTAGGTCTATGGTGGATGCTCACCAGGCAGTTGGAACCTTCTTAAAAACTACAACCTCCATTCTTTTGGATTCTGTTTTTTATTTTTGATGACTTGTAAAGTTGGTATCCATTAGGGTTAGAAATTTGCTACAAAGTCTTGCTAAAACAGAACTGTTTTACACAGTTACTAACTCCACTCTAATGATTTTTTCACATGTTCCCTTATACCCAAGATTTCTGTTAAAATCATCTTAAGAAATTAAAAGCTCATTTCTGAACCTGTATTTTCTTAATAGGTTATTTTAAGTTTTAGTTAGGCACTTTGCAGTACTGAGTGGTAGAGAGGCATGTTGTTGTGATTATGGGCTGTAATTTGTACTGAGAGTCAAAGAGCCCATGAAATGAAGGGCACTGTTAGCTTCCATCATTCTGGTATTTTTGGCATAACTGCTTTAAGTAGCCATACATTGTGGTGCAAAACTGAGATTCGGCACAATGTACGTTTATAAAAAATTGCAGTGTAGTATTGATAAAGTAGCAGGGATGGTTTAAAAACTATTTCTTCTTATTGTCTATCGAGTCAGACTTTTCTTCTCACAGCAGGTTATTTTAAAAGAGTTAGCAGTGTAATTCTTTTGTTCACATACCAGGAAGTACTTCTGTGTGTAAGATATATGGTATATATTCCCCCTCTCTGCTGTTCCTGGGCTGGAATTTCCTGGGCCTTTGTTAGCTTCTCAGTTCATTAACTTGTGTACCCACTGATGTGTGCCTAAAGCAGGGTTTCTGCTTAGTTCAGGAGCACTTTAACACAGTGCCAGTTTTATGTATTTTGCCTTCTGTCTGCCATGAAGAGCTGATGTAATTGGCAAGAAGCAGCTCAGGCTGTAAAAGTGGTTTTGTTTGCCAAAGAGGAATATTTAATTTCTGGAAACTGAAGTTTCCAGCTTCGGACATACTCAGAAAAGGTAGCTTTTTTATTTTTAAAATTGTAAATATTTTTAGTGTTGCAGAAAATTCATTCTGTTTTTGATATTCCTGACCTTTGATTGAAAAAGGTCTAAGCATTGTAATTTTCTATGAGCTCTGATTCTTACTGGTACGATTAAATGTCTGATTGTGCTGCATTAATTTCAGACACAGGCTACCCCAACGCTGGATAAAGTGCTAGAAGCTCAGCCTGAAAAGAGAGAGGCCATCTTGGATGAAATGAAGCAGATTCTTACACCAATGGCACAAAAGTAAGGACAAAATCAGCTGAATGTGTGACAGTCTAGCACAAATCAGTTTGTTTCTGACATACAACTAGTATATTTGTAAGTTCAGATGACAGTGATACTGATACTCTTTCAAGCTGTAATGTTGCTGTGCTGAATAGTCTATGGTTTTGTCCCAGGTGTCATAATGAGTATCTTCCCTTAATTCTGAACTCCCCTTCTATGAGTTAAAGCGTCCTCTATCCCAGTCAGACAATTGGTAGAAATGTTGCACTACGATATATTTCCATAATGCATTATTAGATATGCTTCTCCAGTGAAGAAGATACGTTCTATAATTTGTAAATTTTGTTAGAATCTTCCACATACTGTAAATGTTGAACATCTGAATCCAAAATGATTGTGTGTTTTTTGCTCACCATGCTGCCTAACTTTTTAAAATACTAATGAGGCATTGCTAACATAATTTAAAATGATTGTTTGTGGGGAGCTTGTTGCTTATTTTCATCTGTCCAAATACAGAGAGGCAGTGATAAAGCACTCACTGGTACATAAGGTGTTTTTGGACTTCTTCACTTACGCTCTTCAGAAACAAAGATCTGTAAGTATCTTTATTTTGCTTTTTGTCTTCTTTTGCCTTTTTGTGGAATGCTTTTTATCTTCTTGTGAAAATGTTGTAAGTTAACTAGACAAAAATACACATCTTTCATTAATAGAGTTCTACACATCTGGTGATTCTGGATAGATGATGGGAGAGTAGTGTTGTATGGAGATTTATAGCTACAGTGAACTTTTGCAAGTGTTTGTGATACTTGAATTTTTTTGAAAAAGTGAGATGACTTTGATGCTAAATGACCCTTCTCAGTAGCTGGAGAATGTAATTAAAGTGAGGACCATTGCTTGCAGTAGTTTAGCTTTCCAATGTGTAGTTTCTTAACAACTTGTAGTGGTTGTCCAAAAATCTCTTGACCAAAATACAATGAAATTGGCCCTTCTCTCAGCAGCCAAAACTTAGTTTGCTATATCTGTATTAAATTGCAGGTTTAAGATTATGTCAGACATTCTTATATTTAGGCCTAAATCTGTCTGTGTGATATGACATGGTTTAAGCTCTGGTATCCTGTTTGACTTTACCTGTCTTCAAGGTCTGTCTGTCAGCCTGACCTTGGTTCTGCAGCTCAGAACCATCTCACTTCAAGTCAGGCAGAGCCTTCTAAACTTGCTGTCTCTTGCTTCTTTCTGCCACACTGGACTCCTTGAGTACTTCTTTGTTACTGTTAATAAACCCAAAGCTAAGGGTAGGGAAGTGGACTATTTGGGGCCTATTCTGAGTCCAAATCTTCAGAACCCAGAGCATTTCTGTGCATGGTTTTATGTAATGCTATGTCAGAGAATGCTTTTGTATTCACAAGCTCGCATGAATCAGGGGAATAAGGTCGTATCTCCTTGCTTGGCTTTCTGTGCAAATGTGCTAGTATATGGACATGCTCTTTGGGGTTTAGAAACCCCTTCTGCAGATCTGTTCCTGCCTGTGCTTAGAGGTAGTGACATCAATTGTGTTGTGACTGAGCAGTTTGTAAATAAGTGGTAAAATGCTTGGAGCTTTTGGCTGGAGAGCAAGAAGAACTAGGGATAGAAAGAGGCATTGGTGGGAGCTGCACTTTGAGGAAATCTATTGGATAGTAACAGAAGTAGTATCTAGTAACCCAAGAGGGTGTAATTTGATTTGATTTTATTTTTTTCTTTGGCTGATGGTATTGTCAGATAGCTTCAGAAAACTTCATTCCTTTGATACGAAGACAAAACTTCTGACTATGTCTTGTAATACCTGATTTATAACATAAGCTGCTGCTTAAATAACTTTAGTTCTTACTTTCTGGCTCATATTCTGTATGTATGAATATGTATCAGCTTCAAAGATTTATTCCTGAATTAATGGTTGTCTTTTTCTCTAATTTCTGTCTCAGTTCTGATCACCCTTTCTTGAATTTTTTGTAATAGGACAGCTGACAAGCTTCAATACAGTTGTGATTTCATGGTATGATTATGATGAATAGTGTAATATTAAAGAGAGAAAGCTTGTGTCATTTGCAGTCTTTTGGACTCCTGTTGGGGGAGGTCAGGGAAATGGGAGTTTTTCTGTAGAGGCAGTGATGGAGTGTAGAGCAGTACCATGTGGGCAGACAAAATAATTCTTCTTGCTCATCTGCCTTGAGTTCCTCAAGCCTTTTCTTTGATCTTTTTGCTTTCTTTGATCTTTTTCCTTTATCACCTTTTCTTCCCCAGGAAATGATAGAAGCTATCAGAGAGGCTGTCATCTACCTGGCACACACTCACGATGGAGCCCGAGTAGCAATGCACTGCTTATGGCATGGCACTCCCAAGGTAATGTTTGGTTTCCCTCTACTTAGTTCTCTCTGACTGCCCATATGGGACCTTCTGCTTGCATTTTAAAGCAATTAACAATTTGAGAGCAAGGTTAAAAACTGACCCGTCTTTATCTATTGGCAAACTTAAGCAGTGCTTTTTTGTGAATCAAATGCTTTCATTAGAACTTTTATAGCAGAAGCATCTCCTTTTATTTTTAGCAGAGGTTTTGGCAGTGACACATGGAGTAATTTTTCCACTATAAGGTTATTGGCATTTCATTTATCCCATGGATTTCTTAATATAAGTGAAACTGACAGTAGGAAGAGTACAGTAAAGAAGTCATAATGCGAAACCATGTTTGGCTTTAGAATGCCAGGACTTGCAAAATGTTACAGGAAATGGATTTTAGTTTCATCAGCTGATACAATGTCCAGAACATCTTTTGGTTTAATACATGTCATCACATCTTGGAAATACTGTAATGCCTCCTATGTTTTTCTATATTAAAAAAATAAAAAAGATGGCTTATTAAAATAGTCCACTTTTTAAAGAATGCAGAAAAAAATTAAGTTCGTAGGATCTAGGCGTAGTAATGGATCCAAAGAAGACTGAGCAGTGATTCCAAGAGCCAAAAATACAGGTAGGGAACTTTCTGGCAAAATATTCTTGCTCGTAATAGGGGTTTAAACCAAGTTAGAGTTTTAAGTTCTATTGAATATGTTTCTTTCCAAATGAAGAGATGAAATGCATTCTTATTTAATTAATGGACAAAATATGAGTGAACATATGTGATAGTTTGGGGTTTTTTGCTTGTTGTGGTTTTTTCCATGGTTTTTTTACATATCCCATTGGTGATCTGGACTTGTAAATATACCACAGGATCTCTCTGGGATCAGGTCACAATTGAGGTTTAACTTTCCATGGTGGTTCTGGGTGTAAAGTAATAGAATATTTGTGAGTCTTTAGTAGTTGCCTTTGCCTTAGAAAGCAGATTGAAGATTATCTTTTTGAAAGGTGTAAATAGTTTAGTTACTCAGAATCACTGGTATTCTAGGCTCATTTGAGTTTCCTCTTTTCTTTTGGATAGGACAGAAAAGTCATTGTAAAAACTATGAAGACGTATGTTGAAAAAATAGCAACGGTGAGTGTTCATTAACCATTTATTTCATAGTCTCTGAAACTAGTGATTTGATAGAGGCTAGCTTGAATGTTCTTTGGTACTCGGAATAATTTTGAGATCTTAATAAAACCAGTCTTGAAATAGCTGTATAAACTAATTGAACTGTATGGAATATTTTTAGACATGCCAAGAATCTTCATTTTGAGCACTACATGTAGTGCTATGCTTCATTGTGGCTGAGTTCATTATTATTCCTCAGTTTTCTTTCTACTTTTTATTTTGTTGATCCAGACTTTGTGTTGCATCTTCATGCAGTTCATTGGTTAATTCTCCTTGGTTGTGAGTAAAGCAGCCTGTATAAAGAGGAGGAATTAAAATCAAGATATGCTGCAGATGTCATTGAAAAGGCTCTCTAAACATGTGTATTTCTTAGAAGATGCTCAATATTTTTTTCAAGTCAGGAAGATTCAAAATACATTGGAATACAATGGAAGAAGTCAGTTTTCTTTTTTAATGAATAACGTGTTTGGAGTCTGCAGCACCAGCAGAGTAACAATTGAAACCAGATTTCATGGAGTTGGGCAAAACTGTAGCTGTAAAAAAGAGCTTTTTAAACTTCTGTTTCTGGTTGCTCTGGGTTTTTTTATTTGCTAATAGTTATTGTGATCTCAGTCAGTGGCCTTCAAGCATTTTGATCACATCCTGGGCATGTATCCCCAAAATATATATTTATGTATAAATCACATGCCTTTACTACTCCAGTAGTGCACATTATAATAGAAAATTTGAAAGAATGAGATAAAAATAACCAGAGCCTATTTTTATTTTTTATTAATGGTTCCAAAAATATTTTCTGTCTGCACCACAATGATTGTCTTGTGCAACCCACTTTGAGGGCCATTGGACTAGGTAATCTTTCTCTCCATAATTTTCCACTAGAATAAATGAATTGTTTCATTTTATAAATTATATATTATATGGAAATATGAGACAGTGGGTAAATAATAACTGACACAATACTGGAGCACAGAAGATCTAGCTTCACTTCGATGTAGAGCCTCACTGACATACAAGTGAATTGGTTGTGGCCTTTATGAGTGTACTGGAGACTTGATCTCCAGCAGTGCAATAAAGACTGTATGGCTCATTGCAGAGATATGATCTCCAAAAACATTGTATGTGACTTAGTTCACTTGCAAGCAAATCAACAATAGAAATAAAGTCTGTATGTAATGTTGCTGTAGGGAAAATACTATGATTTCAAATGTTGATAATACAGTAGGATCAGATTAATAGCTTGAACGTGGTAAAACAGTATACCCACTTGAAATGGAAGATATACCTTTGTTTTAACAGCATATTTCTTTTAACAAGCCTTGCTTTTGGAGAGAAACCTAAATGTTTCACTTCTCTCATTCTGTGACAGTAGTCAGAATTTGCTTTTGCTTCATGTTGAATTATGTTTGAGACAAACCCTTTGAAATCCTGATTCTAAATCAGTTAGTATATTCATGAAAAATGACTGCGTGTGGTTTCTGATGTCTCATCTTTGCAGGGTGAATTTTCTCATCTGGTCTTGCTGGCAGCATTTGATTGCATTGATGACACTAAACTTGTGAAGCAGTTAATTATATCAGTAAGTAATTTAATTTCTCCTAAAATAGTATATTAAATAGTATCAATGTGTTTATCAGTGTATAGGAGGATGAAAGTAGGAATCCATCTGCTTTTTTGCTTTTTTAAACTATTTAAATGCTTCCTATCTTTTCTGTGTCATTATATTTATGTATCATGATTAGTTTTTTCTTTTCCTAGCAGACTGTAGCATTTCAGACATAATTTTAATTATTTATTTGAATTAATTTTTAAGCTAGGTTCAGTGCTTGCTGAAATTTTCCCTTTTAATACACATTCATTCTGGGTAAGGGGTGACTGGAGTCTCTTTAAAGTCAATGTCTTTTATCATAGAAGTTTGAGCTCTACTAATATTTCTAGAGATGAAATCGGTGGAAAACTTCAGAATGATAATGGTACCTTATTGATTTTACAAGCAAAACTATTTGCATACTCTCAGCAGAGAAATTCACATTGATGTACATGTTGTAATCTGCTTCCAGTAGTACTCATGCTACAGCTGTAAGGGCTGGTGGTTTAGGGGAAGTGGCAGGGAGATAAAGATGAGGCAAATCTTCTGTGTGTGGAAAATGAATATGAGGAGAAAGTGGTTCTGATGAAGCTTGTTTTGCAAAGTAGGAACAATTCTTCCCTTGTGTAACTTTGTGTAGGGTGTAGTTGGGATTTTGTACCCTGTCATAGTGATTTGGCCCTTAGACTGTGCCTCTCTAATGGGTCTGGAGTGATTACAGCATCTTTGTGTGGAGCTGGATTTTGTTACTCAAGGATTTCAGCTGTGATTGCAGCTGGGTTTGGTTCCCAGAGCCAGGTCTGAAATATAACAACTTCTGGGAAAGGTCTAAGGAAGTATAGTTCTGAGCTGTCCTAGTATGAGATATTTGACCTATTCCTGTAGTGTGTAAAAGCACTCTGCTTTCTGGAGAGTTTATTAGTTCAGATACTGTGTCTCTAGCTGAGCTTCCAAGATGTCATTCAGTGACAGAATCATCTGAGATCAAGAATTAATGCATTATCAAAGGTAGTGGAATGTTTACTGTTTGGTCATCCTACAACATCAATCTAGACAGAAAATGGAGAACACGATGTGGCCTTTGCACATACACATCGGCCCATCAGCGTTTATGTGTGGTCAAGAATGAAGAAAGGATGGCAGGAAGAAGAAAAAAAAAAATCTTAGGATCAAAACCAGCTCTTCAGATAGTCAGTGAAAACTAGTAGCAGATGATGAGGTGGGGGCATCTGAAAATCAAGCATTGAAGCATATTCTGTAGAGGAAACCAATCTTTAAAATTATTTCAAAGAGCAGTTAGACTTCAGAGATACCTTATGGAGATTATCATTCTGTCCATAAAAAAATTTAGCTTTAGGAAGATAAAAAAACTTGAGAGGGAGAAAAAGCAAGGAGGTTTTTGTAGGTTTTTTGTGGTTTGGGGGTTTTTTGGGGGGGGGGGGTTGTGGGTTTTTGGGGTTTTTTTGGGTGTTTTTATTGGTTTGGAATTTTTTTTGGTAGTATTGCAAAATTCATCGTTTGTCTGGGTTGGCAGTATGGCTGAGAATTAGTAGGTAAAGGAGGGTTTTAAGCTCTTTAAATCCTCTGAAAGAAAGTCTCTTCTTATCATCATCTCTCAGGTCCACAGAATCTTAATCCTGGACCAAAGTCTGTCTGTGGTGCGCTCAACTTTCATATGTGATTGGAATTGTACACTGAGCGCCTGGCATGTGTAAGGATTCAGGCAGATTTCAGCACAAAATCCCTCTCTTTCATGAGGACTCCAAAAAGATGGAGACATTACCAACAAGAGATAGCATGTCTCTGTCATTTAGAGTTTCTCCTGGTACTTTTTGACAGTTCCAATATTGATAGTGACCAAGAGCTGTTATTTCATTAATGTTTTCTTGTGGTTTGTTTACTCCCACAGGAAATAAAAGCTTCTTTGCCTGATATAATAAACAACAAATATGGAAAGAAGGTCTTGTTGTACTTGCTAAGTCCTAGAGATCCTGCACATTTTGTTCCAGAAATCATCACACTTCTGCAACAGGGAGATGGAAATGCCTATAGGTAACTCAGATGTGAAGGTTACATGGTTTTTCTTAGTAGTGCAGAAGAAGTCATGCAACTTTTTGTTGTTATTTAATTTCAACTTTTCTTTGTAATAAATCTAAGTAATGCAAATATATATAAATAATACATGTTTGCCCCTTTTGTAAAGGGCAGATATTGTGATATATTTTGATCGTGAGCTCATGTATCAAATTCAGTATAGAAGAAAATTTGTAATATGTATTACTGGTGCTTTGGGTAGCATTAAAAGTATATCTCAAAATCTAGCAATAAGAATGGAAATTGTTAATTTGATTTCAGTCTGGTATTGACATTGATGCTTACCAGCTTTTGAAGAAGAAGCAGTTCTAGATGACTAGCAAGCTGTGTAAAAAATACATTGCCATAATTGAGATAACAAAATGAAAAGAAATAGTAAATGTTACTTAAAAGAAGAAACTCGGAGGTTTTGAGACAGTCAGCTTTAAACACTTTTCACTCCATGCGTTCTTAAATTCTGTGTCCAACATCTGTTTAATTGTACATGAAACAGAAGGAACAGTAATGCCTGTATTTGAATCTTGCAGTGATTTAAATGTCTCAAATAGCACACACATTCTGAAATTTCTTGTTACTTGATGTGCATACAGTGCAAATCTTCTGCAGTAATGTACTGTCTCTTTCATCAGTAAGAAGAATACTGAACTCCGTCGTCATGAGCTCCTGGAAGCCATTTCCTCACCTTTGCTAGAATATTTGCAAGAACATACCCAAGAAATAGTGATAGACAAAGCCACTTTTGTCTTGGTTGCTGATATTTTAAGAACAGCTCCTGGTGACATCCAGCCTGTGCTAGATGCAATTGCTATGTTAGCAGCAGAAGAGCTGGTTCCAGGGGGCCGTGATGGACAGGTAATGTGCAGAAGACAAGATGCTGAGATCTTGCAGATCTTCTGCATTACTAAAATGAAGTTTGGTCTTGATTTCCTTTATGTAAGTCATCAGTGTACTGTGCTGATAGCACTTGCACATTAAATGTGATCCTGTTTTCTGACTTGTTGAGTTCATAGTTTATTATTAGTGCATCTGGAGAGATGGTGGCTTGAGCCAGCATTTCATATGAGTTGTAGAGCAAGGTGCTTCATGATCTTCAATCTTCAGAACTGCTTTAAATACTTAGTGGAAAGGTTGCTGACAAACATGTTACACAGTCTAATGTTATCACTGTGCAGTCAAGCACTTAGCAAAGTTTTATAGGTCATTGGACTGTTTACATTGAGAGGGACAGCATCTCTTACCTTTCAGGCATGCATATTTCCATGCAAGGAAAGATCTTAGATAAGAGCTGTTTGTCTTCAAAGTATGACCTCCTCTTCAAAGAGTTCCCCTCCCCTACTTTGTTAAACTCAGTCAGATATGTATCCATAGACTAGAAAACAAAAAAATACAATGTATGCTGTATTGAAGATAGATATCTCCAGATTTCTATAGTTGTGGTGTTTTAGGTCTGTGTTTCACATTCTTTGATAGACATTTTATGACATTTTAATGTGAACTACACATGTTTTCTGTAACTTTCTGTAAACCATAATGTAGTTGATTTTCAAGTCTGGAAATGCGAAAGGTCTAGGAGTTCTGGCAGAGACAGACCAGGAGGTTCTGTTTATTAAGAACGAAATCCTTGGAAGGGTGAATGAAATGTTGGTTGATATTGTTTATATTACTGAAAGTTAAATGTTGCAGGAAAGATGATAAGAGTTAAAATGGTCAATTTAAATGAGTAACCATTTAAAACTTACATCAAACCTGTTAATACTAGCCTAGCATAGGTCATGACTCAGTGTGATGGCAGAGTGAATAAATCAAGCAGAAGTATTTGTGGCCAGACATGTAACTGAATTTTGAACCCACATCACTAAATAATTTTGGGTTTTTTTTGGTTTGTCTATTCCCCTTAAAGCTCCACATTGCAGAACATCCAGCAGGCCATCTAGTTTTGAAATGGTTAATAGAGCAAGATGAAAAAATGAGAGAGAGTGGAAAAGAAGGTATGTTGGAAATACAGCTTTAATTTCTCCAATTGACTTCAGAGTAGTTTGCTATCTGACCTCAAATAAGATAGTTGCAGTTATTTCTTTGAGTATACTAGTATATGGAAAATGTAATGTTATTGTTTCTATCTTTTTGCTGTTGTGAGCTGCTATACAAACAGAATGCCAAGGATATGTTTGCTTTTTTTTGCAATGTGAGCAGTCTCAGTGCTTTAATGTATATTTGGGGCAGAGTTCATTTCTATGCTTAAAATGTCTTGACAGCTTTGCTAAATTACATAGTAGTTTAAGGATAATAGTAGAAACAGTGAAATCTTTCTTACAGGAGCCCCTGTTTCATTAGTGCTTGTAAGCTGGGCTGTAATCTTTACTGTGTTCATTACTGCTGCTGGGTTAATGCTTTATAACTGTTACTAAAATTATTTGTGCACAAAAATAGGACATCTTTACTAGTTTATGTTCCATAAGGCAGATATTGGGCACAGATGTTCTCATCTTAATTTAGCTTTTAAACTTATGTTATTACATAACTGTAAAATCTTCTGTGTGTATCACTCTATCCTAATGGTGATTACTTTTTCTCATACAAAAAGCTCAAAAAATGAAAGCCCGTCGTTAGCAAAGTGTTATATGGGGGAACTTCTCTGTGTAATAGTCTTTTTCTCTATGTATAATTATCAGATCTTGTTAAACTTTTTATTTCTCTTCCTCTTGCTACATTCAGGTAGCTGCTATTTCCTTTAAAAATGTTAGTTTTGTTTTAATAAGTATTTCTGAAAGTAGGCTGTTTTCCCACTTCTCAAGCAGGTCATTGAAAATGTTCAAAGGGAAACTTTTGTGAGTGTCTTTCAGAGACTTGCTGATTGGAAATGATGATTGTAATCTGGATTTATTTCTGTAAACATTGTAGAATTTCCAGTTTAATCACATGCTGTTCCCTTTGGTTTCCTCCAAAAAGTACCATTGAGAATTGCTGCTCTGAGTTTATTAAGTTGTCATTAAACCCTAACAAATTGCTATCACATGGGGAGCAAATTGTGTAAAATCTAACCTGTCTTCAGGTGAAATTAGGATATAAAGTGACAGTGAAAAATAGCTTCAGTGGTTGGAGGCTGGTGTTTGTTGGGTTTGGGTGGGGTTTCTTGCATTGTTTACTGATAAGTTTGTTCAGCAGGCTAAGTTGAAAGAGCAGTTTCCATGCAGTTTAGTTCATTAAATTCAGCTGGGGTCTTGAAGTCCCCCTAGGTTAATGTAATGAGTATGAAGTCACTTTAGGCTTTCAAAGCCTCTGAAGAAATAGAGCCCTTCAGCATCAGTACAGCTGAAAAAGATAAAGTTTTTGCATCAGTAAAGGATTAGCTCTGAAAGTTTGAATAACTTCTGTTTAAATTCTTTTCCTTCAGTTGTAGAGTTAGATGCTTAAAAATGTAGCATTTTTTTAACAGAGGTGTGTATGTATTTAGTATATTGCATACCATGATCTGTTGAACCAGAATGATTCAGTAATTCTTGCTGAGTTCTCTCTTTGGACTGGATGCCTGCTCTGATATTAATAGCCTTTTGCAACCTTTTTAAAAAACAAACAAGTTTGCATACTTTATAATAGTAAACTATTATGCAGTGCTGCTGTTGTCTAACAAATTCCATGCAGTATTTGGAAGCAGTCTAATATCTATAAAGGTCTGCATTGCATTGAACAGTCAATTATTTTGGGGGGACAGAACTTTGTGAATAATTGGGGGACTGAAAACTATTTGATTAAATCAAAACTACAGAGAACTTTTAACAGACTTCTTTGTAGAAAGATACTGCCTCATTTTTTTCTTTCCCTGCTTCTTTCTCACATTTTGCAGTTTGCTTTGGAAGAACACTGGTAGAACATGTTGGTATTGAGAATCTGAAGACCTGGGCAGAAGTAAATCGAGGTGCCATTATTCTTTGTTGGTAAGTATGGCGCATGAGTACTTCTGGTTAGATTACATTGTTACATTACATTGCATTCTTGAACAGCTGAGAGAGCTGAAATTGAAATTTCTACCAACAAAATGACATTCAGCGTGTACTGTCTTGAATGCAGCTGGCAAGTCTTGAACGAAACAGGGATTAGAAAGATTCAAATCAGAGTTTCCATAGGTTATTCTTTGAGTTTCTTCTTTTGTAGTGCTAGGAAGCAGCTCAGTATCAGAAAATCTGAAGATTAAAAACAAAATTATTTTTAAAATTGTGCCTCCCATGTCTTGTTTTACAAGCACAAAACTCTCAAAAGAGCAGTCCACAAATAGCTACATTAAAATAATTAACTTCAGAATACCTGGGTGGCAGCATACAAAAATCTGGAAATTGTTTTGTTTTGTTTGTTTTAGTAAATTATTGCTTTCTGTTGATGCCTTAATTGCAAAGCCTAAGAAGTTCTCACACTGAAGCAGGGAAGTGTTTGGAAGAGACCATACATAAGAATAAACTGTGCAAAGGCCTATGATGATCTGACTGGCTCGCAAATTTGAAGCAGTGAACCACGCAACTAGTGAAATCAAAAACACCCTACAGGGATCAGATTAAGATTAACATTTTGTTTTATCAGGAGTGAACTGCAGTGTTAATCATCGCTGCTTTCAGTTTATCGCTACCTGTCAGTATCAGGTCATAGAAACCCAAGGTTTTGTCTTATAACCTGAAGTATGTGGTCTGTGTTCTGGAACTTGTTTATCAGCCTTGCCCTTCCGGCACCTCATAAAGACTTTGACTGAACCAAAGTCAGCAAACAATTCAAACAGACAACAAGATTTTGAACATTATGTCCCTTGATCTCTTTTTTCTGCTCGACTTTTCTCTCTCCCAAAGTTATTTTAGATTCCTTGCTCTTTGCTTTCCATCTCTGCTCTTTATCATAGTTTAGAGTAGGGCTACTTCAATGTTCATGCTCTTTTGCAAGGTACATCAAAAGCCATTTTCACTTCTGTTAGCTATTCTGAGTTTAATTCTAACATTTTTTAGTCATTGTCACTTCAATCACTAGTGAGAAGAGCTGGTAGTAGAAGAGCAGTTGCGATTCAGATACAAAACCAGTTCGTACAACATCTGACTAGTCATATGTATGTGGCTGTTAAGATTGTTCAACTGCCAAAATGATAATGCTCTTTCTTTGCCTCTTATAACAGGCCTTTAGAATTCAACAAATGCTCCTAAAGTTATCTGATCCTGTGCACAGATGTTCAGTGAAGTTTTGTTAGAAAGGCTTATTCACTGGCACTATGTTAATGCTTGGATGTTTTTCCTTTAAGTCAAGGCTGAACAGATGAATTTAACATGTGATGTTGCTGGTATATGTACTAAGCTATTGGGATTGTCCAAATAAAGTTATGAAGTAAATGAATAGATTTTTTTTCCCCATATTTAACACTTTAATAACTGTTTCCGATCACTGTGACAATAGTCTTTTAATAGACATTGAAGACTTTGAGATAAAACAGGAAACTGTTAATTGATCATTAAAGAAACTGGCACAGGAGTGGTGTATTTTGTGGAAAAGTCTGTGAGGAATGGCAGTCTTTCTCCATCTCTGCTATTACTCATGTCACTACAGGTGGAGCCTTGAGAAGTGTCCTTTGTTACCAAGCGGGGGATCTTACCTCCCAGACTGGCAGTATTTCACCCATAATGAAACTTAACTGACAGGAACAAGAGAAAAAAGTATATTGTAGGACTGTTTGTTTGTGTGTTTGATGGAATTTTGTTGGTAATCTTTGGTTTATTTCACTTAAATCTAAATTCTTTCTAGAGTGAACGTCTCTTGATCACTTTTTAGGCATGATGTCCTTTTGTTTAGTCAGCTGAGAGCGCACAAACATAACCATCTCCTTTTGTTCATTTCATGTCACACTTGCTTACCTCACTATCACATAGAAATTATTCACATTTTTGTTAAACTGCATGCACTGAAGTCAAGAGACTACCTAAATTGTACAGCAGTGATTCATTTAGTCTGCTGGAAAGTAACAGCAAGGGATTTTTTTAACATAAAGTAATGGCTGAGTTTTCAAAAACCTTTTAATTTAAAAAACCCAGATACTTCTTGTCATGGTTTGATGCTGACCAAATGCCAGGAACATATGAAAGTCACTCACTCACCCTCCCCTGCCACAGCTGGGAAGAGGAGAAAAAAAAAAAATTATCAAAGGGTTCACGAGTTAAGATAAGGGCTGGGTGAGAACACTCCAAGTACAAAACAGGTTTAACTTAAAGATAGAAAGTGAGTTTATTACTAACAGAATCAGCAGAGGATAATGAGAAGTAAAATAAGCCCTTGAAAAAACCCCACTTTTTTCTTCTATACCCCCTTCTTCCTTTCCACAGACAGCACAGGGAGACAGTCCTCCCAAAACTGCTGCAGCATGGGTCACTCTTCCACTGGATGCCATCCTCCAAGGACAGGCTGCTCCAGCCTGGAAGCAGGGCCCTCTCTCTCTACCAGGTCTCCCACTGGACCACAGCCTCCTCCAGGCATCCATGCGCTCCAGCATGTCCAGCATGGGCTGTGGGTGGATCTCTGCATCCCCTGTGGATCCCAAGGGCTGCAGGGGCACAGCTGCTTCACCACGGTCTCACCACAGCTTGCAGAGGAATCTCGGCTCCAGTGCCTGGAGCACCTCCTCCCCTCCCTCTGCACTCACGTTGGTGCTGCCATGTTGTTTCCCTTACACATTCTCAGCTCCTCCTCTTCTCTGGGTAAAAAAAAACCTGTGTGTCTACTTCATTTTGAATTTTTTCTTAAATACATCATCACAGCTGTGTTACCAACATCTCTCATTAGTCCAGGTTTGGCCAGCAGCGTGTCCATCCTCAGAGTCATCCTCAGAGCCAGACATGGTGGAAGTTTCTGCAACTTCTCACTGGAGCCACTTTTGTGGCCCCCCAGCTACGAAAAACCAGACCATATAAAACCAACACGCTTCTTTTGTCATAAAGAATCTCAAATCTTCAGACAGAGATAATTTTCAGACAGTGCTAGTTCTTCGTAAAGCCGTGATTGATTTTTGTTTTGTTGCTGGCTTTCAGAAACCATCTGTCACATATGTGCAGATCTGAAACTCAGAATTACTCTGTGAGTCCATTTGAAAATTTTTGGCTATCTAGTCCTTTAAGTGTATTTGTCAGTTATAAGCAGTGCATGTGGCTTCTCAGTAACCTGGTACCCTCTGGACCTTCTCCTTTCCTTGCCCTACTTGCTTTTGATTGTAATAAGAATATATGGGGCCTGGTTCTGACTTAGTACTATCTTGAGGATCCCAAAGGTAATGAGAGGACCCTCTGCATGCTCACATGTGTATTAAGTATTGTAAGTACATGAATGGTATGGATGCTTGCCTGTTTAAATTTCTATATGTGACTTTTCTGTATATTTTTAAATTTGTAGATGATGTGTATCATCAGGATAGAACATGGATCAGAATGTACTTCACCAAATGTGAAGTGACTTCCTTTATTTCTGTAGTCTGTGGAAGTTACGTTTTACATCCACAAAATACATAGGTGCCAGCTTTCTAGACCTTGTAAGAACTTAGAGAATAGTAATTTAAAAATACCCCTCTCTGTCAGCTGTGTTGGTCTTTTGGCTGTGTTGTCAAACATGCAGATGTTCTGTATTATTAACGTTGTCTTGACATACCTGTGGTTTGAGAGCACCATCACTTGTATTGCTGTCAGAAGCTGGCATTCACTTTTAGAGATAAGTAAAATACAGTCCAGAGTGGCTTGCTACTTTGTGTGGTCCTTGTCTCTTGTGGTGAGTGAAGCGTACATACCTTTCCCTGTTAATTACTAGTGTGTTCAGAACAGCCTTTTCCAGGATTCTGGACTTCCTTGCTTTTATCAGGGGCACATGAGTCATAGAGGAGATGAGAAAATATCACCCTCAGCTGAATTCAGTTTTAAAGAAGGCCTCTTAATTAAATGGTACCGTTACAGATAAAAGTGTAACACAATTTGCTGATAAAGGTTGTTGTAAAGTCATAGTCATAGAAGTAAATCTGGTAATTAAGTAGCTGAAGATTGTGGTGTTGTCAGATGGACATCCAGTGCTTTTCTGCCTTTATTGTTGCCATCCAGCACAGGATTTGGTGCCCTAAAGGAGACAAAATTTAAATCTCATCTTAAGCTACGTTAATTCCTTTATGTCTTACTCAGTTCAGTTTGCCGTGTCTAATCATTTTGTAAAAAGTAGGTAAGAAATAAGCTTTTAGGTTGATGTAAATTTGGGAGCCTCTTGGAAGAATCCTAGGGATTGTAAGGACTTGCAGGATCATGCAGCCTGCTTCATACCATGGGTGTTACAATTTGTTTCTAGTCTTAGTTTATTTTTATGTTAGACTTGTAGTTCTGATCTTGTTTCCACAAACTGTCTGTAAAAGGCACTTTCCTAGCCAGTGTTCACTTACAACTTTGAAGTAGCAAATTAGGTATGTCATTAACTCAGCAGATCTTGTACTTCAGTCCAAAAACATGTCACTGTTAACTGAAGAAAGGAAAAAGGACAGGTACTACTAAGCAGATAGTATTTTACAGCTTATGTTTTTGATTTTACAGCTTATTAATTTCTTTGTTTCTGAGGAAGAGAATTTATCTGGGAAATTTGATTTGGTTTCCAAAAGTATTATCTAAAAGGAGAACAGAACTGATAAAGCTTCATCGTTCTTCACTAACTGCAGCCATGAAAGTATAATAGTGAGGGTGTTTGGTGTATATTAGATGTACTTCACTGCATCCAGTTTTAGGACGTGCAGTAAAGAAAGGCACCAACAACTGGAGTGAATTCAATGGAGGGCGACTGGCATAGACTTGGGCTGGGTCCCTTGGCTTGGAAGGAGAGGCTGTGGGGCCAAGTTTGTTTCAGCTGGAAAAAGGGGCAGCTGGGCTCCTGAGAGCATGTCTGGCACCAGCGGATGGATGAAGAGCTGCTCCTTTCACAGCAATGTACGAGTAGAGAGCAGGAGGCAGTGGCACAAGCTTAAACACAAGAGGCTTAGGCTGGAGATAAGGGAAGGCCTTTTCCCCATGAGGATGGTGCAGCCCCAGCAGTGGGGCTGGGGCCCAGGGAGTTCTGGAAGTCGCCAGCCTGGCAGGTTTGAAGCCCGGGCTGGGTGAAACCCGGAACAACCAGTTCTGACTCAGTATTTGAACGTGCAGTGAATAGGGGTCAGCAGTTTCTTTCAGACTGATTTATCCTCTGTTGGCTGTGTTCTGACTTGATGTTTGATATTTTATGGAATGTTCTACATCTTTTTTATAGTATATATAGTCAGATGATAGCATCTGGCTTGAACTATACTCTTCTTAAATAGTTATTGTTTCCCGTCATGGACCACTTCTTTCTCTATAACCTGCATGCTGACCTTTGATATCCTTCATTTTTTTCCTATGTCTTGCAGCCTTCTCCGAAGCACTGATGAAAATGTGGCAAGCACAGTCAAAAAAGGACTTATAAAGCTCATCCCAAAGCTGAAGCAGAATAAAAATGTAAAAGGAATAGAAGCCTTACTGGAGAAATTGACTTCCTAATGTAAATGAACCTAAAATAATTATTTACATCAATGCAGTCAACTGAGATTTGGTAAGATTTTATACCATGGTTGTTTTAAGAAGCAGTGTATGCATTTGTATATTAAATAATTTCTAAAGCAACTTGTCATTGTACTCAGTCTGTTTTGCATGATAGAACATTGTCCTGAGAAATTAAAATCTCGAGATTTAAGGGCTAATGGAAACTTCTGGACATGTAATCAGGGTGTTCAGTCTTTCCTGATAACTTAAACAAAAATATTGTAAGTGTTGTTAAAATTTGCATATATGGTGTCATGGTTACCATAGAAACACAAGCATCTGTTCTGGACATACTGTGTTTGGGCAACTGTTTTTGTTTTAATCCTCTTCCCTCCTGGTTTCCTTAAAAAAAAAAAAAACAACAAACCCAGATCAACCAGGAAGACTGCTTAAGTCCCATTCTTACCATGTGATGGAGGCTATCCTCCCTACGAACTAACAAAAATAGAATGAAAACAGTGTCTCTGACTTTTTTCAGAGAAAGTCCTGAAGGAACAGCTGACTGTTCCAATGGACCACAGTTTGGTTTCACTCAAGACTTCTAACTACAGTCTTTTAAGCCCTAATAAATCCAAGGCATTTGGAGGGTTTTTTTGTGGTAAGGGGGGAGGGGTGAATCCACTTCCACATGATACCAAATTGGTATCCTTTTGATTTTTCCTGTACCTTATTTTGTTTAAGAAAAGGGAAGCATATATTTTATTTTGTCTGTTTAGGAAAAAAATACAAATTTCCTTCATAAGGCATTCAAAGAACACCCACCCGGCTGGTGCTGAAGGCTGTGCTGATAGACTAATCCAAGCAGAGAACCAGACTGATTAAATCTCCAGCTGTAGGAGTCACTCTTTACTGTTGCTTAGCTTGACAAGATGTGGCTCCATTAGTAATAGCAGATACTTAGGCATTGCTTCTGCTAAGATAATAGCTTCCTCAACATGAAGTACAATACAGCTATCAGTGGTTGGTTGCCAGTGGTTAAGTAAATGGTTTAAGTTCCCATGTTTTACATACTTGAAATCAGTCTCCTAAACTACTGTGTTTACTGTCATCATGGTCCACCACTAGTCCTGCACTCCACTGGGAACTGCAGTGCTCAGCACACATCACAACCAGATTACCCAGTGTTAGACTCAGAATGCATAGCATGAGGTAGAATACTCTGGTTCTCTAGGGAGCACCTGTATGGCCCTGATGTTACTGGATGCAATCAAACCATCAGATTCATGTAAGCAGACATTCTTACATGGCTGTTTGCTATCCAGTTTATCAGCACCTTCTCTAGCTATGACTTAATTTCATTGCTCCCATGTGTCTGTGCCAGGTTCTAAACATTAGATTATTGCCCTCAGTAGCCTTAAAATTGAGAGGGGGATTTTTTTGCCCTCCCTGTTTTGTTCTGCCACTAACTGGAGCTACAAAGTTGATCAAGGAATTGGAGCATCTCTCCAATGGAGAAAGGCTGGGGAAACTGGGCCTGCTCAGCCTTGAAGTGACTTGAGTAAAGACCTCATCAGTGCCTGTAAGTGTCCAGAGGGAGGGTGCGAGGAGGATGGATCCAGGCTCTTCTTGATGCTGAGCAATAGGACAAGAGGCAAAGGGCGGAAACTGATGCATAGAAGTTCCACCAGAACATGAGGAAGAGGTTTTTTGTCCAGCGGAACAGGTTGCTCAGAGAGGATGTGGAGTTTCCTTTCACTGGGGATATTCCAGAACTCTGGACACAATCCTGTGCTATGTGCTGTAGATGACCTTGCTTGAGCTGGAAGGTTGGACCAAGTGACCCATTGTGGTCCCTTCCAAACTGATGCATTCTGTGATTCTGTACTTCTGTAATTATTCACCATAAATCTGTTGCATATTATGTTCAGGTTGGCTTTTTTGGCGGTAACTTAGACTTCTTAATAACAGTTCAGTACCATATAAATTCACTACCTGTTGCTAATTAAAACAATCTGGTTTATTGTCACAAAAGAAAATTGTGTTACAGACACAAGTGAGCTTCAGTCTTTAGTAGCTGAGAGGATGTGTTTACAAGCAGGAACACTTAATGCCATTGCCAAGCAGGTCTAATTGGGATTAACCTTTAAGTATTTACACCTACTCAGAAAGTTAGGTGGAATTAAAGGGGAGCACAGTCAGCAAAATGTTAGTAAATCAACAGATTCAAGTAAACAAACAATGTTAGAAACCATTTTCAGAACTATACCATTATGTACTGCCCAAAGTAGCCTAAGTAAACTACAAATAACAATTGGGTTTATGATTTGTTTTTATGAATTCGCCTATTTGAGTATCTTATAATTTTTTTGTGGACTAACAAATACTGCCCCCGGTGAGAAGCAAGATATTATTTGTAAAGATGAAATGGTGCATTTCACTGCTTTAACTATTTAGACTTAAACATTCACATCTAGAAAATGTACTTGATTCCAGCCTCTGATTGGCAAAGGCATTAAGTGTTCCTGCTTGTAAACATGGTCTCTCAGTTACTGAAGATTGGAGCTCATTAGTTTCTGTAACAGGATTTTCTTTTGTGACAATAAAACAGATCGGTTTAATTAGCAGCAGATAATGAATTTAAACTGTAGTGAACTGTTTCTAAAGAAGTAACAGTTACTGCCAAAAACCCAACCTGAATGAAATATGCCACAGATTTGTGACTGAATAATTAATGGTACAATAAAACAGGGAGAGGAAAAAAAGTCTGGTACAACCCTTCTCAATTTTTTGGGTTATTAAGGGGAACTAATACTTGGAATCTGGCACAGACATACTTCCAATCAAGAGGATTACAGGGAGCAATGAAAATAAGTCATAGCTAGAGAAGATGCTAATAAACAGAACAGCAAAAAGCTGTGTAAGAATGTGTGCTTACATGAATCTGATCTGATGCTTTGATTGTGTACTTTATTTATGGTTGCTTTAGCTGGATGTGTACCAGGCAGTTTATTTGCATTTTTGAGTCTGCATTAATCATTTATTTTAAGTTATGTGCAGTAATTTGCAGTGGCCAGCTATTAGTTTTCTTTACCACAAGCTGAGAAATGCCTCTCTTCATTAAGTAGGCATCAGTTAAGGTTATGCGACAGTTGTCATTGTTTTCCTGCCAGAGATAGAACATAAATTTTACTGTTAAGGTGTGTCTTTAGTGTCAACTGAAAACAAGTTCTAGAATAGCCTAAATGGAAGGAGAGAAAAAGCAGGATATATGAAGAATGAAAGATTGTTTCAACAGCTTAAGCTACATCAAGGGGTGGCGTGGTTTTTCCCAATGAGGAAGCTGATTGGATGCAGTGCCATATTTGTCCCAGTCTGCCAGGGGTCTCTGTCATTGTGCGGAGGCAGAGAAGTAAATTTTTGAAAGTTGCTGAAATAATACTGGTTTTTTCTTGATTCAGGTTTTTTTTTATTGTATGCTTTTCGTTTTGTTTGATATGTACTTTTTAGCCTACTTAAGTTATCCAAGGTGCTCAAATTATTGCCAGTATCTTATTATAGCTTGTGGTATTTTTTTATTGCCAAGAAAACAATGGAAGTGCACAGGCTGCAAGTAGTTTTTTTTGTCTGCTGCTTGCTCAGGAGAAAGGCTGTGCCAGCAATTATGGGGCATTAAAGCCATTTTCCCGAGGTGAATTGCCTGTCCCGTATGACCAGCCAACACCTCTCACCTCAGTTAGCAGAAGTTGGAGGGTGAACCACCATTGTGAGTGCTAGGACAGAAGAGGTGGTAATAATTGTTTTATTTTCTTTTTTCAGAAGACAGAAGACCTATTTACTATTACCTATTTATATATTACTGTGTAACAGTGTATTTTCCATTATCTTGGAAGTAGGCGCATGCAGATGGGTGCAATTGAGCTGCCTCAGTAGCCCTTGGTTTAAGGTACAAAAGAATCAGCCTTGCTCTTTGCTGCTGACAACAGGATCTACCACGAGCATGCAGTGTTTCACTTTCCCACTGACTCCACCAACTTTTCTTCAAAAGCAAAAAGAAAGTACACAATGACTTAGAGTTTTTTCTGAGTGCTGAGAGAAAAGGTGGGATCAGCAGAAAATGCAGAGTGATTGACTTAGCTGGAAATAAAGGAGGAATGTTTGGGGACATTATACACATTGCAGACAGACTGTGACCCATAACTGAGACTTGTTTTCCTAGTCCTGTCCATCTCCTGTCTAGTTGGGTTGTAGACTGTCACAATGGACACATGGCCATGCCCACAAATGCACACCACGTAGTACTTATGGAGTTATACTATGTGCTTTCTTTATTCCTGTGTTATGTCTAAAAAATTATATTGTAATAATCTGATATTAAAAGTGGGACCTTTTAATTTCATACATGTTTAAGACAGATTCATGCAAGAGTTCATTGCACTAATCAAGATATATTTCCTTCTGGTTTCTTGGAAGAAATCTGTACTGCTCATTTAACATTTGGCACTGTCAGGTTCAAGATCATTGCCAAAACCCATCCATTTTGCCTGAGTGTGTATCACATTGCTCAGCTGCTGCGTGAAAACACCAGAGTTCATTTACCCTTAACCATATTATTTTTCCATCAGTTTCCTGCATGGGGTGTAAAACTCTTGCATTGAGTTGCTCCCTTCCATTCACCATTAGGTAAACTGCACCTTTTTTTTCTCTTTTAGTAAGTTTTTGTTGTTTAAAGACCATTGTATGGTTTTGTGTGTCTTGTTTGAAGACCTGTATTTTTAAGATGTCAAACCTTTTTAAAGATGTTTAAATAGTAAATACATTGTGTTAACCATCTAATAAAAGAGGAATAGGTATTCCTGGAAATAATTGCTGTTTAAGAAACACTGATCTATCATAGTGGGTCCTTCACCTTTTCTCTCATCCCTGCAACTCTAAATTTCAGCAGTTCAGGTTTTACTTAACATGATTATTTTCCTGTAAATGTATACAGAAGGTCTAAGCCATTTTACATTGGCATTAAAGCAGCCAGTAGGGTGTTACACACTGTTCTGTGTGGAGGGATTGAGGGAAGGGAAAGTCACTGATGGCTGGAAAACTGGAAAATTTGTGAGTTGAACTTAGTTATCACCAGTAATTCCTTGCATATGCCCTACTCAACATCATATACCTTTGTGATTTTCCTCTTTCAGTAGTCGTATTAAAGTTTTGTCAAGGTCCATACTGTCTGAAGTGGATTGAACCATCTTGTCATCTACTGTCATAGAAGATGGTTTTAATTGCTGGATTCATACATGTTTCAATCAGAATGTGTCTTATAAGTACACTTATGCTTTACATAATGCAAAAATCCTGCTGATTTTCTGATTTCCACTGTTTTCCCCACAGCTGGTTCTGCCTGCCATTCAGGTATCTTGAAAGTCTGTTCTCTAACTAGAGTGTGTCTACATGGATTGCATCTTTTATTAGAATTTAAAACCAAAAATAAAATGCATAGAGGAGTGAGCCTACAGGACTTCTGGGTATACAGGCATAGACAAGAAGGTGCTATAAGCACTGAATTAATTAATTAATTATGTAGTCAAAAAGTTTTTATCCCTTTGCAAAACATACAAATAAGACACTTGGGGGAAAAAAAATTGATCCAAAACAGCCAATCATCACCACCACCAAAAAAAAAAAAGAAGAAAAAAAAAAAAAACCAGGGTTTGTTATTTTAATGATAGAATAAATTATAAGCATCTCTGAGGGAACAGTTTTTGGGGAGAAGAATAATAAGTTAATATGAGAATTGGTTCAGTATGTTGTGGTTGTTAAAGTTTCTGCTCCCAGGCTGTGGTGAGATGAAAAACATCAGCTGCTACAACACTTGACATGAGGTCATCTTTACAGCATGGCGATAGCACCAGTTTTCAAGGCAGTTGTTCTTACAGCTGAAATGCTTTCAGAGGCTGTTTTACAAATTGATACCACCCATTTTTATATGTAGGCATTTTCAGTTTTTATGGTTTTTTCCCACTGTTTATCTAAACAGGTAAAAATACTTAGAGCATCTTTTAAATTGTGCATCTTTTGATAGTTGACAGTGAAAAAAATAGGCAGTATCAATTAAAGATGTTTGAGATATATCTGAATTACTTCTCTTCAGATGAATTTAAATGGTTGAACTTTTACATTACAAACACTCCACCCTTGGTGACAAGACTTCAGGCTTTTGGTAGACTGCCTGAGGGAGATGCAGCACAGCTGGCTAACATGGCAGGTAGCAGGCACCAGATACTGTTAAGGAAAGGGGAAATCTGGCAGCCTGTAACCTCTGAGCGGCAGCAGTGAACAATGTTCCATGCCAGGAACGGTTCTTCCCACAAGGAGACCCGCCCAGCTATTTTGTCCTGCCCTGAAGAGGCCTGGCAGCACAGCAGGTGCTGTCACAACCTGCCTGTGATTTCCTGAATTTTCCTGAACGTGCTGATGTTGGGGGTTTTTTGCTTCTTTGTTGTGTTGTCATCGTTATTCCCTGGCCCTGCCAAAACTGTTGAAGGAAAAAGTGAATGAGGTGGCCTGAAGAACAGTTACTAAGTGGTGGCAAAAGACTGGCTTTAAAATATGGTACTTGCTTATCTGGTTATTGACTGGTGGCAAATTATTTTTGTTATAAATTGAGCAAATCCACTTCAGGAGTTTGAATGACAGTACAGAGTAATTTTTCAGAGTAGAACATAGAACTCTGACAAGTTTTATTTATTGATAATTTCTATCTCAGAACTTGTAGAAAGCTTTAATTTTTCTCAACATATTTCCATTAAATTAACTAAGTACATGAAAAACTTCTACCTCTGACCTTTCCCTATTTTAGTCCTAGATAAAGGACTGGATTACAGTCAAAAGGCATGTAATTTTTATACTGCCAAATAAAGAAGTTAATGAAACGTTTGTAGTAGTAGATAAGCATATTTTTGCATGACATAAAACCAGAATGGTCTAAACAGTTGAAGGTTTTTTTAAGCAAGGCGATGACTTTTATTTCTTAGTCTTATTGATAGTAATTATATTTCATCAAAAACCTTGAAGTATTCCTAATTGATATTTTAAAAATTTCACTAAGTTTACTTACAATATTTAGAGACTGAATATTGCTATTTGCCTTAGAAACCTGGGAATAGTACCAGATGTCTCTTAATCCGTGGTGTACTGCAGCTACCCCTTTTAAGTTCTATCTTTCTGAGTGAGAAAAGCAAACAGCTGCTGAACTGCACTGAAAAAGTGATGTTCTTCAAAGATAGGATTTCTGCAGGAGCATATTCTAAGTGGAATTCTTTCCACTATCTCATGTAGGGACAGACTACATTTCTACTACTCCCACCCATTTTTTTAAAAAAAATTCTCCTCTCTTTTCTTTCTTTCTTTCTTTCTTTCTTTCTTTCTTTCTTTCTTTCTTTCTTTCTTTCTTTCTTTCTTTCTTTCTTTCTTTCTTTCTTTCTTTCTTTCTTTCTTTCTTTCTTTCTTTCTTTCTTTCTTTCTTTCTTTCTTTCTTTCTTTCTTTCTTTCTTTCTTTCTTTCTTCCTTCCTTCCTTCCTTCCTTCCTTCCTTCCTTCCTTCCTTCCTTCCTTCCTTCCTTCCTTCCTTCCTTCCTTCCTTCCTTCCTTCCTTCCTTCCTTCCTTCCTTCCTTCCTTCCTTCCTTCCTTCCTTCCTTCCTTCCTTCCTTCCTTCTTTTCTTTCTTTTCTTTCTTTTCTTTCTTTTCTTTCTTTCTTTATTTTTCTTTCTTTCTTTTCTTTCTTTCTTTTCTTTTCTTTCTTTCTCTGTTCTTTTTAATCCCCCTTTCCCCCCAATAATTCCCAGGACTAAATTAAGTAGAAGAAGAAACAATGCTTGGTTCTCCTAAAATGAAGCTAGGCCATCCAGATAAACTGACTGTTTCTTTGTCTTACAGAGGCACCATGTTTGCCAAGTCTGTAGTGAAACATAATGATAGAATGTATTTTCCTTCTCCCTCTGGGTCTCATTAATGTCTGCAATTAGTTAAAATAGAAGACTCTAGCATGGCCATATTTAGAGAGATTTTTAATTTCTCAGTAGTTTGAGAATTCTCCACCCTGTTTCCCCAAAATCTTAGTTATGCCAAATTAGCATCTCATAAAAAAAGACTGTCTACTTTGTCTTTAGTAGTTTTGCCCATCTTGTTGTGTTTAAGCATGTTTTCCCTTGATGTGTGGCAGTCAAACCTTTTGATTGCCAAAGACCTATGGAATGCAAGTAACCAAGACAATCATGACTCTCCTGCGTTGTTTTTGGATGTCATCATGTCTACCACTTGACTATTTTGTTTGAATAATTTAGGGACAGTGATGCCACTGAAAGTCTTTGTGAATTGGCACAATAAATTAACTGAGTCTTCTGTGGGAAACATTGTGTCAAAAAGAAAAAAAAAAAAGGCAAACATGCTTCCCAGCTGATACAGGTTTTCACAGCCTTCTGCAGGTTCTCCACGTGGGAAAACGAACTTGTTCCTATCTCTGAGCTGGCTGGGGGTCTCCTTTGTATGGTAGGAGCAGAAGAGAATTTGCAGAAGGATCTTGCTAGTTCCCATCTACACAGGTAGTGTAGGAAGTGGTGGCACTGACAGAGCCCTGAGCAATCCAGGCACTGTCTGACTCCTATAATGGTACCTCAAATTTAGGCATAATCTTTCCTATTGAAATGCACAGACTAATGCTTGTCACCCATAAAATAAGAATAGTTAAGCCAAAGACAGAAAACTGCCCAAGATAATCCAGAGAAGAAAATGTCAAAGCTTTAGGGAAAAAAACTACCAAGCACTAGCTTCTAATTTTCTGGAAATTGCTTTACTCCACTAAGGTCCAATTGACCTCCTCAGTGCAGCAGACTAGAGGTGACAGGTATTGCAAAACAAAATGCAGCAACTTTGCATAGCCTTATGCTTAGTGTTTCACTGCCAGAGGTGTGTCCTCTGGGCTACACACCTCTAATATGTACCTTGTGCCAACTCTAGTGCCAGTGAGAGCTCTCGGCACTGAGCCTGGTCATGAGCCAAGTGAGAATCTATCCCCACTCCCCCAAGAGTCACATTTGTGTGCTCAGTGCACAGAATAGTCAGGATGGTACCAAAGCTGCCATCTGTGAGATGGTGGGGCTTGATGACAGATGAGGGGGCAAAGTGCATTGAGAAAAAAGAGAGTCGAGCAGCTGCTAGGTAAGCTGAGCTGCCCAAAGTGTGATGGCCTTGGTGTTCAGGGCGCCCAAATACGCTGGTGGTACTGGTCACAATGTTTTGTGCTTCTGAAGGGACAGAAATCACTCTCCTCTGTGTTTGGCAGTGGTTTTGGCCCATAGCCATTAGGCTGTGAGGCACTCTTAAGTAAATTTTACCTTCCTGTGTCTGCAGTGTGTGGAGGTTCTGGATTCCTTCCAAACTCAACTAAAGATGGCTTGGGCCAGAGGAGGCTGGGTTTTGGGAAGACTTTGCTGCTTGGTCAGGGTACTTTCATAGCTCTTTATTGAAGCAGGGTCTGTGACACACTCCTTTCCACCCAGCTAAAAGCTGGAAGCAGCAAGCTGTATGGTCTTCCTTTTGCTGTCACCTTGTGGGCCATTATTTATCTGGTGCAAAGTGGAACAGATTCAACTAGAGGGGTGCAAGAGACCCTCTTCAAGCTGCATTTGAGCAGTTAGTTAGAGCAGTACTACTTTGTGCATTGAAATCTTATTGAGCAGGTAAAGCATTTGCCAAGGTCGTTCAATTCTGACTCTTGATTAAGAGACAAGACTCCTTTTTCTTCTGCTTGAGTTTGGTGTGGAAAATCTATTTCATTGCATGTCTTCAAAAATGTCTAGTTGAATAGGTCCTGCAGGTGAGGAAAATGGGATGGAAAATGAGACTGGTGATCTTTGTCAGGTCTGAGGCTGACAAAGTCCAGCCTAAGCAGAGTTAGTCCTCAGGCTCTGGATTTCTGTAGGTAGCAAGAAGCTACAGAGCCTGCCATACAAGGCTGAGCATCTGCATCCCATCTGCATGGTCATGCAAATATGAATTCCTTCAGCAAATAAATTTATTTACGTTGTCCTAAATTTTGGAAAATTAACTAATCACCAGATTTTAAATCCTTTTGATGGGTCTAAATCAATTTGCATGTTGAAAATAAAGCATATTTGTGTTTTTGCATGCTTGTAACTTGTCACCCCACTGAACTCTGCAGTAGAAGGTTTCCTGTTTTCCTGGAAGCTTCTTGTCCTGTTGTTGCTGTGCTGAAGGGCTATGCAAATTCCCTAGAGCTAATGCAAAGCAGCTATTCTTCTCAGTGAGTGCCAGAATTGTGCCTGCTGCATTGTGTGCAGTCCAGAACAGCAAACATCTATCACATTGAACTCCCAGGGCTCAGCTGTGCCTTAAAGACATGGTGTAGCTTTTAACGGAGCTGATCAGCACACAGTGTTCTGACTGTCATTCCTAAAGAACAAAATGACAGATGGGCTTATGATACATTCGTCTGGAGGTAGAGAATGAGAAGAGCAAGTTGGTTACTAATTACCTTCCCACCATTAAAAGGAGAAATGTCCCCATGCTTGACACAGCTCGCATGGACGTGTCAAAATTAATGAACATTTTCACCCTCAGCTGTCCCAGAGTGAGCTTCACACCACCGTGTCCCATGTGGCCCTGAGATCTTAATGCAGCCATTTGCATTCATCAGGGCAGCACAGACACAAAGTGAGAGTTCAAGAGTTTTGAAATGCATCTCTGTCATCAAGATGCTTTTGCAGCAGGAGTGCTGCTGACTAACAGCCATGGGTCATATCAGTGCGCTGTTACTGTTGATCCTTTTCATTACACTTTTTTTCTTTCAGGTCTTTGCATCTGATTATCAATAAAATAATTTTTCTTTCAGATCTGTTATTCAGATTACTGTTTCTAAAATGGTATGACTGCTCTTATGTAAAAAAATATTTATGATAGTCTCAGAAGTAATACATAAAACTGCAATTCCATCTAATTATTGTTTGCTTTATTTGTTATTTAAGTTTTGGGATGAATTTAGAGACATGAGAAATCCCATCCAGCTGTGCAAGAAGACACAGTAATCTTAGGACATAAGGTACTCCTGGCGGTGAGCTAAGGTGTCAGGATTGTGTCCCTAGTGGCTGTATGTACCAGACAAATTATCTTGATTTTAAATAATATTTAAAATTGGTTACAGTGAAGTGCCAATAAAATCCTTTGCACGAATAGTCTTTAAGAGTTGCTACCCACATATTATCTTTGATTATTTTAAAATTACTGCTTTAGTACTTATGTTCCTTGACAAATCTATTGTTCTATCAATCCAATAAGTAGATGCATTACATACTGCAAAATAAATTATCACTTAATCCTATACCTAAAAAGGATTGGGTTTGGAAATGTTTTCAGATTTGATCAATGAGATTTATCAACTCAGACTCCAGAATTCTTCACTAGTTCTTGTCATACTGAAAGATGATTATAAAGATGGGGTGGTAGGAAATGCTAAAAGCAGTGCATTGCTTGACTAGGCATGAAAATAGGAGGGCTCATTTGCAGGGCTTCATTTGAACAATAAAATTAGAAGAATGAAGCATAGCTATCTGGTAATGGAAACAGAGGCTGACATTTTAGGGATTATAGCTGCTGCTAATATTTAGGTAAGTGCTCTAGGCCATTTTCCTCTAATTGAAAGCTGATGCAAAACCAATTTAAGTGATGCAGTCAATATATTGGGTATTCTATTAGTTTAATTTTTGACACTGCCTTGAACAGAGGTAAGGTGGCTGACCCTTAATGACAAACAATTTGTTTTCTGTTTGTACAGTTATGGTGGGTCTTTATTGTCAATCTAATCAGTAGCAGGGGGTTAGATCTTAATGTGAGACTTATTCAGAGTGTTTAATTTGAAGGAATTCATTTCAGAGAGTTGATGAGCACTCAAGTGCTGCTCACAGGCTATCAGAGTTCAAAAAATCTATTGTTTCAATCTGAGCCTTTTTGGTTTTGAAAACAACTCCCTATAAAACAGATCTCACCATCTACTTTTGTTACTTTTCGCCCTTTTCATTTATCTTTTGGCTGATTTGTTTTTCCTCTTTCTCCTCCAGCTGCTTGGTTGCCTCCCAATATCCAAAGCACAAACTGTCATTGCTGTGGCAAAGGGTGGGATGCACCTTCTCCACAGCACTCAGATATTTTCCTCATGGCTCTCCGTGTGAAGTCAACCTTCCCTCTTTCTTTCTTGAGAGCTGTGTACTCATAGGCCTTCAGCTTGCTGTAATAGTCTGAGAATTTATTGTAGAGAATGGAGATGGGCATGCCATTCAGGATTATTCCAAAAGCAATGCAGAGGAAAGCAAACAGGCGTCCAAGGTGTGTTTCTGGACACATATCTCCATATCCCACTGTAGAGATGCTGACCTACAGGCAAAACAACACGCAGCTTATTAGTTGAGCAGAAGTACATAGACAGATATTTTCACTGATCAGGGACAATGTTAAAGTTAGCTCTTTTTTAATTTGCATTGTAAATCTAAAATATTCTGTGCTGCTTTTTGTGTGTGTGTGTGTGTGTGTATGTGTGTGTGTGCACGCGCGCGTGTGTCTATTAGCTTTCTTATGCAAAATATCCCTAATTTTAAAAAATCCAAACCCTCTCATGAAGTAAAGACAGACAATGGTTTGACAGCATTTTGGAGGACTTCTAGACTTTTGCTCTGCAGAGGGAATTCCCAGACAATTTCCACACCAGGCTGACCAGAAGGTGAGTTTGCTTGGCTGTAGGGAGAGGATAGATGTGGCTCCATGCAAATCCGCTGATAGCTGCAATCCTGCTCCCTCATCATGTCACTTGGAACAGATGTCCTGTTTCTAAATCCACTGTGCTGATAAAACCCGGTATTTGGGACTTATTCTGTGGGTTGTATTTTGAGTTTTACCTTTGTTTTTCGTATATGTTTTAGGAACTAGTGAAAAACACACAAAACCCTTCAATTAATTACAAAGTAAATTTTCCTATTTGCATTATAGGAAGAAAAGATCCAGGACTTCAAAGTTTCTAGATAAAACCCCATTTAATGATTACATACCTACAAGGAAATGCAGCCTGGAAGGTTTTGCTTGCAGGGTATGGTTGCAATATGTATACTTATAGTGTTAAATAAGTACACAGGTGGGTAATTTTTGCTGAATTTCCTTTAGAAGAAGGATTTAGGGGTTGTTAAAAATGTTTCAGCTTTTATTGTTGGATTTGCTTCGAGGGTTTTTTTTGAGAGTGATGGCGTTTAGTGTATTTATTTTATATGATTCTGAACACTTTGCCAGCTCACTGTGTACATACCTTTACATTTTTCTTCTCAGCCAATATAATTTTCCCTTTCTAGCTGATGGATATATTAGGGAACTGTTTTATGGGTCCAGTGCTACACTAAGTACTGAAATACCTCCATTGTAAAATTCAGATCAAAAATTAATGCATGTTTGATTATGGAGATGCTACATTTGAAAAATGCACTCTCAAACAGTCAGTATAAGATAACTCTTAATTTATTTAATTTCACTGCACACATTTTGATGTTTTATATGTTTTACACTGAGTAAATATAACTTATTTATTCCTGGCAGGTAAAACTTGCATGTGCTGCTGTCACCTCTCACTTTCTAGTCTGTGCAAGGGATCTTTTTCAGCCAGTGAATTTTTTTTTTTTTTTTTTTTCACAGTGTCTCAACACTGTGTGTATCTGCTAAACAGTAACCTAAAATTCAGACAAAAATAAGAGGCAGACAGTAGGGCTTTCACTGTAATGCCCTTGTGGCTTTAACACTAAAATAAATCTTCAGAAGGTCACTGTGTAGAGTTTGCCATCTTCTAAAATGGTAAATAGAATGATATTTTAAATGGAAAAAACATTAGGGTACATGAGACAGCACTGGTGAGCACATTTTTAGGATGCACCTGGTGCTTCCTGTGGAATAAAAAGGATTAATGCTTTGGTTCAATGGAAATTAAGCCACTGGATTTGAATGATAATACTGGATAAATATCTCCAAAAATAAATACTGAGATGAAGGCAAGATGTTTATCTCTACCAGCCAGGACAAAAACGTTATCCTGTGATAAGGTTCTGTACCTTTGGCATAGTCTTATACATTGCCTGTAACAGTTTAGGAGGGATGCTTCTTCTCCTGCAGGTGTGAGTTGGTGAATGCTGTTGGATTTTTATAAAATTTGAATGATTTAGATATTTTAATTTACAGTCCTAAAGAACGAATAGGCTTTAAAAAGTGTTTTATTATTTGGAATTGCAATGTGCATGATACAGATCCTGTTTTGAAGGCATTTGCTCAGCTAAATAGGCCTTTTTCACCTAGCTATATAGGTTTATTAGGAATATCTAAATTATTATGGTATCACCAGTCTGCAAAAATGAGCCCCAAAGATTTTGCATATAACCTGCATGTTCAGAAGACAAAGTGTTTTAGCAATGTATGAATCACCAGTGTTTTCATAGCCTTTGTATATCACTTACAGATGATGTTTTAAGGTCACATTACAGCGCCTTCTTTCCTTTATTCACTGGTTTTTCCATCCTTCCATGGCCCAGCTTAAAGGATAATCAGCACAGTTACACATATGCATGTGCACATATAAATGTTTGCATCTATGCTTGTCTCTAAGGCTTTTTTTCTGCCATGTGCTGAATCACTGCAAATGTGTGGTAAACCACCACATCTCATTGTTTGTGGCTGAACCAGAGGTGCAGACCTTGAGCTCCAGGATGGCTGGCCAGGAGAAGTGATCTTGAATGCGCTGGGATTACTGTCTAGTGGGCCTCATACGCATCTTGGGGCATCCAGTGTCAGTGCTGATCAACCAGCATGAGATGTTCTAACTCCTATCCAGTCTATTTGCATGAGCTTCTTTCTCCAGGAAAGGGACAGAGACATACCCATATGGGACAGAGCCATACCCATAGCCATGCCCAGGGGTCAGAACTGCTCCTGGGGCCCCACACAAAAATAAATTGTGCAGGCTGGCATCAGCTGCTGCAAAACAGAATGTATGTGACAATAGTCTAGGACAAGCCTTAGGGTTATGGATGGCCAAGATGTGGGTCCTGTGCCTTCTCTCAACATTGACAATGTCTAGCTCCCCCCTAGTTTTATCTAGGGTGCTATAAATAGAGACATCTTCTGCAGCACAGCAGAACACAATCTCTTGTGTAAAACCACTGTTGGTCCTAATGGATTTTTAAAAGCCAGAGTTCTGGGACAGCTTTCACTTTTAAAGTGTGGGTGATCTGACTGTAGCTAATAAACTACGTCTCATCATCTTGCATTTTTATGGGTTGCAGAAGATCTACACATAGAATAAGAACAAAAATCTTGTAACTAGATAGTTGAATGCATGCATTTTTCCCCTATTGTTTTGGCAACACTGACAATGGCACTAAATTGGGAAACGCTTTTCTTTCCCTGTCTTTGTCTACTTCCTTCTTTAAAAGTGAAAATACTGTCTGCATTTGGAGATATGGGTATTTTAAGACTGCCTGCCTGATTAAGCCTTGATTTAAGCTTACAGAGAGGTGAATGAGAGAGAGAGTGTGTGTGTGTGTGTGTGTGTGTGTGTGTGCACGCAGACATGCATATGTCCTGTAAGCTCAGAATTCAGAGCAGATGTTCACTGATCTGAGCCTGTTGTTTTCAAGACTGTCAGCAACTCCAGCTGGGAGAAGTGGGGAAGGGGAGGGGAGGGAAGGGAGGGTCTCTGGCTACCCAGCAAGGTAAGATGTGTTTACTTACGGCAGCCCACCACCAAGCATGGGGAATGCTGGTGAAGTTGGTACTGGAGACATCGTGCTCCACTGTGTAGACCATGGCAGAGAAGGCAAAGATACCCATAGCAATGAAGAGCAAAAGGCAGCCCACCTGCTGGTAGCACTGGCGCAAGGTAAAGCCAAAGGCACGCAGCCCTGTGGAGTGGCGGGCCAGCTTGAGGATGCGGAAGATGCGCATGAGGCGCATGATGCGGAGCACTTGTCCTACCTTGCTCACCCGTCCCACCTTCTCGATATCATGCTCGTGTTGGGAGCCCCGACCCCGGGGCTGGTCATCATCAGTAAAGCATTCAAGCAGCAGCTGCAGATAGAGGGGCAGGATGGCAATGAGGTCTACTGCATTGAGGGCACTGCTGGCAAAGCGGCGCAGGTCTGGGGTAGAGACCAAGCGCAGCAGGTACTCCAATGTGAAGAATGCAATGCACAAGGTCTCCACATGCTCCAAGACAGGCCGGCTATCCCCACTCTTCCAGTCTACCTGCTGCATCTCCTCTACTGTGTTGAGTGCCAGGGCCACCACGGAGATGAGCACGAAGAAGCTGGAGGCTACTGCCATCACTTTGGCAGTGACAGAGGAGAAGGGCTTCTCCATGAGGTTCCAGAGGCGCCAGCGCTGGGGACCGTAGTAGCGCATGTGGCGGAAGAGCTGCTCATTCTCCTCAGCCTCTGCCTGGGAGCGCAGCTCCCGCTGGACCTTCAGCTGCTCACTCAGCTCGTCCCGGCGCTCCTCGAAGCAGATGCGGCAGCAGCGGGGTGTGTATTTGAGACGCACACCCCAGTAGCTCAGCTCCTCCAGGAAGCTGCGGGGGCACAGCTCGTCCCTCACCCGCAGCACCCCCGAGGCATAGAAATTGTACACCAGCTGGAAGACAGCTGGGTCCCGGTCAAAGAAATACTCGTCAACCTGGGCAGCGTAGTCATCGCACAGGCCCAGCTGGCAACGACGGTCAGTGGAGGTAGCCAGGCGGCCCAGGCGGGTCTTGGGGTAGATGGCCACTGCCTGGTAGGTGAGGCGGTAACTTTGGCCACCAACATTGATGTTCAGCACGGATGGAGCAGATGATGTGGCTGGGGATCTAGAGGAAAGAGCAGGGGAACAAGGAATAAATGATGAGGCCGTGCTTTCTCCCTTAAATGCATCTTCATGTTCCCATTTTCCTTGTTCTTTCTCTTCATCTTCCTCATCTTCATCATCCACATAATAGTTGTAATTCCCCTCAGGTCCTGGTAGGGGCTGGGTGTTCAAGGGAGCGGTGGCGGAAGGACCACTCTGCTTGTCTACATAAGCGACTTCCTTTTCCTTCCCCTTGCTAGGCTGCAGGAGGATGTTTGGTGCTTCCATCTCTCTGCCTTTATGTTTTAGGAAAAGAAACTCTTGCTGACTGTTAAACTGCAACATAATATTATTCCTTACTCTTCTCCCCTCTTTGAATTCACCCGATCAAGCAGTTAACACCAGTCCTTCTCAACACTGCAAAAGCTGGCAAACTGGTTTTCCTCTCTCTTTATCTCAGAAGTATTATGCACAGCAGTGGTTCTGCATATTTCTCCCTGCCAGCCACCACTCCAGTTGTTGTGAAAGCTCTGTATGGGATATAGACACATGAAGACTGCTGTTGACCGTTTTAATCTTGCTGACAGCAAAGATCTGAGCGCTTAGAGGAGGGGATTTAAGGGCTATTATCCTGTTCAAGCCTCGTTTCCCTTAGGCTGTGACGTGAATGATTATGGATCCATAAATCTATGAAAAATCAGTAGGGGGGAAAATCCCCTAAAGTTTTATTGCTAATAAAACCCGCACATTTTCCTATTTCAAATATATATGGATTGAAAGTAATCTGAAATAAAAATGTATGAGGGGCAGAGAGAAAGAGAGCAGGACAGATTTCTTTCATCCTCATGGGCATAGCATGGCTTGGCTTTCGTTAATGAAAAGAATGAATAATTGATATGCAGATAAAGGGCAGGAACTCACTGGTGTATCTCTTAAAATGTTTTCAAAAGGTGAGCAAATAAAAGTAATTTCATTTTATTCACAGTTAGACTACCTCCATTTGGTTAAGAGCTGAGGAATATTTCAGTCTGTGCCTGAAGCTTTGAATGTACTCTGGGAGTGCAGGTCTAATGTTCTGCTGGGCTCAGTGGAAGCAAAGGGCAGAGGTGTGAAGGAGTTTCCATGTTCAAACTCTTCATGAGCTGCTGACAAACAGCATAAAGCCACTCTTGTTTCTGTTGCAGATAGTGTTAGTGTAGTATAAAGCTGCAGTGGGTAAATAGCAGGACAGGAGAGATGCCTTTCCTGTGTTGGGATGGAGGTTTCATCTTCAGCTCTGTTTGAGCTGGCATCAGCAATTCCTGTAACAATGAGCATCCCCAAAACCAGGTTAATTCCCCTTGCCACTGGGAGCACTTCAGCTAAGCTGGAGCTCCTGTAAAGCAGGTGATGCACACAACAAAGGCCTGGCTCCTTGTGCATGGTCTTAGCACTGCACCTGTAACTCCTAAGCAGCAGCTCATTATTCCACCTGTATCCAGGCTGGTGAAGGAAGGGACGAGGCACTGGAAAACTACTAGTTTTGGCAACACCCTTGCAGGTCTGGAAGGCCTCCCCTCTGCAGTTCTGTATTCTGCCTTCCACTTGCAGCTCCCTTTCACATAGGCTGCTGGGACAGTGTACCCCAGGGCACTGCAGCAGTGTTTTCACTTTGTTGTCCTCAAGTGCCTGTTCTTCTGCACTGGTCTCGAGTTCTTGCTCCTGCAGACCCCAATACTGTTGTTTTGGTAGTGTCCTATGTGAAGCAATTGCTGTTGCTATGAGAATGTCTCCTTTTTTTTTCCTGTTTCCTTACCTCCAGTTATAGCTTTTGTATTTATATTTACTAGTTCTTGAGAAAAAGCTGAGCATTTTGCAATACTTTTGTTCTCAGTCTGTGTTCTACTGAGTGGATCACATGAAACTCTTCACGGTTTCTTTGAGTCACACTGTTTAAGGCCTGAATTATTTGTAATTCATATTTAACTCTGCTTGAGAATGAATTTGTCTCCGCTGCCTGTCCTCTTTCTTGATTCAAAAGAGGCAAGCCCCCTATTAATAGGGATTGTCAGAACCTCTTTGGAGACACCAACCTGCTTTGCAGTTTGCTTTGAGCATTAAACCATGCCATGGTGAGTCCTTTGTATAGCAACCTTAAAGCAAATTAATGTCAAGTTTCAAGGTTTTTCCTTTCTCCTAAGCAAACTGATTCAGACATAAGAAAAAGGGCAGTTCACAATGCCATCATTTAGTGCCAAAAATTCTGGAATTTTCCTTAATCAGGATCCAGGGTAGACTATAACCATATTCCTCATGCCAGTCTCTGCTGTAGCATTTAATTTTGCTTTTTGTCAGGCTCCCTGGCCTCACTTCTGAGAAGTATCCAGTAACATTTATTGCTCACTATTCAAGAGATCAATTCTTATGCCATACTGCTGCAGCAGGACCTTCTACTGGGTGAACTTCATGACAGTCAGGTACCAGCTCCTCATGCACATGGACTCAGATCTTGGACATCATTACTAAGAAAAGCAAGGAGGATCACTAGCTTTGGTCTGCTCAGACTAATCTCTTTGACCCAAATATTCTTGGGAACAGAGCTCTGGGGCACCTGTTGCACTCTGCTCAAACTTGTCTCTAACTGTAGAGAGAAATAAAATTATTTCATATATGTTCTTTATTTTCAGGTGGGAGTTGGTTCTGAGGTGCTAGATTCTCAGTCTAGACACATAAGAAAATGAAGTGACTAGAAAGGACCCACTTTTTCACCCTTATCTACCTTATTTAGTGTGCTGCTTTTCTTCATAAATGTCATTAATAGTAATTGCTCATCTTCTTGCATGGGAAAGAGGAGAGTAAGGGTGCTTAAAGAACTAGTTAGCAAAGTCTCTTGGGAATCTCTTTTTTGAAGTTATCTGAGTGATATGCTGTCTCTTTTCAAGAGCTCTCTTTTAAGGGTGCAGGAGCAGCCAAACACAACATGTTGAAAGCCAAGCCAATGGGGCAGAAGGTTGGCTAGGCTGAGCAGTGAACTTAGATGGAGAAGGAAAGCATATGAAACCTGGGAACAAGATCACATGGGAGGATGACAGAGATGCTGCTCGTCTCTGTGGAGAGAAAATTTGTGTGACCAAAACTCAGAGAGAATTCAAGCTGTGTAGGACAAGCTGTGAAGGAAAGCAAAAAGGGAAGGATGCCACCTTCACCATCCGTCTTCAAGACCAATGATGGGCTGGGATCCTCTGAGCCCATTGTTGGAAGACTGTCACTTAGGGAATGATAGATTCCCAGGCAATCCTGAAATTGTTTGAGACTTGTTGTTTCAGTTGCATGCACACAGGTGCATGGGCTGGATAGGATTCTTTCCATGGAAGAACTGGTGGATGCACTTGGTATCAGCCAAGCATCATTCTGCATCAGACCTCTTTCCATATTTGTCTTGTGAGTCTGGAGATGTCCCAGTCAGCTGGAATCTGGAAATTTGTCCTAGTTTTCAAGAAGGATAAAAAGAAAACTCTGGAAGTTATAGGCCTGGCATTTTCACTGCAGCACATGGTAAAATCATAGGGAAGGTTTTTTCTGGGAGTTGCTGAAATACATTGTTTAAGAGACAATGCAATCATTACAGTGAGCATAGGTTTACTAGGGAAAAGTCCTGTTTGACTAACTTAATTTTCTTTTATGTCAAAGTAACCCTAGGTGACCAAGGGAAGCCAGTAGATGTGGACTGGTTTTATTTTAGCAGAGCTTTTGGTTCTGTCTGCCACAGTACCCTGCTGGGTAAACTGCCTGGCACACAGCTAGTTGTGTCCATAATACATTGTGTGGGTAACTGGCTGGTGGGCTCAAAGGGTTTTGGTAATTGTTGTTACACCAGACTGGTAGCCAGGGACCAGAGGTTCTTCAGATCTCCATTATAGCACCGGTGCTCTATAATGTTTTTATAAAAGATCTAGACGCAGGGATCAAATGCACATTAAATAGGCATGGTGATTTTACTACACTAGTAGTAGGAATAGTTGTGGACTCCCTTGAGGGTAGAGAAGCTCTGCAGAGAGATGTAGGTAGATCAGAAATTTGGGTAACTAGCAAAATATTAGAAACTAGACAAGATCAGTTGCAGGATTCTCCACTTGGGATGGGGTAATCCTGGATGTACATGTACATTTGAGGACGAGAGGCTTGGGGAAAGAGATCTGGGGGTTTGGGTTAGTGGCAAGCTGAACACGAGTCAGCAGTGCCCTGGAAGCCAGGAGGGCCACCAATGTTCTAGGGGCATCAGGCACAGCATGGCCAGCCAGTCAAGGGAGGGGATTGTCCTGCTCTGCTCTGAGCTGGGGCAGCCTCACCTCGAGTGCTGGGGGTAGTTCTGGGTGCCACAGTAAAAGAACATCGAACTATTAGAGTGTCCAGAAGAGTGTGACCAAGATGGGGAAAATTCTCAATGGCAAGACTGAGTCACTTGGTTTCCTCAGCTTGGAGAAGAAAAGGCTGAGGTGACCTCAGGACAACTTACAACTTTGTCAAGGTGGGCAGTGAAGTGAGAGGTGCTAACCTCCTGTCTCTGGTGGCCAGTAGAGGATATGGGGAAATGGAATGAAGCTGCATCAGGAGAAGTTCTGACTGGACATTAGGAAAAGGTTCTTCAAGGAGATGGTGGTCAATCATTAAATCATGCTCCCCAGGGAAGAGGTCACAGCACTAAGATTGTCAGAATTCAAGGACTGTCTGGAGAACACTCTTAGTCATATGGTTTAATTTAGATAGTCCTGCAATGAGTGGGGATTTGGATTCAGTGCTTCTTATGAATTCCTTCAAACTTGAGATATTGTATGATTCTCTGATTCTATGGATAGAAGAAGAAATGTGAAAACTTAGCAGCCAGTAACATTGGAGAATGCCATCCAATCAACCTGACAGTGCTCTGGGTGCCAGCTTCCTGAGAACAGGATTTTAACAACAGAAAACTATAATTAAAATGGAGTGAGCAGATGGGTCTTTACAAACCTTCATTTTTAGGAGTGCTGACTTTTCCAGGATAGGGAACTGTTGTAGTAATACAACTGGAGTTATAATGCTCTTTTACTGAGCAAATCAGCTTCAGAATTTAGTGTGTGTACTTTTTCTTGGTTTAAAAATAAGAAAAAAATTAAAGTAAAATTGCTTTAAAGAATTTATATGATCCTATAAGGCCTCAGTAGATTAGTTCCTGCCTCATGAGGAATTTTTTGTAGAATAGTAGTTTTTTAAGGTCAGGACAGGCCTGTAAGATGATTTGTTCTGACTTGAACAATGACCCCAGAATTTCACTCAGTTATTTTGTCATTTTGCACATTTCAAAGGGTCCAGCTAGGCTCTTTCCTTAACATCCAATGATTTCTGAACCTAAGTTGACCATGTGGAAAATACTGCTAATGGTGATTATTACCAATGTAATAATTAATAATGTCTTGTTTATCCTTTTAGGGCTCTCCAGAAGCTGTATAATAGGGCTGAAGGTAGACTGACTGCAGTGTCTGCTAAAACTGTAAGGGGTGACTCAGAAAGTAAGAGAATTAACAGTTTTTTCTGTCTTCCTGTCCACATACCAGTACTTTGTAAAGAGGGATTGTAAAAAAAAAAGAAAACGGAATATTTTTTTTTAAATCCTGAGCTAGAGCTTTTCCAAAATACCAGATCTATGCAGAGCTGAACTAACATTCACTCTATCCTTTGTGTCCACTCAGTTCAGTTATTTAGATTCAAATGCAAGCAGGTAAGCAAGAGGATCCGTTCTGGTCTGTAATTTCAGGTGTCTTTGCACCTTACCACCCTGGCAGACTTCCTCAGCCATCAGAATGGCATGCTGTTGCTGAACAAATGCTTGCCTGCTCACTGCTTTCTCTATTTCTGCCAGTTTGGTTTTATTTTTTCCCCACTTGCCAACCCTGCAGCTGCAGCCAGCCAGACAATGCTGGGAAAGGATGAGTAAATGGGAGGAGAGGGTAATTGAGGGGTGGAATAATCAGCGTCATCTCGTCAACCTCTTCCCACTTCCAGGGAAGAGCTCACGTGCCTTTCCTTCACTCATCAGTGTTGCCTTCGTCTTGGAGGGCAAAGAACACAGAAAGCCAGCTACAGAGATAGACAAGAGGCAGAGGGGCAGACTGGGGTTGTCGTCTTGTCACCTGAGCATTTAGGCTCTGTCGTCCAGGGCAGCAGCAGTGATGTGTGTCCAAGGGGTGTACCGGCTGACTGCAGCAGCATACCTGAGCACAGACACCCAGGACAGATGACGTGTGCTCCCGCTGCTGTTGTGTATCAACGTGTCCTTGTTGGTACCTGTTTCCACCTCGGCCACTCTACACTATCACTTCCCTCTCCTAGTGAACTTCTACTTAGTTTTGTAAATTGCAATTTTTTTAAACAGGTGAGCCTACAGTGTTTAGGTGCTACAGCAAGTCAATGTATTGCAGCGGCAAACAAGCATGAAAATGTGACACACACAAAAGCAACAGTACCATATTCCCTATCTTAGTGAGTTCATAAGCCTTTTTAACAGATGGGATGCTGAAGAACAAAGTGATTTAACCTGGAACAAGGAGGAGAAGAATAAACCAGCACGTTCTGTATTTCATACTGCTGGGCTTTCCACTGGGCCTTGCTTACTGTATGTGGTGTCTCATTCATAAACTTTAGCAGCTCTTCAGACACAGGCAACTGGTGCCAGCCCTGCAGTGAACACAAACGAACAGGAAAAGCACACAACAGCAGCAGCATGAGAAAATTTTACTAAATGAGTGGAAATGAATATGAACTCTATGTAAAGAAACAGGAAATGTGCTGGAAGCGGAGGCGGAGTCATGGCAGTAACACATGTCTAAAACAATGGGAGAAGCAACTTGTGAAATCAATGACTTTACGTTTTCTGAGCATTACAGATTTATGGGAATAGACACTTCTGTTGCTGACAGAGTCGCCAGTTTTGCTTTGAAATCTTTTTCATACTGCTGAAAGGGAGAAAGTACTGATGTGTTTAAGCAGTGTATCCACTTCCTCTCTCCGCCAGGAATTTATACTTGTGGGGTTTTTTGTTTGTTTTGCTGTTTCCTTATGTATGATAGAGGCACTTGTGACAGGCAGCATGTAGTAATACAGTGTTTTGGTTTTTTTTAATGTGAGAGGACCCTGCAAAACAATCATGCCACTATATAATGAAAAAAACAATAAAAAAAAATCAACAGCAATAAAGTCACAAAACAGAAGCCACAGATGAAGGTGTGGAGCAGCACCAAATAGCCCTTCCTGGCACAGTAAGCAGCATGACATGCATTCTCTTTTCAGATTTCTGGATCACTGGAGGGGTGGACATCAATCTGTCCTATGAATTACAAAGAGCCTACTGAGTTTGTAAACTGTACCATTCTGGTACTGTTCTGTAGGCGAGACTGGGGGTAGCACGGTCGGGACGGACGGAGACAAGAGATCTCTGAAGCCAGGTCATGGAACTTGTGGTTTATTGCAAAGGGCGTGGGTACAGGGCCCTGCTGGGAGCTGCCAGCTGCAGCTCGGAGCAGGCCCGAGAGAAGAGAGAGAATGAGAGGGTAATAACGTAAAAGGCAAGAGCTAAGAGCATAGAAAAGTAAGTAAGAGTAAGAGAGCAAGAGTAAGAATAAGAGCGCAAGAGTAAAAGCAAGAGAGCGAAGTTCCCATTACAATACAATAAATCATCTTCTGTGTTGAATATTCTGATTCTTACTAACCAATCTAGTACAGCATACAAATCCTATAACATTTACATACAGCCTATAAGAATCACTACATTACCATATTGCGCTACATTTTAAACCCTAAAAACTACTCTTCGGACCCCTTCTGCCAAGCTGGCAGGGTCTGCTCGGACCCTTGGCCCTGCCTGCTTGTAGAGGGTCTTGTATCATCAAAAGGAGATTACCTTCAGCCAGCCACACCTTTGTTTTCCCGTTGTTCAGTAATTAAGGGATCTCAAAGCTTACTTTCATTTCAATCTCGCTTATAGTTTCTATACTCTCAGAATCTTTTGCCAGGCAATCATATTTATAAGGCTTTCCTGTTTCATCTTCCCAACACTGTTCCAGTCACCACTTCCTCTTTTTTTACCCTGTTCACATCCCACCCCAAGCAAGAACCAGCCACCCGGAACACAAATCTCAATGTGACATAGTATATGGTGATCCAAAAATCAAGATCTCAAACAGCACCAAACAAAAAACTCCAGCCAAGCAAGCAAACAAGCAAGCAAGCAAGCAAGCAAGCAAGCAACCAACCAACCAACCAACTCCCCTCCAACCAACCAACCAACTCCCCCTCTGCTCCATGCTGCCTTGCCCAGAAAAAAGAAAAAGAAAAAAAAAGAGGTGCAAAATAAAGAGATGCATTAACCTTGGATTCCTCTTGGTGGCATAATGGTGAGTTGTGTTGGACTCAGTTACAGAACAAAATGATAGATAAATGTGTCATGGCCTCTGGATAGAATTTTGTTTTGATTTATGCATTCTGTCACACACTGTACTGAAAGCTGCTTGTTCTTTTCTTAGACGTTACTAAAAACCAGCTAGCAACAGGGAAAAAAGCCCAATTCATTTATGCACGTTCCTTGTAACAGGATCCTACAGACTTAGAAAGGACTTAATACAAGGCATGTATCCAGGAATAGTCTTTTCCAGGGTCTGTCCTTTAACAAACATATCCATTGCAATAATTTCTTCCATTGTTCCTTCTTGTTTCCTTGGGTGTAACTGGCCCTCCTGAGCCTTTCTTATACCAGCACTACCAGTGACAGTAAATTATCATAGCTGACCTCTCTGCTTAACATTTAGTTCCGGCTTTGCAGCTGAATTACCCTCATGTGCAGGTCTAATGCTGTGCTGGGCCCGAAATCTGAAAGAATAGCTTGACATCTCCCAGATCCTCCACCCAGAGATGCATACACCAGCATTACCTTTAATGGAGGGGAAAAGGGGGGGCCACACTCCCTGACGTGAATTTTCTGACCCTAGACTTTTAAGTCCATAATCCATAGTGGTTTTTTTAAGGCTGTACTGTTGTGAAATTTTGTTAGCTTCATGCATATACATGCCACACCTCCCCTTCTTCCTGTGTGTTTAGGACTACAGCTGCATGGCCTCTGCTTTTCTGGCATTTATTTCTTGCCTCCTTGCCTTTCCCTGTGGTATCTGTGCTGTACTGCCTTGGTCCCACCTATCTGCCTGTTCTACACCAGCACCTCTCCCTGCAGAATCAGTGACACCAGCGTTCCTCTGAGTCAGGTGTTTATATTCCTCTTGAAGACTTTTCTATCCACAGCATGCTTGAGGGCTCATCTCTCAGCTTCTTTATGAGCATGTAATATGCTCTATCATGATGAAGTTCAAAGAATACAAAGCATTATTTTAGCATACCAGTGCTGCAGAATTATTAGAATTTCCTTGTGCACAAGAAAGATTGGCTAAAAATAAACTAGCTGCTCCTTGAACTTTTCAGAGGAAATTAGATAACTTTGTGCAGTGGAAGAAAAGATTTCAGTCTTTACTGAGATGCTTAATTCAGAGCTAATTGTGATTTTAAGTCCTGGGGGATATTTTCCAAACACTAACAGGTTTATAATGAAGCTCACTATCTATAAAACTGCACACAAAAGAACAAATCAGTTCAGGGGCAAAAAAAGCTTTTGCAAGTGTGGATTTTAGCCAGTTTTTGTGTATGGATGTTTGCATACACACATATTTTATGCATATGTGTGCAAATCTGTCAGCAAGATTGCTATCCTTATCCTAACCATGTGCCGTTTGCAAATCACTTTAATGCAGTGAGCATTTGGGCATATCATGAAAATATAGTTTAGTGATTTGAACAGGTTATCTTTTATTTTCCTGCTGTGTTGTGGCCATACACTGCACTGCACTGCCTTCATTTACAGGCTAAACTTTGCTGGAGAAGACTTAAATTCTCAATTCTGTATTTCTCTTGCTCAATCAATGCAATACCCCAAACTTTTCTTCTTTGTTGTTCTCAGAAATTGTCAGTGTTTGGAGAGTGAACAAGATCAAGAAAAGATCTTTTGCTGATATTGTCTCTGAAAATATAATGGATATACTCTTGAAAGTATTCCTTTGATATTGACTTCTGGTAAAAAACAAGTTCATTCCTTATCCTACCCTCAAAGTCTGGCAAGAGAAAAAAATAGGTAGAGCTGCAAAACTGCAGAAGGTTTCCAAATGTGACAGAATAACAAGTGCCTGTTTAAGCTGATCACTACCTTTGTGAAATACTGCTTAAAAAATTATACTGAAAATTCGTTCTTTTAGAAAATACACTGTGTTCTGCTGTTTAAAAAAAGGTCACAAATCCCTATTTTGTAATTATGAATGTTAATTTTGCTGTAATAACGGGTTAATTGCAAGATGTTTTCTGTCAAACTGGAGTTGCAGACCTCTGTACACAAGATGGTTTCTTAAAATTTGCTTGGAAGACAATATTTAGAAAACACTCTGCAAAAACATGATGTCATTGCTATTGTGAATTTGTGCTAATGCACAAATAAAGGATCTAGATAGCTTAAAAACAGTATCAGCAGACTTGCGTTTTAGCTCTCTGGCCTTAAAAAAGTAAAAAATGTAATGAAAGGTGATTCATAGTAACATTAATTTGATCATGAGTGACCTCAGGTAATCAGAAGAGAAAGTCAGGCATAGGTGAGCTTTTTCCTTATGCAAGTGCAAGTGAGTGGCGTAAGTGGTGAGTCACGGTTGCTGGAGTTATATGGGTTCATTGCAGCTCAAACTGGGCACGCTGAAGCTAGTGCTCAAAGTGTGAGAGCATCCTTGTTCACCCTGTGTGAGGATGGCTTAGAGGGAAGCTATAGGCGGGAAGTGGCGGAAGGAAGGAAGTGGCAGAAGGAAGTGGCAGAGGGAAGTGGTAGAAGTGGCGGAAGGAAGTGGTGGAAAGAAGAAAGTGGCGGAAGTGGCGGAAGGAAGGAAGTGGCGGGTGGAAGGAAGTGGCGGGTGGAAGGAAGTGGCGGGTGGAAGGAAGTGGCGGAAGGAAGGAAGTGGCAGAAGGAAGTGGCGAAAGGAAGTGGCGGAAGGAAGTGGCGGAAGGAAGTGGCGGAAGGAAGGAAGGAAGTGGTGGAAGGAAGTGGCAGAAGGAAGGAAGGAAGTGGTGGAAGGAAGTGGCGAAAGGAAGTGGCGGAAGTGGCGGAAGTGGCGGAAGTGGCGGAAGTGGCGGAAGTGGCGGAAGTGGCGGAAGGAAGGAAGGAAGGAAGGAAGGAAGGAAGGAAGGAAGGAAGGAAGGAAGGAAGGAAGGAAGGAAGGAAGGAAGGAAGGAAGGAAGGAAGGAAGGAAGGAAGGAAGGAAGGAAGGAAGGAAGGAAGGAAGGAAAACATTTCCTAGAATAAGTTGGCACTGAGTGACCTGAGGCAGCAGTAAGAGGAAGAAGAAATGCAGTCAGGGGAGTATACAGTTCATTCACAAATGAGGGGTTTTGGGAGAAACAATTCCTACATAACTAACTAATAATATCTAATGAAGTTTCTTGGCAGTGTAGCAAACAGGGATTTGCCTAAATTGTCAGCACCCCTGTTTGAAATCCATTTGAGGAGCTGGAAAGCACAGTACACTTATAATTATTCTTCATGTTAAAATTTTTTTGTATGGGTGTTTGCACGACATGCAGGACCACGGGTATGGAGTTAATGGCCAGGAGGTCCCTTCCAGCATGACCCTTGGCTTGTGATTAGTCAGTCATTTGTGATGGGTCAGGCACACATGCCTGTGTGATATTTTCCTGCCTCAGAGACCATATGGTCCAATAGCCATTTTCATATCCTGTCACTCAGTGATTTCCTTAATATGTTCTATACAGATTTCTTTCTCAGTAACTTGCTAAAATCCCCTGCTAGGATAAGTGGGTCCTGAAGAACAATTCTGTCACCATTCTGCTTCACTAGCTGCATTAGGTTATGTCTTACTTCATTAACTGTCCGCCATCCAATGTTTTACTTTGTTACCAGTTTAATTCTCCACTGGCTCATCACTGTACTTTTTACATTTATCTCCACAGCAAAACTTGTCTGTATGGGGTCAAGGGGTTCAATAATCTGCCAGAAATAATTTAGCTATGAAAGGTGTGGGATGCCATTGTAGAGGGAGGTAAGTGTGAAGGTGAAATGGTGGGGAGCAGCAATTGCAGATCAGAAGGACCAGAGGAAGCAAGGAAAGAAGGAGACTTGATGTAAAACAACACATGCAGGGGTATTCATGTTTAAAGAATTAACAGGAAGTCAGGCAGGCAAGGAGACAGGAAGACTTCATGCCAAATTGCTCACAGATTCCATAGAGTGATAAAGAGGGTGTTTAAAGAGGGCATCCTTTTCCTTACACTTTCCCTTCTGCAATGAAAAATAAATTATCCACTTTGTGATACTTTACTACTCTGTGGTGTAAAGGCAACAGGTTGCACTCAGGATTTTAGCTACTGCTGGGGACAGTGTAAGCAAGACTACCACCACTAACACAAGCACATCACCCCTGGTGGCATCTTCAGTATCTTTGAAGTGGAGGACCAGACTAGGATGGAACCTTGGACTGCTATCTTTTCTGGTTGGAAACAGTAAGGAAACCTGAACCTAGTAACAAGAAGCTGCTTCAGCTCTATGCACCAGGGGCACAGTAGTGGAGGGCATCAGCACAGGAATGATAGTTTATGGCTAAGAGATACTGATGTACTGGGCTTTGAATAACAAGGAAGATGATGAAGAAGCACCAAAACCCATCCTCACTGAAGAACCCCAGGAGATACAAAAAGCAATGTGGTTCACCCAAAATTAATTAAGACTGGAGCTTACAACAAGAGAAAAAGTAAGTAATGCACATGTAGGAGAAGGCTTACGGTGGGAGTGAAATGGTTGTGATCCTGTGATAACCAGTAGTCACAGCTCATCCGTTACTTCACCTTTTCTAAGTCTGTGGTGGGTTTTGCAGACCTTGAGGAGAAAGTCTAATTTTTAAAAGATGAGAGATGTTTAAAGAGAAAGTTTCTCTCTGTACTGTTTTCCTAGCATTTTTTTCCTGAACCTTCACAGAGGTGGCTGCCAGAGCTATTTCTGTTTTTCCTGGCTCTTCCTCCATGTCACCTTGTTAGAAGAACCAACATGTTCACACAGAATCTGCTGGAGGCAAGACAGTGCATGGTCATGAAGCATCACAGGGCAGCTCTGAACTTGCCACATATGCATGGGAGTTCATGTAAAGTATTTTTCTTAGGATTAGATCACCATTTAGAACTGTAAGCTGAGGCACTGGCAGCTCAGATGCTCCCACTAGTTTGCCTCACTTCAGCCCTCTTGCTCCTGTTTGCTGTTGGTGACCACAGCCTATCTTGAAGCCTATGGTGCTCCATTGCAAATAGTGATTTGCATACATTTTGGGGGAAAATTTGTTACCTGAGGATAGGAAGGGACCTGACATACATTACAATGTCCTAGGTTGCTGTTTTCCTGCTGCTCAGAATTATAAACAGCAGTTAGTTTTGTTTTGCCATGAACTATGCTTTAAGATAAATCCTGATTTAAATTAACTCAGCAATGTATCTTTGGCTCCTGGATTTCTATTTTTTTTTATTTTTTTCTGATTTTCTTTTTCTTCTCAACTGGGAGCAATTGCATGCCCTTCCTAGGCTGCAAATGTAATGAGCACAGAAAAGATATTATAGCTGATTTGGTAAGTGAAGCAGCATACAAGGAATATGATTTACTTGACTGCAGTCTTATTTATAAATTTAAGAAATATACACACTTAATACATTTAACTCCAGATGGCATAAATCACTCTATTTAATTTAAATGTCCAAGTTACAAGGCACTAAGGGGGGAGTTTGGAGCACTAGAGCCTGTGGCAAGGACAGAGGGGAACCTGGCTCACACTGCCACCCCTATCTCCCTCCAGCAGCAGCAACATTGGACTGCAACCTTCTGCTTCCCAGGGAGCAGCACCATGGTATATCCAACCCACACCGTGCCTGGAACGTTGCTCTCAGGTTTCTCTGGGAGGCCATGGCCTAGCCTGGGTGCCTGTATCCCCAGGTATCCCTTGGGATGGGCAGGAATAGCTTGCTCCCTAACTTGGTGCCAGGGGAGGACCATAGAAGCATGAGCCTGGTTAGAATGGTGGAATGAGCTAAATAATTTAGGTGGTCTGTTAGGCTGTAATGGAAAGCAGGCAGATTAAACTGGTCCTTGGGCCTCAGCTGAATTTCAAGAGCATAGAGTCAATCCTTGATTTGATTTAGGCAAGCTAAATCTGCACCCACACATGCTCAGCAGTGGTAGAAACAGCAAATCTTCTGTGAGCTTGATCCTCTGTCTGAAGAAATCAATTTAAATCATCATGATATTGTGCATGCCAGAAAGGAATGCCACTTTAGCTGCAGTTCTAACAAGTTATAGTGATGAAGATTCTGGGATGATGGATTTTTAGTCCATTTGAGATAAACTGATGCCTTCAAACTCAAGACAGTGTAAGACTTAAGATATGTATTAATAGATGTTAATAGGTCACTGACAGAGAAATCCCTTTTTAGCCTTTTGTTTATGTTTATTTTTTTTTTAATATATATTCCAGTGGCATTCCACCTCAAAAGCTAGTGATCAAAAAAAAAAAAAAATTCCAGTGGAGAAAGCATTTAAGCATTCAGCATTGCACGTTGTCTCTAGCTTGAAGTGAGTACTGCACGTTCAGACTGCAGATGCAGCACCCTGGGAGCTGTAGAGGGTGCTTGCATGAGCAATGAAAACAGGATCTGATGGCTCGCACGTGCTGGTAATGGTGACTAACAAATGAAAAGGGGGTTTTGTGAGTTTTTTTCCATTTGTTGTGACTGGATGCCATGGTGATTGGAAGTATAAATTGGCAGATGGCTTAGATGGATAGAAACATTGGTTCTTTATGGCATAAAATACCAGTTTAGCTGAAATATTCTCTGCATTTCAGCATAATGCTTGCACAGCACATTTATCTACCCATGAGATAGAAATTTCATTTTTTTATGAACCAGTCTTGGTCTCCTGGGGAGAAGCAATACTTTGGGGTTTTAAAGCATATCCAGGGACAACACCATAATGTCAGAACACCAACATATTTTGGGAAGGAAGGATCTTCTAAGAGACTTAGGGGATAAAATCTTCCTTAGAGTCATTTGGAACTGTAAGGTTTGGGGATTTGCTAACAGAATATCAGCAAAGTGCTAGATAAAAATATTACACTTGTCATTTTTCATCAGTAATGCCCTAAAGGCAAATTCCATTTATCAGGCCTGTTCACAGAAGAGTTTATGTCCTGTCTAATGAACCAAAAAAAAAAAGGGATTTGTTTCTCTGTTTTAATTTGTTATATTAGCTGTAAATTTAAATTATACTAATTGTTTACTGTGTTTCTGAGAGCTGGAGTACCTTAAGTAATTAATTACCTTGGAGTTATTGCTGCTCTCTGTGTGATAAGTGTAATACTCAGTATGCTGATGAGACTAGACAGAGCCTTTCTCCCTGCCTTAGTGAATTCAGCAATACGATTAAAATGCAAGACCTTGCAGTCTCCCCAGCTGCGAGCAGTAGGTGAAAGCACAGCTGTAGGTGTGGATAGATAGGAAACAGAGAGCTTTGGACGTGACTTGGCAGGGTTCAGTGGTGGACAGGTCTGTGTGTTGGTGATGCAGCTGAGCAAAAGCTGAGCCAGGCACAAGGTTGAAGGCGTCTTAGTACACTGAGGTCAGAAATTGAAATTGCTCTGCTACTAATCCCCTCCTGTCAGCTTCTGTGGAGAAATGCATGGCCTGAAGCTGTGGCCTTCCCTGGCTAACCTTCCCCAGCTTTGTGTGCTGAGCATGACAACATATGGTATGGCATATCCCTGTGGTCAGCTGGGGTCAGCTGTCCTTCTGCATGCCCAGCCCGCTCTCTGATGGCGAGGGGTGAGGAGCAGAAAACGCCTTGATAGTGTGTAAGTGCTGCTCAGCAAAAACGAAAACATCTCCATGTTATCAACTGTTTCCAGCAAAAATTCAAACTACAGGCCCATACTAGCTACTGTGAAGAAAATCAACTCCACTCCAGCGAAAACCAGATCATCTGTGAAGCCCCTCTCCCAAAGACACTGTGTGTGCTAAAGTTTTCATAGCTCACAAATGAGACTAGATTCTTAGAATAAAACATGAAGGACAGTTGTGAAGGAAGACAACTGTGTTTAAGTGACAAAGCATTCTGTTGAAGTGTTCTGTCAAAGTATTGCTATATGATGTCCTTAAATTCTCCCTAGGCATCCACAGATGGCTACTGCCAAGGAGCAGGCAGTGGGTGAGATAGACCTCTGATATGCCCTGGCACAACTGGTATTTTCTCCTCATGTGATGACCTTGTCCATCTGCTGTAACTGTTGTCAGTAATGTGCCCACTGACAGGAAGTTATGAGGGCAGCACAGCCTTGGTATTCTGTATTTATAAAATCAAGGGAATTTGATTAAATATTTGGTATTCCTAGCCATGAGACAATACAAATAACAGTGTTGGGAGAAATGATAGGTATCTCAGTGTTGCAGCACATTCTTCTGTAGCTGGTGCTCATACAGTGGTGCCAGTTCCATTTCTGCCTAAATGACTTCTGAATGTACAGTAGGCTGTGGTGCCATACTCAGCAAAGGTGTAGTATGAAGTGTTTTAAAGGATTAGTTTAAACAGAAGGCAGAGTGTATTCCTCTTCTGAGCCTGCAGAATATAATTTTTTCCTAGGACTGGTGCTGCTGTTACTGGCTGAGGAATGGTAAGGGAAACCCTCTGCCTTTGCCTGATAAAGCTGATTTATAGGGTTACTCTGAGCCAGGGTTGCTCCCTGGCTCAGAGGGGATGTTTTGCAGGCACATCTGGAAACATAACTACAGAATGTAATTGTGATAATGCAACTTATCCTTCCTATGGCTTTTTTCACTTGTTGCATTGAGAACACAGCTCTCCCAAAAGGTGTAAAACACTTAAATGACTAGGTAAAACATCTCCAGGTATGTAAAAGCTAAACCATGCAGCAGTCTAGAAAAATGAAGCCCAATGTCTTGCATTATCCTACTGTGCCATCCTGTTAGTTGCTACGTGTACCATCAGTTCAACAGCAGAAGTACCCTCATAGGAGCTGGCTATTGTGAGACTCCATATGGCCCTTCCTCCTTCTTGCAGCGCATAACCTAAATATGTAACAACTCATTCACCATCACACTGAGAATCTGTTACTAGAGTGACACAATTTCTGTGGAAACAAAAGGCAGTTCGGGGACTTTTGCATAATGCTCCCCTCTGAATTCCAGGCTCTCTCTCAAAAGAAAGAAAAAAAAAAGGTTTTATTTCAGCATATCTCATGGTATGAAATACGTAATTCACAGGAGGATGTGCCTTCATCATGCTGCACCTTAAAAATAACAGACTACTCCTCAGGAAAGAAGTTTTCATTTTTGGAAAGAGACAGTTTATCAGCCCTCCCTCCTGCCATAAGGTCATCTTTATCCACTGAATGCTATTAAAGATCAAAATAAGGTTCAGATTTTTTTGCTGATGAGATATGGGAGAAAAGGCAGAAGGCATTTCAAAAAGCAAAACCAAAAAGAAGTTGAGTGATCAGTGCCTCCCACTGCAGGTGCACGCTTGTCATTTGTCTGCCTCGGGGTAAGAGTGAGTCAGAAGTGCTTTCAATTTACTGTATTTGATTTCACTTCTGAGAGTAACAATCTGTTCAGGGACTCTAACTGTGATGCTGGAAGTATGTCAGATTTAGGATTTGCATTAATGAAGGATTTGGAGAAGAGAACAATACACTACTCATCCTAGCAGTGGACTCAGAGTACCCTTCCACAATTACCTGTTTGGCACAGGATTTCAAATGCAGTAATTCTTGAGGTAAAACATGTCATGAACAATTCATTTGCTTTGGCCAAAATGTGACGTTCCCAATGTAATTTGGAATCAGGAGAGTGAATGATGAAGGGCCTGCAGGGCATAACATAAGCTGAAGAATCTTTATGGCTGGGATAGTGCTGAGCAATCCTCAGACAAATCATTAAAGATGAGTGATAAACAGGTTGAAGAGAACTAGGATTCCAGTAAATGTTGATGTATCAGTAAGAAAAGTTTAGCTGACATCTCAACTATCCTCTCATTCGAGAAAGGATTTTTTTGGCTGTGAGACACAGAATCATTTAGGTTGGAAAAGACCTCTAAGGTCACATCTAACCTATGACTGATCATCACCTTGTCAATTGGAAAAGCAAGTCAAAAGTTCTTGGAAGTGTGTACATTTTTTTAACTCCCTTGAGAACTGAATGGATATGTAGAATTCAACATTATCAGGCTTTCTTTATCTGCAGCATGCAAGTTTGAATCACCAGTTCCATAGACAAGAGGTTAGTACAGGAATTGCAACACACTTTACAGCCTTTTTCTCTCAGGACAGGTAAGGCTGAGAGTCGTTCAGTCTGGTTTCTGTGAGGTAGAAAAATATTATGCCTTTAGATCTCATTAATGAGCTGCTGAGAGCCACACTCCACAGTAAGCAACATCTCCATTTTCCCAGGCAGTAAATCAGCACTACTCCATTAAGTTTAAAGGGCTCCAGCTAATTTACACCAACTGAGGACATTTTGCTGTAAACTTAGGCTCCTGCAGTGTATGGTTTGCTTCATTCATCACAGAATCACAGCTGTCTCCAGCTGGCAGAGAGCACCTATTCAGATCCTTAGCACTGCACAATAAAGCACAGTTAAGCAGGAAATGGATAACAACATGAGGCCCTTGTGGGACTGTATGGTGTATGCATATTTTCTGAACATCATAGGGACTTTGGTCAGGGTGCTCATGATTCAGCCACTGTGCTTGGGAATGAGGTAAAAGAGATTAAAATCTCTGCAGGATCGTAAATTATGTATAATGCAATGATATATCTAACATAACTATAGGACAGTGTAGATCCTATACTAGTCCATTTGTGCGGTCTTTGAAATCTGTCAGAAGTTTAGTATAGTGTATAAAAGATTTTAAAATGCAATATTCCAACATTTCTGGCTGTTGTAAACCTGAAACAAAGAATCATATTAAAACTGCAGCTGAATGAGAAAGCATTTCTCATTGGGCTTTTTTGTTCTCCTGAAGCTTTTTCAGAGTAATTTAGTTGAACTCAGAAGAGAAACAAGGAATAATTCAAAATTTATATAAATAACAATTTTTTCTACTGAATTAGGGCATTTCTACCTTAGATAGTAAATTTTTCTATTTTCTATCTATTAGTGGGGCTCCTACTTTTAAAGATCAGTATCACTACCCTAAAGGAGAAAGCTGTAATGCAATTTAGAAGCCTTTGTAGATAATTTAAACATCTGGGAAAGGACACAAATATACATATTAGCCAACCAAAAAATTTGTGGTTTTCTTCTGCTGTGCCGAAACCAGTTCCTAACAGAGCTGTTGGTGCTTCTGTACTTAATCTCACCTTTCCAGAAGGACTGATCCCTGCTGCTTTGCTCATCTGTGATAACAGAGGGATACTACCTGGATAGTAGGCACCCTAAGTGAAAAAATTAACAAACTGTGCCTCTTCTGCCATGTCCTTGGCATTGGTTACAAGGAATACATATGACCCAACTATTGGGAAGTTAGTTAAGAGAATAAAGAAAGGTTCAGGCTGTGAGGAGGAAAGAACTATTTATTTCCCTCATTTTTTTTTTTTTAAAGGGAACAACAACAACAAAGAGCTGTCTAATTTTTGAAGAGTTTTGAAGGCTGAGATTTGTGAGTAGATGAAAAGGTGAATCCTGACAAAGGGGTGGGGAGGGGTATAAGACAGATCTATGTGTAATGTTCCTAATAGGCAGTTTTTTGTTTAAAGTATGAAAAGTGAAGTGGTTTGTATGTACAAAACCAAGGTTTTCGACAGAGGGGCTAAGAGAACTTTACAGATGAAGGTAGCAGGGACGACAGAAAACTTGCAAGGAATAATGCAATAAAAATAAGCCATTAAGAAAATACTACCTGGCATACAGCATCGGTGACCTTGGTGTATCCCCAGGGAGATTAACAGCAAATCTTAGGTTCTTAAGTCTAACACCAGTGGGTAGACTGTCCTCAAGAGGCAAATCTATTCTAAGCTCCAGAAGTTCCATTACAAAAGGAAAGAGATGATCTTGCTGCACCTGCAGGTAGATTCTCTGCCTGAACAGCAGATGACTGCGAGTCTCAGTTGTTAGCTCATCACCAGTTCTGTTCATTAAAATACAGCTGCATCAATACAAATATAAAAAATCCATTATTGGATTGTGCTATGGACTCTTTTGGCCAGGTGCTGGAAAATGCTTTCCCAGCTTTAGTTTCTGATGCTTCCTTCAATTCTATGGCTCCTTTGGCTCCCATTTTGCCTGTTGCATGTTTACCAAAATTTGCTAACCTATGGACTCTTTAAAAATTACCAGAAGTCTGCAAAACTTCAAGAGCACTCTTGTCATGTTCTTTTTGGGGGAAAAGCAGCTTGGGGAAATCCTAATATGGATGCCCAAATCCCCCTCCCCCTCCTATTGTGGGAGGAAGAATTTTAATAGTGCTCAGGGCTCTTGTGTTTGGCTTTAAGGATTGTGATAGGCAGCTCAGTTAATAGATCTAGTCCTGAGCATGGAAAACATGACTGTTATGATAATGAAAAAAGCATTTTTTCAAGAATGTTATGATTGTATATTTTGCCTGAATGTTATTTTTTATATTATACTCTGTTCCCAATGGACTGGAAATCCTTTAGGGTAGGATCACTTTTCCTGTTTCTATTCATTATTTAGTACAATGCAGCCCCTACATTTATAGTGGATTTGGGTTATGCTGAAATGTCAATAACATTAAAATAAAGATGATAATCTTACATTCATTTTCCCTGCTATTGTGCAATAAGCTGCACACTCAGTTTTCAACATGTCCTAACTACTTAATTGCTGCTGTCTGGCTCTGGAGTGAGCCTTTTCAAATTTCAGACTTCAGATGTGCCCCAAACAAAAATGTGGCCACACAGTGGCCACACAGCAACATTTAAGTGATAGGATGTGACAAAACACCAATCATTTTTATTGAGGTGCACTGTAATGATTAATGCTGAATTAGATAGGAAAAGCAGCTGTGTCCTGCTACAAAATTCTTCATTTTGTTAAGAGGAATTCCAGTGCGATTTCTCAGCTCAGACTGAGATCTTCTACATCTGCTCTGGGAGTAAAAGTTGTACTCTGACTCTGGTCACTGCAACAGGAGCTCCCTGATGGCTTGCCCTCTGCATAGCTTTGTCTAATGTGAATTTCTCATGTGAGATCTTCCATTCAGGAGCTGTTTGTACATGTTATTGAGTATAATTAGAGCATAAGAGGACTGTCAAGACAGAAAAATGAATGAGTGGAAAATGTACCTCCTGTGTTCTCCAGTTCTCTGTTAGCTGCTAGTAGGGATGCAAATGGCCACTAATCACTGTTCAGTGATTAGGCAGTACCCCAAACAGACAGACTTTACAGCCCACAAGTTCCTTTTTAGGAGAGCAGATCTACTAAAGCAGATCTATCCTGACTCATGACATTAGGGCCTACGATTTCATGCAGCCACTGGTGCTCAGATGCTGGCTGCTGTTTCCACAGTTTGAACCATGCAGTTCAACCCCATTCCTGCTGCCCAGTTCTGCTGCCCTTTGCAGACAGACAAGAGTGTGTGAAGGCACTTGGCCTTGCCTATCATAAGTGCTGGAGATGTGGCACAGATTACCAAATATTATTTATTATTATATTTACAAGGAAACAAAAGGCTAAACTCGCAATGCTACACAAGAAAGTCCAACAGCTATATAGATAAATTGGATTAATTGAGTTTTGTTAGGGAGGTAGATATTGACTTTAGCTATATGAATATGTGGTAGGCAAAGTGTCTCCGTAACTCTAATAATAGGTCTGCACTCATGCCATACAGTCTTTCTTTCTTTTCTTTGACAGCCACAGGCTGTGACCTTAGATTGAAAGTCAAGGTCATAACATTTTCTGGGACCCTAGATGTTCTTGCATGTGATGCATCCATAAAATTAAGTTTTGGGACCAGAAAAATTGTTAATGATCAGCTTTCGTACTCGGGTAGCAACTACATGAAACTCAGCCAAGGAATGGGGGCTCACTGTGCTTTCTTAACATTTAGAAAACTTTAGTTAGGGATACATCAACACTTTTCGGTTCTGTACATAAATAGCTGTAAAACTATGATTTATAGAGGAGAATGAACAATTTAGATTACTTGATATAAGCTTTGGAACCTCTTCTATTTTCTTCTCCAGTTTTCACTATGGTCAAACTGTGGAGTAAAAAGTGTTATTATTGCTAGTATTGTGGCTCAGCCATCACTGTGAAAAAACCAGCAGCATAATTTTATTTATTTGTGATGGTGCTTCAGCACTCCAGCATTCACTAGAAGGTGCAATAATGGGCACTGACAGCAGAGACCCTGAAGATTTGGCTGCCAAATCTCATCACTGTAGTGATGAGATGAAGTTCACAGCACAGGAAATGACTACTTTTTACAGCTACAATTTGGGGTTTTTTTACCAGCCTTATATTTTCTTTGTAGAAAAATGTCTTTTTAGATGACAAATTATAGCCTGCAGAAAACATCTGCTAGTAAGTTGATTAATTAAAGATTACATTCCCTGAAAGCAACTGTTGTGTCAGTCAGACTGGAAATGAGAGAATATAGAAAGCATGGCTGAAAGGCTGGGGGATATAATAGATGGTAGATATAATTGATGGTAGTAAAGGTTTCTGACAGGTCTGGATTTACAGGTCTGGAACAAGCCATGGTGTATAAATAGGCCAAAAAATTTGGAGGTTCTTCATTCTAAGTAACCCAAGGAATTTTAATTCATTAAGACACAAACTACTTAAAGCTGTCCTGAGTGTAAAAGTGTGTAATTTCCCCAGTCAACTGCCTGCAGATAGAAAAACACCAAAGGCAGGTGTATTACATCCTCCTGCTAACAGTAGCATTCCCAGGGTCTCACTGAAAGAGCCATGGCAGAAGTTTTAAATCTTCCACTCGTACTGTGCTTTCTCAGGTAACATCTGGGAACTGCTGCTTTTCACCAAGCAGAAGTGAGATACCAAAGTGCCATTCCCAGGCTCACTGCCTGCAGGTGGAAGCAGCATAGAGAGCTCTAAGCCCCATGGAGACGTCCCATGCTGGAGCATTCTCCTGCCTCTTCCTCCAAGTGTGCCGAGATCCAAGCCCTTACTGCACCTACTTGATATTCCAGGCTTGGTTTAGGGGAACCTAAAAAAATCACTTGAAATTGCACTTTCTATGTGGAGTCAGCCATGGGGATCTGTGTTTCATGTCTTCTTGGGCACCAAGTTGCAGAGTGTGATGCTAACATGCCCGATGCTGCCATCATGCTTGTGTCTTTAATGGCATGCTCGGACCCTTGTTCTGGAGCTGCAATTTCTCACCAGGCGTCTTGGTAATTAAGAAATAGTAATGCTGGAAGATTTATGGCTGATGAGGTCAATAACAGTTGCAATTCATTTCCAGACCTTTCCCTGGCTGCTGCTGAGTGGCTGAGGGCCACTGAAGCCCCAAACAGGTTGTGTGTAGTCATACTGTGATGAGCCAGAGATCTATATGTTCTCTCTAATCTTTCTCTCATGATACTTTACTGGATTCTTTCTGTCTATTTGGTTCTTTCTGTCTGTAATTGGGGGGATAAATAGTTTTGTGTCTGGAAACCCTTAACACTCTTTCCCACCAGTCAGGGAACTCCCACCCTACCCTCTGAGGAGGAAAGTACACCGTCTTCCTGAGAAATTCAGATTTGCAGTAGCAAAACAGCTCATAGGTTTTTCTTCTTTAAGGTCCAATTTGCCATCTTTGAATTCCTTGAGCAGGAAACTGCCTGGAGAGCCTGGTTTTTATTCAGCTTCATAGTACAGTGTTTGGCCTTAGCTACCAGTTACAGGACCCAAACCCCTTTTGTTTAAAAAGTAAAATCTCAGTTTAGTAACATGACCCCCTTTCAGCTTGTCTAAGAAAGACATATAATCACAAGAGAATTGAGCTGGTACAGAAGAAGCTCTTGGGAAAGAATCTGCAAATATAGGGACAATGGTTGTAATTTAATTCAATAAAACAATTACTGATTATCTTTAAAACATAATCTAAAATTAAAATAGTAGAAGCCAAAATAAGATTGTTTCCTTATTACAAGTAACTCTTGGTGAATCCCATGCCAGAGAAACAAATGTTTATTTAAATCACAGGGAAGAAAATATGTTTGTACACATGGTCTCTGGTGAAAAAGGAGTAGAAAATGGTCTAAAAAGGATCTATCCTCTGATGCAGAATTAAGCCTACAGATTAATACTCAAGCGTAACAGCCAGTTGTTCAGAGGAATTATTACAGACTGCTCCATAGTGTAAGGTACAACCCTGAGCCTGGGAAAACCCATTAACATGAAAGACAATGAAAATGCTAAACTGGGAATTTATTATCTGCTGCTTTTCTTTCTCCTCTTTCTTACAGCAGAAAACAGAATATTAATGCAATATACGAGAACAAATTGAAAAGGGCCAGACAGAAAAACCCATTTCCAGCTGTTCTGGAACAACGCTAATCTACTCACTTGTCTGCTTGGCTCCCTTTAAAGGGAACATTCAGCATTACTTTTGAGCGTGACATAACCACTCTCTGAGTGTGTGTGTGTGTACGTGTGCTTGTGCACGTGGAGAGGGCACATTTGGAAGCAGCATCACACTGCAGTTGCTCGATTTTGTTGGCAGCTGGAGCGTAACATTGCCTTTTAAGTAGATTTTCTTGCATTTAATTTGTTGGATTAGCATAACTAGAATGGTGGTCATAGGACAGAAAAACATTGTGTCTCTGTCTTTTCTTTATTGGCTTGCCCTCTGACAGTATTGTATTTCACTGTCTGCCAGCTGGGTGACAGACTGCCTGATGAAAATTTATCATCTTGCCCTCCATGGTGGACACAACAACATGTCATGAGGAAAGTATCCATGATGTCATAGTTTTAACCTCTGGTGGATGTACTGCACAAAAAAATAAAGGCTATAAACAAGCTATTTTAGAAAAGTCTATTTCTCTGTGCAAATTTTCTTGCCCCTGCTGGTGGCTGACATTGTTATATTTATTAATTTTCTTCCATTAAAACACATTGTTACATACCAAAAATTAAATAATATTCTTTTCTTAAAACAATCATTTTCTCTGTTTCATAGGTCTTTAAATTCAAGTATAGGGTTTTATTTTCAGACGGCCTGAAATAATATGGTTCTTTCTGCTCATTAAATAGGCATACCACCCCAATCAGTTCATGTCTCACAATAGTGCTGGATTTACACATGCATTTGAGTACATCAGAAGATAAAATTTTGCTTCCAATTATTTTTAAAGGTTTTTTTTTCCTTTTTTAAAGTAACACAGATAATTCTACCCATTTAAATAGTTAAACCTATGAAGATGTCCTTTATCAGCCAAGGCAGTTTGAATTTTAGAATATCACTATTGAAATATATAATATATGTTTTCTTTGTATAATTTCAGGTAAGAGAATTCCTTCTGGCATTTAACACCATGTGGTAAAAAAAGATTTCTCAACCCAAAAAACTGAAGAAAACTCTCTTTGGTTTCTTAAAGGCAGATCAAAATTATTCTAGAAGAGAGGGGATATTCTAAACTCAGGGTGTGTCCTTAAAGCTTCATTGGTTTCTTAAGCTGGTATAATTGTGGCAAACCCTATCAACTCAAGGAGATTAAATTGTTATGCAATAAATATACACTCCAGATTTTTATAGCATCACAGACATTTTCCCCTTGCACAAAAACTGCGGTTTCCTGCACAGAGCAGTCAACAAGATACCTGATAACTGAGATAGAAAATTTTGCTGTAAATTTACCAATTAATCTCAATAATATCTTCATTACCACCACCATTTAGGTTATTCTGATCCTGGAGATTTTTCTTCTGTAAAAAGTGTCTTGCTGAACTTAGTTGACTGTTACTTTCAGCCCATAACTTTGGATGTGAAGTTACTTTGAAGAAACCAGGTTTCAGTCCCAGGGTTCCAGCTTTGTGTGGAAGTTTGAGGAAGCATGGTGCTCCAGACTCCACATGATCATATCTCAGACACAGAATATTATATCCTTTTACTGTTAAAAAAGAAATTATATCTAACACTGAAGCAGAAGCCAATAAAAAAACCTCTCCTAATACATGGTACTTCTTTTTGTAATCTGTGCCATTCTTTTTCCCCCTTTATCTAAAGCTAATAATTTTGTTTTGTTTTTGTTGAAAACAGGGCAAACTTTCATAAACATTCAGGGAAAAAAATTGTTCCATCTTAAGTGTGCACAATGCTACACCTGATGTCAATTGCTATGCCTGGGTACAGGTCACAAATGTATCTTACTATGGGCCTCTCCTTCTTTAGTTCAAGGAGTGAATTTTAATTAATTGTAATAAGGATGCGAATGACAGTACGACAAAATTTGCAGCTTGTTTTACATCAAACAAGCTATTCTGTTTTGCCTCTTGTATAATCGATTGTCTATACACAAAAGATGAAAAAAAAGCTGGTCAAGGGTTTAGTGCTGTTCAGCTACCATTTGGCATGCCCATTAAATTACTGCACAAAGCAGACAACAATGCAGATTCAAGCCCTGAATCTTGTGTTAACTTGACTGCATAAATGGGTCTCCAAGTTTAAAAACAGTTGAACAAAAGAGCCACCATGGAGTGATTAAGACTTATTTGGGTGCTGGAGTGCACAGCTGCTGCAGGGAGGAGGGGGAGAGACAGCACGCATCCTCAGGGCTTGCCTGTGCTTGGCAGAGGTCCCAGCTGCAAGGGAAGGAATTGAGCAACCATATAACCTTTGTGTTCCTTGGCTTCTTCAGGGCTGTCCCAGTCCCCCAGCACCTGGGGGGACCAGTCCCACAGGGGACCACTCTGCAAAGGTCTGCCAGGCTGCAGCAGTGCTCCAGTTAAGTGTGATCTCCTGCCACACCACACTCCAAATTGTTCAGTTCTCCTGCAGTGACACAAAAGTCTGCTCCTTTTGTGTCACTGCAGAAGGGCAAGGGGATAGAAGCCAGGTGGGGGAGTGGTCTGCCAACTTACCAGTGCAATTTATTTCCTCAGCACGCAAACTTGAATGCTCAGCACTTCAAGCACAAACTTGAGCACTCGTCAGAGAAAAAAAAATCCTTTGATTGCTTTGATGTCATCAACAATACAGGGGTGACATAGCTTCCAGGAGAAAGATGTCTCTTCCTACATAACTGACTCTGATGTCTTGCTTCCTACGTAACTGATTATCCCAGACTGCTCGTCTTTGCTAATGACTTTGGGAGTCTGTGGAGAAGGAAGATCAGCACTGTAGAAGCTAAAAATGAAAGCACCATGTAGCAATATTAACACAGAAATGAAAAATTTTTTCATGACTGTTTTAAAAAAGACCAGTTACAATGGAAAAATGACTACTTTCAGGGAGAAAGCAGTGCAGGATTGGAACAAAAACAGGCAAAGTCAGGGAACCGTTTACATGTTCAGTACCACAGCTTTATCAAAGAGCTAACAAATTACTGATTTCTTTTTTTTAATGCCACCAGGCAGTTTTGTAGTACCACATTTTATTCAATTGTCCTCCTTTAACACAGCAGAGGATGGGCAGATTGGTACAGTACATTCAGCTTCTATGACAGTCCTCTATCCTAAAGACAACATGGTATAGTGATACAAGCTGAGTTAAATTGATTTTTACTTTTTGTCTTTGGGATGAAGCAACTAATCAGCCCAAGACACTTTCCTTTTTCTCTCCTTTAACTTACACTTTTAATAAATTCTCCACTTCTTTGGGACATAGATGGTTTAGCACTATCACAATGTAAATGTCCCAATCACAGCAATGTATCATAATTTTGTTAAGTTTAAGAGAAATCTTGATTTAAAAAATATTCTTAGGGGCATACTCCTGTAAAACTGAATAGAAACATTTGAAGGTCGTCAACACTATGTCCTTAAGGCCTTTTCTCACACTATTAGCTTGAAGCTTTTGAAAATGTATTTATGCTGTTAATGCATGACCAGTACAGTAGGCAGGTGTGTGAGACTTCCAAACAGCATAAAGTAAATCCATATTATTGTTGAACTTCCCATGTAACCTGAATATATGCACAATATGAGTCTTGGAGTTACTGACTAAGGCTGAGAGTTAACAAAAAAATTAAGTCTTAAGCATGTCAACATATAAATCTGGCTTCAGGGTCAGGCCCTGAAATATATTAATTTTCATTGAAAGCATAATGCTAATTGTGCCAAACAACTCATTCTTACTCGCTCTGATGGCTGACATCTGCATTTGTGTCCATTTCTCTTTTCAAAGAACAATACCTTGTTTTGTGTCCTTGTACCAGAAAACCTTGTCAACTCATTGCTAAATGAAACTAGCATCATAAAGATATGTTAATATCACTCAAAACTGAGTAATAAGGTCTGATCTAAGTTGCAAACTCAAAACTTGCCCAGCCAAGCAGCCTGATTTATCTTTGACAGGAGCCCTGCTCTGAGCAGTGGGCTGTGCAAAATTACCTCCAAGGATTTTTCCACGGCTATTAGAAATCCAGTTAATGACATAATATTCTGTGCTTACTCTTTCATTTCTTTCAAACATGCATCTTACTAATGCAGTAAGTCTAGCAGAATGAACATATACACAATTTATGTGGTTGGATTAAACTGCATATATATGCAATTTCTGTTTTCTCTCTCCTTTAGAACAGCATATTTAATGCAAAATCTTACAGCTAACAAAGAAGTAAACATCTTTATGGTGCACTCATCTCTGGTTTAGGAACGGTACTCCCCAGTTCAATGCCCCCACCAAGACTCTCCCAAACCAAATTGCCATTCACTTCCCCCCTTCCCCTCATGCTTCCCACGCCAGCAGGATGGAGAGGAGAATCAGAGGCACAAAAAGTTAAAATCAGGTTAACGTAAGAACAATTTACTGGAAACAGCAATGAGAGAAGAGTAAGAACAGTAACAACAACAATATTCATAACAAAATGTGTGAGACATAGAAATCATTTACATGGAAAGCCCACAAGGAATCCCAACCAGCTCTTCCCCACCATGCTTTCTCCCATCCAGAAATCTCACTCTTCTTGGAAGAAAGAGTCCCTTAGCCTGTCCCTGGCAGTCATCTGAGGTGACATGGTATAACATTAGGGTCTGGCCACTCCTCCTCTTGGCTATTTTCAAAGATTAACCCTGTCCTTGGCTAAAACCAGGACAATCATCTACACTACCTATCATGGCATTGGGCATCTTTAGGTGAAACCTGCTCATACAAGTGTGCTTCTGCACATGAGTACTGCAATGCACATGCATCATTCCACTAGAGCTTTACAAGCTCTGGTTCATATTTGCAATAGCCCCATGACTTGGTACAAGTGGGAAAGCTGAGGCATAGAAGAGATTTGCCTTAGATGAAATAGGAAGCAAATAGCAGAATGAATGCAACACATTTTCCACTTACCACATGAGCTATTCAATAGCCTTTCATACATACCTAATCTGAGGCAGCTGTGACTCCTTACAAAGCATAGGACTATATTGTCTATACTTCTAAGGTCCATGAAGCTTAAACAATCAAGCATGATGGACCAGTGCACAGAAACTCTGGAGTGCCAAGGAATCCTGTGACAATTCCTCACAGCTAACTGTGTCAGCTTGTGTGCTTAAGATAAATCGCTGAGCAAGGCATTTTCTTCTGTGTCAGGCTGAGGATTTCTCTGGGTTTTGTTTCCTCTCTCCAGCAAACTGGGGTCTTTTTCAGTACACTTCTCTGTGTACTGCTTCTAAAAGCAAACTGTGAGTTCCTAGCAAATCAAGCTACAAATTTGCCAAGATGAAAAGACATTGATTTGATTTCCTCCCTATTTGTAACAAATACAAAGAAAAAAAATTAAATCATTGGTAATGTATATACTCTGCTGCTGCCTGGTAATGGCCCTTTCAATCCTCATCATGTTAAGAGCTGATCTGTACCGAGCTAGTCTTCTGGACTTTCATTTATAGTCAAACCTGAAAATGGTATTTAATGCAGCTCATAAATTAACAGCCTGTACTGAGAACGATTCCCTGCAAGAAGAATTAATATAGCAGCTTCTCCTTTGACTTTAACTGATATTATGCTCTTGTCTTCAATGTATTGCTCCTCTTTTAATATTAATTTCTGAAAATCTTAAATAACACAGGATGTCTTTCTGCCTGATTATCAGTCCTTGATCCTTTGTTTCAACAGATGGATGAGGCATTGCATGCTGCCTTTAGAAGAGGACTGGAGCCTTTCCATAAGACCCAGACTTGCTGGCAGGGACTCCTCCTTCAAGAAGCACCTAGGAACGTTGCTGCAGGCCTAATGGAGGCCTCACAGACTTTGCTATTTCGGTTGCCCTACCTTTTGCAACATGAGCAGTGGGCTCCTGCATATCTTGCTTTTGTTCTTGGATTTACCCATGCAATTGCTTCTGATTGTTATGAATTTGCGCCAGATTCCCTCCTGTGAACTATGGCTAACACTAAAGACCTGATTTTACAGCATCAAGAGTCTTCTCAAAAACAACTAAAAGAGGATGTGCAGGCAAAGGGGAAGCTCCCACATATTTAAGCACACCAGAGGTACTGGAATATTCTCTGGTGAGGATTGAGCTCCTCACAGAGCAGACCCCTGGCTCAGCCCCGTCTTTTGAGGCAGAGTGTGAAGCTTCACTTCCTCTCTACAGGACAACAGGCTCTGGAGATAACTGATTTACACAAGTTGTGATTATTTCAATTCACTGATTCATTAATGTGATTGTTAGGCTCCTAATGACCAGGCTGGCTGCGTGACTCCCTTCTAGTCTGAGGTAATTTAAAGGCAGTTTCATTTTCTCAGTTGCCCCTACAGTACCATGTAAAAAACCCTGCCACTTAGTGTTAAATTAACTAACTGCTACTGAAGTGTCAGATGAGAAGAACAAAATGAATGTCAGGTCTAATTATTAAAGCTATCCATCACAGCCACTTGCAGAGGCTTACTCTGGAGTGGGTCTTTTTAACTGCTGAACACTGAAAGAAAGTGCTGGGGTAGCTCCTAGTGACAGGCATGTCTGCTATGCTCATACAGGGAGCACCAAGCAGCCTTCTGATAGAGATTCCTGGAGGTCAACAAGGGACTGCTATACGGTATCATGTAATGGGACCATCCACTGCTTGCCTGTGACATTCAAATTACAAAGACAGCTAACAAAACAGTAGTCCTCAGCAGTCAGGGGGTATTTGCATCTGAAACCTAAGATGGTGAAAAATGGCTTTTTTGAGTGGTTTTCTCTCAGACGGACGCACTACATCAAATACTGAAATGCAGTTCTCATGACACCATTTGAATTATGCTCTCTGTAAGCAAGCAGTTTTACAACTTTTCTTTCTCTGCATTCACTTACATAAATTAAACTAGAAGTGGAGGCTGCCAGAAAGACAAAGGGCTATGAAGAAATTGCTCTTTATATGCTACAATCTGCCAGCTACCCACTTCGTCCAAGCAATTCTTCAAACTGTTTCTGAGACAAGATATATGTATGCTACAATTACAAAATCACCAGGTTTTACCTGGCACCAGGAATTCAAAAATGTGTGTGGATCACAACCAAAAACTTATAAATTCTACAGACACCATCCACCCTCTGCCCCTAAATGACTTTCACTTATTCCTCCACCAAAAAAAAAAAAATGGGGGAGAGGGGCAGTGAGTTGAACGCTAATTAAAGAATAATCAGTGCTTCTTCTAGTAAAACCAGAATGACCAAGTTGTTCTGTATGAATACAGCACATGTAACTTGAATTTTGTACTGAGGCTTCATTAAGGATCATTATTTATAGAAAGTTAGTGGGATGAATTTTTTTTTACCACTAGAGGCACCAGCAAAAAGTTAGAAACTCACAGTATTTGTTACTTAGACAGTAGCAGCCACAACACACTATGGAATTATAATCTAAATTTTCAGAAAGTCTTCATTTAAATGCACTTATGAGCTCTCATATATTTAAGAGTCCAAAAAAGGAATAAGCTGTCTAAACTGAACCACACTTCTCAGTTGCACATGTCCACAAAGGGGACTTTAGAACATGCAGCACTATTTCTATAGGGTTGTGGCGTTGATTGCATTCAATAACCAGCCTTTCAAAAATACTTTCACTGGAAAGAAACAAGCGTTCTGAATGTTAAGCTAATCTTTTTACATTGCTATCCAACTATCAGCTTCAAGTATATACATTGACAGTATGTTAAAACATTTTCATGTATTTTGAAGTTTGACACTAGGAAAGGATCTCTAGGAAGGAGGGAAAAAATTAACTTTCAACTGTTTAGTTTTTCTACAGAGGACATCGCCACAGCAAAAAAAAAACATTTCTATGAAATGTGTTTTTCACAATCATTTGCTTTGTTCTAATGCTTAGTGTTTCCTATCTTCAAGCAATTTATTACACAGCAATGAATATGTTAGTGAAATTAGCCTTCAGTTACCTGTTTAGGTTTTTGGGGTGGGGGGAAGTTTCATGTATGATATGAAGCCTTTTCCACTGCTTGACCACAGTGTGGAAGTGTCCCAACCAGGGTTGTGCAAGGAGAATTAAGATAATCATTCTTTCCACAGGCAGTCTTTATTTTAGATGCTTAACAGCCTGGATATTCAGCAGCCTAACTGATTGCACAGCCTGTCTCTCCCTCCCCTGCTCTGAAGAATTTTTCATCAATATGGGTAAATTTCACAGCTCTTTCAGGAGAGGAAAAGCAAAAACCAGCAAGCAAGGAATGTATGAAGTTGGCTTCAAAAGAGCAGAGAGACCTCTCCAAACACCTTCTTCCAGCAAGTGACAATACCAACCACTGTTGTGAGGCAGCTCAAAGAAGGAACACTTCTGCAGCTGTATGCTTTTTTCCTTTATCTGAGGACTCTCCCTTTATTTCTTCCAGCCTAAGTCTTTGTTTCTGTACTTCTCTTATCTAGCACTTGCATAAAAATAGATAATGCATGTTTGCTGTTTCAGGAAACATCTGAATGGAAAAAAGGTAGGCCCAATAAAAATGTAGGCAAATACAAGTTGGGTTTAAAAAGGCATATTGTAGGTAGCCGTAGAGGAACAAGGTGCAGAAGAAGAAAATCACATGTGCAGCATCAATTCCCTTTATGTTAATTTTCCTCTGAGCAGTAGTGTAAAATATTTACAGCGCTATAAAAACAGAGGCAGATCAAACAGGAGGCAGAAAATGTGGGGGCAGAGGAAGTGTGTTAAGAGAAATTTGCATGTTTACAAGATTCAAATTTAGCTTTGCACTCACACTGGCCAGCAGACACTGAACAGAAATAGGCAGTATTTAGAACTAGAGGGCTTATTTTTCTGGGAAGCAAAAACTACACCATTACCTTGATACTACCTCAATAACCAACTACAGTCATGTTTTTATATTTATAAGCAGAAAATTCTTCAGGAGGAATATAAAGTCAACTTGACAATGAAATCTGACCAAAGAGGTTATTTAATGTCCCATTGCTCCGGGATACCACAAGACTGCAGCAGAGGAGCTGAGACGGGGATGATGACTGAGAATTCCTTCAGTGGACACCAGCACAGCCACAGGGTGCTGCTGTGGGAGTGCTCAGTATGGCTATACCACCTTCACTAGATGCCAAAGGAGTCATAAGACAAGGAGTAAAACAGAGTCAAACACTTGCAGATGTCAGGGGAAAAAAACTGTTGTAAAAGAGAGGAAGGTATTTGTCAATGCAAGCTGGATCTGTTTTTACAAAAGGAATCTCTGACCACTCTCCAAGCCTGCTGAGGAAGTAAACAATTATTTCATAACACAAAAATGAAGAGGGGCAGGAAAGAATAAACCTAGTGAGATTAAAAACCAAACAACATTTGCAAATTAGTACAACCCTCTTGTATCATCTCCTGCTACTGCCTTATATTCCCCAGTCCTCCCTCCTGCTATATGAAACCATATAAGTTTTATCTGAAGTTTTAAGTCCCTTCTAGACTATAGGAATAAATTTTGTTTGTCAAGGCACTATTCTCTGTTCAGCACATTAGACCAAAGTCAGAAAACAAATTCCTAGAGTCCACAGTGTCTGTAAAAATTACCTCAGGTTCCCAAAATAGGCTTGAGTTGCTACTGCAAATAAAAATTAACCACAGGAAGAAATGTCTTTATTGGTTTTACTTGTCTCTCCTTATACCATTTGGTATGACACTGGTAAGAGCAATGAACTTCATCAAAAAAGTAGAGCTGTTCTGCACAAAGACTGGGAAGGCAGAGCATTTTGCCTGTAACTAGCTGCCATGTGAATTTATAATTAACCATCTGACTGAGAATTATTGTTTTGTTTTGTCACATTTGAATACAAATACTTCAGAGTATCCAGAGTTAGGATTTTAACTGAAAAAGTTGAATTCTACCCCATAACTAATTAACTTCACATATTACGCAGCCAAGAAAGGCACTTTATCCCAAAAGGTACTTGGCAAAATAGATACAGTATTGCTAGCCAGAAACTTGGAGGCCCCCTTACATCCTAATCTTTGCAATTTAGTCCAATGAGTTCCAGATAAATCTTGATTGCCTGCAGTCAAGAGTTGCCAGAGATAGCTGGTTAAAAGCTTCAACTCCCCGAAGAGTTGTGAACTTGCTAGAAACAACTTATTTTAAATCTGCACAGGTTGGCAGCTGTCCTCATCTGTTAATAAAGGGCTCCACAATACAAGAAGACCATTAAGAGAACAGACCTCAGCTGTAACTGCAATGAGTACAGGCATTAGAAGCAAGCCTAGGAACTGATCCAAGTTCTGACTCGATGATTTTTTGTTACTATTTTAGAGACAGGATTGATGGAGAATGATTTAACATGTCATCACTAAGGCATAACCAAGAGATTATTGCTTCTTCCAAATGATGTCTTAGCCTTGAAACTTCATCCCTCCCACCATAAGCAATTTTTTTCTTACCTTGAAGGGGGAAGGATTAGCAACAGTCAATCAAGTAGCACCTCATACTTCAAAAATTATGGGGAGTAACTGCCAATAGCCTGACACTGCAAGGACCTCACACTCACCTGGCAGACCACACTCTGACCTGTCTCCATCTGGCATGTCTGCCAGTGCTGCCTCTCAAAATATTGCAGCAGTGGTTGTGTCATTTTAGCCTGTGTCAGTCCTAACTTGGGGTATCAGCTGGGCTTCTCTGACAGGAGACCCACTTTGTCCATTACTTGGTGCAGACTATTAGTCTCAAGAACAAACATGTCACCTGGCAAGTGTCTTAGCTACCTAGAATGCTGCTAGAAATAATTGAAGAAATACTTCATGATCTGGCTGGCCATGGTAGTGCAGCCTACTAAAGCCTTCAACTTAGAAGATACATCATTTGACTTCAGTGCTAACATAATAATCAAGAACAATACTTTAACTGCTTGACTAATTTTATTTTTATCCCCTTGGCTGCATTTGAGTTTTACAGTGGTTTCTTAAAGATCATTCATTCTTGTAGACCTCTAAGAGGTAACAGACAAGATTGAAGCAATTGTACATATAAAATTACTTATGTTTACAAATTTTTGGCAATCATAGTAACCCGTTTTATCCTATTGCCATTGCCCCAATCATTGAAAAAGAGAGTGTACAATAATTTACATCTGAAGTATTTCAAAGTGCTTGATAGTGATTTTCCAATAATTATTTACAAGTGGCCTATAGACATATGTACAGGTGTTACAAGTTGTGGCTGGAATATGGCTTTCTATGGAAAGTGCTTTATATTTGGTCAGTGATGTTACTGACTAACCAACCCAAGGGTTACTGATAAAACTGTAACCACTAACAGCTGAATTGTTGTGGACAGGTATTTACAGAGTTGTTAAGCTGTAGAAAATAACTATTTACACAAGTGTTCCATAAATACAGAAAGTATCTTCTTTCTTCCAAGAATGGAGGAAGTCCTTCAGCCACAAACCTGGTTACTATCCCCAAAGAGTGTAAGACACAAGTAAACTGAAAGTGATTGCTTATCCAGTGCTCACGCCATATCATCATCTGTGCTGACAACAGATATCTGTAAAAAAGTAAGTACAAGTTAGCTACAGTTGCACTAATAAAAGGCAAAGCAACACACATCATTGCTAATTCTGCAGGCTAGTTACCACATTCAGCACAGATTACTCCATCCTAGGTACAGACGCTAGTTACCTACCAGAACTTTAACCTTAATTATAGGGTAAAGTTGTCAGTTGATTCAGCCCAGTAGTGCCTGCAGCCATCATTACCTTTCAAAAGGTAATGATACCTAAATTCAATTCAGGTATCATTTGGCAGTCTTTCTACTCCAATTATTAACCTGGAGTCTCAGACATAATAGGTTTACTTACTGCAGGGTAGGTATGTCCTACTGAACCACTGTGTCTTCCAATATCAATTGTGAGGTCCTCTTCTGTGGTTTTTAGGTAAACTGGATTATCAAAATTCATGCTTTTCATGTTCTTGTGCTGCCAGTTACGCCACATGAAGTAGCCAGCTGCTGCAGCCATCATCAGCAATACTGCAAGGAGGTAAAGAGATTGCAAGCATGGAGTAGAGTCAGGTCAAACTCCTAAGAGTGGCTTGTCCCACCACACGGGGTCCAAAAGACTAGTAAATGCTCTACTCACCAGCAGGAAGAATGATCCAAGCTGCTGATGTTCTTCCAGAGGTTGTACCACTAGTGTTGAGTCCTGCATGAGAATTTGAGCGGTGAGCTTGCGTACTGACAGGCTGACAGATTGTCATATGCAAGCATTTCCCAAACCCAGAAGCTCCTATTTGATTTGCTTCTCAGTAGCACACTGCTAGAACAGCCTAACATGCTTCATTCTGTATTAGTTGGAAGCTTTCTTTATTGCTTGCCTTCTCTGAGCACTCCTGGGATTTCATGGAACCTACAGATTCCACACTGTCCTACGTGCACTAAATCTGTTTAACACATGCTCCAGCTGCTACACTAGACAAGTGATCTGGCCTGTGTTCTCTACTTGCATGCAAAGGAAAAAACTTCCAAGAAGACTAGTTGGTCAGTTTGCATTTAATTTCTCTAATGTTTAGCAGTGTGAGTTATTGGGACCAGTACCTCCAGGAACTAGTCCAACAGTTGGAGATTTTTCTGTTGTGCTGGTATCTTTAGCCTCAGTGTAAGCCACAGTTGTTCCAGTACCTGAAACTAATTATAGATCAAGAACTAATTATAGATCAGTTAATCCTGAGTTCTGCAAAGGCTTTGCTATGAGAGCCATGGTAGTGAAGGTTCAGCAGATGGCAAAAATGATCATGCAGGTTGTTAGCTTCACTGGGAACACTGACATTAACTATTTCACTAGCACACCCTCAGCAGAGAGTTCTTGATGAGAAGTAGTTCCAAGAACAAGGCCAGACAGTTAATCAGGAATGAATTACAGGCATTTAAAGTCACAACAGTCATAAGCCATCCCACCCCTCACATAAGGTTTTCTGAATAAGATTTTAATTTTACAAGTTTACTGGTAAGGTACGGCCTTTGATGCCCATAGCAACCTTTTAGAGCAGCCAAGGGAGGCCAGCATCCTTGCATTTGGCACTCTGTGACAGTCAGAATCAATATGCCATACAGTCAGTGGCACCTTGGAGTTTCTAGTTCCACTCCACAGGACAAAGCAAGCCAGCTGCATAATCAGTGGGGACAACAGTAGTACAGTAGCATGCTCATCTGGACCGAAAGGGAGGTACAAACTTCCTCAGGAAGCAACATTAGCCAATCAACCTTTTGATCTGTGTATTTATAGGTACAGCCACGTTAGTTTATACCCCTGTTTTGTAAGAGGCTGAGTATGTTTTGTCCTTGTGCTTGCTGTCTGCAGAAAGACATGGAGGTACAAGATCTTGTTGCAAATGATGATGAGTATGCAGAAGCAAAGCATGGACTTTGAACAGCACCTGCAGACTCTAAGGGCTATATTAATGCATAAGGACCTCCCCTCCAGGATTAATTACATCAGATTAATTTTAGCAAAGCCGTCTGCCTATAGTGCTGTATTTCCTTCCTCCTAACAGTTCAATACTCTCCTGCTCCTTCCCCATTCATCCTGGGAATGATCTCAGCTGTGTTACAGTACCTGTACATCTCAGACCATCCTCCTGCAAGAAGTACCCCACAGGACATGCACAGGTGTACTTTGGAGAATGTTCATTTATCTGAGGAGCAGGCAGGCACAGGTAGCTACAGCCTCCATTTGCCATGTGCTCTTCACACCAGTTCCTACCTGTTGGTACAGCAATTAAGGAGTGAACAAGAGTGAGCCTTCATGCTCCAGGTGTGCAGCAGAAGTATTTGCTCAGTAATTGTTTTAGTAGAATTACTTGTCTCAGCTGGTTATAGATTTATATCTGCTCTGCCCAAGGAAGAGCAATTGCAACTAGACCTCTTAACCCCCATGGGGCTGCCTATGTTAGAAGCTCCAAGAGGAAGAGTAGGAATTGACAGCTGTACAGTGTAGGGAAGGTTTGCCACCGCCCAGGCAGGGCAGCCGTCTTACAAGTATTCACTGACTTAACTATAAACTGTATTGAAATTACCTGAAGGCTGAACAAGTTCATGATACACAATGATGTCCTGTGCATCATTGAGGTTGTTCACAAGGGTAACCAAATCAGTTCCAGTAAATTTGTTGGCACCATAGACTGCCTCATTCTCTCCATCAATCCAGTACACACGGTCCTGGAAGACAATGTCATTGCATCCCATTACCTCCATGATGCTATCAGCCTCATACCAGCAAGAAGAGGATCTTTGACAATGACTATAGGAAGTCATTCTTACCTCAAAAATGGTTAGAGCAAGAGGATGAGGAAGGAACATATGTGACTTCAGCACAATTCTACGATCCTGGCCATTCAAGTCCACACTTGACAGCATGTGTAGTTTGGAATCAAGCCAGTACAGGCGGCTTTTTACAAGATCTAGGAGGGGGAAAACACCAATACATTTAGTGTCCATATGGAGGAAACTTCCAAAGCTTGCTGCAAGAACTGAAACACGCACAGGTTTGAGAATGGTGGCAGTGTTGCCCTAGTTTCTTACCATTCCAGGATACAGAGGGCTGCTGCAGTGGTGCCTATGTGGCCTGTGCCTTAACTATAATATAGAGCAGTTCAGGAAAAGTTACTATTTCAGTATCTGAGAAGTGCTGATGCCTGTTGCAGTGTCTTCAAGCATACAAAAGCTTCCTTTTCTCAGAAGCTGAAAATAGTTCTCTGAAGAATGACCTTGGCTTTTGTAGCAAAAAAATTGCTAAAGCTCCAGAATACCTCTGGCAGAGACAAGTTCAACATACCTAGAGCAATTCCATTAGGCCATTGGATTTCTGTTGTCACAAGCTGCTGTCTGTCAAATCCATTCATTCCTGCTTTTTCAATTTTTGCTGGCTCACCCCAGTCTGACCAGTACATAAAGCTGTGAAGCAGAATTTATGTTGTATGATGCACTATAGTATTGTGTAGTATCACTCTTTATTATGACCAATAACTAACAAAGGCTACCTAAGTCAGTTATCAGAACATGTAGTTGGGTAAGTCCCCTCTTTTAAAAGAACCTGGACAAATACTCACCCAGAGATAGGATCTACAGCAATAGAAGCTGGCTCTCTCAGCTCAGAGAGAAACAAAACCTTTCTTTTTGTGCCATCTAGGCTAGCCACCGAAATAGTCTTTGCAGTTGAGTCCGACCAGTAGATGTTCTTATAAACCCAGTCAACAGCAATTCCTGCCGGGCTGTGTATGTTGTCCAGGATTCTGATGTGTGTTCCAACTTTATCACGGGTATCAATAGAGGCACTGGAAGACAAGAATTACTTGCTTTCAACCACTTCCACTGCAGATACTATCCCTTGGCACACCTCAGCAAATACTGCACAAGATTTCAGGCAGAAGATGCACGTGGGACTTTCCATGGAGTGCCTTTTGTACAAATGTTACTAAGAAGTACAACAGGCATACACATTGGTAGCTGTGGGAGCTTGCATCAACTGTACTTTATCTTTAGGACACCAGGAATCTAGTTTTCATTACCAGAGACTAGAGAAATAGCTTGGGTAAAACCATGGGATGGTTTAGGGAAGTACACTAGGTTCAGAAGCTAAGCCCATTTACCTGAAGATTGCTTTCTGGCTGAAGTCTGCCCAGTAAAGCTTTTGCTCAGCAATATCAGCATCTAGAGCTATAGAGTTTCTTAGCTGCTCTACAAGCTGAATGTATTCTTTTCTCTCAAGGCCAATCTTCCTTATGTCCCGGCGGTTGGTGAAAATTAGACTTGGTTCTTTCCCTGTGAAAAGAGTTTGTCATCTTTACTTCTAGATATTCAGACACACACTTTTCTTTTACAAAAAGATTTAAGAGTCATATTTAGTATTTGCCATTCCGCACTAGCTAGCAGATGCTGCCAGAAGTCCTGGCTATACCATACCTCATCCTTTCCTCCCTCCACAACTTGGTGGGGAGGATGCTCCTGCCCAGGGAGCAGACACAAGCAGTTTATGTCAGGCAGCTTTAAGTGATGTATCAAGCCATCATTTGAAGTGTTAGTAGTGATCAGCAACACCATCATAGCTAGAGTAAAAACCACAGTAGTATAAACAGCGCATCATTTGCTGACTCATTTTAAAGTGGGGATATGAAAGTCATGTCAACACTCACCAACTGCCTTGCACACCCCAGTAGCAAGATCCATCTGATAGCCACGGCTGCATTCACATTTGTAGCCCCCTTTCAGGTTGATACAGATCTGACTACATATACCAGGGTTCTGACATTCATCAATATCTGTAAAAACAAAAATTTAATTTATGCTCACCTCCAATATCACCAGTAGAGTCCATGTTAAACTACTAGACACATACCTCCACAGGTTCTCCTGTCCAGAAGCTCAAACCCAGCTGGACAGTCACACTCATAGCCAATAATGAGATCTCTGCAGATATGAGAGCATCCACCATTGTTCACCAGACATTCATTGATGTCTAGAAGAGAGAATTGGCCACTTCTGAGAAGGCATGCTTGTTTAGTTTTATAGTCTTAGCCATGGAGCACTTTTCCAGGTACACATCCACTTTCTAACAATGCCTGCCACATCTGATAAACTGTTCTGGCACTCAAAGTCATATACAAGAAAACCCCCTCAAATTCATGTTCACTCAGCTACCAGCACTTTCTCTGTGTTACAAGCAGGCAGCAATAAAGACTGAGGTTCCTGAAGTTCCAGTGTTTCTAATGCTTTCAAGTGCTTTCCTGACTACAAAGAAATCATCCTGCCAGCCAGTCTGGCTACAATAAAACTAGTCTATTAACTAGGTTGGTCTCAGTTGTGAGTCTGTCACCAAGAAGTACCAATGGGCATTCCAGCTGACATCTGACAACTCAGAGGCTATATCTAAGCATATCCAGTAATCAACATTGTCCAAAGAGTTTATTCACTTACTACACTCCTTGAGGGGCTCATCACTCCAGTCCTTGCAGTCTCTCTGCTGGTTACACACTTTATTGATATCTATGCATTCTCCACTTCTGCACTTGAATTTGCCAGGTCCAGAGCACTGAATAACTGACATAACAAAGATTGTGAGGGTGACTACCAGCTTCAACAGATATTCTGCAAAGGCTTTATTCTTGCTCAGTTCCACACTTACCATTGTTACAATTTGCTTCATCTGTGCCATCCAGACAATCTCTCACACCATTGCACTGCCTACTCCCGTGGATGCAGTTCCCATCTTCACATCTGAACTGGTCTGGTCTACAGGTCCGAGAAGCTGAGGACACAGCCATTACAGACTTTTACTCCTGAGGTTTACTGAAGCAAAGGAAATAAAAGAGGAGTCAAGCAGTACCTCCTAGAGAAGGACCAAGTGAACTTACGGCAGTTGATTTCATCACTTTCATCCTTGCAGTCAGGGTCTCCATCACAGCGCCACTTTTTGTGGATACATTCACCTGAGCCACACTGCACCTCACTGGCAGAGCACTTCACAGAAGGTGCAGGCTGGCGGCCACATTGCTCTAGAGACTCATCTGAGTGGTCAGAGCAGTCAGCATCATCATCACACACCCAGCTGAGGGGAATGCAAGCCGAGCTCCTGCACTGGAACTCATGAACTCCACAGGTAGGAGGTGCACACTCCAGCTCATCACTACCATCACTGCAGTCATCTTGACCATTGCAGACAAAGCTCTTGGAAATACATTGCCCACTGCTGCATGTGAAGTCTGCTGGACTACAAGTCACATTGCCTGGGGTAATGGGAGTAAGAGAGATTAGTACATTGTCACAAGAAGGCTGGCTTTTGAGTAAAGATATTTTGTTTTGCAGCTGCCAGCTGACTCAAGATCAGCATCCTGTATAATGGAATAGGGAAGCCTAAGTGACCACCTGCAGGACACTTGGGTTACACAGACCATCCTCATTGCCTTTGGACATTGTAAGTGATGGGCATCAGATTTGAACTACTGAGTGAAAATAACCCTCTGAAGTAGCTAGGCTGTCCTGCACTTCAGATTGCAGCTCTTTCAGAAAACAGGGTCTAACCCTGTGAACCAAAGACAAGGTAAAAGAAATGCTAACTCAAGAGTACAGACTAACATTAAGGTAGTCTGGTGGCCAGCATGTACTGTAGCTTGAAATTAAAGTGTTTTGTACTGGTCCCCAGGACACCAGTGCCCCATTTGCCTGGACCAGTAGGGATAACAGACCAATAGCTTGCCTGAGTTGATCCCGTGGTTAAGTGCACCCATGCAATTTATGTCAGTACAAATTATGCTGGTTTGATAGCAATGTAGCTAATAGCTCAGTGTGCCTAGGCTCATAGTTTTCTCAGCTTCATTAGAAACACTGTCTGTAGATTTACCTGTAGATCAAGGCATTAGTTTGTTGAGTAAGATGGCAACTCCACAGACACATAGCAAAATTCTGGAGATCTATGTCTCATCAGGCCATCCAGGTAAGGTGGTTCCAACGGAAGCCAGCCCTGTGGCTTTGGTTACAGCCAGTATGTCTCAGGACATCTCAGAAAACTTACATGTATGCAAATTCTTTTGAACAAGAAAGGAATGCTGCACTCTAATGCTGCAATAGCAGCTTTACTTGTGTACCAGCCTGAAGTTTCCCCCCCCCCAAGCCCCCAAACATCAGAAATCCAGCTTCACAGATATTTCAGGATAGGACTATAAAGTAGATTAGTTATGCTCTTTGCTAAAAGTTGCTACTACACCTTTAGGAGACAATTTGTTAATGTAAGCAGCAATTTCAGAAACTCTCCAGAAAACAAGTTCTGACAGTTGGCTTGCCAGGTGACTAAACATACCTATGGCTACTGTCAAAATTAGCAAAGAAAAAAAGACACACATAAAAAAGCTTACATTATTGCAGCTCTTAATTTCACAGGATAGAGGACTGTCAGAAAAAGTTTGCTTTAAGTAGCTGCAAAACAAGATTGGTGTAGGAGAGATATTGATACTATCAAAAACTTATCTTCCCAGATGTACTGCCCAGCTAGCTCTTTTCCAGACAAGTCAATTTCAAATAGCGTTATGCAACCACCATTTCTTTCCTTACCACAATTCTGTTCATCTTCTTCACTGTCACAGTCTTTTTCACCATCACATTTCCAGGACACTGGGATACACTGAGTTGACTGAGGACCACAGCTGATTTCATTTACCCGGCATGTTCTTGTGTCTATTGAAAAAAGTTTAAGTTCAACCTAGGAGCCACTGATCTTGGGTATCAGCATTTGTGCTGAAAATTGAGACAGAAAGGCTTCAGGTCTAGACAAAGTTGCAGTTATTTAGATGCCAACATCTGTATAAATTGATGGAAAAGGCTACACCTATTCTGTAGTGTTCAGTTAAAAAAGATGTTTCTAGTTCCTAAGAGATAAATATTTTAAGGGTACCTTTGTAGTGGTAGCTTTGTGATTGCATGCCAATTACACTGTAGCAGCTTGAGCTACAACAAATAGTAGTAGGGAGGAGTAATGCCAAAGTGCACTAGGTCTTGGGCTGAAATATTCCCCACTGTGAATCCTACTGATACAGGAAAATGACAATTTCTGGATCCATATTACTGGATGAGTTATGATACTTCAGACCAGAGCTGCTAATCCTGAGACTGCACAGTCAACCCTCTGCACTACTGCTTCCCCAGTAGGCAGTCAGATACTCAGTCCCTGATTAGCTCTGTAGTATTGGGGCTGAACTTGCAAGGCAGCTGCCTTGGAGAACAGCAATCACTTGGTAGACAAGCCACAGTGACGGTCAGGCCTATCATGTTCTACTTGCTGCTTCTGACTGTCAGGAAAGCCTGGTACCTGCAATCTCTTACCAGTGCAAGTGCAAGAGTTGTCCACTCAGTTCTGCATCTTTTTAAGCAGCGAAAAGTCTCCTCAAGACCCTGACAAGGCCAAGCACTTAGGAAGGTGCTCCCCAAGACAAGTTCATCCCATGCTTTAGGAGGAGAGCCAGACTGCAAGCAGGCAGGAAGTCAAAATGCTCCTCCCCACAGGCTTGGCTACACCACCATGCCAGGTTCACTTACGGCACAGTTCGGAACTCTCATCAGACCCATCCTCACAGTCGGGATCCCCATCACACTGCCATCTGTTAGGCACACATTGACCACTGAGGCACACAAAGTCAGATTCGGCACATGTCTTCTTCACTGCAAGGAAGAAAAAGACACTTGTTTAGGCACCAGAGCTTAGCTTATTTATTGCTAACAGGGATCAGCTTTGTTGCCCTAGAAAGTTATTCAACTTGGTTTGTGGATGCTTGGTGTTGCCCCCCACCAACCTAATAAACAGTGCTCTTGACCACTTCCTACAGAGTAGGAAGTGGTCAAATGTTTCTCTGAGTACAGTGAAACACTTATATTCATCGAATCAGGCACTGAAGGACCGCTATTGCTAAGGAGACTAAGCAGGTTAGTTTATACTAGCTGCTGCTTTGAACAGACCTGAGTTAAAATGAGGTCTGTTGATATTAATATTTAGGTTTTGAACTCTGAGTTTATAGTTGAGGCATTTGATTTGTCATTACAGAAGCGTGGTACTATGTAACTCTAGGGTAATAGTTTAGGTCTGCCTGAGGAGACTGGCAGTTCAACCACACCAGTGATGGATATAGAGTATACTTTGCCTGGTCTCCAAGTAAATCCAGTCATCTATCTTGGCTTCTATGTCTGCTTAAAGCTGGGTTGGCAGCCAAAGCTAGACTTAATGTTTATAGGAGACACAGCAGAATCACTTTCACATATAAAACAGGGCTTTTAGCCATGGAATAGCCAACAGCAGAGTGCTAATAGCAGGCATTTTCTATTATGTATTCAAGAAACAACTTTAATATAAGTTGAGAACAGGCTTATATTCTGTTCCTGTCAGTCATCACTCTCACAAGTGAAGAATTTTGGTCACAAGCTTTGTCTCAGTCACCAATTTCAGGAGAGTTAGATAACACTCAGGAAAATTCAATTGCCTCAGATGGGTACAAGGAATCAATAGTGGTTATTCTAAGAAATTTGTCTTTGTGTTCCAACTGCCAGAAGTGCTGGGCAGGATAAGCATCTCTCCAGCTATCTACTGTTAAGTCCCCACCTCCAACTAGCAAGTACTAGCACAGAGGTATTATTTTGATTACTCACCACAAGCACTCTCATCACTGCCATCTGAACAGTCTTCATCACCATCACATTTCCAGATTTGAGGAATACAGCGTCCATTACCACATGCAAACTGGGATTCTTCACATTTTGCTCTCGCACCTTCAATGAAACAAAGAACCTACGGCTCAATACCGTCAAGCAATACCTTCTCGCTTTCCCCACTGATCAAGAAGCTACCCAGCATAATCAAGAGCATAACATCAACACAAAACCAGATCTGAGCTCCAAATTTTTGCAATCACCTTATTCAATCATGACAGTACTGCCAAAAGCTTTCCTTCATAGTACTAGAGCAGAGTTTAAGCACCATAACTGTCCACCTGCCAAACAGCAGCAGACAGTCTCAGTGTTACTCTCACTCAGTTTTCCTCTTCCAGGCAGGGTCAAGCCTGCAAAAGCGTGTGCCCACAATTACTTTTGCTGTCTCACTCCAAGCATCACATTCTCAAAACTCTTCAAACTTTAAGCAAACTGGATTTAAATTTGATTAATGTCAAGCTGGATTAGCATTTCAATGCTCTGCTGCTAATACATTCCAGCAGAATCTGCAAGACATCTATAAAGGTAGCTCAGATAACTCCTTTGTAGCTGAGCAAGTTTTCATGCTTTGTGTTTCTTCTCAAAGTGGCATCCAGAGACATTCCTTGGTATACACCAAAAGAAGTGTGATGCTAAAAGTGCAAAGTAATTCATCACTTCCTTCTGGAACGAAGCCCATTGTTTCGCAACTGGTAAGTCTTGGTTTGCTAGTATGTTTGAGTAAGGTACTGCTTTCTGCACAATGCTTAGAGTGCATTTTCCAGTGTATCTTCAGCTCCACACCTGTATGACCCTGTCCCTCAAGGGAACATGCTTTGTCTTGGAAGCCCTGTTATAACTGTCACTAAAAGCAGCAGCCTGCATCTTCAGCAGCTAAGCCAGAGCTGTTCCACTTAATGCATGCAGGCAAGTGTGTAAGATTGTGCATCAGTATTGGCTGCACATGCCTAGAGCATGATGCAAGACTCCTGATCCTTCTTGTTTTATTGCATCATTTAATGAGAGTGCTTTGTCCTGGCATTCTAGAGCTCAAAGGGCACAAATTTTAGTAGAGTATTATTTTCTATTTTTATAACCTCTCTGTATGACATGCAAAATGCCAGGCAGTTTCCAAGCAGTAGGAAGGTACTCAGCCATTTTACATTATATTGGCTAGCCACCAGGCATGAGGTACTCACAAATGCTGGACAGTACAAGCAAGAACAACATGAGCAATTCTATCTGCTGAATGTCTCATGTAAATCCATGAGCAAGGATGTGAAAAAGCTGAGTTCTTCTAATGTTTTATTAGCCTTACTGGAAAAGAAAAGCAGTAACCCACTTGTAAGAACAAAGTTAACAACTTTTGTCATGGGAACTGTGTTCAAAAATCACCAAAAATCAGAACATCAGCTCTTGTGTATACTGTTTCCATTCCCCTGTTTCCTTTTCTGGTTGGGAATTACAGCAGCATATGCTTTCTAACAGCATGGCTTTGTAAAGCTACTACTACTACTACTTGGTCATGAGCTGTCAATCAATTGGCTTGCCTTGTGCTAGACAGCACGCCCCAGCCACATAAGAGTGGGAGTAGTTGCCACACTTAGAAGCTTGTTGTAAGCCGATACCTTGTTGTCCAGCAACCTCTAAAAGAAGGTTAGAGTTGTGGGGCCTGGTCACACATTTCAGGTTTTACTGTACTACTGCATAAAATATGCAACAACTTACTCCTGCTAGTTTCAGGGCTTCCTCATCCAGGCGTTCAGAGTGAGAACAGTCAGCCTTTCCCAAAATAGCATACAGAGATATTAGACTAAGCCTGCCACTAAGGAGATCCCAAAATAACTCCATGGCCCTTAGTTACTCTGTTTCAAGCTAGAATAACCAGAAAAGGCTCGCTAAGGCTGCCTAGTATATTGTAACACCATTTTGATCAAATGCTAGAAGGAAGCTACACACAAGGCTAAAAGAAACCATAGCTGAGCTTGGAGTAACAGCTGTAACTTTACAATTACAATCCTAACAAGAAGCCATACCAAAAACAGGTCATTGCTTCTGCAGCTGATACCAACTGAAATGTCAGAGCAACTACTTTTAGCCCACAAACAAGTAAAAAAAATAAATCAGCAAGACCTAACACCTACACAGGTGCACAAAGGTAGAGGTCAGCATCTGTTACTGCTCCTGAAGATGTCTGTCAGACACTAAGAGCCACTTGAAATGAGCTCCAGCTAAGATGGTTAGTTACAGCCAGTAATTCTGAACCCCTGTCCTACACCAAGCACCGTCCTACAATGCCAGGTAACCAATTTAGTTAGATACTACCAGTCTAATCCGCTGCTATTTGAAGCAACGGAGTCATAACTCAGCTGCAGCTTCAATCACTAGACACCTAATGATTTATGGATCAGCATCAATTAGCTATTAATTCAAAGCTTCTCTTTATGTGCTCTTCTTACAGTAGAAGCACCTTCACACATCTCGTCTTCCTTGGAATATAATTTAGGCTGAAAAATGTTGAGAACCAGTAACATCAGAACCTGTGAGTATTAACAAATATTATTTTACTGTTCCCCAGGTAACTGCTTACTAGAAGTTGGCTTATAAGCAGCAATGGGTGTCAGGTGAGGGAGCACAGTTACACTGACTACCCAAGTTAAACTACCTTTCTCCATATCTCTGCTATCACTGTTAGTCTCAGCCCCTTAAGCAAGTTGCCAGATTACTTGTCTGGGCAGCTTCAAACATGTGACACTTGTGTACTGTCATCTGACACCAAGTCCCAGAAAAGCTTCCAACCATGATTGGGAAACCTTGCGAGATCTCATATAGGAACTAGCTTAGACTTTTCCCAGACCCTGGCAATTGCAACTAGTAGTAGAAGAGAGCTGATGGGGCCACTAACTCAAATTGAAAGAACAATCAGAATAACTTGGTTAGCTAGCCTACTAATTACCATCCACTGTGTATCTCTTGTGATGACTTCTGAGCACAGTGAAGTAGCAGTTTCAGCGCCAGCCAGCTTGGTCCTTCATTCTGCAGCTATTTAAGCATGTCTGTTGCAGACCAGGCATGGGAGAAACCTACACGACTAGAAACGATAGGTGACTCGGCAGACATTTCTCCTCCCTCTCTTTGTATGAGGACTGGATACAACAACATACTGGCAGGGCTCTACCCAACACACCTGGTGTCTGAACTACTGCACACTGTTACAGGAAACTCCACCAAGATTAGACACTTAGGCCTACTTTAGGTCAACAGTCAGAAGATTTAAGAGCAGTACGACAATGCAGACGTCCACTGCCCACCTCCTACCTGGAAGAGCAGGCTGAAGCTCAGCTCCTCAGGGAAGAAAGGAGTCAGCCAAATGATTACTACTTCCACTTAAGAGTAAAATATTTTTAAATGACCATCCAACTGGCTCATTGTGCAGGACCCCTGCCAATACGGGCAACAGCTTCTACGCCGGGAGGCACCCCGGGAGCTGGCCACGAGCAGCGCTGCTGACGAGCGCCCAGCCCCTGGAGCAGGGACCCAGCGCCGGCAGGACCCAGCCTTACCACCAGGTGGAGACCCCTCACGGTGGTTGCCCGGACCCTGAACTAGAGCCATGCCAACGCCGCTGGATAACACAAAGCCTAAGTTGCACCGCAGTTTGACAGCACCTTTAACGCCGCGAGCTTCCCAAGCGCTCCTCTTTCTCCCTTCATAATAGAGCCCCAATCCTCCCCGACCCTCTCGCGTTAGCCCCAGCCCCTCAGACCCTCCACCTCAGTATCGACCAGGAAGCCGGGCCCCTCCCGCAGCAGGCGGGTAGCTCCCGGGGCTCCGTCCCCCCTCACCGCTCCCGCCGCCCGGGGCCCCGGGGGGAAGGCGGCGCCTCACCCGGCACGGGGGGTGGCGGGGCCGAAGCGGCGGCAGCGCCCCCCTGTTCACCCGGGCCCGCCCCGCTCCCCCCGGGGCAGCGGGCAGGCAGTCCGAAAGAGCGGGAGAAAATAATGAGAGCGAGGCAAAAATAAAGAGCGGTGGGAGACGGATCGCCGCGGGGGCAGCGGCGGAAGCCGCCGCGGCGGTGCGGGCCCCAGCCCACTCCCCCAGCCCCTCACTCACCGTCGGCGGCGGCGCGCAGGCAGCCAAGGGCGAGCAGCAGCAGCAGTGCCCAGCAGCGCGGGACACGCCGCCGCTCCGCGCCGCGCCTGCCGGCCGAGGCGCTCAGGTCTCCGGGCTGCCGGTCCAGCCGCATCGCCGCGCCGGGGACAGGGTGCGCAGGCAGGCAGGCTCTGCGGGCGGACAGCCGAGGAGCAGAGGCGGCAGCCGGAGACATGCACGGGGGGAGGCCGTCCCCGCGGCGCTCTTATAGCAGCCGCCCGGCCGCCCTGCGCGCCCGCTAGTGACTCACGGCGCCGCGCCGGGCCCCGGTTGGCTCGCCAGCACCGCCCGCCCCCGCTGCCTCCTCCGCGGCACCTGCTGCCGCCGCGGCGTGCCCGCACACCACTCGGCGCGGCTCGGCGGGGCACGGGCGGCGCGGTGAGTGGCGCTGCGGCGGCGCGAAGCGGTGAGGTGCTGCGGGCAGAGCTCCCCGCGCCCCCCCGCCCGGCCCTTCTTCCGCAGGGCGGGGACGGGCACGGTGCGACCCTGCTGCCAGACCCTGCACCGGGGCGGCGGAGCGCGGCAGTCCCGGCGGGAGAGGGTCGGGAGGCGCGGCGGTAGCGGCGGCTTTGTTTCCTCTGCGTCTCCCCAGCGCCGCTGCCGGCGGCCGCGGGGAGGGGGATGCGGCTCCCCCGGTCCGGGCGTGCCGAAACCCGCGCTGAGCCCTGGCTGCCTCCGAAGAAGCTTTTCTTCCACGCGGTGCCCGCCGCCCCATGTGCACATGCTCGCGTGTCGGTGCGGTTTCCCCTCCCTCTGTAGCGGAACTTGATTTAAAACGAAGCAGGCGCGTCTGTAGAGGAAGAAAAGCAGTAGTTCTGCTCAATCCGATCGAAGGATCGTAGTTAATCAGTAATTTTACAATACGATATGTCAAAATCTTGTGATTACAAGCTTAACCTTTTATTTAAGGAGGAGAATTGGTAGTTTTAGGCCACGTTTGTAGCATTTTATACATTGAATTACGTCTCGGTGAAATATACATAGAAAAGAAGGGCTGGTAAAATGCAAAGTTGCCTTTGTGCATGGCACACTCAAATTAAGCTTTCTAAAATACCCTGATTTTTTTTTTTTTAAGTATTTTTATAGACCTCCTAGTTCATGGTGGTACTGTGTGCTGTGCTTTTAATACTGTTGTGCAGATACAAACCTCAGCAAGCAGCTCCATCCAAAAATGATGAAAAAGCTGATTGCTGTTTCTTCCCTTGGAAATGAAGTCTTAATTTATTAGCCTAATATTTTAAGTCTTTTCCAGTAACATGAATGATTCCTCCACAGATGCAAGTATCTTTGATTTCCCATGTTTCCTCAATGTCATAACATGTTTCTTTGTATGTTATTTGCAGAGTGAAGCTCTTTTTGATTCACATCTGGTTGTATCATGACTACACTAAAGACAAACCGTACTACTGCATGAATAACTTTGGAGTGGATTATCTCTTTTGCAGTTCATGTAATGAATGACTGCACATGCCATCCAAACAGGCAAATAGGTGGTGTAACAGATTTTAAAAGGTTTTAAAAAGTCAAGATTTGATTTTGTTTAAAAATTCAAGATTTGATTCTGTGTAACTGAAATACATCTGGGGATTATATTTCTCATATGTGTGTAAATATGAAGAGTTCCTAGTGTTTGCCTTCCTACAGCTCTTCTGCTTCGTGGCCTCAGGGGCAAAGACTGCTTTCCCAGCCTGCCTGGTATGTGGCATTAGATGCTACAGCCTTCTTCTTGCAAACATAAGCTGCTTCAAGCAAGAAAAATCTTTTGTGTACACGGGGGTTGACTGGGGTCCTGAAGAAGGTGGCTTAGTGTACGTAGTATGTTGAAAATATAATTCCCCTTGCAGATCTACAACACAACATACTGCCTTCAGTGCTCAGTGCTGCATGGCCTGCTGTGCTTTGAGCTGAACAGCATTTTCATAAAGGTCCTGCTGTCATTACAGAAATATTTTATAAGCCATATCCTGATACGCAATACACAAGAAGACTCTAGTCATGGAGAAATGCAAAGCTGGACATACCTTGGTGTATCCTGGTAGCTGATGGCCTTCCTTGTTTGCCTGTAGAAGATATGGGTTCACTAGAGGGAGAAAAATTATTCTTTGTGCCCTGCATTATGGCTGCTCCATGATCATCTGCACCTGGCTTTGTGATGGGGGTCTGACTTTCTATCTGGGATTTACCTAGCTCTTCGCACACCTCAGGGTTTGGACTCCGAAGCAGAACTTGGTATATAGTAATTTTTATGATTTCAGCTATATTAAAGTGCTTGAGTAAGTTAGTGTTTGAATCTTAGGATCCACAGGTTTTGGTGGCATCTCCATAAAGGGATCTCAGACAGAAAAGTCTTCTCCATCCTTAACACCATCCTTACAGGAACTCTCTTCAGGAAAGGGGCAGGAATCAGGATGCTATGAGATGGTCTGCAAGATGGGTCCCATCTGCACTGAGGTTTCATGCCTTTGCAGCAGCTATAGTCTTTCAAAGGCCTGCTCCATGTGGGAGTGAGAAGTTATCTTGGGGGGTCTGCAGTGCATATAATGAATACAGAGTCATTTGTTCATGCAAGGATACAAGCCAGAATATATCCGTACAGGAGAATAGAATAGAATTGGGGGTTTCTGTCTGGTAAAAATACGCACATGGGAGAATAACAGCCCTGCTGTGCCAGTGATAATGTAGGAGCAAAGCACCCAGGATGGTCTAAGGTTTAGGAAGGGTGCTGAATTTTGTAAGGAATGTGAGCTGGCTCTTGTAATTGTAACTCCTTTATTCATTTTGTTGGGGAAAATGCATTAACATTTGTTTGTTTCCATCAGTGACCTGCAGTCTTTGTTTTTTTCCAATACACATTTGAGTTAAACTTCTTCAGCTCTGGAGAAGTCAGGAAACTGCAGACAGCGGGTGGATAATAAAGTGGACGACCTCAGTACAGAAAAGGAGTGTGTAGGGAAACTTGGCATTGCCACCACAGTTAAGCAAGTTCCCATAGTCAAGTGGTATATGGTATTGAATATTATGCATAATTATTTTATTACTGCTGATTGTTTTTAGCGAAGTCTCCAAGTCTCCACCCTGTTTTCTGGCTGTAACTGGTGAATATTCTTGAATATGAGATGTTCCCTTGAAAAAGCTGCAAAGTACTGCCAAGAAGCCAAGCGAACCACTTAGGCATTGCATTCACGTTAAAATATGACACAACAAGAAAAGGCAGCAAATTACCTTTCCTTTTAAGAATTGTGGCAGAAAAGGGCTCCCTGAGACTTTACAACATCAATTCACTGGTTAACACATTTGGATTTACAAAAAAATGGATAAGTGGTCCCATCCTCTGGTTTGGATCCCTTGGGATAATTAATTTACTCTGTTGGTTATAGAGTGTAAAGTCAGCTTACAAGAAAAAAATAAAGAACAAAAAGGACCTTCTGGAGTACATGTAACATGAATTCAGTGTGTTTTTTCTTTCTCTTATTGCCTTTAAGACCATATAGCCTCCATTTCTAAATGAATTCTGAAGCACTGGGATTACTAATTCAGCCTCAGGTCTTGAATCAGTGGGACTTTTACCTTCGGCTCTGTTGGTGAAGGACATGAAATGAGGATGTGTCTACAATATTCAGCCTAATCTAATAAAGGAAAGCATTATGGGTAGAAAAAGCAGCAACTATGTATGATGGGATAACACCCTGCCTTAGGATCAGTTGCAGAAATATTTTCACCATTGTGTGCTGGCATTAAAGACGTTAACTGCTTTTGAGATTGCATGCCTGAAGTTACAGTAAATGAAGGAGGTGTGTTCATGGCTGTATTTTGGACGTGCAGAGCCAGGATCTCTATTACTGACTTCAGAGAAGTTGTACAGAGGATGAGAGAGAGAGAATGCATCCTTTGGGAATAATTTAAAATAGGTATGTGCATGAATCCTGATTCATGTGATTGTGTGTCTGTATCTGAGGGATAAATTGGCCTATTTTTTCTTTTTTAAAGGCTTCTCTGCAAACTGTGTGAAGGTTTATACCCTGGTTAAAAAGTCCTGCTTATGTCCATAAGCTGGACTTATGTTCTGTGTTCTATCTGCAGCTTTACACAAAAAGAAGGGGAACAAAGCAACACATGCACAACTTTCCAGTAAAAATGCACCATTCCTGTGTTCTTCAAGATATCTAGGAGTGAAACAGGACTCACAGAAAAGTCCCGTTTACCCACCGTTATTATCTGAGCTATAAAAATAAGGCAGAACTTAACTTTCACTGGTGATTTTAATCAACTTTTTAAATATTTTTTTTCAGTCGTTAGTGGTACAAGAAATGTATGGTTCATCTCTGAAGGAGCCTAGGCTGTATTCTTCACAATGGCAAAAAAAAAAAAAAAAATTGATACAATTCCCAAATCAACACCAATTGGAATTTGCTGCTGATTTCTGTAAGGACAGGATTTCCTCCTCTTTGCTACAAACTGGTCAAAATTTTCTTTGTATAGTCACTTATGAATGGGGGTCCCCTGTTTGTGAGCATGTCTGATATGAACACAAATGCATTTTTGTTAGTGCCACAGTACTAGAAGACTTCATAATAGCTATGTCATGTTAGGAATGGAACCTTGGAAGCATTTAATTTGTTTTCAAAGCACAAGTTTGCATTTCATTGGTGATACTGTGCAGTGTGTAAGCCTGGAAATGAGAGAATTGTAAGTCATGCTTTGGAAACGAAACTTCCATTATCCTGTTTGTTTGTTTGTTTGTTTGTTTGTTTCAGTAATATGAGATAAAACTTCAGTTGTGAAAAAAGAGCTTCAGTTTCTGTCAGATGTGGCATAGAATGTGGCTTCAGAATATATCCTTACCAATTTCGCAGCTGTGCGCTTTTTATACTTATCTTTAGAAATGAGAAACTCTTTAGAATATCGTGACCTGATGGGACACCAATTCTGTACGCTTAGTGATAAACCAAATAATACTTGATCTTGCTGATACTGCAAGATTTATTATACATAAGCTGGAATAGTATATTCTAATCAGATTTTCCAGTGAGAAAACCTGCTAGGATGAAGATATATTAAAATTCCACTGGAAGTGCATGTTTGTAAAGTTTTCCAGTGGAAAATGAGGAATTTGAAGTTTGTTTTTCTTTAATGTTTTTCTTAATATGTTCAGCTTTGTGGAAGTATACATGCATTCACATGGTAAATCTAATATTTGTGTTCCAAAAAACTCTATAGTGGAGAAGGGTATTAATATTTTATTAATAACATTAATGAATATTAATGTTTTCTTCTTTACTAAGGATAAAAAATTATATGGTGTATGTTAGAAATAAGAATTGTGATTAATTAAGTGGGTTAAAACTTCTGATTGTGGTGTTGTGCCTGTAGAGCATGGGAAATAGAAGGTGGAGCAAGACATTCATGGCAAGCTTGGGGTGGGCCATGATGTTCTTAAATTATTTTGGGTGCATTTAGATTTAGAGGATAATGTGGAAACAGAATACAGTGTATTATCCTGAATATAGAAATCCTGGAATATGTTCTTGGTTCACACAAAAGGTAACGGGTAGTGCAGAACACCTGTGTGTACCTCTGTGTAAGAATAAGCAGCAGAGGACCATGCTGGGGAAATTCTCACTGTTCTGTGCAGATAGACTTGCTGATCAAAAAAAGAACAAACTAAGGACATGGTGAGAGAACTACCCTGGGCTCATCAGTTATTTGGACTTAACAGTTTTCCAGGGCTTAACAGTTTTCCATGTCCCTTAACTCTTGCAAAAATGATTTGTTGCTACTCTCTGTGTTGCCTACTCACATTTTAAATGCAGATATCATTTTTCATCACTAAGGGTGTTGTAAACTCTTGCCATTTTCATTCATTAGCCCTTCTTCTTCCCCATATGTTTAAGTTTCACAGTCTTTTTTTGGATATTCTTGTTAGGGAAGAGGTGTAATATTTGACAGGCAAGTGGTCAAGCTTGTCTCTGCTGCAGGTGGTGTTTGGCAAGAAGTGGTAGACAGATTTATAAATTAAAAGAAATGCAATATAACAACACTCCCTTACATTTTAACTTACATTGAATTGATCAGTTCTGATGCCTTTGCATCTATTTACAAGATACTATTGTTCTGCATATTGAAATATTGTTAGATTTTGCTTACAAGGAAATTGCTTCTGTGAAATTAAATGATGCCATGAAATACGGTTTCTGAATCTATTTCAGCAGTATGTGTATAATAAAATGTGTCTGCCTATAGCAGTACATAGACTCCAACTTCAGTTCTGCAGGTTGAAAATCAGCTTTCTTAGGCCTTGGCCATCTTATGGCATATCCAGATAGGATATATATATAAGTGTATTCTATCCTTTTAAGGTCGATTGTTTCCTTGTTACTACTGATTTCAGAGGGAAAATGAGGGTTTCTTGATTATTTTTTGCTTACAATGAGACTTTAAACCTTATGAAGAGTACCCCTGATGTCATGTTTCTGTGTTACTCAGTTTCCTTTTAATTTACACACAGAATTTCTTTATTCTGTTAGTTTTGTTCCTGTTGCTTCTGAGACTGAGACTTGCGTTCAGTGACTGCGCCTGACGTTCTTCCCTGCCCCCTCTTGCTCTCTCTTTTCCAAGCTAAACTAGCCAAACTCTTTCAAGCTCTTCACTGTTGAGAGACCATTCGTCTAACCATCGTGATTGGGATCATCAGGCCCTCTCTCACCTTGAATCCACCTTTCCTGGGCTTGACTGAACAGAAAGGTAGGTATCACTCCAGGGCTTGAAGAGCTGCACTGGAGGACTTTTTCAAGTCTTCTATGCTGACATTGAGCTGACACTGATAATTTTCCTTGCTGGAAGTATCTTGATTGATATCCTGTGCTCTCCCTCTGGCTGCATCAGATGCTGCCCTTGTCTCTGGTGTACATATCCAACTACCCTAAGTATTTATCTTGAGGAGCAAGTGTACCTTTATAATCATAGGGGAGAAATGGACATTTCTGCTTGGCCGTTCAGAGATGTTGATACAATTTCTGTTATTTAGTTTATGTGTTGGTTGTCTGTTAAAGTGTGCTGTCCAACTTCATGTCCCTAATTTTGTTAACCTCTTTTCTAATTTCTAGATTATTGGTGATATTGAAGATTGGTCATAATGCTATTTGATAGGTCCCATGGTTGATCACCTCTTAGTAGAGGTGAACCTCCTTTATCTTAAAATTTTCTTTTCACCATTACTCCTCATGTACTCTTCAAGCTATATATGTTACCCCATCTGGCAACTTTTGTACAAATTGCCACCATTTGCTGCTTAACTAATAGTTTCCCATGTTCATCTCATTTAGATTCTTTACTGAGTGACATGTGGACTTGGTCTAGCTAATTAGTTGAAAAAGTCACATGGCTTGTTGAAAGAAAGAGTGAAGTTAGCTGGGTACAGTCAAATTCTGGTAAACCACAACTGCTTTCTCCTGTTTTCCAAGCACACATGAAGTTTATGAAGTTTTCTATTCTGTATTTGTTCTAAAACATAGTATATTACTGAAGTTGAGACCGTAGGTGCCTGGCTGAGCAGTTGGAGAAACTGTTCCCATTGTCTTTCTTAAATATAAACGATCTTCATTTTGTTCTTCCAAAGCACGTCTTAGGATAGAGACTGCCTTTGTCACTGCAAGACCTTTGGAGTTTCAACTCTGCTCCACTTATACTGTTTCCTATTTTTCCTTTAACCATCCTACACTTGACAGCATTGTCATTGTTCTGTTGAAAAGTGAATCAAATATTAATTTAGTTACAGATCTATACTTAGAGTATCTTTGATCTTAATATCATGTTCAATATATGTGCAATGGACTTTCTTTTTTAAATTTATTAGTACATTTAATGATCATTTGAAGGAATTTAAAATTCTTGAACTCTCTAGTTCTCTCAGGTTTTTAAAATTTGATCTTTTACAATAAACGGCTTAATTAATTTGATTTAAAGTAAGTTGGCTGGTGGTCATTCATATGATATTTTACCAGCTCTGATGTGCAAAAAATAGAGCAAAACTCTTCAACTACAATTGTCTTGGTTTATTGGCTACCTGGTGAACGTATGCCCATAATTCATGTGCTGAAATAGCCAGAACTGACAGCAATCAGTAGTATGTTTTTCTGCTATGGAAAGTAAAAATACAAGGTCCTGACAGATCTTTCTGCCATGTAACCCTGTAGAGATGTACCTGCCATCCTGTCTGGTAGCCTGTATAAGACTCCAGCTGTATCCCCTTAGAATCTGTCTGTTCCAGACTGATTTGGATCTTTTTTCCTGAAGTCTGTCACATCATTAGTATGCAAAACTACTACACTGTCATAGCCATTATTTCATTTTACATCTTTGAAAAGATACTTACCATTTTTTGAAAGAATTTTACAATTCTTTAAAAAAAAAGGTAAGTATCTTTTCAAAGATGTGGTTTTGTCATGGTTGCAATTTTATCATGTCTCTCTTATTCCTTGGAGATCCATTTTATCATGATCTCTGAAGTTAGTTTCAGAGTCAATACAGCATAGCATCTCCAGTTACAAGAATATAAATCTTATTTGCATATTACAGGTGTTTCTTTATGCTTTTCAACTGCAGTTACCTTTTCTAGTTTTTCCTGGTATTGCTGTGAAGATACTGAACAGCAGCCCAGGATATCTAGATTCAGTTTATGACCTGGCTTTGTAGAAATTGTTTTCAAATGTTCTCGTGCAGATCAGTTTTTTGATGTCTCTTTGCCCAGTAAAATGAAGGGAAAAAGTTCTCCTGTGTCAGAAGGCACTTCCAGGGGTTATATTTATCAATGCTTGGCCAGGGCTCAAGTAATTTAGTAGTAAATACAGCAGAAATAGTGACTGGATGGTTCATTCCTGAGAACAGCAGTTAATACATTGCCAGATTTATCTTTTTTTTTCAAAAATGAAAGCTTAGAAAAATTTCAAAATACAGCAACCATTTTGTAGAATAAATGCTATCTATGCCTTTCCCAATAGTTATTATTCTTATTGGAGCTCTTGGCTTATTTTCAGGTAAATACACACCACTTTTCAAATTTTTAATTTATATTGATATGTGTAAAATGGAATAACTGTCACCTAGAGAAAAGGTTTTGTTAATAATTTCTATTATGTGATCCTGCTTTCACTGTGATGTTCTCATTACTGTTTATTAATTTAGCAAAAAATTGCTTGCTTTTGTATTTCTTACCATATAGTTGAAGGAAACTGCCGTGTTTTGGGCATTCATTCTGAGAATTCTCAGAGCTTTGCTTCTACACTCCAAGTTTGGGACATGTGATTTGCCATTTGAAAATGAGGTTGCCTCATTGCTTTTTGAGTCTCATTGTTGCATAAAACACACTACCTTTTCTCAAGAATATTAAAATAATGAGTCTCTGGTTCATAGAGCTGTGATTTTCCTACACTTATAATGGTGAATTCACCCAAGACCCCGTATCATAACAATTTTTAAAAACAGAGATGATACAAATTCAGTAATGGATGATGACAGAAAAGTAAGACTGCAGAAAAAGACACTGAAAGAGCTGTGTTAAATGGAGGACTCGGGAGATTTACAGTTACAGACTATAAATAATTGCAGTGATAATAGTATAAATGAAAAGAGGGAATTACCTGCATTCTCAGAAGAAAGAAAGACAAGGTGCAATGGCCTGAAGCTGAAACAGGAAAATCTCAAGTCATAAGAGAAGGTTTCTTACAATGAGAGTAATTGTGCAGTGAACTAGAGGGCAGTGCAGTGGCACTGCAGGTGGGTTACTGAGGCCATGAGCATTCCTGCAAAGTGGAGCTGGGCAGATTAGGTGACGTAGATGAGCTTCTCCGACTGCTAGTTATTTCAAGAGCTTACAAAAATCAATGTGTTTCTTTACATCTTCTTCACAAATCCTTCTACAGCTGCCAGTCATGTTGGGCCAGTGGGCTGTCATACTGAAATGCCTCTTTGCAGCCAGGATCATGAACCCCCCTGGCTTCAATGAGATAAGGGTCTACCTTGTCTCATTTTCGATTGAAATTAAATGTGTCTTCTGCTCTGGTTTTCCCAGCAGGCCTCATCTTTCTCTCACTGTTGCTTACTCAGTAAGTGAGTTCTCATTGTCATCTTCATTGCAAGTGCACTGCAGTGCTTATCTATTGTGTGAGCATCAGCCAAAGCATGCAAGAAAGGTCCAGTGTGACCCTAACCTGTTTCTTCTTCCTATGTATCTTACTCCATTCGTTGCTGTGCTAGTGACACCATCTATTTATGACTAATTCCAGCAGATGAATACAGCAGTGTGGCTTATCTAGGCTTTACTTGGGTTATTTGGAGGGAAAAAAAAGAGAGAGCCAAGGTCTGCTTGCATCTGGCTTGGATATAGCAGAAGCCCTTGAGGTGTTAACACATTCCAGAGAAAAGCACAAAAGAAATCTTGGGAAATTTCCTGATTCCTGAAAGTTCCTCTCCTGTTACGAATTAGAAATTCTAGGTCCTCATTAGTGCAAGTTGCCAAGAAAAACCACCCCTCTTTTATCTTTGGTGGTTTTTTTAGATAGTCATTCCTGTGATGGGAAGAAGCAGGAAATGTCATGCACTCCAGGCTGTCCACTGGTTTCAACAACTTTTTGAACTTTTTTCCAACAACTTTTTTCAACAGCTTTTACTTAATACCTTGCCCTTGTTCATAGCTGTTACACTGCTCTGAGCAAGTAACAAGCAATGAGACTTCCTGCTTTTAACCTGAAAGTTAGCTCAGAAATGGTGTTAGGCTCCAAATAAGCAGCCCCAGCAAGAAACTACAGCCTGGGAACATGATTGTTTAACTGCAAAACGGGAATGTGACCAGGCTTGGTGCTGCATGCTGCTTTTCAGCTGGAGCTGGAAGGCCCATCTGCAGGGTTAAGATCAGAGCAAGATTCAGCCCTTGTCAGCAGGCTTTGAGTGGCTGCAGGATCTACTCTCTTTCATATTTATTTTGCAGGGAGAGTGTTCTTTGGTACCTCCTGACAGGCTGTGCTCCATAGGTATCAATAATTTAAGTTTTGCGACAGTTCTGTGAAGGAACTCGTGCGTGTGAGCCTGAGGGACAGCCACAGGACTGGTTCAGCAGGAAGGCAGTTGCCATGTTAAGCTGCCCTGGTTGTTTATCCAATTCTTGCTGCCTCACTGCGCCATGGAGTCTTTAGCCCTGTTTTATTTGTTTTCACTTCTCAGTGCAGTTACTGCCTCAGAAGTGGGTTCTGGACTTGTCATCCCCAGGAGCAGTGAGTCTGAGGGAGAAAGCTTTGGGTTTGAAAAAGCGTAAGTGCCTAAATCTTCCGAGACATCCTCAGGCTTGCCAAGCAGGGGCATCTCTATATTTCAGGGCCAACCCTCCCTGGATAGTGAAGTGCTAAATTTCTCCTGTGCCAAATGGAGAAATTCGGCACAGGAGAAATTTCCAAGTGAGATCCTATCTCAACTTTTTTAAGGAAATGTTGATATGAGTATTTTTTATGATGTTTTAGATGTGCTTTCCCCCATTAGTTCCATTTGAATCCAGATTCTTCATTAAGGTCAACACATACATGGTTTATATTCTATGTTTGGACCTTAAATAGAAGTATCTTGCTACTCACTCTGAAAGTTAAGGACTTTTTATGTAGTCAAACTGCAGGCTTCTGGTTCAGTCAATGTGTCTGGTTTTCTGCTTTCCACCCCTATGTAACTGTAGGCCAAAAGAATTCTCAGAGCAGCATCTTGCCAAAGGCACACCTGGCAGCTGCCTGGGTATAGCTAGCTGCTGTGTTTCTGATTTCACTATGGTTATAGATGAAGCAACATCTTTCTTCCCAGGCTTCAATTTTGGCTAAGGATGTTGTATTATTTAGCTTTGCATTAGCAGCTGGGGAAGTGCTTATATGGTCGCTTAACTAATTAGTTTCACTCTTGTTTTTGAAGAGTTTACTAATAGTTCAGTCCATTACTTTAACAAAAAGCATTTGTAACACCCATGAACTGAAATGGTCTGTCAGTGTTGCAAATATGTTGGTAAGCAGCTGCATATCTGCCTGCATGAAGGTAGTATATAACATGCTGTGTGTAAGCTGGAGACTGATTGTCCCAAGTGAAGAAAAACTTCAAAAAATAAATATTTGTAAAGGTAAAGTGTAGTTGTTCTTTAGAAACCCAAAGGATAGTGATGTGAATCTATGACAGAATTAATTCTTACATACTATTATTTTATAGCTGTTTCCATAATTATTAATTATTATTAAGAATTAATACTAATCACATAATAAATAAAATCTTAACATCTTCACTGAATTTTTTAAGGCTTCCAGTGAGACTTTTATCAGACCTGGGGGTGAGCAAAGGCTGATGTTAGTATTTGCCTTTGTAAACTTACATCTGGCTAAGTGCAGGTTGGTGGTAAGCAGTGCAATACAGACCTCTAGAAAAACTGGGCTAGAACTGCTTCTTGAAAGTCATCTCATCCATCTTCTGCCTCTAGAAAAGGCTGGTACTCCTAGGTTGCTCTTGATGTTGGAAAAAGCATGTCTTAATACATTTTTAAAACCTTCCAACAGTGGAGACTCTAGGTCTTTTTCTGCAACAACAGGACATTACTGGCTCTGTAGTTTGTTATCTACAGTTTTCCATCTGACGTTTAAAATGCACTAAGTCTTACAGAGAGGAAGTTAACTGTGCTAAGGATGCAGTGTTTGTGTTATGTTTTGGACAAGACTGAGATGCTGTGAGGGTATCTTTGCAAATTTAAATGACATTGTTTTATTCCTGGTTAAGCAAGCCAGGTGCTAACAGCATGCCTGTCTAATGTATGAAGAAATTTTCAAGGGCACTTTAGCAGAGGTGAAAACTTCAGTTACAGCTGTTTTTTGTGCCAGAAGCAGTCCTAGGATAACGCACAAATTCACCTGATGAATTGATCTGAATGCGATTTGGCGAAAGCTCACCCCAGAAGTCAAAAGGATCTGAGTTCTGTGAATAAAATGCTCAGTGTACACACTGACAACAGGGCTCCTTACTCGTAATAGTCATGACGTAGGCGGGTGATGAAATCTACCCTCTGCTAGCCAGAGGGCAGGAAGCAGAGAGCAGGATGGCAGCCAGCAGCTTGCTCCCTTCCCCGTGTGCATCTTGTTCCCTGTCAGCCTCCGACTCTGGTGAAAGGGAATGAGCCAGACCCCTCCCGGGCTCCTGTCCCAGCCCTCTGCTGTTTCCAAGGCAAAGTTTTCCATCACATGGTACTTTTGCACTTGCGGATTGCAAAGCAGGAACAAAGTCAGGTGACATCTACCCCTGTACTAGAGGTCTCTGCAAGCTCTCAACAATTATTTTGAAGTGGTAGATTAATGTGGTAGCAGATAGAGTTCCGTAGTGCAATTCCTCACTGAGCCAGGTCACAGGGCAGAGAGCTGGCACAGTATATAAACATCCTGCTTCCCTCTTTTCCAATCAGTAGCTTCAACATGTTTATGCAGAAAGCTGAGTTTTCTGACATTGAAACAGCAGCATCTCAAAACTGTGTTTGCAGGGGCAATGTGGTAAAACAACCTTCATGGCTGAATTCACTTCTCCCCTGTTCTCATTTCAAGACGTAAACCTCACACTTCTTATTTGAAAGGTCACACTAGGTAAGTTTTTATAGAGTTTGCCTCACTAGAAAGATGCCTGAGGTTGTTGTCTTCACTGGTATTGTCGGAAGTAAAAACTTATTTGAGCGGTTGTTGATGTAGAATGTATTGGTTTTTTACACTCACATTTGTTAGAGGGCTTGACATAAAAGGTATAACATTCTACTTCCACCTAGATTCCTTGATTTGAGTAGTTATCAGCAGCAGAATTGCACAGGAGAGCACATGTTATGAGAACAATACCTCCATTATGACCTACTAACATTGTAATCTAAATTGAGTTTAAAGAAAGACCTACATATTAATAACCAGTACAGTAGGATAGCTGAATGCATTTTTATAATACAGAAACAGTGATCTCTGACAGAAGGTCAGAGCATTTGCATTTCAGGTGTTTATGTTTCAGTGTTATTTACTTTGCCATTTTTAACTGGTACAATATTTCAGTTGAATTAATATTTGTCCCCTTAGATAGGCTTTATTTTATTTCATTTTTGTTTGTTTCTTTCGGTTTGTTTGTTTTGTTATTTAAATTGTTAAACAAAAAAACATGACGCTGGAAAGACTTTGTTAATTAAGGAGTAATTCCTTATTTGGAACCAAATTTGTGTCTCGAAACACTGAGGACACAAAGGAGCCTTAATTGTCTCATAATGGCCTGGATTAAGGATAATGTAACTGCAGTGATCAGTCATGTCCTATATCAGAAGCTCATAGGCTCTAATGTATTTCCCATCAGGGCAGGGATGGGAGTTGGGATGCTCTGTTACCTTAGCTTTACAGGCTGAGGGAGCCCAAAGCACAAGAGATTCAATAACCCTCCCAATGCCTTGGCAGGACCTCTGTGACAGAACAAAGGGTTTGGGCAGCAGCAGCTAAGATCCCTTCTCTCTGGGTGGTGCAGCTAGAGCCCTGTGCAGAGCTGGGGCATGTTCCCATATGGACTAGATTAGCTGCATCACATATTGAAAACATGGCCACAAGCTATTTTTTTTCTAGTGCAGTATGCTGCACTGGTGTAACGTGTAACAAAGTTACATTAGCAGGAATTTCTTACCATCAAATGCAGCCAAACCTCAAATCTTGCGAGAATGTTTCTGTTTACGTGTAAGCCCAGCTCTTGCCTGCCTTGGAGTGGATGGAAATCCCTAAATTTATGTAGTAGGTTCTTACTGTGCTCAGATTTCCCTCTGTTCCTGTCAAAGACATCTCCTAGAGGCATATTTAAGTGAGTCAGGGTAAAGATACCTAAGGGGAGTTTAAAGTATCAAGTTTAGCTCGCTTGTTTTAACTCCCACTACCAGCACTTGGAGCACTTACACGTTCCTGGGTCACGTAGGCAGTTTGAAAACACTCCTTGCTCATTTTTATGCAAATCTGAATACTGGTCCTCGAGCCAGATCTCAGTTATGTATACAGTGTGGCAGCTGGTACTTGCTCCCATTCCCAGAGGGGAAAAATATTGATTGTGTATTTTTTGCTATTGGGTTTTGGGTAACTGAGCTGTTTCCTTCAGTGCAGGCAAACTGTATTCAGCCATTAACTACAGTAGCTTAATTAAATAATTTGAAAGTTTCTTCTTTCATTATGCTAGTTGCTATGCTTAAATACATATTTTTTGGTGCCAATAGAATTTTTCCACCTGTTTATTAACACATAAATAATGGTACCATTTTTAATAGAAGTTTGTTTTCACAGTGTCACGCTTGTGAATCATGCCTCTTAGTTCCAGTTTAAATAAGGTATTATGGGTACTGAGATGGCTGCAAGACACATAATGGCAAATAATACAGACAATTTCTAAATAAATGAAGCAACTGCTTGTGACCAAGTATGTGGGAAATTAAATAAGTCCTGATTGGCCTTTCTTAACATTAGATAGCTGTTACACAGTTAAGGCACAGAATTACTTAGTCATAACTTAGTCAGAAAAAAATCTCTGAATTTCTTTTTGAGATATTACATGTGTTAGTTGTACAGGCTTACTTCTCAAAGGAAATTTCAACATTCATCTAGCATGCAGATATTTGCCAGACACGCCTAAGTTGTCAGAATAGCTGCCTAACATACATGGTGTGCCTATTCCCCACTTGAAATACCACATTTTGATTTCTGCCTGACTTGCACAACAGTAGGCCTGTTTCTCCCTCCCATTCCTGTTCTGACTTTTAGATTACTTGTTCCTGCTGGAAGTACTCTCTAACATTTAATTACAGCTGCCATTTTCTGCTCTATACTTTGAACAGTGTATTATTCTTGTGCATAGACAGAGAATAGTCTTGCTTTCCAATTTCTTTTTCTACACTTATTTTGTGTTCTGTTTGCATAACCTTACATGATTTCAGATGTATGGAGCTTTAGGGATCTGACTTTGTCAGAAGGTCTAAGAGAGGAGAGAAAAACAGGAGTGGGGTGGGGGGGTGGGGGTGGGTGGGTGGAGTGAAAGAACAGAGTTAAGTTCCACTTGTATTAATAAAATAATGCAAGTAGTAAAAATGCTTGGTTTTGTGTCAGTGGTGGTGTGGTAAATAATTACAATATCCCTGCTGGAGTGTGCAATAGGAACTGGGTAAAACCAATGATGGCCAAATTAGAAAACATATTAGCCTTTATTTATGTTGAACTGAGATTGAAGTAATATGAACTGAAGCACTCATTAACTGTATTACATGGTCATAATTTGTATAGGCTTATTGATGTCTTAAAAAAAAAAAAAAAAAAGCTTAGCTGAAGAGGACTTTCACCAGGCATGGTTTCTTGAATAAGAAATATGGCCGGATCTTAGGTTTGTGAGACATAGCAGTTACAGACTGGAAGACACATCATGATGCCTTGTATGCATTGCAAAACAATGGAAATTACAGGAATATTCCTCAAACCACATGGAAATGGGTGGTCCCTGCAGCAAGGAAGAGCCAAGTCTATCCTATGATTTATTAGGAGTTAACAATGCCAGAAGATGACAGGATAGCTTCTATAATGCAGAAAGTTCCCACTGTCTCAGAATGGAAGGTTAGGTGAAATACATGGCAGGTATGTCGAAATCTAGAGCAGAGGCTCTGCAGAGACTGAGATCTTGTGGAGAGAAGCAGTAGCCTGCAGTCTGATGGCACCCTAAATACGTGTCTATGGTTGGTTGAGCTCATGCACGAATGCCCTCTGCATGGGTGCTCAGCTTCCTGGACACCAGCCAGCTCCAGTTCAAAAGCATGTTTGCGAAGCCCAGCCCAGATCACTCAGCCTCTGCTTGGGCACAGTGTCACCCTAGCAAGGTCACAAGGGTTTTCAGTTTGGTGCTGGCTAGAGGCCCATTAGATTGGTGTGCAGGCAAAGGGAACTCCTGTGTACTTTTTGTAGCTCCTTTACCCACATCCCGTAAGAGCTTACGAGGAAAAGCAGTAGCACAGAGGTTAGGAAAAATGAGCAGAATGCTCTGGAGCTCTTTCAAACAGAACTATTTTTATTAAGCAAGCTTGTTTATTACTTGTAGACTGGGTCATTCATATACTTTTAAAGGCCATGGAAGGGGAGATTAAAGGCTTTTACTTTAAGGCGGGCTAACACACGCTGAAAATGCTGCTATGCCAGCCTTGTCCTGTGTAGGGCTTGCAAGCACATCTGACCTGCAGGACGGCTTTACCCGCTCGCAGTTCGCCGGCTGCTTAGCCAGCTGCAGTGCGGGCTGCTCCTGCAGATGTCACTGTGCCTGCCGCCGTGCCCGGCTGCTCCTCCCCATGGCCTTCTGCTGCCAGCATGAGATCTGCGCAGCCACCTGGACAACTGGGCTGGTGGACCACCTGGCTGAACCCCAGTCATTTATTTCCCTGTTGCTGTCATTCAGCTGAGCATCTTCCGAGTTCCAGCCCCTCTGTGTGGCCACATGAGTGATGGCACAGGCACGAGAGGGAAAGTGGCCGTGGGTAGGGAGAAGGTGGTGGAACCACTCATTCTGGTGCAGCCCCGATGTTCACTGCGCTGCCTGCACAGCTGTCCCTGCACACACTGCCTACCACTCTTGGAGTATGCCTGTATGGCTCAACATCGTTACACCTCTCCCGAGGCACACTGTAGCCCAGGGGTTGTGGGCACTGCTTCTGAGTTCCCATCTGGCTTGCAGTGGAATCTAAGCTGAAGTGCCACTACACTTTATCCTGACAACGTCTGTGTGGTGGGTTTTTTGTTTTGTTTTTGGTGTTTTCTTGGTGGTTGGGTTTTTTTTTTCCTCCCTCTTGTTTTTTTTTTCCCCCTACCTTACTTAGTTTTATAAAACAGATGCTTTGGGGTTTTTTGCCTGATGTTACTTTTTCTGAAGTCCTGAAAGCTGTTTTAGGCCCATCATAGGAACTGTCATCTGAGTACATGGTATTGAGAATGAAATCTTTTATAGGGAAGTGACCTTGATAATTCCCAGATCTGATAGCAGGGACTGTTTGGATTTTTTTCAGATCATCTTAAAAAAATTAAAAAGTGGAGTGTATCAGAGAATCAAGAACTGTTTTAAGACATGTCTTTTAAGACATGTTTTTGCAGAAGAGAGTAGAAGACTGGCTAATGGGAAGCAGCTCCACATTTTGCTGCTTTCATGCATCATCAGTGCCTTTTCTGAACGTCCCATGCTTTGACAAATACTGATTGGTGGAAGTTGAAGATGAGGAAGTATAAAATAATTTGGTTTTATTTTGATGGATGATTTGTCAAAAGTAGGCACAGCCTTAATGGCAAACTGTGATCGTGGTATCTTTGTTGCTGGGAAAGAAAGTTTATTCTCCAGTGTAAGACAATATGCCGAACATACTAAGACAGGAATTTTAGGCACTGTGTACGGTTACTGTCACAGTTATGCTGTGGAATAATATTTAGTTCTTCAGTAAGAAGTATCCCCTGAGGAAGAAAGGTGAAGCAAGACTAGAATTCACATTGTTTTAAGTTACACATTTTTCTATAAATAGAGTGCCTATTAAAATGAAAAAATAGAGCACCTATTAAATCTGCCATGGATTTCAGTGGGAACTGAAGTGGGTCATAGGTCTGCATAGAAACTCAAAAAAGTAATGAAATGTTATGCATGGAAGTGCCTGCACCATGCCCCAGATTCTTTGTCAGGTTTTGTACTGTTCTTTTTCCACATAGATTTGAGTTCCTGCAGTGACTCTTGATCTGCTAGTGTTCGTATTTATAATGTGTTTCAACAAAAAGGTATGATTAGCCTTGTGTTCTGAATATTGGCTTGTCTCTAGGGGTGACTTTTTTCAGCTCTTTTTATTTATGTCTTACCCAGAAGCACAGAAGTTGCATAGTAACCAAGCTCACTGACAAGAAGGTTGTATTATATCACCATGGCATAGTGAGAGAGACACACTTGAGTTCTGTCAAATTATGTTTACAAATTTTAAATTACCAAGGTTCTTTATGTTGCCAGTGCAGTGTAGGAGTGCCAAGGAGAGATGGAGGATTTGTGCCTACACCTGCATCAGTGGAGGGGGAATGGGATTAACAGCTGACCACAATAAACCAAGGTACTGAATAAACAAAGAGCCAGATGCTGGCACACACCAATACCAGATGTCCAGGATTTTTCATGGTTTACAGACATCTTGTACAAAGCAAGACTTGATGTCCAATTTTGTACAGAGTCTGGTTTTGCTGCTCACTTAGGTGACATTTATCATTACATCTGGATCAATGAGTCATCCATAAGTATTTCGTGCTGCAACAAGATGCATGGATTCTGTTTCTTAGACCTACAGACCACAAGCAAGCTAAAATGGATTAAGGGCTGAAACAGTGACATATTCTCCACTAATTAAGAATGTTACATTTTGGTTAAGACTACTAGAAGTCATGACAGCCTGTTATAAAATCTGAAAATACTCTAGCTTCTACAGAATTTCTAAAATTTACACAGTACTGATGATTACATACAGATGTGACTGCTGTGGTAGCTCTAGTTGAAAAGGGCTATTTATATTCAAAGTAATATATGCCTAAAATTTCAGATTGCCAAAAGGCCTCAAAAGAAAAATCAGTATTTCTGAAATATTGCCTAGGTTATAGTATAGTAAACATAAAGACAAGAGCAACATTACATACTGCCATGAAAGTGTAAAACCATATGGCTTGGCATTGCATATCAGATCATTGATTCCAGTCATCATCATCACCAGTTACAATAGTTATTATATTTTTAAAATCAGCTGTGCTTGTCTGCATCTAACCAACTGTGCAAGAGGACTACATCACAGAGCAAATTCCTTCTATGAGTGATCAGTCAGTTTATACCAGTAAATGAGATTTTATTGTCCTTATCTTGTTTCTTGTGTGAACAAATGGAAGTTCTCCATTTTCTTTTATCTCTTCTGAATAGAAGAGACATACTAACATGAAATACTGAAATACATTGGTAGGAGGAAAATAAATAAAGCAACCTATCTTGAGTGCTATTGTATCTAGATATGAACACAAACATATGAAAAATATATGGAGTCTATTTCAGTCATACCTGATGCCACTGGCAGAATTTTAGCAAAGGAAATTTTGTGAAATCTCCCACCCAGGTCCTGAGCTTTAGGCTATGTTCAACAGAGGAGCCAAGAGTCTTACAGAACACTGACCCTCTCATCAACCCTTGAAAACATTCATCAACACAAAAATATGAAATATTCCCTCATTCAGATTTTTCAGTTCACAACATGTTTCCTTTGCTGCAGTCAGTTTCCTGGTGATTTTTAATGGCTCAGAAGATGTGGATATTTTAGAAAAGCTCATTTACAGGCCAGTTGTACCAGACATTCCAGTTGGTTTCTGTAACTATAGAAATGCGGTCGGTGAAAATGTAGAAAAGTAATGATGGAAACAAGTCAAAGGAAGCTCTCCTTTGTGTTTGAAGATGCCATGTGCTGCCTGCTTGGCAGTGTGTAGCGTGTTATTTGATGGCTTAGCTTAATTAAAGTCTGAAATCTCTTGGATGCCATTTTTCAATTCCCTGTAATTTTTAATTTTGCTAAGCTCTGACAAGTGGCATTTTGCAGAGTTGACTGCAATGTAGGTTTCCTCTTTGCCCACAGAGGATCTAGGTTGTGTTCTCATGGCAGTTACATAACTTCTGTTGATCTAGGAACGCTGTCTGAGTGTATTGTATTGCAGTGCCAAGTCCAGTTCCCTCTGGACCAGCCCTCCACCTCCTAAGGTCAGTGGGCTGGGAATGGGCAAGAGGTTGGGAGGGGACCAACTGGCACAGCAGGTGCAAACTGACCTCAGGGATGTTCTGTTGTTCCACATGGCATCTTTGATAGCAATAAAAACTGAGGGACACTTCCACTCATGGCATTTGTCATCCCAAAAAATCCTTATAGGTAGCAAGGCCCTGCTGTGCTGAACATGTGCCTGGTGATGGGAAGTAGTGAGTAAATTCCTTTTCTCGCCTTGCTTCTGGATGCAGCTTTTGCTTTTCTTACTTGACTGAGTTTATCTCAATCTAGGTGCTTTTTCAACTTCTTTTTGTCCTCCCTCCTGTTGAGGAGGGGGACTGAGAGAGCAATTGGGTGGATGTCTGGCAGCCAGCTTTTGTCAGTGCACCATTGTCTTACCTAAGACTGTATTTTGAAATGAGACCAGTATCACCAATCTCAATAAACAGATTTGGCACACTTCATTATAAAACATCATATTCCTGATGTAAGTTCTCAGGCATTGGGGTAACTTCTATTAATTCAGAAAGTCATTACAAGACTCGGTTTGTTTCTATGTAAAGCCCAACCACATAGCCTGCATTGACAAAGAAATGTTACTTTTTCAACAGAGTAGTGTGCAAAGTAAAAATTTAAGGATTTGACATACATTTAAGGCAGTGTCATTGTTCAGACTTTCCACAGATGGTGTCTTCACAGTGATTCGAAGACTCAGGAGTTGTTAATCCAGTTGATAATCAGGATGGTTGCTCACTTCACTACCAGCAGAAGAGATTATGTCGGTGTGAAATGTAGCTTCAGATGATATTTCCTGCAAAGGGAACTGTGAAATTATGGTATTTCCTATAGGGAGCTGTGAAAGTCCATGAGAAGGGCATGGGAAATCTTACAGAGGAAAAATTAATTTGATGTAAGAACAGCTTCTCTAGTTTGTTGAAGGGAGGACAATACGTGAGAAAGTGAGGTAAAACATCGGTGAATGTTATGAATAAATGTAACTCTCCAGACAGCCCTTTGTTTGACAGAACAGTCCTGATTCTCTCAACCATATAAAATTATAATTAGTCATGTCCCAAACTCAGCACAGCTTGCTGAATAGGCTGTTTATATAAGATCCCTGCAGCAGACTTAGGAGTCATGGCATAGGAAATGAATGCTAGTATAAAATAATCAAACAGATTTTCCCGTAAGAAGTTGTAGCACTGCTTAAGTCTTGGGGTCAAAACCAGCTTTATAACGATGAAAGAGTAATTTGCTGTTTCAAGCTACAGCCTGGAGAACTTCTGCAGGTGAATGTGGTGTTTGTGCACGCTGCACAAAAGTGACTGCATCCACTACATGATGCAGCAGGAAATCCTAACCCCACAGAAAGCAGTGGAAGCCTTGGCATGCATTTGACAGAAATCATACCTTTATTAATCACTATGGCTAGGAGAAACTGGTGGAGTAAGGGAGTGTGATGACTTTGAGATCAGCCAACAGGGAATGACTGCACAGCCTTTAGCAAGGTGCCACAGACAGTGATACACAGTTGTTTCTTGTAAAAATGACAGCAAGAAGCCTCCTTCTTTAGGATGAACAGGTGGTAAGACTTTGTAGCTCAATATTTGTGAGCCTACAAATTGGAGCATGAAACCTTTGCCAGTAAAAAGCACATTTTGGAACATTTTCCCAGAGCTTATTAAGTATCAGAGCTGGATTTTTAGCTGGAAACAGACTTCTTGCTTAGAAGCATTCTTTGACATTTCTTGAGGAAATTTATGATGAGAACATTTAAAACCCAAAGCATTCAAGCGAGTGGCTTAACTTTTTTCCTGACTGAATGGTAATTCAAGCATGCAAAGCCATGCTCCTTTCTACAGTCACAAATCTTCCTGTTCTGCTTTTATAGAACACCTTACAGTGGGTACTAAAACACCTTACAGTGTGCAGCAATAGAGCTAGTGTGTGTTATGATAATACAAATAGTAAATACAGGAGTAATCAGCAGCACATGGGATTTTCACACAGCTTTTGCTGAGGAGTCTGTAGGAACATCACCGCAGTGCAGCAGGCCACACAACAAGGGACAAGGGAGCAGTCAGGATGATTCTTATAATTGAAATTAACTGTATGTTGTTTCAATTAATTGTTCCAATTAGTCTCTTTTCAGTTACGCCTCTGTAACAGTGTCATCAGGGATGCTGTGAGAAATTGAAAATGCCCTAATGGTCAGAATGCTCATCAATTAAAGAACTTTCTAATTAGCTCCCTAAGAAGAATTTATTGTAAGAATGAAAAATTTTATAGGTGGAATGGGTGAGAAGTTGTTTTTATTACAAGGCCAATTTTCCTCTCAGCAATAACATTATTTCTGTTGCCAAAAATAATTTTAAAAAACCCTTAATAGAAAAGACAAAGAGACAGCTGGTTTGTTTCTATGCAGCAAAGACTTGATCTTGTGAGCTATCTTCCACAATAGTTTATTAGCAAACAACACAACAGCTCCAAATCAGTGTTTTAGAAAACAAAAATCTGAAATAATCATTCACATTCATACTATCAAAGCTCCTTTTTATGCAGTCAGATCACGAGGTACTCTTTCAGATTTTTGGTCAGTGAGACATTTCCTGACAAATAATGCTTTAAAATGGACAAGCTCTGGATCTAATTAAAATATTTTTTAATTTATATTTTTTTTTTAAATGGAAAACTGAAGTCTAAGATGCAGTTTCAAAAGTTTATTTTCTTTTCCCCAGTTTTTATTTGTGCTGGAAGTTCACACAGTATGGGGAGCAGTTGCTAGTAGTTGTTCCCCCGAGGCTGTAAATGTAAAAGGACAGAAAGCTCTGCCTTAAAGCATGGCCCAACAGATGCTTTCTGCCACAGCCTGTAACCATCTCCATATCCAGGTGTATCTTACTGCCTTGCTATGCTGAGATTCAAGGAGACCAGTTTTTCAAATAGAATTCTAAGTATGGCACACAGCCCACACCTTAATCCAGACCTCCAAAGCGTGAACACTAAACAAAGGCCTTCAATTTGAGAGTTTATCCACCAAAGGAGCTATTTTTGACTTTGTTTATGGTTACTCTGTGTCTAAGTACAGCTTGTGAATGATTGTACCTTCTGACTTTCAGACAGGGGGCTGCCCATGAAGCTGTGGGATTTTTTCTGCTAATTCTCCATTAGGAATGTTGAGACAGCTCTCCAGAGTTACTTAGTTGTGGTGTTGCTTCAGCTCTGGTGATCCAAAGAAATTTTGTCACATAGAGGTGACAAAAATTAGGGAAATGTGCTATCTTATCTGTCTGCTTTATTAAGTAGTATGAACAGATGGCACATGACACTTTCATCAGCTGTTTGCATGGTCATTAAAAATATTTTAGCAGCAGGACTTAATGCAGGTTCTTACTCCTCATTTCTGCTCTTAGCCTAAGAGAATGACTTCACTGTAATCACCACTGATTTGAGTACTGGATTTATTTCTCTATCTCTGTATGTCTGTATAGGCATATATATGTATTGATGCACACACACCCACACGCACACCCACACACATATATATAGGTATATGTGTATATACTTTAGTTAAATTATAAACCGGCTTCTGTTGCAGTCTTTGCTCATGATTTCCACATCAAAAATCTGTGGTTAACCAGAATGCTGAACGAAGTGAGGCTCAAAATTTCTCCACCCTAAGCCTTGTTTATCAAAGCTTCCTCATACTTTTGGAACATCTTAGTGAAAATAAGTTAAACACCGCCTGAAATAGTCCATTATTGCATCTGCCAAATTAATTATTTTTGCCACAGCATTTAAGTGGCATAAACCTTTTTTTTTTTTGTGGGTCTCAATACTGACAATATGATTCATTTAAAAACTAACCTCTGACATTGACACAGCAGGAGCTTTAAAATCAGCTTTTCATGGATTACCTACTAAATTAAAAATTTTTATAGGAAACTTCTGCCATGTCTTCTTCAAACACTTGCATCTTCTTATTCATTCAGTTGAAAAGAACTGAGCAGAAGAATCATAAAAGAAAAAAATCATAAAATGCTCAGAAGCTGTAATTTTCTCCAGGTTGTGTCAAACGGGTGAAGAGATTTTTGTAACCAGCAGTGATTTACACAGATATGTACCCCTTTTGCATTTCTTACAGTTTACACCACTTTGATGTGTTCTTGGAGGAGCAAGGAGGAGCATTGCATCAGAACAAAGCAGTGTTTGGCAAATGATAAACCATGGCTTCTCAAAAGCCAGTCATGCATTTCTCTGTTTACTGAGTATTCCTGGAGTGACAGTACAATGGCCCTGTCCTTAAGCAGTGTGCAAGTTCACAATGCTCTCAACTACCAGACCATACATTCCTGCTGCCTCTTTTGTTCTGGCATTAGCAGCTACCCTGGCTGTGTTGTGAAAATGAAGCTTTTCTCTTTTTAGTGGGATAAATGTTATGCAACATAAGTGAGCATTCCACATTGCTTTGATTATACTGACTGTGAACCCACAACTGGTGGGATGGTGAGGAAAAAAAGAAGTGTCTGTCAGTACTGTGAGCTCGTATTTACAGGCTGTTTCATCCTTGTTCTGCACGGGAAAGGACGACCAGCCAAAAGTAAGTCAGTCAGAAAGGTACATAAAGGGTCTTAGGTTATTAGGCCATGTGTTACTCTCTGCTCCTACTCTGTTTCTAACACCTTCTCAATTGATTGAGTTACTAGTGATTTGTGTGTTTCCTAACAGCACTTCCCAAGTGCCCTTCTTCCCAATGTTCATTCTCTGCATATTGGCTCTTCTTTTTCTTAACATCAAGCTCCTTAAATTCCTGCTCTGTCTGTGTCTTCTATTTCTAGCCGATTCTACTGCATATAACAGGATTGCACAGACATCCTTCCCAGAGATGAAGGAACTCCACCATTTGCTTTTGTCAGTCAGCATGCCCTAGTAAAGAGTTTTGGGTACCATGCACTACTGGACTTCAAAAATTTTGGTGTACTGGGTTTTGCAGATGGATGAGTAGACTTCGTGGTGATAGTAATAAGAAAGATGAGGAATTACATGCTTCACTATAATTAATTGGGGCAAAAAGTTTCAGAGTGCTGTTTCTAGGTACCTTAGTATATTTATTTATATTGGGATAATTTTTATTTTTTTACTCTTATAAACACTAAAATCCTCTCTTTCATATGTTAAAAGAATTAAGAGCTAGAAAACAAGATATGTCTCAAAATAAATTTGGTTTGATCTAAACTGGGGGATACTCTCATTGGGCTGTTTTGAATGAATTGAGAAGTGCCTGCAGGAACTGAGCAGGACATGCCAAGCAGGCTATGTTCTGGTTCAAACATCTATTAACTGAGATATTAAAGACCCTGTACAGATAACCCTTAGAGAACACAGCATCTTGGGACCACCAGATTACACTAATTATGTAACTATATATGTACTCTTGTAAGGCATTTTCTACTGGTGTTTTTTGGTGGCAGAGTTCTTGTTTGAAAGAGAAGGCACAAGTGAACACGCTCTTTGTTTATCCATTGCTTGAGTATTGTTTCATGCAATTCCAGAAAACAGTGTGTGAAAGATTATAAAATTCGTCAAGTGACTGTAATGTGCTTTAGTAGCCACTAATGTCTCAATGGGAGCCATAAGCCAAGTGTAAGAACATATTATTTAATCAATAGTCTCAAGATATTAATCATTACAATGTGTCTAACTCTATGTCTAATATTGCCAGTCTCAGCTTAAAAGATAGAGAGGAGTTGACTTCTCCACCTCTTTTTCCAAGGCAGAACTTTCAACAAATCCCTTTCTCTTGGCTCAAACCTTGCCTATCTCACATCAACTATTGTTGCTATTATTATTACTGCCACCACCATCGTCATCACCACTAGCAAACAAAACTCCATCATGTAGATGAGCTATTTATGGCTGTTTTCATGAGGACTTTAAGACAGATGTTACGTGCAATGTGCTGCAGACTTTGTCTCAAAATTGCTGTTTGAAATGTCCTTTTTTGCTGACCACTTACGAAGGATGCCAAGGGTAGCAGAACAAAAATCAAAGACTACCTCTGTGTTTTGTAGGAGGGGTATCTGGGTAGGCACTGGAGACTGTCTGAAAAGTAGTAGCCAAGTGTAAGCCTGTGAGGAAATGGTGAAAATAACACACATCACTTTCAGCACTGTAGAAAAGTATGACATGAGATACAGCCAGTGTGTTTCTGAGCAGGGTAAGCTGTGAAATAGTACTGTCTTCAAGCTACTCCGAACTATTCACTCCTAGATTCTCAGACCAGATCCTGAACTTCCTTTACCTGAAATGAGAGGAAACTCCAAAATCAGGAAAGCAACCATTCCTCTCATGCTTAACAGATCCTAATGAGTTGTGAGGACATTCTATTCAAACAGCTCTCAAAGAAAAGCAGAGAGCTTCCTACAGTGTAAAACAAACATCTTAGACTTTATTATAATCTTCACCAAATCTTTGAAATATGGATTACAGAGTCTGTCTCTTGCACTGTACTTAATTACCTAAAACACATTCCCCAGTTCTCAGTTTCTCAGGTCATGGTGCTATGGAATTGGCCAGAAACTGATCATAAAAATATCTTTCTGTTCTGACTATAAATTTTTTATCTTCTAAGATGATGAATTTCAAGCCTTCAGTGTTAGGAGCTACAAATTATTAACTCTTGGGAAGATTATTTAGAGTGTGTGGAAAAGGACAATGTGAAGACAGAAAATGAACAGGCCTGCAGCCAAAGGCTGTGACGTATCATTACCAGGACAGGATGCAAGAATGCACGTGAGTGGTACATACAGAGCTGGCAGATGATGCTCCTGAGAGTGAAAAAGCATTTTAGGGCTTTTCTAAACCTTGCTAAGAACTAAGGATAAATCCACTATACTATGTGGAGAAGTAAAACAAGAGGGCATTAATCCTGCTTCTCCTGTCCTCCTGGGTGTGCCAAGGAAATCACAGCTGCATATTGGTCTTTTCTCCTTAAGGGTACAAAAGCTGAGCTACAGATTAACAGATAAATCTACTTGAGAGGAGAGTAAGACGGCAATTAAATTTATTAAAATACTTTGAAAAGACACCTTCTATCTTCAAATCTTCATTTAGGTCACTTTTGATATGATATACAATCTATTTTGTGATGGGCCAGTCTGTTAAAGCAGTCACAGACAATGATTAGTGCTAGTGTGAGCCAAAAGTAGTTACTTGTTTTCCATTTTGTAAGGTTTACATTACACAGGTAGCATGTAATGTAATTCTAACTGATAGGAAAAATTAAATCAGTAATTAATTAAGCACATCTCTGGAACAAATGGACTTATGGTTATTCCCAAAACATATGATACAAATTAGCACTGATCAAGTCATAGTGTCTGCATTTACCTTGTGCTGGAACTCCCAATCCATCAGGCCATGGCCCAGTGCCCACAACTGTACAGCTTTTCCTGATAGCTATCTTCAGTGGATATCCAAAAACCTGCTGAGAATGCTGTTGAGTGTGACTGATGAACCTTACTAGATTCTTGCACTTTTAGGGACTTTGTGTTCAATTCTCTAGCTACAGACCTTAGGGATTCAAGCAATTTTGGAGACAGCAGTTTTTCTGGATCTGAGTCAGACGGGCCTCAAGGCCCATATTGATAGGAGAAGCTACTCAGTGAACTTCTGTCTTCAGACTTAATTTTCCTTCCTGCACTGCTGTGAACAGAAGTGTTGTTTCCAGCTCTTTAAGCAGCAAGGATTCTAAGCCCACTAGTTTATAATATTGCTGAGACCTCTCCAGCCACTCTGAGTTTAAAGTACAGCTGACTGGTGAGGCTTGTTTGCTTAAGAGAAGTGGCAATGATAGTCACAACTTCTTCGATGAGAAAAATTGCAGCCAGCATAGAGGGATTTGATTCTGCTTAGGAAAGAACCTTTCTGATTTCAGTGACAAAAAGGAATACAGACAAAAGGAGTGTTAAAATAAACAGAAGTGTAGGAATAACCTCTGCAATTACTTAGGTTTTCACTTCTGGAATGTCAGAGAGGTGGTGCTTACCACTTAGTGGAGGGTGTCTCCCCACAGCTAAATGAAGGTGCTGTGACAGTGTTCTGTTTAAGATAGCATAGATAGAAAAGAAAGCAAAGCACGCCCGGTGGCTCACACTCTCCTGAGAGCCAGCAGCTTGGACTTCAGCTGTTCAGGGAACTGGCTTGTGCATTCTCTTCAAGCCATAGCCCATTGAGTTGCTGGCTAACTGTGTGAGCAAAAGCACCAGTTAGCTCTAAATGTTCCTAATTTCCTTTGGGAATTGGATAACAACATATCTGAGATTTTAATGTCATTGAGGAGGGGCTACAACTCAGCTACATCTAGCAGGTTCTGCTTTGCCTCTTGTTTAGCTAAATTAATTTGTTAGGCAATTTGCCAAATTGTTTTTGTTTGTTGGTACTTGTGACTACACAAGAGGAGGTATAGCTTAAAGTCTACTTCCTCTTTAATTAAATTGAAGGATTAAAGTGGTGGAAGAAACAGTTGATTCAGTGCATTTCCTGTTTCTTGTTGAATCCCAACAGCACAACTGTCTTTTTATAGTACCCTTTAACTTAAAACATCCCATAACCACTGCCTGCTCCAATCTCTTTCCCCCCAGATCAGCACAACTTTGTCTTCACAAAATATGGCATTGCACCCCTTGCTTCAGGCCCCTGAAATCCTGCTGACCAAGAAGGAGCCCTGGGTGCAGGGAAAGGCTTTGCTGCTCACTTCTGGTATGTCACAGTGTGGAACAAGTATCTCCATTTAGTAGTATCTGCTGTCGACCTGCCACGGGGTTTTTATCTTGCTTCTGAAATGAGTAAAGAACATTCAAAGGACAGACATCTAAAACGCTTGAAATAGCTAGAGAGAAAGAAGAGAAAAACCAGAAAAGACCAGAGGTTACTTACATAAGTAGGAATTTTGAAGGCAAGAGGAGAAAGTACTCAGGTAAATTAAAAAAAAAAAAAAAAAAAAAAGAGAACAAGAAGAAATTATGTAAGATAACATATATATATGGGTAGCAGACACTATGTTGCTGGAAGTTTAACTTAGGTCTATGTAAGTGATACCTTTAGCAAGAATTAGACTTAAGAGGGGCTTTTGCAACTTCTTAATTTCGTCTGAGGCACAAGATGTGTTTTGAATCCAAACTGGCTTTCTGGACCTGAAGAGATATAGGTTTTCTACTTGGAAAGAATCCACAACACCTTTAAAGATTGTGTTCTCAGCTTGCGGCCACAAATATGGGTTCTTTCACCCAGTGAATGCCACATACTTCAGTTTGTATGAAGCCAATTCACACTCACAGTTGAGGGATTTATTAATTTCCTTTCTGTGAAGAGATGGGTGCCAGGTGGTACACACCTTCAGCAGGACTTTTAAAATGAAAAACTGGCATTTCCCATATATTTAACAACCTAAAGCAGTAGTCCTTGGCCTTGCATTCTCCTGTCTCTCTGGCACAGTGCACACTTGTTACATGGCACATGCTGTACAAGGAAAAGGCCTGTGTAAGGGGAAAACCTAGCCTATGGGCGGATATTTTATTGTGTTAGTGACTAAGATGAACACAAAGTTCAATCAAAGTTATTCTTTAGCTTTATCAACACTTTGTTTTTTTCAATAGTTTGATTTACAGTGTCCTGTTCTTCTTGAGTCATGGCTCTTGATTCCTGCAGGCTTGGCTCTTCCTTCTTTTTAAATAAAATGAGGGAATAACCTCTTTTATTTATCCTGCAATGTACTTCAGTAAATTTGTAACCCTCTCATTATACTTTATTTCAACAAGCTTGTGTATCTCTCTGCCTTACACCCTTGTAACTCACTGTTCCACCCTCACAAACAACAAGGTGTCCTCCAGGCCTGCTAGCCAAAGCAGATGATTTTTATGCATAAACTTCTGACCCCATTGGAAACGGTACAGCTAGTGGAGATCCTGGAGATTCTTCCAAAGAAACCAGCAAATCAATTGCATGGGGCCAGCAGCTCGGAACTAGTCACAGCAGGTTCTGTCAGATGCTGAGTGCCCTTGCCTCTCACATCCCAGCACCCATCAGCTGCCACTGGGTTATGTGGGAGAGCACTTCTGGCCCCACTTCAGGCTGCTGCTTGCCTACCTGGGAAAATTTCCACTGGAGTTCTCTCATGTCCCTAGTGCAGAATAATTCCCTTTCCAAGTTCAGAGGTCTGAACCAGGTTTTAATCTGCCATTGTGTGGGCAAATCCACACAAACTTTGGAAAAGGCTGTGCAGTCTCTGGGGATGAGGTGCTGTTCCTTTTTACAGAATATCTCCAACACCATGAGAGCAGAGTTTTTCTCTGACTTTCTAAAAATTTCCTCCAAACTGTGAAGTCCTAATTTACCTATATTTTTTTAGTGCCTTATTCTAGACCTCAGTCCTCTCACTTGAGATGTTCTTGGTTTTGGCTGTCATGTGCCTGCATGGAGTTGCCTTGCTCATTGCTCCAGGGAAGTCTCAAGGTAGATGGTGGGCTCAAAATTGGATTTTTAGGCATATTGACTGCTGAGAGATTGTTTGACCCACACATTATCTGTGTGGAGTACAAGGACCAAAGCTATAATCTATCTTCTGAAAATTACTGGAGTTCAGTGGATAAAACTGAGCAGAGTCTTCACTTGCTCTCATCACAGCCTGAGAAACAGAAGTTTGGTGCAGTCTGCATCCAGCCTTTGAGAGAGAGAATTAGAGTAATCCAGCTCAGAAGTGATCATGCCTGGGTCATTCTGACCAGCGCTTATCTAGAGAGAAGGGATGACTCCTGCTCAGCTGGAGGTGATAAAAAGCCTTCTTCCAGGCTTATTACAAATATCCTGAGGGCTTAACTAGATGCACACTGTGAGATACTGTATGGAGGATAAGGCCAGTTGTTCAGCTACTTCTTCAAAGGATTTCAACTCCCTAATCAGCACTTACTCAGCCACACAGGCTCCTCTGGAGATCCTCCTTGGAGGCATGCTGATGCCCTGAGGGACATCACTGGTCATGAACAGGCTTTGAGTGTTTGCTGGCAGTAGCCATGGGTCCTGCTGAACTCCATTATTGAAAAGCCTGAAGCAATCCTGGCTGTGCTTCCTCTGGGACCCCCGTCTTTTGGTTTTTGTGCACACGGACAGTATCTGCCTACATGACAGTTACACTGTTGAAATCTGGGTTATGTTCCCAGGCAAGCTGTTGGTCATCTGCACGGAGCTGAGAAGATAGTCACAGCCAGCAGCAAATTGATGTTTCCCTGAGGAAAGGAGGAGAACTACGGCTATTAAGGCCTGACTCACTCCTTTGCAGCTCCTCCAGGGGATGAACATCTCTGTTCCTACCCTGACACAGATTGTGAAAAGCCACTAGTAAATCCAGTATTGCAGGCTGTAAGATGAATTTCCAGGCTGACAGGAGTGTGCGGGCTCCCTCACAACTCCTCTAAGGCATCTTCTTCCATAAGTGCTTGTCACTCATCATTCCTTTTCGGTCTCCGAATAGCTCCTCTCCTCGGTCAAGGTGTGGAGGTCCAGGGGGAGTCCTGTGTTCATTCAGACCACTGCTACACTGCTACATTGCTGCTGCTGCAGTGTGTATGGTGTCCACTGTTATCAGTCTCTATCACAGTATGTTGTTTTTCAGTGTGTATTTACAGGACAACCATTTCCTCTGCTCTGAGAGGAACCATTTTCTGTCCTAAACTGAAGCCTTGGGAAAGAAAATAGTCAGCTGTATTATGTACCAGTTCCCCTTTTCTAGTAGAGGATTTGGGAGGATACAGCCAGGGTAACTTACCTCATCTCTAAGCAGTAAGAGCTTTAAGCCACCCTTTGCAGCTTGACAAAGAGAACAGGCTTAATTGTAGAAATTAGGCTGTTTCTGTAACAAAATTGGGTTGCTGAAGGTTTGCACCAAAAAAAAAAATTAACCTCATGTAGCTAACCAACATAGCAAGGGAAATACCTTTTCAATTTAATACATCAAATTTAAATACATTTCACAAAACAATCAGTGTATTTTGAAGAAACACCCTCTATTTTTTTCTGAGAGCACAGGATTTGTTCATCTTCCTGTAGGTGCTAATAGTGAACTGAAGATATGAAACAAATGTGATTCTATTAACAAAGTGTACAGATTTGTGCAGTTGCACAAATATGCTTGGGAAAGGGGCATTTTTAAATTCTGCATGTAGATGCTTCCTACAGCAGGCGGCCGAAATATCCTAACAGTACAATGGGATTTTCCAGCGGGGAAATCTCCCAGGGTTCTAAAAACAGGCTTTTGCTTTTGCAGGTGTGTAAAAAATAACAAGGGCCAATTCTCACCTTAAAAGTGGTGGGAAGAGAAAAGGAGGAAATCAGACAGAATGCTTTCCATTTGATGTTAACGTTAGCTGTAAATGTATACTTATGTAATATTTTTTCAGTTGAGTTCCACTAAAACTATATGGAATCTCCCTGTATGGAAGACAATGCTCTGTAAGATTTATTGTGTATTCAAAAGAAAATAATCTCAGTATAAAATAATTGGAATGACAGAGGGGTACATATGACAAGCAGTTAGGTTTTTGACATTTTTCCTTCAGTTCCACTTGCTGTATTTTGTAGAGAAGATGGGTTATTTTTAATTCTCCACAATAGCAGTGCTCCTCCCAGTCAACAGAAGATTTTTGATACAAAGATCATATTGTATGGGTAATTAAGAAATATAAAAATTAATGCAGATACTCTAACATCTGTTAAAAGTATTTTTTAAAGTATCTTGAATGGCTCTGAGTGTGTTTGGTAGGACGTGCATGCCAACCCAAGATATTGTCTGGCTGGACTGATGTGGAAATCAGTTAGGAGACAGTTTGTTTTCTTCATCTGATTCTTATGTAAAATACTCTCTGGTTGGAAATATTTGATAAATATTAGTAAGCATAAACCCTAATTTGTGGCAGTTTTTGCATTTGCTCAGTCGTTGAGATGGAGATGCCATAAGTGGGCATTTCTTTACAGTTCAAGGAATGGGTTCTCTTCATCTATTACAGTTGAATGAATGCATCTTTTTGCATGTGTTAGTGGATTACACTAGTTTAAAAATACGCCAAACCTGTTGCATTGATTATTTTTATCCCACTCAGAGTCTGATTGTCTTAATAACACTGAGGTTATAAAGAGGTTTTTGTACTGATGATCAAAGCACATTGGCATCGTGACATGTTTCCTAAGCTGGAAAAAGGAAGGTGGAAAAAACCCTGTATGAGTCTGAGATAGATTTTGTAAGATGTAGAAAAGGATGCCTCCTTTCAGAGAGAAAGAAACTCTGCCAGCTGTTCTTGAATGTTGTTCTCTGTTCAGAGAGTTTATTTAAGTGTGCATTTATGCTTGACAAGGTAAGACATGCCAAACCACAAAAAACAAAGCAAGATTCTTTGTGAGCAATGCCTTTTAAAGTTTGGGAAGCCAGTGGTATGGTACTGAATGTCATTTCTTGGGCTTTCTGCACTAAATAAAAGTTTTTCTATTTCAATTCTTTTGTGTGCTAACTTTCTTAGTTGTCAAAATAGTTTTGAAGTGGGATCTTCAGTGATTTTTGAAGTACTTTTTAAAAGACTGATAATGTAGAATAATTAATTAGTCACAGTGGCTCTTGACATCTCAAGATAAGTCTGGCCTACTTAACAAGATGACATGATGGAAGGACTACAGATTTGATTAAAGAAAGACTTAGGTCTATCAGGGATGAATAGGTCACTTGGTTATTATGTAAATGCTGCTTGGAGAAGTTCTCTGTGAGTAGTGTGGTATATCAGAGTGACGTGTTCTCCCAGAAATCTGACGTGGGAGAGGAGGAAAAGTAAAGGGAGATGCCAGCTGCATAAATAAATAACTTTTCATGAAGAACTTTGGTTGAATGACCAAGCTGAGTGACATAAGTTTAGCTGCAGCTACTAAAAAGGTGCTCAGTATCAAGAAGACCTCCTTCTGTAAGGGAAAGGAAAATACAGAAAAGTCCTTGTGTATGGAGTTTTTAGGGAAATTTCCACCCTCCCTACTGCCTGTGAAGCTATGGAGTTGGTTTTTGAAAAGAACACTGCAAAATGCCAGTTCTCCTCAGTCTTTGGAGATATTCCTGTTACACTCATGCAGTTCACCCTGACCTGCTGAGCCAAACAGAATCCCCTATCACCGCACCAGCAGCGCTGCTCCCTGAGCCTGCCTTGGGATGGACAGTGTGCTCTGCCATGAGATAGCACAGCCCAAGGCGTTCATATCATTTCACAGGGCCTCTCCATGAGGCTGGAGGAAAGCTGCACACCTGCTTCCAGACTGTGATCCCATTTTTTTTCCTGGACACCATCTTTATTCCCTCCACAGCTACAGGCATTGCCTATTTTATCTGGTAAAGCAGACTTGTGCACTGACAAATTTCCTCCCTAAAATAATTGCTTTTCAGGAAAACTGAGACAATCAGCCAAGGCTGTGAAGATGTAATGTTGAGTTGAACCATGTTATACTACCCAGGAAGCTCCCAGCCAGGTGTAACATTATTAGATTGGAGCAGCTTTTTCCTACTCCAGAGGAGATTAATTTACTGCAATTTAAGAACACCTGTGTGGGAGTGAATGGGAGCCCTCACAGAGGGTGAAGGGTTAATAAACTTAATTTATACCTTGAGCTGATGTACTGCTCCAGTCCTTGTGTGTCAAACCCCCACAAAATGCCACAAAGAAGATGGGTTGAGTTTTTTGATTATTACTATTGGTAGTGATACATTTTTAAAAGATGAATAAGAACCCTCTTGTCACCTGCTTAATTTGGGTGCCTGTGGCTGGCACTTAGGTACATCTCAGTTTTCACCTTTAATCCCTCTTCCCATTTCAAATCATTCATCAGGAATCTGGAAATAAGTCAGTTCTAAGCTGGCACAGGGATTTTTTTTTTACATGACAGCACACATTTTGAATGAAGAGCTTTGCATGACCTCGTCTGGGTCATTTTACTGTTCTGCCCAGCTGCTGTTACATATCATGGTCATAAATTGACTCTTCACTTGACTCAAGCTCCCAGCAGACTAATGATGCTGTGGCAGCTTGCAGATCACAGACATGCAACTGCACCTTTTTTCTGTGTGTTTCTATTCTGCTGACTTGAGCCACCAAAAGAGAGGCTTCTCATCTTGATGCTTTTTGTTGTTTTGTTGCTGTTGATGCTTTTTTTTTTTTTTTTTTTTTTTTTTTTTTTTTTTTTTTTTTGGTGGGGGAGTGGCAGGAGGGGGTTCATTGTTGTTCTCTTTCTTTCTTTCTTTCTTTCTTACTGGATCCCAGTCCTGTAAGATTAGAAATTAGATCCACATAAAGTAGTTAATTAACGAGAGCCTCATAGCAGAAAGATCAGTATTACTGTGCAAGGTATGCAGCTTTCCTGGGAAACATTTATACATTCACAGATCCAAAACCCCTGCAGTAAACCCAGTGCCATCATAAATATTTCAGGATGTCCTTTAGTGCCTGCTTTTCTTCATAAAAGGTTTGTTTATATGGTTTAATATCTCTAATTAGTCTGCATTGTTGCTTAACTGCTGATGTAATTTGCGTTATAATTATTCTTTGCGATTGGTAACTGAATAAATTTTCTTGAAGTATTACTACTCCTTTTGCTTAATTTTATGACCATGTTTCATGGGTCTTTGTGCAAAATATTGGGTTTTGATTGGGCTCAGCAGATACTCCTGCAACCAGTCTGACCAACTATCTTTCTTCTCTTTCTGTGTTCACAGATCAGATTTATCTCACTGAAACAAATGCTGCCAAGTGCTTGGTATTAATAATGCATTGAAGGCTGCAGCCACATCAGATGTTTTCTTGACTCTTAAGGAAAAGGATTATTGTAAGCCTTGTGTGTTCTTTTCATTCCACCAGTTAGAATATTCTTGAGGGCTCTCAAGGTACTCAGGGAAGGCTGACGGGAATGTAAGTGGGGTTTTCTGAAACAAAAATCATCCTACTTTTTCACTTTGTTCCAAAGGAGTGTGTCTCCTGCCATGGAAGAAGGGAAGGTCTGCAATTACGTGCTACCTAGTAGATTAAAAATGGATACTACTTTCAGTTAAATTATGCAGATTATTTCCTCTTATGTCTTTTTATTTGTCAGTTCTTTTTTCCCTGGCTTATACTTAAAGAAGTCAAAAGATGAAGCCTTTTCATCTAATCCCAGACTGGAGGTCAGTGAGGCTCTGAACATCTGTGTGATTGAGGCAACCAGACCTAAAGCCCTTTGCTGGGGTCCCAGAGCCCTTGGCACTGATCTGAGACCCTGTAGTCTGGGACCACGAGAGAGGTGTCTGTGCTCTCCATCCCTGCAAAGGATGTAGATGAATAGTGGTGCTTACTCAGCTTGGAGCTGCAGGGAGACAGCAAGTAGGACACAGTATGATTGGGTATTTGAAATCCTATCCATCTCTGTTGGACACAGCTTTACTAGATGGCCCAACAGCCTGCACAGCAAATGAATGGAGGACCAATGCATTTGCCCTAGAATCTTTATCAAGTGTCATAATTTTCTTTTCATAACATGCGAGTAGCACAGTTGGCTACAACAGGGAAGGCCGAGGTATGGCCTCCCTCACCCGTCCCAGACCAAACCTGTTGGCGCTCTCTCCTGGCAGCAGGAAGATGTGGCCATCAACTGGTATCGAGAAGAGCCGAGCTCTTAGCCCTATGGAAGTGCTGTGGTAGAAGGCAATAAGTTGCCAAATTTTGTAGTTATTTTTTTGGTTCTCTCTGGCAGTACACCTGTTTTTAGGGCACCATGGTCACCCTCATGGAGTTTCACTGAAAGATTTTGAGCCACTTCCATTACAATGCGTTTCTGAATATGCATGATATTCAAACAAGATCTTACTGTATTTTCTGATTTTCTTTTGTTGTTTTCTATTTTATTCCCTGTGAATTGATAGAAGTGATGACCACTAGTATCATCTGTGCATGGTCTTTCATCTCTTTCTCAGCCTATACGCAAACATGCCACAAAGTTTGGAGTCAAACAAACATTCTTCCTGCTACAACTGTCTGTGTAGGCTCTCATGAGACAAATGCACCCACACAGGTCATTATCTTGGGCTTGCACTTCTTTTTTCCAATGCAATCCTTTTGACAGTACTCACTTCCAAACCTGTGTCTTTTTAGAGCTCTTTGTAATTTCTGACACAGGAAGAATGAAAATCTAAATGAGATCTGTTATGGCCAGTTATGGACAGGGAGTCTGTCCTAGATAGCAGACAGTGTGCAGGGTAGCAGTTACTTGGTTTTAACGGCGCTGGGCGTTTTGGTAGATTAACACCTTCTCACATGACCTTGCAGGTTAGCCCTGCAGAAACTGATAAGGCATTGCAACCCACATCAGAGGAGTGAAAGGACCATTTCCTGATTTTATAAATCAGACATCAGAATCTTAGAAATGTCTACATCTGCATTCTGGGGAAACCTGCAGAAGTACACTGTGCTTCATACAGAAGAGAAATTTGTAATCAATGACTGAGAGTCATAAAATTCTTTTGAAGTTCAAATAAGTCTTTATGCTCAACTTTTTACACTTGGTGTACGTATGGGCTGGTGTTTGACCAGAACACTGGTCTTGAGCATGATTTATTGGCTTTTGAAGTAATGGAATACCAGCCAAAAGAAATTTGAAACTATAGGTTTAGTGGGATTATTTATCTTCTTGTTTTAATGGTGTCGAGCACATCTACAACTCTGTTGCGCACAATTTCTCATACACCCATTGATTAAAATCTGCTCTTGAAGTCTCCACAGGTTTAACTGGAGATCCCTCCTGGATCCCAATAGGACAGTCTCTGAAACAGACTGAATATTCCCCATATCTTGTTTTGAATATTCCTCATGTCTTGTTTGTCTTCTTTACTGTATCTCCCCTAGAAATGAGGCCTTCTGTCACAGTATGTGATTTGTTCCAAAGGAGCATGTTTTAGTTTTTTGTTGGTTTTGTTTTGGTTTGGTTTGGTTTTGTGGTTTGTTTTGTTTTGGTTTTGTGGTTTTTTGTTTTGTTTTGTTTTGTTTTGTTGATTTTTTTTTTTTGTGCTGCATGCATACTCACAGAATATGTTACAGAAGGTCAAAGGAAACCTTTGTAAATGGTGAATGGGGTCCTCAGTCTGAGCACCCGCTGCTGTCATGATGGAGTAGCAGAAAGATGAAGTGAAACAAACAGGTTTGCTGATGGAAAGAGAGGTTAGGGTTGAGACTGAAGCATGCGTGGTAAGAGCAACATGTAACTTTGAAAGATGAGAAATTGAAAGGGGATTGTGCTCAGCTGAGTGTCTATAGGCTTAGCTTGGGAGTAGCAGTCTGGATGGGAGGGAAGAGAATGAGTGAGGAGAAGCAAGAAAATTCATAGAAAAGGGAATTCTAATATTTGGAGAAGATGGTTTGGGAAGAGTGAATTAATTTTGGCATGCTGAAGAATAGAGGAAGGTACTAATATATTTGCACTGTCAGATGACGGGAATTCTTCAAGTCTAAGAACACCAGACAAAATCTATTACTGGTAAGTTATGTGAAAGTACTCTTTAACCAAGAAGTGTTCTGTTAGTTCCTCGCTAACATCCTGCTGATGTGATAAAGAAATACAATTTTTGCATGCAATTGTCCAGTCGAGTAGGCTTCCTATTGTAGCAACACAATTTTTGGTGATCCCAAAATAGTTTGTTGGAGGGATATAGACTTTATAGGAAAATCTCATGGGAATGTCTAAGAGAGAAGGCAAATTGTTAAAGTGACTTTCAGACTATCATTTGGGAAGCACTGTTCAGTGTTTACCACTGTCCCCTCTGCAGAGCGAGACTCCACTGGGCCAGTGCTCTTCTCAAGTCTCTTTGAAGATGTAAGTGGTTTGTAAACCTTGTGCTTGATCTGTGCACACAGGTAAAATTTAGCCTTAAGGTGCAGCTTGTGTTGGAGTGAAGCATGAATTTTAAAGCTGGATTTTGGCACAAGGGTGTGTTCTGTCCCCTGATCGAAGTCGTCAGGGTTGCCAAGAAGCTGGAGCTGCCTGTGAATACTTGTGCAGAGTTTATCCTTTTGGCCAGGTCTTTGCTTACTTAATGAGATCATTTCTACATCAAGACAAAGATGCCTCTCTTCTCAGGAAGTTAATACAGCCTCCAAATTTAGAATGATGCAGGTTAAGTATCAAGTCAGTCATGTCACTTATGTTCCTGCAAATTGATAGAAAGGGTATGCTTATTAAATCATCTTCAGGAAGGAAAAATATAATGAGAAGGCTTAGTTTCTTTTTTACACTTACTCTAACATTGCCGTAAAGTGGATTATAAAATCAGTACAAAAAATATTGGCTAATAAGATGGCCTGGGATTTTTCTACCTGATGCCCGTTACTATCCCTACACAAAGGTGCTCTAAAGCATCCCAGAGGAAATTTCTCCAAAAAAGAAAACTGGATCTGACACACCAGCTCTTTGCTACAAATATATTAGGACTCATCCCTTTCAATAATGTTCCTTTAGAAAAAGCTGGCCATGGTAACAGTGTCAAAAGCATTAGTGAGAGCAAAACAGGACCCTGACAATTGCCCAGGGTGAAAACTGGCGCTAAAGAAGGAACAATTTATGTGTATCGTGCTTATGCTGTGTGGTGTTACTTTTAACTCTACACCAGAGGGCAGGTGCAAGTACAGCCCCTCATGAAAACACAGTGAAACTATTTTATTCAAGTACTTTGGTAGGGGAAGTTGAGACAGCCTAGCACTGCACAGCATAGGATGTGAATTTTATGATTTGAAACCATGCTGTGAGATATTTCGTTATTGAAGTTATGCTACATATGAGCAGCTTGGCCAAGACTGGCATTGATTCAGTTGTTTATCTTCCAATTTCTTTGTGTTCTGAACTGGAAAAATAGTGTTATAAGAGATGGATGCATTTCTGGCACAATTTGGAAGTGGAACCAGAGCTATTAAAAGCACAGTGTTCGTATTTATCAAGAAAGATCAATTAAATCAAATACTCTATTGATTCTTGTAAGGAAAGGTTGAGTTTAATTCAATCAAATGGGACAAGAACAGAAAAATCCATCACTGGCAACTTCTATTGTGCAAGCTCGTTGTCAGATTCTGTAAGATGATTGCTATTAAATGGGCTGAATTTGGTTCTTGCTGCTAACAGGTATCCAAAGGCATTGGCTGAGTAGGCAGTTATGAAAAAGATCACTCAAAACCAACTGGTTTTCAGTTTTCTGGTTTTCAATGGGCTTGTCAAGTGTGTAGAAAATGTGTAGAAGGATCTGCTGTGTTCATCTGCACTGCCTGATCACTTCATCATAGAAACACCCAGATATACTAAACCTACAATTCTGTACTGGTGTAGCTGGAAAAAATAAAACACCCATAGATCTAATTCCAGAGTCTTTGCAGGATTCTTGAATTGTACCAAGCAGTGTAAGGACACTTGAGCATTCATGGGGAATTGACCTTAGAATACTTGAGAAAACACGAGGTTTTCTAAGGTATTCATTAATAACACAAGGTTATTTCTTAAAAAAAATTGTATAAAGTATTGCTTTTACCCATCTTAAATAAATGGACCAATGGCAGCTCTATACAATGGTTTCAGTAGATAAAAAATGGGTTTTGCAACTTAAAATGAGAAAATCTTTACTAGCTCGGGCAATTTTCTGTAAAATAATGTGAATGATATAATGAAATATAAACAAAAGGAAACAAATCTCTATGGCAAAACATTATGGAAGCTACTCTGAAGTATAGGATGGCATGACTGAGTTTTCTCCCTAAACTGTGATTTTGCACATTCTTTTATGCAAATATCGTCAACACATCAACATTATGATAACAATTACATAAATAGAGAGGAGTTGGGGTATCTCTGTACAGAAGTTTGTATGTAAAGTCATCTTTGCATGTGAAAATACATTTTGATAACTCTGGAAACAAATTAAATTCTCATGTTAAGTGGAATGTGTGCAACTTTACAAGTTTGTAATGAGAATTCTGCAGTTTAGAATATCTATAAATAAGGTATACAGAATTTCCAGACCTTATACTGATACACTGAATATGCTTTGTGTGCATATTTGTATAAGGGCACCTCAATAGCTTTTGTTCAGATCTTCTGAGCTAATTGTCATAGCCTCAAGTAGGATCTGCTCCCAGATATTGAGAAGAGGATAAACAAACCATGTCAATGCTTTTGTGCAATATTCATCACTGTTTCTTCACATCTGTGTTTTGTACCTACTTGCTCATGCAGATACAAGCTAGACCTCCTTCTTAGAAGGTTAAATAGGAGCTGTGGAACTTCAGCAAAGCTACAGAGAGTCTCCTACATGCAAGTGCTAATCAAAGTCTGAACATTCGTGAACAATACTAAGTAGAACAAAGCAAGAGAAAGATCCTCAGCATTTACCTCTGGCTGCATAAAATTAGTGTTCTTGTGTTGGTGCACTGCAGTAAAAACCTAATATGGAGCTATAAATATAATTCACATTAAGATAGAGACATTCAAGAACATGATGGGTTAGCAAATATTCAATTTCCCATTCAAGTTCCCCGTTATCCTCTGACACTTAAGCACTGTGATTCTTATACATTTTTCAGTGGTATGGTGACATTTTGACAGCATAACTCAATATAATTTTATGAAACTGAGTTTACCTGTTGAGAGCTTCCTTGGGATCCTTATCCTGGAATAACCACCTGAGTCAACATTGCAGATCAGGAGCTCAAAATGGCTTTTGCAGCCCTTTAAATTAACGTCTTGGAATGGCTCACATGTACTCTCTCCACATGAATCTTGTGGATAAGATATGGTTAAAATGATGCCACTTCATATATCTCAACCATGAAATTAGAGCTGAATGTTGCAGGGGGATGGGCTCAAGTAAAGAAAAATGCTCTAATGCAGTAAAAATCCAGGAATTCAGAACAGTATTGGAAGTTTTAATACATTAGGTGTCCTGCAAAAAAACTCCACAGAATTTTAATCATTTTTCTGTGTTTGTTTCCTATTCCTCTCTCTTCTTCCTCTGTTCCCTCTGCGCCTGAACTGTGGGTGAAAGCCAGTGAGGTGCAGGTGATCATACATCTCTGGTAAGCTCTGATGTGTACTTAATGGGAGCTAGTGAGTAATGGGATTGAATATGGCATAGCCCGACCATCCAGTGGTTCATCTCCAGCCCCTGTTGACAGTGGTAGAGCATCATTCCTGATGACAGATTTTCAGTAGCCAGAGAGAAATAAAGAAGTTCTGTAAGCCTATTCCTTGTGACTAAATGGCTTGGGCATAAGATGACCACCAGGGAGGTTAACCATGGTCGGAATTCAAGGCCTGAGTGCAGAGACCACCAATGCTGCCTTGATGCTTTGAGAGCTGCTCCTTGAGGTCAAGAATGAAGTGTGCAGTGAGGAGAATATAGAAGACCCATTCCTTTGCTTGTTTCAAACACTTAACACTATATTCAGTTAAAAGGGGAGAGGAAGAAAAAATCCTGTCCTGCTTCAAATATCCCAGCTTGCACATACAGTGAGAAATAGCACAAGAAAGCCAGGAACTGCATTAAATGATGTTTTCTGCTTCTGTACTTAAGAAAAAATACTAGGTTAGCAAGCTGTATTTGCACAGGAGCTGTAATCACATCAATGTACAAAAACCTTTGTGGTAGAAACAGTCCCTTGAAACAGATCTATTGTATCTCTGTGGTTTGTTCATCACCAGTGTGAAGGTGTCCCTGCCTCCCTGCAAGGACTGACTATGTCTGTGACACTGAGACGTGTCTGCTAAAAGTGGTGCCACCTTGCACTCAGCACCCTATCACACACAATGAAGACAATCTGTATTCCCAGGCATTTACAGTGAATAGAGATAGATGATAAACTGGTAATTATCTTTATTTACACAGCAGGGAGCCAAGGCCAGGTTTCAGTCAAGCTTAAAAATTTAGGAGAGTGCCAAAACCAGGCTTTCAAAATCCTTTAACAAGTAAAAAGTCTTTTTCTTCCCTCCCAGTCACTTTAATGTTGGTAGCTGTTCTGAGACAAATCTATGTGAGTGTTGTGATAGAAATGCTAGGACTGATGTGAATGGGTATGTGTGGTTCTGGGAGCAGCAGGAGGAAGGAAGAGCTGGAGAAGGTCCATATTAATGCCATATCTTGTCCCATGGTTCTCTATTACCATGTCACTGTGACCCCATCATCAGTACGCACAGTTTTGCAAGAAACCCAGTGTGGGAATGGCAGCCTAGAAGAAAGACCCAAGCTACCTAGAGAGCATAGCAAGCAGCAGAAAAATAGAGTACAAACCATAAGAGAATCAGATAAACATGAAGTATGGTAAGCAAATCCTAAATATCCACAGAGCTGGAATGTTTGGAGAGACAGACTATCAGCTTGCAATGAGTACAAAAGATCAGATCAAAGACTAATATTACTTCCAAACTCAGAGGAATCCAGGGCACAGGAGAAGAACTCAATAGTGAACATCCCTCATATTTCATGTCCTCTTAAGAAGTTTTTGGCAGGCACTGAACTGCAAGATACAAGCACTTCAGGGCCTGACTGCTGGGCAGGCCACCTGGTGAATGTCTTACTGATTATAAGCAAGTGGATACAAGAGACTAAACTCACTTCTGTTTAAGTTTTGTTTTGTGCCTATCCTCTTTATAATCTCTTGTTTGCTACTTGATTGTTGCAGTATTGCAACACCATTTGTTGCATGCAAGGCCTTAATTTTGACTCTTCAGTGAGTGCATGCATATGTCATTTTGCAAAAAGTCTGCTTTTGCCAGAGATCAAAATAAAAACTGGTCTTTCTGGCCAGGGACCAGTAGATGACTGCAAGACTTGGCTGTGTATGTTTTCCAGCAACTCCAGAAAGCCACACCGTTTTTCTAAGTGTGAAGTATTTGAAATTCTGTTATGCCTGGAACTATAGAGAAAAATCTGGTGGAATGATCTTTGATACAAAACACTTTGTCCATTATGGGTTGTTTTCTTCCTTGTCAAAGGATTTGACAAGGTTTCATACCAAAAAGGCTGAAATTTATTCCTCTCTTCATGTCTTTGAATAGTACTTTAAAGACAAAATAACTCATCAGGATATTTTGCACCTTAGCTCCTAGGCAGTTGCTTGTTCAGGATGGGTTATTTTACATTTGTCTGGGGAAATACTGTGTTCTTAGAACTGATCATATCTTCAGTGGCAGAATTTGGCTTCTCTGGGTTGGTAGTGCCATGTTTGCTTTGTCCTACAGACAAATTAAATGCTGTATTGTTTGCAGGAGAAAGAATAATGTTTCCCTGCATCTGGGCCAAAAGCAATCTTTGCTGTAATAACCTTTTCCAAGATAAATCCAATAACAACAACAACAACAACAATGTAGAGAACATTTCATCTACAGATATTACTCCAGTGGTATTTTTGGGAGTCTGCTGTGGTAGGTAAACTGTAATACAAAAATAGTCATTCCAAGAAACAGCAACTTATCTGTTAAAAGACTTCTAGATAAATGTCTTTTGTTTTCATCTATACTACCCGTTTCTCACACATTTATACTGCATCCTTTTATGTTCAACCTGGTTGTTTCAGCTTTGACAAAGGCCCTTGGGGGGGCAGGGAGACACGATCATGCTGAGCTGACCTGTAGGTTCACTGACCCATGTAGTTTATGCAATAAAGCAGAGAGTCTGTGGAAAAACAGGTACCCACATGCTTTTCCCACATTCAGAATACTGTTGGGGATGTGAAACGATGTAGGTTCAGCTCCAGCTTTGAAAGGCTGTGGCTGATTTTGGTTTTCCTCAACAATTTATATGTTTTCCTTTTGGAAGTAAGAGTGAGGTCTCCAAATCAGGTCTCAGGAATTTCCTCTGCCTCAGCTGAAATGTACAGTGCACAAGGCTTTTCTGCTCAGCCTGGCCACTTGAAAGCCTTTGTGCAGATAAAAAACTCAGCATGTCCTTACAGTCCATACTGTGCACTTCTGTCAAGGTCCAACTTGTCTAACCTTGTCATGAAAAACTGTGGTGCTTATACAGCTCTGGCCTGGAAATACCTATGCCAGGGGAAAAGCAGATGCACTCTCTTGCCTGTCTTTATAACCCTCGGGTCAATGCTGTGCTCAGGGATAATTTCTAGCATTGCGAACATACTGCTTTGCAGGCTTTTTGAAAGATGATAGAATTATCAGTCTGGGTTTTTTGTTGATGTATGTTTGTTTGTTTTTGTAGAAGATAGTTTTTAATACTTTCTTCTGGTGCCCAGAATAAAAGCCCTGTAGTCTAAACAGTCTTTATTTGTACGTATATCAACCACTGTCCTTCAGAACCACATAGCATTGTTAAAGTACTCCCCTTGTTCAGAAATCCCACTAAAATTCACTTGTCTTCATTGCTATGGGCATTCTCCCCTCTTCTCATTTTAGCTTGTCATATTAAATCAGTTTTGCCATAGTTTTTCAGATCTGTCTGTAAGATTATGCAGGTCCACAGTAAGAGAGAATCTTGCATGCTTTGATGCAAAGCACACAAAAGTTTGGGTAAGGGCTCTTTTTTCCAATAAAAGGAAGATACTGTGCTGCACACAAATGCCTTGCTTGTCCTGCGGCATTTCTGTTGCTTTTAAAATAGCATTGTGGGTTCTGAACTCTAAACCTCCCTGCTCTGGGCAAACCCCAAGACTCCTCTTGGGGATCTCTCCTCTGGCCAGCCCTCTATGACAAGAGTTAAAAGATAGCTCACAGTCATTAGTCTGACAGCCAAAAGAACAAATAAAAAGCAAGAGTGTGCAGAAACTACAAGGACTCTTATTTTTTTGCAAGGCACTCAACACAGATGTAGTGAAAGGAGGTAGACTTAAAATCTTCCTGTCACAACCCTGCTGCAGTGACAAGATATTATAAGATCCTGCATTCTCCTTGACACATATTTTGTCAGATGTATAGCAATACATACAATAATTTACAGGCCTGAAAGGAGAAAGGTATCAGAAAGGGAAAACTGAAAGGTGACATAACCAAAAAAATTCTAAAAAAATTGCTCATCTTTTATGGAGCTATAGTCAGTCCTAGAAACATTTATGTTACTCTTAAATGAAGGGAAATGTACAGTGATATTTGGTATATCCAGATATATCTGGATTCTCAGCAGGAATAGAATAGGTATTTACTTTAACATGATACCGACACACAATTCTTAAATGTAACCAAGCAATTTCAAATGCTTAGAGCAAGACTAGAAATAAACCATGAGTCTTGTAATGCACTTTGTCTGGAAAAGCTACTTGCTGTAAGCACCATTCAAATGTAGTCTGTGCAACAGTTCCAACAGCAACTGTTTTGTAAATGTCAATTACAGGGAACTATAATGGTCCAGATCAATGTGGTTTCCTGAATATGTTGAAAGTCATAGGAAGTACACATGTTATCTGCCAGCAGCATACACCTTAGTGGTTTTGCAAATATCTGAGCTCAATTAATTTAATCTTGTGTTATATGCAATCCTAACCATTAGGTATGTCAGCAACCCATAAAATTCAGCATCTTATCCCTTTCTCCTTAAACACTTAGCCTGCCATTCTACTGCACTGAAAGGATTGCAACACAACTCAGTCTTCCCTGGTTTATATTCATCTGTGCTGTTTGATAGCTCAGGCATTAAACATGCAGATGATTCACTAGTTTCACTGCTCTTTTTACATCCAGGGCAGAGATGACTCTCAGGGTGGAGGGTTGAAGAGCAGGCATACTGCAAAGTCTTGAACTAACAAAGTATGGGACATGGCAAGTGTCTGACTTTGATTTAATAATGGATTTTGTATTGTGTCTTTCTTGTGCATTGATTGGCAATTGGGAATCAGAGTAAGTTAGCTCTGATAAACTTTGATAACCTAATTTTTTAATTACAATGTTTCAGGAAAAGTTATACCTTTGTCTGCCCTGTTGCAAGCAACTGCTATCTTATATGACTGCTTTATATCCCCATAAAATTTTCTACATAGAGGGAAGCAGGAAGATGAACACTTTTAACCTTTCTTTGCACATTATTCCCATCTGTAGGATGACCTTCACTACAAGAACACTTGGCAGATAAGCAGTGTCATGTCCACTTGCTGCCCAAATAATAGCTGTGGGAGTGGTTACTGGCTAGAAGGCTCTAAGCATTCAAATAAAAGCAATTAACAAAATCAGTATTTCAAGACAAGTGGCCAAATTGCTTTTCTACAGTTGTGGGGCTTTTTGGATTGCCTTTGAAGCACACAGCCTGTAAATGCAGAGATTATGTGTCAGTGAAGTCTTCCCTATTACACCCCCTAACCCGAAGGAGGGCATTTTTCTAGTGGTTCTTCCTCTCATGCAAAGGAACTTGTGGCTACGTACTGGGCTAGGCCTTCCTGAGTGTGTGGTCAGCTTTGACGCTGTCTGATTTTGAATTTAGACAAACTGCCTTGCACACAGAAAGCAGGACCTTCTTGCTACTCCCTCTTTTTTGGGTTAGGCTGCTTGATCGGGAATTTTCTGTAGCAACAGGAACAGTGGGCTGACTGCTGTGTACAGCTTCCAGCCCTGTTGTTGTCTTCTTACAGAATGAAAGCTGGCATTACACATTGAATCTAAACCTCGCAATCTTTCTGCTTTTGAAGCGGAATGTGGGCAGTGGAGCCCTTGTCTTGTGCTCCTAAAACATCTCAAGGATGTGATTCTGTGTTTTATAAATATAGTAAGGGCCAATCATGAAACTGATGTCAATATTCATGTCACATGCTTCATTTTGAAACCTTATGTTTTTCACTAAGAGTGTTGTGTGCTGTTTTAAAGTGCCAAATCCTGGGACAAAACTGACTTTTGTTGAGTAAAAACCTAACTGATTTCTTAAAACTTTGGAAATGTTTAATAAAGTCAGATTGAAAAGAAAATGCATGACACAGGCCCTGAGCATTGCTGAGAAGGTGAGTGCAGAAATAAATCAGTGCTCTGCTGCTTTTTGGTTCAGGTTTGCAGAAATTATTCTCTTAGTATATTAAGCCCAGAAGGATGCACCCTGCACATGCAATGGAAAGCAAAGCTAATGTTTGGATCCATACCTGCTTTGAAGAGAACTGTTTGAAGGGAAAAAGGTAATCAGACCTGAGACAGTGAAAAAGATGGATATAGTAGGATTTAAGTTTCGTAAGGAACTTTGAACTTCAAGTGTGTTTGAAATGTTAATAATAGTCCTGATCTTACCTTAAACATTGTGACCCTACCTTATCACAACTTCTTTACCAGGACTTGTACCATTCCACATAGATTGTGAATTCTCATATTAAGACTAATACTTTATAACATACAAAATTTAAACCACCAACATAAATGAATTTACTTTCTTTAACCATCTGAGCTTCATTCTGCTGCAGCATACACAAATGGCCTGGCTTTAGAGCAAGTAGTGATTGGATCTAAAGTTCTGTCATGAAAACAGAGCAAGACACCTGGAAACAGAGCAAGAGAAGCAACAGAGTTTTTTGGTGTTGTCTCTGACCTAGTTAAGATGTTTTTTCTTGAACATCTCAGTCTCTGATGAAGACTGTCTTAGATTAGCAATAGTTCAGCTACCCTGAAATAAGAGGGTGATAATGAGGCAGAATGCTTCTGCTTTCTGTGCATCTGCCTTCAGTCTCCTGCACAAGAATATTACTGCTTAGCTCAAACCTTGAGGATTTCTTCTTTAAATATTAAATGTCCAATTATTAGGACCATATCACGTTCCATTCTGTGACCCTTACTCAGTTTTTTTTCTTAAGGTGGCTATGTAGTTCTGAAGTATGTAATTTAATAATGAGTTATCAGGCTATCTTGTTCATAAACTGGATGCTTTCCTATTTTCTCATGTCATAGGGTTCAGTAGCCATAGACTTAACTACATTTGATAATGGAATAACTTTTCATAGTAGAATGCTGTCTCCTGAGAGATTGCTGTCTAATGAAGTTCTGTATTTTATTCTTCTGGAGAACCACCCACCCAAGAACAAACTAAGTTTGCTCTGTTTTTGACAATGGATGAGATCAGTGCCTGATGGGTATGCTAACACAGACATTAAATAACAGAAATTGCAGATTAGACACTAAAAGCAGCCTGAGGATGTTGTTTAGCATTTTAATGCAATGTAGTTTCCTAGCAATCAAGCCACATTTACCAACAGTCTTCAGATATTGAGCACACTTTTTCTAAAAAAAGCTATTACAAGCTAAGAAGTTCAAACACTCTTTTTTCAGGATATGTATGAAGAATAACAGGTTTGTTTTTGAGATCAAGAGAGCTTGTACCAGGAACTGGTGAACAAGCTAGAGAACAAACTAAGCAACAAGATTAAACTTTGAGGTACCCAGGAATGTCTGATTTTGAAACTTACACATAACTTTTACCTGACACTGCTAGTACTCTAAAAGTGAGCATGATGTTTGAATGAGTGAGTTGAATTTTGGCAGAGGTACATACCATATTTTAAAATAATTCCATATTTGGAAACTACATAAGCCTCTGAATTGTTTTGAACTTTTGGTTTATGAGAGGATATGCAGCGCAGTCCTGGTGTGAGGAAAAGGAGCTGCTCAGCACCCACCAACTACTCCCTTTGGTCAGGGAGGTTTCCTGTGTAGTATCTTAACCTACTCACAGTCAGAGTGGAAGTCCTGCTGGCAGCTTAAACGGAGACAGAGAACAACTCTTTAAGCAGCATGACTTCAGAAGATCTTTCTTATTGCTCTGTGGAATATGGAACTGGAAGTGCTCTTGGTGGTGGTGGTTGGTAGAGACTACCTGAAAGCTATTATTAACATAGGGTGATGAATGGTTGTTCCCCTTCTTTAAGTTAAACTCCTTGAAGCCTATGAATGAAAGATGGGATTTGGTGTTAAATTTTCCTGTGCTAAAAGTCTGCAATCAAATGCTCATTTTACAGTAAGCTGAAGTCCTTTGGTTTCTCCAAGAAGCACAGAAGAATTTCTGACCATACATCAACTCTGACATTCAGAACAGTGATTTTATATTATTTTCCATTCAAAAGTTACCAGTCTGCCCAAGATGATGTGAAGAACCTGCTAGCACACCTGGTGAGTCTGGCTTGGAGGACCAATGCTTGATTTTACAAAAATACAGTTTGTTTTAATAAGATATATTCCTATCTGAGAAGAACATGTTTGCCAGAACACTGATGATTTAAAATATTTGTTTTACATAGTTTCTTTCTGTTTGCTTGGAGCTCCTACTAAATCTAGGTTTTCTGGGTCATTTGAGGCAGGGTGAGGAACTATCACTTTTTCTTTAAGTTATATAGTAGTTGCTAATATAAACTGTCCATCTGGCTCACTCTGGAATTGCAGTAATCATGGCTGAGTTTGCTCCATCATTCCCAAGTGACTAACTTGCATATGAACAAACTAGAGGAACAAGATCATTTGAAGACAAATTCAAAGATGAGGTCGTTAGCTTTCTTATCCCTTGTTAAACATTGGCTTGAAATATCAGTGGAATTGCTTCTTCTTTCATACTTAGTACCCAAAAGGTGCACTGATGTGTATTGTTACACCTGCAACTCACCCAGTTGATTTTCTGCTGAGATTTGCTGTGCAAGAAGAAAGGAGAGAAGGGATTGTAATATAAAGTGCCATGGGAAGAAGAGGCTACTTATGAAAGCTAATATGTACTGTTGATATACTTTGAAGCACAATTTCTGAATTCAAGACAAACAGAAAAGTGAAAAGAACATGAAAGAGGCAAGGCACACCTGTGGCTTGACAGAGGAACTTGCTCTTGTTAGTGTGGACATAAGCATATTTTGCAGGTACTACTGTTATGGCCTTGCGTTGCAGGACTTTATGTCAGGTAAACCAAATTTCTGTAAGATCACCCTCACTTTCCCACTATTCATTAGAGTTGCAGAATTGTATGAAGTCAGACAATTTCTAATCCCTGAGAACAGATATTCCCCCAAAATATTTTAGGCTGTCAAGAACTGGTCTGTCAGATCCTTGAACTGGAAATGCTTCAGTAGTGCTCAACTGTTCAGCCCAAAGGTGTCTGTGAAGGGTAATGCTGCCACTCCACTTCTATCCCAATGTTTTGCCTAATGGCAACTAAGCTATCATATTAAAGCTACATGAATTAATGAATAGTTCCACAGGAAGAATTGCTGCAATACAGCTGTGCTTCCATGCACATTAGATGTGAGATATAATGAAAGAGTTTTGAGAACATATTGTCATATTCAGCCAAGTGGAAAATGCATCTTTTAAATACAGCTGACTGCTTGAAACATAACATAACAGGGAAATAATTTCACTAGTTGCAAATATATATTTTTTGTATCATTGTACCCCCAAAGGCTGATGCTTTTGATGTCAGTTGTTGTTTCCACACCTATCAGAAACACAATTAAAAATAAGTTTTATACACACTATGGATTGTTCAGCATGGTATGTCTCACAGATATACTGATGTAAAGTAGTAGACACAGGGAAAATCCTGTATGTGCCGTGTGATGTCAGTTAGGATGAGCCACTCTATGATGTTCCCTGGCATCAAGGCCAGGTTGACAGACCTCTGTAGCTCCCAGATCATAAAGTCATAGAATCATAGAATGGTGAGGACTGGAAGGGCCATTAAAGCTGCTATGGACAGGGACAGCTCTCACTAGACCAGATTGCTCAGAGTCCCATCCAGCCTGGTCTTAAACACTGCCACAGCTGGGTTGTCCACAACTTCTCCCATAAACCTCTTGCAATGTCTCACCACCCTCACAGAAAAAAATTTCTTCTAATCTAAACCTACCATCTTTCAGTCTGAATCCATTCCCCCCTGTCCTGTCACTACATGCTCTTGTGGAAAGTCCCTTTCCATCTCTCTTGTATAGGCTCCCTTTGGGCTGAAAGGCTACAATTAGGCCTCCCCAAAGCCTTCTCCAGGCTGAACAACCTCCATTCTTTCAACCTGTCCTCATAAGCCTGTCCTCCACTCCTCTGATTATCTTTGTGGCTCTAGATCCTCTTTCTAGCTCTTCTTGTAGATGGGTGACACATTTGCCAACCACCAGTCAACTGGGACCTCTCAGTTTAGCCCGAATTCTGGTGGAAAGTGGTTCAGTGAGTGTTTCCACCAGCTGGAGCAAAAGCTCTTAGCACAGCAGGTGCTCCTCATCCTACAGTGCCCCTTTAACAATTACAGAGAGCAAGTCCAGAAAAATAAATCTTTATTTGCCAGGTATAATTATGCCTTGGATAATTAGAAATGTGACAGCAATTCTTCAGTGTCTAATGAAAAAATATTACTTACTGCAATCCAGAAAGGTAAAGGACATTTCTATTTAATGTCCTTGCAGTAGATAGCCATATACTGCAATGTAACAAATGCTCTCTGCATGAGGAAATCTATGTAAGTATTTTGTGCTCCTAAAACAGGAGGGTGGGGATATCCCTTAGGGATTTTCTTGGTGCATAAAACAACATTATTCTGTAAATTTGGTATTAGCAGTAGCTCAGCAGAGACATGATGCAGAATAATTTGTGTTTCTAAACTAGGGACCTACTTCCCTACAGCTTTTGTAACTCTGTTAGCTGTGTAGAAGGGTGTTACTACATGTCTTACAGCCTGCCAAGGCACTGCTGTGCTACAAGGCAATGCTCTGCTTCAAACACTTTCTTCATCCATCCAAGCAATTGGCTTTATCTTCTAACTCACATTGTCAACTTTGCTCTTGATCATGAGATTCACAGGCCTACAACAGAGCTGGGCACCAGTCTTCTGCAACAGAACTGTACAAGTAGCACAAACAAGACTGGGGGTTTTGCAATGCAAGTCTCACTAAAAGACAAATAATTAGTTCCTTCCTCTTTTTCTTCTTGTGTTTTCTGTTTCTGTTTGTTTGCTTGTGTTTTTGCTTTTGTTTGCTTGAATGGTTGTGGGTGTCTGGGTTTTTGGGGGTTTATTTTTTTTTGTGTTGTTGTTGTTTTTGTTTTTTTACATCTGGGAAGACAAAGGAAGCACATTTCACTTTAGCACATAAATATTCAGGCCCAGTAAAGTATCAATAATCAACAATAATCAGCATCTCTAAGCAGGGTGCAAATACTCATTGAAACATAGCATTGTGTCTGCTGACTTAACAGCAGTAGGAAATGAATAGTTAAAGCTGAAAACACAATTACTCCATGTTATCACAGATTAATTCTGTGGAGGATTCACAGATGCTGTCATATGTGTCTCTTAATGCAGATGGATTTCTCTCTGATTCTGCAGGTAGATGTGTGGCCCCATCTGTGGGGCTGCATTGACTTCAGCAGGTGCAAGAGATTGCAGGTCCCTTAAAGCTAAAAAACAGCACAAGAAAATGGGGTTTTTCTTTGTATGCATGAGAAACATCTGCTCTTTTGTGTGGTAAGATAAAACAGAGAGAATCAGTCTAAAAATCAGAGGACAATGAAGAACTAGGCTTGTAATGAACATTTTCTAGGAATGTTTCTTTTCTTGTATCAGTGAGGGTAGAGGGGAAGGCAAAGGAAAAGCAGGAAGTCTGAAAAGAATGAGATGCATATTATTTTATCTTGATATTTTAGAAAACATAATTTTTCAGATGTTAATACAGATTTCATTGCTTTTAAATTGCTCTTTCATATGATTTATGATTTTTGTGATATGGCTTATAAATAACTGATGAAGTAGTTCAAGGAAAAGCACAACAATTACTTAAAAGGATGCTGTCAAAATGTACATTACCTTTAAGTTGTTTTCCGAGACTTGAATATTTAATGACTTAAATTTCCGTGTTTCTTCCTTGAAAAAAAGATCTATCATTCAGCTAAAGAGTTGATTTTTCTAGAAGCAGAGCACAAACAGTTGTCTCTGTAGTTATGTATTTCGAAGATATATGAAATAACATGCAAAAAGTATGCTTATGATTTTATTAGATACTATAAAACAAAGCCCCTCATGCTTTGTGAACTATTCAAATCAGTTTTTAAGACAGTCTGAGCCTGTCACTTGAATGACACTTCCAGACACTGAAAGTATGTTGGTGCTAAACACAGGTATGGAAAATGGGAAGACATGGAGCATATTTTTGTGGAACTCTGAAGGAAACCAGTTTCTTTTTCTCCATACCATTTTTAATTGATTTTAAAGTTTAGTGCTCCTCATGGCTTTCCTGAGAGGGGGAGGAGGAATCAATGCTGGAATCCTGTTTACTTAAGTGAAAAGTGTATGCCATTCACCACTTTGGAGTGGTGAATGATGAAATTACAGGGTACCATTTTCTTGCTTCCATCCATAAAATATCTTTCCTTCAGCCTTCAGTTAAAAACTTTACTTGGCTTTTCTCCAGTCTCGTTTGCCTTCCTGTTTTTTTCATTGTTTTGGGTGTGTGATACAAAAATCTGCAATCCAACACATGCTCTTTGTATTTATTTGCCGTTACTATTTAGTACACAAGGAAACCTTTCACACCATGATGCAATTTCTTTTCAAACTCTGTTATGTGCCAAAAACTTACATTCTAAAATACCATTATATTTTAAAAGAAATAATTGTAATTATTCTAAAAATACATACAAGCTGCTAAGAGTTTAGGACAGACAACAGCAACAATACTTTCTGCTTAATGAAGCGTTGGCATGAAAGAACTTTCAATGAGTGATGAGATAGGGCAATTCAGTGAAAGGACATGATGTAATATTAACAACTGAATTTTTCTGGATCTGCCTGTTTCCTTGCTCTTGCTGAATTTTATTTGGTACACAACTTCCTCAAACAATATGTGCTGTGAGGTGAGTAGAAAGTGACAGTCTTGATACAGCCATTTAAAGTGAATGGATCTTCTCGCTGTATAAGGCAAAGCTGAAGTGGTAAGATAAGGGAAAATTTGTGCTGTGGAGGCACTGAATCCATATTCTGTCAAAGATAATAAGATAAGGCTAATTGCTTTTGGTAAAAGGTCTAGAAGTTTTCAGAAAGATTTACAGCAAAACATGTTTTCTGGAAGGTATTTTGACAAATTCTTTTATGTGTTAATATGTCTTGTACAATAAAGCAATTAGGAAAGGAAGAAATACAGTAAAATTTATAGAGAAGAAACTTGCAGTTATGAAGTTCCCTGGAAATATTTGGAAGAGAGGGATACACAGGTTCTTAGTGTAGGTCTATAGATGAGTTTGTTTCTCATCATGACTTTTTATGTTGGCAAGACAGCAAATCCTTTATGATGGTTGAGGACAAATCAAGCAATAACCATAGATTTTCCATGTAGCTCTCCCTCTCCAGAAAGTCCTTTCATTGTAAATTTCTCAGCTTTAGGGAATGTATCTTAGTGATCTACTTTTGAGATGTGCTCAACGTGGCTGGTGACTGGAAGGCAACTGAATGTTTTAAGATCTCTTATAAAGATGGCAATCAAACAGTTTTCTTACATGATGTGTCAGTCTCAACAGCAACTTTTCAGGGAGGACATGATCAGTCCAGGGCAAGAAATATCTTAGGATCTTCACTGTCATACTTTATCATCCTGGAATAAAATCTTCAGCTTGGGATGCTTCAGACCAGACTGGGTTGCATTGAAACAATTCAGGCTGTGATCCAAAACTCATTAAGGTCAATGGAGAGGTTTCCAATCACTTTGAACAGCTTTTGAATCAGAGCCTTAAAGATGGTGTTCTGCTGTCAGAAATTACTTAGGCAGACCATGAAACATAAGTGTGTATTTCCCAGAGAAGCTGGAAAACACTAAAACTGGTCCATTCCCTGCAGCTACATTAAGGATTATGCCTGATTGGCAAAGCTTTCCAGAACGTTTAATCTTCAAATTAATTTGATGGTCCTGCTCAGTACAGGGTAAACACAGGAGCAAACTGTTCTGCAATATTTATTCACATTATTGAATGGATTATTGTCAACAGTATTTTTTCTCTTTGTTTACATTTCTGATAAATCATTCTAGTGAACAAGTTTGCTAGCTGGAAGGGATTGCTGATACAGCAAACCTTAAATTGGTTGCAGTTTGCAGTCTATCAGTGGTGAGGTCCATGCATGCTGCAGACAGAGGTGTGGCTGCAGCAGGTGAGGTTATGCACAGGCTGGTTTTGTACTGTCAGCTGTGCTGAGTGGTCTGTTTATCCAGCAAATCACAACACACTGCATAGCCATTGCAGACTGAGCTGTCTCTGTATCCTGGTAAACATAAGGCGGACATTGCTTTCTCTAGTGGAGTGACTGTCTGGTATGGCTCCCAGCTTTGACAGGCAGTGTGTAGGAAAATATTACACTTTTAACACCTACTAGTTGTAGAAAATTTATGTATGGCAGAGAAACTACATGCCAGCAAATTTTTAATGCAGTGCCCAGTAGCAGTAGGAAAATGATGAAGGTAGACTGGATGCCTAATTTGCTAATACTTCACTGAGTCTACATTTCTTTATCAGTGAAGATCCTGTAACCTCCATCTCTTAAGATATATACTTTTTTTTTCGTTGTCATGCAGTGACAATCCAGAGGATTGCACTAGCTGTCTGTTGTGAGCAGAAACAAAGGATGAGTCCGATTCATGATTTGGATTAAGATTTTAGAGGTCTGGGTTCTTTCTTTTTACATTGCTGTACCGACTGATAAATGAGGTAAGGAGAAAAGGCAAACCCTGTGAGGGAGGGTAGTGGTTTTTTGTCTTGGCAAATGACTCAGCTGTGGTAACTCCCTCTGCGGGTGGGGGAAGGCACCAGCACAGTCACATCCATCCTGAGGGGGTCATCTCTGCTAGGGGACTTAATCGCACCAGCAGAATAGGCAGCTGCAATGACTTAGGTCGTCAAGGACTTCCAAATATTCCAAATATGTGACAGAGTCACACCATCCATTGTGAAAGCTCCCCACCCTATGGGTGGTGCTGAGCATTCACACCTGAACCTGTGCATATATAATCTTCGGGTCTGGGGATTTGGGACACCACCACTCAATGGGTCAGGAGGAGGACCAGAAGTTCTACAGGACCACTGCTTTTGACAAGACTGCAACTTTTCACTTCAACAGGATTGCAGACACTGCTTGGTATGATCATCTGACTTTTGTCATTTCTTTTGAACCACAAACATCTATGAATGTTGTGTGCGCTCATCCCATTAAGGGTGGGACTAGGGAAAGAGCTTTTACTCCAGGTAGATAGGCTACATGCTCCATGGAAACTTTTTGAGACTTGCAGGCTGAAATTCTTTATGTTCTGAAAGAAGCTGCTCTAGAAGGCCGGTCAGACAAGTAGGAGAAAATAGTGGGTTTATTGCACCATCTTTCCATTTTTAAACATCACCCACTGTGAAGGATGTGATTATACTTGATCCTCATGGATAGGAAGATATGTCAGCAAACAGGATTCAGCTGAAGGTATTAACTCTCTTACAAGTAGGTGTCCAGGATGGCTCATCCTGCATGCTCATCCTACACAATTCCAAGTGGTATGCAAATGTTATGTAGGTATATGTTAATATTTAGTAGACAAGACAAGTCTTCAAGACAAGGCAGAATACTTACAAAAACTGTAAATCAGACAAGTTTGAAGATTGCTTCCCCAAGCAGTAGCAGGATGTAGTAAGATCCTGGTCCATGGCATACCTGGTAACCTGGCTTTCCCCTTGTGATATTGTTGGCCACGATTACCTGATGCAATTTTAAGTGTATTCTATAACATCACCTTTCCATTTAGAGCAAAGTGAGGGAGGATACTATGACTGAAAGTGCAGACAGCAACTTCTAAAATTATTCAGTGAATGTTTAACTATCTTGGGAATGAGGGGAAAAGAGAGAGATCGCTTAAATGAAGTGAAGCAAACCTCCAGGCCTGAAGTCAGGTATTGTGTATCACATATTAGGTATTGAGCAACTTTTGTATCAAACATGTGCAGAAAAGATACTAAAACCATAGAAACATACCACTGGAGCCCTGAGAAGGTTTCATTTTTCTCTTTCCTCCTTTCTTTTTTTTTACCATTTCCTGTTAGCTGTTGCAAGCTCTTCTGAACATGTCACTGGAGAATTGAGGAAAAAATGGGAAATTTTCATTTAGCCATAGGCAGGAATTGTACACAGTTGTTTTTCTTTTCTTAGCAAACACTGGGATGCTTCCCTCTTTTTAAATTACCTAGCATAGCTGAATACATTTATGTTCTGCTGATGTCAATATATCTGCATTATATATTTTATGCTCATATAAACTTTCTTCATCCCTGTTACACAAACACACCCAAAACACTGCTAACACCAGAAACAACAGAGTACCACTGCTTGTCCGGATGAAATAATCATCAGGAATGTCTTACATCTTTAGGACTTTACATCTGCTTTATTTCCTCTTGTAAAATTCTTGCAAAATTTGAAAGGAATAGAAAGAAATATTCTAATCATCACACTTCCAAAAAAGCCCCCTGATATCTGTAATTTCCAAATATTTATGATGCATTGTGCTTTTTGTTCTGTGAGTTGTTTACAACTTTAATGTAAACAACTAATGATGTTGAATTTATTCTTCCCTGAAAAAAACTTTTTTCTAGATGTGATGGCCTGGTAGTTCAGTGAAAGGACAAATGCATCTTACTCTGAAATCTGAAGTTCTAGAAAGTGCCCCTGTGTCAGAGGAGGTCAGCATGTTCCCAGAAGATGCTCGTGGCAAAGAAATGTCTCCTGCAATAAGGTGCCTGTCTGAATGCTGCAGATAGTATTTCATAAATGGGCTGGGTGGTAGTTAAGGGAATGTGACCTCTGCAAAAAATTTTTTTAAATAATTTATGGCAGTCCCATTTGATACTGAGCCCTTTCCTCATGTTGCAGGCTGAAAACCAGGCTCTCACAGCAGCAGATCCCCTCCCTCTTCTCAGCACCTCTCTGCAGTCCCAGCTGTAAGGAGTGCCTTGGTCACCAGCCCCCCGTGAAGAGCAACCCCTCTGCCAGGACTCCGTTCTCAGAAATCTGGGACAGCTCTGCCATTTTCTTCAGATTTCTTTCTGCAATTGTTGCTTTGGATTTGCTACTGACATGCTGCTCCCTGTAGCTTTGGTTTTTCTTGCTACGTTCAGCTTCCCACTGGTGGCTGTGGTCCCATCTCCCACCCAAGGGAGGCTCAGGCAGCCCCATACCACCCCCACACTGCTGTGGACCAGGACAGACCACCCACAGTTTTCAGAAGAGTTAATGAGGCCCTCTGTTCATGGTTACAACTCCACACAGCTTCCCAGCTCAGATTTTCCAGGACACTGAGTTTAGCCCTGCTTCAAAGCAAAGCCAGAAGCAAAGCTGAAGATGGCTGGGATCCTTGCAGAGCTGGATCTGCTGTAAAGGAGAGAAGCAGAATTTTGAGAGGGTCTCTAACTTTTATATTAATGGAAGGATATGGGTCCTAAACTTGTGGGAAGCAACCAGCTGTTGTACGGAAGAAAAGCTTTGAAAAACTTGACTTCATGAAGAAGAGTAAATTTAATCTGACTTTCCAGGAGATTTCATTTTGGCCTTGTCTACCCTGTGAGGCTTTAAGGGTATATCCACGTTGATAAAAGCTGTCTCCAGAAGAGAAGAGCAGCTTTCTCGCACTCCTTTTCTCACCCCATCTGTGTTGTAGTGTTGTAACACTGAGCAAAAGCAGGTAAAAACAAACACTCCTCCCCTTCTCCCCATCCCTAGATCAGCAAAAATGGAAAAACCTCAGTTATTAAACTGCACACAATGCTTTACCATTATACAAACACTAACATCTCTCTGTTTTTCTTTCTGAGTGAAGAGGGATAGACTCCTCAGGTAATCCAGCAGATGATATTTTATGTGTGTAGCTGGGCTCTGTGGGATCACAGTTGAGGGAGAGAGAGAGAATTCTTTGCTTTCATCACTTCTCTGGCATGTTAAACCAACCTTGTCTGGGATTAATTTGAGCCCTGGCTCTGTCTGTCTCTTGTATTAACATCCCCAGCAGACCAAAAAACACTTTAATATAAAAAAGGTCCAGGCTAGTAGTTCTGAAGGCTTTCATTGGAACAATTTTCACCAAATAGTGATGGAGCTTGGAGAGGGCTTCTGACTTTGCAAGAGACATCAGCCTGTGCCAACAACCTGCTGGTTGTTGAAGAACCCATGCATTATCCCCAGAGCTGCCTGCAAATCAGCAACACTGATTCCTGTGTGTGACTGGAAATACACTGCACTCTGCAGTGACTACAAGACATAGAATAAAACAGCTTGGTCTTCTAGCTGCTGTCAGTTGCCTGCTGATTAGGTGTATTTTTAAATACCAACCTTTAGCTGCAACTCCTTTACAAGAGAAAGATGGCAAAATTGTCCTTCTTTCCTGTTATTCCCAAATATGTGCTAGTAGAGAGATTATTATGCTTACAGCAGGCTCTTAAACTCTTTAAAGACACTTTTTTTTTCAAAGCTAGTGAATAGCATTGAATACCAACCATTATACATAAAATTTATTTTCACCAGTGAATTTGTGGACCTGGCAATCCATCCCACCACAAGGTTTTTCTGTGCTTTGATTATCTCTGTAGTCTTGCTTGGGTCTGAGTGCAAAGGTGACAGTGCCTCTGACTTTGACAGTGGCTGAATAGTACCAACTATCCGTGGAAAAAAAAAAGCTTTTGTGAATTTGGTTCCACCTTTTCCATTCTGAACTACCATGTCTGTGGATCTACAGGGACTTTGAGACTGAGAGGAAAAAAAAGATTTTAGGGATTAAGCTTTAAAATAGAAGAGATAAACTAAATGAGGCCTGTCTTCAGGTTATTTCTGCTGTTGAACTACTGTAAGTAAGTGCTGGTGACACATTCATCTACAACAACCTGAAATACTTCTGGATAGAAAGCCTATCACTGGTGCTGTTGTAGGGTGGCAGGCAGGACTAAACCAGATCCCAGCCTCTGGCTTGTACCACAGCTTCAGTGCATACTGGCTGGGAGAAGGGGAAAGCCCGTCGCTGACAAGATGTAATCCAAGTTAAGCATACAGAGTCAGTGACCTGAGATAGTGGCACCCAGAAATGTGGCTGACATTGGAAGTTTCCTCATTACACCCAGCATATTAATTGCCAAAATGCACTAACTCCAAAGACACATCTGAAGGAGGAGATGAAAATGTGCTAAAAAGCAATGACATTAGGATGAAGAGTGCTGGCATGGTCGGGAGAACTCCTTCCTGTCCCCTCATTCTGCAAGGCCACAAAAATTAATGTGATTTTTTAAAGTCTTCTGCTATGCAGAAGATTTTTCTAAAGAAACTCAATTGCAATGTCTGTTAATCCGCATCCTAGATGGACAGAGAAATAAAGTAGTGCAGTGGGATGAATTACACATGTTTTGTAGCTGTATGTTTTCTATCTCACCTGACCAGCTGCAAAGCCATGTGATATCAGGGCTTGTGGCAAGGAGCCAGGCAGATGTGCACTTATTTCAGGCCTTTCAAAGGACTGGATATTAGCTTAGCAAAAGGCCAAGTAATGGAGAGTTAAGAGCCTTGCAACAATCATTTGTCCCCTTCAGCAAAGCAATGCAGTGAATCACAGGTGAGAAAGGTGCCTTCACTTTACATGTTATTGAAAAACCTGGAGCAGCTACTTACAGATGAGAAGGTCTGGGTGTGTGGCTTAGAAATGTCTATGCAAAGAAGGGACAAGAAGCAGCAGTACAAATATGACAGGCAAATGATTTGGGGATTTTCTGCATTTGCTTTCAGGGTGCAGTTACACAGGTACTGAAGGTGTACTGTAAGCAGAACTCATTCATTTGGTGTCTTGTGTAGATGCATGTTTAAGAGCTGGTTTTACAGTCATTCAAAAGTCTTCATTGTATAGGTCATAAAATAATTTACATCTATCATCTAGATACCTCCTATTGCATGTCCTCTGGGAGATGCTGAAATGGCAGACGTCAGGATCCTGAGAGAGAGTAGCAGAGCAAAGCACAGAATCACAGCCTTGGACTTCTGAAGCGCAGAATATAACCTCTTTGGAAATCTGCTTGGAAAAATCCCATGGGAGACAGCCATGGAGAGAGGAGGAGTCCGGGAGAGCTCCTGGGCTCCAAGCTCAACAATGGTCCCTGCCAAGAAGCAGAACCAGAGAGGGCAGGAGGCTGTGTGGTTGAGCAAGGAGCTCCTAATTTGACAGAGACATACAAAGGAGGTGTCCAGGAGGTGGAAGGAGGGACAGATGGCCCAGGAGAACTACAGAAATTCTTTGTGACTGTGGAAGGAGGGGTTCAGGAAAGCCAAAGCTCAGCTGGGGTTGAATATGGCAGAGAATATGAAGGTAAAAAAAAAGATTTCTAAAAAGGGTCATCAGAAGTAAAGGGCATCCTATACCAAATGTGGATCTGTGAGTATATGGGTCAGGGATTTGATTGCAAAGAACACAGAAAAGGCAAAGTTTCTGTGTGATTTCTCTGCCTCACCCTTCAGGACTCCACTCCCTGAGACAAAGGCGAAATCCAAGGCAATGAAGAGTCACCCCTGATGGAAGACAGTCAAGTTCGGAAATATTAAAACCAGTCTTACACAAATAATGGAGTTGCCAAGGCTGTGGCTTCAATCCTTGTGTGGGCTGCTCACATAAGATTTGGCCTTGATGATTCTTGTAGGTTCCTTCCAACTCAGAATATTCTGTGACTCTGTGAAATCCATGAGTTCTGATGGGAGGCACCGGGTGCTGAGAGAGTTGCCTGATGTTGTTGTCTGTGGATTCTCCACCAGTGAAGGAAGGCAAAGTTCTTCTGGACACAACTCTCAGCAGCCGGCTTGAGCTGACTCTTCTGTGAACAGGGAGGCTGGACTAGATGTCCTCTGTAATTTTGCCCTCCAGCCTCTCATTTTCTCCTCACTGCTTCATTTTTGTGTGGGGGTGGAACTTCTGGGTGCACTTCTGTGTGTCCCTCAGCACATGGGTTACATGAGCTGGCTGCTCAGACACTGCCTCCCACACCTGCTGCCATAGCCAATGCCCAGCTGTTTGGGGTGAGAGGAGAGGGGAATGCATGTTTCTTTCCATAGAAGTCCTTGGCTTTGTTTCTATAGTCCATCCTTTCCATAGGCCTCGGCTACTGTAAAGCCAGCAGTGACAGGGTTAACCAAGACTGTGAAAGCAGGTTTTTCAGAACACAGACTGGCTTTCAGCTTGAAAGCATACTGTAGCTTTGAGGAGAGTTTTTCATTATTGGACAGGATCCAGCATCTCACCATCTATGTTACAGTTTGCTCAAAGGCAGGGAGATCATGAAGAAATAGAAGCCACATCTGTGTCAGCTACATTTATCCCATCTGCTTTTTATTTTATCAACTTGGAAAGTAAATCCTAGTCATCACACAAGCTTGTTTTATATGGATTAGTGCAAATAGTTTGGCACTGACAAAACATACATATAAAAGTTTTTCCTTCTTGACAACACATTTAAAAATTAATTTCCAGTGGATTTAATTACAGTTAAAAGCTTTCACCATTTATTTCAGGACATTATTCAGTGCCTACAACCCTCATTCAGGTAGTTCTGTGTCTCTCTTGGCCATCATTTTTGCAACAGGTTATTAAAGAATATTTCCACACCGTGGTTTGAAATACAGCATGGGTGTGGATGTCCCTGATTTATCTTTGCTCAGGTCAGTGTTGCTCTCAGGTAAAGGTAGGATACTGGAGTGGATCTGGGGAGTGAGAAGGGATAGCAAACAGGAGATGCAAGGGGACAGAAAATACAGATCCATAACACATATTCTCCTGTACCTCAGAGCTGCACCAGGCATCACAGCAACCACAGCATGCAATACTGTTTATAAAGCAACCAGGCGCTTCTCTCTGATCTTGTTATGTTGTTAGGCTAAGCACACATAACCTCAATTGCCTGGAAAGGAGAAACCTTTCATTTCTGATTTAGTTCTGTGGGCACTGGCCATTTGTTCCCATGCCAACATGGGTTAATTGATTTCTTCTCTCTTTTTTTTTTTTTTGTTCAGATCACCTCACTTCTTGTGTATTTCTCCTGAGAAGTCAAAACCTTCTAAGAAAACAAATGTTTTATTATATTAAACAATTTGAAGTAATTTATGTTGCCTCTTCCTAATAATTTTCCCAGTCTTACACCTTTTTCAGTTCAGAATCTTTCTTTGCACATTATGCTGAGGAAATGTTGCCAATGCCTTGTATAATGACATTAATATGCTCTTATCTCTACTGGAATGGATTAATGCGTCAAACAGAGGGTGTTTGATCTTCCCAGGTACAGAGGAGCTGCATCTTTGTCACCAATGCACAGTATGTTCAGTTCCTACTTGCTGGGTTCTACGTGGAGTACATCTGAAAGCTCTTTTAAAAGCATTCTAGTATTGCTGTCCCCATTTTACAAAGGCAGTTCAGATGATGAAATAACTTGCCCAAGGCCACACAGCAGACTGATAGACAAAATAAAGTGAAGACTGTGGGTATCTTGAACAACAAATCCTTTGTCCTCTAAGCTACAGACTGCAAAAACAGCTCAGGCCTTTTTAATCTAAGGTTTAGACAAAATAAAATTAAATATTGCAATTAAGGAGGATGGAAGACCTTTTGATAAACCAGAAAGTGACCCCCTTATGAAATTCTGTTGACATTTTATCCACAACACTTCAAAAAAACCCCAGGAAACATGCCAGAGCACATCATTGCTTTGTACTCATGACAGTTTTCATCTGTGGAGTACAGGCTATCCTTGCCAGGTCAGAAATAATTTCCAGCTTTCAAGGAGACAAATAGCTGTATTACAGACTCAAGTAATATTGCATAGCCCTGATTCCACAAGACTTAGATTTTTTTTTTTTTTTTTTTTTTTACTTTATTCACTGTGATTAGTAGCAGTTGCTTACATGGCTCTTCATTAAATACTCAAATGCATGCTTGGAAGATTTTAGTCAAAAAGTCATTGGGAACAGTAGAAGCATCTGAATCTGGGACCTTTATCCCAACCCACTGTCTCCCACTAGGTTTCTTAAAATGTTGCCATGGTCACTTTTCTTGGAGACAAAGAGAAAGCCTCTAGGGAAGTAGGTACTGCTTACTTTTTATTGCTTGAAGCAAGGTCTGAAAGAATAACCTTCACTGAGTTTAGATCTTATTACAAGTTTCTAAACATGTTATCCTGATTAAAGAAACACAGAACAGTTGAGGCTGGGAGGTATTGGTGAAGATTGCCTGTCCCAGCCCCTGCTTGAAGTAGATCAGCCACGGTAGCTTACTGAGAGGTGTGCCAAGTAATGCTGAATATCTCCAAGGCTGCAGACTCCACAACCACTCTGGGCAACCTGTTCCAGTGTTTGACCACACTCATGGAAAAAACCCTCAAAGGGTTTTCTCATGTTTCAGTGAAGTTTAATGTACTTTAATTTTTGTCATTTTCCTCTTGTTCCTTCAAGGGATGTGATCAAGAGGCTTTTAGCACCATTTATCTTTATTCTCTACCCACCATCCCAGTTTTAACATGGATGTTAGGAGGTGGAGAGCTGGACACCTTGCTGAAGTGCAAAAGGATACTATTCACTTATCTTTCTATGTTCATCAAGAAAGTCACCCCTTTGTAGAAAGCCATCAGATTGATCAGACTTGATTTCTCCTCCACAAACCTATTCCAACTACTCTCAGTCACCTCATTTTCTGTGAATGGTTTCTAGGATTGCTTGCTCTGTCACATCATGGACAAAGAGTAGGTCCCCTCTTTTAAAATTACTTCTAACCTGCTTGATGTACACAGAAGGTGATCGTACATCGCTCTAGACTGGTCTTAAAACCAGGAATACTGAGGGTATAAAGAAAGAAAGGAGCAGGGCTTTGAGAACATCAGGCTTCTCCACATCTTTTTTTCACCAAGGCTTCCTGCCACATTTTCTCTGGTTTTTGTTTTGCTGCTGATGTCTTTGTGAAAACCTTCCATGTTGGTGTTCACATGTGCTTCCGTATTCAACGCCAGCTGAGCTTTGGCTTTCCTGAACCCCTCCTTCCACAGTCACAAAGAATTTCAGTAGTTCTCCTGGGCCATCTGTCCCTCCTTCCACCTCCTGGACACCTCCTTTGTATGTCTCTGTCAAATTAGGACATCCTTGCTCAACCACACAGCCTCCTGCCCTCTCTGGTTCTGCTTCTTGGCAGGGACCATTGTTGAGCTTGGAGCCCAGGAGCTCTCCTGGACTCCTCCTCTCTCCATGGCTGTCTCCCATTGGATTTTTCCAAGCAGATCTCTGAAGGGGTTATATTCTGCGCTTCAGAAGTCCAAGGCTGTGATTCTGTGCTTTGCTCTGCTACTCTCTCTCAGGATCCTGACATCTGCCATCTCACGGTCACTGCAATCAAGGATGCCACCAAACCTCATATTCCCAACAAGTTCCTTCTGGTTTGTAAGTACCTGGTCCAGCCGAGCATCTTTTTTCTTGGCTCCTCAATCCCCTGTGTCATGAAGCTGTTGTTCATAATTTTATTGGAAATGTCTTGAATATCAGTTCTATAAGTAACAAAAAATAAGTAAACCATACTTCTTTTTGGAGATAATATCATGTAGCTTCATAGATGTAGGTTTTTTCCTAACTGAAAAAATGCTGGCCTCAACCTGAAACACTCATCTGTAGTGTTTGCTTAATGCACAAATCAGGAGTATATAGACTTGGATACAGGACCGAGGATTACAGTGACTTATTCCTCAAATGAAATTGGCACAGATATCAGGTTTTCCACCTCATCAAGCAATGGAATGACAGTTCAGATTGTCAGCAAGTTCTCTATTTTAGGAGCAAGGCACATATTCTGCTAGACTATGACTTACAGAAAAACAGAAACATAGTTTTGAATTTCTGAAAGATTTCTGCTGCACAGATTTGTGAATATGTACTAAATTACATTGACTTTAAACTTATATTTTTATCATATTAATTTGCCATCTCATTATACTACTGTAATTTGCTGTTTGCAGTAGGTATATTTGCTTTTTATGCTAGAGGCTTTGCTGTGAGGAAGACTTTTATAGTATATCCATGAAGGTGTTATTATGCAGTGACAGTCTCTAAAACAGAACTCATTTTTGCTCTACTCACTACTTAATATTTAACTTGCGGTAGTAGTTTAAGAGATTTGCTTGGGTTTGGTTTGTGACTTTTTGAGAGAGGCGGGAGGAATGTTGTGGCTGTTTTGTATACAAGCCAAAATGGAGGAATGATTTTTCTGCCAATATGTATTTAATAATTTGAATTTATCTGGAAGAGGAGATGAGGCCTTTTTATTTCAGTGAATGCACAATCAGCATTGATAGGGCATTACCTATTGCCCTTTTACCATATTCACCTCTGCGTTCTTGACTGACTGTAAGTTTCCCTAGGTCTCTTCCAAATCCCTGGCTGGAGAAGGAAATGGAGAAAGGAACATGACTGCAGAAAAGGGGAGACACCAGCGACATGGACTTAGAGAGTGGTCTTAATGCTGTAAAATAGATTCATCCCTTGGACACTAGGAGCAGTTGCTTGGGGAACAGTCCTTGCTAGGGTGATGTTCCTACAAAAAATCTTTCATCTTACTGGCTGAAATGTCCTGAATGGGAGCTGCATGGGACAATGCAGTTTTTTTACTACTAAGACTTCAAGTCACTTGGTTTTCATTTTACCAATTTTCCAGTCTTCTTGCTCCTTTGGCATATTACAAGTTTCTGCTAAAAGTACAATGAATACTCCACTTGTTTTTGCAGAGAAGGTGTCACTTGCTGAGTTTAAAGAACTATATAAATTTAGTTTAAAGAACTATATAAATACAAGTGCTTTTGTAGTTCTACACATGTGCAACAAGAGTCCAAAATCTAAGCCCTTTTCCAAGCAAGTTATTTATTATAGAAAAATTAATCACACTTTCCATTTTCTTAGACACAGTTTTGTCCATTTTAGTAAAACTTAGAGCAAAGCCCATGTATTGATAAACCAATTCAACTTGTGATTCAACTTGTGAAATAGCTTGACATCTTAAAATATGTTAGCAAAAAAACTTTATTAGTAAATGATTGGTTAATAGGGTAAAAATCTAGAATTAGTATCTTGACTTGTGTATGTTGTCTGTCTAGACTTCAGTAAAGCATTTGATACCATCTCCCACGGGATCCTCCTAGAAGAACCACTTTGATGGGTAAAAAACCAGGATGGCCGGGCCCAGAGAGCGGTGGTGAATGGAACTAAAGTTGGTGGCCAGTTACCAATGGTGCTCCCCAGGGCACTTTTTGTCATGTTTAACATCTTTAACAATTATCTGGGTGCTGCAACTGAGTGTCCCCTCAGTCAGTTTGCAGATGACACTGTGCTAGGTGGGAGTGCTGATCTGCTGGAGGGCAGGAAGGCTCTGCAGAGGGATCTGGACAGGCTGGATCATGGGCCAAGGCCAGTGCTGTGAGGTCCAACAAGGTCCAGTGCTGGGTCCTGCCCTTGGGTCACAGCAACCCCAGGCAGTGCCACAGGCTGGGGCAGAGTGGCTGCAAAGCTGCCCACAGGAAAAGGGCCTGGGGGTGCTGGTGACAGCAGCTGAACATGAGCCAGCAGTGCCCAGGTGGCCAAGAAGGCCAATGGCATCCTGGCCTGTACCAGCAATGTTGTGGCCAGCAGGAGCAGGGCAGGGATTGTCCTCCTGTACATGGCATTGGGGAGGCCACACCTCAAATCCTGTGCTCAGTTCTGGGCCCCTCACTTTAAAACAGACACTGAATTCCTGGAACACATCCAGAGTATGGCAACATAGCTTGTGAAAGCTTTAAAACATGTCATGGAGGAACCTCTGAGGGAGTTGTTTTTCTTTAGCCTATACAGAAAAGGAGGCTCAGGGTGGACCTCATTGCTCTCTACAACTGCCTGAAAAGGAGGCTGCAGTGAGGTAAGGGTTGATCTCTTCTGCTGTGCTTGCACTGAGAGGATGAGAAGAAATTACCTGAAGCTGATATAGGGGAAATTCTGATATTAGAATTTTTTTTTTTCACTTTTAGGGTGGTCAAGGATTGCAATAAGTTGCCCACAGAGGCGGTAGAGTAACCATCCCTGCAGGTATTTGACAGCCATCTGGATCTGGTGATGTGATTTAGGGGTGACAGGGGTAGTACTGGGTGTATGACTAGATGATCTTGAAGGTCTCTTCCAGCCTTGATGATTTTGTGATTTAAATAATATTTTAGTGTTTTCATGCAGAAGAAAGTAAGTGGAAGGCAGTGAGTAAAGAACAGATGGAATGTAAGGATGACTTGTATATGAAGTCTTTACTATTCAAGGCTGGTAAGAAAATAAAGCAAAATGACACTATTCCTGGAACAACTTATGATGTCAGGAAATGGCTTGTTACCTGCATTAAGTAGTTGCCTGCTGCAGTGTTGAGGCTGTCAGCTATAGGAAACACTTCAGAAGTTGGTTTTACACATAAGGTCTCATGAGAATATAATTCAGCCACCACCATGCTAAAGTGTGTCTCTTCTTTCCCTATTTGTTGCGTTTTCATCCCACTCTTGATATGCATTACAGAATTTGTGTGGAGATAGGAAATGCATAGAAATACAAGCATACAGCCATTTTCTTCAGGACTTCTGGAAATTGAAGCTATGTACAAGCTACAATGTGTAGAGATGAGAAACAGATATTTCTTGTCACTGGCTAGGTTCTGTCTGTGTAAAGGCTAAAATCTGTGCCGTCTTTCTCTGCACAACAGAGATATCCCATGATAAAGCTCTTAACAGTGCCTCATCACTTGGTTTCACAGATCCACAGATTTATCAGTGGTGTCAGAGCTGAGGATAAAGTGCATTTCATAGATGCTGTTAACACATTATTCAAGTTCAAGATTCATCCAGGCTTAGCCTTCTCCTCTGACATACTAAATTCTATAGCCAAGAATGCAACTGAAAACAGCCAGGCAGCTGCAGTCACTAACCTAAATACTTCCCCATGTTCTGACAGAAGCTCTGTCCTCCATCTCTCCTAACTGGTACCATCCATATAGCAATGAGGCTCACTGCCATGGAGCATGACAGAGTGTTCAGTAAAATACCTTCCACCTCTTTTTCTGAGAGATGGGTAACTTCAATGCCTCAATGTAGGTATCCCCATCTACTGACATTTAGTATGACCTTAGTGCTGAACAACTTTCAGCAAGAGGAGTTTAAAGGTCAGGGAAAGCAGCAGGCATGGATGAAAACATGCTTACATCTTGTAAAACAAGAAGCACACAACTAGCCCTGCTGTGAGTATGGACAGGTGTGCCAGTTTCTAGAAGAAATTTCTAGACAGAGTTGAAGTTTATTAGCTGCCATTTTAAAAAAGCCTTTTAAAAACTGCTTTTAAAAGGACAGTTCTCATAAAAACTTCTGCTCTGGAGAAGCATCTTATTTTTCTATAAAAGTCAAACAGAAATATTTAATGAGTTTTAGTACTTATGTGCCTTGCATCCAATTTTTACAGCAGGCAGCACTGTATATGAACTGATAGGCATCTAACAGATCCATCTGATCCCAGGTCAAGTCCATTTGATCCCAGATAACATTAGTTTTTGGAAATTGAAGTTGGACTTGATGGAGTTGGTCTCAGTATGGACTTGAGGATCCTTATGGGTCTCTTTCAACTTGAGATGTTCTATGACTCTAAAATACAAACAAAGGGAAGGAAATTTCATTGCAGAACAGCTTCATTCATTAAATGAAGCACAGCACAGAGATGGTTTCTGGTGTTGTTTTTCTTGGTTTGTACTTTAAACAGCTCTGCACTTGTTTCTAGATAACTTCTGATCCAAGCCTTTGGAAAATATTTTCCTAGAACATGGAATTTCTTCTTGGAATACATTGGATCTGGAAGTCAGCACACAAGAATTTGCATTTTGGCTTTGTATTCTTCCAATTAATTTCAAACCAGATGACTAAGTGGAAGTGGAAGGGAAGTTTCATAATTCTTAGCTTGAACTTAACATGAATGTATGGGATGCTTGAAGCTGTTCAGGTCAGTTTTGCAAAATCAGGTTTTTCCACCAAGGATACATCAGCTTGGACAGACGACCTTATATTTTGTCTTAACCAAAGTACTTTTGTGAATTATGTTTTATGAAATGTGATCAAATGCAGATGCTTTCTGGATTAAAAGTTTCCAACACAATTCTCTGACCACATTGCACATCTTGTGCTGTCCTCCATGAGTGTAGAGGGTCTCTGCACTTTTTGCCAAGGTCAGCTGGGGGGGTTGTGAAAGACAGTTTAGATGGAGCTTTTCTGCTGGTTATTCTTTAATTATAACCTCCAACATGTCAGTATTTCAGAGAAGAAAAGTACAGTTATTCTGTCTTGAAAAAGAGAGAGTCATAGAGACTGAAGTAATGTTTCAGGGGTTTTTCCATCAATAGATAATATGAAACCCAAAAAATGTAGGTATATCATATGGAGCCCTAGTACTGAAAGCGTTCTTCATCCCAAGTAATCATCCTACTTCAATCATTTGTCATTCATATCTGTGCTCCCAATGAAGGAAGAGATCCCTCAATCATTTTTGTTCTAGTCTTTTCAGATGTAGCAACAAAAAGTTGATGAAATATTTTCAAAATAAAAGTTAGAGTACGTTAAGATATTTCTGAAACCTTGCTTGTCTGATCACAAGCACATACTGCATAGCTGCATATTACCAAACCATGTTAGCAACTTACCCAGATTTTAACAAAGCTTGTGCAGACTTGGTCTTGTCACTCATTATTCCTCCAATTTTCAACATCTTAGAGTCCAATTAGTCTTCTGGGTTTGCTGTATTCCATATAGCCCAGATAGAGCAGCACCCATAAAGTTTCAGGCTGGGCATCCACACCAAACTGGAACAGGCTGATCTTTCCCTGCTTTTTCTATTGGGCTCTAAGCACTTCAGGAAAAAAAGTACTGGTTTAATTTAGGTGTGACTCAACTATTAGAGGCAGAGCAGCAGTTACGCTTTATCGTTATTAAATACACCTGTGAGGCAAACATTGAAGAGAAATGGTGGTGCTTTTGCTACCAAAGTGCTGTTGCAATTACATTTGCACTTCTCTCTTCACCATCAGTCTGTGCACTGTCACTATAGGCTGTGCAAAATTTTTGCAACGGATCCCTTTGCTCTCCTCCACATTCGGAAGCTTTCCAGGCCTAGCCAAATCCACATTTGACCTGCCTGGTGCTTCAACAAGAAAGTTGGACCTTACCTTAGAAGGCACCCAAGTGCCTTCCAGACATTTCTGACGTAGAAGAAAACTGTCAGAACACAACATCTATGGATGGAGATTTTCTGATTGCTAGTTACTGCTTCTCAGCACAGACAGCACTGACTTTTTAGGTTTGTATTGCATGCATTATGAAAAGGTTGCTTGGTCTGGCTTTGTGCCATAAATCTTTTTCACTTGAGCAGAACTAGCAGATAGCTGCAGTATGTTGGAGTTTTGTTTGAGTACTTTCTGCCTCCAAACATGAGGAAAGTTTAATGTTCATTGTGATCATGAGGACATGGACAAAAAATATATATGCTATTCAGGAAGAACCTGAGCACATCACTGTAACAGGAATTGCATTAAGATGACAAATAACTAAAGTAAAACATTCTGTATTATCTGTTCACTGAAGGTTGTTTACAGCTCAGTACTACACAGAAGTGCCAAATTACTGGCAAGAGTAAAAACCCAAACCAAACCATCTCTGCAGAACTAGGTAAGTTCTGCAAAATATGTTCAGACAATCTCTAAAAAGTAAAGGCTCAGCATACAGAGAAAAAAGAACTCTGTGATAATTATGTAATGTTAGGAAGTAAAGAATGCCTTTTAGACTAGCACTAGGGCAAATATCATGCAGGGTAGGTCTCCAAATTAGTTTGCCTTGCCTTACACATTGTAAAACCAGGACTCAGAAGAAGTGAGATAAGTTCTATCAACTTCATTTTGAGAGAAAAATCATCAACAGTAGGAAAAGAAAGGAGGTTTTCTTTAGAGCAACAAATATACAATAAGAAATTGTGGAGAGAAAGCTACACGTTCATTCTTAGTCAGCCTTTATTTGAAGTCCATAAGGCAAAATTTTTGTTGCTTAGCAGTAGCGTGTCACCTTGGTAAAGACAGAAGATAGTATTCAATATTCTATTCCCTGTAGCCTTACTTTAGAGTGGCCACACACTTTATTTGCTTGATAGACACCTTGTGGCTGATACAGCTAAGCAATGAAATGTTTCCCAGATGTCTTAGTGATGTCCCTGTGTCACCAAAGCCTATATGCTGCAACTACCCATAAAGTTATCAGGACCAGATTAATTGTAAATTATTGTTTAACATGTCCCAGAATATTTTCCTTTCCTATTAGATATTCAAGTTTCTTCAGAATTTTTTGTATATTAACCTTTCCAGAGGTAGTGACAAAGTTACTATACATTCAGTCTATTTTATCAATAGCTTGCAGAGTGAGTGGATGATTGCAATTTTGTCACAAACTCGTGAAAGTCTTTGTTCTTTTCTCCATCTTTGCTATCTCACTACCTGCAATTGGATAGAACTGGACAGCTACAGAAGACCTCTCACGTGAATAAATCTAGGCCAAATTTTTCAATATAACAATCCCTGAAATAATGTAGGTAATTTAGTAAGAGGATTATCTACTCCAGCAACCTTCTTTCAGCTTTTTGCAGAAATCAGGGATCCTGGGGTTTTTTCCTAGCCTTCCAAACTACTTTTAAATATGACAAAAACTTGCCAAGTTATTTATAATAGTTCAAGGACACTTAAGCCCTGTGAAATTTAATATTAATTCATAATTATACTTTGGATCTTTCCAGTTTTGTCCCACAGAAAAGTTCAGTCTTGAAATTTTGGATAAAGTTGCACTGATATTCACACTAAAGTTTGTATCGATTCTTTTTCTGCTCTATGAAAAAACCAGAGTATAAGGCATTAGACTAGCATGGGAAAACACGTCATTTAATGAAATTCTTAGGAAAAAAAGCAGCAAGTCCACCTTTAAAAACTATTTTGGGGTTCTTAGCACTGATGGTCACACATGTCTATCAGTATGAGTCTGAGTCCCATTTTTAGGATGCCTTTAACTCTCTGGGAAGAATTTATAGCCTCTAAACATGATCATAGACATTGGTCTTGTTACTGAAAGACAGTCTCCTCAGGAGGCATTCAGAAGGTCTGAGTAAATGCTTGGAGTGGTAGATCATGGAATGAGTCAAACAACATGCACAGAAACTGCTGTACAAGTGGTGCAATTTGCACCTGATGAATTCAGTGAGGATTTTATGAGTTGAAGTATCCGAGTGGTAGCAGAAAACATGTTTCTATGCCATGTCTAGGAAGCATCAGATCCATGGCTTTAAAAGTCATTAAAACATACTTCCTCCAAGTAATATTGAGAGGCAAATCCACAGAAAACAGGAAGGTCACCCAAAGGGCTTGGGAGACCTTTTTCATGATAGTTCCTTCTCCAAAGCTCTGTGGCTGTTTGTGCGGATCTTGACAGGTTCAGCCCCTACAGCAGCTTCTGTTGTGTACTGACCTTTTAACTGTGCTTCTCTGTATTCTTTGATACCCCCACTAGCTCAGTGAACAAAAGGAAGATCTCAGATGTAGATTTATGTGAAATGCTGGTGCTTATTTCATTGGCAAAGGTATTGTTTTCCATGGACTCAGTGCTTTCTGCCAGAAAAATAATGAACATGATGTGCAGGTCCTCTCTATGTATGGACTCTAAATATTTGACTGGTGGCATGCATGCGATTTATGTTGCATGTTACTCTCTGCTAAAGATGGAGCCATTCCCTTATTGCCATAGTTTTCAGCTCCATAGTTTAGTCACTGTGCTACAACTTCATTAACTTCAGTTAGCACCCATGTCTTCTACCAGTTCCCATATAACATGGTAATCTGTGCATCCCTTTAAGTCAGATGTACAGTGTAAGCCCTTCATCATTCACTCAATAATTAGAGTCATAGATAGAGAACTCTGCTATTTTATCATTATTTTTGGTAATTGCAGGGAAAAGTGGGAAACCTGACCATGACCACTGAGTCCCTTCTCTGAGAAGGACAAATTGTTTTCAGTGTTAATGGTCATCATTCAAAGAAACAATCTACTCCTCTACACAGGTTAGTAGCTGAAGGAAAGAGCATACTAAAATAGCATCAGAAGAAGAGCAGTTCCATCTCGTTTGATTTTACCAGATTTGTGGTGGCTCCACACTGGAGGCATAGTTTTATTGCTCTGAATGTTTTGCATTGTATTTCCAGACAGAGGTTCATTAAGTGAAAATAGAAGTTCAGCATCTGCTGCCTGTGTACATCAACATGTATATTAAAGTATTTGAGCAGGGATACTTAGCAGGGATTTATAACCTACTAACAAGTAACCACTTGAATTAAGACAAAGAATTAACCTTACCATGGGTGCAAAGGGAAGAGGGAACATGAGATGACTCATGGAAAGGATAAGGGATGCAAAGTTCTTGATTCACTGGTTTGCATACTGTGTCATAGAGAAAGTCTGCTGCCAAGTTTTGAGAACAGCCATTCAAACAATCTCCCAGAGTGTTCCCTTGTTAATGCTCTAAGAATTTAGTTTAAGTCAAAGCTCTCAGACCCAAGTAGGTAACCATGGAGGTCTAGACAGTAGAAAGGAAGGACTGCATTGCGCAGCCATAGGACTGGGATGCAATTCTGTTGAATCCCCTTCCCTGATCTCACCCAGATGCACTGGAAGCCTCCAGCAGAGCAGATGAGATTAGACTGCAGTTCAAATAGGTGCCTAGTTTAGCTCTTCACTGATTACTGTTCTGTGTATGGTCTTAAATAATCAGTAAGAAAAGAATAAGGCAAGGAGTAAACAGAGATTTGGTTCCAGCAGAAGCCTAGAAGATAAGGATATTGATGTTTCTGTCTCAAACATTGATAGACCTTGGAGCCAGCCGAGAATTGTTGGTAATAACAAACAGCAAGGAAGAACAGTATGTGGCTGGAGAAGGGCCCATGCGGAGGTAGGGCAGCACATTTCTGGAACAAACATCCTTGTTATGGCTCCTCCAGATAAGCACAGGTACAGGTACAACTCAAGTGCAGGAATGAGACAGAGAAATGGGAAAGGGAGGGAATCAAGAATTTCAAAAAGGTCTAAAAGAATGAACTGTGCATGATGACTAATTTGCATAGAAAGCAAGAAACTTAGCTCCAGGGTAAGGAAAACTGTCTATGAAAAGGTGCCTCCAACAAGCCTAGGTGATGCCCCCAGGAGCCTGGACAGGCCATCAGCTGGATCAATGCTGGAGCCACCAGGGCTGCTGAATCCTTCCTGCCTGCCTTCCTTCCTTCCTTCCTTCCCTCTCTCCCCCCCTCACTGGCCTGTGCTTATATAGGTCAGAAACTAACATACCAATTTCCATGCCCAATATGTAATTTACTAATGAAATTTGCAGGCTTTTGTGGACCCTCTGATTTTTGCTCTCCTCCTTCTCCTTAAGGGTGGGATGCCACAGTCAGCTGCCTTAAAGAAGGGAACGTAGATCAGCACATAGTCACAAATATCACACCTTTGAAGGTCACCTGCAAAGTGCTGTCTCCTAAAATGCTGCCCCCCAGTCAGGCTGTGGGTCCTGCCTCTGAAGCTTTTTTCAGAGGTTTTACACAAAGGCATCAAATACAAAAGTTTAGGAAAGAACAAGATGGATTTCTATTCATCAATGTGGAGTCATGGAGCAATAGTTAAAATGCATATGACCTAAAAAACAGCTTGCAACCTTTGTACTTGTCAATAGTTTTCAATAAAGCTGTTTATCACAAAACACTCCCAGAACTAGCTGAGGCTCTAAGGTAGTCTAAGTCTATGCATGTTTTATTTCTTCAGATAGAATGGGACAGCTTGCTCTATTTCACAATGCAGCTAGGTTTTTGAATAAAAATAACTGAGCTGTTTTAGGGTAACATTTCTAACTCAGTCATTATCTCCATCTAGTTAAGCAAATTCTCAATTCTGAATCTGTTTGATTTGAACTCTTCCCTATTTCTAGTGAAAACAGCTACATACACAAAAAATTAACAAATGAACAACAAAACAAAAACCAAATCCACAATTGCTTCACAGTCAACACTTCCATTAGAAAAAGGGGAATTTGCTTGGCAAACTCCACCTGATGAGTCTCTAACAATTTAAGTCTCCAAATGGGTGACAGTTGCAGCCCTAAGTAACAGAATGGAAGGGAGAAGGCATCTGTAAGCCAATCAGCTGTCCTAAGCACTATTACTAAATTAATTTTCATCCTGATATGGACTACAGCTATGTAGTGCAGAACCAATCCCTTCCTGGTGCCAAGGTTCTTCTCTTCCCTAAGGATGCTTCTGTGAAGGCTTCAGTAGACTTTTGCGGAAGAGGACTTGGGCATTGCTTCTGTCCTTATTGAGTGCTTCTGATTTTTTCCAGTTCCCTTATACTCCAGCTTCCACATGAATATAATGGTCCGATCCTAAGCAGGCTAAGAAGAAAACTGAAGCTCTTGCAGGATTTCAGTAGAACAGTGACACAACAGTAAAGTATTAAATATTGCTCCAACATTTCATTTTTAATGGTGAAAAGAAACAGAGAGGGAGATCAGCAGGACAATGGAAGATTTTGGCTTCCAGCAAGTATGTCACGTTTCATTTCCAAGCATCTATCAACTGTATTGAGAAAACAAATTGCTCCTTTTTTTTTCCCTGTCTTCATCATCTGTCCTTTGTTTGTGTTTTTTCAAACTTAATGAACTCAATGGATTGTTAGCATGCATTATTGTGTTAGTGTGACATGTTCAACAAAACATCCTAGTCATCCAAGATCTAAATACTTCCTGGGAATTCAGTCTCTGAGTTAAGTTACAAGGATCTTTGCTTTATCTGCATCATCATCAGAAGATTCTATTCATCATGGTGCCCCTCTAAGAAGGGAAAGAAAAAAGGAAAAAAGCAAGCAATGTACAAGTTGCTGCTGACATCAATGTGCCAAAGATATTTAGAGATATTTGTTCTCTAATTATGCTGCAATAATTTTTCCTTTGCAAACTAGAGATTAGCACAGGTGACGCATACTTAACCTCACACATAATCCTCAAATCTGTGAAGCAGGTAGATCTAATTGAGGACAGTAAGTTGCAAGACTGGCTGAATTCTTCTGTCCACCACTATTTTTCCACAGCCCTTATGGTTTTAGTTGACTCTAATATTTTCTTTGTCTGAAGCCTGCCCCACGCTAGGCAGAACACATAATGACTAGTGAGACTGAGCTGCCTTTTCCCTCCACTATATGAGACCCTGAATGTGAAGGCTTCACTGCCTTATTCTGTGAAGGCTTCACAAGCCAGTATATTCTAAAGGAAACACGGACTTCATCCAAAGCAAGTAGTCTTTGACAGGTAGATTTTAATGAAGCTTCTACTTTGAGATAGTCATTGCCCTCAAGTATTTAGCAAAACACAAGTTTACTGAAGATGCTTGAAAGGATTTGTGGCAATTCAAGTCACAGGTGAACCAGAAAATCAGTGTGAAGCAGAGTTCACCTCTTCTGCCCAAGGCATAAAGATTAGTCAACTGCAATGGGCACTGTTCTGGGAGGAGAGCTAATTGTTTGGTGTTGAAAGGACTTCTCTACCTCCTTTTCAGGGAGAATCAGTTCCAATCTGTGAGTCAGACTTAGAGGCAGTCTTTGGACTCCCCTCTAGATTGCATTTTTCCAGTTCATAAGGATAGTCCTTGCTGGAAGCAAAGAAATACTAAGCTTATCCATGCTTCAGCAGCCTGTGCCAAGAGCTGGAAATTCCTTGGCTGTATAATTTATCTGCACAAAGGCAAATCAGACGCCTACACAACACAGCTGCATCTAATTGGTAGGCTGTGTTTTTGCCTCCTCCTCTACTCATAATGCAGATAAAGCTATTCTCAGGCATAGGTCTAGTAAGACTTGTACCAAACCCATGCACACTCACTAGTGTCCACTCAGCTTCCAGGAGTTCAGCAGCAGAGAAGGCTGGGGCACCTCTGTTTGGAACCAGACACGTGTTAGACTACACACAAAAACAGTAGCATCCCAGAGTCATGGAGGGACATGCTGATGTCAGTGAAGAATTTGATGCTGAAATCTGAGTGGATATTTGTAAGAGCCCAACTCAGAACTTACCTTTCAGCCCTTATTATAAGGCCAAAAAGGTGATATAGAAGCATATATATTTCATACAAAGTAAATACACTTGCTCTTCGTTGAGATGCAAGAACAGTATGTTAGATTCATTACAGGATAGCTGCATTTTCATCCTTAAGGGGTTTTTTTAGAACATCTGATTTTTAGACCTGGCTATAAAGGTAAAGACTCACTGAGATCAGTCCCTGAAAAAAATAGTCCTCTTCACTTCCCAAGGACAACTACTACACAGGGCTGGAGCAAAGGCAGTTTGGTGTGGGGAATTGAGTTACGCTTCGTCTGAGTGCTGAGTTGCTGTCCTAGGGGCAATTGGATCCATCTAGCACAATTAGTGCTGAGATATTTCACCATAGTTCACTTCAGTGTGGCAATTGTAGGTACACAAGCCAATATGAATTCACAGGGCACCGTGATAGGGCCTTTTGAATTACGAACTCTCCTGTCCACCTTGGAGGGCGGTGACAGAGCTTCTTTTCTGCAGACTCTCTATGGGAACCAGTCGATCATTCCAGCCACTGCTGTCATGTCCCTGTCCTCCAGTCATGTTGGCAGCTTCGTGCTTTGCTCCAAATCACTGCAAGAGTCATATTTCACTAACAGTAATAAAACAGAACAAAATGGGGGCTTCTAAGAGAAGATTAGGCCACAGAAAAAAACCAGAATAAACCAGACCTAATACATAGAGGATAAATGATAAATATGCACCCAGTTCTCTCTGTGCAGTAACTCAGCGGAATGGATTTATTGCACAGCAGGCTTGCTATTTGTTTTCCCTCTCTTCCCAGCATGGGGGATTTTAAGTTAAACAGTTTTATTCATACCGGAATTCACTTGTGTATCCCAAACTGGCTGCTTGCCAACATTGTTGGCATTTCAGGTTGATAACATCTTAATCTAGAGTCATTACAATAACTAGGAGGGAGCCTGAATGTAGGAACAGACCCTTTCCTGGAGAGTTGCCTTTGAGATTTTAATGTAAAAGGGCATACATATTAATTGAAATCTTACCTGGAATGGCAGGTGTGAGTGCTAACTTTGGATAATATGGATGCAAGTGCTAACTTTGTTTACATGAGCCATGAAAAATGCACAGGAGTGTTAGGTGTTTTCACTCACTCTCAGAGCAACATTCAATCCAGCAAATGTCAGTTTCCGGCTCATTTGCCAAGGATGTTCATGATTTAATACATAGATTTCCTGAAAATTTATCTCATTTTCTAGACAGCAATGAGAATAAGAAGTACGGACAAAGCATTTCAATGTAGATGAGTCAAAATCTCACAAGAAGTCCTGTCAAGTGAGAGTAGAAGAAATCATCTGTTTGATATGGTAAGAAAGGTCCAAGAAAAAAGGCCTTCCTTTCCTGGGTCTCCAGTTTCTTAACCTGGAGATCACGTGCTTTTTGTCTTGGAAACACACTTGTATGTATGTTTATTTAATATTTTGTTAAATAGAATTTCAGTATGGAATAGGAAAATGTTGTGAGATAATCCATGACCTCAGTGAACTTGTTCCAACAGATATGAGGAGGCTGTTAATGTTTACACAGAGTGACGTGATTTTCCATACTCAGCCCTGTCTCTCTAGCCTCACACAGATACACAGGCCAAGACTGATTCAACACCCTTTGCTTTTGGTTTCAAGCCAAGATGGAGCATCTTGAGGAATCATACATCCTCTTGACAGAACCTTTTGTCATTTCGAACCTTAGCGGTCTGAGGGGAGATAGGTGGTGAACAGTCACTTAGTCAGCTCAACGTAATCCAGTTTAGTGGAGAAGAGTGGCAGGCTGCAGACAGAGCAGAGAAAGTAAGGACAGCAAAAAGGTCGATGTGAGATTGATGTCACATAACCCTACTCTCTGATTTCTGTCTGAAACAGGAAGTTTCATACAGTGTCAGCAAGGAGTGCATATCATTGTTTCCCCCAGTGACAGGAAACTGTCTTATGAACTGGCCAGAATAAAGACAGCTGAAAAGCAGAAAAATAACAGGGGGCACATTTATTATTTGCAAGAAGAAGGAAGGGGTAACCACCCAGACAACCATGGTCTGTGTTTGGTTTTGTTTCATCAGACTTATGTTATCTCCATTGCATCAGGGCTTTGTGTCCTTCCAGTTCGGCATTTCAGGCTGAGGCTTTGTTCCAGAAGAAAGCAGGTCAGACAGAGAAAAATCTTAAACTGTATAAAATCAAGCACAAATGTCTTTATTTCTGATGAAGCATTAACCAAATAATACTTCCAAGGGAGCACGGAAGGCCAAATAGCTTCTTGCTTGTAGATCAGTTATGTACTAAAGAAAGAGCAACAGAAATAATGGAATTGCTGTAGAGATGGAAACAATAAGGTGGTTATTGGCCTTCCAGAAATATGGGCATGAAAGAGAGAAGAAAGACATGAGAGAGTTGCATACAGTGCAATGAATGTCTTATAAGCAGCCTTTCTCCCCATCCCCACTGCCTGACCTCCAGCTGTACCCACGACAGATCTCTTCACTGGCCCTGGACAAAATACTGGACAGAGGCCAAGGTGGACACATTTCTTGTTTTATTACAGAGGATAAATGCCAGCTTAAGTCCTTTGCAAGCCAAGAGAAAAACAGCTGCCTGTAGAAGGATGAGACAAAAGGAGATTGTCTGGACCATGAGTTCTGCTTTGTACCCATAGGCAACAGGCCACAGGGCAGTGAAATGTGGCAGTGGGGTGGGATTCCCATGCACAGCATGAGGCACCCAGAGGGCTGCTCTTAGCAGCCTTTCTTTGCACATTCAGCATAAAGGACACACCAGGAAAGAGGGGAACCAGAGAGCAGACCTTTTTCCCCAGCTTCTGCAGAGACCTTGCTGCAGCCCCCACAGCTGCCCATCTCAGAGGAGCAGCTCACAGCCCAGGAGCCCTGGGGGCACACCCTTCTGACAATGCCCACACTGGGCAGATGATGAGTGCTGGTTAATACCTCCACCACTGCTAGCTCTATGAGCTCCCAGCCCCTCGCATCACCCAAAGAGCTGCTACCAAAAGCTCCAAGGCAGCATCCTGACCCCTTCCTTCACTTATTGCCAACAGCAGGGCATTCACCCACAAGAGGGTTAAACCCTCCTGCTTGGGAAAATCTGGTGACTTTCTGGGCTTTGCTGATCTGCACCACCAGCAGAAGGCTTCACATGTCTGTAGGTATAAAAACAGTATAAAAACACTGTTTTAAACAGTGTTTAAATGTAGGTTTAAGCCACTTTTTTTTCCATCCCCTTGCTTGTCTTCCAGGGCTCTTAACCACTCCACAGCTTCCTCCTGTTGTCTCTGCCAATGTTCTCTCACAGCATCCTGACCTTCTAGCCTTTTACAGATGCTCTTTACACCTCAGTAATTGACACTGGGAAGCACAGCCAAGTTCCCACATAAGACATTCCCAGGCAGCAGTGATTGGGGTTCACTCCCTTATCTTTCCACAGTCCCTCTGGATTCTGGACACACAAACACACGTATTCTTGGCCAGGGCAAGAAGGATAATTTTTAACGACCAGCTGCTAGAGGAAACAACAGTGGTTGATTGAAACATGAGTGAAAGAGTGAATCTTGAAAACATCCCAGAAATTCACCATCTGGGATAAAATGATAGAATAAAATTTTGAGGTCTGATATGAGATCATCAAGTCAACTAAAGAGATGAAGTTTCTATACCTCTACAGGAGTTCTCAGGGCCTGGATCACAGAAATAGCCCTTCTTCACCAGGCCATAATTCACATGAGATGTGACAGAAGATGGTTACAGATGGCTTCTCCTTTTGCTCATGATTTGTATCCAGGTAGCTTAATCTTTTAACCTTATCTTTTTCTTTAACTCCCAAAACATTTCTGTGTGAAGCACAAAAGGATTTTGTCTTCTGGCTCTAAAATCAGCTGAACAAAACTGTGGTTGAGAAACAAATATGAAAAGATTACACTAATGTTGGGGATTTATGATTTTATTAATATGATATCCATCTCTGAATTGACTTGTTGATTAGAAATGGGGGAATTTTTCCTTTATTATGAGATGACATAAAGCAGATATACCTGGCTCTTTTCTCCTTCCTTATTTTATATATAATTAGATTTGGTCCACATGATATGTCTTTCTGATGCAGGAAGCAGGAACTGAAAACACATTTCCCTTTTTATTACATCAGAAGATATTTTTTAGTTCAAGACTGTTTCATGGCACTGTGCCAGCCTTCCCCTACAAGAATAGGTGAATGATCAGTACAATAAAATTGTCAGACCCAGCTGGTCTCTCCTGTCTTTTTATTTTACTCTAGGATGCAGCATTGATAAATTAATATACCATCCGCTACACATATGCATTCTATACATGCATGTGCAATCTCTTCTCCCATGCCACCACCAGGGGGGAAAAGCAGGATCAGAGAAGGCATAAATTACACTGGCATCCAAATTACTAAAATCTAAAGGATGAAAATGACAGCAACAATTCCATCATGGAGAACAAGAGTAAGTTAGTGGGATGAAGTAAAACACTTTTGCTTCTGTAGGTCATAATGAGACAGTGGCTGGAAAGTGGGAATTTGTCTCATGCCCATAAGCTGTGCTGGGAGGTGTCTGTTACTTTTACTGTGAAACTGTGGGAGAAATTTTGTTTTTAATCACTTAACTGCCATACTGAAGGTTGTTTTCTTGGTAGTAGAGCAATTCTGGCAAACAGTTGTAACCTGTACAAGAAGATTAGCATGTAAGATTAGACAGTAAGCAAATGATGATTAGTCAGAAGATGGAAAATACCAAAACTATGTATACACCGATATATCTCTTCAGAAAATTTGCTTTTTTTCCCTTACAGGCCCTCTTCTTGCGTGGGGGTGAACATCAGCAGGGAGGCTGGGGTTTGGAGGAGAGATGAGAGTTCCTGGCAGGGGAGAACAGAGTGGCCTTGAGGACAAGGAACGGGAAAAATAGCAGATACAATGAGAAAATATGCAGAGAGAAAGGCATGGGGAGTGCCATGGATTGTGCACGTGTACATGCTCGGAAAGGGAAATTTCACAATGAGAAAATTCCACCAGAGAAACTGAATCAAGAGCAAAGTTAAGTTCTGAAATTGAAAGCTTTTAAAAAGAATTTTAAAAAGCCAATCAAGCAAAAATATGGGAAAAGGACAAACATGAAATAAAACCAGAAAATAAAGACTTTGGAATTAGAACTTCTATAGGAACAATGTGGAAGGGCCAGATAGAGACAACCTAAATGGTATTTTAAACATTAGGTAGGAACATTACATTGTGATGATGATGGTCTCTACATGTGCCCCTCCCCTCCTCAGCTCAGCTTGTGTCAGACTGTGATATAGCCTGACATAAAAAAGCCATGATTTAGTGAGCAGAAAATGGATAGAAATCTTAAATGTAGTAAGGGAAAACTGCAGGAATTTCATCTTAGATATGTGTCCTAGGAGAGCAAAGGAAATTACCAGCCCGGCTGGCATAGCAGGTATCAGGACAATGCCTAACAGAGATTCCCTGCAAACTCCTTAAGGAAATCAAACTTGGGTTTTTTAAGTTTAGAAAGGAACGTTTATGCTATATAGAAATAGTAATTTCTATATATATACAATCAAAATAGTTTGTTCTTTTATTACACAGACAACCTGAAACTGTGTTCTTCTTTGTTTCTAAGGATTTCTAAGTCATGTGAATACTCTGGTACTGCTGAATAGTACCATCTAGTCTTCTATATTAAATACTTGGATTTTAAACAGAGGGGCGTATTTTTAAGTATTTCACATCTATGAGCAGAAGAAATGTAATCAAAACTAAAAATACATTGGCAAAATATTTTTAATATATTTATGGTTTCACTTCTTTTTTTCTTTTTTCTTTTTTTCTTTTTTCTTTCTTTTTCCCTTTTTTCCTTTTTCCCTTTCTCCTTTTTCTTTTTCCTTCTTTTTCTTACCTATTTTTTTCCTTTTTTATTTTTAAAAAAATAAGTCCTGTACAAATATTTTGAACATGTACATTCAATTGAAGTACCTATATTTACATAAAGTGGATTTTTTGAAGAAATGGCATATTTGGGGATATGACGGGTCAAAACCCATATATCTGACTCACTCAAAAATTTAGACCTGACTCTGAAAACATAGACAAGACAGATCAAAAGACACTTATGTGAGGAAATTAACAGGGGTCAGCATCTGAACTCTTACAGGAGAGGCCCCTCTAACTTTCACAAAGGGGTCACAGAGAAATAATTGTAAGCACTTTCTAACCTGATAGCTTCAGTGTGGGAGCATATCATTGTTCTCTAAAAGCTGGGAAAACCAGAACAAGGAGAGGTCAACATGATTCCTTCAAGGACAGATAATGAGTCAGAAGTAGAACAACAGGAGTGGTGTTGTTCAGAATTCCAGGCCAGGGTCACAACTATTGGGTGCCTGGACTTGCTTGCCAGTACCAGGTGAAGAACATTTCTAATTATTTACCAGTTGTGGAATTTCTATTTGTACTTCTGATAAAAGCCTCTGAAGACAGGGAGTCAAGCTCAGGCATCTCAATATCCCAGGGGAGTACAGTGTTAGTGAATTACAGAACTGTTTACAGTGGGGCAAGAGAACAAAAATTCAGAAGCAGCTCTGTGCATTTGGGCACTTTTATGGCAAAAGTGTGGTGCTGTGAGAGTAACAGGCTTTCCACAGAGGTGACAGCTGTGCTGAAGGGTTAGGGACATAGTTGGGAATTTAGATGCTAAAAACGGGACTTGAACACTACTTAGGTCCTTAAATCCTTTGTAAAAATCAGCCCTTGCATCTCCATCTCTACTTCTCATACTCTACAATTAATTTGTACATTGATCTCTTCTGATAGGAATAACAAGCTAGCAGCAGAAGCTCTAGTCCCACTCCTAGAATTCTTGCCTGTCTGGATCCAGAAACCTCATCAAAAAAGGAGTTGGTTGCATTAGCACCAATACACTCTCCAGTGCTCTAATAACAAAGACTTTTCTTCCTGCACAAATTGTTCAGTTGCTGAAATGGTGGTTTGGCAATTTGAACTGTGTTTGTGCACAAAGTGCAGCCAATGGTCCATTGCAAAATGTTATTTCTATCACTTAAATGTAGCAATTTTCCTTGTCACTTCTAATCTAACACATTGTTGTTGTTTTTAAATTGACAGAAATGGAAATTAGCACGTACTCAAGAGTCACTGATTTTATGGCACTGCTAACTGAGGCACCACACACCCCCCCCAGTCATGTTACACTAATGACACACCTTAGATGGCTGCACTTACTTTTCATGAGTCAAGTTTAGTGAACTGTGGTTTGTTGTGGCATAAAGCACACAGAGATTTTGCATTTGTAAAAACATGAGCAAAAGGCTCAGTTTTGCCTGTCCCTGTAAATTCATGATAGAACGAAAATTTGTCATTTCAAACAAACAGCTGAATAATATTATCTTTTAATCAACTTGTCCTGGCAGTTCCAATTTAAGGAGAAACTTCTGATATCTTGGTTGGAATGCTGAAGGGTCACAGAGCTGGATTTTTCTTGTTTGAAGCCATCTTTGTTACTGCCACCAGCACATAGTTGTGACATTCAGGAGCAGTTTTGGTGCCTTAAACCACAGTCACTAAAAGAAACACAATTTTTCTTTTACTTCAGATCCAGAGGAGCAGCCCAGGAAATGCAGCTTTTGACATTTTTTTCTAGCATAACTGTAAATGCAGGGTTCTATCTCTGGTGTTTTTTCCATTTTCTTGTCCACATGCCAGCCCATCCATGTAGGGCTACTCTGGCATTTCCTTCAGGTGAGAGTTTCACAGTTGCACCTGCAAGTCTCTGGTTGGCAAACACAGCAGGTAGGTCAGGTTTTCCAGGAGATGCCCGGAGGAGCCAGAAAGCAGCCAACTGTGAAATCCCACAGGGTTGTAAATCCAGGTTTGGCTGTTTATTTCCAGACATACTGGAAAGCCTTTTCACATCATGTTCTTATCAGTGTTATTGTGGCCTAAACAGGACGCTGCATACTAATGGAGATGGGAGGAATGTATCTACAAACAAGGGAGGGTTACTCGGCACGGTGAGGGAGTATCCTCGCTGCTGACTGTTGTGGAGTATTTTCAGTGAATGACCTTGGATTTTCTCCCTCTTGGAAACCATGGCAACCAGCATTTGTTCTTGTAAAATAATTTCTTGTCTCATAGTGAGTGATTATATATCTTCTCCAAACTCCGAGGTAAAATCTCTCCACAAGGAAGAGCAGAAATTGCTAAAGAGCAAGCCTGACTTGATTGTTCTGAATCACTATATCCTAAAATATGTGACGCAACCTGGTTATCTACGGCCAACTGAATAACAAGCTAAAGAGTAGCCTCTGGATTATTGTCTGATCCTGTTTCTAGGTTAGCATAATTAAATCTGAAATAAATACAGTCATCTTTGGTGAAGGCCCATTTGTTCCCCTAATTAGCATCTGACAACAATCTGGAAAAAACATTCCAAGATTATACCGAGGCTTTTGTTGAGCACTTTGGGAATCACTGACACAGTCATTTCCCTGCTCTTAAACATATTTTAAAGTGATAAAGGCCATTCGCAAGTTATCCTTTTTTCAGATAATCAGTCTGTGTAATTCTGCCTGTAGCACCTCATATATCTTGTGCTTCATCCATAAAAAACCTCCCATCATCTGGGCATTTGAGGGAAGAGAAATGTCTCTCATACATCCATACAACTCAAATCATCTGCCAAAAAAACCTGAACATCAAACACAAATCCAAATACAACAAGACAACCAAAATCTACTTAAAAAATAAAGATGTGATAGCAACTGGGCTTGTCTGTGCACCACACCATCCCTCACTTGTGAAAAAATGTGCAAAAAAGACACGGAAAATCCTTCAGGATCATCTCTGAAGTGTGTGGAACTTCATTTCACAGGGAAGCTGATTCAACTGTGCTCTACCCATCAGAGCTTTGTAGCTGCTTCCTTTCATCTGGAAACAAGGTGCAGATGCTAAAAATTGCATAATTTAGCATAGATCCAAAGGAAACAAGTCCTAAGGGGGAGTCAGCTGTTTCTGATTGTGAATAATCCCTCTTCTGCAGTAACTTTGAGCCTTCTGGAGAACTCAAACAAATCTGAGTGAGGACATGGAAACCTCAAGGGCACTGATGCTGTTAGAAGCATCTGAGCATTGGAAGCTGGGTGGGAAGCAGATGTCAGGTTTTCCTGTTTTCCCTTCTGCTTGAGCTCTGTCTGATGGCTCTGTGCATCCCTGCAGGTTACCAGGTGGCAAGCCCAACCTGCTCCTGAGAACCCTGGCCCTGCAGGAAGGCCCACAAGTTCAAGTCTAGGATCTTCTGCCCATGGCAAGAGGCGAGATAGCGCCCTGGGGAGAGGCATCCAACTGCTGTTGCAGACGCCCTTGGGAGCATTTCATTTCACCTGGCTCTCCTTGCAGTCTGTGAGTTTCCTGGAAATCTAACCCAGAAACTGGTTTGTGTTCCCACCCACTGCCTGCAGTGCCACCATCTCAGCTGCCCCCGTAGCTCCCTGCTCTAAGGGCTGCCCTGGGAGCTGAGGGACACAGCTGCTGAAGAGGCAACAGGCAGGGCTGTCCCTTGACAGCACAAAGAACCACCCTCCACAGCCTTTTGGTCTCTTCTGACCCTTTCCTTGGGATTTGGGCACCCTCTCTGGAGCTCCAGTCTCTGCTTGCATCCATCATCACCTGCACACCAGACAGACTACAAAGGCAAGATTTCTGCACACTGTAATATCCCCACAGCTTGTGTGGATACTCTGGAATACCAAAAGGTTAATACTGTTTGTTGCTTTCTTATATCAGAAAAAACCCCTCCATACGATAGACATATTAATGGCATTATTAGTGACAATAAATGCCATACTTGAAAACAGGCAGCTTAACTCCTATTTCAACACAAGACTGCCCTCCTGCTGCACTGCCATTAACAGTGACTTCACCTTGCAGCATTTAATCATCATGCCAGGACACACAGCTATGTGAGGACTCCCCATCAGCCAGCTAATATCCTCCAAGGAAAATGCAGCAAAAACTCATTTTAGGAGGGGCTCTGACCAACACAGGGAGTGCAATAGGGGCAGATTACAGTGAGACCTACATGTGCCAGTTAGAGGCACTGCTGCCAAAACTGTGGCAGCAGAGGGGCCACAGGCTGAGTGGGTGTATGGACTGTTGCATGGGAAGGCTTGCTGCAGCCTGTGCTGGGGAAGGAGCACAAGTGCAGAGCTCTGTAGTGGGCAAAAGAGGAGCTCTTTGAGGGCTCAGATTGATGTAGGTGCTTGGGATGCCACTGGGGCCCACCACAAACCCTTCTTTGATAGCACCCATGGCTTAGTTCAGGAAGCATTACTGCACTGATGGACACATGTAGTCCTGGGGTGCACACCATCCCAGCCCTAAAGCCTGGGTGCCTAGAGATGGGGGCTTTCCCCAGGCCAAGCCAAACCACTTTGAAGAGGGTGGCAGTGATGCTGCAGCCAGACCTGTAGCAGCCCCTCTTATGTGCCCAGCCCTCCTGGGCCACAATGCACAGTGCCCACATGAGCATGCTGAAAAGGAATGCTTAGCAGACATGTGCATTGTCTCACAGATTAACTCTGCAGCCTTTTCCAGCCACTGACTATGAAGTGGGGGCTGAAATCTGAAAGCATTGCATGGGATTAGCCATGCATCTGCCATTAAAATCAATCCTCTTCACTGCTTTGCAAATCTCCATTTGCAGTTATCTGCCTCTTGGACACAAGAAATGAAGAGAGAGGATAAGAAGGGGACAATGAATCAAGAAACTCTTCATATATATAGTGACTCCATGCCATTTATTAATGATCTCCTAGGACAATATTCAGAGTATTTTAGTTCAGTTTCAGTTCAAAATGCCTAAACAAAGAAAAGGACAATATACTGATTGGGAAGAAAAAGGTATCTTCTTGTTTTGTATATTACTGATGGGTCCAGGGACAAAACTTACGTCAGGACCTAGACAAACACATTTTTCAGCAGATTAAAAAAAATATAGTACAGATGGCTGTATTCTGTTATTTTAAACTTCTGCGGTTTTTTGTTTTGTTTTGAACCATAGCCTGGGTGAGGAATTCAGTACTTTCCCTGCAGCATGTGTGCCAGAAACATAGTATTTGCATAAATAAACAACCCCCTGAAATTCTCCTGCAATTGCTCAGTTCTGGGCATTGCCACTTTCAGAATTCAGAAGATTGCAGGCATGGCATGGTGATAAGCTGTCACCTGCGATGTGTGGGAGGGTGGTCACAAGTGCTGTGTGTTGGGAGAGAAAGAAGTGATAGTAAAAACAGTAAAACAAATTGGAGGAAAAAAAAAAGAGGAGTGAAATCCCTGAAACAGGTAGCAAAATGTTGCTGTGGATGCTCTTATTTTTTTCCCAGAAGAATGTTTATCCTGTCGGTCATATAAAAGGTGAGGCAACTGCTGGTCTTAGGAAATGACACCAAAACAAAAAATAAAATCTCAAAGCAATTGCTGACCACAAAGCAATCATAAAAAAATCCAAAAGCAAAAATGTGGTTCCTAGCTTTGGTGCATAGCTGCCTCACACATGTTTCTCATGGAGGTGCAAGTGAGTGAACAGGGTGACTGACTTGTCCTGTATCCCTCATTTTGCTCACCTGCAAGGAAGTCCAGCAATAAACATTTCTAGGAAGAAAAACGAGATCTGAAAGTGCTTTGAAAGTAATGGCACAGCAAACCGAGAGATGAGAGCCTGATAGGGTTAGAGGAGGGGCACATTGTGGAAGGACAGCTGATGCTAGCACATCTCCACAGGCTAGAACAGCAAGGAAGATGAACGGGGGCAGTTGGCCACTGCAGTCTGGTGAGTGGCCGAGCAGTGAGGTTCAGGGGAAGAGGGAGTCTGAGCAGTTAGACTGCTGGACAGGCACTGCAATTGCTCATCGTGACCATGGTAGTAAGTCCCACCATTCCACTCTTCACTTGATCATTTATACTTACCAGTTAAGTGGAAACCTGAGCATCTCGCTTTTGTACCAGTTAAATTTAGCATTCCAAGCAATCAAAAATGTTCGATTTTGCAGCCTGTGTAACAAAAGTAGAGGAAACAGCACAAAGCTCAAGGGTGAGCAGAGCAGCAGAGAGGGAAGGTCTTGCTTCTTTTTAACCAGGGAGGACAAGGGACTCATGTTCCACGCACCTTTGTCTCCTTTTCTGGTTTTGAGGCAGGGCTGCACAACGACTCCACCCACTTTGTGGGGCGGCTTTAATTACACATCAAGCAGCAGCACGTAAATTGTTGGGACACTAGTCACATAGAGAGGATGAGGGTCCATGTCCCAGCTCCACCAATATCTTAGTGATTTTGCTGCAGAATTTCTGTAGCAATCTCCTGGATCAGAAGAAGACAATGAACTTCGACCTTACACTCCCCACGAGGGTGCAGACCCTGGTAACAAAATGTGTTTCATTGGTGATCTGCCTGTTGCCCACCATCCTCCATCCAAGTTCCTTATTCAAACAGTATTGCCATGTGCAAAAATACATTATTCAATGAAGAAACCATTTTCTCAAATCCCACAGCTCAGGGGAATAGCTTTCACAGCACAGTTCTTTTAACAGCTACAGCTGCAGAAGAGAAGGCTGTGAAACTAAAATGGAGAAGAAGATACGCTGTGTTTCTAAGCAGTCTAAAAGTAGAGAAATGCAATAGGAAAGCACCAAAACACAGAATGACAGTGGGTAGACCAGGGTGCACACTGGGGAAGAGAGTGAGACAGCAGAGGTGCCCTGGTAAGAGCTGCCTGCAAAACCAGAGAGGGGGTAGGGAGCCAGTTTCTTTTGCACGCTGTTACTAACCACTTGTGACCAGCAGAGCTTCAAGATGCACAAACGCCTGGAATAATTAGGTCAGTCATGTCTAGATGCAGAGACAGCCAGATCAGACTTGGCTGTGCTTTAGCTTTCCTCGGGAAACCATGGCTGCCACAACACCAGAGTTCATGAGATGGGTATAAAAATTCTGCGTCTGAGGGGTTATAAAAACTACCCTATTGTCAAAAAACTGAGTGGGCTACAGGAGCTGCCTATACCTCAGCCTCCTCTTGCTCCCTGCAGATTGCTTGCATAAGCAGGTCTTCAACTTCAGAGGCTCGTGAGAGTAAACAGGGGGGATCAAACATACTCCATACTCATCTTGTTTAAACAAAAGCTGAATTGTCTCTGAGGCAGGACACTAAATCCATGCAGCACAGTGTGTGTTCAAACCCAAAGATTTCTGTGGGTAGGGAAAGACTCTGGAATTACAGCCTGAATGCAAAACAGCTTCCTCATCTTCACAATGTCAAAGCATCATTTTATGGCCCAGGAGGATTCCTTGATAAAAATAATTAAATTATTCTGCCTGGTATGTGAGGCAGTAGGTGTGTCAGGCCTGGGGTGCCACAGGCTCCTGCAGACACAGGGAATTTCTGGGAAGTTCTGGGAAGTTCCGGGAAGGGAAGGGAAGGGTGGTGCTGACAGCAGAGCTACTCCAGCAGGAAGGCAGCCAGGGCACAGGGACGCGTTCCCTGCCTCGCTGCCTGGGGGTCTGCAGTCACAGCTCAATCACTGCAGTAGCTCAGCCTTGTCTCACTTCTTCAGCACCAGTGAGAAACGTGCTGCTGGTGGAGGGTGATGATAGAGTGTTTCCCGTAGAGATTTCAAAGCCTAACAGTGGCAATTTGTGTTATAGCCACATCACCAGGTCTCAGACAGACCTGTCAGTGTCCTCACAGCAAAAAAATAAAACAGTAACACGTTTTTGTTGCATTGCTCTGTTTTTGTTTTCACAACAGAACAAAGCAACCCTGCTAACGAGAGCAGGGGAAATTTATGTGATTTGGTTTTGTTTTGATTAGGATGTTTGCAGGTACTTGTGACAGCAAAGAGAGAGCTTCCCTAGGCGTAAGCTCCACACCCAGGATAAGTTCTAGAAACTGGATCCATTCTTCTTTTTGAATAGAATACACTGAAGCAGCTCTGCTTCCTTCTTTGATGTGTGTTAGAGGCCACATAATTTATTTTTCATTTGATTTAAACTGAAATGCAAAAATACCTGCTAGTTAGCAATAGCACATGAACAGAGTACAGCTAGAATTTAGGTGATGTTTGACAAGAAAAAAAGAACCCTTTTCCACACAGGTATTTACAATCTTTTGTACCTACACATAGGATTGATTCTAGCCTTGATGCAAGTTATTCTGAAGAAATCTTAGTGGTACAGAATTGTGTTATCTAAAATTTTTAGATTTTGCCTTCCATTTGTGGTCTTCAACATTTTCAACATTCTCTACAGATGACTGTAATTTCTTTCTTGCCTATCACAATAATATTCTTAAAGAGCTTGGAGACAAATACAGGAGCTTATGCCACAAATGGAAATAGATTGATGAAAACGCATAGAATATCACTGGCAAAACAGCAGTTATTGAAACAATATTAGTTGATTACCTAACGTACTTACCAATGTCCTTCACTCAATCTCTCTGTATCTAGTAATTTAGGAAGAAAAGTATTGTATTTTAATTTAGATTATGGTTATTGTAGTCTGCATAGGATTTGTAATATAATAAGATCATTCAGCAGTTTTCAGCTCTGGTAGCAAAAATGTTACCATGCCAAGGGCATTACATCATACATTGACACTGGTTAGCCAGCAAAGATTGTACTTTATGACAGAGTTGGGGCAAAAATTAGACTTTTATATCGTAATTCACAACATAATTCCACCACCTCAGGGAACAAAGCATGACAATAATTGACAGAAATATACCATGTTTACAGACAATCACTGCAGGAGAGCTTCAGACAGCATCCTGCCAGGAACCACACAACAAAACAGGCTGGACAGGCAGACTGGGGCAACAAACAAGAAATACTGCCAAGTGCTGAAAATTAGAAGCAGTGATTCCAAGATTCACCTTTCACTCTTATCTAGAGGTGGCACTTGCTATCTGCTTATGCATCCCCTCTCCCACTATTGTTTCAGGAAAAGCCTCCCTTCCTTTCTTCTTATGATAATTAGCTGTTTCCATGGATAAACCCATGGGTCTCAAAAGCTCCTTACAGACCTTGCTGTCTGGTGTTGAAGATACACTGCCTACATGCTTTAGCAATTCAGGTTTTGTTTTCCTTTTTGAGTCCCTGTGCCCATGCTTTGAACACCACCTACCCATAACTGTTGTGGTGTGATCCTGTCTCTCAGGTGTGCCAACTTACTTCCCCTCCCCCTGCCCCCTTGTCTTCCTTCTAACTGCTGTCTGTCAAGTTCCATATTCCAGCAAGGGCATCGTGTGATTGGCAGAAGTTCAAAAGATGCCTTTCAGACCTGGGGTCATTGGCCTGTCCAGGTGTCATTGTCCCCTGAGACCCTCCCCCTCCCACCTGGTTGGTGGCTCACCTATCCTCTCCCACCCCCCTCCCTGTGGGCTTAAAAGGTGCTGGAAACATGTGGTCGGAATTCTGTTGGAGCTGTTACTGATATTCAGAGCTCTGTCACCCTGGAATAAACTCTGGATTTAACCCTCCGTCAGAACCCGCTCTCTTTCTCTTCACCATCGCCTCAACTTTTTCCACTAGAGGTAAACTGAGTTCCTACTTTGCTTGGACTCATTCTGAGTGCCTGACTGCAACTGCCAGCGAGCCAAAGGTGTCTCTGAGGTGAAACATCCCCAGCAGTTACCTCTAGCTCAGTGCACTAAGGCTGGACGAACCCAGACATGCTCCAATCGGCAATATTGGGATTTTTATTCTATACATAACAGTGAACTTTTCTGCTGAAATACCATTTATGTTACAGGCTTGCGTGAGCAGGCTTGGGAGCCAACCAAATGCTGTGTCCTTTGGTGCTCTCTTTGGTCCTGAGAACCACTAAGTCCTTGGGGACACTGGAGCGAGTGGTGGACAGATGGATTTGGAAAGCTGGGAGAGAGAGTGTGACAGGAGGATGGAACAAGTGCAGGATTATTGCAGCAGCTGCTTGGCTTGAGAAGGAAGGGTTTATCTGTCCAGTTTTGTTTTGCTTTACGTTAGCTAACTGCACATTAAAGCTTTGGGGATGTCCACACTTGCCAGGGGTTAAACCACAGCACTGGTTGCCCGAAAGGGCTGAATCACCTGTACTTTGTTTGCAGGCTGTACCTACCCTGGGGATTCTCCTGTGGTCTTTCCTCTTTCATGAAGTCTGCTCTAGTATTTAAATCTCTCTAACTAATTAACTGCACACCTGTTCCTGAAAAAGGGACCTCTGAGAGCTCTCACAGCAACTGGAGATGCGGCTTGCCAAGATGGGGGTGTTGCCAGGATTGCATCACTTAAACATTTCCAGGCAACTGAGCCTAATGGGACTGACAGAAGTGATAGAGGCCAGGAAAGACATCATGGGAACACTTTACACCACTTGGCCTTGATTCACACTGCTGTGAGAACCCAAGTACAAGGCAAGTTCACAATGCAATCCTAGGAGCGGAATGGAGCTACAGCAACCTACTTTAGGTATTTTGGAAAACTGCTCTAGAGTCCCCATGTCATTTGCAGTGTCTTTTCTCCAGGAGAGTGCCTTGGAAAGAGCATCTGAGCCCACTCATAGACAGGCGTCCAAGAAGCAGTATCTTAACTTGAAACAAAAATTTCATTTATGTGTTTGAGGTAGGACGGGACTCTCAAATAATGTCTGTCTCTTTGTCCTAATAGCAATTAGCCCATAAATCAAGTCTTGGCTCTTATATGAGTGCTTTACTTCTTAAACAGAATTGCTATGAGAAAAGGAAGGAATTGATCAGTTTGATTATTTTGAGCTAACAGTAAGAGAATCAAAATTGAGAGCTAATTCTTCATAAAAGATAGTAGCACTTCAGAATTTGTCTGTGAAAGACATCCTGTAAATCTTTTTACTTACACTGCAGTACCAAAACATCTGCATGTGAAATGTTCAAAGTTCAAATCCACAGCATTTCAATTTTTTTTTCTAACCTAATTTGGTCCATATCAGTACGTATTAGAACTTTCTTGCTGGAAAATATAAAACAAGAAAAAGACCACACGTGATCCCCACAGGAAGCTGTTCAGAGAAGCACACACACCTAAAAGTTTCATCTTGTAGTGTGCATAAACACCTAAAGGCAGCAAAGCATCTGAACACAGGCTGGGGCCACAGCCAGTTTCAGGTAGCCCTGCCTGAGTAGGGGCTGGACCAGAAGACCTCTAGAGGTCCCTTCCAGCCTCAGCCATTCTGTGACTCTATAATAAGTAGTTTTGCTTTCAACAAAATTAATCCTGCATTTAAAAAGTCATACAGTTAACTACTTGTAAGGACAACAGTGCTTATTTGTCTGCAGTGCAGCACACATCACAGTCTCTGTCCTCACCTAGGGAGCACCATGCTAGACCAGTTCTTAGGAAGTCACAGGTTCTACACCTGTTACATAAGCAGAGGATGTGGTCCAGGAATTTTTCATGTATTATCAAACAATGCTGTAAAAGAAGGGTGTGAAATCAAGCCAGAAAATGGGTATGTATCATCCTGAGTGACAAGCATATTATGCAACCTGTCTTCTATTCATACACACACCGCACAGACTGGCAGGTTGGAATGAGAGCCTTCCTTCATCACAACTTTTGTCTTAAATTTCGCGTTCGACGGGAGTCCAGTGCTGCTTCCTTTGAAATCAGTGTTCAAATTATCATTAGGCTTGATGAGAGCAGGACTGGTCTACCTGTCTGAATTTGAAAAGGTGATTCCCACACTAAACAGATAAAATTAAGTCAGAACATTTGGAAAGATTTTCCGTACTCAGCATGTTGTTATGAATGTCTGTGGACATAACTGGGGAGAGTGTTAATACAACTGGCTCTTAGCAGAGAATAGTAGTTGTCTGTTGTTAGATTAGTGCAAAAGGAAAGGTATAATTATTTGCAATGCACAAAACTTGAGGCTTATGATAATGCTGTGTTTTGTTGAACTTTATTTCTTCATAATTTTCTTAGTACATGTTAATCAATTTTTCTGAGGAATGTTAGTCCTATTATACTTTCTCTCCCTTCTCACCTCCACTCATCAGGAGAGAAAGATTTCAGCTGGTGGAGATGCATCAGCAGATCAATTTTTCTAAAGGCAAAACCACTAGATGGTTACCCCACAAACTGGGGTTTTAATCAACGATGTTGTGCTGCAGAAACAAAGTAAATGACAGTCTGACTGACTGGGAAACAGCTAAGGACTGTTGCACAGCTGTGCCAAACTTTAGCTGGGTTAGTGTGAATTAAAGTCTGGGGTAGAACTTGCTCTGACAAGAGATGAGGCGCTGTGTATCTGTGAGGCTATTGCATTACCAGCATTGCTCAGGGGTTCAGCAGAACTGTACTCCAAGAGTGAATCCAATCTAATGATTTCAGATCATACACCTTTACCCTGGAATGGTGCTGCTTGAAGTTTCATTCAAAATGGAATTTATATGCTCACTGACACAGGATTCTTTTTTGCTTATAACACTGCTGCAATTAGTGCCAAGATTAAATTCCAAAATCAGCTATTAAAAATGGTGGGTTCTTTATTTCTTGCTATCTCCTGCTCAATAACTGATTTTCTTTTTTCTGAAGGCAATGCTTTCATTGCCTTCAAAATGGCAAGACTCCAAACAGAGTAGCTGAGCAGAACTGTAGGGAGTGCATCAAGCAAGAACTAACTGCAAGTGACACAGCAGAGCATTTTGAACTTAGGATTTAATAGAAGCAAGTAACAAAAACACAGCTGTATTACACTGCACAGGATGAAATCCCTTTGGAGTGACATTTCTCTTAAATTAAAAACAACAACCAAATAAACAAACAAAAAACCAACCACCAAACCTAAACCTATTATCAGTTTTGTATCTGATCAACAAAACAAAAGATTCCAAGAGGAATCTGTGTCTAAGATGACCACGACTAAATTGCAGTGAATGAGATAAATTCCCAAGAAAGGAAGTAGTCTAGGAGACAAAGCTGTAAATAAAAATACACATTGGGCAATCACTTTCCTTTTGTTTTATTCAGACTTTTACCCCACTACTTGTATGACAATATTACAGCCAGAAGTTAATCCAGTTTTTACCAAAATACTGCATAACCTGCACTGCCTGTTTGCTCTTTTACTGGTCTGTATCTTTCATACACTTAAAATGACAACAGTACAACCTTCCTACCAATGTCCCTGCTACAACACATAGCCTTCTAATCCTAGAACACCGTGTTTCTGACCCCCTCCTTGTTAGATTGTCATTATGAGAGCAAAGAGAGCATCACACACATCAGACAGGACAGGGGCTTCTCAAGTAGCACTCATGGAGATACTTCCTACTGCCTTTTCTTTTTAACTTCTAGCTTGAGGAACACGGTGTATCATAGTAAAACCCTGCCTCACAGAAAATGGTTGTCCTCCAAACTGTGTAACATGGTCATGCTCTCATATGCTTACTGAACTTCATTGTGTTTGTGGCTCTGGTTCTCTGTCTGTTTAAGAGGGGAGAAGGAGCTGAATGGAAAAATTGCAGAAAAATTTTCCTAGGTCTTTCTATGAAATTTGTGTCTGTTTTGAAGACTTAAAGCTAGTCACAGCACAAATAGTGTTTTTTTAGTGTCAGCTAAGGGTAAGGATATGGTTACTGTTTGCATAGACAGTGGTAGGTAAGCATGTAATGCCTTAAGTATCACTTCAGGATCAGCAGCAGAGAAGTACATCAGTTTCCTTGTCCTACTTAGATTGCCTGGATGTGTCACAAAGATAAACACATTCACCAGAATTAGCCTACTTTGGTAATTGGACTGAAACCACCGACAAAGACAAAACATTTCAAGTTATTATCTTCTCCCTGTGGCAGGTGTCCTTCATCACTGCAGCACAGGAGAGAGAAAGGTAAGTGCCAGTCACCTGGGAGTTTGGTATACCTGCAAGGAACTTGTTTCTACCCAACGCCAACATCACGCAAAAAAATCTAAGCAACTCTTGAAAACATCGTTGAACACATCAGTTCCAGGTAAATGCTGCTAGTTTGCTGATTCCTGTTTTCCATGATGAGTCCTGGAGCGGCTGGGGTACAACTTCCCGAAGTGCGAAGCACCTGCAGCTCTGGAAAAATATTCACGCATTTGGTGAATATTTGAATCTGTCCATCACCAAGCCAGAAATGCCAGTATTACTTGGGCATCAGTACTGAAGTTCTGTACCCACTGAAACTTGTCAGAAACACCAATCTTGCTCAGCTTTTACACAGATCAAACTTTTGAAAGAAATCACAGAAAATGTTCTGGGTGCATATAAATTTAATACTCAGAAATCCACTAAAAATCAAAAATTTAACTTGGCAATACTAGTCCTTTTAGACACTTCCTAAAATATCTCACCTGATAGTCTTTTTTTACCTCCCACTCAGGCACACTCATCTTTTTCTATTCCAAGCAAATAATACAGATAACCATGGGGATGGTACAGTCTATAAAAGACATTTGATTTTGCTCACTGAAGCTCAAGACAGATGTAACAGTAACAGAAGAACAAAAGTAATGACAGAGCACTGGGATGTTAAGCAAAGTTTCTTTTAAAGGAGAAAGTCAATAGCTCAAGAATCAAGGGAAAAAAATACACGTTTTGGCTCAAAGAAGTCACTGTGGTAGTTCTCTCTAGGCAGGATTTCACCCAAGATGAAAAAGAGGGATCCACACAAAGGTAAAATATGAGTGGTAAGTCTGTGGAAAATGCCTTCTTTATCTGGCCTTCATAATAGTAGAACAGAACAAATGTAAAGGAAAAGCATTTCATATTAATATTAGGAAATAGTTTCATGCAGATAAACCCATATGGAATCTATTGTCTGGGCTTGGAGGATTATGGAAGGACTGGATAACAGATAGTGGCAGCATGGCATCTTGCTACAAAAAGCTGTCAAAAACTAATTACTATCAAAAAAAATCATTGTGCCATTTCCATGAGAATGCTAAAAATACTAGAAGGCTTCTCTTTTGCGCTGAGTTGTTAGTGACAATCTTTCTTGCTTGTTCTTCTAATGTATCTAATGCTGGCTTCTGTTAAGAGACAGAGGCAGGACAGACCCCACTCTGGATATCTGTGGCTAGTTTAGCAGTTTTTAATCATGTTTTTGCCTTCCTTTTTTTGGCAGGGAGAGTGACCCAAGCAGAAAAGGAGGTGGTCAAAGGTGAGGAACATTTCCTCAACTCTAACAGCAAAATTCGGGTTAGTTACTGAACATAGTCCACTCATAAAAGAGATGTCACTTGGTGGCAGTCAGCTCTATTATGGTTCTTCCTAAAAATACAGTACATTTTTTGTAGTGGTGGGTGTCTGAAGATGCAGACAGTGACAAACAGCATCTCCTTTATCTTTGCATTTTTCTCTTGATGTCTTGATAACACACCCATGTCAAATATTTAAAAGAAAGTCATCTTTTCCCAATCAACGTATTTACTCCTCCAGAAATGCTAATGGAGACTCAGTACCAGAACAAGAAAGAAACACAAAGAGGGCAGCAGCACTGTACTTTCATCTGCTATAGCAAGCAGCTGTCAGTGTTAATATAAAAATTATCCAGCAGGCATCCAAATTTATGCTAAGTAAACATTTCTTGAATCTATTACATACAGCAGGAACCTAGTTTTTCTGTGGCCATTGTTCTGAGTAACTATTTCCTAGTCTTTCTTTCCTGTAGTGCATACACCAAGCCAGTCACCTTGCTGTGGAAGGCCATTAGTTTGGTTGGGCAGGTTTTCTACTTCATAAGTCCATACCAACTACTTGCAGACATCCCTGAAATGGTTTCCAGGATTAGGTGCTTTGCCACCTTCCCAGGGACTGAGGTGAGAATCATCAGATTCCCCTTTCCCTTCTCGAAGACAGGAGAGATCCTTGCTTCCTCCCAGTCCTCCCAGCTCTCTCCTCCACACACTTTTGGTTGTAAGCAGCCTGTAATGACACGGGCCAGCACCCCCAGCACTTGTGGGTCCATTGCATCGGGGCTATGGATTCTGTAGTAGAGTTTACCTATATATATTCCCAGACCTGACCATCCTCCTCTGGGACAAAATGTACTTTGCTGTGGATTTTCCCACTGGTCCCTGAGACTACTGAGAGCAAGCTCAGTAATCAGAAAGGTGAAGAAGACATTGGGTACTCCTGTGTCCTTTGTCACAGGGGTGCCTGCCCACTTGAGCACATTTTTCTCTGATCTTCCTTTTGCTGCTGTTGTCCTTGTGGAAACCTTCCATGCTGGTGTTCACATGTGTTGCTATATTCACTTCCAAATAAGCTGCTTTGGCCTTCCTGACAGTTTCTACAACCAGACAGCACCACTGCAGGCCTCCTGACACGTGTCCCTGCTTCCACCTCCAGTACACTTCCTTTTTATGTCTGTGTCTAGTGGGGAGCTCTTTGCTCTTCCTCTGCCCTCTTTGCTTGGTTTCTGCTTGTTGGCATGGACCATTTTTGAGCTTTGAGGGGATTAACCTTAAATATCCACTAGCTTTCCTGGATCCTCCTTTCTCCAGGGCCATATCCCATGGAATTCTTCCAGGCAGATCTCTGGACAAATTTTGCTCTCAAGAAGTCCAAGGTGGTCTTGAGGTCTTGCTGGTCACCATATTCCCTCTTCTAAGGGTTCTAATCTCCACCATCTCATGATTCCTGCAACCAGGTTTGTCCCTGGTCTTCAGATTCCTGATCAGTTCCTCCTAGTTTGTAAGTATCAGGTCCAGCCAAGCACCTCTGCTCCATGTCTTGTTGATCTGTGTAGACAAGATCAGTGTTGTTTATTCTTGCATTGAAAATGTCTTGAAAATGGTGTTTATTGCAAAAGCACAGTAGGTAAAACACTTCCTCTTGGAGAGAATAGTCTGTTCAGACACAGGCTCATGTCAGGCTCTGACTTGCTGTTGTAGTGATAGTTACGCTGCTCTTGAAAAGACTCTTGGACCATCTCGTGTACTACTACACAAACCACTGCTACCTGCTGGCTCCCTCTATTGCATTTACCACCATCCAAGGTCTTCATCGGCTTGCAGAATGACATTGTCATCCATTTTCCTTAGAGATCTCTAAGGGAAGTCTAGGAATCTCTGTCTTTTCATGCCAGTCTTGTAATGCTCACAACAGCTACATTTCTGAACCTCTTTGTCACCTGTGTTGCAAAAAACTCTTATGATTTATTTGGCTGAACTTTGCCATAGAGACACTGTAGGGCTCTCCTGAGATCACATTGCCCAAGAAACTCAGAATTTTTAATAAATCTGGTTGACTGCAGACTAGAAAGAACAATAGATCTCATACAAAAATGGACTACAGATACAGAGTAGTTAGAACAATTAAGGCATCCATAAAGCATATGGGCTGGATTCCAGGAAAGAGGCACCTCTGCATACAGAGCCTGACATCCAGTCCGCTGGACACTGATACAGGGGCTAAATCTTCGTTTCTCTTTTTTTCCACTGACCAAAAATACTGCTTAAGGATGAAATTCCTTTAATTTCTTCCTCTAGCTTGCATGTCTTCATCATCAGAAAAGAGCTTCAGCTTCCTTAGAGAAAGCCATAAGGGGCAAAAAAGGCCAGGAGCTCAACATGATGCTGTAGGTTACTGAACCATCATATTCAATCCAAGTAGGAATGCAATTCTTTATTAAACTGAATTGAATAGGTACAGAAAAGTTGGCTGAAGTGCCAGGAAGGAGGTATGGACTGGATATTCCTGCCATTTAATTCCTTAACTGCTAAAACTCCACTCTTTCAGACACTGCCAGTTCCACTATAAAGAAAAGAAAGAAAATTTAAAGGCCCGTGCTAAGAATGAAAATGCCTAAACATGGGGATATGGCAAAAGCAAGGCTATCTGAGGTATAATTCCCCATTGCAGGACCAGCAACAGGCTGGTACACAATGGTGACTTTCAATGAGTCACAGTCTGCTGGTGATGTTCAGTGTATGCTCCAGAGACTCAGCACTAAGCCTGCTTGGCCCCAGGCTGCCATGCTGACCAAAGATGCCAAACTAAATGAGTTAATTCCCAAAGCCATTTACTTCATGGGAAACTGTGAGAAGAGGACAGAGCAGGAGAAACAGTCGGCTGCAAGAAAGCCCAAGCAGAAAAAAAGGAGACAGAGACAGAGAGAGAAAAAGACACCTGCATATAATGCCTGATTAAACAATTCATCTGAACTCATACAAAAATAGAAAACCAAACCCTCTGACCAAACTTGGGCAGAAATTCATAGTGAAATTTCAGGACTATTGTCGCTCCTAACAGAACAAGTTTTTATGGACCTAATTTATTTTCTTAATTAGTTTATGTATACAGCTCTAAGCAAATATTTAAGAAAGCCAACTTTACACAGGAGAAAACTTACAGACCTCCTGGAAAGGCTTTAGTTGGCACTAAGGGACAAAAACACTGACACAAACAAAGCAGTTATTTGAATGACTTGCTGTAGCCAGAAAAGAAAACAGCTGATCTACTTCTTTCCAGACTCCAGGTCAATTACACAGGAAGAAACTTCTTTCAGCCTGAACAGGCTCTTCCAAGATCTGAATGTCAGCTAACTGTATTATGCCAGCTAATTAAGACACAGGCAGAATGAAGATCCTGCTGAACACAGCGGGATCCCATCACAGGATTCAGCAGACTGTACCAAGTCACATGGGGTGAGACTCCAGGGCTGGTGGTGACCCACATCTATGTGCAGGCTGCTGGTTCTGGGCAGGGATGTCTGCAGGGATTTTATCTTTTTACAGCCATTAGAGACTATGAGCTGAAAAAAAACAGAAGCAGCAGAAAAAGGTTGTCTTTCCCTTTCTTGTCTGAGATTTCAGATTTCTCTATCATTACAAGATTTAAAAACTCTGTAGGTTACAATGGTCAGCTTTGCTGCGCTATTCCTTTTTCAACCACCAGCTGGAATTCTGTCATAGAAGGAATATTTCAGCTTGTTTTGACCTGCGAGGAAGGAAAGAAATGTTTTTTTAGTTTTTGTATTGACACAGTAAGGTGGCTTTGAATTGATACAGTGAAGTGGCTTGGAGTTTCTTGGAAATAAAGTCAAGGTTTGTGTTCTATATGCTACAAGAACATGAGAAGCTTTTTTATGTTAAAAGCAAGAATACTGCATCAATAAGAAGTCATGATCATCTGAAGTTACTGATTGAGTTAAGAATTAAATATATTTCACAGGCTGGCTTTTGCATTATGAGAGCTGTTGCTGCCTTGCCAGTGAAAAAGATGACCATAATGGGAAACATTTTCCTTCTGGACCTGAGGACAAGCAACAGAGAGAAGAGAGAAAGTAATCAGGACCAACCCGGTGCTAATGCAAGCTGAAAAAAATTGCAATTAACAACCTCTAAATGTGATTTCTGTACATACACTTACTTTGGGGACATTGGCACTTCCCTGCTGATTACGGTGTTGATACTTTTGGCTTTTGCTTCTGCTAAAGATTCATTTCCCTGGAAACAGACACTATATTCATGAACATAAGGAAGCAGGCTCTAAAAACTGATGGTTTGAGAAAACTCAGCTTTCTTCCTACCTGTTGAACAGCAATTTTCATCCATACAGTCCATCTGCCCACAGAGATGCAAAACTTTGGATTGAAGTAATCAGCCTGTTGGTCCACACAGCTGCCTTCCAGAGGAGGATGTGTTTTAAAACAGCCCTTCTTGCTTGGCTTTTAAGGACTTGCTACTTGTGTACCTCAAAATAGTGGGTTGTTGGTAGTGGTGGGCTGTTCAGAGAATGCATGATCATGTCTCACTTTACTACTTCACCTGTACAAATTATGCACATTGACTGGCCTGCACTTGATTGTGCAGGATAGAGCTCTTCAGAAATTCTGTGGTACAGAATTCTTGCACCTAGATTCAGTGGTACAGATCAGTTTTTTAAACTCTGTTGTCTCAGTTCACTTTAGGCTTCTAATTATAAACATCCTAAGAAGGCCAGGGTGGCACTGTGTGTGAGAGGGCTCAAGTGCAGACATTATGAAAGGTTCTGTACCAGCAAAACATTTTGTTAGAGACAAAGCATAGCAGGTGTAAACAGAGAAGGCAAACGAGGAGTTGACTTTTCCTTTTTGCTACCCGGTGCTAGAACCAAATAATGAATAATTGATTGCAGGTGGGGTTCTCCCTGAGCTCTGGGAAACCAGTGCCCTCTCATTGTCTCACAGCAGCCAGGAGGTCAAGAACTGCGTGCATCCTCAGACTGCCCCACCCTGTGCCAGAACAGTGTGGGGCAAGAGGGCATCCACCAGGGGCTGCTCTTGGTTTGCTCTTCACACAGAGAAGCCCTGCCAACACCTTCTCAGGTCTGCTGGCCAAGGTGAAAGAATATAAACAATTACTTTGTTTCTATTTTCAAAAGAAAAACAAAACTAAAACCAAAAAACCAAAATCCAAAGTTTTGTAAACTAGAGGCGTTGAAGCCTCAGCAAGAGACAGCATCTCCACTTGCCCTGGAAGCTGCTTTTCAGTGGGGCTCTTGTTTTGTTCTTTGCTTGAGCTGTGTCACCAGTGAGCCCTGCCTGGCCATGGCACCCACTGACCTTCCATGGCCTGCGGGCCAGTGTCTAAGCATGACCTTGGCCATGTCCCATGACCAAGTCCTGTCATGAGCCTGCCTTGCTGTCACCTGCAGCTCCCAGCTTCCCTGCCCTTTCACCTGTCTTCATTTTTCCTTCTTTCAAGGTTCATTCCTTTGCTCCAGGAACACTGAGTGTCTCAGAGAGTACAAATTATGACTTAATGTCTGCCTGTAATATGTTCCAATTGCATTAATTTATAAGGAGAAAAAAAACCCAAAGAGTCTGAAGTTCATGGCTGTTAAACAAATGCCATCCTTCTGCAGTAGTCCTTGTTTTAGACAACCTCATTTTGAGTTTTTAAATGTTTTCTTAATGTCTTTGTAATATACCAAAATCTGGGTTATGTTTTAAAGTCCTGAAATGGCATAAATGGGCTCCTTTGCTATGTATGTGCTTAGACTCAGGATCACCCTTGTCATAAAACCAAGAAGCTGATGGCTTGTCTAAGGAAATATTACTGCAAAGCATATTTCTCCCATTGAAACCCCAAAAAAGCAAAGTACTTACATGGTTGAGATCAGTTGCTTGAGAAAGCAAATTTCCCTGTGCTTCTTCAGTGATGAAGAAGCTCCTTGCTAGAAGAGAAAGACCATGTTGGCCAGAGGTGGCTTTCAGAGGCTTCACAGACTAACATGGCTCCTCATAGCCATCCAAAGGTGTGCTTGTAAGGCCTGCCATGGAGCTCAAATTAATTTCTGTGTCATAGAGCAAGGGATGCTCTGTGACACAGAATGCTTCAGTAGAGACCTCAGAAATTACTTTCTTGGTTGTGAAAATAGGTGTTTTTTAGGCTTTCTAATAATTCCTCACTTACTGAGTTTTATTTTCCTTTAGAAGTCTCCCCAACCTTGCCCTTAGGAAAGTTAATTTGTCCTTGCTATTTAACATCTCAAAGGAAAAATTCAATCCTCTGCAAAGAAGGATAATTTACGACACAGCTGATGGTTTGCTGCCAGTTGGTTGAGCATGGTGCTGATTATGCCAAGGTCACAGGTTTGATCCCTGTACAGGCCATGCACTCAGAGTCAGACCTATGATCCTTGTGGGCCCCTTCCAACTCAGAATACTCTGATTCTGTGATAGAACTGAGTCCAGTGCAAACCTTGGCGCTGACTTGGGCGTTCAAGCTGTCTGAAGGCAATTGGTACATTTATGTGAGACAGAGTGTGTTTTCAGGCAAAACTAGGAGGAAGAATAGCCCCACAAGTGAACACGCAAAATGGTAATGTATGTGTGACCTTCTTGGAAATGTTGACACTTTTCACAGAAGACTATTTCTGTACCTTCCTGTAACACTGTGTTTAAAAAAGTTTACTGAAATTTCGTGTTTATCTGTGCAGCATTTTTTGAGACTGAATGCTGTAGTCATATCACATGGTATACTGTTAGACCTTGTTAGTCTCAAAACATACCTCTCGCGTGATGGATCCCAGTGCTTCATACCAAAGCATGCCATAAGACTGAGGTGGGGGGTCATGTTTGAGAGGGATGATAGGAAGCTATGATGCATGATGTGCCAGAGACACTCTCTTAGCAAGTTCTCAGAGGACTGTTTGCTCTCTTTTTGAGCAGCAAAGTGCGAAGTGGTCTCATATGAGTAATCTATTATTTTTGAAAAAAAACCCTGTGAATTCTGTATGGTAGGTATTTTTCTGAGCTCAAAGTTATCTTTTCATGAAGCTGTCACTATATGGCACAGTATTTTTTCATCCTGTGTCTGGACAGAGGCAATTCTGGGATGAGTTAAAAAGGTTTTACTGTGCAAGCTCATTTAGTTTAAAAATAACTAGAGATTTCTTTTTGCTCAGTGACTCCAAAGGCTGAACAACCCTAGCTGAATACTTGATGGACTTCAGAAAGGTGAGGTGGCTAGAGATGAGAGGCACCATTACCACCAGTGTAGGTGGTGCCTTTATTATTTTGTAGCATAGCATCTGTGATTTCACCTGATGTAACTTTGATTGATCACATACTTACATGAAAGGATCTACTGCAGCAAGCAATACAAAGGAAAAACATGACATGGGCTTCTCCTAGAACTCTTGGAAAGCACTGAGGAAGCCATTTTGTGACTGTCTGTTACTCACTGAGGTTACGACTGCTCCCAAGGGTCGGAGATCTCTTTTAGACAGACATGAAACTATTAAAAAACTAGTCTCCAAGAAACAGGCAGCACGCTCATCTGAGGAATAGTGGCACAGGCAGAACAGCCAGTGAGGCTGTTGCTGAATTCAGCAGGGATGTGACAGGTGGAAATGAGATGGATGCACTCACCTGAGCTCTGAAAGGGGAAGAGCTGCCCACCCACACAGCTGGGCTTACCCAAAGGTAATCTTACCCTTTATTAATCCTCATGCCTCAGACAGGGAAGCATGTTCACCTTGAGGATCTGCATTGAATTAGTTTTCACTTCAAGGATTATATCCCAGAATATTCTGGGTTGGAAGAAACCAGAAAGATTATCAGGTCCAACTCAACCCAAGAATCACACCATGAGCCTTACAGCATTGTGAAAAATGTTGCTTGAACTTTGTCAGGCTTGGTGACCACTTTCCTGGGGAGCCTGTTCCTCCCTCAACACAGCTTCAGGCCTTTCCCTCAGCTCCTGTCACTGGTCACCAAAGAGAAGAGATCAGTGCCTGCCTCTCCTCTTCCCCTCACAAGAAAGTTTTAAGTGCATTAAGGTCTTACCTCAGTCTCCTCCAGGCTGAGCAAGCCAGATTACCTCAGCTGCTCCGTGGGGCTTCCCATTTAGGCTCTTCACCATCTTTGTGGCCCTCCTTTGGACACTGCCCAACACTTTTGTATCTCCCTTATACTGTGGCACCCAGAACTGGCCCAGCACTCGAGGTGAGGCTGCCCCAAGCTCAGAGCAGAGCAGGACAATCCCCTCCCCCGCCTGGCTGATGCCCCCCAGGACATGGGTGGCCCTCCTGGCTGCCAGGGCACTGCTGACCACGTTCAGCTTACCACAGACCAGGACCTCCAGTCCCTTTCTGTGGCACTGCTTTCCAGCAACTCATTCCCCAATCTGTCTGCACATTTAGGGCTGTGGATTCCACATCTCAGATGCAGAACCCAGTTTCCCTTGCTGAACTTCGTAAGGTTGGTAATCTCCCAGCCCTCTAAATCATTGAGGTATATCTGCAGGGCCACCCTGCCTTTAAGGGATTCAAAGCCTCCTCCCAATTTTGTATCATTTGCAAGCTTAAATAATGTCCCTTCAAGTCCTGCATTCAAGTAATTTATGAACTTGTCGAAGAGTGCAGAGCCTAAGGAGGAGCCCTGTGGAATCCCAGTCTGATGCCACCCCATTCACTGTAATCCCTTGTGCCTGACCCACAAGCCACTTGCTCACCCATTGCTTGATGTGCTTACCCAGCTGTGTGCTGGACATTTTTTCCAGAAGGATCCTGTGAGAGGCAGTATTGAAACCTTCACTGAAATCCAAAAGGATAGCATCAACTGGCTTCCCTTGATCAAGTAAGGGCATTACTCTGTCGTAAAATAAGGTTAATTCTGACAAGCAGGACTTTCCCATCATGAACCTATGCTGGCTGTGACTGATGACTGCATTGTCCTTCAGGTGTTTTTCAATACCTCCCAGAATAGTATTCTCCATAATTTTGCCAGTCACTGAAGTGAAACTGCCTGGCCTGGAGTTTCCAGGCTCATCCTTCTTGCTCTTCTGGAAAACTGGGATGTCAGCCAGCTTCCAGCCAACTGGGACCTATCTGGATTCCCAAGTCCATTAGAAAATCATTGAGAGGTCTTGTGATGACATCAGCCAGCTCTTTTGAGTATTCTCAGATGAATTCCATTGGTCCCTATAGATTTACAAGGAACTGGGAGTTGATCCTTCTCACAGCCACTGTCCTCCAGCTCAGGGCCATGAGACCCCTTAATCCATCATTGGCATTGAGGACAGAGGTAAAGGAAGCATTAAATATTTCTGCCATGTTCCATGTTCTTGTTTGTGAGGTGACTGTTCTCGTCCTGTAAGAGGACAGTGTCATTTCTCCACTGTCTTTTTCTATTATTGTGTTGAAACTCCATCTTTTTATTGTCCCCCTCAATTGTGGCCAGCTTCATCTCCAGTTGAGCTTCAGCATGACAGATTTTCTCCCTGCAGTGGGGAGCAGCATCTCTGTAATACTCTCACGTCACCTGACCTTGCTTCTGCTGAGCCTACACCTTCTTTTTTTACCTCTACCTCCCAAAGAAGATTGCTGCTCAGACAAGCCATTTTCTGCCTCCCCTGCCTGACTTCTGGCAATTGGGAATTGCCTCTTCCTATGCCCTTAGAAGATGGTGCTTAAAATGTGACCAGCAGTGACAGACCCCAGCACCTGCAGAAGCATTTTTCCAGGGTACCTTACTCACTAATTGCCTGAGCAGCCTGAAGTCTGCTTTCCTCACATCCAGAGTTGAGGTTTTGCTGGTGCTTTTCCTTCTCTCAACAGATATTAAGCCCGATTCCTTCACGTCACTGTGGTAAAGATAGCCACCAATCCCAACTAACACAACCCTTTCTGTCTGGCAAACAACAAATCAAGGAGGGCATCTTTCCTAGCTCTTTCCTCTTAGTACCTGTATCATGAAGTGGTCATCCAGGAGTTCTACAAATCTTCTGGACGTGTTTGTGCCCGCTGTGTGGTATTCCCAGCTAATGTCTGCCAAGTTGAAATCCCCCATAAGAACAAGGGCAGTTGATTCAGAGGTATCTTCTTAGCTCCTCAAAGAGTAATTCATCAGCATCATTATCCTGGTTGGATCATCTGTAGCAGCCTCCCATGATGACATCTGCATTGTTTGCAGATCTTACCCAGAAGCCCACAACTGTGGCATTGACAAATGTGAGCTCCACACATTCCAGCCCTTCTGTGAGCAGAAAAATAATACATGTGTGACTTCTCTGAAAATTTTTACATCTGTGGTGGATGCAGCCTTGGTAGAAGGGTTATAGATTTTCTGGTTTCTGTAGCTGTCCATACTACTAAGGTCAAAAAAAGTGCACTGAAGGTGCACTTGGCACAGTTGGAAAAGGCAAAGAGCATGAGTCCCAGAAATTGTCAGAATGACAGAATCATTGCATGGCAGAAAGAAAAAATCTATCATTTGAATGGTTGTGAGTAATAAATTCAAGCTTCTCCCCTTAACCTACAGCTTGGTGGCTGAGTCTCAAGTCAGCTGAAATTGGCATTTATGTTCTGGAAACAGGGAGGATGCTTTGAATTGAGTCTGGAAAAAGACAGTAATAGCCTTTTTTTTTTTTTGCCCATAAGTAGAAATGATCAACTCACCAGATTTAGGACAAGCTGCCTATTTTTTTTTTCTTTTGCTGTTGTTGTTGTTAACCTATGCATCTCAGAGAAATCACTACTTAAATGTACTTTGATTCTGTTATGGAAGTATGGACCCTGCTAACAGCACCTATGTATCCTCCAGTTTCCCTAGAAATAGTGAAAAAATTAACAGAATCATAGAATCTTTAAGGTTGGAAAAGACTTCTAAAATCACTGAGTCCAATCTTGACCAAAAACCTCCTTATCAACTAGACTATTTTACCAAGTGCCACATCCAGTGCCTTCTTGGCCACCTGGGCACTGCTGGCTCATGTTCAGCTGCTGTCACCAGCACCCCAGGTCCTTTTCCTGTGGGCAGCTTTGCAGCCACTCTGCCCCAGCCTGTGGCACTGCCTGGGGTTGCTGTGACCCAAGGGCAGGACCCAGCACTGGCCTTGGCCCATGATCCAGCCTGTCCAGATCCCTCTGCAGAGCCTTCCTGCCCTCCAGCAGTTCAACACCCCCACCCAGTGTGGTGTCATCTGCAAACTGAGGGGGCACTCAATCCCCTCATCCAGATCATCCATGAAGAATGTCAAACAGAACTGACCCCAATACTGAACCCTGGGGAACACCACTGGTTACAAGCCACAGGCTGGATGTAACTGCATGGACCACCAATCTCTGGTCCCGGCCATACAGCCAGATTTTTACCTAGCACAGAACACACTTGTCCAAGCCATGGGCTGACAGCTTCTCATGGAGAATGTTGTGGGAGTCACTGTCAAAGTCTTTAAGTCCAGGTAGTGACGCCCCCAGCTTTTCCCTTATCCACTACATGGGTAACCCTGTCAAAGGAGAGGATCAAGTTGTACAAGCCGCACATGCCTATCACAAACCTCTGCTGATGGAGCCTGATCCCCTGGTTGTCCTGTATGTGCTGTGTGATGGCACTCAAAACAATCTGCTCCATAACCCTCCACAGCACTGGGGTCCTGCAGGCACACTGTAGCTCCCCCGACCTTTCTTTGACCTTTCTTGAAGATGTGCATCTCAAAATATGTATGACTTAAATCTTTACTATCAAACAGAAACAGCAGGATAGAAGATGGCATGAAGACACTGAACAAGAAGTTACATTCAATGAAGTGATACAGCACTGGAAATTGGTCTAGTAAGGTTTTCTAAAGCAGAAGTAAAATGTTCTTGTTTTGGTTAGACTGCTCCTTATGCAGTTGAAATTAACTGCAGTTTTAAGTACCTATTTACTAATTCTGAGTGCTTAAGTGCACTGACATGGAACACTTACCATCTTTTGTGCATCTGCAGAATGTCTGATATGTTCAGCTTCACTGCTTTCTTCTTTGACCATAATAACTCAAAGAAACTTCTAAAAGTGCAGGAGTACTGACATGTCCCTAGGGTTATGCCACCAGACAACTGCATTAATAGAAACAAGGTGTTCTGGTCTCAAAAAAAGCAAAATTCTAAGTGAATCGTCAGGCAATGCCATTTTCCTCCTCTTCTCTTTCTCATTTCACGTTAGAATGACAAAGGAGATAGGAAGTAATGCTGCACAATTAAGCACTGACTTCTTTACGTCTGTAAGGCACTCAAGTACATACAAAATTTATTCCAATGGAATGTGATGGAGAGAAGAGAAGCTATGCTGGGAGCCCAAGGGGAGAATGCACATAACAGATACTAGTACCGCAAAATGGAGTATAAACCATAATAAAAATAATACAAATGGATATGAATTCACCTCTACCAGAAGCCATGTCTGTTTCAGAGAGAAAAAAAAATTACATTTGGCTATAAGTAGTTCTCTTTCACTTGCAATGAATTAATGTCTTAGTATTATGGTCCTCTCTTGATTTTATCTCCATCTCTTGGCATGAAAATAGCTGATGTAAAGTTTGTATTTGCAGGTGGCAGATGATGTAATACATAACTTAAACCCTTTATGTCACCAAAAGTGACAACGCAATGAAACACCAGTGTATGTCACCACAACAATGGATTGTGCATAAAAACATGACACTGAATACCAAGAACAAACCCAGCAAAACAGCTACCTAAATTGGAAGTTATGAAAATGGTCTTTGTTGTGTGTATAAATCTACAATGCAAGTTTTCTCGTCCCTCTGAAAAGAAAACTTCATGTTGCAGCAATTTGTTGTGATTCAGCCTTTTTGACAGCAACTTGGCATACAGGGGAAGAAAACAGAAGCTGTCACCATCTAATTGGATAAAATTTTTGTTCTTACAGTGTCTGCTGTGGTCACAAATATAACAAGGAAGGAAAACACCACACAGATTGAAATACAAGCTCTTTATAATAGACAGGAGAATACATAACAGTGTCTGATCAAGGTGCAGACTTCAGTATGTTCTTTAACATATCCATCTCTGTGTGAACATAGAGTCATAATATGGTAAACACTGCCACACTGTAGCTTCCTCATCAAGCTAATGGAGAGACAAGGGCTAGCATCTGGAGAGCAGGTATGACTTCTGCATGAGAAAGAAGTACTATTGTGTCTGTCCAACTGTCACTTGAGCTCTTGGTTGTTAAGGGGAGAAAAGAGAGAATGAAGCACCAACTTACAGTCAACTTTTGTTTTGTATCATGTTTAAATAACTGTTGAATAAAATATACTTTCTGACTTTCCTCACAGAGAATAGGCAGGCTGCCTCTGGATAATCCTTCCTGGCATTTTCATTTCAGTGTAAGTGACAAAGTTACCCCCCAAAACCACAGTCCTTGCTGTTTAAACACTCATATGGCCACACAGTCCTAAAGTTCTGTCCCTGCTGAATGGAACATCCAGTTCCATCAGAACCAAATTAGGTAAATGCTGACTGGTGACTTGTTTCACACTCTTTGCTTATTGCTTTCTTCTCACCTACCTCTACACTTTTATTCAGCACAGAAAGATTAGGGATGAGTGACACCTCAAATAATATACAAGCCAACTGCAAAGGTGTCAAATTGTGTACCACTCGCCTCTTGTGTATCACTCACCTCTTTGGCTACCCTGAACCTAATTCCTCTTCTTTTCTAAGGTCAAAAAAACCATGTAAGCTACTTCTGCTAGCTCCTTTTTTGAACCTATGTTTCAGCATACAGTTCAAGTCCCTACTCAAAAACTGCAGGAACTTTAAAGTATTTCAGAGGTTTTTCAGGAAATGAGCAGAGGGGAAAGCAAGACACCAGCCTAAAAATCCCTTTATAAAAAACTAATTTCGTTTTAGTATTCTGTGTCTTGTTTTTAGTATTCTGTTTTCAAGGCTAGACTATGTTTTGGTAAACCTGATCATTCAAGCATTCATGTAAAAGTGACAATAGCTTGGGCATTATTAACAGAGCTATTAATGCTTAGGTAGTTGACAGGACTGAGCATGTATTGACAGCTCAATAACTGCATACAATTTTGAGATTTAACACTGCATCAGCTCAGCCTTTGTCTTAGTGTGCACAGAGGCTGTGACAGCATTTGCTGTGTCTTCATGCCTCCACAATCATTGAGTCACCAGCTTCATTCATGAGCTGAGGGAGTGAGAAATACTTTGCACTGAGAACCAGACACATTTAAGGAGGAAGCCATTTATATCAACGATGAGAAAATTCGGTATTTTCTTTGTTTCTTTCAGGAGATGTGAGGGGAAAGAAATATTACTAATAGCGTCTGAAATGCATAAAAGATGTTAAATGTTTTTCATCTGGCTCACTTACACTGCTGCCTACTTCCCAGGAGAAATCAATGCATCAAGAAAATATCTTGCTATTTACTTCACTTTTCTTGTCTTCATCAGAGCTCAAGCTACACCACTTCCAATTTTATTACACTACTTTTGGATCTACAGCAGGAAATGAGCTAGATTTCCTCAGTATGGACTGTAGCATTGCGCTTTTTTGGGTACAGTCCGAAAGTTATTTCAAGTGTTTTGCTTGTCACTTTGTACTAGAGAGGGAATTCTGTAAAGGAGAAAATAGTTCCACCTTAAACACAGATTTGTACATAACTTAAGTAAAGATTTTCTCCTTTTTTTGGTAAACAATTAGGAAAGTTACACATGACAACAATTTTCCCAGTACCTTTTTTTTTTTTTTTGTGTAGCAATGTACTAAGATTGCCAGGAAGACAATTCATCTTGAAAAATACAGTCAATTCAAACAGAGAAACAGCCAGATAGCAATTAAAATTCTGCTCTGGTAGAAATGAATTAAAATCCTAAGCAAAATAACAGGACCAACTGCAGTGGAGGCATAAGCACAGCTTACATGCTAAATCTACCTTATTTTAATGCTAAAAAATATTTGCAGGTCTTCTGGGGGTTTTCTGAAACTCAGGGAGGAAATTAAAAATATTTTGAAATTACTTAAAGATAATAAAAGAAACTGCAGTAAGAATTCAATTATATTTCTTCATGCAAACTGATATCATCATATGACTTACAGTTATTGACCAAATGCAAAGCTACTTTCAATTTCAACAGAAATGTTGCATCTTCTTAGTTAATTTTTATTATCCAGCTAAACGCCCATCTGCAAATAACGAGTTCTTGAAAAATAAATGAAACTGGGTCACTGCAAAGTCATCAGCGACTCTGGGGATGGGTAATGTGATACTGTGCCTTTTATATCCAAGTTGGCAGTTTAAATCCAGTCTAGGCCAGCAGTGACTGGAGCCTACTGCCACAGGATTTTTGTCATGTGTAACAGGTTAGTAGATTTGATTCATTTTGCAATGAAAAAAATAATATTTCTTTATGGTCTTATGAAACTGCCACTGAAAACTAAACTATCCCGCATCACAGAATCACAGGACTATAGGCAGGCACCTCTGGAGGTCATCTGGTCCAATCCCTCCACTCAAGTAGAGACATGTGGAGGTGGCTTTTAAGTAATTCCAAGGGAGACTAAAGCTCTATGGGGAATTTGTTCCAGGGTTCAGTCACCTTCATAGTAAAAGTTTCACAATATTCATAGGCACTGCTTGTGATTTCAGTGTGCCCACTGCCTCTTGGTCCTGTCCTGAAAAGATCCTGGCTTTGCCTTCTGTGCACCTTCCCTTTCCCAATACTAATGCACATCAACAAGATGCCTTTGAGCCTGTTCTTCTTCATGCTGAACAGTGCCTGCTTTCTCAGACTCCCTGTGCATGTCATGTGCTCCATCCTTTAACTATGCTAGTGGCCCTTTCCTGGACTTGAGTCTCCAGTATGTCCATGTCTTCTCTTCAGCTGCAGTCCACTACTGGACAAAGCATACATCCCAACAGTGCTGAGGTGAAGGCAAGGATCTCCTCTCTGGACCTGCTGGCAACACTCCTCCTAATAAAGTCTAGGATATCCTCTTTGTACTGTTGCCTCACGTTCATCATTGGCTCACTTCATCTCCACCAGGACTTAGTTCTTTGCAATACTGCTTCAGACACTGGTAGCATCAATGTGAGCCTCTGAGATCAATGACACCTCTCTGTGAAATAGTGGGTCCTCCATTCACACTAGGAATACAATGTTTGAAATTGCTGAACCTAAGCAAAGCTGACTTCTCTCAGTGCAGGGCTAATATAAGCAAATGGGCACCAGTCCAACTTACTGATCACTTTTCAAATGAGCTACAGAAATCTGAAACAGTTAACATACTGCAAGGCAGCATGAAGAGATTTATTGGAGACACACTCTCAGAAGTTCATATAACAAAGAAATGCTCTGTTTACAAAGAGGCTTCTAGGCTTGAACATTTTTTACGTAAGATATGTTCAACTCCAAGTTTTGGTTTTGCAGAGTAGCAATGTTAACTGCAAATATATAGTTTGAATGTTTAGATCACTGCATCATATTGCATCACCACTGTGATACCTCAAGATAAGACTTTAAATAAACTGACTTATGGTGGGCTGACTGCCTGCATAACTAATTGTATTCATGCCCACTAAGGCATATGGATATATATTTCCTTTCCTGAAAGAAAAAGAAAAGAATTTATTTTATTGCTTTATCACTCCAATTGTAAATAAGTAATGAATTATGCTTTTATTTCAAGGTAGTAGTCTTCTACTTCAATTTTATTATTCTTCAACATGTATTACATATCTTCTCTCCATCTCAGAAAATACTTTTATGATATGTGGATTCTACATCGAGGAAGGACCAAAGTGGACTTGTCTACAGGAGATACTCCTGCTCTCTCCTTGCTATTATAAAAATATTTTTGTGGAACTTGTAACACAAGGCTGCATCTATTGAACTAAATTATCTCTTTATTAGGAAAACACCAACACCACATTCTTCAAAATTACTGGAATTTTATTTGCCTCAGGCTTATGACTTGCAACCAAAGACATTGTGCAAAGAAAGCAAAGATTAAGTACACTTTAGGGAAAAGGTGATAATCCACATTGGTAACATAGAAGATCAGTCTGATGAAAGAAGCCATACGTTACACTATATAGATTGCAATATTCAATAGCATTTTTAAACCAACTTCTTTAATAGAGAAAAAAAAGTTAAGCAAAGTTTACAGTAGACATAAATTTGATACAATTCAAAAAGGCTTTTTCTGAAGATCATCAAGCATAAAGTGGAAAAATGTATATAGGGTAAGGTGTATGAAAGCTAACTACTGAACATTTAGAAGCTATTAAACAAAGTTGCATATATGTACCACAGTGTAAAAAACCAATACAGGACAAATAAAAAATTTGAAAACGGCCTGATGAAAAATAAAATAACCAGTGGCTTTTAATGACTTCTCCTGGTTATCAATGCTACAAAAGACTTTTTTTTTGTTGCCTTTCTGATGCCACTGAAAAAAACCTTATCAAACGATAAAACCAGGCACAATCAAACCATTACCAAGTCAAAACCAGTCCATAGAAATATACTATCAACCCACATTTTCCCTCAAAAGGTTTCTCTGTTGTTTTTTGAGGCCCATTTGGTCACAATATGTTACATTTTTTTGCCTTTTTTACACCATGATATCATATGTTTGTCTGGCACTATCCTAAAGCTAATTTATAGAGAATGAGAATACAGAAATGACCCAATGTCTATTTGACAAAAAGAATTCACTGGGTGTAAAATAGGAGAAAAGAGAAGAGAAGGGGAAGGGGTCAGTTCTGCCAAGAAAATAAACCCTATGGATCACTCATCATCACTTCCGCTTGCTTCCGACTGGTCCTAGAGGTAAGAGACACAAGACAAGTCAGAAATTCTTTCCAGCTGTTCTGTTGAATTTGTTAAAGAAGGAAAAATGAAGTATGAAGAAGAAATATGACAATTAAACTGACAAATTAAGATAGCCTGAAGAAAGGTACTGTGTTATCTAGTATTCTCTTTCATGAAATTTCATCTAATTGCTGTAGACTTCTTTAGAGAGGAAAGACAGAGAGTCAGGAAACACCAGGTCTTTCTTTCTATCCAGACATTTAAAAACAACTAGGAAGACATCTATTTTCATTTGTTGCAATAATAGAAGCACCCACTAAAACAAAGGTAAAAAATAATCAAGCTGTAAGTTTTTCATTTGTGGACAAAAGCGAACAGACCATGAGCCTTAAAGATTCAATGAATGTAGGAACAGCTCGAAGAAATAAGATCCAAACTTCTTAGACTTCTTGTCTTCCAGCACTGGTATCAGTTTTCATAAACACACTCAGGTACAGTTAACACCCCCACCCAATTCTCTCAGGATGATGACTACAAGTTAAATATGTGCTTAAGCATGAATAGTTGAGAATTCTGACAGCAAGCAGAACAGGGCAGAGACGCAATCACTGCAACCACTTCCACAGTCTCACTGAACAAAACTTACATTTTCATCTTGATCCTCATCACTATCATCATCACTCACGACAGGCTTGGCTTTTCCTCTGCTTTGCCTCTTCTTGCCTTTTCCTTTCTCCCGACTTTTTTCATCCTTCTTATTCAACTTGATTTTGACTTTCACTGATTTTGCTGCAAAAAATTCAACAGCGTACATTAATGTAACATTCACTTATCAGCTTTAAATGCTGTCTCTTGTTCACAGAAATTCACCTCTGGTAGCAGCCTGAAAAGGCATTCCCCTCTGACTTTACATGGGCTGTGGAACAACAAAGCAAGAGGTATTTGCTTTATTTCTCTTGTTTTCAATAGTTGTAACAGTAATATATTAAACTATAAAGACTAACTTTTAGCTGACCGTATACCATTTTCTTTGGATTCTCAGAATGTACGGTGTGCACAGGTAGTATATGGTCCTTTGAAAAGATACACATTTAAAAGCATTTTCTTCCTTACCATAGAAATATTTAACCTTTGTATAAACAGACTTTTTTTGTATTTTAAAGTACAGAAGTTCTATGTGGAGGTTTACTGGCGAATTTTGAATTGACACGTTTCTAAAGCACACGTTATTCTGATTCCAGAATATCCATTAATTTCCAAATGAGCTACTGATGTTGCATGCTTAGCACAGACATGTGACACACTTGGAAGGGTAACTCAGGGCTAAGCACTACAGCTTCTGTAACCAGAAAAAAGGGGTAGCTGGAATTTGGATAGAGGTACTGGATGCCACAAAGTGCAATGAAGGAATCCATCCTTCTCCACTACATCATGTTTCCAAACCTACAGGGACTTAATGAGGTTTCTGAAACAACCAGAGTTTCACTTAGTCCTTGTCACACTGAAGAGTGTTTTCAACATAATCTGGTTCTTAACATGTGATGAACTTTGTAGGTCACATCATGCCTGAAGGTTGACCACTTGCCAATAAAGACTGTCTCCGGCCTTTCCAGGCACTTCCATTTACAAACATCATGAACAGGCCCTGAAGGGCTTATAAACAATTATGGTCGCCCACAAAGCACCTCCACAAATTGTTTCTGGCTTCGGAGTAGCTTAAATAGAAGTAAGCCAGAACGCCAGTTGAAAGACCAAAACAATGTTACCCCTAAGCAACCCTAGTAAGAAACTATTTCCACCAACAGAAAATAGAACCTAATAATCAGTCTCCATGCAGAAGCAGCATAACCTGCTCTTCCATCTCCCGAAACATTTCCTTGTCAGTATATAGCTGGAGACTCACATTCTGATTCTGATTCTTCTTCCTCATCTTCTTCTTCATCATCATTGCTTTCATCCTCACTTTCTTCTTCTTTGGCTATCTTCTGTCGTGCACTTTTGAACACAGACTGAAGAACAATGGAGTCCTCATAGATCTACAGTACAGGTACAAACCTCTGTCAGAACTATGAAGTCAAGCAGAATCAGAAATTCACACCATAGACCTAAATTTCCAGTGCAAGTCTACAGAGTACATGGCCTTTTCAAATACCAAGCAATAATGTCTGTTGCATGAATTGTATAAGTAATGCCAACATTCACTCTTCATGCTCTAAATGAAGAAATTTGTCAGTAGTGAGCTGCAAAGAAACAACTCCTACAAGGTATTACATCTAAAACGTCTAGTTAATGTTTTTCTTGTTATCTCTGCTACCATAGGAACTATTGTGCATTTTCATCAGATCATAACACCCTTGAAAACCTGCCAAAGGAACCGACTTCAGCAGTAAGCACCATAATTGAAACATGAGTTATCATCTGACAATACAGTTAATAATGACAAATGGCTAACCCTCATTTAATTATCTTTATTTTTTTTTCTGAAATTCAAAGAGGCTACAAGGAAAAGAATTTATCCCAAGCAGCTCATCCCTTCCTTCCTCTCAGATCTAAAAAGACTGAAAAAAAAAAAATTAGGGCTTCCTCTAAATTGAACATGTGTTCTCAAACATTCTCTAGTATCCCAAGTATCTTGGGTACATTCGATTTTATCTTTAACCTCCAGCAGGACGGGACTCTCAAGAGTGAACTTTTGGCTTGTAACATATTTCTTAGATTTAACAAAGTAAAAATCTTGCTGTGTTGCTGAGTATCAGATTCTTTGCCATCACCTGAACAAATGATCTTGAGTGGTTTGTTTTGTAAAATGGCAGAAGACAAGAACTGCACAATTCAGCATTAAAAAATTAAGAAACATTCCTAGAGGAGTATAGAGGCACAGACTATATTTGATTTTATCATCATCATCATCATCATCTACCTTGGCTGTCTGTCATTCTACTCCTCAGGTTGAATGACACACTTTCTTGTATAAAGGGACACTAGGTATTTGTGACAAAAATAATGGAAGGATTTTTGGCTGCCATTATGCAGTCTGTATCCTAAATGTGATAGAAGTGCTCTAATACTTTGTGGGTTCAACAAGCTGAATTAGAAAAAGTTTGTTCAGAGTACTTAACATGAAATATCCAATTCCTTCTTTTTTCACTTGACCACCAAGTGCTTTTTTTGAAAAACTGCCTTCCACTGTGGATTGCTCCCCATTCTCTGATTTCCTCTGTGCTTTTTGTTTTGAGATGTTTGACTGCTCTCAATCATGGTAAAATTTTAATGTATTTATTATCTATAAAAAATAATCCTGAATGTTTTGAGAAGGCCGCTCTCCTATCCTATGACATTAGTGAGCTGTGAGACTCCAGAACTTCCTTCCTTAAAGTCAAATAATAATTGACTTTCTCTTATACCTATTTCTTTTCAAATCAGCTATTGCTAGAACCTACCGAATTCCTCTGGAGAACTATTTATTTTTCATATATATAAACCTAGCATATTAATTGTTCTTAGGAATGGGTCTTTCAACTAACCTTCTGCTCTTTCTCACAAAAACACTTTTCTAAGACAAAAAGAATTAACGACCTGTATGACTTTTTTTTTTCCTAATGCTGGTCACTACATATTTAGGGCATCAGTGTGACCCAGACTTTTAAACTGTTTCCTAATGAAATAAAGAGGTTTCAAAAATTATTTTAACCTTCTTTATGGGGAATTACTTGTAATATTCCTATCTATTCTGATACACAAAAAACCCCATGTGGCTGCTTCATGAAAATAGAAATTTTATTATTTTGACAGAAACCCAATTCCAACAGGTTTCAAAAAAATCAAGCAACAATGACAGCAGAACTTCCTTCAAAAAGGGAGAAGCAACAACAAAAGAACTTCACAACAAATTACAACATTCATGAGAAATCTTCTGTTTGAAGAGACACACAAGCATCTTTAACCTTGTATGCATCTGTGTGTCTACTACTTGTTTGACTACTATAACCTGAAAAGCTTTTCAAAATACTGAGGTTTCATTGAGGACAAAAACCTTAACTCATAGAGTCATTCTATCCATGAAAACCCTGAATAAGCTTCCATTGCAGATGAAACTGCTTTATGCCAAGGAAAAGCAACAGGCACCACACTAAGAGAACATCTGAAGGTGACTGAGTGCTTAAACAACTACCTGAATTAGCCCTTCTGTTGTGAAATAATCTAATTTACTGAAGTCAATTGTAGTGTCAGAGCAAAGGGAGACCAGAACTATAACAAAGAACACAAGGTATCATGGAAGCCTGGAAAACTGGAGGACTACTGCATAAGTGTCCTGCAACTCAGGGGAAATAAAAATGAATGCTCTGAGAACTTTACAGAGAAAAAAAAAAAAGAGAAAAAAAAAAGAAAAAAAAAGAAAAAAAAGAAAAAAAAGAAAAAAAAAAAAGAAAAAAAAGAAAAAAAAGAAAACAAAGAAAAAAACCACCTTAGATACACACTATTTAGCCTTCATGATATAAATAGTAAAATTAATGTGGGTTCACTGGAACAGAAAATAATACTACTACACTGATAGATGTTATTTCCAAACAGAGCAGCAATATCTACTAACACTTCTATTGACTCAGGATTACTCATCTCAATTCTACAATCTCTGCCCAACAAGACACCAGTTTTCCATAAGCGGGTTGAGTCATTCTGATGTGAATAATTTCATTATTTTCCCCATTTCACTATTGGGGTTTTTTACCTCTTTTTACCTCCTCTACCAACCTTTACCATTTTCTGAAGTCTCATTTACTCTTTTTTTTATTAACTTTCCTTCATTTTTTTTCTCCCTCTTGTTATAATTAGATACTTATTTTCTCCCTCTTGTTATAATTAGATACTTATAGCCATTTTACTGCTATATGAATAAGCAGTAAACTGAAAATCTACATTTGAACATGTAGCAAAATTTTGTCCCAAGAATTCTACCATAATTAATTTACTTTTAATAATGTTTTCAGCTGATTTATTTGTAGTTGCTTCCATGTAACTGAAGACAGTAAAAAAAAATCCCATGTACATATTAGAGAAATAATATTTTCTGTCTCTTGATATCAAAAAAAATCACTAAATGATGAACTCCAACAATTCTTTATAATAAATTCCATACTAATTTTTAATTCTCAAAATCTAACATAAACTCCCCAATTTAGCTAAATGTTATCATTAATGTTTAGAAATTTTAAGAAAACATTTGTTATTGGCAGCATCATCCTTCAGCTTACTTTTGTTTAGCCTTCAAATAACATCTTTTTTTATGTTTCCCTAACATCTCTTTCATGTTAGGGAAACTGTCTTCAGGGTCTCTGCTTCAAATGAATATTGTGTTTGCACCACACTTTTTGGATCTCATCTTTAAAAATAATCATCCAAGACTGTGTTTCACTGTATTGTTGGACAATTTTCTTATCTGTCTTATATTTTGTAACTGCCATCCAAATGTCATAGTCTTTCCTTTTGTATAAGCACCCTGCTCTGAATTTTGAGCCCACTCATGCATGCGAAACATCTGTTTGAGATGAGTTTGCCTTCTAAACCTGAGACTCATCTTTCAATAATAAAAGAAATTTAAAAAACAGAGGTTTCAGAGGCTACATAAATCTTTACTGATGGACAATCCTGAATTTTTATCTTCCATTAGCAGGAATGAAGAGTGTTCTATGATGTATTTCTTCAATATCCTGCCCTAGAGCTCTACAGTTAACATCTGCTACTTCTGTGATGCACTGTGGAAAACCTAAACTGATGTATCACTTCACACACTGCCTTTCACCACAGATTCAAAACCAGAGAGTCTTAATGATGTTTTAAAGTACACACAGACCAGAAAAAACTGATCTCAGAATTAGCTCTAAAAACATGTTTTCTGAAAATACACACTGCAGCAGTGTCCAATGAATTCTGGATTCTAAAAATGCGGACATTTTTCTCTACTCAAAGTAAGAAATGAAACAGAGTTTATATACAAAATAGTAAACAACAAGCACTAAAAATGTTAGATAGGGGAAACACTATGTTTAACAGAATTTATGTTGAATAGAAATTAACTCATTCAGACCTGAGATCCCTCCAAGTTGAATGTCTGTGCATTGTGACACAGCAACATGACATCTTTTTCCAAATCCCCAAGACTCCGATATTTATGGTTGCGAATTCGTTCCTGTTGCATTTGTTGAGGAAATGAATACAAGTATTGATGGGAAGCGGTGCAGAAAGAAGAACAGCAGAGAGGAAACTGAATTAATATTTGATTAAACACACTAAAAGCTTTCTCTTAAAAAATTTTACCTAAGCATCAAGATAAAAATCTGTTTAAAACAGAATGTCTTCAACCATGTTGTTAGCATATTAGTCAAAAAATACATCAAGGTAAAAGAGCAGAAATTAAGCAATTTCTTTGTGAACTGTAAGGGTTAAAAGCAAAAGAAATGGAGCTCTTTTGGTAAAAGAAGTTCAAGTTTTGTCTTCATAGGAAAGAAACCCAGTAACTGTAACACAAGTGAAAGATACAGATTTATGACTTCACTCAAGCTGCAACATGCTGCCTAGACCCCATCTACCAAACTCTCTTTGGATCTGACTTGGCTCTTCCAAGGTAGGAGGCTAGGGTCTAGAAGGGGAAGCCCTATGAAGAGCCAGCTGAGTACATATAGTTTGTTCAGCCTAGAGAGGAGGAGACTTATGGGAGACCTCACTGGGGTCTACAAATTCCTTATGAGGGGAAGTGCAGGGGCAGGCACTGAACTCTTCTCTGTGTTGACCAATGATAAGACCTGAGGGAATGGCCTGAAGTTGTGTCAGGGGAGGTTTAGGTTGGATATCAGGAAAAGGTTCTTCACCCAGAGGGTGGCTGGGCACTGGAACAGGCTCCCCAGGGAAGCGGTCACAGCACCAAGTCTGACAGAGTTCCAAACGTGTTTGGACAATGCTCTCAGGCACATGGTGTGATTCCTGGGGTGTCCTGTGTGGGCCAGGAGTTGGATGTGATAGTAAGTGTGCATTCCTTCTAACTCATGATATTTATGGTTCTATGATTTTAAATGTAGGTATAGATATATTCCCCGAGAACTATGAAATCTTTGTCAACAGTGTGTTTTTATCAAATCTGTTGACAGACTCACAAATAGGTCTTCACAAAAAAGGCACTGAGATGTCATCTCTGTCACATTACTATAGTTTGATTTGGCCTTGAAATTACAATGATACACTGCAATATACATCAAACAAAATTACTAACAAATTGTGTGACAATGTTTAAAATCTAATCCACCATACAGGTGGCAGGAAATATTAATATTGTTATTTTAAAAACAATGTTATGGTCACACTTCTGTAAAACAAAAAGAAATGGAGGAACCTGCATTTCCAAAATTCCTCCATTCCTTACCTTTATCTTTTTGAAGTCCACTGGTTTCCTAATCAATTCATAATACTCTGGTAGTTCTTTCCTGGATGGGAGCTGAATGAAGACTTCACTTAGCTGCCGTCCTGAACTGTTGAGAAAAACAAAGCCATATGGAAAGGAATTACTACAACTTTCTCACAAAACACACACACACAATCTAATAGTAAGAAAAAAAATTAAATAATGGAATAAAATCATGTTTTTTTCTTTCAAAGAATTAGAAACTGAACCCTGATTTTTAAATTTGGTACAGACCATTAACTTACAATTTGAAATTTGAAACTGTTGTCCTAACATATCATTAATATGTCATTGACATCTAACATCACTAGAGATGAATACATAGAAAAGAGGCTTTTGAAAGAAGAATTAGGATTCGCATCTGAATTACACAGTCTTTTGCTGAGTACACTCCTATTGTTTCCTTGTTCAGTAATTTTTAGCAATTCTCCCTTCAGTCACTCTTTAAATTTGTCTTCTTCTTGATCACTATATAGTTAGTCTTGTAATTCCTCATTATAGCAAACCATACTGACTTCCATTATAGTATACGCTGATTGCTATTACACTAACTCGATGTTACAACCAAATAAATGAGTAACTTCTATTAATGACTGTTGGGTTTCTGGGAAGATCATTCCAACTATATTGAAAATCACTACTGCCATTTGTACCTCTTCACTCATTTGAAATAAAGTGAAAGATTTTCTACAAAACTTTTATACTATCAGAACATTGCCTATAACTTAGATGTATCCATACTTCCCACTGTTCATCCTCTTTTAATAGCTATTATAACACTTTTGTATTGAGGATCTTTTTTTCATCTTCTTATTTGTCATTTTCCAAATAATATATGGCTACAAGTCACCTTGAGAGAAAATGTGCTGATAACGCTTACGGGTATAGGTGGTTTTGTGTTGTTTTTGGTTGGGTTTTTTTCCCCCACGTGCATGTAATTTTCGCAGAGTAGCAGAAAAAAGCAGTCCTGTGAAGAACTGCACACAGCATTCACAAGTATTTCCCAGTTCACATTCACATGCTTCCTTCTCTCCCAGCTACTTCAGAAAGGCCCTATTTTCGCAGCTGAATTTTCAGATAGTGTCTCAGGAACATCAAAGTCACAGGAGTTGGGCAAAAAGGCTACCAAGGACTGGTTTCCTTCTGGGTTTTCTCTTGCAACCACACTTCAGAGTGGTGTAGGATCTTACCAGACATTGAACTAAAACTGAACTGAAGGTTAACTGAAGCAATTCTGCAATAGAGAATAAGGATAATAAAAAGCATGAAGCTAGCAACAGCTCTCCCCTTTATGGAAGTAATTAATGCTTACTATACAGTATGCCTTTCTTAATGCCTGAGGTAACATCAGAATTTGAGAAGTACTATTTTTCTTATGGACCCGATAGATAAATTAACAAGAAGGAATAAACATATTTTCCTCATTTCCTAACTATCTGGTGCTCACCTAATCCATGATTTTTTATTCTTCTCAGTTTGGTCCTGAGACAATGCTGCTCCTTCCATCACAGAGCACAATAATGTAAATACTCCAATTTCAGACTGCTAATCAGCACTGTTCTACAGAAACTTTGACACCAACTGGCAGCTAGATTATTTTTTCATTCAACACAGACCTAGAAACCAAAAGCCTCTGTCCCATCCTGTACAGTTGTGTCAGACTTGCAGCAGCGGCGGCAGCAGCAGCCCTTGCCTGCTCAGCAATAGCTGCCAAGCCGCCTCCTGGGTCTCAGCAAGGTTCTGGCACACACCTGAGAGTGCTCCTGGGTGTGGCTGCTGCAGGTGAGACAAGGCACTGGGCCTTTGGTGCATCCCTGTCCCAGGAGAGGACAGTGAAGTCTATGTACTCCTCCTACAACTTACAGCCATTGGGATAGATACCCACAGAGACCACTGGCAGCTCAGTAGCAGCCACTAGCAACTTCACCCAACAGATCTAATTTATTTGGGAAGAACCCTGTTACTGAAATAGACAAAAGCATACAATGGCCAGGTAACTGTCACAGCCAAGTCCTATTTATTTCTCTCTTGCCAGCAAATGTGAAATTTTGGCCACTGCACCCGCCACCTCCTTTGGTATGGACTCACATGTTCATTACTTTTATACTTCCCTTGTCCAGGTGTTTATAGAATGGATTTAAAGGCACCAGCTTTGTTCCTGACCTGTGTGTCTGTGTCATGCTACATGACAGAACCTGTCTCCATCACAGATTGCCCTCTCACAGTGAAACTGGAAGCAATACAAGGAAAAGCAATGCATTATATATACATTCTACACAACTGACTAAATTAATGTGTGTTTCTATTAATTTGAATTTTGAAGACTGCATTTTTATTTGGCTTTTTTTTTTTGGTTCATAGAGGGAAGTGCTGAGCAGTAACAGCTGCAATTGAGATCAGTGGAATTTCTTCTGAACAGATACAACACTACGAAAACCAGCAACTAAATCTCTGGTGCCCAAATGGTATCTTAAAATTTAAGATCTTAAATTTTAAGATGGTATCTTAATCTATTCCCCGTTTATAAAATGAACATAAAATACTGCAAAACATTCAGACTTCTTAGGAGCATTATATAGAAGCCTAGTGACAATTCAGCCATTCCTAAGTGATCAGTGCCCACCTTACACATGCAAGGCACTGATTGTGAGGAAAGCAAAACAAAACAAAGCAGTATCCTGTTGCACCATTGCACAGCACACTGTAACTTACCTGCCTGCGCCTGGGTACACTCTGAGTGGGGATTAGCTATACAGAAGGACTATCACTGCTGGGTTTTATTTCAGCAGCCTGAACAGAAATTCCTATGTGAATAAAATTACTGAACCACTGCTGCTGGGCTTCTTCAACTGTGCTTCAGAGTATAATACTAAACAGAATTACTTCAGTAAAAACCAAACAGGTACTAATAAACTAATTTTAATCAAATTTTAAAACATGTTTAGCCTATTTGTCCTACTGAAGTAGTTTCTGATGATTATAGCTTTTAATCTCAAGGCTGTATTCTTTTCTCTTTTTACATACACATTCTCTTACACACCCACCTTATATGGTATTTTATATTAAAAATACAATTCATAAATTATTAAACAGCAATATTCTATTTTCCAAGTGCAAACCCAACCAACTATGATTTGTTCACACATTCTATTAAACTAAGAATGTAATAGAAAACCCTCAAGCTTTTGCTTGATATAATTAATTACTGAAAATCACTTATGGCCGTGCAAGAAAAAGCATTAAGGGCATGACAGAAGACTACAGCCTGATTTTGTCTACTCAGATCAATAACAGCTTGTTCTGTTCTATGATTTTTATAGAACCTACTCTTACAAAGAAGTACTGTCTTCCACTCCCATTGTATATGTGCATCCATACTATAAACAAATGGGATCTTTTATAACAATCTCAAATTGCTGTGTTGTGGATACAGGAGGTGAAAATCATTAATTATTAGCGCAACTCTGATTTTAATCCTTTTGCTCACTTACGTAATTAGAAAATAATAACCACAACAACTACCACATAAAAATCATGTGCAGTAAAAAAAAAATCACTTATGGTTGCCTAGCAACTAGCAGGCTACGTGCTGAAAAGAAGAAGGACCAGAATAAATTAAAAGATCTGACTGCGAAAGAACTGTGACAGTTCATTGCTACTGCATCAGCTCAACATGCTAGTCCCATGTGTGCTCACATTAAAAACATTTGCATACTGCACAAGTTAAAACAGCATCAAGAAATTCTGCTTATTTAGAAAATTTTGCTTAGAAAAATATTGGTGTGCAATGTTTTCAATTTTCTCTCATTTCTGTCAAATCGCTTACAAGATTCATACAAGCATATAATCCCACCCTTTCAGTCAGTATTGTCTTTGGTGAAATGAAATACAGGAACCCCACTTGAAAGAGGCTCCTTTTTATATTTGTTTTCCCTGGCAGTATTTGGCCAGAAACAAGCTGCCACAGGTCTGTTAGAAGTAACTACCATCAACACTCTTTCTCCTTTGGCATTAAAAGGAGAGATAACTATAATGCTTAAACTGCAATATGTTCTCATATTTCTGGCAAATTTCAAACTTTTAACAGATAATGAAATTCAATTTAGAGTGGGCAGAATGAAGAGTCCTGCATGCTTGCCCAAGTCAGAGCACTCACAAACAGAACTATGGCTTGAAAACTACAACTTTAAATCAAATGCAACTCACAAAGATGCTATTTAAAAGAAAAGTGTGAGGGAAGAGAACTACAAAAGCTGACATAGCGACTTCCAACAGTAACCCAGGTATGCAGGGACATGATTAATTTTCATTAGTGTTTAAGGTCCCTTTTTGGAACCGACTACAGCAGTACATGGTAAATCTGTCCCCATCATTGAAATAGAAGTGGGTAAAAATAGTTAAATATGTAATCCCTGGGTTTGACTCCTTAACTTGAGCTTGGATGTAAGTAAAAATTATTTACTTTGTGTGTTTGAATACCCAAGAGTACCAGTTGGCATAATTATTTACTAGTTAGATCAGTAATGGCTGTGTTACTCTCCATTTTAAAACAGCTAAAAACTGGCAACTTAAGAAAACAGCTGAAAAGACTATGAATATAATCCATGTGACAAACAGAGAAAATACCCTCTCCCTGAGCTGTGTCATCAAAATGTTGAGCACTACAGACAGGAGTAGTCTCTTGCCAAGCAGGCAAAAGGCACAAAAACTCCACCCTTCAATTTTTTTCTATCCTCATCTGAATGTGGTCAACAGCTACCTGATACCAGGAGGAGATTTTGTGAAGTTAATTGTTACACCACGCAAGTCCTTACTTTTAATCTATGAATAGATCAGATGGCAGGCAGGGGACAAATGAAATCACAGATGTAAGGAACAGAGAACCAGCATCCCGGGACTCTTGAATTCAGCTGTTGATATTTATGCAAAGTTAATGCAAACTAGTGGTAGTATCAAACTGGTACCCAAGAAACATTAAATTCTGATGCACGGCAGAAGAAAACAGTGGGTTTCTAAGGAAGTTGAAGGATTCTAAGGTATGAATGACAGAATCAGAATTATTTATGTTGGAGAAGACCTATAATATCATCCAGTCCAACCATTAACCCAGCACCCAGTCTATCACTAAGTGCCACATCCTCACACCTTCTCAACACCTTGAGGATAGTGATTCTACCACTTCCCTGGGCAGCCTGATCCAATGACTGAGCACTGTTTCAATGAAGTTTCTCCCAATTTCCAGTTGAAATCTCCTGTAGGGCAACTTGAGGCCATTTCCTCTTGTTCTGTTACTTGTTACCATGGAGAAGAGGCTGAACCTCTTTCATGCAGCAGTTGTAGAAAGCAGTAACATGTTCCCTAGGCGTCCTTTTATCCAGGCTAAAACTCCCCAACTTCCTCAGCTGATTCTCACATGATTTGTGCTCCAGACTCATCACCAGCTTTGTTGCTCTTCTCTGGACATACTCCAGCACTTCAGTATCCCCTAAAAGTGAGGGGCCCAAAACATAGCATTTTAGGTGTGGCCTCACTAGTGCCAATTACAGAGGGACAAACATTTCCCTAATCCTGCCAGGATGAAGTATCACTCATTTTTTCTACTTTATTTTTATTTATTTAACCAGGAAAAGAGAGCTACACTTAAAGCTTGTCTTCCTCTGAAATAAACCATAAAGAGGCAAACTACCACAAAAGAAAAAATATAGTTTGGGAGACTAAGTCTGCATGTATATGATGCAGATCAGCAGCTGGGGCTCAAATGAGGCATAAAATTTTCTTATTCTGAAAGAAAAGCTATCAGCAGCAAAACCCTCCCTTTCCTTCAAAAGATTACAGCATTTTAAGTGGACATACAAACTACTTTTTGTATGTCAAACTGATTTGGTGGTGCCAAGCAATAGGATGAAAGGGAATGTGCAGATAATGATGCACAGAAAAGTTTCACCTTAACGTGAGGAAGAACTGCTTTACTTGAGGGTGACCATGCACTGAAACAGATGGCCCAGAGACTGTGGAGTTTCTCTCAGTGGAGACATTCAAAAAATGTCTGGAGCAACCCTCTGTCATGTGCCCTGGGATGACCCTATCTGAGCAGGGAGGCTGGGCCAGATGACCTGCTGTAGTCCCACCCAAACTGATCCATTCTGTGGTTCTTTGATTTTGTGTTGTGAAAACATAACATACATCACATACGATTCCATTGTATTAATTTCTATGTGCATTCCCAATTCTAGAGGGAAAGACATATTAAAAGCATGGGAACTGGAAAAACATGTGACAATAATGTTCGACTGATGCACTGCAACTTGCTCTCTTCTAAACAGATGCTTTACACTGCAAGGTTACAATAAGGTACAAGGGTGTAACGGCACTTAAATCTTAGTTTAAGAAGTAATTCCAACAAAATCTCAGATTAATATGTACCGCAAATGGAGTCTGCAAAGATGATGCTTTACTTGGGAAAATCAGGATCAATGTGTAACTGGAAACATGTTTCCAGGTTCCTGAATCTAGGATCTTGGTATTGTAAATAATCATATAGAACTTTTTAAATCAAGGAACAAAGGCCAAATCTATCTAGTTATTTCTGTCCCACCATTCCATATGGAAAGATTACAGAACTCTTAATTATTAACTTGTATGAATTAATAAATGCTTCCAGTCATATAACCTTGTGACCACCATATTATATTTTTACATATTTCTACATTTATTGTGTTTATGCTTCCCTTCTTTCCCAAGTGAATTTACTGAGAGCAACCATCTTCCTCTCTTAAGACTGGATAAACAAACCAAGCTGTTTCCTCTTTTAAAGCTCTCCCATGCTACTTATCACTGAAGTAATTATTTACACTTTTCTTGGTGCAAACTAATCTTTCATGAATGGAAAAGCATTCAGGTACCATACACAAGTTTTAAAAGTATCACATATAATGACATACACCCATAATGAGTATTTCCACAACCACATAGGCAACAGCACCACAATAAGGCTCCTGTTTTCTTATGTCTGGACAATATTGATGGATCATAGTTGGATTTATCAATAATTTCTCAGGTAATTCTTCTTCTGTCATTTCCGCCTGAACTGCCGCTTGAATCAGAAGAAATGTTTCTTATTCTTTGGTACTTATCTGAGTACTGTATAATGCACTCTGAGAGACTATACTTCATGCCATTTCTTTTACTCTAGACATAACTGTGTCCAGTCTGCTGAGATTAACACACCACTATGATGTTTTAATTTTAGCCAGGACATTCCTCATTTTTAATACGTATCATAAATATATTGTGATATATGCCAACATCAATTCTCCAAGACCTCCTTTCCACTTTATCAGTAACTTTTCTAACAGTGCCTTCAGCTAGGTATGTTTACTTATTTTCACTCAGATTAATGAGCTTACTCATTGTATCTCCTTTCTTTCCTACTAGCTTGTAATGTTCCTATAGTAACCTAAAAATGCTTCAGCAAAATCATAGAATCATAGAATGGTTTGGGTCACAAAAGACTTCTGAAGACAAACTAGTTCAACTTCTCTGCTGTGGGTGAGCAGAGACATCTTTCAGTAGATTAGATGACTAGAAGTCAGAGGATTCTGACCATCTTTTCTTTCCTACTTTTGCTTCATTACAGATCTATTCTCTATTTTAAACGAGTATAGATGAAACCTATATTAATTCCCCTTTGCCTATTATGGCAAAGCAGTAGAAGAGTAAAAAAGGATCTGAATCTGTAGTACCACTACACGTTTTATGGTTTGATACTGAAAGCTGAGTAATGAGACCACAGGTGCAGTTGAAAAAGGTAGAAGTGACTTCAATGGTAATTTCTACTTAATGATTTGTACCCACAGTTCTTCAGACTGAGGTATCAGCTATCTGTTTCCACTTTAACACAGATAAATATGAAGATAAAATAAATAAATGCCTATCAATATGAAGAAAATCTTGAAGCACATCACTCCATACTGAAATCCAATGCAAAAGAGACTGCATGAATCAAGAACTGTCAACTTCTCAAAGACCTCAACAACTCTCATACCAAAAGCATTGAAGCAGTGCAAGCTGAACATTCTCAGTGTCCTCCATCTTTGTCCTTTTTCTCATTTTTTAAATATTTTCCTTATTATACAGGACACATCCTAGATACCATAAATTCAGAAACTAATGCTGGCTGTCAGTCAAGTCAAATCTCACTGCAGTTTTTCATCCTTCAATGGGTCTCTAGCTCTCTAGAAATATCCAAAGAAAATCAGCTTTTATCTGAAAATTGCTCTCTAAGAACTATTACACTTATTGCCAATGGAATGTTTCATTAAAATCAACATCACATTGGGATTCACAATGGGAATAAAAGGAAACTGGAGGATTGCTAAAGTGTACTGCATAAAAGAGAAAAATCTAAATTAAATGGTTGAAATTGCACTGAGGACGTGGCAGGAAGAGCAAATTGACCTCGATGCTGACTTCCATTTTCTTGCATGGAGTTCTTTATCTGAGGTTTACAAGTACAAGGATAATGACCTCAGCATTCCCTTTTTTGAGAATCATATGCTACATTTATTCACACTGAAAATTTATCAAAAACACTGCTAATATGTCTGTTTAAACTAGTTTTCGTCTCCACATTTAAGTTTGACTGTGCAATTACTTTTTACTAGAGCTCATTGTTTGTATTACTGAAATCTTTAGCTTTCCTTGACATAGACAATTTTGTTGGATGTTTTTTAAGTAAGGGAGGAAAGGGTGGTACTTATCCCCAGACATTTACAACTGAAGTCAAGTTCTAGACAGTTAGGAAAGCACTCGGAGAATCCTTCGCTGCATCAACATTAGACAGTGTCACCACAGAAAAGCAGCCAACTAGAATTTCCAATTTTTGTGAGCACCATGGATTTTACCTTTTTTTTAAAAATAAGGGCTTTAATAAGAACAGAAATGTGGTTCTGTATTTAAAAGCAACTCTTCTCAAAAGCAAGGGAAAACATGAGAGAAAGCATGGAGAGACTTATTAGCTTAGTAATGTATTCTTTTCAATTTTTTTTTGTGCTGGCCTTTAATCTGCACAGTTCTACAATCTCAAGATTGTAGAATTGGCTTTGACAAAGTAACTCAGCCCTAAGTCAGTAAGATTTTGGATGGGTATCACCTGACCACCTTTTGGGACACAATCAGTTCTCCATAGTTCAGATGAGCCCTCTGGACTTACTGTAAAGAAAAGATGAACATCTTTCAGCACTGATTTAAGCTAAAGACAAAGATGATTTCAAGCATTCAAATACTAAATACATGAAACCCATTTTTTTTTTTCCCAGATGAAACTCATGGCCTACTTTTCTTCCAATTAACCTGTCCCTCTATACTTGCCCCAATTGCCTTCACACTCACAAAAGCCCAGAGCTGAACAAACACTGAACCCCCAACAAAATTGAAGGGTTCCAATGCCTAAAACCCACTTAATCCTATAGCTGCAAATCCTGAAAATATTAACTGAACTCTAGAGCAAGTTAACCCCAAATATTTTAAGATATTTAAAGTTCCCTGCTGCCTAAACTTGTAATTCTATTTTTTCATAGTATTAGGTGGTTTGATGTTCTCTCACAAAAAAAAATCAGAATACAGAAACTTGAAACTCCTCCTTATAACTTACAGCACTGAAGAGCTCAGTTTAAGATGTATTTTTAATTCCTTACAGAATAGAGGTCCATACACTTTTTCAATTGGAAGTAATTTTGTCTTGCATAAATGTGAGCTCCAGGGAGAGGAAACAGTATGCCTTGTCACTACAAAATAGCTCAGCTGTTAACTTTTTTTGACTTAAATCAGATAGGAACTTCCTGGGGGCACAAACATCAGGTAAAAATCTTTAACCTCCCCAGAAGCCATCAGTTACTATCAGTAGCTATTCCCTTCTGAAGGCTAGTGGAAGCAACTTTACTTGCTATTTTAAAAGAGAGAAGTAGATATCCTGATCAGAAGTGCTTGGCGCTTCAAAAGAAGGTTCAAGGCCAAGGATCTAAAATTCAGAGATGCATCCTTCCAGTCCTAACTGGAATACCTAAACACTTCTCCCTTCTCAGCTGTTCTGTTAACTGAGAGTCACAGAAAGCTAAATACACTGAGACTGCAGTCAGCTTCTTGCTCATCATGTTTGTTGATATGAATGCTGTTGCAATACAATAAAATACTTTTTGATGTACTCTAGAAAGAGCCCACAGATCACAGAATGGTTCATTTTACAGTTATGTCCCAAAAAACTCACAGATCACAGCGCTGTGTGCTTTACCAAGTACCATCCAAACTACCCTTAAGCTAGAACAAATGCAGACCTAGAACAGTAACTGCAAAAAAGGGCAGAGTGAAGCTGCCATTTAAAGTCAGCAACTGAAAGTTGTTCACAGGCAAAAAATACATTGCTACACCTAGGTGCAGGTCACCTAATGCAAATACTTCTTGACTTTCTCTCAATGCATTTAGTATTAACTTAGTTTATAAGAGGCGCTATATTACCTAAGTAATTCAACGTACAGCAAAGAAGGGATAAGCACACAAGAAGGCTTTACTGATTTTTGGCAGATAAAAACTGAGTTAAATACAACTTTTGTAATCAAGTCTCATTCAAAGACATTATGAACTAACTCTTAATTTCTTGCCCATGAAGCATAGGTGATTTGCAGTTAGAAAATCTGCAAAACAGAAGTCTTCAGATGACATTTCAGATTAGAAAGAGTATTTTTTCCCTGAAGTCCAATTATTTTGCGTATTTTTATGCTGAAAATGGTGATTTCTTGACAAACAGGCTCCCATCTCTGATGTTTCAGTATTTTTTCTTTTGGCAGCTCTAATGGTCGTGATATGAGCCCTACACATTTTGGGCAGTCTTTCAGTCTTTCATTGTGAGACCCATGTAAACTTGAATTAATAAATCTGTAGCCATGTCTTTGAAAAGATTAATTTCAACACATGCTTACTAAATTGAAGGAGAATCCTGGTCAAGCTGAATGTTCTTAAGTACACACCTTGAGCAGAATTACTTCACTCCTAAGCAGGAGCTCTTCATTTACTTTTTTCTTACTTTTTAAAATTGTATTTCAACAACCTTCTATCAGATGTGTGTTCAAAAAAACTCTACAAAGTATGAAACTTTCAGGATCAAACCCTAAGAGGAATTACTCTTCAGAAAACAGTGTCAACATGTCTTTCTAAAGACTGAAAAAAATGAAGCCGTTATAAAATGCAGAGAGTGGAATCAGCAGGGAGGGAGAGAGCACATGTAATAGAGATAAACTGTTTCCAAGCTCACCTGTCCTTGTAGTTTATCACAGTATCAATGATGGCATTCATTTGTTTTGTCAGTTTGGGTGGATTGGGCGACAACTTCTCTGCAGGAGGTCTGCCTCTTCTTTTCTTTGCTTTCTCTCCATCCTCCTTCCCAGAGTCCTTATCCACGTTTCTTCGTCTCTTTCGCTTTTTAAGCCGGACTTCCTCCTCCATTTCTTCCAAATTGCCGTCTTCAATTGCCTGATAACCATGGATTTAAAAAGTATGATTTTTAAACAAACGAGAAATTGCAGAGGGAGTAACAAACTGTATTTAAAAACAACAATAAAAACCCTCTGCAATTCCATGGGATGCAGATAATTAAACTCTAAATGTTCTGTTTATTTACAAACAAGAATACAAGAAACTCACCTATTAGCAATCAAAGAGACACCAAACATTAACTTTTGCTAAGGATCCCACTATAATCTAAACATGTTATTTTATCTGAACCTTGAATTCCACACCAAATCACATTTCACACACTGACCTGGGGTATTGTCTCAGTAAATGTACAGAAAACATTATTTTTTTCACATCACTGTCAGTTCTAGGTTACACAGTTCCATGCAAAACAGACTTTGATACCCTATGTTTCCAAACAGGACAGTCTAAATTGCGCTCAGCTCCCAAAGCCAGTTCACACACAGCTCTTTGTGCATACGCACAAAAAAGAGATACTTTATGTAGTAACAGCTCCTCTTCCAAGTCTTCTAAGCAACTTTTAAACCATCTAAGTGTTAAAATCATCTCAAAATGTATCATTTTTTTCTGGAATAGGAACCATGAGGTAGGCAGAAGCACTGACAGTATAGTGGTTTGCTGTAAACAGGACTCATAACATGGGTTGCATAAAACCCATCCCAAAAACCAAACCATACACACAGTCACAGACAACTAACATTAATTTCAATTGTTTCAATTACCTGGATGTATGCTTTTAACCAGACCCAGCAGCTCTACACAGAAGGAAAAAAAATTGCTACAAAAAGCCAAACTAGGAATAAAGGAAACCTGTTCACACACACTATCAGATCCACATCATAAAGCAAGAAGTTGAACTTTTTGTGATTTGAGAAAGCAAACAAAAGAAAAGAAATAAATATACCAGGTCATAAGAGAACTGAAATTAAAAATAACAAATAAAATAAAATATAAAAATCTTAAAACTAAGGCTCGCTGATTAATGCTTTCTCAGAACATAACTAATGTTGATATTTGTTGCTTTTGCTTCTTAATATTGCCTTGAGTACATGCAAATGCTAATCAATCCTTTCTCGCAGCTGAAAGAGCTCTAATCCTAAGGCAATTACCTTCATTTCTCCACAGCACCAAACATGGCTAATATTTATGATCATGTGAGCATAACAATCAATATAAAAAAGTGATTACAGCCTAGACATAATTTTTCTCAATTGTGTACAATGTCTCTTCAAAAACGTTTTGTGAACAAAACCTGATGCACAACACAAAATAACCTGGCATGTTTAAAAAAACAGTGAGATTCTGAAATCTGTTTCCTATGCATCCTCCGATGTGCAAATCCACAGACAAACACAAAAGCAGAATCCTGTGAGACAGCCTGAAACTAGGCCTTAATAATCAAAAGACAATTTACATCATGCTTCCACAGCATTCAGATATTCACTATGAAGGAGGCTCGAGATCTGATGAGTTAGGAAGAAAGAAGAAGGGGAAAAAAAAAATCTGCACACAAATTCATTAATATTCATCTGGCTAAAGCAGGACACGCGCTATAAACCACTGAGGCTAATGAAGATTAAGAAAAGGAAATTTCTCTGCATATCTTGGAAGCTAGAAAAGCTAACAATAAATACAGCATGCAAGGCTGTCAACAGTTAATGTCATTGCTCTCCTCTAGCACTCAGTTGTACACTGAAATACGAAGAACACCGACTTTTGATGTGTTACACACCTACACATGCCTGTGATGTAGTTCTACTGAATCTTCAAGACGGCAATGAAAAAGGATATTTACCTTACCACTATCAGCAGGCCGGCTATCGGAAATCACAGTTAGTGGGGATAAAATTAACAAGCCAGCAAAGCAGCGAGCTGCTAGTCTCTTCATCAGCTGATCAAGAAAAAAAAGAGAGCTGGGGAAAGGCTATGTTTTCATATACAAGTAATTTTATTTTACTGAAAATTTAATACTGAAAGGATTGTGGATACTGAAATCTGCTGTTTCATTCTACCTACTACAAGGCCTGAAGCCTTCCTCCTTCAGCTGGTTTTAATATTGACAACTACTTATCATATTTCTCCCCTTATTATTCTGAGCATTCAAATTAGATTTTTAGCTGATTCTTGTTATTATTTTAATAATAATAGCACAATTAGACAATTTCATGTATGATTTTAAAACTGAAATTGCTTGCATGCATTTTAAAGATGCTCTCACTACAGAAAATGTATTCCTACTGCTCCACAGAGAACAGATCAAGTTTTGGTCACTGAAACTGATACAATAATCTATTCTTTAAATAGATTTAAAAGAAATTTAAAAAAAATTAAAACCAAACTAAGTAATCATTCTGTTAACTTTGTTAACTTCTCCTGTCCTACAGAAAACTTCACTTAACTACAAGATATTTATATTTTTGCTTGCTTAACAGATTTTTTTACCATCAGGAAGAAATCACAGTGATTTTGTCATCACAGAGTTTATAACACGCCACTTTAGAATTCTGCATAAAATTTTTGGTTAGAGTAGGCAGTATTTTGGGAAATAAATATTAATGAAAAGACAGAAGTGAAAAGTAGGGATTTTTTTAAAATATTACATATAGTACAGCAATGTAGTAAAGACAAATGATAAAAATAAAACCCAATTAAACTAACATGTACTCTTGCACTCTTAAAATTAATAGCTAACAGGTAGCAAAGGAACTCTTAGCAAATTACATATCTACCATCAAACATTAAACTTTCTATTTAACCAGTAATATATCAATCAATTACTAAATTAAGTTTTCAACCCTATGCATCAATGTAAACTCAGACAGCTTTCTTTATGATCTTAGTGACCCCACTCAAAAATCATTCTGACAATACAAGCAGTACAAAAATGTTGCTATTAATAAATGTTGCTAGCATTCGTTCTCAAGAGACAAATTTGTATTTTGTACATAAACAATGACATTTAAAGCTAAACCTATATGCTTTATTCTGTCTCAAAAGAAGGCTTAAAACTGTATCACATGTATCAACTATCAGCAGGTAGGTTAGTGCTCTGTGCATACACCTACACATATGATCCAAGCATGTAGGTATCATCAGCAACATATTACATATTTATTAAGTGAATTCATCTGACTGAGCTCTTTGTTAGAAAATGTTACTATTCCAGGCCCTAAGTGCCGCACTGAAGAGAATGCCCTTCCAAACCTTTACCAGTACGATTATGATACAAATCTCAGGCACAAATCTCCAGTTCCTGACAGATGATGGGCTGTGCAAGAGTGCAAAATAAGACAGACATCTCCCATGTTTAAATGCCTCTGGATTAGTGAGGTGAACAGCAAGGGAGTCAAGGAAAATAGTACACGAATAAAAATTTAACACTTTCCTTCCATTAAGGAAACTGGACATAACAGTACCAAAAGAAGTCTGTACACCTCATTTTTTTCAAAGACAGCTATAAAAATTTAATGTCAAATTTTGTAAGTTGTCAGGCATCTCATGAAAGGCAAATATGCCAGTGAAATATGAGGACCCTGTGTTAAGTTCTGTACTGACAAAATGTTCCTGCTTTTCTGACTCATATTGCTGTAACCTAGTCAATGTACACAAACCAATTTCATTTCTAAAGAGGCAAGAGCACACTTATCATGGATTAAAGAAATCAAAGTGTTTTCCTCCAAAAAGAAGCTTCCATCTCCTAAGAACGAATATATATTTTTCAGAAGGCAAAAAGAAGTTACTTCTGAGACACTCTGTCACCCTATTGCTGTTTGCAATTAGATTTTCATCTTTCCTAAAGAACAGTTGTTTTGAGGTGGAAGTATTGTTAGGAAACTTCATTACAACATTGCTACATGAGCTCCAAACAGAAACAAAGTAAGGATAAAATGCAAACTGTTTCTTCTCTCCATTTGAAAGACGGGATACTACACATGTATTCTTCTGTCAGTGATGATATAGCACTGTGACTCAACACCTTTTCAATTCAGAATTACAGATGCAAATAAGGATTTAGTACTAACAGCTCAGTTTTGTTTCACAACTGTGTTCTGCAAGTCAATAACTGTGTAGGCCTTACACAACTAATATGTTTTAAAATAATTTTACAGGAATCAGGTAACTCAGGTGTGGTTGCAGAGTGAATCAATGGAGGTGCTCATGTAATATGAGCTTTGGTGTCTAAGGCTTTTATCATTTAGATGCTAAAACACTGCATAATTATTTTTCCTTTGACTGAAGATAACTAGGTAACTAGAAAATTGAGACATAGTGAAAGCTATCAGTACAATATATAGTCTAAAAACTGGATACACAGAGCAGAAGTGGCACAGAGCCATATAGTAAGTCCGCTTGAAGCTGTTCAGATGAAACAGGACATGAGCACAGAACATGCAAACCCTTCCAATTTTATCTTAACGAGATGAACATTCCGAGAACTGGCCACATCCCTTAACATCAATGCCCTGTGCCTCTCCAACTTGCAAAGTTGAAAGACAGCTATTCTAACTAACATTATCATGTGAAGAAATACCCTGGCATGCTAATTAAACTCATTATTTAAAGAGAAAGCACTTAAACATAGGTGAACAGAAAAAACCCACACCATCTTACCAAATCCCTGAACATAAATACTAAACCAATCATACAAAATCTCCAAAAGAATGAGCTTTTTTGGGAACAACAAATAACAGGACATTTTACTGATTACTGGCCAAAAGAACTAAGGTTAAGGGCTGTTAAGCACTTAAAACCAAAAAACATGTCAGTAGTGCAGTAATGAACAGCAGATGACTGCTTTGCAAAATGAAGTTCACATTTACCACATGAGAAGAAAGGAAGAAAAGAACCCTAGGGACAGCTGACAATAAACACCAAAAACCCTAAAATGACATCTACTTAGCCTTGCCAATTTCTCTCTTCAACATGATCCTTCTTGGAATATTGTACTGGTATTCCAAGAGAAGTTTTCCTGGGGTTTGGGTTTTTTTGTTGTTGTTGGTGATTTTGGTTTTTTTGTTTTTGTTTTTTCTGTCTTGCTCTGCTGTCTGAAATCCTACCATTCTTTATTTTACATTTGTTCTCAGATTAAATCTGGCAGCCAATGAAGATTTCAACTTTTCACAATGCAGTTCACATTCTTATATAGATCTCTTCAAAATCCAGTCTTCTTGCCTAATTTTTTACCAATAAAAATTCCTAACATCTGGGACTGTTTCTAATTTTCACATTAGAATTGTTTCTTGGCTCTGTACAGCAAGTTTCCTTAGATCATAATTGTATCTTGCTATGCAACAACATAGAGGTCAGTATACTAGATAAAGACTGTGAGGAAAAATGCCTTTAACACTTGACAATTAAAGGGCTTGAGATAGTCTATCAACAGTGCAATCAATAAATACCTGGAAATAATTTTAAAGGTTGGTAAAGAGTTATTTTAATTCAATTTCCTCTCTTTGTTGGGTATTACTGCACAAGAGATTGACCAGTCTAGTTTTTCTGAGACTAAACTAAAACAGAATATAGATCACAATCTGTCAAAGGCAAAGAATTTGTGATTACATCCAGTTTTAACTTGCTTTCATCAAAGTATTTTTTTTTCTAAAAACTCAAAATGCAATTATTGCAAAAAAGTATCAACTTGTAATACATAGTCTTCTCAGACAGGCTGAATTCCACCAAATATGGTAAATGAGTTCTTCAGCCATATGTTCACCAAGCAAGAGTCTGTGTTGTCACATCACTGAAACTAGCATCTTTTTAAGGAGTGGGAGAAAATAGACTGTTTTCTGTTTTGCATTTGAAAATTATTAATAGTTGCCCAATTATTTCCGCTGAAACTCCAGCTGCCTATATTAAGTTAGACTAAAGGAGAACAATAATGTAAATTATAGGTTTTTCCTAAATTTTGATTTAAAGACTGATGACAAAATGCTCTGACATAACCATGCATAAATATGAGTTAACTTTAAGAAAAATGGCCTCAACCAAAGCAACAAAGCATAATATTAAAAAAAAAAGGTAATTACTTAAAATATTAATAGGATCAAAGCTTTTATCATCAGTGTTTTCTTTTAGGTCTGAGAAATTTTTTTCAGGTCAAATATCCTAATTTGTCATCTTGATTCAAGATATCTTAATGCTGAAGCATCATCTTTAATATGATAATTATTATGTAAACATCATGAAGAGCCAGCACTGATAAATTCTCTTCTCAGTTATGACAAAACCCACTGAGAAGCACATAAAATTTTCTTCTGCTCAAAAGTGAAAACTTGTTAAAAAGAAGAAAAAAAAATGTAATTAGTCTCATTTGTCCCTCCCCCAAAAGGCAAACAGTGATTTTAAATTGAACTCTTCAAGCTGATTTTGCACCAATGAGATTTTAAAAAACTTTGGGGACAGAGAAATTGAAGAACATAATTAACTACTCATGATACCAAGACGCCACTGCTTGTCTGCTCAGTGAGCACCATCGAGGTGCTCCATTAGAGGGAAGGAATTGGGTTATGGAAAGAAACAACTGTATCATACTGACTACAAAGATACTTTGCTCAACCAATCAGGGCACTGAGAAAATACATACTCATTGTGTCAAAACACTGAACGTTAAACAACCCAAAAATCATCACTATTCTGTGGTCTGCATTTACTTAGCCACACTCTGAGAAGATCTACAGGTCTGTAATTGTCTTCTACAGTTTTCAAAATGTCTTGCTAAGAAGACTTGATTTTAAAAACCTCTTGACCAAGCCAACCTCCCCTAGGAGCAACAGAAAGATGGGAGAGGAATCTAAAATAACTCTACGCCAAAACTATTGATATCATCCTCTTACTCTATCACTGAACTGTTTTGTTGTGGTGGGATTTCTTGTGTTTCCCAAACTTTCTTCCCATCCTTTTAGAAAGCTAGATAACCTGCTGAAGAATTCTTGTCAGTTACAGTAATAATAATAAACCTGCTTCTGAACACAGGAGAAAAAACTCTCTCGTTCAGAACGGGAGGACAATTTATAATGGACTTGTGAAATATTAGGCAGTAAAATTTCCAGATGATAAACAAACAAAAGGGATCTCACAATAGCATTTCTCAAGTACAAGATACCCTGAGTATTTCAGATTGCCTTCATTTAGTTCAAACCTTAGAGCAAACTGATAACTCAAAGAATAATTATCATTATGAGACCGCTACTGGAAACAGTTGCAGGAATCTTCGGAAGTAAAATTGACTGGAAGTAAAACTGAGAGACTGAATGAGATATAACTAACTTAAAAAAGACACTGGAAGACTGTAATGAAAATACTGCAGGCATGTTTCCCAGCTTCAGATTCACAAGCAATCCATCTTGAAGTAAAATCTAAGCCATGATAGAGATGCCTCATTTCTTCCCCTTTATCTTGTTCGCTATGTCAGAGACACAGATGCAGAATCTAGTGTAGACAAGATTCTGGAGCATTTAGTGACTGGTGTTACTCAGTGAGGAAGTGAAAATAGGGAAGGTTTCCCCTTTTTTTAATTTTATCAGTCTTATTAAGAATTTTGATTCAGGAAATCCTACTACAGGAGTGTAGAGAACTCTATACTGACAAAGGCATTGTGAGATAATTGGTACAAGAGTTATGCTTTTTCTTAAACAAGTACAATATCTTCCCTAGACAAGGGGTAAGGAAAGGTAATTGCATGAGAAAATCACCTTTTCTGATGGGCATGAGGAGAAGGTGGGTGCCGGGGGGGGGGTGGTGGTGATTACTTTTCCCATTTTTTCCTAAATTCCTTTAAAAGAATAAGCTTGGAATTTAGTCAGCACTAAACATGTTTCTGTCCGAGAACAGATGTTTATTTCCCTGACATCTCAAAAGTTTAGATCGAAAACAGTAATAGGTAAAAGCTTAGCTTTTACTGAGGGCTTTGCTTTCAAAATTTACTTCCTTCTTTGGTCTAAAATAAATCTTTTACTGAAGGGATTTATTGCCCTGTTGTTCTTCTGAGGTAATTTTTAAATTTAATTGTTAATGATTTGCAAAAATAGATCATGAATTAGTTTAGAACTCATGAACAAAGTTTAATTTAGTAGTATTTTTGTTAGCACCTACATTCCATTTAGGGTCACAGGCAAATGTCCCAGAAGAGGAGGAAATATGCTGCAATGAAATTATGGAAATTATGGAAATACTCATCAATAATAACCACATCCAAAACCAAGAACAAAGAGGAATTCAGCATTCCAAGGATTTATCATCTCCCACTAAGGTTAAGACGTTGTTTGTTTTACAAGGGAGATTATGCATACAAAACCAATCAGAAACACACTTATATCTGACTACTAATAAATAAATAGTTATTCAGGATGGCATCTTTTCCAAGTTCTTAGGCAAGTATTTACAGCTGTGTTTTACCTCACATTTCACAAAATACTGTTACTGTTGCAGGCTTCTGGGTAATTCTAAGCAATGTTAATTTGTCTTTTTTCCCTTGACATTTACCTTTTTATAAACATGACATTTTTTTGTTGTGGAAAAAGTAGGAAATCTTTACTTCATAATGTCACCTACTGACAGACTAGCAGTGTGGATGATGTTTTGCAGCTCATAATGCTAACAACTAAAGATAGAAGACTTATTCTGTTTGATTTTATTCCTTATGAAAAAGATTTTTTAAATTCCATTTGAGAATGGGAGTTAATGGATATTTTAAAATTAGTTTTGAAAAAATTTCCAGGTGTTTAGCCCTTCTTCATTGAAAAAAAAAAGAAAAAACTGTCTCCTTTATCTTCTAAGACCCTTCTAATTAAATCAGAAAAATATAAAGACATGGTTTAAAGACAGGGTTTATACCCTCATCAGACCAGCTCTTTGCAAAGAAACTGCAGTCTTGGCTCTTTCCAGTATATTTGCTTCCACTAAGCATTGCAAATATTTGCAGCAACAGGCATCTGCTCTATTGTAAAGATAAAACTGACAATTCTAAGCACTAGAAAAAGGTAAGAAGCTATTAAAAACTCTTGCTCTGCAGCATACTCAACAGCAGGATACCACATCTTAGTAGAGTGTTTCCTATGAAGAACAGGATGCCTTTTCTTCCATTATGGAAACAACACAGGTGTGGACTAAAACACAAAGGGATAATTAACAGATTTCCAGCATGAAATCACTAATTTTGAGATAAATAAGTAGTGTTACAATAAGTGAACTATTTACCTCTCACGTAAACAGATATTCAGGGGTGCCTTCTAAACTGCTCAGAGAAACAGCAGAAGTTTTCTCTTTTTGATTAACAGAATGACAGACTAACACAAGGCTTCTAATTAAAAGATAAGCATAAATTTTCTGCGCCCCAAAACCCATGGCTCTTAATGGTGTAACAAGAGAAGCTTATAGTACAAAACTTAAACTGGCTTTTTTATGTATGTCGAAGTAAACTCAGCTACCTACTGCCATATTTTCGTTCATATGTTCTTCTTCTCTCTTATATTTAAGTATATTCACATATTCTCAAGCAGTAATCTTTTATTCCAAGTTTAAAATGTGGAACATAAGTAAATGGGAGCAAAATTGAGAAAATAAACAGATAAAATATCTTGCAAAAAATAAATACATGAAAAAAAAAAAGTAACAGCTTTCAGAAACCATTATAGCTTAATTATTTTTCAGTGGATGTTCACAGATCTCTTGTATCTACTTAGTCACAGAAAACAGCTTAAGAATTTTTGTAATAACATGGGAAATTTGGTTTAAACATCTATCATTATTAATGTAAGTACTCTGAGGCAATTAAGAATGGGAAGCACACAGTGTTAAGAGAGCATGATATGACAAAAACATACTGCAAGAGGTTAGAATGCTCACTTCCTGTGCCAAAGAGAAAAATATTTGCTTAGCAAAATAAAGTGTATTTAAATAATAAATGCTAGGAAGTATCCCTTTATGACAATTCCAGTATACAGAAGTTGGAGGAAGACTGTATGGAATGAAACAAAGTCAAACTTTGGAAAACTTGCTGAAAAAAGCTAAATTATATGTATATTTTATGTATTTTATACCAAAACATTATGCTGTGATGCTACCTTTGAGCAATGATGCAGTGAGTTCCATGTCTTTAGGAAGCTTCTGAAGGTGCAGTAATATGACCATGTCAGGACTCATAGTACAACCTGATCCTTTAATATGCATATTACAACCTAGAAGTAAAAATCTAACATGACCAGTATCTGTCTAGAAGGCTTTTTTGTTCTTCTGGGATAAGTTGCACTGCAAATCACAGTCTGATGAGCACAAACTATTACCTACAAGCAATACAAAAAATTCTTGAAAAGCCAATGATTTAAGAGCGCATGAAGTTTCTCAACAAAATGTATAGTATAGTATAGTATAGTATAGTATAGTATAGTGCATATACAAACATTTGAGAAAGGCTGTAAGCAACAACAAATTCCTTAGTTCTGCATTTGAAACCCAGCTAAAAATGTCAGATGCATCTGGAAAGAATACATAATGAATAGCCATGGAACCATGATCTGTAACTTGCTAAACATGCAAATTTCAGAATACAGGACAAAATGACATGGTTGTGGTTACTCACAAATTTTTGTAGGATTTTTTAAGGTTAAAATTTTACTGCTAGAATAAGTAAGTACACTACTGTACTCAACAAGCAGGGTACTTCAGGATGACTCAAGAAGCTAACTGCCAGTCCCGACATGCCTAAGCATTGGCTGAATAGTTTTTGAGAAATTCAGACTGAAACCTGTGTTCTTCCATATCTGTTACATTAGTACTTCCACACCTGTTTACTTACAAGAAAAGACAAATTGCTATCCTTTAAGTTGCTGTAGAAGTGGTTTCTATAGAAGAAGCAGAGCTCTGCATACATACACCAATCTATCAGAAGAATTATTTTGCCTGTATGCATACAGCATAAAAAATATCAGCATAAAGCCTTCTTCCATCACCTGCTCAGGTCTGCCTTCAGAAGACGGCCTTTTACAATAAAGGTCTCACAATTCGCCTCTGATGACAAGGCAAAATATTAAATGGCTCCCTTTTCACAGAGTGAATAAATACTTTGGCCACAATATACACTCTGAAGGTATGGGTAACTTACCCATGTCAGAAATGCAAATCAACAAATGAAAATGTAATGTCTTTACTAAAAAAACGGTTAGGTGACAGAAGGTTAGATACCGTATCACCCATCATTGCTACTTTCAAGTCATGTCAGAGAACATAACAATGCAGCGGACCCAAATATTAAAATGTTTGCTGTTTCTTGTTCCATTGTCATTTGCCCCCAGCAACAACAATGCTTTAGACCGCCAATGCAGACTTTGGTTCATGTGGGTTTTGTAAATTACTTAATAGCTATTTTTGTTTCAGTTTTAGAGTCATAGAATATCCTGAGTTGGAAGAGTTCAACTCCTGGCCCTGTACAGGAGCACCAGAAAAATCACACCACGTGCCTGAGAGCATTGTGCAAATGCTGCTTGAACTCTGTCATGCTTGGTAACCACTTTCCTGGGGAGTCTCTTCCAGTATGCAAACACTTTCTGGGTGAAAAACCTTTTCCTAATACCCAATCTAAACCTCTCCCGATGTAACTTCAGGCCATTCCCTCTGGTCCTGCCACTGGTCACCACAGAGCAGAGATCAGTGCCTGCCCCTCCTCTTCCCCTCACAACGAAGTTATAACTGCAATGAGGTCTCCCCTCAATCTCCTTCAGGCAGTTGATTGGAATTTTGAACTTCCATGTAAGGAATATTTCTGGCATCTTAACCACAGAGACTAATTCTTCTTATGAAAAATTTTGCACTTGAAACAGTAATAATGTAACAAAACATGAAACCCAGATTTTAACTCAGAAGTTCCAGGCTATATAAATCATGTCAGAGGATACAGCTATTTCAAAGAAAATTAAGTTTATTTTATTCTAATGCTAACAGTACTCCCCACATTTTTTAAAAGTAAGTACTTATTTGGCATTACTATTTAAGGTTTTCTAGAGGAGAATAGATTTACAATTCTACTTCAAGGCACGTTAATATATGTTACGGTACTTTACATGTAACGTACAGTCAAAATCATAGACTGAAATAAAAAGAATCCTATGAAAATATGACACGGTTTTACTGGTAGGTACTCCTCATAAACAGCTGTTCAGATTTCCTGACTTGATGTCTTTCTCACAAAAAAAAAAAAATCAAAGAAAAAAATTTCTTTATGGAGAATATCTCTGAAGTATTTAAGAAGCATTTCAAAGTACTTTTTTTAGTTTCCAAAATAATACTCTTGACCCTGATTACACATTCTCAGAAAAGACAACAGAATTTCTGTGAAAGTCACCCAGCGTGATCAGGCTCTTTCCCTTAGAAACTAACAAAGCCGTCCTGCCAAAATAGTGAACCAAAGCTATCAGGTAAATGGATTTAAATTCCCTCTCATCCATGAAAAATCAAGAAAATACCCTTTCTGATTCACTAGTTTTAATTTCACTGCAATGTGAAGGTACCCTTTTTTCCTTTTCTTAAGTACATTCTGAATTGAATTTAATGAAAAAGACATGACAGATACCAAATACAAAAATATATACCAAATACTAAGTATACCAAATACAAAAATGGCTCAATGAGGCCTGGAAGTCATGTCCAATTTTATAACCTTTCAAAAAGCAGCTTCCATACGCATAAAATTTATCAGCCTCACACTGAATATTAGAAAATAGTACCTGGAGCATTCTGATGATTACTGGTCACAAAATAGACAACATCCTATGATGGAGGACTTTTTAATCTTCCAGTAACAGTCTTTTACATGAGACTTGTTTTCCCGTAGAACTTAACAAATTCAATTGCATGTGCAATTCAATACTACAGAGCAGGGTTTAGATCAAAATACAATTTTCTTCAAATGTACTGCACAAATACTTACTTGATTGTGAAACAGGTTTAGCAGCAACTCAGGAAACTTTGCAATTGCAACTAGAAATGTTATAGAGTAGAAACAAAGAGAGAAAACCAGGGGTATTACGTACATGAACTATGCAGATACACTATCCACTGGGTAAAAACTCTTTTTTTCCCGTCCTTCTATGAATTTCAGCTGCCAATACAGACTAAAACAACTACAGACTGCAATGCTAATTCTACACAAAGGTATTTTAGTACTTAATGTAGGAAGGCCTAAAAAACAGGCCCTGTGTCAAAGCTGACCTCTAGATGAACTCTCCAGCCAAAAGTTATATGTATCGATTAATTGGTGAAGCATTATTAGCAATATGATATATGTACCTGCTCATTGGTGAAACACGTATTTACCTTTCTGTATTTAGAAACTGGACAAGGCCAAATCTGGCCTAGTTTGTGGGCGGAGGATCAAAGACAACTCCCTTGGTTCCTCCTTGAGGCCTGCCAGGCTTTAGGAGAAACCCAATAGGAGGATAAAACCTGACGTTTCTGTATTAGAAGTAATAGTAGCTTGCTTATTATAAAAGCTGGGCTACTCTCACAGCAAAGTCAAAAGCCTCATTGCCTGCAAAGGTGGATGCACTGCAGGATTTCCCAGCTGCTGGGGGGCATGGTTCTCCAGTCCTTCACTGTGACACCTTCCCTGGGTTGATATGTAGATCTGGAGGAAGGGTAAAGTAGGGTAACTGTAACCTTTCTTAATCACTATAGGCATTTTTTCATAGTAATGATTAGATGCATTGCATAGCTCATCCTTTTGTGATCCTTTGCAGTTTTGCATTATAGTAAACTACACTATCCGTTGTTTTCTGTCTCTGGCCCTAAGCATCAGCAAAGCACTACTGTAAAATCAAATTCCACTACCCTAGTTTACAAAAATATGTCTTAAAATACCTTTCTAGTATCAATTCTGAAGTTACATATATAGAACTGAAGCTCTCTAAGAAAACACAAACTTACTTGAAAACTTTTAGTAATTTATACCAAGTTGTACCAACAAATTGACTCAAATTTACTATCTCTGCTATCAAGCCTATTAACAGACTATTAGAAAGTGTGTAAAATCAAAAAGTTAAAGTTCCAGTTGATGAGGAAACAGTTGAAAACACATAAATTTTTTTCCTGCTAGGTAGTTTATTTTACCATGTAACTTTAGTAAACGTAAACAACATTTATGTAATTACTATGTTAAACAGTACTCATCAGATATTCTGTATAAGTGAAAGCCAGCACTGTATTTCTTTAAGTAAGACTGACTAATTACAATCTAAATGCATGAATTTCACTTACAATTTTTAGATCAGCAAAACAAGCATTTCTTGTACATGTCTGCCTGACACAAATGAGATGCTGTTAATTTTGTACTCAGGTATGTTTCCCTGGCAAGCATATAAAGCTATTTCAAATTAACAAGGACAACTAGAGACTATGACTTTATTTATATCACCTAGCCAGCAATTAAACTGCATGAGAAGCTGAAACCAGATGCAATAGTCTTAAGGGTCTTTTACCTACTCAAATAAATCCTCTGTTTCTTGAAGCCTGTCTCAGGCCATCAAATTCCTAGTAGATGACCCCTCTCAAAAAAATTATGCCATGGGAACCAGCAAAGTATTTTGCAGTTCTGTTAGAAGTGGTGCAGGGACAGAATCTGATAGAGAATGAAATACGTCCAGAATATAAATGCTTTGTAGATCAGGAAGGAAACTCCTCCTTCTACATTTTTTTTTTTAAAGGAAATATGGTTGTCATGCCAACGGTTATAAAGCAGCGGGCTGCAGCGACAGCTAGTGATGAAGCCTGTTTCTGTTTTAAGAGTTTTCCTGGGAGACTGTCAATGAATGACAGGCTGCTCTGGGCAGCAGCACAATCTCACTAAATACTGCCTATGATCACAGGATTGGCTTTTGTTATTATTTTGTCCCTTGCTTCTACACTCAGTTACTTGATCTCCTGGCAAGAAGGGAGCTTGACATACTTAGTCAGTGTACAGGCAGTCATACAGACCTCAAGGTACACGGTCCTTGAGGCACTGTTAGGATCTGCCAGAACTACACTCTCCAGTGTTGGCATGTATCAGCAGAGAGTTCAGGGTCTAACTTAAAATAAGGCATCACCTATTCCACAATCAAGAGCTGTGGCTGCTGAATGAGGCAAAACACCCTGAAAAAGATCTAGTCAACTCCCCAAGACATAAAAGACACAGCTCAGTACTACACACCAATTTTATGAAACCAACTTACTGATCACAAATTCCAGGTTTTGTTCAGAAAACCCTATGAGAAGATAGCTATTAAGCTGCAACAGCAGCTACAGCAAGAGAAGAAAAGTGAGGGGCGTCCCTCACTGCTGGTAAAAAAAATCTTATTCTGTAATACAGCAATAAAAATAGGCCCATGGATACTATTGGAAAATGGCATCTACCAACTTTGTTTTTGTTTACATAGTTAAGTATTCCCTTGAATATTACTATTATACCATTGAATATTACTAGTAGTGTACTATGACATCTAGTGTATTATGACATCTTCTAGAGATGCCATTACAGAAAAATCAAACATATCCTCAAAGACACCAAAGTGACTGCTGCTGAGAGCACAATGGATGTGAGAGAGAACTCTGTTTCACACACATGAAAAATAAGATAATTTTAAAAAAATCCAGAAAACTTACATTACTTACATTTCATATCTACACAATGAGGTAGTTTTATTCTGAATGTGCAAAAGCAATGTTACATTATAAATGTAATGCCACTGAAGAGACCAAAAAGTATTACAGAATCACAAAATCACTAGGTTGGAAGAGATCTCCAAGATCACCAAGTCCAACCTGTGCCCTAACACCTCAACTAAACTATGGCATCAAGTGCCGTATCCAGTGTTTTTTTGAACACATCCAGGGATGGTGACTCCACCATCTGCCCAGGCAGGCCATTCCAATATTTTACCACCCTCTCTGTGAAAAACTTTTTCAAGCTTCTGGATGCAGCTTGAGACTGTATCCTCTGGTTCTGACATTTGTTGCCTGGAGAAAGAAAGCAACCCCACCTGACTACAAACACCTTTCAGGGAGCTGTAGAGAGTGACAAGGTCACCCCTGAGTCTCCTTTTCTCCAGGCTTAAACACCCCCAGCTCCCTCAGTCGTTCCTCACAGGGTTTGTGTTCCAAGCCCCTCTCCAGCCTTGTTGCCCTTCTCTGGAGGTGCACAAGTGTCTCAATGTCCTTCCCAAACTGAGGGCCCAGAACTGGGCACAGCACTCAAGGTGTGGCCTCACCAGTGCCAAATACAGGGGGAGAATGACCTCCCTGCTCCTGCTGGCCACACTATTCCTGACACAGGCCAGGATCCTGTTGGCCTTCTTGGCCACCAGGGCACACTGCTGGCTCATGTCCAGTCAGCTGTCACCAGTACCCCCAGGTCCCTTTCCAGCCACACCATCCCCAGCCTGTAACCCTGCAGGGGGTTATTGTGGCCAAAATGCAGGACTTGGACTTGTTCAACTTCATCTTATTGGACTCTGTCCATCCATCCAACCATTCCAGGTCCCTCTGCAGAGCCCTCCTGCCTTCCAACAGATTGACACATGTCCCCAGCTTGGTGTCATCTGCAAACTTACTAATGAAGGACTCAATCCCCTCATCCATGTTGTCAATGAAGATATTGAACAGAGCTGGCCCCAGCACAGACCCCTGAGGACACCACTGCTGACTGGCCCCAGCTGGATGCAGCACCACTCACCACCACTCTCTGGGCCCGGCCATCCAGCCAGTTCCTAACCCAGCACAGAGTGCTCCTGTCCAAGCCGTGGGCTGCCAGCTTTTCCAGGAGAGTGCTGTGGGAGACAGTGTCAAAGGCCCTGCTGAAGTCCAGGTAAACATCATCAACAGCCCTTCCAGCATCCACCAGGCAGGTCACCTGGTCACAAAAAGAGACCAGCTTGGTCAAACACGACCTTCCTCTCCTAAAGCCATGCTGGCTGGGTCTGATACCCTGGCCATCCTGTAAGTGCTGCATGAGGGCCCTTAATATAAATTGTTCCATTATCTTACCTGGTAGTGAGGTCAGGGTGGCTGGTCTATAATTACTAGCATCCTCCTTTCTACCCTTTTTGTGAATGGGTGTCACATTGGCATCTGGAACCTCACCAGTGAGTCAGGAGTTCTTACTAGCAGTTCTTATGCTTCTATTTGTTTCATCACACCCTCAAGTGCACCTGAAATCATGTTAAACTATGTATACAGTAGAATTATAGTAGTAATTACAATGCACTATGAAGCAGTCTAAAGCAGTCTAAACCTAAGGCAACTTAGTGAATTTGAAACTTGCTTAATTACTCAACAGAGAGAAGTGAGAATAATTTCTCTCAACAGAAGAACAAGCCATGGTTAAAAAGGGTGGTATATGTAGTATATGTATCATCTTGCCTAGCAAGGTTTCTAACTAGGCCTCACAATACAGTCTCAGAAGCAAACAATGAAAACAATTACTACCAAGCATATGGGGACCTGCTAGGAAATTATTTTCAGAGTAGCCCTCTATAACTTTTTATCAAATGGTCCAGCACTTCAGTGTTCTTAGTGTCTACAAAAGAGAAGGTGTGCCTACTAAATCTCAAGACAACACAAAATTGACCAGAAATTCACCCAAGGACAGGCTTAAAATTGGGAGTATTTTGGTGAAGAAAACTTGAAAATTATTAAACAAGGGCATATACTAAATCCTCTTAGGAAGGAAAGATCGACTGTATGGAAATATGGTTTTGAAAAGCTGGCAAGGAAGTAGAGCCATAGAAAATGGTTAAGGTCTTACACTGGATCAAAAATTTAACATCAGACAATACCTTCCGTGTTAGCAAATGAACTATTGGACTGTGAGGTTGTACCACAGACATTATGCAAAAGAACTCCTCCTTATTCAAATGACGATGCACCTGGAATTCTGATGTCTAGCTTTTGATCAAACTTGTAGAATGATGTCAGTCACACGTAGAACAACTATGGGAAGTCAGTGAAAACAATCAAGAGATACAGAAAATGGGAACTATGGGAAAAGACTGCATAATCATGGTTGTTAACCTTTTGAATTTACTCAACTGAGAGACAACTCTCCTCTGACACAAAGAAATGTTAGAAAAAAGAGTGGTATCAGGCTACTCTGCATGATCAGAGTTATTAGGACCACATAATTACATGAAAATCCAAGAAGAAAACTCAAATAAAATATAATAAAAAGCCAAACAGTTAGAAACAATCCACTGCAGACTTTTAAGTTCACTGCTCAGAAATGCCTAGAAGAGGTCAGATCCTGAACTTCTGTTATAAATAACATAGGACTGGATGATTCTGCCTGCAGTATGACAGGGATCACAGGATTTCTTTTAGGCTTGCTATTTTTGACAATAAAGCCCTCAAAACAAATATTACAGCCAACTCAAGTCACGAAACACAAAAGCCAAAGCTAACTTCTATGCTGCCACAGCCAGAGTGTTCCATCATTAAAAGAAGTAGCTTAAAATGACCCTGAGCTATACTGCATGCACTTCCACTGTAGGATAAGATAAATCTTCAAGAATCCAAACAGGAGCTTATGTTTCTAGATCATTCTTTTCCACTTGAAAATGTCAGGTATCAAACCTCTGCAGTTTCAGAGACTTGCTTAAATTTACAGCTGGTGAATAATTCAGGCCTTTTCTCCCCTTATCAACAGGTCTGCATTAGCTCTTAGTACAGTACTGCACCATGCAGTCTCCCAGACATGCCATTTTAAACTAAGTAGGTAAGATTTTTACCTATCTTTAGCGAATTACACAAAACCTATAACGTATATTCTTGTTGCTATTGTCTGTAATCAAACAGATGAGTTTTTAGAACAAAATGTAATCTGTCAAACCATGTAAATTAGTTTTGCACTTATAATATTTCACTTAAAAATTTTGGAAATCATACTATAATAAAATTTTTGAAAAGCCTTTCCAACCATCACCTTTTTACCATGCTCTTGCTACCACACTGAAAAGACACACACATTATTGTTCATGGAATGTAGATTTCAAAAAATAGCAAGAGACAAAATCCCAGATTTCATGTTAGTTTAGTGTAGAATCTTTGCTTTCAGGTCCTAAATTCTTAAATCATTTATCAAATGTTTCGATCTCAGTGGAGCTAATAAATGCTCAATACTTGGAAATTAAATAGCCTGAGAGAAAGAAAATTTAAGTGAAAATTTCTGAATTCTTAAAAGTATTAAATATAGGCATTTAAAAATATAATAAGCTTGCGTGGCAAAGAAAGTTTTAATATACACTGACTAATGGTTTTCATGAATATTGAACAAGTCTTCATGCATCTGAAAGACGACACTTAGAAAAGTACCTGAAGACATAAGATCCATGCAAATAAGAACAGTTCCAATAGAATGCTATCATAGTGCTGACTCAGCATTTAGTAACACTGATTTAAGTTTCTGCAGTGAAGTTCAAAACTTACTTATGTCTTCAACACAGCAGCAGAAGCTGGATAATGAGGATATTTTAGGCCTAAAAATGTGCTCTCCCTGGTGCAGTCTCCAAAATGAGAAGAAAAACCCACCACAGATGAGTAAATTTGAAGTGCAAAAAACAGCCAACCAACCAACAACCTACCCGCAGCCACTGTTTCTCTGTGAGAGCATCACTGTAGTCCACATCCCTGCGCTGACGGGATCCTCTTCCAAATATTTTCTCTTCTTCTTCTTCACATGTGAGCCTTTCAACTTCAGCATCATCCTTAATAATCCAGGATGGTAATTCATCCTCCTCCATCAAGCGAGGTTTACGTTTAGGGTTTCTGGCATCCTCCCTGCGACGATCCATGTCCATGCGCTGCAATGGCAATTGGCAAAGGATAAAAAAGTTTTAAAGGCAATTATTAAGTGAACTACGTCAATGCCCACCTCTCTAATAACTCTTGAAACTTTAAACAAAGTCCTTCCCAGATATCTCCCTTTTATAATATTCCGAAATACTTCTAAAATGCTTCTGTAAAAAGAAGCTACACTCAATTGTTCATTTCCAGTCATATTCACTACTTCATAACTAGCTTTCACTGAAGGAACTAAGACAACACACACGCAAGTGACACAAAGCAGATCACAAGAACCCTGCTGCCCCCATAAAATTTTACTACCACGTAACTAAAAATACACTACTTTTGTTACGCTGAATATCAGAAGAAAATTTAAAAGCTGGTTTAAGAAACAAAGACCAAAGGAGAACTAATAAATTCAGAGAAAGGCTTGTTTACATAGAGCCAAAAAGCCAACATGCTTGAACCCCAGAATTTTTTTCTGGTCGTATTCCTGTATCAGACAAAAATCAAAACACAACAATATCAGATAAGCTTAGGTGAAGTGCTACGAACATAAGAAGGTGATGTTAAGACTTTCAGCTGAAATTTAAATAACCTTCATTTCAAGTGTGGTGAGCAATAGCTCAGACAGAGAGACAGAGGATACATTCCTATAATCTACTGAATCTGTAGATTCATCACTGAGGTGTTTTATAATCCTCCTGCAGAAGCATCCACCTCTATCAATTACATACTGACCTGGCTCTCATGGTCCCATGAACTGCACCTGCATTGTCTTAAGTACTCAGATCAGGTAATATGAACAGGCATTTCAAATTGGCCTTTTGAAAAGTCATACTTAACACTCAGCAATCAGCTGCTAAGCAGAGAAAACAACAAGATGGCCACCAACACTTCACTTTTGTATTTGAAAAAATTTATGTTAATAGACCGGCATCAGAATTGGCTGTAGCATCATATGAGGCTATTGCTTTGGCCACTATAACTTCATAAAAAACCATTTTCGATTATGTACAAATGTCTCTCTTGTGTACATGATGCTGCACTTAACACATGATGCCAACTAGACATATCATCCTTTTACAGCCTTAGCCAAATCACAGACGTGCATTAAATCAGAGGTATTATCTCACCAGAGGGACAGCTAAAACCCAGCCAAATATAAAAACTGAGGATTAGTAATGGCACCATTGAATATGGTGAATCTTGGCACTTCTCAAACATGAGCATCTCTAAAATATGACCTCAGGAAATGCATCTTGCACCTTGTCTTCATCACCTTGCCGTACACACTATCTGATATCTAAACTTGGTGAGAAGCAGAAAGCAAGAAGTGGTCTTCAGTCTGCAGGTCCAATTATGTTCAAGAAGCAACTATAAATACATGGGCGATTTCCCTGTTCCCCATTACTTCAGACAACAGTGAATGGGCTGTGCAACTTGCAGTTTTTTATAGCAGACTTCCATATTTCACCTATTAAAGAATGTCCCATTCAATTTGTATTAATTTCAAAAAGTCTCATTCAAGCCAAACATGTGGCTTGGTTTATTCTAAAATGGCAACCAGAGAGCTGCACCAAGAGACAGCTCAAATGGGATAAATGAAATAGATTTCTCTATTTCTATTAGTTAACTGAGAACTTGAGTGAAGTCAAGAGACATCATATTTTAATGCCACTAAGAACATGAAGTCAATGCTGAAATTTTGCATTTTTTCCCCAATGACTACGTTTCTTCATCTAACAGAAAAACTGAACATGAAGACAGAATATTATAATAGCTGTTTTCTTGTTGCGGTGTGATGTCATGGCTTGCCTCAGATACCCCGGGTTCCTCTCTGATAATTCCCTGCTAGGTGTGTCAGTCACATCTTCCCTCTCCCTTGCCCCCTGCTGAGCACTGCCTGTCAATCTTAGCATTCCAGAAGGGCATCGAGCGATTGGGCAGATTCAAAAGATGCCCTCTACCCCTAGGGAGACATTGGACCATCCAGGTGTCCTTTGTCCCTGGTTTGTGAGCTTCCTACCCCTTCCCTCCCCCTCTTTCCAGGGTTAGAAGAGCCGGCAACCATGTGGTTCAGGACTTCTGCTGGAGCTGTTGCTGGATTCAGAAGCCTGTGGGCCAGAATAAAGCTCTGGATCAAAACCCTCCATCAGAATCATCTCCTTTCCATCACCACCGCCTTAAAGCTTCTCCACCAGAGGTAAACCTGAGGAGCACTAGAGCTCCTGCACGTCTGGACTTGCCTCCAAGCGCCCAGCTGTAGCATCCAGCTAGCCAAAAGGTGTCTCGGGTGAAAACACCACAGTGCCGCTATTTGGTCAAGCAGCAAGGGCCAGACAAGCCCAGGCACATCCCGTCCAGCTATACTGGTAATTATTCCAATATTTTCTGGTATAATAATGCTTGGGAAGGAAAATTAAAGACAAACTCAGTTAATCTGAGATATCAGAGATACAAACTGACTTTTTTTTTCTGAGGATACTATTCAAACCATATTTACACCTGGGAAACCTCCAGTTCTATTGTCCCATATCTTTCCAAAACCTGTGTTTCCAAGAGAAATCTAAATTATTTTTATATAACTAATATGTTCACTGTCCTCAATAAGGCCTAAATAGTAAAAATAATATACTACCACTACTTAAACCTAGGCAAAGAACTTGAAAGTTGGCACAGCCAAGGCCCAAAATTTCCAGTTTAGAAAAACCACAGAGCACTGCTATCCTGTGAATTGTGGATGATTATCTTAAACTTTCCAAATTATAACTAGAAGAGTCCTTGGAAGAAACATCAAAGCCATTTCATGTAAAAGCTTTTAAATTATAACTAAGAGAGACCTTGAAAAAAACATTCAAGCCACTCAGCGTAAAATCAGTATTTATACATCCAGTTCTAGTAGATTGCCAATTTCACTTCAAGGAGATTAACTGTATTAGCACAAATGGAGTTTTGGTACCTATTTGGCCTTCCACTTGAAAGGCATTTTTTACATCAAAAATCATGTTCTTTTAATGTTTTCTTTACTTTATTTAAGCAGTTTTAACACTAAGGGGGAACCATTTCTTTTCCAGATAAGTAACTTACTGAACCATTCTTAAGCAATGACAAGAGTTGTACAGATCACATAAACCCCCCGATTTTTCCCTGAGTATTTTCCAAATTTTTTTGCTATGTGAAGCCTCTAAAAGCCACAGGAACAAAGTCCACTTGTACACACCTTCTCTCTGAACAGTGTATTTAGCTCCACAACTACAATTCAGGTCCTGTGTCAAACAACACTTCTAACCTGCAAAGTGACTATAGAAGAGATGCTCGTGGAACTGATCTTTCTCGTTGCTCACTTCAAATAAGTATAATACATGCTTTTACACACATAACACTATGACACCCAAACACATTTGTTGTTGGGTATTGCAGACTCCTGAATTCTGATTACATATGCACAACTTTAAAAGGGAATGAAGTGGCACAGGTATCACTACAGTAAAGAAAATACAGACTACCTTTTGCTCTTTATTTGACTATGCAAGACTTGAAATATTGATAGAAAGACAAATAGCTCTGATTGCCAAACTTGCTTTTCAGATTTTTCTTTAAAAAAGAAACAGTTAACAAAAAATTAAAACCATTTTTTATATTAACAATTTAAACTATTTCTTAGCTATTAACATTTAACTACAATCTTACTTTCTTACTATTTTCAAACCTTGGCTTTCAAAACATGTACTTTTGCCTCTTGAAATTTTTACTACCAACTCCTTCCTTTTCCTTAAAAATGTCCATGTAAATTAATATGAAAAACATGCATTCAGCACACTTGGATGCAGGACTTGAAGAGATACTAAACAAGTTCACAGAAAAAAAAACAACTGAGATGAGCTAGTGACTCCCTCAAAAGCAGGGAGGGACTGCAGAGAGACCTTGACAAACGAGAGGACTGGGAAATTACCAACCATATGAAGTTCAAAAAGGCTGAGAGCCAGATTCTGGTTTTGGGACGGGGCAGCCCTGGAATGTACAGATAGACTGGGAAATGAGATGCTGGAAACACCACTGCAGAAAAGGCCCTGGGAGTCCTGGGTTATGGCCAGTTGAACACGGTCAGCAGTGCCCTGGCAACCAGGAGGGCCATCCGTGTCCTGGGGGACATCAGGCACAGCATGGCCAGCTGGGCAAGGGAGGGGATTGTCCTCCTGCTCTGCTCTGAGCTGGGGCAGCCTCACCTCAAGTGCTGGGGGCAGTTCTGGGTGCCACAGTGTAAGTGAGATACAAAACTACTGGAAAGTGTCCAAAGGAGGACCATAAGGATGATAAAGGGCCTTGAGAGGAACTCTTATGAGGAGCAGCTGTGGTCACGTGTTTTTTTCAGTCTGGAGAAGAGTGAGGGGAGACCTCATTACAGTCAAGCTCCTCATGACGGGAAGAGCAGGGGCAGTCACTGATCTCTTCTCTGTGGTGCCCAGTGACAGGACCTGATGGAAAGGCCTGAAGTTGTGTCAGAGATGGTTTAGGTTGGATATCAGGAAAAGGTTCTTCACCCAGAGAGCCACAGAGCACTGGAACAGGCTCCCCAGAGAACCTGTCACAGCACCAAGCCTGACAGAGTTCAAGAAGTATTTGGACAATGCTCTCAGACACATGGTGTGATTTTTGGCATGTCCTGTGCAGGGCCAGGAGGTGGAATCGACCCTTGTGGGTCCCTTTCAGCTCAGCATATTCTGTGATTCTGTGAAAACTGTCTTTACTCTAGGCTCCTCAGCTTGTTTTATATTAAATAGCCTTCAAACTTAATACTAAAAGTTGAAGAAAACAGATACAAATTCATCAGCTACTTTCAACCATGGATTAGTTCTTCCCTTCTGGGTCTGAGGGAGAAATCAGAAGCTCTTTTCTAGCAGCAAATCCACCTTCACAAAATTCAGGGTATGTTCAGTCAATAAGTCACATGAAATTATTTGAGTTTTGGATCAAATGGCCACCTCTTGGTTTGTGTCACGCAAATCTCCTTACACTCAAATCACCAATGGAAAAGTTTAAAAAGACAGGTGTCTGTAAGCACTCCTTTTCTGTGCAACCCGGCGTTAGAGATTTCAGTTCTGAGTAACACTTAATAAAGCTTAGCATGAAAACACTAAACTGGCAAATCAGCAAGAGTAAAAGAAGAATCATACAGGGTAACATGGCCTTTTCCAACAATGTACATGAACAACTGTAACACAAAAAGGGCCCCTGCATGCTTGTGTAACAGCAAATTTTTACAGATGAATTCGTAAGCAGAAGACAATGAGGGAATAAAACCTGTACTGGGTACACAGGTTTTGCATTGGTCCTATCAGCAGCTGTTTCTGTGGATACCACCAGATACACAGGACAGACAGGAGTGTCTGTCTTATTCCATTCTGCAGAAGAAAGCCACCTCTGTAGATTTATACGGCATGGTGCTTTACCTTCAGTACTGAAGTATTGCCTTGTACTGGTGTCAGTGAAGCCCAGCAATCCTCTAGCAATCCTCAGACTGTATAAACACTAAAAGGCAAGAGCCATGCCTACAAAGGCAACTTAGTAATTATTCCATCAGTGCTGCATTAGCATAACAAAAAGGAAAGTACTAATAAAAAGAAGTGGCTCACATTTGGACCACTAGCTCTATTTTGGTAACTTTTCCAACAGTTGCAGCAGCAGAGATGCAGCTAACTGGATTCCTGACAAAACCATCAACAATACCCCAGTTAACTCACCAAGAGAACAGCACTGTTAGTCTACACATTTACTACCTTGTTAAGTACCTTGTAGTCCTTGCCAATATCAAAGTCCAAAAGTAAGACAAAATGTTGAATAGAAATAGTATGCTGTAGAATTAGCAAGCCAAACTATGACTGACACTTTTGAACTACAAATTTCTCAGGTTGTGTCAAACTCTTCCTCTAGATTGTCACTGTTTCACTGACAGCAAGCAATCTCTGAAGACTCTGTGACATTTGAGGAACTCTGCATTTAAGCAGACTACACTTTTTTCCTCAGATGAGCAACACAAGTAAATAAAACCTACTTCTCCAGTAAAGTTTTGACAAACTTGAGTGATAAAAAGGTTAAGGCCTTTATTAAAAACACTAGAGAAGATGATTTTTTTATGATTACCCATCCTCACCATAAAGAGATCAAATTCCTCCTCACGTCGAGCAATCATCTGATTCAGTGTCTCATCATCAGGAACTTCATCTTCTTCCTGGTTAGAAAGATGGATAAAATTATTAGGAAGTACTCACATGCAGTTTGAACTAACCATCAGTTCAGAGCTCCACTGACCCTCTTTCTCTGACAACATGTGGGAGCACTTAAACTGAAATGAAACCTTTTAAACTGTTCAGCTATTCAGAAGATTCAGATACCATAAGATGGTAAGAATGACAAATAAGACTTCAAATTTTGAGAATGAGGAAATTACCAAATACAAAACCAGGAAATTTTGGCTTGTAGTTTTCCTGGGTCAGAAGCACAGTTAGTGCTTTTGTTAAAATGTATTTCTGTTCTGATATTCTACAATACTCCTTCAGAAATAGCATTCTAAATTTTGAGGTTTTTCCCATCAAAGCAAGATGACTGAAAAATTCCTGATGAAATGACAATAATGAAACATGTTTTTATCCTGGAAAATAACCCTGCTGAATCACTTTCTCTTGACCATTTTCCGCTTACAAATTGAGACAAGAAAATTTTACTGCAGACAAAATGGATTTTTTCATAAAAACAGAAACAGGCACTAGAAAAACAATTTAGAATGGAAGTGCTCAGCTGAAAATGTTTAAGTTGAAACCATTACGATACCCACTTTAAAACAAAGCCCAAAATATTCAGTCTTCCTCCCTGAATTGTATAGTCTCTGTTTATAAAGAAGTATTACTTGAAAGCTTCAGCTAGGAGTCAGACTACAACACAACAGTCTTTAAAGACTGATGGTGGGCTATGGCAAATAAACCATTTTTAAATCTGCTTGCTTCGGGATGGCAGATTAGGTACATAACATACAAAAAACAAATTGTTCTGAAGTCATCTACAAAATAAGGCATGTCACACAGGCCTGAGCAGCAGCCCTGACTTCTGAAACACTGTCATATAAATGCTTCAGAAACAAATGTACTCCAAATTTTTTTAAAAATTCACAGGATTACTGAAAATGTCTGCTAGTTTCCTACTCATATAGGAAGTGTGGTCTGCTTTAGAACTACGGGTTTACTTAATAAAAAATGGTACATAGGTATATCACCAAATTTCTGCATTAACACCACAAATAAAAGCCAATTACTGATAAAAATGTTTTGTCACTCTTCTTTAATTTCTATGAAAAATACTTAAACAATACAAAATTTAATCTTTATCATGCTTTTCTAAGTGCACAATGCAGAGTTTACACAAAAGGATTAATGACTGAAGAAGTAAACTCCTTGATCTTTGAAACTTTACTCCATATAATGAAGGATGCTAATGAAACACAGGCTGTACAATCTCCTACCAGTGTGCACCTTATTCAGACACACAAGCTCCACTCAGAGGCAAGATTGGTCTCAAAAGCTCTGTCTTTAACCAGTACAGGGTATTTTCAAGATGGGAAAAAGTCAGTGTTGATCAAAAATTTCTCTCTGTGTGTCATCAGTAAAATTGACACATTTATTTAATCTCTCCCAAATATGGCTTTTGTCTAAATACTGAATTTTATTCAAATTAAGAGAAGAATCTGCAGTGACAGGCAAAAGATTAGGTTCATCATTCCATACTCAGAGTTCCATTAAAGAACACAATGAAAAGAGAGTTCAGTGTTCTTCCCTTCCTAATATTAAAAGAAAAGACTTGACAGCTCATTTTAAACAGCTAATTATTTCTCAAAGAGAAAGTGGTGATGAGAAGTCTGGTTTGGACACAGCACCAGAAAGAAAGTTACTTTTTGGCTTGTCCTAAGCCCAAGGCATATCAAAGCAGATCTTAACTCTTAAATAGATTCCAAAGGAAGTACAATAAGCAGGGTCCTTCAAAACTGAAACCTAGGTAGTACTAGCTGCTCTGCATGTCTGAAAATCAAACTGCCTAGCTGAACATATATATTGGACTTAGGAAATGGTTTATAATGTGTCCTGGGAAAAAAAAAATCTTTGTTTGAATGCAATTATTTGCCAAAATTATAAAGGGTAGAATAGGTTTTAAGTTGCAATGCGTAATTCTGCACTAAGATGGAACTACAATTATTACATCATAACCAGTAGGTTACAAGCTATTACCACGACTATAAAAAAACATTAAAAATAAGTTATTTCTTTAAATGGATGGTAAGAAATTAAAATGAAATTTTTGATTTCAAGAGTTATGACAATCTTTGTAAATGATGAATAAAAGAAGAGTGAGTACTTCCTGAGTAATCATTTCTAACTACCTTACCTCATTTTCTTCTTCATGCTCCAATATAGCTTGGAGGAAAGCTCTCCTCTCATGGCTTGAAGATTTCTGATCAAACATTCCTGCCTGAATAACTTTTTGATCTACATTCAGCTTATACTTTGCCGCAGCAAGTATCTTCTCTTCCACACTGTTCACAGTGCAGAGTCGCAGGACTCTAACTTCATTCTGCTGACCAATTCGGTGAGCTCTATCCTGGGCCTGCAAGTCCTATTAGGAAAAGAACACAGAGAGTAATTTAACAGAGAGTGAATGCAGGTAGTAAAACTCTTTTTTAGTCTCACTTCCCTTACATTTTACATATGGTCTTTAAGTATAATGTGAATTGCATACACTTGCACAATAGCTGAAAACACACACACAACTATGCACTTGCAGGGATACTGAACTTACTTTCTTGCAAATAAGTAAAAAAAAAAAGATGGCAAAGGCATAATTCAGTTACCCCTTCTGGCTTTTTAAAACAAGCCGAAGTGGTGTGATATCCTCTTTTTCTGGTATCTGTATCTACTTTTAACCACCACAGAGTAAGGTGGCCTCAGGCCAAGATTACTGCACTCACATAGTCACCTAATTTCATTAGACAGGTAGCAATCAGCATAGCTTTTACTGAAGTATTACAAACTACCTACCCAAGGCTAGTGAGCTGGTTATTATATCCTAAGGGTTAAAGAATGAGTACAGTTATACTAATGAAGCAGGTTTATAAGACCCCTAGCACTGAGGATACTACAAGACTCAGAAAAAATAAATATGCAGGCAGAGAATTAGTTCACCGATTCAAACATTTCCTGATTGTGGCAGTTTGCCTCACTAATTCCTCTCAAAGCAGCATTTTATCTCTTCCTTGGATTTTTTTCCTTTCATCCCAGGCTACACCATCTATTTAAAGAAGCACCTCAAAACCGCATCATGGATTCTTTGCACATTTTATGAAGATAAGAAAATAAATATAACCTGATGAGGATTCCAGTCACTATCAAAGATTATAACAGTGTCAGCAGCCTGGAGATTTAAGCCTAGCCCTCCAGCCCTTGTACTCAGCAAGAAGATAAAGTATTGTGATCCAGGTTCATTGAACTTCTTCAACAGAGCAGCTCGATCCTCTGATTTTGTTGTGCCTGAAAAAAAGTTTAAAATATCACATAATAAAGTTGTGAACTGAAATAATATAATACAATGTCTGTTGCTAAAACTACATGTGAAAGGGTTATTTTAGTGCACTGCTTTTTGACATCTCTGCCACATTTTCCATAACACTGGCCATGAATGTTTAGGTCAACTGCCTATCACATCTATGAGGTGGACTTCTAAAGGTCTCTTTAAATGCATTTGTTTTGACATTTCTAAAGTAGAAGTTAAAATGTTGGCTAACATTGTTATACCTTTTTATAACTCACATAAATTTCAATTGAAATTACTATATACAAACAGAAGAGAGCTCTACTTTTGATTAATGCCTTCTGGCTAGAGCAGCATTAAATATTTTTAAAAGCTACTTATAGAGAGATTTATCAAAATGTCACTATTTGCCTTTGGAGTTACAGTTAATACCAAAAGACTGCAAATTCTTAAAATGTCCCATCTTGAGGGTGATATATGTATAGAAGATGACATTACAAATTTTTTTTTATTACTATGGTGGGTTGTTCCCCAGCTGGCTTCCACATACACACCCCTGCCTCCCCATACTCAGCAGTACACGGGGAGGAAATAAAACAGAAAAGCTCTTGTGCTGAGAAAAAGGCAGACTAACTGAAATGAAAAGTGTGTGTGCAAGGATAAGAAGAGGAATTTATTTCCCCTTCCCAGCAGCAAACAGATGTTCAGCCGCTTCCTGGGAAGCAGGGCCTCAGCACCAGTAATGACTAATTAGGAAGACAAATGCCATAACAAGTGATGTCCCTGCATCCTCCTCTTTTCCCTCAGGTTTTATGGCTGTTCACAACCCTTTGGTCAGCCTGGTCAACTGTCTTATCTGGGTCCCAGTTCAGTGCAGCCTTACAGGCCTTGGGGGAGAGGGGTGTTTGGAGATAAACCCTTGACACTGCAAGTGCTGCTCACCAATAGCCTAATTCGGGGGTGATGTCACTGGTGGTGTTACAAGTGCAAAGCACAGCATTACACTAGCTGCTAGGAGGAAAATTACTCCACCCATCTGTAGCCACCACAATCACACAGCCAAACTGCCAGCCCACTGCTGACACAATAGGCATGTGAATTGGGTAGGAAACATTCCATGTAAGAAAACAGCTGAACAGAACCTGGATAGATTGCATCCCAGTATGAAAGCATCTGTCATTATGAAACTGGAAAGGAAGAAAAAGGGTTTATCTAATTTAATGAACTACCTGAAAAAGACAATGAGGTGTATCTACCATATTGTGTCTTGCAATATATATTTAAGCATGAAAAGGAATTAATTTAAAAATACATGATGTAAAGTAATCTAAAACATTTAAAATGTAATGTAATTTGTCTGTCTTGAATAGAAGTATTAAAGCACATGCAGGCCAGAGGTATGAAGAAGGCTTTGTTAGCATGCCCTCTGATCTTCAGAGAGTTCTGGCATTCTACAGCACAGTGAGATAGCTCATTTGTGTGTCCATTTCATAATCCCATTTTACATTCAAAGATAATATTGGTTCAACTTCATGTTCATTAATATTAATAAAGGATGAGACTATTTCTTGGTATTACTTTTTATTCTGATTAAAGCATGAAGCTAAGAGTCAATTTAAAACACTGTTAAAAATGTTCAGAAGAAACTTCAAGTCTCACTCACACTCTTCTCTGCATTTCCCTGAAATCATTGCTTCTCTACTGAAAAGTATTCTGATAAATGCTGCTGGTCCTATGTAATACTACAATGTATGAGATAAAACATTAAAATGATCACTATTTAAGAAGCTCAGTATGAGGTAGAGATCATCAACATGGAAGAAGACAAAAATGGAAACTTCTTTCGCACTGGTTTAAAACTCAGGTGGGATACAGTATTTTTCATTTTTCTTTCATAGAATTGCGGGACTCAATTAGCAAATCTAATAGATTGGAAAAGACCTCGGAGATCATCGAATCCAACCTCTGATCAAACACTACCTTGAGTACCCAATCACAGCACTAAGTGCTACAGCCAATCTTTCCTCTAACACCTTAATGCATGGTGACTTCCCCATGTTCCTGGGCAAGCCATTTCAATGCCCAATCACCCTTTCTGAGAAGAAACTCTTCCTAATGTCTAATGTGAACCTCCCCTGGTGCAGCTTGAGACTGTGTCCTCTTGTCCTGTCACTGGCTGCTTGTGAGCAGAGACTGACCTTCACTTGGCTACAGCCTCCTTTTAGGGAGTTGTACAGTGTGATGAGGTCACCCCTGACCCTCCTCTTCTCCAGGCTAAACAACTCCAGCTCCCCCAGCTACCTCTTGCAAGACATGTGCTCCAGATCCTTTCCCAGCTCTGCTGCCCTTCTCTGGACATGCTCCAGCAACCTCAATGTCCTTCTTGGAGTGAAGGGCCCAGAACTGAACACAGAATTGACAGTATGGCCTCTCCCCTCTCAGTGGGTACTCACTGAGTAGAGGGGGGACAATCCCTGCCCTGCTCCTGCTGGCCACACTGTTGCAGGTACAGGCCAGGATGCCATTGGCCTTCTTGGCCACCTGGGCACACCCTGGCTCATGTTCAGCTGCTGTCACCAGCACCCCCAGGTCCTTTTCCTGTGGGCAGCTTTGCAGCCACTCTGCCCCAGCCTGTGGCACTGCCTGGGGTTGTTGTGACACAAGGGCAGTCTTGTGAATCTACTGAGTCAATCCCCTCATCCAGACCATCCACAAACAAAGATACTGAACACTCAACAGAGACACTGAACAGAATAAAGATATTAGTATCTAAAATGTTTCTAAACCATCTTTTTGTTCAAAGTAATAAAACATATCTACACATGAAGAAATTGAGGCTTTTGATCTTCCTGTGAAATTCAGGCATCACACTGAAACTCAGCTATCCTGTGAAGTTCAGCAGTTGGGTTTTAAACAGACAAAAATGAATTTATTCCATTGAAATACAGGCCTAAAACTGGCATTATCATCTCTTATCATGAGAATATTTTCAGGCAACTTAGACAGTGATGACTGATTGGGAACCTTGGATTTTAAACCCTATGTGAAAAAGAGATGAGCATCTAAGCAGCAACTGTATACATAAGTTACATTCCTGGAATAGACCTGAATGTTGATCAAAAGAATCCATTGACCAAATGGTCTGCAGATTAAACAGATAAAAGAAAACACTGAAAGAGACAGAGACAAATACTTCTACCAACAGAAGCAAAAGTACATCTTTCTCAGTGCCTTCCTTGTCTGGCAGAATATGGGAAATTCTACTCAACTGTCACTAAAGGGTCTACTGGCATAACTTCATGGTAAATACACTTGCAGGATTATAAAACAGTATTTTGAACCTGTTTTCACTCTTGTATAGTCATGACACAGAACTATTATAAAAACACTGGGAGAAGAAGCCAGGCCCCCCATGCCCAAACTAATGAAGGATACTACCTCTTATCTTAGTATTTATCCTCTTTTTCCATTTTGCTTACCATCAAGACGCAGGTAAAGGAAATTGCGAAATGCAAAGTAGTCTTCCATAATGGTCATGAGCGATGTCATTTGACAGAAAAGAAGTACACGATGGTTAGTAGCTCGTAACTTTGGCAGAATACGATCGAGTAGCTCAAACTTCCCTGAGGCTCGATAAAGTTCAGCTCTGTTGGAGAGAAGCAGCACAGTAAATATCAGAATAAGCCCACCTTTAAAAGTCTGTAGTCATTATCATGTCAGAGTATAAAATAGACTAATTTACTTAATCTAAACAAGACTAATAGCACTTTTCTTTAAAATTACACATGTTGATGAAGCATGTGTGAAATCCCGTTTTTCTGAATTTTCTTCAATTACGGAAATTGTGCTGACTTTCAATCACTAAATTCTTTTTCATTACTTATTAAAACAAATATTATTTCTTAGTTAGATAAGCATTCTATAAGCTAAGACATTCACCTGCTCTTTTGTTTTCAACTGGCATTAAAAACAACTCGCAACTGCAGTTTTAAACTGTACACATCAGGCATTTGTTGGAAATTAGCCCCTTTCCACTGAACTATCAGGCACGTGAAAATAAAATATTGCAAACGGAACTAATATATGGCGATAGTGGCAGGAGTCTGACACACACTCTTTAGCCATACAACCTTGGTCATCCAGAACAGTGTTTAGCTGCTTTGATTAGCTACTCTTTTGCCTTCTATGCAAGAATTCCAAAACTGACTCTTAGCACTGTAATGCAATCCACAACCCAGAAAATGAATACAAGTAAACAGAACATCTAAATCACACCACAGTGATACACTTTACAGGAATAAACTTCATGCAACGCTTCTCTAACCTTGAGTCTGCACTCTCAAAATACAATTTATCATTAGCAATGGCACAAAATCCAGAAGATACATAGCCTTCTGATATGCACACATCTGTAATCAGCCAAAGACTAAACTGTTTAGGAGACGAGTATTCTGGTATACTAGCTAAAGATGCAAAGAGTCTGGTATATTTGATAAGGAAAAAAATATACCATTAGTACTTAAACAGGAAGAAAGTTAGGTGGATGATACACACTTTTTGTTTAGAAAACATCCATTAACTTGACAGCTGCACAGAGTGTCAAGAAAAATAAACCAAGTCTTTTTCATTTCAGATAATGGAAGAAATGCTACTTTAACTTGGAAAAGAGATAGTAAAAAAGTAAAAGTAGAAGGGAAAAGTAACAATAAAGAGAAGAAAATCCTGACAGATATCTCTAAAGGGCCAACCCAATGAATTTCAGATAGCACATTATTTCAAAATAAGGGGAAAGGAAGACACGAGTCTTTTCTGTCTGCCATCCTGAAGGAGACAGAGTGTCATGAAAAGATCTTATAACACTTCTAGTACTACTAGGTTTTGCTTTACATTTGTGCCCTGTACTTCCTCTGCCTCTGTACAAAATGCTTGAGTTTCCTAACATGTAGCTTCCAGGAAAAGAGTGTTCATTAACTCCAATACAACACTATGCGCAGCAGAAAAAACAGAGAGTTACCCATTAATGACCCCATTTGAGTAGCCCAGATGTTCAGCAAAGGACTCCTGCAAAGTTAGAAGTAATAAACATATTACAAAATATACAGTAGCCAAAAACAACACATTCTTATAGAAATCAAATTAAATATATGAGTATTGCAGTTTGAGTTCAATGATGTTCATACTCTTGGAAATCACCTTGTGGCAACAATGCTCTGCTTAATGCTTTCCTGTACTATTATTTGAAATTCATGATTTGCAGAACTGACTTCTGCAGTATACATTTTACCAGATTACAAATATGGTAGAATAGGAATTTATTTATACTGAACAGTAGAAGATCCATCTGCAAATTACTCAATTTAATTACTCAGCATACAAGATCACGAAGAGAGAAAAACTACTACAAGAATAATAAAAAAATACTGTATCACAGTAGGCACTTAATTATATTTTCATAAATTTGGCTATATTCCAGATATCTATGACACTTTCCATCTTTTCAGATATATTATATTGAAAGATGGTCTTTATATTGAGAGAAAAATTATTATATATTACATATTATATATTATATATTACAAATTACATATTACATATTACATATTACATATTATATATTGAGAGATGGTATATAGATAGTACATTTTTGCTGACAAAACAAGACAAACAATTGTATTTGACACTGAAGAAGATTAGCAGTCTGCTAACTAGAGAGATTCTACACGACATTTTGAATTGGTGTCTGTACATAATGAATTTGCAGTATGTGAGTACCAAGTTGCTCTGGGTTGTCTTAAATTAACAAAAAACTCTTCACTTTTTAAAGGCACTGCTCCATAAAATTAACTATTTTAAAAACAGACTTTGGATTATCAATAAAAAGATGGCACTTGTTGACTATAATACATATTCTTTTTAATCTATCATTTCCAGTACAAATTATGTGGACAGAGATGTCCCCTCCCACACACATAAGCTTTAGCAGCAGTTTTCTATTATCCTATCCTATTTTATTGAATAAAAACAACTCTCAAAATCAAACCTATCAGTCTTACCTCAATGTGTTGAAACATGTATGGGTGATTGCATATCTTTCTCAATTGCATGATAGTGTTCATAAGAGTTTTTGCTCCCCCTTTTCCCTATGGGTACAAACAATGCAAACCAAATGATTAATTTCTTAGCTTATGAATATATCCTTTTAACATACTTTCATCCCAAATCCAAACACTACATCACTAACTTAAAAAAAAACCAAAGCACAACAAAACTCCACAATAAGAAAAAAACAAACCAGGACAAACCAAAACAACAAAAACAAAAAAGTTATTGTCTTGCTGTATAAATTCATCTGTCATTAGGATGCTCTGTAATGAAAAAGGAGGACCTGGAAGCAACTGACAAAGTGCACTACATTTCTTCCTGCAGTATTCTTGGTGGGAAGCAAAGCATCTACTGTCCTGATTATTTATACTGTTTACTATGAAACCATACAAACTCCATAGCGTCTGAACCCTCTAACAGAAGTAATTCTGGCTGGATTCTTTTCAATTCTATAGTAACTTCTCCAGTCTGTTAACTCAATATATGGGTTTCTCACCCCAGGCCGAGCAAAACATCAGGCCAGAGGTACTAAAATGCACAAGCTCAACAAATTAATGAGTAATCTTATTATTTAAGGAAGTATATTCTCAAAACATGCACTACAGTTAATCTTGTAAAACCAGGACACTCACCTGACACTCAGGTGTTAAAAACTAACTGCAGCTGGTCAGTGTAAGTTTGAGACCATTGTATCATATTAACATTGTCAAAAACTTGTTGCTTTCTAAAGCCATTTTGTTTTGTTGCCATTTTATAAAAATGTGATCAGAGTGGCATCATTATTCCAAGCTTACTATATAACTAATTCAGATTTCTTTTAAAAATCTCAGCCAAAACAATTTACCAATTTTCAGTTGTAAACTAGGGGAAAATACAGTACTTAATTATAATATATACTAGCAATATTCTAGTCTCTTCTGGGAAGTACACTGAAATCATAACTTTAATCTAGAGCAGAGATAATTCATTTGAAGGGGGCACTCCATATATTTAAAACCTGGTTTTGTTCTTTCTAAGATAATCTCTAATTTGGTCCAAAAATGCAGTCTGTATTTGTTATAAAAATAATTTCCTAGAGCTTTCCATCTGAGTGAATTGCCCCTAATATCAGCTGGGTCCAGGCCAGAGCTGCAGAAGGTCATGATTTTTTTCCTAACACAATGGTTGTTTGATCATTGAAGCCAAGGAATCTTAACAACCACCTACCTTTGCTGACAACAGGAAGCAGAGATAACAAGAGTTTGATTTAACATTTAAAAAAAAATCAGTTAAGAGAGAGTTGCAAGAAAGGAAAAATTTTAGCCCCTTGGGAGAGAAAAAGGCAAGGGAAGTGTTCAGAAGACAACAAAGGCAATTTTAACTGGTTAATCACAAAACCAGGTAGAGAAACAGGTAAGAAAAAATACATAGAAGCGTCTGAGCAGATGAAAGAAAGAGACTGGAAAAGGAAGTAGAAGACTGTGATACAAAATGAAAACTTTTAGGACAAACATAAAGACATTGAACTGAAAAAATGCATGAGGAATATGAATTAATGTCTAAAAAGTGTTCAAACTATGAAGATGCATTTCAATATCCAGTGCCCTTTTTCTGGAGTTTAATTAAGCACCAGTAAAGAAAACAATTTGACTGCAAAGAACTAGAAAGGTAAAGGTACTGAATAGAAAAATCACCTGTATGAATGTAACCTGAAAAAGGATAACGGAAAGATTGTATGTGCACTACATCAGCAATATACATACTAGAGAGTACAAACTGAAACTCTTACATTATAGATATTCTGCAGTGTCTGTTCAAAGTATTTCACATCTAATATAGCATTTCAAATTTGTTATCATGTGAAAAGTTGATGAATGGCAATTTCTTTACTCAGTAGTGACTGGATCAAACCCCATCACAGCATAAACAACATTTACCACTACAAAGTCAGATTTAAATCTGACTATACGACTTCGAATCTTACTGATCTCTTAAAAGAATTTTGTTACCAAGAGACCTTGTAAGGATGAATGCAAGCATACAGTCCTAGCTAACCGAAGCAAGACTTAACTAATAGCTCTGATAAAATAAATGACCTTCTGTAGCCATCACTCCCACAATCACAATTATTCAGATATATTATTTAATTAAGCTCAGCCAAGGAAATGCAGTTTTTTTCTTAAACATTGCCTGTTTTTGGAAAGGCAGTGCAACTACACTGAATACAACTGAGTGCAACTACACTTCTCCTTGTGAATAGCTGCAGTCTTGTAACTGAAAGGCATGCCTGAAATTTTTCTACCTGTGGGAGATACCTGCAGGAAGAGTCTATATATTAATTTTATGAAACAGAAGTCATGATGTTAACATGTTCACTTGTAATACATTATTTCCTTCATAGTTTAGTCTTTCTTTTGTACCTTCTTGTCTTTTTCAGAACCATCTGTGAGAAGGATTCCCTTGGCTTGCATGTGACGGTACAGGATCTTTTGAAGAGCTGACATATCACATTTGATCACATATTCCACCTGGTATTAAAAAAAAAAAACCCAAATCCATGAACATGCTGACATAATAATATTAGTAGGATTTAAGTGCAGGTTTTTGTCATTATAACAAAACAAAAAAACCCTGCTAATCTTTTATATGTACCAGATTACCATATAAAATTTCAATGACCAGCAACACAACTGCAAGCAAGAAATGAGTATTTGTGAGTCACAGCTGCAGTGAGACAGCTGGATCCTAAAGATGCAACTGCAGGATTACCAGACATACTTTATTTCTCACTCAGTAATTTTTAAAATCTAAAAAAGTAATTTAAAATTAATATGCAACTAAAAACTGGTTTATGTTCAATAACCAATTGAATTTATTGTGTCTGTTAAATATTATAAAAAATATCAAGCAAAGCATCATAAAATATCATCACTGTATATCTAGTAATTAAGAATCCCTCATAGAGTCTAACTGGTATAATGTTTATCTAGACTGTCACCATTTTCGCAACATCCACTAAAACACTAGGAATTAATACAGTATTAATTATGGCAACAAAAAGAATAATGGAGTATGAGTGTGTATGTAACTTGAAAATTTTTTCTCTCCAGTGCTTATTATTGGATTTATCAGTGGTTTGATTTAAGTATTATTTTTAAATGCAAGCATCTTTTATTCTCAAATAAATTTTTCTGAGGGTATTGAGAACTTGACATTTGAAGGAACAAAAATTTGCAACAGTAGTAGTATTTACATGATTAGAAAGATGAAAAAATAATTTTAAAATGCCTTTCTTTGTATTGTCTCTAAGCATCTCTACAGAGTTATCCATTCATTTAGCCAGTCAGCTCGTAACACACCTTATAAAAATTCAGTTTTGTTTGGTTTTAATCCAGTCTACCTTAAAACCAACTTTTCCTTATCACACCTTCAAATATACTTTTTTTTTAATTTTAGTTGCTGTTATTCTGTGAAGAGGAGTACACAATGGGACAAGATGAGTTATCCAGAAATAAAACAATTATCTTTGAAATCAGAAAATAATTTTGTGTTCTGAATTAAAATGCCACTAGTTGAAAATAATTGTGCAATTTCAACAAGACACTTCACACAACTCCTGGAATGATAATAAACCAAATTGTGCCTGCTTTATAAAGTGCAATAGTCTTCCAGAAATTTCAGTGAACTAGCTTCAACCCAGTGCAAGGAGGATGGTACATGACAGAATTTTATCCTCAGTGTATGGCTGGGTCATAAATTGAAACTAGAATCTCATGCATAGAAGCTGCATATCTTACACTGGTTACAACAAACACATTTAAGGTTGGAGAGGAATCCTGAGAATGCAAACACTTCAGGTACTCAGGCTTCCTCAGCTTTCTCTGAAGAGGTATAAACAAACAAACACTAAAGAAGTCCTCTTCTCTAAAATAAATCTCAAAAAGGGACATTACTTAATGCTTAGAAAGATAATTAAACCCCTTCCAAAACTCCTCTCATTACAAACCTTTTCTGGCAGTTGAGACTCAACCTCCTTCTTCAGTCTTCTCAGCAAGAAGGGCCGAAGCACTTTATGCAGACGACGGATGATCAGAATAGTTTCTTCTTCATTTAAGTCCACCTAGAGAAGTTTATAAAAGTCACTACAAGGCAACTCAAATATATTAGTTAATGTCTTCTCTCACATGGAATGCTTAGAATGTGAAATGATTATTTGCGTCTTACAACCAAACTGACTCTGAGTCAAAAAATACACTTTAAACATTAAAATTTTGGCGTTATAAAAAAGGGATCTCTTAGTTATATTAAATCCTTAAGTACCAGCACAAGTTCAAACACTAATCCTTCTGAGTAAGCTCTTTTCTGTTTTCATCAAAGTGAAAACAGAAAACATTATTTCTGCTCTTTTAAAAAAATACTGCCACAGTACCCTTTCTCCAGTCATGGCAAATGGAGCGTTGAACCACTGCTCAAAGGTGCTGCAGCTCTTGAAAATGGTTGGAAGAAGGAAATTGAGGAGAGCCCAAAGTTCAGGCAATTTGTTCTGCAAAGGAGTCCCAGTCAGCAGGATTCGCCGAGGGGCCACATAGTGAGTATTCAAGACCTGAGTCAGCTTGCAGTGATGGTTCTTCATTCGATGGCCCTCATCTACTATCATGTACTTCCACCGAATCTAAAAGAAAAAAGAAGAAAAGTTGGCAAAGTTAGAACAAGCCACACTTTGTCAAGGTCCTCCCAACAAGTATAAAACAAAAATACTTAAAGCCTGAGACATCAATCAGTCTCAACCTTGAGGAATGTCAAATCAAGCATTATGCAACTACCAGTGTCCTTGCTAGCAACACACACAGAGACAAACACTAGGTACACTCAATCTGAGAGTGAATTTTGACTGGAATTGAAACAGCTAACAGCATATTCCTTCAATTTTTGGGAAAAAGATTAGAATGACTGGCTCTTCAAGGCCAGAATACGGTTCACAGTGAAAGAAAGAAACCACATAAACTGCAAATAAATCTGTCTGTAACAAGAACCTTGACAGGAGACAAAAGCCTTTTCAGATAAAGGTAAATATGCTCATAAACAACAGCAACCCTGAACTTTATTTTGTTTCAGCTAATCCTATGTTTTTGCTTGAAAAGAAAGCAGCATAATTAAAAACATCTCCGCATTTTCAACTAAAGTTTCTATTTCTTAATATGAAATCTTAAATGTAATCACAGCAGATGTTGAAAGCTGTTGTTCAAGCTCTCTGTTATCGCCTGTACTACAACATGGACAGTCACACTGACCATATGACTAGGAAGGCCTCAGTTTGTAGTTTTACATGTGCTACCTAATTCCATTTTCCAGAACAGGATGAGTGGCATAGTACTGTCCTTCTATCTTTCAGAAAGAGTGGGAAAAAATAAAGGAAAAAAGAACATTATGCAGTCTCAAGCTATCTTCAAGCATTCAGAATGATACTAAGAAAATGCACTGCCTTCGTATTAGAGAGGACAAACAACTGATATGCAGTAAATATACAGTATGCAACACATGACAATGAAGTGAAAATGAACAACAAAACTACAGGAGGACCATTATGGTTTCTCTGTATAGCAGAACACCTCTGCTTTGTGTGCACATGAAATAGTCTTACAGTACAGTAGGTTTTTAAAATTCATTATATTTGATTCCTACCTGAAGAGGAACAGTGAGCCCCTAAGAAGTGCAATGTGTAGACTCTCTAGTCTGGACACCAAATTCATGATACAGGGAACTATTTAGTCATGTGGGGAAAAGTGACCACCTCGCTGGAAAGGCCCTAACAGGAATGAGTTTCAGGACAAAAATAACAGAAAAAATTAAAAGTCACTGATGAGGATTAGGCTGACTATTACACAGAGGTGAGAAAAGTCATGTTCTTCCAAGGACAGGCAGGTATACGGTACTGACAGAACTGCACAAAGGAATTAGTCCCCTGGACACACTTTGGAAAATCCTAGTGTTTACAGAAGGAAGAGCTGTGACTGAGAAGTTCAATCATAAACTGAGAAACAGAAAAGTAAATGGAAGGGATAACTTTTACTTACTGAAGGACAGAACAACTGGGAACTTCCCCATAAAACAACCAGGAACTTCCCCATAGAACAAAAATTTGTTTTGTGATATGCACCACTTGAAGGTGTCTGGGTCTTGCTATAGAGAGATTATAGTTAAAATTACCTTAGCAAGGATATGTTTGTCCTTTATTATGTACTCATAAGTAGTTAAAAGAACATTAAATTTTCCACTTCGAAGCTGAGGAACAAGTGAGCGGCGCATTGCGGGTGTACCCTAAAAGGGAGAGACATGTGAGTTGTTATTCTTTACTTTGATTAAGAAAATGTTTTTTATGAATTAGCAGACAATAAGCAACCAGATGAATATGCAAGCCTACCATATTGTGAATAATACATTGACAAAATTCCAAACTTTCTCAGAGTGCCTTCCCTAAACCTCTGCTAGATTGTAAAGCCACTGATGGGGCTCATGGAAATATAAAGCCAAATGGTCTGGTCTCCCTACAAATTGCTTGGCTATTATCACTACTACAGGAGCACACCAGAAAGTATTTAGCTAGGGATAAAATGTTGGGTAGCTACCATTTGTAACTCTCAGCAGAAGCCTTGCAAATGTGATAATTAACAATTTTCTGCATTTTGTACAATGATTTACAGTTGTTTTACTTCTACAGTCTTTCAGAGTTTATTATAGTCTTAGTATGGCTAACTCACACTGATTAGTACATGACAAAACCTGACAAGCAAGTAGTTTAAAAGCTCGCAGAAACAGAGGAAAAACTGTCTCTAGCTCTCATTCCTTCAATTCTACAGTCATATAAAAAACAAATCAAACCTTGTAAGATATCTTCACCACCGAAGGAGCCCATTTGTCAAATTCATATGTCCAATTTGATAAAGTCCTACAGAGATTATATTAAAAAAGTAACATGTTTTATCATCTGCAGATCAAACTTTTAAAGTGTTTCCAAGTGGTTGCCAGCTTTTCAACACATTTTATGTAATCAACCCACATAAATAACAACATATTTTAAAAACACACTTTATATACTGCAATAAAATACAAGCATCTCAGAGGGAAGTAACCAGAAAAAAAATGTGTGAAACACTCATTCAGCTTATATTCCAAGCCCTTTCTGAAACCAGTAAAAGTAGTGTTTTACATGCACCTTTATACTTTGGAACATAATAATGATAAGAATGGTGTCTCCTGACAAAAAACAGATTTGCAAGTTCCTCTATACTAGATGCATCATCCAAAAATGGACACTATAGCTTTTCAAATACAGCCCAATGAAACTAGTAATAGACTTTATCTGTGCTCTACTCAGGCAGAACTACTTGTAGTCCCACCAACCACCACTATGAGGACCCATTCCTGCACTGTTTCTGCTGCTTGATCCCAACAAAAAAGTTGCTATACTGGAACTAACTGCTATCAAGAGACAACAGCAAAAAAAAACCCTTGAGGTTTCTCAGCTGCTTTTTTTTTTGCCCTTCTTCGTGGATCAATGATGGCAGCAATACTAGCAATGTAGAAAGGCAGAGAAGGTCAACTTTTAAAATGTATAAAAGAACTTTCAGCTCCTCTGACTTTCTGAAAAAAACACTGGAGTACTTAAAAGAAAACAGATTTTTTTTCTGTGCCCACATGAAAATTTACATTAATAACACTCCCACTATTTTTGTTTTATAGATCTTCTCCCAAGTGCTTCTTTTCAAACTCAGCTAATCATTTGTATTCATACAACTAAGCACACCTGCGGCATTTATCTTAGTTAATCAGTTACTACTGCAGCACAGCCAGAAGACAGGACACCTCAAAAGAAATCAAGAGATGACCACAAATCAAATTTATCCTAATTCTAGAACAAATTTGCATGCTCAGCACAATTGGTGGACAAATTAGCTAATGAAATTACCAGTGAACCTCTCAACATCAATCAAGTCACATAAAAAAAAAAAAAACAACTCCTCAACACTCTATAAGATTTCTACAATGACTGACTTCAAATCACTAAAACCCACACCTGACCTTTGGAGAAAAGAAAATGCATTAAAAGAAATTTATATAACAAGCAGTATTTTGGAAAGCTAAGGAAAAGTAAAAGGGGGGTGGCACAATAAACAATCATAATTTGCACACCTGACAAAAGTGTGTATATCAATCAAGGCTACATACAGGTATCCAGGGCTACCTATACAGTACCTAAAAGATCAACCTCATGAAAGTATGCTTGCATGGTATCAGATGAGGCACCAGTTGCTCAAAGAATTAAGCAAGAGATTTTTATTATCAGAGTTAAAAGCTGAAAGGTGAAGTGATTGCACGTAGTAGGAAAGAAATAAACATTGCCCTCTTTTGGCTTAAGAGTGAATTACAGTAAACTCAATACAGTTTGCCAAAATTAATAGACTCAAGTGTTTTACCAGCTTTCTGGTTTTGCCAGCATGTTGTGTTCCAAATAAACCAATTTGCAATGCTTAGGACAATAATGCCAGAATGAGACCCGTTACTTACGATAAGGGAACAATGATGAGATAGGGGCCATTGAGTCTTTTGTGCTCCATCAGGTAAGTGATGAGAGCAATAGTTTGTATTGTCTTTCCTAGTCCCATTTCATCTGCTAAAATTCCATTCAGATTGTTATTATAGAGAGAAACCATCCACTCCAGTCCCTGGAGCTGAAATGAAGATTAAGAGTTTCAGTTATTTAAAACCCACAAAAATAATTAATAATAAATCAGCAGCATGGAACTAATGTTCTGATGTCCCTGTCACCTACAAGTGGGATTTCCTTTAGTAATACTATATGCATGGAGACCCCTGTCTATCTTTACATGGAAAACAAATTCTGTTTAAAACACTCTGTAAGATGAAGTCAGCTTTCATGTAGAAAGGTTTTACTATTGCACACAAAGCATCAGAGGCACTCATATTAAGGCAGATAACACAGCAGGTTGAAACTGTTCCTCAATTTTAACACTCTCAAATGCTAAAATTTTCTGTGTGTATTTTGTGACATTTGCCTGTGTAAATTAAAATCTTTCAAAACCAAACTCATCAAAACCACACAAAACATGAAGTCTCACACTTGCCAACCGTATCAGTGGTGTGCTAAAGCTCTTGTAGCACATGCCCACTTAGTATTTGCTGTTCAAAACTCCACATCAGAGTAGGCCACCTTTGTCCCAATATGCCTTGTGTATAAAATTCCAGAGCTGGAAGGAAGTCAGAGTTCTGTAGCTTAGCAATATCTACATAACAGAATTTCACACTCCAAGCAATACTGCTAGAAAGTAATATTCCCTTCTCAGACAGATTTTCACATGTGTGTATCACATTACTGATGGATGTGTGAAGTTTCTGCTCTTCATATCCAGAGTTTTAGTGCGTCCAATGCTTGGAGAGAGCAGGACATTAGGTGGTCTGAGAAAGTTCAGAGGGAAAACTCTACAATACACTCTTGAAGTAATTGTCTGCTCTTCCTGCAAGACAGTATCCAAAATAATGTTGCCAATTTACTGGCCTTACATACATGTGGACTGATTCATATTTACTATTAAATTATCAAGATCTGACTGGAATCTGTAGTGACACTGCATGTCCCACCTACGATGTCACTTCAGAACTGAGGAAAGCTCTTTTGTCTACATCATTATTCTTTATATGGAAATACATATATATATATATACACACAAACCACGTTCTGACCGGAGATAAGATGCAGGTTGTTGGAGTTCACTAGAAAGTTGTGTGATAGCAGAAGTGTAGAAAATATGCATCAAGAACATTTTCAATCACATGTGAATTCTAGCTTACAGCAAAATAAAAAAAGGTCTTGTTTACTAAATCAAGTGAAAGACTGTGAAGAACATGTGACACCAACCTCCATAGTAAAATTTTTTTTTATTTTCAAGTTGTATCTATCACTGGCCCAAAACATTAGGACCTTAATTTAAAACAAAATTCTAAACTTGTAAATATTGGAAGAGGAAAATACTGTTAATCCACCACAAATTAAAACAGTAAGAAATGAAATTACAAGTCAATGAGAAGGATACCAAAATCAAAATATTATTCACCTGCAATGAAGAAGAAGTAGAGGTAGCTGTAAAAAGTTTATATTATTCAAGGAGTATGTATGTAACATTATCTGTGACAGGTATCACTGCTTTGTCCCTACTTCCAAATTCTAACCTACTAGAGCCTTTGTATTTTTTAAGAAATTTTCAGTTTACTGTTTGAAAGATCACACTGAAATGTTTAGCATAATTCAAAGTTTTAGTTTTAATGATTTCTCACCTGATAATGTTTTAAGGTGCCATTAATAAGAAGGGAAGACTGCTTTTCCACCCTTTCAGTGATAGCATGAGCAACAGTGTAGTAGGACTGAGACCCTCTAGCACTATATTGCATGCTATATTCATCATCCACATCTTGTTTGGCTGTCCTGGAAAGCAGAAAAAGAACTCGAGTGAATTCCTACAAACAAGTATTTTTTGACCATGGCTTACCAGTCTAAAGAAACAGTTCAAGTCCTCAGTTGTGAGCGAGGTGAGTACATCAAAGGGTGCAAGATTATAAAGAGTATACAATTAAATGATCATGTTCCTTCTCCTGCAGGTATTTATAACAGAGAAGTAAAGCAATTCACTGTAATCTAGAGAAAACTACTCTTGTGAAACACCACTGTTATAAATCACAGCTCCTAACAAACAGTACTTAAGGAAAACTCACTCAATTATTTGCTTTGCATCTTTCTCAGAAACTTCCTCACTGTTAGGATCCAGGACTATCTTCTCATCTGTTTCTAATTTGCTTGATTCTTCTTCCTCATCCTACAGAAATACAGAAAAAGAACAGAAGTGATAGGAAGTGTAACGTGTACCTCAGTCATACTTTCAAATGGCATTCTCATAATGGTAGTTTTCATTGGTCAGTGTTTTATGACCGACATCTGAATCATAAGGGTAAATTTACACCTATTCTGCAATAATTACACTGCAGCATAACAAAACAAATAATTTTTGACATACATTAACCAGCAGGAAGTCATAAAACTTTGAAATAAAAATTATTTTACCCTGTAATTATCTTCCTTTCCAAAGGCTTTCTCTGACTACTATATTCATGGAGAGTATTCCAATACCATGTGTATTTTTATGTTGTATTCTAGATGTCTGATAAATTAATAAGGCCTAAAATACTGCCATGTACTACTGATTTAGGCCTCTAGTTTCTTAATTTTTTTAAACCAGTTATTTTTACTCTTTTTGAAATAACTCGTCTTTTGACTACAGTTGCAGCAGATAGCAAAACACGTAAAATCTCACTGAGATTCTAAAATCTGACAGATATCAGGCCCTTCTCTCTTACCTCAATAGTAAGAGACATGTAGAATTACATTACCAGAAATTACTCCTACAAGGACACACCATAACATCACACAGTCCAGCCAGTTTCAGTGGTTGTTTGGGCTAGTAATGTAAAGACAGCTAAACTTAGGAGATCTGAGTACTATACCTAGTTCTGCTACCAGGCTGTTGATTGAACATGTTCCTTCCCTATTATTCATTTCTGTTCTCCTTTAGAAAACACTGATCTGAAAATGCTATGCAATTCTTCATTATTCATAGTATGTAATATGATGACCCTGCAAGGCTGGGATCTTTGTGTGGGTTAATTATATGATTCTTTATAGAATTTTTGTAATAACAGTATTTAAATCACCATCCAAATACTGAATCAAGTAAGCCTACCCTGAAAAGTCTGAATATAAATCCCTCACATAATGTCTAAAATTTTAATAAACATAACATATAAGTAGTAACTATGATATTTTATTGCCTATAAAACCTTCAATGCATAAACTTTGAAGATGCTAATTTCATTCAGCACAAAGCCACAATGCAGCACTTTCTGGGATGTATTTTAAAACAGGAACCTGCTAAATTCTGGTCCATTAACATTTATAAGCAGAGTAAATTATTTACTCTTCCTAACCACAATTATCAGTTAGGCCTTTACAGAGTATATAAAGAACAAATGCTAGAAATCAAGAATTACAGAATCAATTAATTTTCCTGTTCATAATAGTCTTAAAGCACCTGCACATCTGCTATCACCTCCCCCCTCTTCATTATAAAAAAGGGAAAAATGGAATATGAAATAAGTACTTGTTTTTTTACTGTATTGTTACAGTATTTATTTTTAAAGATACATACCTCCTCCTCATATTCAGAGCCACTTTCATCTTCACTGTCTGATCTGGGAGCAACTTCATAGCTGTAAAAAATGACAGAAAGATTGTGAATTACAGTTAAAAGGTGGAAGCTAATAGGTTCAATATATCTCCTACTCACCTTACATACAACAAACTAAAGCAAGAATAGAATTGGTAGCAAGAAAGTATAACATGAAAAACATCAATGCAAACAGAAAAACCAGTCTACTTCATATACTAACTACTTACCCAGGGTTCATTTCCAGCCAAGCATCCAGCTGACTTGCTTTGGGTGCTTCTGGGCCAAGAAGAACTTTGCCAGTTTCAGTGTGAGTCACTTTGACTGGAAGGTCACTCATCTGACTGCTCTCATCTATGGGCTAAAAATTCAAGTGACATTTTACACTATAAGGCAACTGAACTTCATACTTTTCTTACATATTAAAAAGAACTAATAGCACTATCAAAATTCCACTTCTGAACAACCAGTGAAATTTTGTTAATAGATGCCACACTTTCATACTAAGCAAACACTGAGTCACAGTATTTCTGTGCGTAACATACTCTATGTGACATCCACAGATATATCCCAGCATCCCAAGTAAATTAAACAGAAAAACATGTAAAAGAACATGCTATTGTTTTCTGTGAATCAAGACACAAGTTACGTATTCTTACAGGCCTTTAATCCTGTTGTTTATACCAACAGACAAAAAACATACAGTGATTTTACAGCTTTTTTTTTTTTTTGAGAAACAAGAATCTAACAATTCAGTTAACTTTTTAAGTAAAGGCCTGTTTTAAAGTTTCATTGTCCTAATTTCTTTAACTAAGCTGAGGAAGCACCTGTAAGAACAAAATCTCTTACTTAACTGTGTTGTAACAAAACTAGAATAGTATAATCACTCTTTACGTTATTTCTTTGCCCTGTTTAATCACGGATTTTTTTATTTCAAAAACTTTTCGCCTCCTAATACTGTTTATACTCAAGAATATTTTCCAAATAGATGCATATGAGCAAGAAAAACTAATTCTGAACAGTTCTAAATAGTGACTGACAAGAGTGAAAAACACAGCCAATTTCCATTAATACTGAAGTTAAAGGAATTTTTTGTGCCTTTTCCTTGTGAAATACAAATATAAAAAAGTATTTTGCTATAACTCTAACTATACTAGGAGAATTATCACTTTCAAGTATAAAGAGAGAGCACAACTAAAACAAATACAATTCTAAAGTCTTTTTATAAAAATGAAGTGGAATAGAAAAACTGGACTAACAGAAGACCTCTGAACAAGGCAGCTTATGCTCTGCTACTGAATGAACAATATTATCTGAAGAATGACACAGAAAAATTACTAATTTCCACTTGCTTGAGGAGGAAAGAATTTTCAGATGTCTTAGTCCATCATAACACTGGACTCAGTCCTGTGACTGAAAGACAATTACATGCAATGTCAACCATGTATTTTTTATAAAGATGGGAAGATGGACTATATCGTGTTCATGAGCTCAAACTAGAAAGTAAGCTGTCTATATACAGACTGCAAGAAAAATATTTATTGTAAGCACGTTACAAAACTGAGAGGTAGACTTCATCACACTCAGTGATAGATTCAATACAGTTTTTATCTTAGTCTTTGATTTAGCATAAATGTTAACCTACATAATTATTATTTCTGTTTATAAAAAACAGCTCCTAGAACAGTTGTCATTAACTCTTTTCGAAGTTATAGCCATTACACACCATCCAGAATAATCACTATAAAGTTGCCTTTTTTAAAAAACGAAAACCAAGAAATAAAAAAAAAACACCTTGTAAAAATTCATACCTCTCCATCAGGACCAAGACCAGATGCCATTCCTTCTGCATTTTCTTCGGCTTTCTACAACAAAGGAAGAAGTCATAAATACTACGGTCAGATTAAAAGTATAGAAAGTATGATATGAACATTTTGGATCATGAATATATTTCACTTATTTCTGAACAGCCTAGGATTCAAGTTATTCAAGGTGTGGATGGATATAGACAGAGACAGGCCCAGAGCAATAAACACACAAAAAGCATTTACTAACATTAAGGAGGGTACCTACTCACTTCAGTCAGTTATATAAATCTGCATGTAAGAAGTGGCTGGCCCACTCAATTTCCAGCTCAGACCTAAAGCTCAGCTGCTTATAGGCTATTCTAATGCAAATAAAACAGTGAACGATTTTCACATTATTTACTATTAATTTCCTCTAAACTGCTTTAACCTCCATTTTAAAGGTGTCAGCAGGCATCACAGATTGTACATTCATGCAAGGCACTTTTATCTTGGGTAATTATTTTGGATTCTTTGGTCTGACAACTAACTAGAAGGAGTGTTTTTAGAGTTTTTTTGTACTATATTCTAATCATGTGTAGACCTTACTCAAATTAGAAACAAAAGGAACCCAGGAGTTCTTCACTGGAGAAAGCTAGATTTTTTCTCTCCAGGCACCAATCTGAGAAATGTGCAGTATCTTCTTCAAGGCTTATCCTCTTCTACCTTATTTAAAAACATCAGTACAGTATGAGGAAAAAATAAAGATAGATAGTTTGCTTCCGCATTCAAACTTTCCTAAACAATTCTGAGCAAGAAAGGACATTTTACAGCTTCTCCTTATGTCACACTGCTGAATTTGTAGTACTACAGTGAAATAATTTGGACACTAATGTTACGAGAATAGACAAACAACAAGTGATCTCTTAAATTGTGTTTTAGAGATAAAAAACTTCTAAGTATTATTAAAGCATGTGATCAATCTAGACCATCAAGTTATTCCTTTTTCTGTTTAAGAAATATACTTGAGGAATAGCTGCACTTCTCAATATTGATATAATCCTTAATATCTGCTTCAGATCATACTTCAGCCTTTTTCTTTGCCACTAAATTCCATTATCTAAAGCATGCACTTGAAATGAACATGCAGCAGCTGATGCTCAGTAGAAACAACAATACAAGCTTCAAGGCTGCCTGCATCAGCACTTCTGTGCAGCAGGTATGATTGCTGACAAAGAAAGGAACTGTTCCAGAAGTGAAGATTTTAAATAAACACAAGGGCAGGATAAGTTATGAAAACATGTTTCTGCTCTTGGCTGATACACTACATTGACTGAAGATACTTTTTCCCTAAATGAAGCAGGGCTAGGATCCATTCTTTTACACTAGAGAACATTGCCTAATACATAAAGATTGTTATAGCTTAGCTACAGGCAATGGAAAAGAACCTTACAACTCAAACCACAGACAAGCAGTAAGCATCAGCACTGTTCACTGTGCAAAAATCACAACCTGCTGTGAGAACATTTATAACCTACAGTTAAAAATTCTGGAAGTCAGAAGAACATATTGCAAAGAAAATAAATGTAAATAATTACAGACATCTTGCACTTTTATTCTGGACCATGCAAACAGATCTTTAATGTTGACAACTTAACCCTTGAATTGGGGAAATCTCAGTATTGAAAAGCAGGAAGGCATGTTTTGTTAGTTTTCTGCACAATGACAGGAAAAACTACTAACACTAAAGTGAAAAGCTGCACAGCAAGTTGAACTAGCGTAGAAGATGAAAATCTCATATGGAGTATTTTTTTCTAATGCATGACAACAGTAGGAAGCTAGAGACAGAGAACACAAATAGGGGAATATGAAAAAACAAAAAAGAGAAAATCTATCATGAAGATTACAGAAACTGCATCCCAGAGAAAGAATGGACTAATCTCAAATTTTATTCTACTTAGAATACAAGGTTCACTTGATATTTTATAATGAGCCTGGCAAAGATTATTTCTTCATCATCTACTTCCTCACTGCCACTTCTTAGAGAAAATCCTAACTCTCTTTTCTTGTTTTTCTGTAAGTACAAAACATTAACTACAGCTATTAGTAGATAAAACTTTATTATGAATTACAAAATATAAAAGCCTAAGAACTGAAAGTGTATGACTTGCAAAAAACACACAGTGCCCACTAATTGCAATGTGTTCCACAGTCTGGAAGAACAAATTAATCGATTTCTCGATTAAAATAAAGGGTAATATTTGTGTGAACTCCTACTTCCTGCATAGATAAGCAAAAGATTGCTGGAAAGAAGTTACTTACAAACAAAAATATGCAGATGACCAAGACAGAGCAAACTGTTTTTTTTCTTTTTTTGCTAATCTTCCCTTAGGTTTTAGGGTGGGAACAATGAGTATTTACAGGACATATTTCCTTCCAACTTCAGGAACAGAAAGTTATGTCCTTACTGACAAGCCCAGAAAATGACACTGTTTCTTATACATACTTAGACTAAACTGACATAGAAAGAGAAACTTATCACCTATGTGGATGTATTTATTTACATTACAACAGTGATGCAGTTACTCCACTTGCTATCTCAATAATGATTATCTCTACTGTGCATTTTATACATTAAATCAGGCTGTTCTCACTGGTAATACAGGCCAAGAACCCCATCCACATTACATCTTCATTCTGTAGACAGGTTATTGTTCCTATGTTAAGAACATACTCTGAGGAACAGAATTTTTTTTTTTTTTTGAGAGTGGGGAAAAACATGTACTGGTTTTTAGGTCATTAATATCCAAGATCAGTATTTTTTCTATGCTGGTTGTTTTTAGCATATTTCCAGTACTGTTAGTAAACCCTGTAAACACAATGCTTGTATTTGTAGCAGTAATTAGTCACAAACCAGGCATAGAACAGGATTATAAAAATCCTTTTACATATTCTGCAAGAGATGAAACGTACTCTAAGGTTGTAAAAAATAAAAACCAATTTCTTAATCATGATTTCACACATGGAATTAATTATTTTTTTAAAAATTGCACTGTTCAATTTCAACAACTTTCTCTTGCAGGGTAAAATATTTCATATGAAGAAAAGTAAAGAAAACTCTTGGAAAGTTTCAATTAAAGGTTAAAAACGTACATTGAACAATAGTACTGGCAAAATATCCATTTACTATAATAAACCTAGCCAAGTTTCTTAGCTATTTTCAATGGGCCTAACAAATGGACTGCACCAAGTATATAATGTGGAGGTCTAAAATACATGTCCTGGATGAGACAGCTACATAACTCAGACTCCTGAGTTATGTAGCTGTCCTCGAGACATCTTCTTCCCAGAATGTATTTTTGATACACTGCATTTCTTTTGGGTACATTAATCCTAACATCTGTCTCAATTTTCCCTGTAAAAAGTTTATGAGCAAATTAGTGTCAAGAGGAGATCAGCAGCTAAGAATTTTACAACCCTGCCTCTTATCACCTTCTTCTGAGTTAATAAAAGCATATATATATATTTCAACAGATGCGGTAATCCATGTTTTTCCCGGGCCTTATATGAGTCCAATCCGGCTAGCTAAGACCCTAGCCCACACGGACCCGCATAGACGAAGGTAAAAGACGAGAGGCACTCTTCTCCACGTGGGTGCAAGTATCTTGTTTATTGGCTTGGTGCAAGACACAGGCGATGGGGTCACCCAGGCAGAGAAGAGGGCGGGAAACTCTCACACGGGAGGTTTTATACCCTAGGGGTGGGGGAGAGAGGACCGGAGCCAATGGGATGCCATTGGGGAGGGGCAAATTACCTGTGGGGCAGACCATGTGTATAACAGGGGGGGGATTTGAGGGGGAAACCATGTAATGAGGGAGGGGGGAAAACCCATCTACTTGACCCAACCTGTAAAGTAGAAATTGCCCATCACCAGTGCAACGACAACAACTAAATAAACTATTTAGTGCAATACAACAAACAGAGAGAGAGATGACTTCCCTCAGCATTAAGAATTTGGTGGAGTAGATTATTTTAGACACCCTGATACATGTATGACAATCGGGCATCACAATATTTATCAACATTTAAATTGGTTTTGAAGAAGAAATGGCTTAAAAATATCAGCTGTAACTACTTGCCTTCTTTCTTCTCCTTCGCTTCTTCTTCTCTTTGGCTGCTTGCGCCTGTTTATGCTCCCATACCAGGTTAGTCAAGTTAGCCACATACTCATCTGTCTGCTGCAACAGGTAGGCCAGGCGTCGGTCTTTCTTTTGATCAATCAGCTTACGGTAGCCTTCTTCATCTTCGGCCTAGTGACACAAAAGAGATATTAGTCATGACAGAAATAATGGTGAATGCACACTGTCCAACTCTATGTCAATAATAAAGTGTTATCTTCGGTCGTTATGATCTATACAGAGGAGCAGCTACATGGGTAAAGAGCTCGTTGGATGATCAGGCCCAGAGAGTTATATATTTGTATAAATATGTCACATCATCATAGGGGTTGGCAGGGACATTAAAGATCATCTAGTTCAAATTCCCCTGCCACAGGCAGGGATACCTTCCACTAGATCACATTGCTCAAAACCACATCCAACCTGGCCTTGAACACTTCTAGGCATGGGGCATCCACAGCTTTTCAGAGCAATCTGTTCTAGTGTCTCACCACTCTCAGAGTAAAGTATTTCTTCCTAATACCTACTCTAACCATACTTTCATAGAATCACAGAATCATTATTCAGACTGGAAGATCCCAAAGATATCAAGTACAACCATCAACTTGACACTGCCAGGTCTCCCAGTAAACCATGTCATCAAGCACCACATCATCCACATGCTTTCTGAACTTCCCCACACAACCTGCTTCAATGCTTGACAACCCTTTCAGTGAAGTACTTCCTTCTGTGTAAAATCCAGTCAAAACCTTCCCTGGTACAACTTGAGACTGTTTCTGCTTGTCCTACTGCTTGTTACCTGGGAATATGAACCAATCCCCACCTTGCTACAACCCTCTTTCAGATGGCTGTACAGAGCAATGAGGGCCCCCCTGAGCCTACTTTTCTCCAGGCTAAACAACTCCAGGTGCCCAGGCTACTCCTCATGGGACTTGTGCTCCAGACCCTTCCTCAGCTCCACTACCCTCCTCTAAACATGCTCCAGCAGCTCAATATCCTTCTCCAAGTGGGGTCACAAAACTCAGTAGAGGATTTGAGGTGTGGCCTCACCAGCGCTGAGTACAGGGGGTCAATCCTTGTCCTGGTCCTGCTGGCCACACTATTGCTGGTACAGGCTAAGATGCCATTGGCCTTCTTGGCCACCTGGGCACATGCTGGCTCATGTCAACCAACACTCTCACATCCTTTCCTGCTCTGCAGCTTTCCAGACACTCTGCCCCAGCCTGTAGCGGGTTGTCATGACTCAACAGGGCAGGGCACTTTGCCGTATCACTGGCCTTGGCTTTTGATGTAGTCCATGATAGGGTTGGCTTTCTGGTCTGCAAGTGCAAATTGCTGGGTCCCGCTCACCTTGTCATCCCCCAATACACCCAAAATCCCTCACTGCAAGGTGTCAAGAGGTCATACTTTATCTGAAGACAGAATGAAGAGCCATACCACAGGAGTCCCTGCGTCATGTTGTGTTTAACATGTCTATCAGTGACACAGAGGAAGGGATGGACGGCTCTTCAGTCAAGTCTGAAGAGGACATGAAACTACAGGATATCTGTCAATATGCTCAAGGTCTGGGCTATGCTTCAGAAGGACCTGAATAGGCAGGGAAGCTGTACTATTTCTGATCCTAGAGACTCTGCAATTTCTGATGTTAGGACTGAAAAACATCTTTGAGCAACCTGTTTTGAACTCCATGTTAACACTTCTGGAAGGTCGTTCAACTAGAGAGCTGCCTGACAGGCTGAGTGACTCTGAGACAGAGATTCCACGATTCTACACATTTCCTACTCTCACAGACTAATGACTAGAAGAATCTGCAGTACTTATGACTGGCAATGGAGGAAAAAAAAAAAATCAATGCTACATTATGCAGATTGAATGTCTGGAAACAGAGATGGTATGTCTCTCACACAGAGATGACTTTTCAAAGACATGAAGTAAGGCAGTTAGTTCACCAAGGGGGGGAACACAGGAGCTGGACATAAAATTGCATTTAGTCCTTTTTCCAGTATGAATACAGACCATTTTCTTCTAGATGTCATGTGAACTTTTTTGTTGTTGTTGTTTATGTACCGCTGTTCTACTCTGGTTCTATTGTATCTATGATGGAGTTCATTATCAGAAACAGGATTCACCAGATAAACCCTATCTGAGTCATCCTGATAACTTCTGCATCCTTGTCATACTGTGAGTGTTGGACATACAACAAATATTATTTTCATATGCTGTGATGATATAATGCAGAATGTCAGAAAAACACAAAACAGCAGCAAAGGTGCTTGTCTCAATTTTGGCTGAAACAACAAATTAAGGAAGTATACAGTGCTGTATAAAAACCAAACACAAGCAAGAAATACTTTAAAGATGATTACTTTAAAATACAGCATTCTGGGAAATCTCCTGCTTTTCTAGAGACACCAGAATGGCATACAGTGAGTAAGAATAGCTATAATGTTCAAACTGAGCTTGCAAAACAGCTTGCAAAATTCCACTGTTGTGTTCAACCCATTAAAATTACGATGGTCAAGCTACAAGTTTTCAGGAAAAATAAATTATCATTATGATTGTTGTTGTTGTTGTTGCTTCTAATGTGGCTGAATAAACAGTCTGTGTAATCTAGCCAAGGTACTTCTTTTATATATTTAAGCTTGTCTTGACAGCATCTTTTAAAATCACACCAAGACCCATTTTTCCATGATAACACATATAGTACTGCTAATGAGCTGCGACACAATCACTGTTTCTAATCATAGTAAATGAAGAGAAATTCATGGAATGAATTCAGCATTCCTCAAAAGATAGTTTTAGAAGAAAAAGTTCAAGAAGTTTTAGTTCAAGAAGTTTAGAAGTTTTAGAGCACATTTTCATAGACCCTGAAAAGCATCTGAGAGGAGATGATGTTTTAAAAAAACCCACTAGTACACATCTGTGTATTCCAAATTCACTACAACTGGACAAAAACTAAATAGGCAAAGTAACGCCATTAACAAAACACACAGATTGGTTTTCCAGAAGGATTTAACTGAGCAGTCGGTGCAAAACCCTAAACTGAAAATGCCTGTGAAATTCTGTATATACGGTAAGAGCTTAAGCAGTCTTGGTGAGGTTTTAGGAGAAAGCATTGATCATCTGGAAGCACTGGTGTCCTGTTCCATTTCTGGACATTCAAATATATTTTGTTCTTTTCAGCAGTACACATCTTCATTACTTATCACACTGCATGTTCAATTTTACATAAGCTGAATCTCACAATACACAGAAGTATTTCCCAAATGTCAATATTGCTTTTATTTAAAATCAGCTCTTTTTTTGCTAATAAATAACATTTTTATAAGTTAGGATAGATTAACTGCTGATGATGACCTCCAATAATAAAAAAGCTCTATAATACTGATTACTACATAATTTTAAGCAATTCTCTAGGGCCTACACATTTCTTATTCTCTTATGCAAGTTCTTAATTTACACAAGCTTTCATTTCCAAGTTTCTATCATTGCTATATTTAATTTTTTCTGCATTTCATTTTGTGATTTTTAAAATGAAACTGTTCACACTCATTCACCATATTCATGATGGGAATAGATTCTGGACAGGAACTAGCATTTATATCTGCACCTCTATTAGATACTTACTGCTTTTTGCCGGCAAGTTACAAAGTAAGCTTGTAAATCTCCTTTCATTCTGTGTTGGTGAAACATTATAAAATGTTAAGACAGAGCTAACCAATGTCTTGAAGAATTTTTTCTACCCCAAGTCACTTGCACATATGCACTGATCTTTTTATGCTTTGAACTCCAGAATTATTTTAATTCCTGAAATCTAGGCAGCCCTCCAAATGGTCCACAGCATTCTGAAGAGACATGATTATACATAAACCCATTTTACTCTGTTCTTAGAACGATGCAACTGATATTGTGAGGGTACAGGGAAGGAAAAATATGAAATGGTGAGGAGTATGATTTGAAGCATTAAATGGGTAGAACTGACTACTATTCATTCTCAAAATACGTGTGTTACTATTATTGGTTAGGTACTTTCATGTGTGGAATGAACTGTATGTAAAAATTGTGGAGTAATGCATGAACAATGTAATCATTGGGAATCTTCCAAACTATACACCTGGAAATAAACCAAACTCCCTTATTTGTAAAATGGACCAATAGCCCTGCAATTGTACAGAAGTGTTAATATATGAAGTTAATAAGACTAGTTGCTGTTATTCAGAAGTGGCTGTGCCGCTTTCATGCTAGTAAAAACCACCAAGATATTTCTATACAAAAACCTTAACAAGGAAGGAGCCATAGGTTAAATTCAATAGTATCAAACTACCATTAACAGAAACATACATAACAAAATGTAGAAGTTTTGGATTTATACTTTTTCATTACTGAGTACTTCACAAAGAAAACACATGGGAGTGGCTGAGATAATATTTAAGCATTTTAAAAGGATCCAGTATAAAACTTTAACTAAAATAACCATCTTCCCTTCCTCTACTTCTTACCATTAGTCTCCTCATTCTTTCTTTCTCAATTCTCTCAGTTTCTTTCTTCTGCTCACGTTCAGTGTTGGCATGCCAAGTTGCCACAGCTTTAGAAAGTTTCTGAATTTTCCCAGCAACTGACCGGTGGTACTCTTTAAAATCTTTAGCATGCTGCAATATGCTATTCAGGTATTCCTAGAAAGAAAATCAAGTTAGTGCAGGCACTCTGACCTAGCAAGGATTTGAAATCAGGAACGTAGGAGTTCTGATCTCACAGTCTTTCAATTACTTATCACACTTGGAGTTTTTTAATCAGAAAAACTCCAAAGGTAAATAAAATATGTAAAAGAGAACATCTGTACAGCAAAGCAAGGTGCATTTCTGTCATGGGGCAAACACCTAGTAAGTTAAAGTACCTGGTGCTTCTGCCTACGCTTCCTTTCCTGTTCTATCTTCTGCTGTTTTTCAAGCTTTTCTGTCATACGAGCCTCTCTTAAAGTCTGCCGCTTGCTTCGTTTGTAGGCTTTGGAGTTCAATGCTGTCTCCAGTGTTGTGTCACGACGCATACAGGCTACTACCTCTTGTCTTAACTACCAGTGGAGGGAGAAGGGAAAAGACAAACACTCAAAAAAATATAGTAGCTCTTAATAAAACAACTTTAAACACTGTTCTGGCAGAGTAGAAAGGTAAAGAGTTCAAAATATATCACAGTCTCCACCCCTTCCCTTTTCATTATAGTTCTATTATAAAGAAAAGATACAGCATTGATATAGTTGCAACAGCTACATCTGTTACCCTAAACAAAAAATTTTAACCTTCAGAATGGTCAAAAGCATTAATTACTTTTAATCATAATTTCTTCCCTCTTTACAAGATGCTGATAAGAACCGTCCTGCTGCAGTAAAAGGGGCCAGCCAAGATGTTACACCATCAAAATAAAACACAAATGAACCACATACATAACACGTTTTCTAGTGCTGGACCTGAATATAACTGACCATTTGTTTCACTGCCAGCTGTACAGAAGACAGGTGGGAGAGGTAAACCTTAAGAACTTGGAACAGTATTGCCACAGTCACAGCAGTAGAGCAGGGAGAGCCTGCTGCTTTTCATCTGACCTCTGACAAAACTTCATTACAAAGGAGTGCCAAGGGTAGAAATGAAGGGAGACTTGGACACCATGGCACAACTCCTGCCAAGGCTTTTGTCAGGAAGTATTTTGCTTGACCTGCCAAATCATATCTTTGTTCTTCCACACTAGCTTCTTCCTCAAGCCAATGGCATGAGGCCCGTCACAGTCTGGCAATTTGATTCCTTTTCTGAAACTGATTTGCTGATACAGGCACTCAACATTCAACTTATATTTTATGTATGATCCTGTTATGTTTCATTTTCAAAGTCTGTAGCATAGTGGAAATACCAAAACCAAATCACAGATAAATACCACACAAAACACCAACACACAACTTTTATCAAAACAAGGGGACGTGTGTAAATACTAAGTATGTCCAGAAAGAGGTATTTGTTGAAAAGTCTGAAAATCAGCCTGCAGTCTGTCCAGAACTTATTTCGTCTTTGTACCACTGTCATATTCATTTAGAAAGACACAGTTCTATGGTCACATTCTACACTGGAAGATAAAGCAAGGAACAAAAGCAACCCCTGCACATTTTTATTACCAAAACAAAAAAAAAAATCTAACATTTCCGTGACTTGCTTGTGGGTTATGCCAGCTCTCATGCACAATCTTCTTACACTTTGCACTAACCCAAAATCTCTTTCCAGTTTACTCTCTACTGCATGAACAGGTTGGCCTGTGACTGCTGTGAAAATTTTCCTCAAGTAAATGGCATTACCTGGCGTTGGAAATTCAGTAACCGAAGTGCCTTCAATTCCACTGTAGCTTTGGTCCGCAGATCAGGGGGCAGAGAACCAGGCAAGTTCTCCAGTTCCTGGATTCTGTGAGCAATTCGAGCCTGAAGTCTACAAAACCAGAAAACTGGGTAAGACGCCACAGGAAATCTATAAGGCAATACTAAAATTATGTAGTAAAAATAGTCAGTTTAACTCAGGCATTTACTTGGTTTTTTCTGGTGTTTTTTTTTCTGAGCTAACAGGCTTTTGCAGAGATGACACTGGGTATCTTTTTCCACTTTGAAAATAAATTGGTAAGTGATCAAAATGACCCTTGGCTTTTCTTTTCAACTAGAACTAGATAAGTGAAAATAAACTTGGGAATTCTATTTTACACATACTATTCAGGATTCTGCTGTCAAGCTTCTTTGATGGGTATTTTTTTAATGCAGTGTAGTCAGTGATGACATAGACCATACCTGCCTTATTATCTGGAATTTTATTTCATTATTTTATTGACAAAGTAAGTTTGTTTATAAAGTATTCACAGCTATATAGCTGCTACTGCAAATTGATTTCTACTTCACTCTTCCTTTAGAAGAGTGTATTTTGTATTCATTCGCAAATGAGAGAGAGAGAGAGAGAGAGAGAGAGAGAGAGAGAAGGACTAATAGACAGAACTTGGTCTTTTCTGATCTTCATATTACCAGAAGAATTCTAAAGTTCCTGGAACAACAAAGAGGATGTAATGCTGCATTACTGCAGAAGACTATATTGGTATCTTTAAGAGAGTAAAAAACTGAAGCAGAATTAGGTAAGTAATGTTTGTCATACAGGCTGAAAAGCAAATCAAGAAGAGTTATTTCTTAACTAGAAAAAGTCTCATTAAAAGCTGAAATACTTGTCTCAGTCCAGAAAAGTTCATTATTCCTGCAGAAAAAGTCTTCACTCAGAAAATGACACTGCCTTATTTTGCTATTTCCAGTTTATATACCACACTAAAAAAAATCTCACAACTGGGCACTCCAGTTAGTAAGAAGATATTTTAGTTCACCTCAGGATGTAAAATCTTCAGAATTAAGTGGTTTCTTGGAGGGATGTACTAGCCAGTGTACATTCCTACCAAAAGGCAGCCAAGCTGTTCTAAATAATATGCTCTACCTGTTGCTTACCCACTCATGGTACAATCCTGCATCACAATGATTATTTTTAATTCTTTTTCCCTTCCCAAATAGCTGCAGTGTGTCTCCCGAAACTATCACCTACAAAACAGTTATAGCCAAACCCCAGCTTCCTTGACTTTAATGAAACCTTAAGGGAGCAGTCACAACTCTTCCAAACTTTTCTTTTGAGTTGTGAACTTATTAAAGCAGCTGGATATTGAACATATTTTCAATTTTTTTTTACATTCTTGCTAGCAATGACTGTTCCTTCTTTTACTACATGCAGATGAGTTAATTTAGGTTCTCCCTGACATACCTTATGGTTTTAGATAACTAACCGTAAGAGTCACTTCGAAACAAACATGAAGTGAAATGCTGACTTACTAGTTCTGTCAGAATTTTTTTCTTTCAATTCAGGTATAAAACATATAAAAATGCTTGCTGTTGTAAAAGTTTATACAATAGAAGTTCAAGCAAAAGGTGGGTTAGTCTCTGCATTTCTATCATCAAAATTTGTAACTAAAAGTTACAAATATACATGTTTCTTGAGATATGTCTAAACATAATCAAAGTTCACAGAGTGTGCTTATTATGAACCAACATCACATCATGCAGTCTCCTCCCATATATTACCCATTTCACTGCTAACATATTTTTTCTCAACTTGAGCTTATAAAAAAAGCAGATCAGAAATGAATGCACATGAAATTTTATCCTTACATTATACAGCAGATCACTATATCCAGGATAACTTTTCCTTCAACTATACTCTTTCATATGTTGAAATGCACTGAGATACAAACAATAGCAGTTCAAGGCTTTGGTGGGTGATTGCCCTTCCTTTAACAACTCAATCAGAGGGAAGGAATACAAACAAAAATATCAGTATTTCTAAGTCAGTAGAGATAATACCTCAGAAAACTCTTATTGTAACTCAGATTAGTTTTCTATTTAAAAAAAGTCCAGAAAAATAGAAGTTGAAATAGTAAAAGAAAATCTACAGTACCTGTATGGAAGAATAAAGAAAATGACAACCAGATGGGTTACACATATGAACCAAAAAAAAAAAAAAAAAAAAAAGGTTTGAAGTTTAATTTCATACTTTCATAGAAGTACTATTTATATGTATTGTCTATGGTACTAACAGAGTAATGGTAATAATGCTTTCTTCAGTAGTCAGTAGGATTTTTTAAAGAATTCCAGCTCAAGTGAATGGAAGAACTGCTTGAGCTATCTTGCATCACTGCCACCATCACTTTAAAGGACAGGACCATGGTTTATTGTACTGCTGTTATTTTCATGGAACAATGCCAACAGCGGTCAGGTAAAGAGAATCCAAAGAAAGAAGTTTCCTACATCTTTTTACAATCACTTGAAGTAATAATCTCACCGTTTAAAGAATGTAATAAATTAATTTTTGCAGTTCAGCAATCTACCTTCATGCAGAAAGTGGCCACTGAATGCACACAGAGATCTCTTTGCAAAATAAGTGATGCACTCATTAATTCGGGTCAGCAGCAGAGGCTATAGTTGTACAATCAAACCTGTCTGGCATGGATGCCAGGCAGTAAAGAAGATAACTAAGAAAATACTTTGTGGACAACAGAAAGAAACCATGTACAATCTGCAGTACATTTCCAAGTGTATTATTTTTTTAAGTGCAATGAGAATGAGGGTGGAAAAAGCCTTTCAACAAAATAAAACAACTTCAAATTACAGGCATTGTTATCTTTAAGACAGCTATACAGTGAGATTAAAAAGCAGCACTTTATTTTGAAGAAAGCATTAAGGAGAGTTTTATAAAAATGTGTATTGGATTTGCATGACTAGGTATTGCTAGCAGCAGGGCTACAGCACTGGCTTCTGTGAGAAGCTGTCAGAAGTTTTCCTACGTCCAGTAGAGCCAACGCCAGCCAGATCCAGGACAGACCCCTCTACTGGTCAATGCTGAGCCAATCAAAAATGGTGGAAATGTTCAAAAATGGTGGTAATGGTGATAGCAGATTTAAGAAGAAGGGGCGGGGGGGAAAGTTTCTGGGCAGATTAATTGTGGCTACAGAAGAGCAATGTGAGAACCTACGAGAGGAACAACTCTGCAGACACAAAGCAGTGGAGAAGGAGGGGCCACAGGCAGCTGAGCTGAGATTCCCCCGCAGCCCATGGTGCAGGCCACGGCGAGGCAGCTGTGCCCCTGCAGCCCACAGGGGACCACAGGGATGCAGAGATCTACCTGGAATTCAAACGGTTTTCAAGATATAATGCTCCTTTATTAAAAGGGTTTAGTGTGAGATCTCAAGAGCCAACTGCTTCATAAAGCTTTCACTAACCTCAGTGTTTTCAGGATAAGGATGTTTATTTTGGCTTTTTCTAGTCCATTTTTATTAAGAAATTGTGAAGACAGGTTTCTGAATTAAACTGCCCTATATTAAAGCTAAATCCAGCACCATTCAAGCCACACAAGCTGTGAAACAGCCTTTTAAAAAACTTTTGTCTGATGTTACTTACACAATTTTAAGTAATGAAAAGACTTCCAGGAGTTCCTTATATTCTGGAACTCGAAGCAAAATTAAACACCAGTAATGTTCAACATTAAAAAGGTTTGGATCTTACATCTCCATTCTAGGATAAAAATCCCACAAAATATAAAATCCTTCTGCTAGAGAATCCCTATGAAACTTTCACCTCACTCTTCCAAGAACATCAGTGTGTTTAGAACCTAACATGCTGGATCCATAACTGGTTCTCTATGAGTAAAAGCGCCACCTTTATTTTTTGTCACTCCTCACTTTCCTCTGTTTGTGAACACTAAGACATAACAGCTTGGCACAAACAATGCAGTATAGCAGGGCTGAAAACAAGAAAGAGTAACAGTTTGAGGTTGATTGATGCAGAAAACGTTTGCATCATACTGGCTATATGAGTCTTGGTTGAAGTTAGTGCTACAATTCTTCTGTCAGAGTAACTGTGAAACCATAAAATGGTGTGTTTTACAAGCTTCTAAAAAATTGCAGGAGAATACTGATTGCTCATGCTGAAAGAGATACAGCCATTCAGTCCTGGGGTATATACATAAGACTGGCAGAATGACGACAAGAATGCACTGATAGAATTAGTTAAGCAATACCTGACATAAAAAGTAACAGCTTTTCTGTAATCAAGGCCTCAATTCTGGCTTGAAAAAGCGCTTCATGGTGCTTTACTTTCATTAAGCCGAAGTTGTTACACCAGTCTTCTGTGAGATCACCATCCCTTTTGGCTACCTTCCTCCACAAACTCAAAGTAACAATGCAAGATGCATCATTAAACCAAAACAGGTAATACTCTGAGTTCAATTACTTTCCTCTGACTGATAATCATCAGGAACGTATTTTAGGTACAGGTCAAAATCCTTCTGCCTGGTAGACTCTCAAGGTCAGTTATTACATAGCCTTGATGTCGTAAAGAGGGAAGAAGTCTCTTTCTAACTCCAGAAGAAATGTTCTACCCTATACTTTGTAACAAATATACTTCATAAACTAAACAGAACAATTTTTGAAATTGGTATACTTTTTTCTATTCTTGCCTGTAACTTTCTTATTCTCTTCACTCTTTGGTTGTCCAGACAAATCCATCATATTCATAAAATGTGCTTTTGCTGTGGTTACTAACTCTTCAGCCTTTTAGCCATCTGTATTCTCTTCTAACTTTCCTTTGTTTATAATACTGAAAACCTTGGCCACAAAACTGGTTTCTCTTTAAATTTAAATGGTTTCCAATGATACCGCCAGTATGCTTCACTAGTTCATCATTTGGGGTAGAATTAAATAATTGTTTGGTTCGATATTTGTGTACCTCTTGGTAATAGAGCCTTTCACTGGAAACTTTGTTTACACTATTATCACTACAGTAGCTGATTGCAAGGAGTTCCAGTTCAGGATGTGAAAAACAAGAAAAATTTTAATCTTGTTATTCACTCTTACCTATATTCACGTTCTTGGAGTATTTCAACAGGATCTAGTCCTTGTGGCTTCTGGATAGGGCTGATGCGGTTCTGCTTCTGCTGCAGCTGGACAATGGGTGAAGGTTGTCCAGGCGGGGGCTGTGGTACAGAGGGCCCAGGCATGGTGGCAGCAGGCTGGGCAGCAGCAGGAGCAGGAGAAGGCCTCCCACTAGGAGCTGGTGCTGGAAGCTTCTGCTGTGCATTAGAGACGCTCATATCTGGGGCTTGGCCTGAAACATGAACAGTACTGATTCATAACATGAAATATGGAAAGCAGGAAGAACATCAAGATGGCTTTCTAAAGACAAAGCATGAAGGTAAGGTAAACATTCAAAATCACCAGAAAATGCACATTGAGACTACACTCTGTTTTTTGAAACAGACATACTAAAATGCATATATACCATACATGGCAAGAAATGGCCAAAAGAAAAACAAAGCACATGAAATGTTATGATGAATGCCGTTTCTTTTGATATTTCTGTGGACTTTCAATTCAAGTGTTACCAGAAATAAACAGCTATAGAACTGACTTCCTCCAAATGCAAGACCTCATTCTGCTTCTGGTTCACTATCCCTGCAGTTACAAGAAAGCATCTAACCACAACCTGACCACAAGCAGAACTAGGTCTGATTTCACACCTCTACCAGAGCTTGATAACCATATGAAAATTGTATTTAGAAATACCTGCCAGATATAAATAGCTTTTGTTTCACTACGATCTACCTTTTATTAATTTTATTTATTTCAAATATGAGGAACTCAATTATTCTAATCACTTTGAAAAACAACACCTCAGTTAACATGAAAAAAGTACCTGTCATTTACGGTCATTAAAGGTCATAGACGTTAGAATTTCATTATGAAAAGCTACCCATGCATTCAGATGTTCACGAACTCACTGTTAACAGAAATTGCTAAAATAAACATGCCACTTAATTATCTCAAGAGTCACAGCCACTTAAGAAAGGGAAAACAACTTCAAAGTACACCGGCAATCTTGTAATCAACTTTAATTCAAACCAACATCCTGAAATATATAGAGATCACCATTTGTCATTCACACATCTGCATCAAACTCCAGAAAAGGAACCTGAGCACAAGCTATAGATTCTGTATGCAACTACACTGCATTTCAGCTTATAAGAAGGAAAAAAAGCTAGGCCATCAAAAGCCTCTGTGCAACCTCAGTTCTCAGGGAATCTGGGAAGTTGAATGACTGTGCAATGAATGACAAATACATTTCAAGACATGGGGAAAAAAGTTGCAGTGTTCATTTGATCTCAAAGACTGATCCTTCAAAGCAATTTGATTCCAAAATAACAAAATATACAGAAGGAAACAGCATAATTCTACCATGATTTGAAAAGTTTTGTTTACATTAGCAAAGGTGAAAGACAAGCTTGCTGCAATTAAGCATACATAGAACATAATTTATTAAGTTTTATCTGTGTTCCTTAGAAAACGTACAGATTTCATTCTGATTGCAAAAAGGTGCTTCATGTTCAGTCTGTCTAAAAATTGCAGTAATATCATATGGGTCTCTTCCAAATGAATAAAAGGTTAGAGTCTCCTTGATTAAAATCTTAGACACAGTAAAAGCTACACTACTTTTTGCACAACTTTTTACCTTTCCTTTTTACCTTCCCTCACGTATTTTCCCCACTATACCTTCAGTCCATGTTTTAGGGGTAATGGCAGTTGTATGTCCAGGCATCCCTGGTGCAGCCCCTGGCCCAGCAGCAGTGCCACTCATTGCGTGTAATCCAATACCTGCAATTTGACAGAGGAACAAAATTTGCTGAAACACAACTATTTCCAAGATTCAAAAATCATTGTCTTCTAGCATGCTAGTCTATTCAAGAAAGTAGTACTTTTCTTCATTAAGTAAGGATTTAAGTGGTTTTTATCATTAATACATATAGGTACTGAAGGTAATACATATACCCAAAATCATGTTTCATGAAAAAACCCAACTTAACGGGCAGCAAACCCATATCCACCAAAATGAAGTGAACAGTGACATTATTAAAACCTAAGAAACAGTATCATCCTAATCCTTGATTCTAACACAAACTCAGTAATGGAAGTGTACAGAAACTAACAGGTTCAGGGTGTTAAATATAAGAGTTTTCTTAGGACCAAAATGTGCTTGCTTGCCTCACTGCAATATCTATCACCACTGTGAGAAAAAAAATAAACACACTTCCTTTTTCTCCTGTTTTGCACTTAACAGCACACTATACGTGGTTTATTTTCAACAACCTAAATAATCAGTCAACTTGATCCAGATTATTTATCTACTTTCCCGCATAGCAACAAGAGACTGAAAACTCACTGTAAGAAAAACAAGGGGAATTGCTATCAGTAAAGTACAATTAACATTCAAAAACTGTGAAGCATACCATGACAGACACAGTATTGCACAGTGAAATAACTTCTATTTCAGTTATTAATATTCTATTTTGACAATATCCTATTAATAACAGATATATTTTATGCACTTTCTCAGGTTTAATACAGTCCCAAATTACAGCCCTGCACAGCACCCATTTCTTAATCTATCACAGGTAGAACTTTGAGAATTACCTGAGCAATGGCTCTTACCAAAGTGCACTTACCAGACTGCCTGTTGAAGGCACTGGGAGGCTGCTGCTGTTGAATGCCAGGCAGAGTTCTCTTGCCCTGGACAGCAAGCTGGAGGTTTTCTGGCAAGGGCTGACCCCTAGCCAGCATTTTGTATGCTAGAATCTGAGCCCGCAGCTGATGCAGCTGTGCAGGGCTGAAAGGGGAAGGCCCTCTGTTAGGCTGATTCATAACTTGTGGGTCTCCAGCTATAATGGGTCCTGGCTGACTGGGAGTCATCTGAGGTGGTGTTGGACCTCCTCCAGACATTGGACTGGACACATGCTCTGGTGCTCCTAGTGGAGACGGATGTGGAGACATATAACCTAGAACGGGTAGAAGAATCATAAAGTTACCACTCTGCCAGTTAAACCTGAATTTCATCCATTTTTTTAACAGTACATAAAGTATAAAAGTATCTCAATAGCTGTAACATTTTCTGTGAAGACAAAAGTGCAATCCAAAGTTCCCTGGGATATCACGATAGCCTCAGGAGCTCTTCTTTGAGAAGAACTATAGTTATTTACTCCGATAATTCCTAAACATAACAATTTCCTGCATATTTGGAGTAAGACAAACTAAAACATGAAATATAATACAGAAGCCTAGGGATACAGTGTTATTTACTAGAACAATGGAAAAATGTTTCTTTGTAGAACATTTGCAGTAAAGTCCACCTAGTCTACAGCTTAATAGCCTAAGTTTATTTTGAGGCACACACATCAAGGAATACCCATTCACTTCTACAGGCCCTCCCTGCCAATACTCACCAACATACAGAAGTAGAAATGGTATTCACTTTCCATACAACTACTCTTTAGTTTATACAGATTAAAGGTTTGAGCCAGACAAGGTATGTTCAATACCTTTTGCCATCTGGATGCTCAACAACTTGAAACATCAACTACAAGGACAAAAATCACTGTCTGAAGAAGCTGCTGAAGACTATGTCAAGAGCAACCACAGTTCTGAAATGAACAGCGCTTGTATCTTAAAACAGCACTTGAAAACGCAGTGGTTTTAATTCTGAATAATAATTACACCTACTACATATTTTGTTGGGCTCCAAAAAGCACAACAGACTGCTAGTTTTTGGGGATTTATCCACCAAGAGTGAAAAAGATGTAACAATATTTACTCACTTCGTTCTGGTAGTGTGGAACACAAATAATCTCCTCACAAATTGGAAAAATAAAAAAAAAATCTAAAAAATCTAAAAATCTTCTGGCTCATTTTCTTATTCCATGTTGATAAGCCAAAGATCATAATTCCAAAGATCATGGTACAGTTCATGATTCTGTGACACCCAATCTACTCTTCTCCCAATTTTCCTGTCACTTTAAAGTGAAACTATATCTGTTTCATCTACATGTAGTACAGATTACAGAAGAAATTTTGGTCACTCTTTAGCTTCACTGTTCTTACTGACCCTTCAGTAAAGGCAACATAGGCAAAATCTCAAAGAAGCCTCCACTTTTCATTCTCAGCTCTGGGATGACAGGAGCTGTAAGTCGCTAGAATTTAAACCAGTGAAGAGATTAGAGGGCCACAGAACTGAAATTTGTGCTCAAATTAAATAAAGGTTGTAAATGTATGAGACAGAAGAAAAAGAAGAAAGGATTTCAGTTTTCCTTAAAAAAACCCAACAAAACGAGATAGAAGTACAGTGGGGAAAAGGGGATTTGTAAGAGGAAAAGATCAGGCAAGACAGAAACAGACCAGGTTCAAACTAAACTGACGACAGGAAAAGAAGATGATTTTGGAAAGAATAAGAGAAGTAAAACAGTTGAAGAGAAAAATGAGGGGAGAAGTTCAAAGAAAAGGAAGAAAGAGACATTAAAAAGTTAAAACTACTGGAGCTATATACTAGTTCAATATAAAAATTGAACTACATCCCTTATTGGTGATAAAAAGTATGATAAATAACTCAAATTTATTCCACTTATCCATATTCTTCCACTAACTTACTTTTATCTCTTTATGATTTTAAGAGAAGAGGGGAAGCTATAAATCCCTCTTGCTGAGCACACTGCTTAAAAAAAATACTCATCATACCACAACAAAACAAAAAAATATACAACTGCATTACTGGCTTATACTATAAAGTGGTTTATTGCAATGTTTATCCATTTTTACATTTCTGAATCTCAGGTTTCACTTTAAATGACACCTAACTGGAATGACATTGTTTCCTGAACTGCTTTTGAAGAAATGGTTTCTGTCCCTCCTCAAGTTATACTGCCCAAGTTATAAATTCCTTAATGACGGATAGATTTCAGACTCAAGATCTTGAATTGCATCTGGACTACAAAGTTTAGAATAGTGGTCTAAGATGCTGAGTATCTGACTTCAGTCCTGACAGTTCAAGCTACCAAGTCTGTGACCAAGTTTTGCAAAGAGGAGTTTTCAAAAGCAGACATTTTTTGATCTTTCCAATTATGTATTTATTACTTATACCTTTTCTCTTCCTCCAAGTCCTCTGCCTTAGCATTTTTAACAATGGAAAACTGTGCTTGGGAAGAGGAAGAATGAAAAAAAAATTTTCCATAAAGTCAGAAAAGAACAAAATCCTTCCAAACTTCTTGCAAAGATGCTAAAATGTGGCATCTACACAATGTAAATTTTCTGATGCTATATGAAAATTCTTCTTTAAAGTGTGAAAACTTTCATATTATGACAGCGACAAAAGATACAGCCACAAGCCTGTCCTAATAAAGTATTTATACTACTTGCTTTTTTCCTATCTTATTACACATAGACTCTAATACAGATAAGCACGCACATGAGAACATCCACTAAAATTGAGTTGACCCACCATAAAAGGACAATAGCAACCTACAGTTCTGAACAACACAGAGAATACCAGGAAAGGGAGGCCAAACAGCCCTGTCTATAATTTTAAACTGTGGTAATTTCTAAGCTTTATCAGGTTTCTCCAGATTTTGTCTAAGTGAATTCTGAAAACCTCAAATGATGGTGACTCCTAATCACTCTGATGCTGAATTTCCTTTCCCTTAAGTCCCATCAGAATTTCTCTTACACAATTTGTAAACATTACTTCTCTGCTTTTACTGTGCATCTTTGAGGAGAGTCCTGTCTGTCCTTCCCATAATCCTTCAATGGGTCATAGAAGAGGCTGCATCAAAAACCCTTCCCAAATCTTCCTAACTGTACGCATAATCAGAAACATATTTAATCCCACTTTGGTATCAACTTGTTCAGCAAAAATACAACACAGCACATCGTAAACAATGTATATTCTTTACAGTATTAACATTGGATGAAATCCTAGTTCTAACACTTCTCCAAGTACTATTGGAGGGCAGTGTGTACACAATGTTTCTGCTTTAATTGCTTTTTGTTTCACTTCAGATAACAGAAACAATAATATCTTTCTTTTCTGTTTTAAAGCTGAAAAATCAGACTGCTAAAAATTTAGACCCCTTTTTTACCATTTTTAATGCTGTAATGAAATGGAAAGAACACCTACAAATGAATTCAAAAAACCTAGTAAAGATACAGAAAAAGTGAAAGTTTTAGCAGTCGAAACACTGGAATGTTCAACAGAGGTTTTGAACTGCCACTAAAATTTACTAAGTCTTAAACAATGAAAGTGTCTGAGGAACATATAGGTCACATCTTTATGCTAAAACCAACAGCAAAGGTATATTTGTACTTAAGAATGTGACTGTAAGAAAATTTTTGGATTTGGAAGATATAGACAGGATTGAAGAAATACAGCTGTGTAACTCACTGAACTATCACTTCAATCATCAATTGAAGTTAATTTAAAAAACGAAGAAAAAGAATCAAGTACATCTCCACAACACACAGTACAAAAGCACAGCGTTTTGAAACACAGTGAAAAGTATGTTCATGCCAGATTGAGGCTTCAAGCTTTCCTAAGGTAAGCAAAACATGAAATTTCCCTCTCAGTAGTGTGGCCAGGGTTAAGACCAGTTCTTGAGACTGAACAAAGAAGAAAGAGAAGTCGTGTGTGCAAATAATTTACAACTAGGACTGCAGAAATAAAATTGTTGAGAGGTCTTACACTGGCAAGCAGATGAATAAGGTGGCCAGTCTTTTCTCATCTTTAAAAGTCTGAATGAATTCAGAAAAGGAAGTGCAACTAATTTAAGAACAGTAGGGACAATGAACATTACATGTGAAGTAGCAGTATATTAGTGAATTCTAGAAGTTAAAAAATGGTATGTCTTTTTAAATTCAACAAATACTGCACGACTAATAAAAAGTAATATATATAAAGTCCCAGAATTCTAAATTCCTTCAGCCCTTATTTTTCCACTTAAAAACAGCAAGAAAAGACATCAAAACAATTCAAACTGGCCTGTATTTCACTGCTGTATCACAGTAACTTCATTTAATTTTTACAAATCATAGAAAAACACAGAAATGGTTTATTCCAGTCCATTTACATATTTTTATGAAGTTTTTTATAATACAAGTACTTTATTTTATTAAATAATTGGCTTGTCTTTCCAATTTCTATCCAATCCCCTTCAAAAGTAAATTCTAACCGTGATTTTAATTTGTTGGGTATCTGTTTAAGAGCTTAACAATTTACAGTAAATTTCATACTCCTCATATAAATACTGCAGAACTCACCACAGTTTACTCACAGTGCCAGAAGACTGTTTCTAATCAAATTCAAAATCAGCAACGTGTAGTAAACTTACTATTTAAACAGCTAAATATGAAGTTGAAGCTATGTATTTTCCACTCATTTAACCTGTTAGCATCAAAACAAAGGCATTAAGACTAAACAGGACAAAACAAAGGCATAAAAGACTAACATTGTACAAGTTCAGGAAAAGAGAATCTGCCACCAAAACTAGCCAGGATTATTACCTTTCCTCCAATTTGGCAGTAAGACTGAAAGGAGCAATTGCTGAGGAGAGAGATACCAACTCATAGTATTTCCCCCCATATATTAATGTCAGACTTCTGAAAATCATCCTAGTGCAGTACACAATAAAAATGTGATGATCTGTCTGAGCCAGTAAAACATTCTTTCTGCGCGACTCGCACCTCACTGAGCACCAATAAAAAAAATAAATGGAGAAACTAAATAATAAAGTCGCATACCTTAATTTAGTTAACCAATTACTGTTGGTTAAAAAAATGCAAAAATCTCAGAACAGTAATTACCATACAACCAGTGAACAGGCACTTAAGTAAAATGACACAGGTTCTTGTAGATTTAGCTTTCAAATGTTTCTGACTTGCTCATAATTCATTTCACCTCAGAAAAGGATAGTTAACTATTTCCTAACATAAAAATCATCACTTCCAAAATTCTGTATCAACTTTCTCTTGTTCATTCACAACTGTAGGCTTGATTTACATAATCATATATACAATTGCATGTGCAGTTGCCAATTTACTTCTAATTTATCATCCACATTTGTAAGCCTATATTTCATTTAAAAAATCTTGCTTTTGTACTTAGATACAAGTTTTAGCAAGACTTCCCTCTTTTAAAAAATTACTAAAAAGAACTAAAAAGACTGCTATTGGAACATCTGACATTTAAATGAAATCTCATTTTGTGACCACTTCCCATTGCACACAGAAGGACAACAGCCTATGGATTCATCACAACTATTCCACCCAGATTTCTAAGTACTGAAGCATTTTATGAAGACTATCCACCTTGCCATGGGCAAAAAATTTAAGGACATTGTCTCCCAGTCTAGCTTACCAGTCCTTCTCAGAATCTTGGAGCCTGTGAACAGGCAATTTCTGTCAATGAGGGACCACTACAGCTACAGTAGTCAACCTAACTTTTCCAAAATAGACCAGCAACTCTTGACCTCTAAACAAACCTCTCCGTTTGGTCTATGGGACAGATGACAAAGACATCTAGTGCTGATTTAACTTTTGTATGATACAAAACCTACCACAAATACTTGGGTAATCCTTGTTACAAAGGTTAAATATCTTCATTAAGTAAAATACAGCTATTTGAACACATTTTGAATTCAAATAGTTTGCAGGTAAATTTGCAGGTAGCAAAATACACTGCTTTTTTTTTTTTTTCTTTCCTTTAAAGGCTCCATAAATTACAAACTCTTTTACTGTCTGGGAATGTGCAGACTGACCAAGTATTCTTTTAACTCTCTCATTAGATAAATTAAAAAATAGAGCTTAACACTCCCTAGGATAAAACAGACATACTCTTCTCAGAACTAGAGACTGTTTTTTATTATACACTTTATACTACTACACAGCAAAGTATTTCACTCCTAGGCAGGCATTGCTCTTGGCTACGCTAAAATCTGTGCTAGAAAAATAAGTACATTCTTCTCAGATTCTGATCAGCCTTTGTAACTAACTCATTTATTATTCACTGCTAAACCTCTGTGTTATATATAATTTTTATCTGTACTGACTTAAAACTTTTTTTCAGATCACAAATATCCTGAACAGCACTGAACCAAAACAGACTTCTAAAAGACGAGGAAAAAACACAATTGGATGATCATCTCCTAGTTACAGTTATGTTTATAATCTGTCATTTAATTATCTTAATATATTTAATGCAGATTATATTGATCTTACTTAGTGATATCTTTGTCTTAAATCACAGTATCATACAGTAACAAGCCAAAGAATTTTTATTACTCTACCAGGCAGACAAGGTTATGTCTATCATCATGCTACTGGCTTTAACAATGGACAGAGAAGCCCCATACAGGGGCTGAGATCGTTTTTCCTGACAACTGTACAAATACTGTATCAGACCTGTTGACATTTAAATTAGGGAATTTAGCTTATGATCTCCACAAAAAATTACAGACTAGTTTGACTAGTATATAAAAATAATATAATGGTATCATATTTACATAATATATAATAGTAAATTTGTCAGACTAAAGGCTGAATTTATGCAATTCAGATGGACTTGGACAAGCTCAAAAAGTGTGACCACGTGATCTTCACAAGGTTTAACAAGTCCAAGAGCAAATGTCTGCACAAGGGTCAAAGCCCAGTATCAATACATAGAGGGGAATGAAGGGGTTGAGAGCAGTCCTGCTGAAAGGGGCTTGGGGATACACGTGGACAAGAAGCTTGACATGAACTGTCATTGTGTGGTCACAGCCCAGAAAGCCAGTTCTGTCCTGGGCTGCATCCAAAGCAGTGTGGGCAGCAGGGCCAGAGAGGGGATTCTGCCCCTCTGCTCTGCTCTGGTGAGACCCCCACCTGCAGTGCTGCATCAGCTCTGGGGTCCCAGCACAGAAAGGACATGGAACTGTTGGGAGAGGATTCCACAGAGGAAGCCACAAGGTGGATCAGAGGGATGGACCAGCTCTCCTGTGAGGACAGGCTGAGAGAGTAGGGGTTGCTCCCCCTGAGAAAGGTAGGTTCCACGAAGACCTTATTGTGGCCTTTCAATACTTGAAGGAGGCTTAAAAGAAAGCTGCAAAGAGACTTTTTAAAAGGACTGTAATTACAGGACAAGGGGGAATCATTTTAGACAATAAATTCAGACTAGATGTAACAAAGACTTTTTTTTTTTAATGAAAGTGGTGAAACTCTGGACAGATTGCTCAGAACAACTGCAGACACCCCATCCCTAAAAACATTGACAGTCACTGTCAATGGGGCACTGAAAAACTCCGAACAACGATGGGGCTCTGATCTAGTTGAACATGTCCCTGTTCACTGCAAAAGGTTTGGAGAGAATGAATTTTAAAGGTCCTCATCCAACCCAAACCATACTATGTTCAATAATATTTAATGACACATGGCCATTCTCTCTAAGCTTTTAAATTAATGGGGAAATTTAGGGAGACCCCTTTCTTGGGGTTTTGGACTTATTCAGCTGCTTTCCCTCATATGCCCTCCAAAAATACCAATTAGTGCATATTTATCTACTTCAACTTGAGGACTACAAACAATAAGCCATGAAAAAACCAGACCTAGAACTAATGAGGTATCATTTCTTCTTGACACTTACATTGTTAAAAATTGTACACAACCGTGTACAGTAAGCTTAATTACCAGACATCTATGAGGAAGTGAACGTTACAGTAAGCCTTGGTTTCTACCAAAGCCAACCAAAAATTCTGTCAGGACTTCAAGAGTTACCAGGCATCCTTCCACTGATTCTCAGAGAAGTCATACTTTCCTTTTGCCATGAGTGTGGGCATGGGTAAACCTTCTTTAACCACACTGCGTATCTCTGCAAAATTTGTAAAAACACTAGTGTGCTACTTTCTGTAATGTTGTGGGAAATCAGAAAAAAAAAATCTAATAGGCTGACAGGCTATCAAGGAACCTGGTTTTCTACCCTAGACCTCCACTAATGGGCAAAAGTCCCATCTACTACCAACAAGTGTAGTAGATGGGACTTTGCCCAGCAGGTATCAGAACAGCATCAAGTGCCATCACCACTTTTTTTTGTGGAAAAGACAGTTGTATAAGAACAAAAAAAAATTGAGACATAGAGGCAATGAAAGCTTAAACAGTCCTCTAAAATGTCAAAAAAAGTATCTGGAATATTAGAACATCTGGAGATTTTTCAACCACTTCTTTTAAAAGCCTGCCCCACATCATAACTCTACTAATCTCTGTTTACATTGTAACAGTTGCTGGCATACAAAATAGAGAGTAGGAATCTGTAGCCTCTATCCTGATAAAGTTACTATTAATACAATCAATCATCTTTTGACAGTGCAAAATAACCTGGAAATCTGACCTGAGGCAGCACAGAAAAGGAGAAAACAACTCAGAAACTACTTGTATTTGAAGCATTTGCATACAGGAGCCATGTTCCTGTATATATTTTCAGTACAAAATGTAAGAATTGTCCCATCTTCATCTTTAGACCAAATGCTCTGTTCATTTCATCCCAAGCAAAAGTGCCCTCTAAATGCAAAGACAAGCAAAATTTGTCTCTCAGATGATCACGCTTTCATTTTGTTGAAATGAACAAAAAAGGAAGTTTTACCTGATGAAGAACTTGTCTCTGCAAAGTCAGTTGTATTTTACTTAATTAATACTGAAAGGTTTAAGGGGAAAACATTACTTTCTAATTATGTGGGTCCCAGACTGGGATTCAGCTGGCACGTTACATACTAAAGTTTCAGTTGCATATCACTGAAAAGCACAAAGAAGTTCAGGACCACCTCCTAATAGATCTGTACAGAGGATGTCACACCAAGAGCTCAATATCATTTGGGATTCTTCAGAAGTTGTAAAATAATTAAGCATGCAACATAGAAAATTTTGTTTGCTGTTGAACTTATTAATACTAGCAGGTGTTTCTAGTTAAGTCTCCAAAATACCAAGGTGCTCATAGAATGCATGTCCTTTTATGTTCCACCCTACAGTTACAAAGAAGGCACACAGAGATGTGTTAAAAAGAGTTTCTATCTTCTGGTATAAAAAACATTGGAAAGCACTTTGATCAGCATTTGATGAGAGTAAATCATATTAAAATGTATTTACATTTACAGTAGCCACATAAGAAGTAAGTTGGTGGTTTTTTTTCTTTAGAGGTGCAAACTGAAATTTATGATAGACTTGCCCCAGCCACAGACTTGAACCTCAGCTTTTCTCCAATACATGCCTAATGGATACTCCAGAAAGCAAAGCGATTCAGCTATTTGCCTTGCCCTGTTCAGCTTTTCCAAACAAAGCTGAAGGGAAATAACTGGCAACTTGTGATATGGAACTACAGACGCTTCGTGGAACAAGAGGCACCAAAATCACAGAGTAAGCACAGTATGGATAAACCTTGGCTATGCTGGTCCATTGGACTCTGAGGTGGACCCATTCCAGGATGAGGAGGTCGCATACTCTTCATGGAGCCACAATGAACATCTTCAACCATTCCTTTTTCATGCAAGCCATCAATAGACTGTGAAAACAAAATAAATATTTAGAGAGAGACAGTATATAAATCCACTACAAAAATATTAATTACCAACTCAAAATCTAAACAAATACATGAAGAGGAAAAACTTCTTTCAGCAGTCATTCAAAATAAAAAAAAAAAAACCCAAGGAACCTCCGTTCTGAAATCACACATTTAGGGAAGCATAGAACGCTATTAGACTGCTTGTCCTTTTTTGGGGATGTGTTTACTTTTTGCCTTTTTTTTTCATTATGAACTGTTTGGCAGTGGCAGGGAGGCAAACTGTCCAAATACAAAAAGATAACCTGTACTGGCTTCATATTACAAAGCAGTGTAACACACACTAACTTATGAAAGTAGAGCCTGTGGCTTGAGTTATTTTTAGCCCAAACTTTGCCCTTTCAGTCACTGCTTTACTGGAATGTCCCAACATTGTTTATCTTCAAAAACAAGAGTAACATTGCAGGAAGTAACAAAAACAAGGATCAGCAGTCAAGGAAGCAAAAACAATACTTGTGCTCCCTACAGCTCCTGTCCCCTCATATACTCCTCTAAAACTAGAGTTCCCATGGTACTTCAAATACAGAACAGTTTCAAGTGCTGTCCTTAGAGAGTGTAGAAAAGATAGCCTGGAGTCTGAAAAACATGCTGAAGGCATTCTGGGCACTGAAAAAGGCTCCATAATAAAAAAGAAGAGCTCTGAAAGTGGAAACAAGGGACAAGTGATACTGGAAGAAAGATGTCCCAAGAAACAATGAAGTTTTCCATGAAAGTAAAACTTATATTCCTAACTATGTAAAGGATTAAGCTAACTAATTTTTAACTTAGAGCTCTGTAACACTTTGTATAAGGAAGGAAGAGACTGGCATCATTTACTTAGCCTCTCTTTACAGAAATACACAGCTCTGTCCCAGACTAACACATGCATGCATGCACACTAAATACTGCTCTTGCAAACCCTACTGTGAATGGAGACCTCGTGGTCTGTTTTATCTAAATGTACATCTCTTTATTGAGAATTCTTTTCAAAAAGAGACTGAAGATAACTTATTCCAGTAGAAAATTTAGGGAGTTAATTAAACAAGTGTGCAGGAAGCCACATCAGCTCATAGAAAAGAAGCATCACATTTCTTATTTTTGAGTAATTTGTTGCACATGACTAAATTTCAACAGAACTAAACAAAGGTCACCCTTTCTACAAAAGAAAAAATAATTCTAAATTTCCATTTTCATAAACCCTTCACATAAGATTTCTACTTCCAATTGCAATCATCAGATTTGACTGAAAACACCTTTAAACACACTGAATTTATTGTTGTTGTTCAGCACTTTTTAAGAATTTCACTATCATTTTTCCTTATCAGAAGTTTGAGTTAAAATGAGGAAAGTTATAGAAAAGGAAAAATAAAATTTTTTTTTCATGTTTCACCAAATAATTTAATTATCATGACAGTATAAAAATATTTGTGAAAAGAAATTGTATCAGAAAAATACATACTATTCAAGAAGCTATTTTTAAATACAAGAACTTGGGATATGGAGTAGAAATTCAGGCACAGATGACTGACACATTAAAAATAGTTCCATTCTGCGAACCAAGTAAATCCTAGTGCCCTTTTCTAAGGCATGAAGATCCCTCCCTCTCTCTTCACCCCTTCTTTAAAAGACAGCCAGCAGAAGAGAACTCTCGTTTCACATTCTGTCTGCATGAGCTGAGTATTACAGAAACCAAAACACCTATAAAGCTGGACACATTCTTATTTTGCCATGCTATGCGCTGGCTGCCCTGGTATCTTTATGGCAACCAAGAGGAGGAGACTTGCTGGTAACTTGATCTGATTTCCAGAACAGAAGACTCTAGCTGCACATCTGTGGCATAAATAACTGCAGGGATGGGTTTCACTGCACTAATAGGTGGAAACCATGAAACCTCTGAGAACGCAAACAGCTTGGATGGGATTAAGAAGGCACATGCCACACATACATCAGAAGTACCAGCATAAAGCGCATGGGGAAAGGAGCTCAGTTTAAAAAGAGCCACATAGAAAAGAAAAGCAAGTATGTGGCCTTTGACAGAGGAAATTTTTTAAAAACTCAAACAGGAACAGAGAGGTAGTGACATGACTATACAAGAAAAATTTAATTCAAGGCGTGCTTTTGTGGAGATCATTGATCAAAAGAACAGATTTTTTTGTAAAAAAAATATTATTAAAAAAACACAGACACAAAAACAAGTGTAACAAATTGAAATGCTTCAAGTACACGGAAGGGAGACTACACATATAACAAGAAAGGGGTTTGCATCTGTGTATTTGCTTATGCAGTGAAAAAACTGAAAACTAAATTAATTAGAATATATAAATCAGCTTTTTATTAGCAAAAATACAAAAGATGAAGATGGCATAAACTTCTGTGAAGTCAAAATTAGTTTTAATGATTACACAATTGCTAATGTATGCAAAGACTGGTACATCCAAGAATGTATTTCATATTAAATAACCTCTACTGGCTATGAAAAAACCATATACAATAGGGAACACAATTCAGCAGAGGACAGCAGTGGCCTACAAGAACTGAGGAATAGTTATTTTTGGTAACTTTTCTAAATCACTGTATGGTTACAGAGCTAGAGGATAACTCTATGCAACAGGTTAAAAACGACAGAGGGTATCTAAACACTATGTAATTTCTGTTAATTCTTCAGTCCTCTGTAAGTTATGAAAGCTATCTTCCACAAAAATGCTGTTGGGATAAGTAATCTATATTACCAATAAAGCACAATGGGGTGCTCTTTTTGTTTTACTCTTCTAATAGGACAGAACAGAAGGGAAACAGTTGAGACCTATTCAACTTAGAGGAGAAATTACAATTTTGATTGGTCCTCATAAGTAAGGAAATAAGTACTGAACAGGCTAAATAAACAATGCTTCTAGAAAAAGAATGAGGGATGAACTTCAACTGTAAGCTACCATATGCCGATGGCCTTGGCAGACTTACATAATGTCTAATGCATAAGGAAAATTTTGCCTACAGTGCTTTTACTCAGAATTTAGCAACTAAGGTCTTCTCACAGATGCATCACAGTTTGACCTATTTTCAGATAAACTGTGACATTACAGTGTCTGGGGTTCTTTTGTTTTAATCCACCTTCTTAAAAAACCATCAAGCAAAAAACCCCTCCAGCCTTAAAATCAAAGAAGCCTTAAAACTGAAGACTGAGTACTCAGACCAGTTTTCTTGTAGACCATACAGCTTTTAAAACAACAGAATTACACAGGGTGAACAGCAATGTGTTGTCATGTAACTGCCACATAACTAGACAGCATAACTGAATGCATCCCTGATGGACATCCAGTCTGACTGTAGTTTTTGTAGCAGGAATTAGTAGTTTTTGGCCATCAATTCCATTAATCTCTAAAAAACCACAAAATCACCATTTTACATTAAGTTCTCTGTTGATTTTTCAAAGTTGGCAATACTTCCTTTCTTTTCTCCTAAGGTAGACACGAACAACAAAAAAAATGCAAAGAACATGCCTACTGAAGTTGCATGCTGTTACTTCCAGGACCATGACAGAAATACTTCGATTCTCAGAATGCCTAATGTGCTAATCTATTACCCAATAATATTCGAAACGGGAAACTATTTGCCTTCTGTTTTAATGGAACATCTGAGTGAAAAACTAACATATTTAGTAAAAACTACTGTATTTCTGAAGAATTTTTTCTCTCCCTCAAATTTCATCTCACTCACCAAAACCAGTAATATTCCCCATGACATCACTCAAATTATTCCACAGTCAGCAGTACATTTACAGTACATCCCATTACAAATTCACAAAAGAAGTGATTATGCATCAGGTTACAATTAAATGGAAGAGAAAATACAACAAGAGCTCATAGTACTTCATCCATCCCTCAAGTGAGCACCATTCCACTTAACAAGCTACAATGTTGTCATAACCAGAAGTTAAGCCGCTAAAATCATATGGTCCAGCTAGCGCTTAAGAAGATAACAGAAGGCTGTATCATAGCATCATAGAACTGCTTGAGATGGAAGGAACCACAAAGATCATCAAGTTCCAAACCCCTTGCAGTGGCAGTCTCTAGACCAGCTTGCTCCAAGTCCCATCCAAACTCACCTTAAACACTTCTAGTGAAGGGACATCGACAGCTACTGCAGGCAACCTCTTCTAATGCCTCACTACATTCACAAGAGAGAATTTCTTCCTGGTATCTATAGTTATACTATATTCTAGTTATACTAGAATTTCTTCCTAGTATAACTGTCTTTCAGTTGGAAACCATTCCTCCTTTTACCTGTCCTGGTAAAAAGTCTTTCTACATCTTTCTTGCAGGCTCCCTTCAGGTACTGGAAGGCTGCAATGAAGTCACTTCAAAGCCTTCTCTTCTCTAGGTTGAACAAATCCAGTTCTCTCAGCCCTTCCTAACAGGTGAGGTGCTCCATCCTTCTATCAGCTTGGTGGCCTCCTCTGGACTCACTCCAGCAGTTCCATATCATTCCTGTGCTGGGGACCCCAGAGCTGATGCAGCTCTGCAGGTGGGGTCTCACCAGAGCAGCGCAGAGGGGGAGAATCCCCTTCCTGGCCCTGCTGCCCACGCTGCTTTGGATGCAGCCCATGTTTGGCTTTCTGGGCTGTGACTGCCCATGGCTGGGTCAGGTCTAGCCTCTCATCTACCAGCACCCCCAAGCCCTTCTCAGCAGGGCTGCTCTCCATCTTTCCCTCCTCAGCTGGGGCTGATACAAGGAATTGCCCCAGCCCAGGTGCAGCACCTTGCAGCACCTTTTTAAAACACCTAAGATACCTATGGACCCACTTCTCAAGCTTGTCCAGGTCTCTCCAGATGGTATCCCATCCTTCAGACATTGCCTGCACCGCTTAGGTTGGTATTATCTGCAAATCTGCTCAGTCCCCTTGTCTATATCATTAATGAAGACATTAAGTAACACTGGTCCCGATACAGACCCCTGAGGGACACCACTTGGCACTGGTGTCTATCAAGACTGAGCCATTGACCACTAGCCTCCAGGTGTGACTGTACAACCACTTTCTTATCCATCTAACAGTCCACTCATCAAAACCATCTCTCTCCAGTCTAGAGAGGAATGTTGTGGGGGACTGTGTCAAAGGCTTTATCAATTCAGACTAAAACCATGTAACCTCACTCTGCCCCAGAGGAGGTTCTATGTCAATGCAGAAGAAAAGTAAGATTAGGGCAAGGAAGTTAGCAATGCTTTCTTTTAACATCTTTCAGCTTCCATGTATTTGTTCCACAAGTTTCTCTGAGGCTGTTACAGTTTGTCCATTTAGCAGTAACCCTGACACACTTCTAAGTATTCCTTCTTAAACATAGCTGTGATGCATCCAAGATACACTTCAGTAAAATCTGGACATATATTTTGCTGGAAATTTGGTTGATAGCCCTTAAAAAACCAGCAAAAAAATGGAGTTAATTTATTACTTCTGTCAAAACTGCGTTATGTAAACTAATAGTAAATTTTCCCATGGAAAGGTCTTCTGGTTCCTAAGTGAATATACAATCTTTAATTTTCATAACAACAGTTTTTAAGTAAAAACACTTTAGGAATTATGATTTATTAACAGAAATTTGTTTCAATCAAGCTATTGCTTGATCTTTTGGATCTTTGGATTTTTTAAAGCTTTTTGCATTATATTATCATTTGTAAGCTAGTCATACATCTAACACAGAATGAAGTTGCTTAACTTAAGCATGTGAATTTTAAAAGGACGTGCCAGTGCATACATGAGTATCCCACAAAGCAAGTGCAAAATTGGGACACTTCTGGTGCAATCTCCCATTTTTACTGCATTTTATTAAAAAATAGTGTTATGATATATCATGGCTTGAAAGTCAACATACTTCATACAGCATTAAGCAAAAAGAAAATGTTTATTTGGTCCAGCTGCAGGTGGCTGCCCAGTTTTTTAATTTCACTGAACAACACTCCAGTAAGGTTTGCAAAATATTCTAGAGGAGCCCTTAGATCCTTCCAACAGTTATCCCAATACACTATTTCTAGAGTTGCACAGAAAAAAAGACCTAAAACCTCATCTAGACTAAAAACTAAGTAAGATTTTATTTCATTTTTTTTTTCACCTGTATCAGCTCAACAGACCCATTTTCTAGGTTAATCACACCTAGAAAATGTGAAGACATGCTGGAACCTAAGAAGTAGAAACGTAAAAGACAACAGCAAGCCTGTTGCTAGTAAAATAAAGACTTTTGAAATTACAGTCTTTGTTCCATTATCAGAATCAAGCTATAGAAAAGGTAGAGTAATTTACTGTAACTATACTGAATGATCACCTTTGAATTGGCTATCCAGACTCTCTGTGGCACATTTTTCAAAATATTTCAATGCTACCTCAATGGGAGAATTTCTGCTCTGGCTCACAGAACCTTGTGAGATGCTCTCTGAAGTCCCTGAAAGAATGTTGTGGGATGATATTTGTTGGCTTGTTTCTAATTATACCATAGGACGGACTGCCTGATATAACAGTGTAACAGGATATATCAATTAAAAACATAATGTGTGAAGTATTCAGCAGCTCAATGTGAAATTCCTGGGGCTACCTTCTTCTTCTACAGGTACAAGAAAAATCGAAAGGAATGAAGGATGTTAAAACCCTGGCTATAAAGTCTGGTGACAGAGTTCTGAAAAGCTGGGCTGTAACTGACCCCACAAACAAAAAAATGCCAACTGCAAATGTCTAATCTGGCTAACAGCTATATGAGATACCTCAAGATCCAAATGCAAAGGTTACAGTTACTACACATAGTGACCTCTGAGAGATTACAGCAGGTCAGTGCAAATGGAAAGATGGATCACAGCCTCCTTCACATCAGCTAGTCTTTGTCTTATTAAAATATTTTTAATTCTTCATGTAAAATATGGTAATGCCATGTCCCTACTGATTGGACATTATTTTAATGAATGAAACTGATCCATATGTGAGAGTGTCAAAATGAAGATGTAATTTCAAGAGGAAAATTAAAACATGTTTCTATTACTTTAAAAGTTTTTTGTTGCAATTTGTTCTCTATGTGCATATAACAATTTCCAGTGGAATCAACAATAGCTGCCAAAATGTTTTCAATATCTTGGTTCTGTAAGCTGCTACTACATATTTCTGAGTAGAACATCAGTGTAATCAAAATTATTCTGGGTTCTAAATCTCTGGTAAACAACCAAACAAAACAACAATACATAAAGAAACTGTACTCACAAAGCAATTTCCAAACAGGCAAGTACTTAATCAAAGGAAAAAACATTAATGATAGTCTAAGCACACACAGTCTAAGCACACATAGTCTAATGTTAAGTGTATAACAATAACCTCAGAAGTACAATTATGGACATGTTCTGCATGATATTTCATCATGATGTCATATGTTTTATATTCCTTTGTAAGATGGAGTCCTTATGAAATTACTTGAAAGCCATGTTTTTAACCACATTTTCAATATGGAAGAGTAAACAACTTTGTAATACAAATCCTTTAAGGTGGATTAAGTTTGTTTTGTTTTGTTGGGGATTTTTAAAAAAAAATAACAATTTCATTCAAAATTAAAAACCACCCCAGAAAAAACCACATGCTATGTCCAAACAGACAAGAAGAAGAAAGAGAAAAGAAGTGCTTAGAATGGTGTGCCTAACACTATCATTCATTTTTTTCTCCCTAGTAACATCTGTCTACTGAAAAATACAATTTACAAATTAACATTTCCAAACTACTAACTATACTCCAAAGCAGTCTAAGAACAAGGAAGCTGTGTTTAATCTGATACACAAATTATCTTTAGTAATAAAGAAAGAAGTAAGAGTGCAGCTGAAGTTCTGCAGGTGATGTATAATAGCAGTTAAGCAGGTCTAAATGTGGAGTTCAAGTAACTCTTTTCATCAGTAGAGAGAATTCTAGGGAAAAAAGGTTCACTTGTAATAAACTATTACCTTATGCATTTGATGCATGCCTTCCTGTGGATAATCTGTAGGCCCCATTGTTGGCATTGGATGTGGGACACTGGGTGGACCAGGACTTGGCCCCATCATGCTGTGAACGGAGCCAGGAGATGGCCCTGGTCCTGGGCTAGGTCCCAGAATCGGTCCAGGTGAAGGTCCTGGTCCAGGGGAAGGACCAGGATGAGGCATGGCGCCAGGGTCTGTAGGCGTGGACATCTATTTTCTGTCTCCTTTTCAATTAGCAGAATAGTTCTAATAACAAAAACAAAACAAAACAAAAACAAAACCACAATTTCTGTGTGACATTAGGGGTATGGCAAAAAATTTAATAAAATCAGTTGTTACACACACACACACACACACACACGTACATAAATACACATGCAAGCTGTCACCAACAGAAAATGCCTAATGTTGCCCATTAGCTTGAGCATCCTTCTAAAAGCCCACTAGAAAGATAAGGATCCTGATAATTCCGTCAATTTCTAGACATTTGTATGGTACCCACAGAACAAAGCAGCTGGTGTGCTATGAGAAACATCTACCAGAAAAATAGCTGAACCGACTTGCTATCACCAGATGTGCCATGTGGGCCAAGCACGGCACAATAGTTACCAAGAGCAGGAAAGAGAGTAGGGCACCTCTGTAACTTATATGTTAAAAAATCTTTCTCTAAACAGCTGTGACTAGTCTGAAAATTGTATTTGTAAAATTCATGGTAATACAGTGAAAACATTAAAAGGATTTTTAAGACTATTTTCAGAACCTTTTTTTCACTTGCCTGAGAGCACTGAGACATACATGGAGCCACCAGCCTGCCCTGGAGCAGCTGAGTGGGCAGAGTCAGTAGTGACAGTGACGGGTTGGGACACGGCCTCACTACCCCCAGTCAGCCCTTGCCAAGGCAAACAGTTCCAGTGTGGAGCCATAGACTGCAGTGAGCAGGGCTGGAGCCAGGGGAACCACAGGGGAGCACTGACACCCACCTGGGACTGGCAGCTTGCCCTAGAGCAGCCGACCAGGCATGAGTGAAGTCAGCAAGGACAGCGGCTGCTCCAACTCTCTCAAATGGGGTCCTAGTAAACGTGACAAGGGCACACTGGCTGTGCTCCCATATGGACATTTGGAAGCAGCCAACAGAGGCAATGAACAGACCCAGCAGTTGGAGAAGAAGGGCATTTTCTTATTAGTGAATGCTCCCTCAGGTATGGTTTTCTGACACCACAGAACTCATTCCCCCTGAACTCAGTGCATCAGCCACGTCAGAAGCCTTCAGCCAGCTAGACTATCCATTGGTAGATGAAGCTGTTCAGGACTCAGGCTGCCAGGAGTGCCTGATGGCTCTCCGTAAGGCTGGGACTGACCGTCACTCCTGTCACAGAAGATGTGCTACTGCAAGTGCACTATCGCCAGGTTAAGGAGCCATGGGTGAAGTAAACAGCCTGTGCAGTACTTGTGAGAATGAGTGAGAGATTGACAGGTTAGTCTCAATGAGTCTCACAAGTCTCAAACCTCCACTGAAGAGAAGACGCAGGCGGACTCAGAACCCTACCAAGCAGGAAGGCAGAGGTCTCTTGAACACAAATACTGGAAGCTGGCCATTGGCCACACTAGCCAGAACACCCTTCCTCCTGAAAACCTGAAGACAACAAATAGGACTGGTACCATTTACAAGAAGTATGATGCCCTGGAATGGGCAGGACAGCCAACAAATGAGGTAGACATAGGTCCTTCTGGGATGGGGGAACCATCTGGAGCAAGACAGCCTGCCACCCTCATCACGACTGCCCCTGTTACTTAAAAGGGAAGGGTAGCTGGTACAGGTGACTCCCTTCTTAAGGAAAGTCCGCTGTGCAGACCAGACCTGCTATGCACACCAGACCCAAGCCACAGGGAAGTCTGCTGCTTCCCAGAACACGTCATTCCAAGATTGGATGCCATCAGCAGAATCTGCCTTTTTTTTTTATTTTTTATCACGGCATGGTCCATACAACAGTAGGTGTACTGATACCTGAAGGGATGTACCTTTTGCAGAGTAGAAAAAGGGTTCTACCAGAAGAGCTAGCAGGGCTCATTGATAGAGCTTTGAACTAGATTGGAAGGCAGGAAGGGATAAAACCAGGCTTCCCAGTGATAAGCAATGGGATGGCACACCAGAACTTGAGGAAATGAGATCACTCTATCTGCTCCATGAGGTGTAGGCTACAAAGAACTACAAGCATGAGAAAGGAAAAAGGGCAAGCTTTGGTCCAGTGCCAGAAATATGACATCGCTGACATAAAACTCAGTGGGATGAGTCCTGTTGTAGCAGTGTGACATCATATTTTGTCTCAGGTATCTTTGTCCTTTACCAGGTGTCAATCACCTTCTCCTTCCACTCTGATGCATGCTGGGTGCTGTCTATCAATCCTGGCATTCCATAGGGGCATCGAGTGATTGGCAGAGTTCAAAAGATGCCTTGCATCCCTGGGGGAGGTCCATTGGCCCACAGAGGTGTCCCTTGCACCTGAGACGTGCCCACCCTGAACCTGGTTGGTGCATTCCTTACCCCTCCCCTTCCCCTCTCCCTGAGCTTAAAAGAGCCAACAACTTCCTGTGACTGGTGTGTCATGCTGGATGCTTACAGGCTCTTCAGGAGGGATAGGCAGGGCAAGTAAAGTAGGGGTATAGCGTTGTCGTTTATAACAGAGGGACAAGAATGTATGGAGGTTACAACTGGCAACAGCAGGATTGAGACCCTCTGGGTTAAGATAAAGGTATAAAAAAATAATGAAGATGTCATCATGGGAGGCTGCTATAGATCATAAAGGCACAACAATGAGATCAATTCGTCAAGAAACCAATGGAAACCCTCAAATTTCTCCTTATGGCATAATTCAACTGGCCAGATGTTAATTAGACCACACAGCTGGTACAATCAAGTCCAGGAGATTCTTAAAACACCTGGATGCTACTTCATGGTTCAAGTGCTAAGATAGGTGGCTAGGAAAGATGCTCTTCTTGATTTCATACTTGTTAACAGGGAGGGTCTCATGAGTGACATGGTGATTGGTGCCATTCCAGGCCTCACTGCGCACAAAGTAACCAAGCTCAAAATCTGTTGAGAGAAGGAAAAGCACCAGCAAAACCTCAACTCTGGATGTGAGGAAAGCAGACTTCAGGCTGCTCAGGCAATTAGTGAGTAAGGTACCCTGGAAAAATGCTTCTGCAGGTGCTGGGGTCTGTCACTGCTGGTCACATTTTAAGCACCATCTTCTAAGGGCATAGGAAGAGGCAATTCCCAATTGCCAGAAGTCAGGCAGGAGAGGCAGAAAATGGCTTGTCTGAGCAGCAATCTTCTTTGGGAGGTAGAGGCAAAAAAAGAAGGTGTAGGCTCAGCAGAAGCAAGGTCAGGTGACATGAGAGTATTACAGAGATGCTGCTCCCCACTGCAGGGAGAAAATCTGTCATGCTGAAGCTCAACTGGAGATGAAGCTGGCCACAATTGAGGGGGACAATAAAAAGATGGAGTTTCAACACAATAATAGAAAAAGACAGTGGAGAAATGACACTGTCCTCTTACAGGACGAGAACAGTCACCTCACAAACAAGGACATGGACATGGCAGAAATATTTAATGCTTCCTTTACCTCTGTCCTCAATGCCAATGATGGATTAAGGGGTCTCATGGCCCTGAGTTGGAGGACAGTGGCTGTGAGAAGGATCAACTCCCAGTTCCTTGTAAATCTATAGGGACCAATGGAATTCATCTGAGAATACTCAAAAGAGCTGGCTGATGTCATCACAAGACCTCTCAATGATTTTCTAATGGACTTGGGAATCCAGATAGGTCCCAGTTGGCTGGAAGCTGGCTGACATCCCAGTTTTCCAGAAGAGCAAGAAGGATGAGCCTGGAAACTCCAGGCCAGGCAGTCTCACTTCAGTGACTGGCAAAATTATGGAGAATACTATTCTGGGAGGTATTGAAAAACACCTGAAGGACAATGCAGTCATCAGTCACAGCCAGCATAGGTTCATGATGGGAAAGTCCTGCTTGACAGAATTAACCTTATTTTATGACAGAGTAACGCCCTTACTTGATCAAGGGAAGCCAGTTGATGCAATCCTTTTGGATTTTAGTGAAGGTTTCAATACTGCCTCTCACAGGATCCTTCTAGAAAAAATGTCCAGCACACAGCTGGGTAAGCACAGCTGGCTGATGGGCTGCACAAAGGGTTGCAGTGAATGGGGTGCCATCAGGCTGGTGACCTGTCTAGTGGAGCTCCACAGGGCTCCTCCTTAGGCCCCGTGCTCTTAAACACAGTATCACAGAATGGTTTGGGTTGGAAGGGACTTTTAAGATCATGTAGTTCCAACCTCCCTGCCATGCGCAGGTACCCATTCCACTGGATCAGGTTGTTTAGAGTCCAGTTCAACCTGGCCTTGAACACTTGCAAAGACAGAGCTCTTCAACTTCTCCGGTCAATCTGTGCCAGTGCTTCACTACCCCCACTGTAAAAAATTTCTTCCTAACAGCTAATCTAAACATACCTTCTTTAAGTATAAAACCACTGCTCCTTGTCCCACCACTGTGTACCCATACAAAAAGTCCCTCTCCCTCATTTTTATAAGGCACCTTCAGGCAGTCAAAAGCTACAATGGAGTCTCCCTGAAATATCCTCTTATCCATGCTGAAAACCCCTACTCCCTTTGCCTTCCTTCACAGAAGATGTGCTCCATCTAAGCTTCTTCAAGGCCATCTTCTGGACAAACTCTAACAGGTCCATGTCCTTCTTATACTGGGGACCCCACACCTGGACACAGCACTCCAGGTAGGGTGTCATGAGGGAAGAGTAGAGGGGTAGAACCACCTCACTCACTCTGTGAGCCACATTTCTTTTGATGCAACACAGGATGCAGTTGGCTATCTGGGCTGCAATTGCACATTGCTGGCTTACCGTCTCAAAAGAATTGGAAGAAGGACTTAAAGGGATACTAAGTTTGCAGATGATACAAAGTGGGAGGAGCTGTTGAGTCCCTTAAAGACAAAAAGACCCTAAAGAGAAACTTAGAAAAATAGGAAGACGCGGCCATCACCAAAGGTATGAAGTTTAACAAAGCCAAATGCCAAATCCTGTGCCCGGGATGGGGCAACCCTGGATGTACAGACTGGAGAATGAGATGCTGGAAAGCAGTACCACAGAAAGGGACCTGGAGCTCCTGGTCAACGGAAGGCTGAATACAAGTCAGCAGTGCGCTGGCAGCCAGGAGGGCCACTCGTGTCCTGGGGGACATCAGGCACAGCATGGCCAGCCAGACAAGGTAGGGGATTGTCCTGCTCTGCTCTGAGCTGGGGTGGCCTCACCTCAAGTGCTGGGGGCAGTTCTGGGTGCCACAGTAAAAGAGATATAAAGCTACTGGAGGGCATCAAAAGGAGTGCCACAAAGATGGTGGAAGGCCCAAACCAGAAGTATCAAGGAGCAGCTGAGGTAATTTGGCTTGCTCAGCTTGGAGAAGACAAGACTGAGGGAAGACCTCACTGCATCTACAACTTCCCTATGAGGTAAAGAGGAGGGACAGACACTGTCACTGTGTCCCTTCTATGTGGCGACCAATGACTGGACCCAAAGGAATGATCTGAAGCTCTGTCACAAGAGCTTTAGATTGGATATCAGGAAAAGACTCTTCACCCAGAGGTTTTTTTGGGCACTGGGATGGGGGCTCCTCAGGGTAGTGGTCATGCCACCAAGCCTGACAGAGGTCTCTGGCACCTGGTGTGGTTCTTGTGGTGTCCTGTTGAGTGGCAGGAGTTGGACTCGATCCTTTTGGGTGACTTCCAGCTCAGGATATTCTGTGATTCTATGACCTGATACCTTGGGATCCCGTTTCCTTGCATGGTAAAACACAGAGATGCCTATGAAGCTTCTCAGTTCAAAACTCTACAGTCAATAATTAGTCCTTTACAACCCCACAACATGACTAAAAAAGGAATCAACTTATCAAATGTTCACAACTGCAAACACCATAGCTTCCTCTAAGAGGCCTATGTTTTAACTGAAGGACAACACACATTTTCCACACAACAAATAGTTTCTACATGTTTCAATCGTGATATTGCAAAATCTAAGACTGACACTGTCACAGCTGAGTAATGCACTACGTGCACTATAAACAAAATTCAATCCATTTAACAAAGCTGATACCTAGCACCACCACTACAATCCAGAAGAAGGTATACAGAACCATAATACAATCAATAATAAAAGTTCTATCAGTATACAGTATTCCAAAATACCTTATTCCACAAAAGACATCTACCTATACCCATGCATTAAAATCTTTCTCTATATTCACCTATTCATCCTATTTCAAATTCAATTTGCAATTCTCATAAAAATTAGCTCCAGTCTCAAGTCCATTAGTTAGACTGCCATTTACAAATACATTAAACATATCCTGCATGCAAATTTGAAACATCAGGCACAGCATGGCCAGCCAGACAAGGTAGGGGATTGTCCTGCTCTGCTCTGAGCTGGGGTGGCCTCACCCCAGCTCAGTATTAGAAAACACTAGTTTCTAGTGTTCAGTATTAGAAAACACTACTTAAATGCAAGTAATAAATTCTGTCCGAAGACAGTAATGGAAATAAAGAGACAAAGCAATTTTCTCTGGTAACAGTAGTCCACAAAATTAAAAAAAAATACCACTCACCTAAACCTGAACAAAGTATGGCCCTCCCAACTAAGTATTTGTTCACAGAAATTACCTGCTAAAAAGTGTAAAGTTTAACATGTTTCAAAAATACCTTCATTTGTATTTATTAAGTCTGAGATTGTACCAAAAAACCCCCACAGAAATTATAGACTCTGCTCTCATCAAAACTCAGTAAAAGCTAGATATCTAAGTCATTTAGGCCTTTATGAAAGCCTCATTAAAAGTCAAAGCAAAAATCTACAAAAAAAACAAGAGGTCCAAAAGTGGCCAAGTTCCATGCAGATAGTATTGGTGTTATTTTGGTTAAATTCTGGTGCCTACAATGAAAAAAGCAGTATGAAGCCAACTGCCTGCCAAAAGCCAGTGCTGACCTATTTCTTTGGACTGCTTTTTAATGAGTAGTGCCTGTTTAGAATTAAAAAGCAAGAGGGAAGAAGCAGCAATAAAAAAAGTAAATGTTTCCAACAAATTGCAGGACTATAGTGAAATGAAAAAAAAAAAAAAAATCTTACTGTTAAAAATTATGAGGCTCTTGGTCCTGATTCTAGAACACATTACATGTTGTTCAATTGTTTTTCAAGTGTCCAATCTTAAAATTTCCTCCAAACGCTCACTGGAGTAGTATTATTCACATGACTTCAAATAGGATGGGTTTTTTTTCCTGAACCGTAATCCTTTACCAGCTCTTAGATCTATTTACATCAACACGACCAATTTTCTTTTGTGAACAGCCCCAGATGAACTACTGGCAATCGAATTACTTGTGGTGGTTCTTCTTGTGGTCTCAGAGAATTTCTCCACCTCTCCTGGACACAACCAGAGCTAAGACAGGAAAATAAAAAAGGCATCTATGATATGTCAGAATAACTTAAGCCAGATCCAAACACAACAGCAACAAAACCAAGAGTCGAAGATTAAGGAAGATTTAGGTTCTCTGCTCAACTATTTCCAGATCTAACAGTTTAGGACAGTGAATACCTGCACTGTGAACAATCTGAAATAACAGTCTCTAACTGTAAATCTTTCTCCATTATCATTTTATATACACTTAGAAAGTTTTGTAGATGTAACTAATTCACTGTACAATACGGTCTTCATCAGTTCAATGTTTCTATTACACACATTTTGGTATAAACCTGCTACAAACCCACAGGTAACAAAGGCAGGGATTTTTTTCACATGAGGAAGTATTAGCAGATCCCAAACAAAAACACAGCAGGTAAAAAACCATTTGCATTACTCTGGAATTCAAGATCAGCTGTACACCCAGAAAGATCCAGGGATTACAGACTGCTTTGACAGGGCACACACCAAGTCTAAGAACAGATGGAGCAGGAAGTATTTATAATTCTTCTAGCTAGTTTCCTTCACCATCCAATATAACTTCTGCCTTTCCTCTCAACCTAAATTGAACCTCAGCCAGAAAGTTTTGGCCACATCTCCTGCCTTGGATATGCAGTGGAAAGTAATGAAACTATACCACTTAGAACTTATGAAATATGGACCCACAGAACAGCCACACAGACATTGCAAAATGTAACTCTGTCTTCACAAGAGAAATAATTACAATCTACCTCTCCCTTCACATTTCCACTGCAGTCATGATTCACAGCTGGCTTTGAAAAGATAAACTGTAAACTTGTGATACACTATAGGAGTTATCTTTATTATACTACCATAGAAAACATGGAATTATACTGTCAGTGATCTGCATTACTTGCATAATCTGCTAACTATAATCAAATTAATATGCTCAAAGTAGAAGAGCTGATAAGTAATGATAGCTCATCATCACTAACTAACTTATCACACTTAGAAGCAAATCAGTGTTTTGAATTGTACAACTTCACAGGACACTGTGCACCTTCTATCTTGATTTAATTACTGCCATTTCATTAAATGACAATTCAATCAATAAACAGGTTTACATGAAACAACAAAAAATCAAGAGAGAAGACTCAAGTCTTCAACTAACATATACCAGAGTTATTAGTTCACATAAGAGAAGTTAGATTAGAAGATTAGTTCACACTAATAGCTGAGATCCCGCCTTTGCATGCTCATGTATACCATGTCAGTGCAACTTGAAAACCTTCTGCAAGGGAATCTGCAGTTTAAAATACTAAACACAGAACCAGAAATGCTGAACCTTAATTACTTATCCAGACACCTAGGCCAGAAGGAAAAAACCTCTGCAACATTCCTTTAGCTGCATTTCTAGCTCCCTGCGAGAAACTGCTGAGAACATCTCCACAGAGCTCTCAAAACAGGTGGAATGCTTACACCAGAAACTTCCGTAGTTTAAGAGATAGTTTACTTTAGAATCATAGTCAGTACTCCTCACCTTGAAATATTCTTGTAGAAATTCTTACTCCTACTGTATAGATATTTCAGCTTTACACAAAGTTCAACTTTTCTCAGCTGCTCTAGCTTGTAGCCTTCAAGCCTAGGCTTGTAGCCTAGGAAAAACTAACATCAGCAGCAAAAAATGACTTGTTAACAGCTGGGAGCTGAAAGTACTCCAGACTGTCAAAAGGCATAATCACAAACTCGAGTGCACAAAAGTTAGGCTAAGCTACGCTGCCAGACTTAACTGTGAAGACACTACAGCATAGACATATGATCCTTTCTGATCGCTTTGGTGGAGAAGACAGTAGCCTTCAGGAAAAGAAGAGAGAAGATAGGTACAGTCAAAAGTTTAATTGCCATCAGACAAGGTCCAAGACCAATCCCACATTTGCTACATATGTAGATTCCACTGTAAATTTCAGGCACGGAAAACTGATACAGGACACTACTGAATGGTCAGGGATTACGTTTTCGTACCGTGAGCTTTACTACAGGTATTAACCACAGTTATTGAACAGAGTCTCATTTGTTTCTAAATAAAAAGCCGTAAGAGATGCAGGCAAAAGCAAAAGAATGCACTGTATTACTGACAGGCCTTGGCTTTACTTAAACAGGGAAGAAGACAAGGAGGAAGGGAGAAAACTGTTTTAAATATAAGTTACTTGTATTTAAAGCACATATTTACTGTAAAAACAAACTTATCATTTTAACATTTTCTCCAATGTCCCGCCTCTAAATGATCCACTTAGGTGTTCAAACTTTGAAGTGATAAATAGGAAATATTCTCTGCCAACTGGAGACAAACAGGAAAATATTAACACCTAATAAGTAATTACTTTATACAGGTGTCACAAACAAAGAAAACAATTTTCAGTGTTAGTCTTCTCATTCTACTGTATTTACAAACTATCAAAGCTGTGTTTAAGAAAGCTTTACTTCCTTCCCTTATTGATCCTTACATATTTTATCTTGGAAATAAGACATGAGCTTTTCTCTAATGCCAATTTTATGACAAATGATCTTTATGCCATAATGTTGTGTTTACTATTCCAGTAGAGAATGAAAAAAAAACCTAACCTAATCTGATAAAGTCCAAAAGTGATGGAGGTCCAGGAAACACCTATTACACACAAAGAATTCAGAAGCAGAAAGCACACAGAACTGTAATAGACATTTTGATGAGTAATTTGCAAAAATATTCTAAATCATACAAAGAATGAGGAGTTTCCTTCTGAAAAGGATTACTTGTAGTTCACAGCAATATTACTCATCAGGACGACAAAAAAAAAACAGAGGTAAAGTGTGGACGTTTTGTAAGCTGCCACAGTGCACATTTTGACTTTAACTTCAAAACTCTAAGAAAAACTAAGAAATATATATATGGAGATAGTAATTTCCAACACATCTTTGTCACGAATATATGAGGTATGCAAGCTGAAGGATCTTTTCTCCTTCGATTTTCAAGCCTCAGGTGTTGGTGAAAGCACATTTCAAACTCTGCAAGAAACGTTCCTAGACTACTTCAGAAATGAACAAAAGATCTAAGACTGCTTTGAACACAGTCTTTTGGCACATGTTCCATGCAACACCACAGAAATACCAGTCTTAAAGCTGAGAAATAACTCATGAGAGAAATAATGTTTTTAATGAAGACTTACTCTCACCTCTGACAACTCCACATATGCTGTATGATCCACTCTAAATTTTAAAAGCTCACTATCCGAACAGTCTTTTTGCTTTCTATTACTGATACTTATATATAGACATAAAAATCTGCCTTGAGGCAAGCCTATCCTTCTGAAACACTACTTTTTTTCCTTAGAATCACAAAAGGACAAAAGAAACAAAGTCAGAGATAGTAATTGGGCAATTAGGTTCCCAAAGAGAAAGTGTGCCCGTATTTGCACAACAATGCCAACTTGCACAGAAAAGACTGCCTCATCCCAAGTAACTGGTACACTACCGAAGGAATTAAATTCTGGTACAGTGTTTATCGTTTGGGTCTTAGGGTCTGTGGTTAAAACCACTGAACACCTCAGAAAGTTAAAGCAAAACAGGAGAGAATGCAAACGGAACAATGCCGTGTCACAGACCCCAGATCAATTCTTCAACGAAACCATGCTGAACACTTACAGCGGAAAAAAAACCCGACTAAACAAAAAACCGAAAATCCAACAACTTTTTATCTTCAATTCTTCAGATGGTTATTGACTTGCATATTCATACTCACATAAATATTCATAAAAATACATCCTAAAGAGAACTGCGTTAGCCTAACATTCGGTAAATCCGAATATCAAACATATGAATCAGGTATCAAGAAAAAACAAATTCGGTACCATGTATATAATCTGCAGACACTTTTATACTCCCTTTACTTGACCATAACGCACGCTCAGGGAAAAAAACAAAACAAGAAACGACCCAAGTCAATCGTTAAACTCTAACTTCAGATCGAGTCTAGAAGAGCTGTAACTTTTCCAGCCGTGCGCAGTTTGTAGTTCCACCATTATAAATTTAAGAGGGGAGGAGACAACGTAAGAAACTCCATTTCTGCTCCGCGAACACAAGGAAGAGCCGCGGCGGAGGACCCGGGATGTCCGGGGGGCGGCGGGGCAAGGCGGTCGCTCCCTCCCTCCGCGGCAGCACCGCCGCTCTGCCCTCGGGCGCTCGGGCCCTGCAGGACGGGCGGCGCGCAGGCCGCGGCGCCGGGCCGCCCGTCGCCTCCCCCGCGAAGGCGCCGGGGCGGGCGCGCACAACCAGCAGGGCCCTATTTTCCCCCCTCCAGCCTTTTTAGAAAGTTTTCTCCCCGGCCGACAGGCTGTAAAACGTCCCTGCCTGGAAATGCGGCCCCGCTGCTGCTTGCCCCCGCCCCTCCATGAAGCAGCGGGTGCGCTGCTGACGGCGCTGCCCGCGCACGGCCCCGTACCTCAGCCGCAGGCAGGCGGGCGGCCGGGCGAGCAGCCGGGTCATGCCTCAGGGCTGGGCTGGGCCCGTCTCCCCGCCTCTCCTTTCCTCCGCCACCATGTCACGCCGACCAAACATGTCTGTGCGCCTGTGTGTGGCGGCGGTGACTTCCTGATCCGCCGCCGCTTGCACAGGCGGAGGGACGAGAAAGGCCACCCACCCTCCTATCCTCCCCCCGCCGCCGCCGCCGCTGCCTCCCGCCTCTGCCCCGCAGCGGCCCGGGGACGGGCTCCGCTGCCCTCCGGCCCCGCCCGGCAGCTGGCTGCAGCAGCGCTCTGCCGCCCACCCCCGCCTCCGGCTGGGCACAGAACTTTTCCAGGTGCCAGACACCGCCGTCCCCTCTCCCGGCATAGGGGCAGGCGAGCCGCAGCTACCTGAGTATCCGCGCGCGTTTGCATCCTCGCTCCCGCCCGGCTGGGTTAAAAAAAATAAATTTCCGCGCACACCGGAAATAAAACGCTTTTTTGCTTGGCAGGCGATTCCAAAATTGTAAGCGCATGTTTTGTGCTACCCTCCTTGGAGGTGGGGAGGAGGAGGGGGGCGAATTTCTGCAGGGAAAACGGGAGGGGTACGACGACATGCAAGCTATTTTGGGAAGTAAACCGCGACACCTTTACAGCAGGAGTGACTGCACAGTTAAAAACAAGAGACCGAAAAGCAACAGGAGCCGCAGCCCTGTTGGGCTAAAGTCCCAGCCCCCGCTTCTTCCCCCTCCCTGGTGTGTGCAATGTTTGTGACAGGCAGGCAGCGATGATCCGGATCATGGCCTCCCTGGCCCTGCCGGGGAATGCCGCTACTCTCCTCGCAGGCGAGACCGCTCCCCCATGCACCATGTTCCTCCCTCCCCATGCCTCCCCACTTCCCCTTGCTCGGCTGGGTCTGCGCCAGCGTGTGCCACGGCAGAGAAACAGCCCCAACCGCACCGCGCTCTGCTGCCTCCGGACACCCTGAACTTCACCCTGCGACCCCCGGCAGCTGCAGCGGAGCCTCCCCCGGCCCGTCCGTGTGGGCTGTCGCTCCCCAAGGATCTATTTCTCCCGTGGCCGCTTCACCCGCAGCCCGTGACAGGCTCGCTGGGCGGCAAGACCGAGAGTGCCGCTGACTCACGAGTCAGCCACCGGCGACTCCGTGGGGATTCTGTCGCTCCCACTCCGGCGATCCGCATTATTATTCCATAATAATACCGGATCAAAACTTTCTTCTCTCCACCCACTGGGGGATATAAATATTTGGCAGGGCCGGGCGCCGGGAAAGGTAGGGAAAGGAAGCAGGTGGCACGGCGGCGGCTGGGACCGGCAGGGCCGTGCCCGGGGAAGGGGAGCAGTAGTGAGAGGGAAAGTGGGCACGGTGCGAGCCGGCACAGCCGGTGACAATAAAGGACCGTGCCGGGCACGGGGAGCTGACGGGGTTGGACCGAGTTGCAAGTTGTATTTACCTTCCGCCCGGGCGGAGTGCCGTGCTGACTGTCGCTCCTCTCCCCCCTCAGTGAGTCACCCGAGTCCAGAACCGGAGCGAGGGACTAGACTACGAACATGACTTCATTGATGACAGCCATTCCCTCCTCTTCCTAAACTCCTGCCCCTCCTCCGGCCCCCCCTTCACGGACGCCACTGCTCAGGCAGCGGTGTTGCCATTGGTCCGTCGGGCAGGGAGTGCCCGCCCTCTTGCGTAGAAGGGGTGGTTCTATTGGCCTGGGGAGCTGTCGCTCATCCGAGAGGCCGGGGGACGAAGGTGTTCAAGCGCGCGCGGGGCGGGGTGCGCTACGCTCCGCGGCGCCGTGCGGAGGGCGAGCGCTGTCCTCCCGCGCCGGCCGTGCAGCGGTGGCAGCTTGCGCTCCCATCGGGTGCCGCCACCGCGCTCCCGCGCCCCTCCCAGCTCGCCTCTGCGGCGCGGAGAGAGGGGCAGGACCTCTTTCTCCACGAAGGCGGCAGCAGGGTGCGGACGGCACTCGGGGAGTAGTTTGGGGAAGAGGTGAAGAAGGTGCTGGAACTGCGCTGTGCCTCTGCCCCGCTGGAGGGGCGGGGAGGAGCCAGCGTGACGGGCCTGGGATCAGCTGTGCCTGGCTGTTGGGAGTGTGCGTCTGTCTGTGTGCGCGCGCGCCCAGGGCGGGTGTCTCCCCCCCCTTAAAAAAAAGCACGTGGTGAGGAAAACTTAGGCCCCGTCCCCCTCTCCTGTCGCAGAGGGTGATGTCGTGGACGAGAGCATTCCAGCGGAACCGGCCTGTCAGGCAGGCTTCGGCTCCAGCAGCGGTGCCGAGGCTGCTGAGGCGTCGCCGGATAGAACAAGTCCGGGTGAAGAACCGCGGTGGACTTCTTTTTTTCTGCGGGATTGGGAGGGAAATAGCGCAGTTGTGTTTGTTCTGTCTTGCTTCCGTTTGAGTAGATTTTTTTCAAGTTGGTTTGGAAGGACGCTTTCCAGTTCCCTATCCTAGTGCCGGGGTTTTTTTCTTTCTTTCTTTTTGGTTTTGTTTTTTGTTGTTGTTGTTTGAGTTTTGGGGTGTTTTTTTTCTTTTTTTAATGCTTAAGATGGTTTTTCGTGGTTTGCAGCCGGGGCTGCAGAGCTCTCATGTTTTTTGTACAAGCTATACTTGTTCGTGTAACAGGCGACTAAGTACTTCATTAAAATAATGGGCCCACCTCTCTGAGGGTTTGTTGTTTTTTTCTTGAATGCGGGTTGTAGAGACAAAAAAAATTACAGCCAGACTACTGTACTACATGTTACCGGTAGTTACATTTTTTTAAGATCATGTCACGTGGGCATTATTTGCTGTTCTGAAAGTAAAATTTCAGAACGGCAAATACTCCACTTTGTACGGTGGAGTAAGAATGTTCGTAGGGACCTAAGCAAAATTAGTAGCTACTACAGAAACTCAGGTGTAAGGTTGCTGGGCTGTGGTCTGGTGGAGTAGTTAAAGAAAGACCTGAAGCAGTGCTGGGAGCACCAAATGCACCTTGTGGTCTTAAAGCAACAGATACTGTTTACATGGTGTTTAGCTTGGAGCTCTTTTTATTGTTCAAATCACCAATTTACAGTGCTGGCAATACAATGTTAATTACTACTGTTCCTGTAGTTTTCCAGCTTAATCGGCTTCATCTTATTTTTTATGTAAATGACCAAAATGCCGAAAGATAGGTGTGTAAGAATCAGTGCTAACTGGACAACACAGTATCAATAAAGTAAAAAGTTTAAAAGGCTGTATTTTCAGTTCACCATTGTCAGTGAAAAATATTTACTTGGGAACAAAATCAAAGAAATTGAATCATTCAAATCTTAATATACGAAATAACTTATGTCATTATGTAAATCTTTTGATCCACTTGTAATTTATAGCTTTGGTTTTTGCTTTGTCTTAAGCTGCAAACTGGTGTCTAAGAGATAAAAGAATGTAGTTAACATTCTTGGAACATTATGCTAATGGAAATGAAAGGGCTAAAGATATGCTTTTTCATTATATTTTTTTTTCTTAATATTGAAACTCTCATTAGGCAGTCATTTGCGTTTGTGGTTTGTTTTTCCTCCTCCATTCCCCAGTGTAAATCTGAGGACTGTTTGCCTTTTTTCTCTGCAGAAGAGAAAACAAACATTAAATAATGGAGGGGAAGCTTTCTTTCAAAACAGCTCAACTGTTTGCTGGATTCAGCAACACTCAAACCATTCTAAACCAGGTCAACCCATTCTTTTTGTTAGAAAGCATACAGAGAAGAAAAAGAAATAAAAAGTTAATCTTTTATGCAAAAGAAAAAGGGTTCTCTTGACTCTGGAATAGATGCAGCTATATTTAGTTAGTGATTATGTTTATTTTGGGAAGGTTGCACTAGCTGATTTCATTTTGTGAGAGTGTGAACATGCCTGTTGCTGGTGTCAGTCTGAAGGCTCTTTGTGTTTTGATGAAGTACCATTGGATCTTATTGTAATCTGTCTGGAGGGGATGTGAAACATGAGAGTTTTTTTGTCAAGGGAGGCATGTTTACCTGATATGAAAATCTTATTTGGGTCAGCAAGGCTTCCCTATATGAGACTTAAGTAGCTGAAGCTTTGTGCATAATGAATATGTAAACATGATGAATAGTCACATGCTATAGGACAAATTTGTTTTCCTCTATTAATTTATCTAACATAACAAAAGGAAGAAAAGATGAGGGTCCTTAACTTGAATTAATGGTTTGGATGTGGCCATTAATGGTAAAATACAAAATTTTCAAACTAGATGAGGTACCGCTACAAAAAGAGGTATGTCTTTGACTAGATAGATATGTAAAGACTAGCTAGATATGTTTTTGTGGAACTAAAGCTTGTTTGTTTGAAGAATGATACCAAAATACTAAGTCTGTTTAGAAACTAATGTGTCAGTGGTTCTCTTGCAGGGACGCTTCTACCAAAAGGAGGTCATTGCCACCAGGGAGTTGGAGTTGTTTACAGCAACCTCACCATTACCACCTTGAAACCCCTGCTGTAACAGGGCTGCTATTTCTGTGTTTGCTACCAATTGTCTGCCAGAGACAATTGCACTCACTGCAACAGAAATAGCAGAAAACATTATATTTTAGTATTGCAGCTGGGTCTTAGCAGAATCCAGCTGCTTTAGCCTGGGTGGCCTGTGAGAACGGGCTACAGCTAGAACATTCCAAGATGATGGCTTTATGCTCAGGCTTCTGCGTAAAAATGTTCTTCCGTGTGTCCAGGGAAATCATAAAGTGGATTTGCCATCCACTCGTCTATGGGCTATGATGGTTCCTTCACACCTGTGAATGCTGAAGGAGCTAGTAGACATGATTGCTCTCAGATCTTTGAAAGGTCATGGCAGTCAGGAGAGGTGCCACAATTATAGAGGAAAGGAAGTACCACCTTCATCTTCATAGATGGCACGAGGAGCTACAGGCCAATTGGTCTCATCTTAATCCCTGAAAAAGTAATTAAACGTTTAATCCTGGAGGCCACCTCCACGCATGTGGTGGACACAAAGATGGTGAAGACTAGTCAGCATGCTTAACCAGCCTGATTGCCCTTTATGCTGAGACACCTAGGTGGACGAGAGGGAAAAGCAGTGGATGTTTACCTGGAGTTTGAGCAAGGATTTTGGTATTCGGTCTTTGGTATTATTCTTGTAGGCAAGCTCAGGAAGTAAGGGATGGCTGCATGGACAGTGAGGTGCAACCTCACTGACCACTCATCCAGCCCAAATTTCCTGAGCTTGGACCGCAGATCCCTGAGAGTTGTAATCAGTGGCACAGGATTTCATTGGAGGCCTGTCCCTAAGTGGTGTCCCCAGGGGTTCAGTACTGGTCCAGTATTGTTTAGCTTGTTTGTTAGTGACTTGGATCAAGAGGCAGATGCCTCCCCAGTGAGTTCACTGACAGCACAAAGCGGGAAGGAGTGACCAGTACCCAAGAGAGCTGTGCAACCCTTCAGAATGACCTCAACAAGTTGAAGAGGTGGGCATAGAGGAACTGTCTGAAATTCAACATGTCCAGTTCTGGGCTTCTCAGGACAAGAGAGGCATGTAGCTCCTGGAGCATGTCCTGCTGAGGGCAGCATAGATGGGGGTTGGAGCTGGGACAGGGCCTATTCAGTCTGGAAAAGAGAAGACTGAGAGAAGATCACATCAATATGTATAAGTGTCTGATGGGTGGATGTCACAAGGATGGAGCCAAGTTCTTCTTAGTAATGCTGAATAATGGGCAGAAACTGGAACATAGGAACATCCACCTGAGCATGAGGAAGAAATTCTCTACTAATTGAGCACTGGAGCAGGCTGCCCAGAGCAGTTGTGGAGTTTCGTTCCCTAGAGTACTCAAAAGTAGTCTAGACAAAATTCTGACTGCCATGCTCCAGGGGATCCTGCTTGAGTGAAGAGGCTGGTGGCCTCCAGTGGTCTTCTCCTGACCTGTCTGTTAAGGGGAACAATACTTTCCCTCAAGTAGGTGAATCCTGGAGGAAAGGTTACTCTAACCATCTGTTGTGCTTCTTGTGATGATATATTATACTCTGTTGTATGTAGGGTGTATCTCAGCCTGGTATGATTGACAAGAGAGTCAATTGGAGCTGGTTCAAGCTTTTCCTTCTCTTGTGTAAAAGTTAATTACTATTTAATTTAAAACTAAAACTTATGTTCAAATACAGATCTTATGAAAATGTTCTTGTACTCGTGCTCCTTTCCCCTTATGCTTTTTTTTCTGGAGACACGCTCATCTATCTGCATTCATAGGTTTTTAAGATAGAGCCTATTTCAAAGTAGCTTCATTTGCTCTAAACTCTCAAGGTGTTTTTGTGAGTGTTATGTTGAAAAGACAATATTCAGGTGAGATCTTTTCAAAGCTAAATAGAGGTTAATAACAATTTTCTTGGTCGAAAGATCCTTTTTGAATACATTCCAGAATAAAGCTGATGCGTGAGGAAGGTGAGCTGGCTTGCAGAGATAATCCACGACTATTCCTATTTATTTTGTAGTCTCTTAAGTTCTAGAGTTTGGTTTGATATCATATGTTACAGGAGAGAAGTGCACTGTGTTTTGTCTTTCTCCCTTTGTTTTTTTCAGGCTGTCATTGTACTTCCCAAGCAAATAGTCCCAGTTTTGTGTGTATGTTTTTACAAGAATAACACTTGACACTTGAATTTTTTTGAGTTTTATCTTAATGGTCTCTGAGCCTCTGCAATTTCTCAACATCCATTTCAGTTCCAATCCTCTCTTCTGCAGTGCACACCAAATCCCTCTAGCTTTGTGTCAGCTGCAGATTTTGTAAACATTCTCATTAGTGAAGAAATTTTAGAGACTTTTGAAGATAACCATGCCCATAATGGATTTCTCTGGTACTCTGAAATGTCCTCAGTTATTAAGCATTCATTCCTGGGTGTTGACCTGTTGTCATTCTGGCATCCCGTTATCTCCTTGTGTGCCTGTAGTAAGATGATTTGTTTTCTAGTTCTGGCTCTTCCTGGCCTGTTACACAGCCTGCTGGATGTGGTCAAATGTCTTTTGTTCAGTGGAGCAAACCCAAGATTCTGAACTGAAGCCTGATTTCTTAGAGGATCTATTTTGCAGTTCTTCCTGTGGTTCATAGTGCTCCTATGGCAAATGTGAATTTATCCATCTTAAAGCATTCTGTGAGTTTGCCTCTTAAGTACAAGAGGCAGGTATAATCTATCATTATTAACTTACTCTGGTGTTCCTTTTTAGAATCATGCTAATTACAGGGCAGTGTCAGAATACATAAAGAAAATTACCGCTGTAGAACTTTGAAAATACTAGATTGTGAAAAATAATTTCTTTGTTGTATGATTACAAAGACTATGGTGATTCAGTTTAGTCCAAGTGAAGAACAAATATGGAGGACAATGAGTTTTTTCTTCAAATAAGGCTCAAGTCAAGCCACTATTCAAAGAATGACATATATTACATGTATGTAATATATGTTCTAATTTGGAATATGCTGTTAGGTTAGAAAGGAAATCTGTCTAGGCAGTGAATATTGTGGGCCTTTGTAAAGCGTGATTTGCCCTGAAAATTCTGTATAAACCACAGCTACACACCAGGAAAATCTTATGACTGTTTGATTAGTAGAATTTCCCAAAATTTCTTTTTTTCTCTTCCACTTTTCTTTCCTCTAATCAAATTTGAGTTGTGTTCCTCTCTTTTTTCTCACAAGTGCTTATCTTTGCACTTTTCTCCTTCCTTCTTTACAGTTAGCTATTTTTTTTAATTTGCTTTTTCTTCCAGAATTTTTTTTCCTTTATCAGTGCTGATTATGCCAGTATTACACACAGTGACTACAAGGTGAAATTTCACTATGTAAAAATACTCATTTATATAAGCTACTGCTCACCATTTGAACAATGTTTGAGAACCAATTATGAGTACTTTCTCTTCTCAAACTACGGACTTTGGTTTTGCCCAGATGCAAGCATGTTTAAGACAGTGGAATCAAAGTAAAGCTAACTGCTGTTAACAGGACTTTTATCCTCCGCAAATTGTATTTTTTATCATACTTAACTTCATCATATGAAAGGGGATATTCTTGTCCTGGCAACTAGGAAAAAAAAAATTAAATGGCACAGATAGAAAAAGAAACTAATTCTCATTCTCTGAAGAGAAAATGTAGAGATTTTTTGTTTGTTTTCACAGTATTTTTCTAGGTCCTGTTTCATGTGTGCTTAGTTTCAGATTACAAGATTGTGAATCCACAAGCAAATCACAGGTTGTATCAATTTATTTTTTTCTAATTCTTGAGCAGTAGAATATGTTTGCAAATTCTCAGTCATGGTTTCTGTTTTCACATAATGCAATAACAACTGAATACAATTAGAACTTAAGGGTAAATTTTGTAAATCAGTGCGCTGTATGAATTAGTGGGATAAGATTCTCTCCTACCTAAACATGTAACATCTGAGACAAGTCCTGGAATGTCTCATTAGCCTTCTTATCTCAGAAATGTATTTTATCAAAAATCAGCCTGGTTCGTATGATGATAAGGGAAGACAGTAAAATGGGGAGGGAAATGGTCTAGTAAGAGGTAATTGTTTCGGTATTTCGTTAAATGCATTCCCAGTGTGCAAGGGCAATTTTGTTGTGTACCGTAACAGAGTTTTCCCGGATGAATGATTGCTAGCTGCTCAGTTACAAAATTTGATCAGAAGTACAAAATGCAAACAGCAGATCTGGGATGAGTAAGTTTTTCTAGAGGCTATCAAACGCCTGGATAAATTGGAGCCGTCTCTGCTGCTGCTCAGCTTGCGCAGTAATGTCAAGATAAAGCCTTGAGGGTGTTCTTAAGGGTGTTCTGTCTGTGTTCCCCTATGAGCTCATTGCTAACTGCTACAGGTAAGTAGGACCCTGGAGAGATTTTTATTTTCTATTTATTCTTCTTCCTTACTAATCAATTGCACGAACAGGAAATGCATCTACTCAAGAAGGAAGGTATACAATTTAAGATGTGGAGTTTTGTTTTCAGCTGTTCTTGTCAATATGCAAACTCTTTCTAATTTAGTGTTCACAGTCTGGTTAGGATATAATAATAGTTTGCTTCTGTTTAGCTTTGAACAACTGATCTTGAAGCCAAAATAAGTTGTTCATCAGGGGATGGTGTACAGGACAGGCCATTCAGTAATGCTAATGGAAGAAGTAGATGTCAGCTTTCTGCAACTGTTGTTTACATTAGTCACTGCTTCTTGCAGTCTGCTTGCACAGCTATTCATATTACTGTATTAACACAGAAATTCTGATAAATCAGGTAAATTTTGACTGGTAAAGTGCTGGACATGATCCAGCAGGACCCTAAATCCCAGAAGGCCAAATGTGTACTGGACTGTATGCAAAGTAGTGTGGTCAGCAGGGAGAAGCTCTCCCCCTCTGATCTGGTGAGACCCCACCTGCAGAGCTGCATCAGCTCTGGGGTCCCCAGCACAGGAATGATATGGAACTGCTGGAGTGAGTCCAGAGGAGGCCACCAAGCTGATAGAAGGATGGAGCACCTCACCTGTTAGGAAGGGCTGAGAGAACTGGATTTGTTCAGCCTAGAGAAGAGAAGGCTTTGAAGTGACTTCATTGCAGCCTTCCAGTACCTGAAGGGAGCCTGCAAGAAAGATGTAGAAAGACTTTTTACCAGGACAGGTAAAAGGAGGAATGGTTTCCAACTGAAAGACAGGAGGTTTAGATTAGATACTAGGAAGAAATTCTCTCTTGTGAATGTAGTGAGGCACTAGAACAGGTTGCCTGCAGTAGCTGTCGATGTCCCTTCACTAGAAGTGTTCAAGGCGAGTTTGGATGGGACTTGGAACAACCTGGTCTAGTGAAAGGTGGTGCTGCCCATGGCAGGAGTTGGAATTAGATCATTTTTAAGGCTCATTTCAACCCAGGCCATTCTATGATTCTATTATATGAACCAACCCATTGCATTTTGGCAAAGTGATGCTGCTTCAGACTGTGTTTTTGACTTGTTACAGAGAACTTCATTCTTCACAAGAAATGTGTTAGGTGAAGGCAACCTTTAATCCAACCAAAAGGTGATTCCAGAAAAAATCATCCAGTCATAAACCGGATATCATACAAGGGATAAATAACTGTGAAGAAATTGTAAGTTCACATGGTCTAGCTTAGCCAGAAACATTTCTGTGTTAACAAGATTTCTGTGCTCCTTTTAGAAATCCCAATGATTTCTAAATCGTTTTTCAGCCTCTTTACATGTTTCCTACTTTATTGCATATGAATTCTGCTACTTAGCTTGCAATAGTGTTGTGTTCGTTGTTGCAGCAGCTTTGCCTGCTGTCTGAGGGCTAGAGGCTGTTTGGCCTTTGTGATCTTGTTTAGTGGCTTGTACGTGTTAAACTTAACGACAGTTAAAAAGCATTGTTTTAATACATGATGTTTTAATCTAGCTGTGTAATGTACTTGAGTTAACTCGCAATCATCTGCTTGACAGCTCTGGATAGCATAGTATAGTGATGATGATACTGTCCAGTTTGTCTTGTGCAATAAAACGTAAGTTAGCTGAGACAGCTAGGCAAAGAAAGTTCTCAGAACAGCTGTAGCTATATACTGGCTTCATACCTTGGAAAAATCTTTATACTTTCAGAGACTTATGTATAAATGCAGAAAAAAATGTCTGTCAGTAGATGAAATTTTGAGGCTTAGCGTAGATTATTCTCACCAGCTTTGCTAGAGACCTCCTATGAAAAATTATTCTTCAAGGTTCTACTAGGCTCAAATAGTGCTCCTCTCTTTACAGCTCTGACGGAAATGTTAGTAGTTTGAAATAAAATATTTTAATAGGACACTACCCCTTGGGTAGGCTTCCTCTCCCATAAATCATAAAACATGTTCCTGGAGTTGGTCTATTCGATTCTTAAATGTTTGTGGAGATTAAACTATTGGGTCTATGTTTGATGGTGCTGTTCCAGTATAAGCTGTGATAGCCAAGGTGTGGGTATGGTGCTGCTTCTTAAGCCAAACCCATGCAAAGGTTTTTGCTGTGGGGCTTTGTGGATGTCTAGGGATGTGGAGACTGTCACTACCAACTTCACAAAGTCACCCTGTGCTTTCCATGAAGAGAAAATTTAGCCCTATTGAAGAGACTTTACATCATGGGACACTCCGTTGTCCTGGCTGGCAGAAGCAGAATGGTGTGTTAGTAATGTCTAACTGCTGCAACAGTTTGCTGCAATGCTTATGAGTCAGAGTCCTTTATATCATTTGCCATGCACTCTTTAATACTCAGGAATATAATGTATGTGTGAGGCTGTTATCGCAATCAAAACATTGTGTTCTTGAACACCTAATTTTTTTTTTTTTTTTTTTTTTTTTTTTTTTTTAGGATTTTTAAAAGCCTTCATCAGTCTGAAAGCCTCTGTCTCAAATATAGGTGTATCTAGCCTCATGGTTTTAAATTATTTTCCTAAAATAGAGAATAATCACAATTATATTTTAATGAAAAACTGTTTGTAGGGCTATAAACTTTATTTTTAAATGCTTTTTGTAATGGAAGGAGCAGAATCAGATACTACTTTTGGACAGTGTTAAAATAATCCGTTTCTGATAAGAAGATACTCAGAGGAGTTAGAAGCTTGTAGCACAGAACTTATCAATGGTTTTCAAATATTTCTGTTATCAACTGTCATTAAACAAAAATTTTTTCCAACTTTCACTTCCTCTAGAGCGCATAAAACACATGCAGTTAAACAGCCATTCTAAATTTCTGAAAATTTACAACTTACTGAAAATATCTGGGACTTTTCTGCAAAATTAATGAGGACTTTTTCCACTATAAGATTTGTGTAGAATGATGTTCTCAGAGCAATAACAAAATAGAGCAAAACAACTGTCAGGTTAATCCCTGCAGCAGAGAGTGGGAATCTGGCAAAAAATTGTCATCACTTGTTACCTATCTAGTTATAGAGGTGTTATAAAGTGTTTTAAATGACATAAGAGATCTTGAAGAATATTAATGTTAGACAATAAGGAGAAAGATTCAAGTAAATCTTGACGTACTAGTATCTAGGAAGAAAGTAGATAAATTTAATACCTCAGAGTTAATTTGTTCAGGATAAAAGATGGAAATATCAAGGAAAGTAAGACATCATGCATCTGTGGATTTGTACTGGAGAGATGTTTGTCTAATAGGGGTTTAACTCTAGTGCACTTGCTAATTTCAAGAAATGTAAAGGGATGCATTTAAATGGGTCATCTCTGATTAGAAGTTTGGAAAGCAGAATGGTTCCATTCCAGAGAGGCCAATAAGCTAAGTAAGCATACAGGCCTTAGTTACAAAGGGCTTGATATTAATATTCTAGGTGATGAAACTAGGTTGATACATTGTTGTTATTATTATATTGTCCATAGTGCTTATAATTTTGTCAATTGTTTCCTGTATTATTTATTGGCCCATTGCCCTTCTTATTTAGCAGGGCGAATTGATTTTTCTAAGTGTGTCAGGGGTACAATCCTCTGCCTCACTATTGCCTTCATGCATTCTAATATGTGCTAACACTAACACTACGGACAATGGCTGTACACCTTTTGCCCCTGACTGCCATCTGCCTTTTCACCAGGCTCAGTATTGTGAACAAATTATCAAGCAAAGCAGGCTGTCAGTGTGGTATGCCTGGGTATAAGTGTATGTTGACATTTAGGTTCACGAACACTAGTATGTGTGATGCACAGACTGGTAAGCAGCACAGATGCATAATTGTATTAAACTTTCTCAGGAGTCTTTCAAAAAACACAGAAAACCTGAATTCTGCTGGTGAACTACTGAACTTCTTCTTAGACTGGATGCATTAAGAATAATAAACAGGGAAGAAAACAAGTTTGTGAGTGGATAGATACTGAGAAGAGTAGTAAGACAACCATCCTTCCAAATAAAGTGACATTTAAAAGGTAACTGGAAACCATTACTGGAGTGCTGTGTAAGAAAACCCCAGAGACAAGGAAACAAATACAATCAGTTCCAAAAAATAAGCTATTATAGCCCTAGATGTAAGGGATAAAATGACAAAATAACCCCCAAGCTAGCAACAGTTTAGTTGGAGATGCCATTGTGTAAAGTCTGAAGCAGGTGTGGACCACATGGAAATCTCTTACAAAGCATTCATTATCCTGCACCACTGTGAACAAACCAAGCTATTATTTTTGCCATTAGAAAATTATTAGGGGCATTATTGTTAATTAATTAATTGGAATTTATTATCATAAATTGTCTTTTTTGCAAAAGAGGTGATAATCGTTCTTGCAACAGGAGAGTTGTTTTGAAGTAATGATGAGAGTTATGTCTCTTCCCTCTTTCAGCAATTCTTCCCACAGCACTCCCACTATGTTCAGCCATTGCCCTGCCTGTTCAGGAGGACTTGCAAGCGACTAAGTTTGCTACTTCTGCCATGGTGTAAGACAACCAGGAGAACAAAAAAAACTTGGTGCTTTTGTTAATCCTGTTTGCTTCTGCTGCTGCCTTGCATCTCTCCAACTCTTTCCTCAGAAGCCGAGGTTATGCAAGTCGGAAGTAAAACCGACTCTTCAGGTTGCATAGGTTGCTGAAACAACTGATTATTTCTGTCTTATCCCAAATAAAGCAGGTAGTCTGCTCTTCTGAATTGCTTCTACTTTGCCTGGGCCAAAAGCTATTTTTTTTTCACTAGTGAGACTCTGAACAGGCTGCATTTTAGAAAGAACTATGTTCAGAGCAATATAAATAAAGGTTGCACAGGCATGTCTGTTTCTGAAGCCACTGCACAGAGGGAGGACTTTCCAGAAGAACCCCTGAGAGCAAAGGTGTGGCACAAATCCTTGCACAGGGCAGATCCAAACTGGAAGGTTAACCCTAAATACACTAGCAGCATGCTAAATTCAGAAACCATCCCAAAAGTTAAATAGAAATTGTCCACTTAGAAACTGATTGGCTAGTTGAGGCAGACTTCTTGCTAGTCTTGTTGCCTGGGGAATTGACCTGCAAAACCTGTGTTTGTCACAGCATAGAATTTCTAAATAAAGGAGTTGGACCATATGTCATTTCAGCCCAGCGATCAAGAACTTGTTTATGGTTGAAGAATAACCCAAATACTCTGGGTTTTACTGCTACATAGTCAGCATCCACAGAGAATAACATTGACAGGATGTGAAACTGTGTTATTCCAGCAAATCTAGGGATGAGGCTCCATTATCAGCATCATTGATGGATCCATTGCTATTCCTTGATTCCTGTACATCACCATTAAACATGCAAAATTTTGGCTGCTTTGAAGAATGAAGGTTCCCCCCCAAAATACTGGTCCTTCTACGTATCCATTCTCTTTTCTATACCTATTTCCTGTGGGTTAGAGTGGATGGGGTTTTTTATTTGTTTTGGGGGGGGGTTTGTCCATATTTTTAGTTTTTGTTTGTTTTTTGTAAGTCTGCCTTTAAATATACATGAAACCTGATTAATTGTGTCTGTGTTCCTAGCTGGAATGCACGGTCTGCCTAGAAGAAAAATGGCCTTTTTCTTACATGAGAGAGGAGCTGAGGAAGCACAAGAGAAGGCAAGAGTATGAGAAAAGTCATAATGTGAATAAGAAACAAACAAAGTTAAAACTAAATTATGGGAAAATATTCAGGCCAAAGAATGTAAAATGGAGGTTCCTGGCAGTTAGTGGGAAGTGCATTTGACTGGGCCAGTTCTTTTGCCTCCTCATGCCTGGTGCAGGTTTTTCAGGTAGCTAGCATATAACTTTAAAACTAACTTCTATGCTTTGTTTCATCTGGTAGGCGTACTTGGAACACCCTGTATAAGCAACTTCACACAGAAGCAATTATGATTGTAGTTGGTTAGAGGATGATCTTAGGGATAAAGGAGACTTAGTAGAGATTGTAAACAGTAACATTTTTATCGTGCTACTGTGGCTCACATACGCTTTTATATTTTGTTATGGTTAAAGGAGTGTTATAACAATTTAAGAAACAAGTGCGTTAATGCTGCTGCAATTGTGGAGAGGCTGAATTGAGGGTTAAGGCAATCCACCTTCAGAGATCTCAAATTTCAGTCATTATGAAATTGCTTTTTTCCAGGCATAGCTTATTCATTTTAAGGATTATGTTGTTGTGTAATTTTACTCAAGAAACAGCCTGGCTGTTAGTAGACACTGGTGAGTAGAAAATTTGTTGTTAAAAGGACTGTGATTGTGATAGTTACCACAAGCCATGCAACAGACCATACAACCTGCACATCAGTTTAGGAGTGGAGGTCTGCAGTTTTATTTAAGATTTTATTTAATGGCCAGGCTTTGCCAGAGGCCCTCTGGAAAATCAAAGTGTTGGTTTCACATTGGAAAAAAAAATGGCAAAGGTGTTAGTGCAGATGACTTGAAAGGTCATAGATTGAACCTTTTCTACTTTGTTTCTGAAAGTACACATGTTAATCTGGGTTTGTCCCTCTTTCGAAATTCTTTTATTTTTAACTCAGATAACAGCAAGTGATTTGCTACCAAAACATTATGGAACTATGTTGCACATAGCTACCATATTTTCTTGTCCTGACAAATACTACTTTCACTGGGTTTTTTTGTACCTTGGCTTAAAAAAAGTGGCATTAAATTGCATTGGAAGCTAAACTGAGTAGACTGTATTGATACTCCTGTTCAGATGCCTTACACTGGCCTTCTTTTTATGTACTCCTGGCATATGGAGCCATGTTAACAAGTGATGGTAGAATTTCTAGCTACACATGCCATGAGGATGCATTTTCTCCCCCCAGTATTTCCTTACATCTGCAATTGCACTGTGGAGAATAATATTCTTATGCTGAAAATGTAATTTGGCCAAACACCTAAATTCTTGAAAGTTAGATAATCCCTACTTTGAAAGCACAAAGACAGCATGCTATTTCCCTGAAAAAAAAAATAAATTAGTGGCAGTTATATGGACAGTACACACAGAGGTCAACTCTTTACCCAATGATCTAGGTGGCAGAAATGTTGAATCTGTATTGATAGAGTGAATTTCCTCTTTCAGCTCGATAATTTGCATTAATTACTTGATGGGAAGAAGAGGGATATTTTGAAGGCATTCTGTAAAATAACCATGGTCAAGAAGAATTATGACAGGTAGGTTTAAGTACCTATAGTTTTAAATTTGGGTTCTCTTTAGTAAAAATTCTTTAGAAAACAAGCTGTCCAAGAATAGATAGTGAAAATAAATAGTGACTTATCTTATCCTTGTCGCGATTTGCTGAGTAACTTTGTTAGGTAGAAGTGTTTGTAGGAGGATGTACTTTGATTTCAAATACAAGCAGGGTTGGTAAACACACTCAAATCACTGTGCACATGGCAGCTTTGTTTGCTCCTATGCTAGATTGGTTATAAGAAATCTCATGCAACAGTTACATTAATGTGCAATTAATAACTTTAAAGGTTTGCTAAAATACTAGACAATTTTCTTTCTAATACCATAGAAGTTCTGCTATGCTTCCAAACATAGATTTTTGCACTACAGAGTTATTTTGGTGCCCTCTCCAAAAAGCACATTTCAAGTGTGCTGCCGTATTGGGCCTTGCTGGCTTGTCTGCAAGCTGGGTGCTGGCTGGGTATCTGTGACTGTTCAGTTCCAAAAGAGCCATTTTGTGGTTGTGGGATTTGGGGTTTTTTTTTGTAATATGATTCACAATCCACTTTCTTCAAGATCCACCGCCCACAACTACTTTTTGGGCAAATTTAAGACTGAAAAGACAGGATCCAGTAGTGACTTAGTCACTTCTGTTGTGTGCCAACAAGTTGCTCGTTTGCTGATTAGCCACCTGCTTTTGATCTGGATTATATCCAGACCTGCTCCAGCTGGCCAGAGAATGGGAATGTCAGCTGTAGTCAAGGATACCTGCAAAACACTGAGAGCTGCAGCAAAGCATCTTTGAAGAGAAGCATAGGGAAAGGCAAATTAAAGGGAAGGCAGGGGAAAAATAGAGGCAAGGAGCCAATTTCTGATCTCAGCATTGCTGATGTCACCAATATGAATTTGGTCCACAGAGTGCTGAGGAAATGAGAATAGAAACAGGTCAGAGGGAAAGGTGACAGACTAGCACAGGTGACAGCAAGGGGAAAATTAATCATGTCTCAACTGTAATCTTAATGACTACTCTGCTTTAACACTTGAAGTGTCTCTTACTCTTCCAAGAGCATAAAATTAATAAAATCTTTCCTACAGTCTACTTGTATTTCATAGCAGCTCCAGACAGGAATTTTTACTATAGGTGCACTCATTTGCAGATCCATTTGAAAATCAACATGCTTTTCACATCTAATGAAGAGGAAAAGGTTTAAATCTCCTCATGTTTCAAGTGAAATCCTCTAGTAACAAACATACTTAAGATCTTCTTTCTTGTAGTGTTCTACACATTTCTAAGGTTGCTTAATTTGCTGGTGAATACCAGCAAGTTTCAACTATTCTTTAGAACATTTTTTTGTAGAAAATTGCAACAAACACACAAAAATTGTCCTCCTGAAATATTTTCTTTCGAAAATGGTCATGAAACTCTATTGCTGAATCAAAAAAAGATGAAAACAAATGTTAAGTTTGCTGCAAGGATTTTTTAATTGTTTCACTAGACTATTCATTCTGAAAGTAGTCTTTCTTCTTCTAAAGTAAGGAACAGTAAATATGCATGAACAACCCCTCACCTGCTTTCAAGTATTCTTCAATCTAAAAAAGTTGTGTTTAATTATTTGTTTACAGTGAGTCCATCCTAAATTCTTTAATTTTTTTAACATTTGCCTCTGGAAAGTTGTTGTTTTGTTGGGTTTTTTGGCGTGTTTTGGTTTGGTTTTTGGATTTTTTTGGTAGATTGACCAACAATCATAAAACTAAGGCAAATAGTCAATTTCATGTGTCTAGGTACCACAAGGGTTTATATCATTCAACATGATAATATACATTGCAGTTACTGACTTTCACCAAACAGAAATAAGGCTTTGGAATTCTTTGTCTTCTTGAATAGCACTATCATTTTTGGAAATGTTTGAGAAGTCCCACTGAACTGAGGGAAAGGCAGCAATGTCTCATATTCCTATTTGCAAATACTTGGAGGCCTGATCTAGCAATAAGGTGTGCTATGTTGGTTTTCTGACTGTTGCATTAGAAAGAACTGGGTTTTTTTGCTGAAGTTTTTTTTTTCTCTAAGTGTGCATTTATAGGAGATTCTTTGACTTGAAGCTGAAAAACTTTGTCAAGTCTGAAAAATCACCTCTCACAAAAAAGAAAAAGCAAAGGAAATTCTCCTTCCAGGTAGTTACAGTCTTAGACATAACTAAGAGATACTGTATATTAAAACATAGACATACCCTTGCCCCTAGAAACAAAACTGTCATCTGAGGTCAACAGTTTACATGAATAAGATATTTGAAATTCTCATTTCCATTTATGTCTGTTGCAGGTTGATTTCTTTTGTTATATATTACCCCAACCATGAAAATTTGCAAATGGAAGCAGTCTTACAGTCAGACAAGCCCCTGTGGAACAGGTGCTCACACAGGACTGTCCTTGTACTTGAGCAGCATTGCCTGCAGAATTTAACACTTGTCATGTTTACAGATTTCCAGCTTGAAACCTAAACTGAGCAGGTGTGTGATTAGCTAATTAACACAGCCAGCTGAGCTTTTTAAAAATTAATTTAAGTATAAAATATATTACATACAGATACCAGTTTTAATACTTCTGGATGAGGTCATTCCTCCTAATTTGGAAGAAGCTTCAGTGGGAATAGATATCATTTCAGTAGGAAATGATATTAAGCGAGTCAACAGGATTGTATGATGCTCCAATGAAAGTCAAATCATGTTATTCAGCAAGTATTTATGTTTAAGATTAGGAAATATCTTTAGGTTTTTGCAACTCAGTTCCAAAGTTGAAGAAATTTCAGAATGTAAGATGTCTTGCTGTAATGAGTTTATAAAATGCCTTAATGCTATTATTTTGAAAAAATCAGTGTAATTGTTCTTTGTTTTCATTCTTGTTATTTCTGCATTTCTTGCAGAAATAAATTTTGTTTCTCTTAGCAGAAGCAGGAGCTGAGTTATGCTTCATATCTTCCTAGTAAAGTTTGTCTAAGTACAAATTTTTTTCTGTTTTTAGGAACAGAAATTTGCATCAAGCTGCTAGGATAAACTTCAGTATGCTATGAATCTGCCCATCCACTTTTTCACTGAAAAATGGTCCACTGAAAAATGTTCTCTCTACAATGATCCTCCTTGTAAGAGTGATCTGCTCTTTGTTGTATGCTTAGTAGGAAATGTGAGTGAAACCCAGGATATGATTGTAAAGGTTTCTTCCCTTCAAGATTGATTGGCTTTTCTTTATCATGTCTTAAATAAAAAGTCTGCTCCTGCAAAGGTAACCTTCTCCATTTGGCTGGGAGAAGGAGTCACGAGATGATCATGTGCAGCACACCTCCATGCTTCCCTCTCAGCAGTTCCTCCTCTCCTCTCTGGCAGCTGCTAGATTGGAGGTGAACCCTGTCCTACACTGGGCTGCTCCAAACCAGATTCCACTTCAGCTGTTCCCAAATAAAAATAATAATTTTTCCAGGTTGAGGCTGCAGTAAATTGCCAACGTTTGTTAACACAAAGCATACTTGTGAAGATGTGTATTGATGACATAGGATGATAATTCTCAAAAGGTCTGATTTCAGGCAAGTGCTTTTATTAACATCCCTGTTATATGCCACTCATGGAAAAGATCCCCCTGATGCATGAATTGCAGTCAGGAATAATGAGGACATATTAAGAGCTCTTAGGAAGTGAGATGACACTTCAACATGACCATGACTAAGGTTTATGACTGATACCATAGTGGTGGGGTCGCTCTAATCTCTTGTGGAGTGATTTACCACACATTACAGAATACATGCAGAAAAGTTCCTTGAATCATATGTAGTAAAAAGACCCTGAAATCCCAAATAAAAATGCGTCTCCGAATTCTGCAGTGCAGAGTATCAGATGAATGTGAAGTATATGTATCAGGAACACATTAAAATCTGGTTTTATCTAAGGATAAAAGTGCATTTGACCTCTTAGAAGAAAGGGAATTAGCACAATCTGAACAAATATTTTTCTGTTGACAATGCCTGCTGTTCTCTAAAAGGATAGTCTAGTTGTTCGTAGGATTTTTCTTTCATTTGTTGCTTGTACAGTCTCACAATTTCTCCAAAGAATAAGAGTAAAGAAATTGGTACTTCAGCCTCATCTTTCTAGCTCATAGAAGTGACAGAGAAGACAAGATCCTCTTTCTAAGCAAGAATATTCCCTTTTCTAACTTATAGACCACAGATAATGCTTGGGAAAGTTCTCATGATTTCTAGGGAAAGTTATGGAAGAGCTGCTTCATTCTCATTCTTAATCTGGTTAATGTAAAAAACAGCCTCTATATATCTTGAATCAAGGCACAGTATTTTTTAAGTTGCCTAAATGCTTTATAATCTCATGTAACATGATTTTGAAATTTATATCAGTCTTGATATGGTGTCAGTAACAATATTGGCACAAAATAATTACTTTAAATGGTTTTTATCCTATCCTGCATTTTCAAATTACTTGATTCTTTGATAGTTTTTCAATCCAGTCACTTAGTCATTCCTGTAACTTCCTGTAGTTCAGAGATTCCTAGATAATATGCTGCGAATATTGAGAATAGTTGGAGGTTAAAAGAAGTGCCAAAATCTGTTTTAATCTTCACCATGGTTTGATGTAAGAAAACCAGCAAGGCATGCTTTAAATGAAAGCTGAAAGTCAAAGATGTATCTGAAATGTAGGAAGTGCTTTTTGAACCCTCCAGGAACTGTATTTTTATAATAAATGTAAGCTTATCTATAAGTCCTTTTCTATTCTGTCTTCTTGACCCTACGACAGGTTTGGTTGAAGGCATTCCTTCAGAGTTTTGGTGATCCAGTCTACTCTGAGTGTCATTGAAGTGGTGGAAAGTGGTGGATTGCTGCTTTCCTACAATGACTTACAGGTAACTCTTTAACATAAATACCTATATTGCTTCACATCTGGTGCAAGTGGTTGCCCATAACAGGTTCATATTTTGTTCAGAAACTGCAATTCCATTGTTTTTTTTCCAAAAGATGGATTTTCACTCCTGTAAAAATGTAGCCTGTAAAAGGCTGGCTATGTGTTGTGCTATGTGTTTCTCAAAGCGTTTTAGAAAGCTTTTAGAACAAAGATGTTTTTAGAGAAATCTTCAACTTCCAGGTGTAACTACACCTCCAGATATAATTAGAATATGATTGGGCTGGTTTCCCCTAACTTCAGTAATTTCTCAGCATTTTTGCTGTAACATTTTGCTAGGCATTGTGACAAAAGGGGAGAACTTAACATTCTTAATATCTTTTGATCATCTGTGTCATTTAGCTTGTTCTGATGCATCTGCCATTGCAAAGGAGAGGAAGTTTTCATACCTGGGGCATGTCTTTTTTTCCTGGTTAGCTTTCTGACTGGAAATGTAACCTAGTATGATTACAGCAAACACTGATTTGCACAAGGCTTTGGGTATTAATGACATTAAGCACCATCTGAATACAAGTTGCTCAGAAGAAATCTGTGAAAAAAAGACAACCAAATAATTTTATGTGACTGAGTCTTCCACTCCCACAGTTTCCAGAAGTATTCCTCTGTGGGTTAGTTTCTTTTTGAAAACTTCATGGACTTCACTTTAACAATCTTAGGTCTAAAAATCCGTATGAAAACTGAGCAAAAATCCCCTAACAAGTCTTAACATCTGACAAGATATTATAAAATGAGCACTTTGAGTCCAAGTAGTACAGTTGGTAGTATCACTACTCTTACAGTAAAGAATTTCTTCCTAACAGCTAATCTAAACGTGCCCTCTTTCGGTTTGAAACTATTGCCCCTTGTCCTGTCGCTATCTGCCCATATAAAAAGTCTCTTTCCCTCTTTATTATAAACCCCCTTAAGGTACTGGAAGACTACAATGCGGTCTCCCCAGAGCCTTTTCTCCAGGATGAACAAGCCCGGGTCTTTCAGCTTGTCTTCACAAGCTGCGAAGTGCTCCAGCTGTCTGATCATCTTCATGGCTCTCCTCTGAATCTGCTCCAACAGTCATGTGTTGTTTTTGAGCTCATGCAGCACTCTAGGTAGGATCTCACAAGGGCACAATAGAGGGGCAGAATCCCCTCCCTTTCCCTGTTGGCTGTTCCCTTACAGTGCAGCCCAGGACAGGATTGGCTTCTGGGCTGTGAGGCTGTGAGCACACACTGCTGGGTCACTCCAGTTTTTCATCCAGGAGAGCCCCCAGGCCCTTCTCCACAGGGCTTCTCTCAATGAGGTCTCCCAGTCTGTACTCATATCGGGGATGCCCTGGCCCAGGGGCAGCACTTCACCCTTGGACTTGTTAAACCTCAAGAGATTCCCATGGGCCTACTTCTCAAGCTTGTCCAGGTCTCTCTGGATAGGATCCTGCCTCCTCAGCATCTCAGCTTCATGTCATCCATGAGCCTGCTGAGGGTGCACTCAATGTCACTGTTGATGTCATTGATGAAGATATTGAAGAGCACCAGTCCCCAGACCTCTGTCTGCCCTGAGAAACACCACTCCTCACCAGCCTCCACCTGGGCATAGAGCCCATGACCACAGGTCTCTGGCTGTGTCAGTCCAGCTAATTCCTTATTCACTGAATAGTACATCCATCAAATACTTGTCTTCCCGGTTTGGAGGTAATGGTGTCATTAGGGACTATAAAGGCCTTACAGAAGGAGACAGGAGGCATCTGTTGATCTTCCCTTGTCAATCACTGCTGTCACTGGACCATAGAAGACCACCAGATTAGTCAGGCATGATTTACTTTCAGTAAAATTTCCTGGCTGCCTCAGATCACCTCCTTGTCTTTTCTCTGCCTCAGCATATCTAGAAGGAAAATTTGCTCCATAATCAAAACATGTAAGCGAGGCTCTCTGGTCCATAGTTCCACAAATCTTCCTTTCTCCCATTTTTAAAAATGGGAGTGATGTTTCCCTTTATCCAGTCGCTTCACCTGTCTGCCAAGATATTTCCAGTATGGTGGAAAGTGGCTTGGCAGCATCAGACACTTTCCTCAGGACCTGGAAGTGCATCTCATAAGATCTCTTAGACTTGTGGCTGTTCAGCTTCACCAAGTAATTCCTACCCATGAGTAGGACGAGGGACTTGAGAGAAGTGGGAAGCCTGATTGCCAGTGACGACTGAGGCAAAGAACTCGGTGAGTACCTCAGCCTTCCAGCTACCACATGTTCACCCTCCTCACTTACCAGGATGGATAGACTCTACTTGGCCTTTCTTTTCTGACCTATGTTCTTATAAAATCCCTTCTTGTTGTTCTTCACATCTCTTGCCAAGTCCTGTTCCAGCTTTGCCTTGACTTTCCTGATGCCATCCCTACACAGTTAGTCACCATTATATCCCAGTAATCTCCCCAGGTCACCTGTCCCTGCATTCACAGGCTGTACATTTCTTTCTTGCTCCTCAATTTGATAAGCAGATACTCAGCCATGCCAGTTTCTAGCCTGCCTTCCACAGTTTCCTATACATTGGGATAAAGATCTCTTGTGCTCTAAGAGAGCCCCTCTCTTCTTAGAGGACTTCATTCACCATTTTTTTTCCCAACAGCTGGAATTCCACTTTTGCAAAGTTCAGGGTCTTGATTTTGCTCCTTGCCAGACTCAAAGCTTGAGATCATGAACTCAGCCAGGGTGGTTGTTACAGCTGAGGCTGCCTCTGATCTTAACTCCTTTGATGTTCTCATCCATTGCATTGGTGGGTACCAGGTAGAGTAATGTCTCACCTCTAGTTAGTTTGTCTAATACCTCTAGTAGAAGTTGTCCCCCACACTTTCCAGGCGTCTCCTGGATTGCTTGCTCTATTGATTTCCCAGCAGATGACCAGGTGGTTGGAGTCCTCATCAGGATAAGAGCTTGTGTGCATGATGCTTCCTGTATCTGAAGCAAAATGCTTTGTTGACAGGCTCCCTCTAATCAGGCAGCCTATAGCAGACCCCTGTCAGGTATCCTTTGTTAATCCTGTCCTTGATTTTCACCTACAGTCTCAGTCTGTTTATGGCTGTTTATCAGGGACACCTCTTCACAGTCTAACCCTGCCTTAACATTGAGCACAACACCTCCACCCCTCCTTCCTAGCCTGTCTCTTCTGAAAAGCTTGTGGCCCTCAGCTGCAGTGCTCCAGTCATGTAACTCATGTTCCTTGTTTCTGTGGTAGCAATTAGGTCATGGTTTTCTAACTGCACCATAGTTTCCAACTCCTCTGGCTTGTTACCTGTGTTGCATGAATTGGTGTAGAGGCACTTCAGCTATCCACCTCTTCATCTCCTGGGAAGAGCCCTCTCTAAGTCTTTTGGGATGATTTACAGGTATTTCCCCGCTGTTCCCTAAAGTTCTGTTGTTCCTAGTTCATTTATGATTACCCAGTACAGCATCCTCTTTCTCTGCTAAAAGTTGTTTAAAGCTCTTCTAGTATGTCTTGCCAGCTTGTTCCCCAGGGTAAGTGTCTGAATGCTTCAGTACTAAGGCTTGCTTAAGCATAGCACAGAGATGCAGCAGTGTTTATAAAATGTATTCCTAATTCTGCAGAACCCTGAAGGCCAGAGCATGAAAAACCATCTGGAAATAAGAGAAAGGAAGGAATATTGTGCAGAGTCTTATAAGGTCTATTCTTTTTTTTTGAGAAACATGTTGAATGTGTGACCATCTGCTCAACAACAAACAATGCCTAAATAAGCAATACGGTCAGCTTCTTAATAATGATAATCAAGGTCAACATTTTTAAAAGTGCAAACTACTAATTACAGAATTATGGGGCCTAATCTTACAATCTTTCCCACAGGGGGAATTTTCTTGGCTACACTACAAGTACTCACCATAGTAGATATTGGAATCGTAGAATGGTTGGAAGGGACCTTAAAGATCCTTCTGTACCAGACTCATTGCTGTGGGTGGGGGCACCTTCCTCTAGACTGGGTTGCTTGCAGCTCCATCCAACCTGACCTTGAATCCTTCCAGGGACAGGACATCTACGGCTTCTGTAGGGAACCTATTTCTGTGCCTCACCACCCTCCTAGGAAAGAATTTCTTTTTGATATCTACCTAAATCTACTCTCTTTCAGTTTGAAGCCAATCCCCCTTGTCCTGCCACTAGAAGCCCTTGTAAAAGTCCCTCTCCAGCTTTCTTCTAGACCTCCCTTACACACTGGAAGACTTATTTAAAGTCTCCCCAGAGTCTTCTCTTCTCCAGGCTAAGTCCAGCTCTCTCAGCATGTCCTCATAGGAGCAATGTTTCATCTCTCTCCATGTTTGTGGCCTTCCTCTGGACCTGCTTCAACAGGTCTTTGTCCTTCTTACGTTGGACCTCCAGTTACATGATGTATAATGTTTCCATAAGTGATCCATTCATAGATGCAGACAAAAAATATCTCATTTTACCTTCTTCAGTCATGAGGGATATACTTGGGCTTAAAAGCATAATTTCTTTAGAAGCTTTTGGAGCAGATTCAAAGGTGACCAAAACTCAGGTGTTCCCAATTTTGTTGATCGTTTAAGGTTTCCCTTCTGCAGAGTGATTTAAATTGAGCTGGCAAAGTGAGTAGATGAAAACAGGCAGACTTTCATCTTCTTTTCATTGTTTATGACAGATTGGGTGGTGCCTGGAGGAAGGTACATGTATAAACAAGCTCTAAGGTAAAATATTGGCAAGTCTGCAAATGCTGAAAATTGAGCATGCATCATGCTGAAATGATGCTTTCTTAGCAGAGAAAAACAATCTTTGTAGATGTTTGTCTCAGATGTTTCACAAGATGTCTAAGGTTTTTAGAAGAAGTAATACAGATGCCAGACTTGTTAAACTTTCTCTAAAGATTAACCTGTACCTACTGAAAATGAAATTAAATGTACTAACTCTCAGTAGGGAAAATATGTTCATTAGTTTTGCTAATTGAAATGTGTTAGGTAAATTTAGATGAAACTCAGCCACTTTTCCCTTCCCTAAAAGTTCTTCACTGCTGTAACAATGTTTTCCACAGTCCTTAGATTTGCAAGAGTTTCTTTTTCTTTTAATGCTGAAAAGTGAGAATTTGTTTCAGCTACTGCTCAACTTTCTGTAGCAAGCCTTCCTTTCATAAAATATATCCAACTTCCTGCATCTCTCTGGTCATGGGACAAAGTATAACTGTGCTGCACTTCGTTTTTTGTATGCTGAATGGGTGTTTTCTTAAAATACTTGAATAATTTTAATTTCATTCCATTGTAAATTTTCACTCACAGGTTTGGGTAAATATGATATTAACTAGCATTTTCCCTTTCTATATAATTTTTGGAAAATGAGCAAGTATTGCCCTTGTTTTGCAGGCTGGCAGCCAGGACAGAATTGTTAAGTCATGGAAGAGTTTAGGCACCTAGAAACTAAGTGGAAGCATGGAATCCATGAGGGCAGCAGAACCTTAGCCACTGAAGCGGGTGGGCATTTATAGCAGTCACGTACAGCAGGTTGCTCAGTGCAGTGTCTGTTTGGTTTGAATATCTCTAGGGACAGATGCTACCGTCCTCTCTGTTCTGGTGTTTGGTCACCCTCGCGGTATTTTTTTTCCTTATGGTTAAATGGAATGCCTTACATTTATTTTACCTTACTTTTATTTGTGCTTACTACCTCCTCCTCATTCACTGGGTATTACTAGGAAGAGTCTCACTCCATTTTCTTTATTCTCTTCTGTTGGGTATTTATACACACTTAGAAGGTCCTCCTGAGACTTCTATTCTTCAGGTGGAACAGTTCAGCTCTCATAGCCTCTCTTTCTGTAAGAGGTGCTCCTGTCCATTGTGTTTGTGGTCTGTCATCAGACTCACTCCAGGGTGTTCAGTGTGGCTCAGACCTGGATCCAGCATCTGCGTGTGCATCACCAGTTCTGAGCAAGGAGAAAGGATCTCATCAATTGGCTTACTGGCAGTGCTTTTCCTAAAGCACCCCAGGATACCGCTGGCCTTCTTTTCCTCAGGGGCGCACATCTGGCTGGTGGTCAGCTTGTTGTTCATTCAGACCTCAGACATTCAGCACGTTTTCTGACAAGCTGCTCTTCAGCTGTTCAGCCCCTGTGTGTAGCCCCACTGTGTGGCAGACTCGAGTATGTCCATTCTGCACATAGACCTATTCAAGTGCGTAGGAACCTGAGTTTTCATCATAAGGTTCTCTAGGTATGTGTCTGTGCCTAGGCTGCAGCTGGCTTGACAGGTCTGAGGACTGCATTTCAGGTCATGCCTCAGCCTGCTCAGAGGTTCTTTGGTAAGTTATCCTGTGCCTACAGCTCCAAAGGGATCCAGTGCCGTGACTGTGTTTTTACCATGCACCTGAATGTGTACTGCTGTCAGTGAATCACCCCAAAAGAGAGCAGCTGTGATCATTTTCCTTCTTAAATACAGCTGGCAGTCCAGCTTTTTTTTTTTTTTTCCTTTAATGCAACAGGACTTGCTCAGCAAAAAAAGAATCAGGTTTCTTGGTCTTCTGCAATTTCAGAAAGTTCAAAATCACAGCTTCCAGAGAACCCAAGTTCAAATGAACTAATTTTCTTTTTGAGCCAATGCATACATGGTGTTGTTCAGCCCTAGCATGATAGTACTTCTAAGAGTTTGGCTAGGCTGGATGCTTGTTTGGAGGCCTGCAGGAGCAAGCTGTCTTTCCAGAGGTGCTCTGATACCATGGCAACTGTCACTTTACAAGCAGACAGATAGCAGCCCAAGCCCCTGAGCCGTCCCATTGCCCAGAGCTACGGAGGCTTTACTAGTTCCAGTAAACATTAGAGGCTGCACTAAGCCTGATGTGATCAACTGCAACTCCAGTGACTTCAAAGACATTTGTCCCACTGTAACCCTCACTGGAATTACTATTTCAGTGACAGTGAAATAATTCCCATCATCCCAGTGAACTGAAGACAGGAAGGTAATCTAATTTTACTGTTTTATTCAGATGTAAAAGTTGAACATGGCTACACCATAGGTAAATTCCTGGAGGGAGTTTCCATTGCAAACACAAAATACTGTCCAGGGAAGCAGGACCAGGGTACATTAGAAAAATTACTTTCAAGCAATTTACATCTGTTCATTGCAAAAGCAATTTTTCTTGCAGCTACTGCATCAAGAGAAATAGAGCACATTTGTTTTTGTTCTGAAAATGTAGCGTAACAGTGAAAAGCAAGGGGGATGCCAAAGGCCAGACTGAAAGGACTCATGGGTTTGTCAGATAGGTCAGAGTAAGGACTGTGTGCCAGTTACTGATCTGAAGCCTTTGTACTAGGTCTGACTGGGATGAAGGTTTTTTTCACCATAACAACTCCTGTGGTGCTAACAGACCAACTTTTCAGCTGCTGCTGAACAGCATTTGTGCAGCATGAAAGCATTTGCTGCTTACTCTTACCCCAGGGAATAGATTGGAGTGTGTGAGAGGTAGGGAGAGGACACAACAAGGCATATGGCCCAAACTGACCAAAGAGATTTTCCACAGTGCCCTCCAGTGTCATGTTCAGCCATAAAAGACCGGGAAGAGTGGAGTTAGGTAGGTTAGCTATCTATTGCTTGGCAACTGATAGGGCATCAGCCTAGCATGGGAGCTGATTAGTGATTGTCCTTGTATCATGAGCTCTGGGCTTTTTTCTCTATATCTTCTTTCTCTTTTCCATTGCCTGTTAAACCGTTCTTACCTTGACCCATGAATTTTCTGGGGTTTGCTCTTTCCTTTTACCTTTCCCCATCAAACTGTCTTTGGGGGTGGGGAAGGGAGCAAGTGTCTGTGTGGTGCTTAGGTGCCCACAATAGTTTAGTATAACTCATATAAATATCTGTTTTCAGGATAGTTCTTTAGGTGTGTGTTTAAAACCCACGAATTAATGAAATTGAAGCTTTTTGTAGAACAGTTTTGTGCTCTGAAGTCCATGGAAGCAGGGAGCATTGAACAGGCAGATAAATTCCTCACATTTTCTGGAAAGCACTATGTGGAGCAAAGCACTCCAGTCCTTGCCTTGTCTTCTTTGTTTTTCATAGTCAATGGTGGTGTCTGATGAGACAGCCTTTAAACAGCAGCCACCATGAGAAGGCTTCTATCAAGAAAGGTGAAGACTGCTAATAGCGCTTTGCTTACTTGTTTCAAACCATTGTGTTCTTTCCAGCCTGAAAGGTTTAGTGCTCATTTGTGGATTTGATGTTTCGGGGAAGGCTGGCATCCCTTTCTCCCAAGAGAAATCTGGAAATGTGAGGAAAACTGCAAAACCATGATTTTGAAAATCAAATAGTCAAAATATTTGCCTGGTTTAGCTGAGGAAATAGTAATTCTCAGAGAGAGATTCCATGCCCATAAAAAGCTGGTCAAGGAAGTAGGAAATGTATTTATATGTTTACTTCCCATTGATCCTCCAATAAAAAGCCTCACTTATGTGTTATCCTTGCAGCCAGTGCATCTCTGCTCTGCATTATCTGAATGAAGGTTCAAATCCTGTACTTGCTAAGGATTGAGTAAGGAGCACAGACACAAAGATAAATGTTATACAGGGCCTGGCTGGGATGGAATTAATTTCTTCCAGATGCTGCTCTGTTTTGGATTTGTGTCTAAAGCAGAGGTGGTGGCTCAGTGTTGTGGCACAGCTTATGTGACATTACAGCTTTCTCTTTTCCTAACTCTGCCTCAGCAGCAAGAAGTTTGGGGGAGCATGAGATATTGGGAGAGGATGTAACCAGGACAGTTGACCCAAAGTGACCAAAGGGCTATCCCATGCCATAGAATGTCATGGGTGGGGAGGGTTTGGGGTTTTTTTGAATGTAGACATTGCTTGGAGACTAGCCAGGTATCAGTATCAGGGTGCCTGTGGGAAGAAGCTTGTGGCATCTTTGCATCTCTTGCCTTTGTTTTATTCTTGCTTATTGTTGTTTTCTTTCTTCTTCCTTGTTCCTTCCCATTTTGAACTGTTTTTATCTCAACCCCTAATTTTCTTGCTTTTGTTCTTCCTGTTCTTTCCTTGTCTGACAGTGGGGGAGTGATAAAGTGGCTATGTGGGCCTGACACACTGACCAGCATTAACCTGCAACGTATCCTAAAATAATAGTCATCTGTGGCACCTGCCAGGCAGAAGTCACACAGGACCTGATTTTCACTCATATGCATTAAGTTACTAATGGCTTAAATATTTGTTGTATAAGGCCTCAAAATGGAAAAGAGACATTGAGGCTTCTGAGAGGGAGAATGGCACAGAATATTAAGATAAAAAAATTTTTGATAACTGAAAATCTTATGTTGTGTATCTATAGAACTGCTTTTATGCAGGTGCTTCCTGATCCACTATTCACCCCAGAAAAGAGTCTCATTTGAAAGCTTGTCTGTTGAATTGTGCCTGGTATCTCCATAATGACAAAATTTTTTAACAACTTCTGGCAGGATGCCCCCCCTGCCCTAGGAGGGCCTATCTGTTACCTGCATCAGCTGATGCAGTAGCTCAAGGCATCATCCCCTCAATGCATTTACTAATTGCTGAAATAACTCAGTCAGGGCAGCTTGTCTTGCAGCAATTTATTTTGGCACCATGGCGGTGACATTCCCAACTGACAATAAACATCTTGCCTTAAAAGCAAGATTGTAGGAAGATAAGCTTGAATTTCTGACTGACAGACACTTCACTTTACAAACTATAGAAGCTACACCATACTTTCATTTGCATATTCCCTGGAAATGTGTGGGGATCTCTCCTCAAGGTTTGGGACACCTGTCTTGAGTTATTCTCTCAAGGGTTGAGTGAAAAGTGTCTGTGTACCCCATGATCAGTTTGGTGGTAAGTTACATTCACTCCTATTCTACACTATTTCTTTGCTAGCTGTTACATAGGTATCTTTATGTCATGCACTGTTTTATGTAATCTGTTAGTAGTTATTTTGTTTTATTCTGTGCAGTAAGTAACTCTGTTTAAGGCCTTTTGCTGTCTATTTAGTAAATAACCCATTTTATAATAAACCTGACCTGCCATTCTTGAGAACTTGTGAGCCAGAGTGATTTAGGTACAGGTCACCTAAGTAGAGCTGCTGTGAAAAATCTGAGGCTAAGGCAGGGCTCGTTCAAAGCTCTCACTCAATCCATTGCACAGGTGTATGAAAAAAGACTTACATCTGAAAAGACACCAAGACATTTAAATTGTTAAAAGCTTTCAATATTTTTTTACCTCCTGGACAGAAGAATCATGTATCAATAACAATGGAAAAAACTAGCTTGGCTTTAAAGAAAAGATTTTCTTTTTAACTTAATAGAAACTTGAATGCTTAACTTGAGCAAATGCTGTAATTTATCTGTTTATTGCAATACTGCCTTAGTATAGCACTGTATAATAAGCATTTCTCAGTAATTGCTAGCATTAGTGTCACACAGCCACTAATACGTTTCCTTTGTTGCACTATCCCAGAAAATACTAAAATGTGAATACTTCCCACTTGGGAAAGCTGAGATATCACCTTAGTCTTTTTCTACTTGATTTGATGTGCTCTAGCCAGCATTTTATCAAGCTGACATTTAAATGTAGATAACACTGTTGCATATATATATATGTGTGTGTGTGTGTGTATGTGTATATATACATATATGTATATATACATATATGTATATATATATATATATATATACACACATATGTAAAATAAACATTTTGATACTATCAAGAAGAGATAGATTATGAGTAGTATACCAACTGCTAGAGATAGTGAGCATGGAAATATCTTTTTGGACCAGCAAACACAGATCTGTTAATGTGAGTGATTACCTTTCTCTGGTGAATTAGGGTTACCTGGACACTAATCAGAAAGTGTTAAAAATAGTCCTGGGATAGTTACATGACATGAATTATAGCATAAACAAGTGATGCTGCATGAGTTTTTGGTTGGATTCAAGATCAGAATATGCAAAAGCAATCAGAACCAAGCTGGATGTTGTTCAGCAGATCCTGCTCTGGTTTTTAATCACAGGTTCAGTATTGAATATCATTCCAAACCTGTGGTAAAGTTAGAATTTTCTGTCTTGATTTATGAAAATAAAAAATTATCCATGTCCTCTAGCCTGAAACATGCATCTCCTTCTATCCCTTCTTGTGTCAGCTGAGCTCAACTGAAAAACTTAAGTTCAATCTACTCCAGTATCTACTAGATATGGAGATGTTAGCAAGTTCTTTTTAGCTTTGGTCTCATTTCCCTGTCACAATGACATGTACATCTATAAAATCACATCTTTCTATTTACTTGCTTACACTTTTTGTCCACACCCACTCAGATGACATAGGCTTTACCAGTCACTCTTGATAAAACAGCTTGAGCTAGAAATCAGTGCTGATATGACAACTCATAAGAGCAGCTTTAAATCCACTCTGTTGAGAGCAAATCCATTTTCTTTTAATGAAGGCACACCTGCTTACAGAAGTGATAAATGTGGCAAGACATAAGCACGAGTTTGACTGCAAGTGTCTGCTTAAATTTCCAAGCACTCTCAGGCTTAAAGCTTGTGTTCATTTGAGCTGAGAATTCTATTGCTGATTCTAATAACTGTGAAGAAAGCTGCTAAACTGATGATGCAATAGGAGCTGAGATGGCAATAATTATGTGTGTGTCATCTTTAAAAATAGATACTTTCCCTCCTGACATGTTTGTAAATGCCATGACAGAAGAGAAGGCTTTCCAGGCTATTTATTTGTTTGTTTATTGTTAGGATTCATTAAACAGATGTAGACAATCACAATATTTTCCATTGGGTTTTGGGCAGGTGTTTATGGAAAAGGTTTAGTCAGATGACTGATTTTTTAAGAGTATGAGGGAGTCTAGTGAAGGAATTTGAATCACTAGGAAGAGGGATCAATGTCCTGTCAGATTTCTTCAGGGATTCCAAGCAAAGTTGTATACTTTTGACTATAGCATCAGTATGAGGAAGATGCTTCCTTCTCCCTGCAGAGGTAGCATCACTGAAAGAACAAGATGAAATGCACTTGTTCTCACCATTGCTTCAGGTGTAATTGGAGAATAACTGGTCTCAGGCATTGAAGGCTGGGACTGAAAAGCATGTAGCATCATGCAGTTTGAGCTAAATTACCTCCATGCTATGAATTAAGTGTAGACTACATTATGCTTTTTGCCCAGGCATGTTCTGCAAATGCAATTCTTTAGTAAGGCAGTACAAAGATGCTGTATTAGACTGACCTCCACAATAGTGGAAGGAAAAAATGTGAGCCTGCATCATGAATTGACTTAGGTGAGATGTTTCCTTTATATGTTCAGGAAAGTCTGGACAAGTTCAATCCAAGGGTAAGTCCACACAGCTGTACAAAGTTTTAGTCTTTCAGAAAATGGTGTAAGTGTTTTGCAGTCTTGAGGTTTTTTCAGTTTGCCCAACTTTTTTTTCCTGGAAAGAGAATGTTTGCTGTGAGCCTGCCCTGCTAATGTCTGCTGTCCATCTCCTTCCAGGGTGAGTGAAGTCCATCTCTGTCTGCACATTCTTCTCCTCATCTTTAGCATTTGAATGTTGCCATGATTTTTGTTTTAATTACTGTTTTTTTGTCCTTAGTCATTATTGCACCATGCATTGTGAATTGTTGATAGGATTGGAAGTCACTGTATGCTAATAATATACTTTTTATTTTGTATTGTAATAGTATAAATATTTTCTTGTAATATCTTTTCTATTACATATTACACATTTGTTGTTGCAGTGTACTCCTTGCATTTCAGAATGTCACGTGTTGGATCAAACATTACTCTGATAATGTGACAAATGCCTTTGTCATGGTTTCCTATGCATTTATACCCCTCACCAGGTGATGTATTCTGTTGATGGTAATGGTACATTTTCTATCAGCACACTTATGCTTGAGAACGTATTGTACTTCTGGTTGGAATATTACAGCAGTTAATGAAGAAAGGACTGGATTAACTTTATCATATTTACAATGAGGAAAGAAAATACATGCATGCTGAATACTTTAGTTATAGTGGTGCATAATAAATTGTTTGTCATTTCCTGACTTATCCTGAAGTACAAGTTACAGTACAGATAATAAATGAAAGCTTAAATTGTCTGAAGATAATAGCTTAGGTAGCACTGCATTCATAAACAATACTTATACTTACACTAAACATCAGGATGAATATTTTTTTCCCATTTGGGGAATCTATTAATAGATTTCTTATTTCCATTCTGGCATAATTTTCTGCAATCTGTATTGGCTCTGGCATCATCATATTTCGGTTTCCTTCTACTATTGTGTCCATGGCCTTACTTAGTCATCATTTTATTTGGCCCCCCACTTCAGATGATAGGCTAAGCTGGGATATTTATCTCGGCTATCGCAATTTGGAAGAGTCACTCAGAAGAAAGCATTGGCAATGCTCTTCAAGAGATAGACAGAGACCTTCAGTCTGATTCAATTGTTCCCTTCATTCTTCCCTCCATCAACAGTTGTTACAGGAATTTAGAAAAATGTATATATTACACATACACAGACACACAAACTCCTCAACCGCTGGACAAAGAACACTTTACCACTTTGTTCCCTTCAGATAAATTGTAATAAACACATGGCAACACCTGTTAGAGTTACTACACTGAACTACACGATCACACATATCTAGAAAGATTTTCTTAGCAATGGAGTAATTACAGAACTGTTGAAATTGATCTGGATTCAGCCTATAATGGACATGCAGATGGCAACTTTAAGTCTTGTTAGCCATCATTGAGATGAGTACTATAAAACAAGAGAAAAAGAAATTATTTCATTAATGAAATGCATAGTTATAAATGTCATCATTTTTTGCAGGCTGAAGCAAGCATTCAGCCTGGTTTGCGGGTTATAAACATGTTACATCAGTACAGCTTATATCAATACAACTTATGTTTCTATGGATTGCAGACTCTAATTCAAAAGGAGAGGGCCTTTGTAGGACTGGTCTAACTTGCCATCAAGGGGAGACTAAAATTCACTGTCTGTTAACTAAATGATATAAGTTTTATTGTAAAATAAAATAAAGACGCATGTGATAACTGCTCCAACTTTTTGCAGGGCAAGCTGATCCATGCAGTCTAGTCCCATTAACAGTACTAGATTGATATCAATTGTACAATGCGATCTTTGTTGCCAAAGTCTTATATGAAACCTACGAATGCCTACTCTGATCAAAGGAAAAATAGCATAGGTCATTGAAGAAAATAAAGTACATAGAAATAGTGTGACTAACGTATAATAATTTTGCCAGACATGGGAAAAACGCGATTAACAGTACTGAATGCATGCTCTAAGATTACCAGAGGCACTAAGGATTGGGCATAAGCTTGCCTATGAAGAAGGAAGCTGAAATAACCATTCCAAACACAACCTAAGCCATGGAAGTAGAGCTGGAGGTCCTGGCCTGAATAATTCTGAAGAATAAGGTATCCCAAGTGAGCAACACAGCCATAAATCAGCTAACAACATTTGGAAGATTCAGGAAGAGTAGACAGGAAAATAAAATGCACAGTGATGACATTTTCATGGTCTCACATTTTATGGACCTCCAACATTACTTCCTTGATTTATAAGCTGGGGGTTTTTAATGCAAAAATATGGGATCTGGTAGAAAAAATAAAGATGGTATTGGAATTCAGCTCCTTCTATGTCACAGAGAAGGAAGTATTAATCAGAACTGCACAATAACTGCAAACAACTCAGAATATCCATAAATATGGTTGAGACATGGAGCTCTCTGTGCAACCTCAGAGACATATTGAAATGACAAAATGGAGAAATAATTGCCAAACTGGTGATGGCCATCACTGTTCATCATGCTTTGCATAGCAATGAGTATGCTGAGTGCCCTTCCCTATGCCAGCTACCTGGGCGAGCTATTGAAATGTTGCTAATGTTGCTGGTAAATGAGTCAGATGGCAAAACTATTTGGGGTAAACGCTTCTTTCTCTTCCATCACTGTAAAAAGCATCATTCACACCCACAATGATAAGACAAGGACTTAATTCATAAGGAATCATTTTATCATTTTATTTACCTTTTATCAAGGTTCATTTTATCAATGAACACCTTGGTGATTATTTACTTATTGCAAGAACCATGTGTGGATGAAGCCACTTTGGCTAGGTGTTAATCAGAGAATTATAGGATATGGTGAGTTGGAAGGGACCCACAATGGTTAAAGTGTTTTGAAAACTTCTACAAAGGATATTTGTGTAGTGTGTCCCTCAGAGTTCATGCCATTTTGGGAGGAGTGTAGTACAGGGAATAAATAACCTGCAACCCAAGATATGATTATTTCTGAATTTGAAATAAAAAGGTATGGAAGTTCCTATCATGAAAGGAACAAGAAAATTACGTCTCTGGCCCTTAAAACAAAAAACAAAAAACACTGACACTTTTTCTTCAGGACCAATTGTAACATGGCTTCAATCAGACATTTTGAGATGCTGACACTAAATATTTCTGCATAGACAGATGTCTGAAGTGGACTGTTAGTTTTTGGTTTTCCAGAGTACAGCTCACTTTCAAATGAAGAAGCTGAGAGCATTCTCTATTTTCCCATGGTGCACATTGATAATTGTGGGCAGCTGCACAGTCCAGAGTTCCTGAAAGGACCATGCTGCAGGGCTGTTAATTTGTTGGTATGGCTTCTTGGGTATAGAAGTTGTATCTTAAGAGATTTGTTAGCAGTGATTTCACCAAGAGCTTGTGACAAGATAGAAAGTGACACTGCAAAATATCCTTAATGATCGATTCCCCCTCTTTTTTAAAATTAACTTTGATTTCTCTATAAATAGATCAGGGTTCTGCTGTTGGTCTGCATTTACATAAACTCCATCCAATATGTTTCTTACTGTATGTTTTTTCAGTTTTGGCTTTGTGGGGCTCAAAATGACAGAACACAAAAATCACAAATCTGTATGCAGAATATGTTAATATACTCATTTTATCAACCTGTTTTTTCAGACTGTACTTATGCCATTCAAGTGATTTAGTTCAAAACTAAGGTTTGGTCTGTCTAGGAACTTGCTAAAATGGGTGAGCTTGACTCTACTCAGCTTAGACCAGTTCTTTGTGGTTTTCTTATCTTGATGTAAATCCTTGTGATTAAATTCTGAGCTTTAAACACAGGAACACTAAATGGGAAGGGGCAGCTGAAGACTTCACAGTTGCATTTTTATGTGGAAGAACTCCTTCCAGCATAAAATTAAATGATACATGGTGCCACCAGGAAACATGGTAAATTAGTCTCAGTTGGCATTCTGTTAAGAATTGAAAAATTAAGAAATTAACCTAAATCAAGCAGTCCAAAGCACACAATGCTCATATGCATATGGGAGCATATAATGTGCTTGAGAGTAGGAGGCACACATTGTTTGATTCATCTTGCTGACAAGCAGAAACATTATTTGTTATCTTAGATGGAGCCCTAATACTTCATAATTTTGTATAAAGACTCTGGATGCAGTTTTGATAGACAGCAAAATATGTGTATCGTGAACCACCTGCCATCTTCTTCTCATTAAAAAGTTGTCTTGTTTATTCATTTATTCCTGACAAAGATAAAACTTCAAATAAGAGTTTCCATTTTACTTTCTATGCAGTACTTGTCTAATGAATGAAACACAAAATTACTAGTCATTATTTCCTTTTTCTTAGTCTACCATTGACTTATATAATGTATAGGGCATACATGAAAAAAATGATGGTGGTACTGCTGTTCTGCTGTGGCAGAGAGAGAAAATGGAGAGGAAGAAGCTTTTTAGACTATTCCCATCATAACTCTAACAGTATGTCATAGTAAAAGGGATATGTCTGGTATTAGTGGACAATTAGACTAACCAGCATGAGATTTTTGCCTGCTAGGCAGTGTGTTGTGGGATTCTAATACTGAAGTTTTTAGTTTTAAACTCTCCTAACAAACCAAATATGCAAGTCCTAATGCTACATCAATGAAGTTGATTAACTTATGAGTAGAAGACCAGGATACATATCTGAAATAAACTCTGAGAAATCCAGGCTGCTGCACATAGGTAGAGGAGACACACGTTGACGCAGTATGAAAAAGTTGAGGGTTAACTTATACAGTTTATTTCTCTTCTTCTCTCCACGTTTACTCATAAAAAGCTGCAAATAAAGTCATTGGGAAAGAGTACAAATGCAATTCTGAAAAGCAAAGAAAGGGCTTTAGAGATCACAGATGAAATTGGTATTGAAAGCAAGGAAATAGGCAACTGAGGACATTACAACATTCATGTTGGTTGAATTATAAGCTGTTGAAAGTCTTTTCACACCTTTAAAGAGATGTAGAAGTCAGTGTAACAGGAAATAGAGATACACATTTTAAAAACAATAACGACACTGAGGTCTGGATTCCCTTAAGTATTAGGCTGACACAACTCCTCAGGACTGCCTGGTCCATGGCCATGTTTGTGCTTTTGGAGAGTTCCTCTATTCACAAGGCTTTTTTAGGTCACAAAATGGTAGCACTTATACTTAAAACTTTATTAAGCTGCCTCAGCCCAATTAGCTATCAGGCTATATGCTAGGAAAAAAAATGTATATTTTTACTGTAGGAAAATAATACTCCTAACTGAAATAAGGATGTGGAAAATCTAAATGTTCATAGGCTAAGGATCACTTGTGTTATCATCAGAATTTATTGATGGGAGGACTAATAAGATGACCTTTTGTAACAGAAGAGACCATCCCATTCTTTACCCATGGACAGCTCATCTGTGTCAAAGACCACTGAGTGTGTAAAGACAGCTGTGTCAAAGACGACTGAGCTGTGTGTAAAACAGCTCCTGAATCACTAGCAGTTGCAGTCCAATTATTTTGAAGTAAAATGATAACCTTTTATTTTAAGACAAATTGAACTGAACTATGGTGTTTCAGAAGCAACCTAAGCCTCTGTGTGGCAATGGTCCAGTACACTCAATGCTTTCTCTAAAATGCATTGAACAGCTCTTGGGTCACCCAGAAACAATCTCTTTTTCTCCGTGTTTCAGTTTCTCTGTGTTTCTACTGTCTAAGTAGAAACCCCAGTGCCAGCACCCTGGAATAATCAGGGTGACATTGCCAATTTTTGCAAGGTAATACTGCAATCCCCAGGGGGGTTGATAAAAGGGATGATTCAAATTCAAATAAACTTTTGGCTCTGACAGTTTGGACAGTGTTTTCCCAACATTTCAGCAGGGCCGCCTGTGACACTTGGTTAAATTTGCTTGCTCTACCATAAAATTTGCTAAAATCATACAAATACATCCATTTTAAAATGGGCTTTATCTCTTCCTTCCCACCACTGCCAAGATGTGACTGAGTATGCTAGAGAAGCTGGTGAAGGTCAAAGAACTTTTTCACCAGGTAGGGCTGTTGTCATCTCTGATGGAAGTAGGTTTTGCTGTGTGAAAGACTTGGCTGCATTTGGGGTTGATTAAAGTTTTTTTTAGTGTGCCCTTGCTTTCTTACAATATTGCTATTTATTTGTAGGCATAGCTGTAAGAGAGGGCCTTCAACCTTTACTGTCATGATGTAAGTTGAAATTCTGGATGAACAAAGCTGTTGGGAAGGGATCAATCTGCCAACAGCCAAAGGTCAATGCCTGGATATAAACTGAAGAAATAAAATCAGTCCACCGTAACCTAAATCCTTCAAAGATACAGGCAAAATGCTAAGATGGGTTACCCACACTGCCAAAGCACAGGTTGCAGTGGCTGCCAGCCAAGCTAAACAGCACATTGAGGGGTTCCAGTCTTGCAGACCAACGAGCCTATACCATTCAAGTGCTGCATATCTCCTGCAGAGATGCTCAGGCAGAGTCACTAAACTCCCAAAAGATCATGAGTCATGTGAAATGGACAAGCTAACCCATAATTGTCCCCATGTTACCTAGATAATGCATACACAGGTGCCCATCTGACCTAGCTGAGTGCACACTTCAGAGCTCAGCATCATTGCCAGCTGCTGGTTCTAAGAATGAGCCTGTCATGAAGCCTAGTGCATATGGCCTTGAAAGAAAACCTTACCAAGCTTACTTTTCCATGATACCTCCCTGCCTACCTTTGCTCAACCCTGTCCTTAAGTTTGCCCTCTGCTCTCAGAGGTTAATCTGCTCTGATCTTCTGCACCTTTGGAATATAGAGGAACTGTGCTCCAAATGTCTGGTGCCTGCACTCGCAGTGGCCCAGTGAGTTTTTTTTTATCTAATTGGGCAAACCAGAGCAAGCAAGGAGCATGATGGAGGTTGATGCTCTGCGCAGGAAAGGAGTATCCTGGTCCCAGCCTCAGCCCACAACAGGAGAGGAGTGTCCTGGACACAGCCACTTCCTGGACACCACTGTGCTCTCCACCAGGCTCTGTCACAGCATCTCTGGGATTAATTTCTACCCACTCTGATGAGGCAGAGGAAGGCCATTCGTACACTGAGGACAGACCTGCATGTCAAGACACCAAAGTAATTAAAAAAATGTTTTTTAAAAGACAGACAAAGAGCTGGATGTTGTTGATAGATAAAGTTGAGCAGGATCTTTCAGGGATTGGTGTGCAAACCTAGTGTGCAATCCTGGTGTGAAAGATTAGTGTCTAAGACGGAGGTGTTGAGCAGATGGCTTTTGCCTTTTTAGGTATAGATGCACTTTGGTATTTTATAAACTTCATGAAAGGAAAATCAGGGCAACATAAAGCTGTTTTTTCCTACTTAGCAGCTGGAAGTAAGGTGAGTTTATCAGCCTCAGTGGTGTCCCTTCTGAACAGCAGCATCCCACAAAGAGAAAAGGCAAACAAGTAATCCAGCACAGCATGGTATGGTTGAAATTATCTCTGTCTTGTTTTGTGCACCTGGAAGAACAAACTTATTGGTAGTAGGCAGGTGTAATTCAGTCTTTGTGCTGACTCACACTTGGCAATTAGCTGAGAAAAAGCTGCAAAGTATGATGAATTATTTGTTAATAATTGGGATTTTATGTGTGTGTGCACGTGTGTGCATATGAACAGCTGCAGTTCAGTGGAACTGAGAAAGTAGGGTGGACTGCATTTAGAGCAAAAGTGAGGATTTCACTGGCTGCATCTGGTTGCATTTTCAAAGCCACCATTGCCTCTTTTCTTCTCTTTCTCCCCCTTTCCACTCTTCCATGTATTCACCATATAGCATCTTTATCTGTATTCCAGTGCTCAGATATCATTAATCCACATAGTCCCTTCCTGCCCTTCTACGAAAGAATTTGTTCCATTGCAGTGGAAATTTACAATGTTTATTACATCTCTGTCTAAGATGAACCCCAAACCATGCATTTTATCCTCAGTCATATAATTGTCATAAGGTAGAAAATGAAATTTCCAAAATCAAAAAAAAAAAAAAAAAAAAACCTGCAGAAGAACTTCAGAGAACTGCATGTCTGTTTCTACTTTGATGTACTCTGTGTTTAAAAAAGTCTGGAAAGGGGAGGTGGTGAGGAGAGGAAAAAGATTCACTGAGTATCTTCCAGGAGATTTCTGTATTGCTTAATTGTTTAGATTGTAGAAGGAACAAAATAATCTCTCCTAGCTGCCTGGAGTGAGAGTGAAAGTATTCTTAAGAGACATTGTGAGAACTTCATTTAGTACCATGGATGGTTTCTCATTCCCACTTGCATCTTAATAAAAGTAAACATCACCTCAAAGGTTGCAGTGAGGGTATAATGCCTTTTAAAACTTTGGTGGGATTGGCAGATAAATACTTTTTTTCCTAAAGTGATTTAGAGAAGAGCTTTATCTCAGACTAGTGAACTTCATCACCTGGTTCAGAAGTAAGGGAGGAGCTGGGGTTAATGGTGTGTGTTTATTCAGGTGATGAGTGCTAGTTTCTGAAATGTATACTGTTCTTTATTTCCTGGGAGAGCAGAGTTTTGGTCCTAGTTGTCAAGAGAAGTTGAGTATATTGTCTTTCTCTCTCTGTCCCTCTATTCTCTGTTTAGTAAGACATTTAAGCAGACATTGCTAGTTCAAGAATTTCTCTCCTAGTGGCAATTTAATTGTCTCTACCTGCTTTCATTATTTGGTTGCATCTTCAAAGTAACAGCTCGTTTTCTTTCATAGATTTTCTAAACTAACTCTGTCTTTCCTCGCTCCTTTCTGCCACCGCCTATTTGCACTTAGAGCTACTGTTGGTGTCATCTGTGCCTGCCATCTGCTTCTGGAATATTATGAAGCTGTAATCACAGGACATTTTAAAATTTATTCATACAAATCAAAGACATTCAGTTGCTGTCAGGGGTGGATTTAGAGCTGGGAAAGGCATAGGTCTCATGGCAGAGGCTTTCAGAAACAGCAGCTGGCAGAGGGAGGCTGGAGGAGGTTTCCCTGCCCAGTTTTCCATCCCACCTGGCTCCTGACCTCCAGCATTTTTTGCATTCTCAGGGCTGGCTTCAGCTGAGATCAGCTAACTCTGCCAGGTTTGCAGTTTAATGGTAAACATGAATCTGTGTGAGAATGAGACTAAAGGAATTTTTAACTTGTGACCCCACTTATGCCTAGGCGGTAAAAGTTTATAACCACAGTGGTAACCTCTGTCTTGCTCCTTTTACAAAGAGACTGTACCTCAGCATTCATTTTTTCTTCTTTATTTGAGGTAGAGGCTACTTTATTAAGTCCAAGCAGTACCTGTAATTGTGGCTTAATCCCAATCAAAGGCCTTTAGATGCTACTCTAGTAAATGATAATTGAAATATCAGATGGGGAGCTATCTGTATCTTCCCACATGGAAAGCAGATACTAAGGGTTGCTCCTGCTCAGTTTATACTCTCAACTTCCAGAATAATGGAATAGATTGCAATAAACTATGTTTATATTTTAAGATGCTGTAGACTGCTTCTACTGCTCCAAGAGAGTTCTACAAAATGAAGCAGCTGGTGCCAAGGACCCACACAGACAGTATGTACATTTCAGGGTGGTGGAGTTTTTGCTTTAGATTTCTCTACTCTGATTTCCTGGACTGGTTTGGGGCAGAAGTGCCTTAGTTGCAGTCTTGGTGAGCAAGTTCTAATTTGGCTTCATTCAAGGAAAGACTGGTCCATGCTCTATGCAAGGCAGGGCGGAGGTGATGGAGAGCTGCACACTTCTTATAAAACTGGAGGGCTGATTTTTGCAGTATGCTCCACTGACTTTGAAACTATTTAAAATCAGTTTAAAAATGTTTGCTCTTTCACAGTTCATTTTCATACATTTGGCAGATTGGTGTGCCTTTCAAAATGTCTCTTCTAGGTCTCCTGCTTTCCAGAAGCACCTTCAATATGTCAGTGTTTCTATTGATGTCCCTAAATGGAAACATCATTATGTAGGAAAAGCACCAAAAATGAAAAAAGAACTGTTACATATTTCTGCAAAAACAAACCAGTTGTTCAGTGGATTCCCTTTTCCTCCAAGACCTATAAAGAGCTGAAGATCCAACATGAATTTAATGTGCTATGGCCTCAATGCACACTGCCTGTGCTCCTGTAGTCCCAGCTAAGTAATAGTAGTCTCAGCTACTAGCTGGAGGCAAGCCAGCTCAGGGTCCTGGAGGCTGTAGACACAAGCCAAAGTTCTGTGGTCAAGCACTTGGCAGGTATTAGACCACAAAAATCAAATTAGTAGAAAAGCTATATTTGGCTCTGTTGTGGCTGCTGAGTTGCTGTGTGGGAATAAAGAAGTGTGATCTACTGATTTGCAGTGGCAGTACAGCAGCTGAAGGATTGCAAAAGCAGGGTAGTTTAATCCCAGAGGTTTTGATTTTTGTTGTGGGGTTTTTTTTATTTTTATTTAGGGGGACATCTTCAAAACACACCCAAAGGAGCTAAATGTGATACAACACAGTGAAAAGAGGAGCAGTGTTTTAAAGGGATCAGAATTAGGATGAGTTTCTTCCCTATAACTGTTTACCTACCTCCTGGTGCTGCAGCACTTGATAGCATTCCCTCACAGGTGGAAAACCAGTGAAGCTATACTTAATTAGAATTTAAAATCCCTGACAAGGATATCTTGAGTGGAAAGGTTAGTCACCTGGTGCACTGGCTTCATGAGGGATGTGGCTGGCACCATGTCCTCAAGGGCTGACAATAGTGCAGATGAAAGAGTAGACATGGAAAGGATCAAAGAAGGCAATGGTAATGTGAGGGAAATACAAAAGACAGGGGAGAGGCCATAGTATATTACCACCCTTGATGAAATGCCTGAGCCCCTTGTCCCATGGTGGCAATTTGTCATGTTTGCTGTCAGGTAATGTGGATTGGCAGCAGAGCTCTAGAAACGGAGGAGGAGATGGTGGTTGTGTGCAAGCAGGCAGGAAGGCACTGAGTCCTTGAGTCATGCTGCTGTGGGGAGGTTGTTGTGGTGAAGCAGGCAGTGGTACCTTCCAAACCCCCTTTTCAGTGCTAGTGGGTGATTTCGGCTCCAGGCAAGCACAGATTTCTTTGTAATTGTTCAACTAATCTCACAAAAGGACAGTGAGATTAAATGAACAGCAGATTATTTTAGATGTGGGTGAAAGGCTTACGAATGTTTTTGCTACATCAAAAATGCGCTAGAACAACTGAAACTTACTGGGACAAGTTGAAGCAACCTTTCTTCTCCTTGCTCCTTCGCACACATCCTGTATGAACATGCTGATGTTTTGGAATGGGATGACAAGCCCATTTTCCTATTAAGCTGTTAAGCACAAAAATCTTAACAACTCAGACAAGAAGTCTTATCATGTTCATCATGGAGTTTGCAAGTTGTTTTTCTGGGCCGTAAACCAGCAGGTGTGACAACAGAGGCTGGAGCTAAGGCCCTCCAGCTGCATCCCTGTGCCTGCACTACCGCTGCTTGGCTGGGGATGGGGCATCCCTACTTGTTAATGCATAGTGGTGGTGAGCAAGGGTAGGGGCCACAGCCTTGGGGGGGAAAGGGTAGGTTTGATCATGGTACAGGACACTGGAAAGGACCTAGGGTTCCTGGGAAGCAGAAATTCAAGGTGGGATAAAACCATTTTCTTCTTGCCCAAGTTAGCCATACATGGACTTGTCTAGATTTGAAATGGGTGGGGTGTTTATTAGAAAATACTTAGCAAGACAATTGTAAAACAGCTTGACTCTTGGCTAGTTAGAGCTTCACAGCTTTAAACTGGGTTTGCTTTATATAGCATAGCTACAAACTCTGTCAGGTATAAACCAACAGTATATTGGTATATTTGTGTGTTAGGCCACTGTACTGTAAACTCTGAATCTCAGCCTGTTTAGCACAGTTTTGTCCCTCACTAATCTTTTATCTGTCTTTGAAATTAAAACATTTGCTGAAGTTATTATTGATTCGTAATAGGAAATACTGTAGACATTTTTTTTAATGCGTGGCCTGCGATGAAACAGGTACAAATCCATGGATTGTGCATACTTTACAAAAAAATATGGGTTTGGTAGTAAACCAAACCTGCAGATTTCAAAAATGTTATTTCTTCAAATCCAGCCCAGGATTCCTAATGGAACTGAAAGCAGGATTGACTTCTGACTTTTCCTGTTCAGCACTCCCAGGACTGTCCTTAAGAAGCACGTGTTTGCGGGAACTCAACACCTAGTTTCCTAAGTTCCTAGATCTGATCTTAAGTGTGCATCAACAACATTAAGATACCAAACTCTCATAAGTGCTGGTGGAAAGACTGAGATTATGAAGTCATAAAATACCAACTGGCGAAATTAATTTGGAAGCAAACAAAGCAGAGAAATTTTTATTTGATTTTTCTTTGTTTTAAAGTCGCAGCATGGCAAATAACATGATTATACAAATAATGTGATTTTTCAAGGTGCTTCTTACTAGGAGATTCAAATCAAGGCTTACTCTTTGTTTTCTATATCCAAATGATAAATATTTTGCCTTTTACAAAATAATTATTTTATAACTCAAGGGCTGGTACCTGCAGATAAACTTGTGCTTCAGCGCACTTTTCTGACATGAAAAGCATTCATAAATCCCAATCTAAACTGCAATTTCACATCCTCTCAGAAGCCACTCTAAGAGAGGCATGGCAATTCATTTGGGTAGTTGGCAGAGCAAAGCCTGTCAGTAAACTTACACTACAGGCATGTAACCTGTTTTCCCTTCCTCCATCTGCTGCATCACTTTGAGGCTGGGTAGGCATTATGCAAAACAATAGCTTCTACCATGTCAGAAATATGTAGAATTCCCCTTTAGCTTGCAGCCTTTTCTATCCCTTTATATTGTATCAAGATTTTGACATCGCACATGTGAGTGCTTTACTGAATCTGAGGGAGAAGGAGCTGAAATGTTATGGGAGGTATGGTACTGCCAGGAGCATGGTAGTCCATGAGAAGACCATAGGCAGATGGTCTGTTATGTGCTTGTCCTTTCCAAGTGTGGGGAATATCACTCACAGAGTAAAAACCATGGTCTTGGGCCACCCCCACAGCTGGGAAATCTGCATAGGAGAAGAGTGCTGCATTTTCCAAGGTCAGACATGGACCGTTTCCCAGACAGAGGCTGGGAACACTCATCCTGGAGGAACCTGCAGGACTGAACTAACCTTCCCCTCTGTAGGCAGAGCCAAGCAGTGGAGCAGGGTGTAGAAGCATCACCAGACCCAGTCTTGGTTCAGTGGAGGCTGCAGAGAATAGCAGAGCTTCAGGTTAGAAAAAGATTCCTGATGGTTACTGCCAAGGTAAAGCATTCCAAGGTTACTGCCTCCGTGCTCTTAGCATAAGGCATAAACCAAATGTTTCAGTGCAAAAGGTGCATGATGCCTATGTGCCTTTGTTATGGGAAATATTCTTCTGAGAGCCCTGTTTATTTTGGTTGTCACTGCCACCCTTTTCTCCCCAGGGCCAGGCGTCAAATCCCACTGTGCCCAGATAATGCACTCAATGCAGCTGCTTGATGATAGAGAAAACACCAATAGTCAAAGTGAAAACACTCCAATAATGGGAATATGAGATGAGAAAGTAAGTGGCAACATCAAGGAATGTTTAAGGCTTTTTCTCAGCCAGAGAGTTTCCCTTTTTAGAAGTAAAATCAGGACATGTAACAAACAAGGACAAATTGAAAGAGAAAGTATTCCCATGTGTCTTGTTTTTGTTTTCTCTTAGGCTCAGATTTGTACTGTATTGTAGCCCAAACTCCTATTAGAGACATCTGGTTTAAGTCTGTAGGGTTATTTGTTTATGGGTTTGGCTTTTTTAATTTACATTTTTCTACCTTTTACTTTTGATTCTTTCTCCTGTCTGGCTTTACTCTAGTAATCATTTCTCAGCTTTTGTCTTCTTTGTTTCTTTTTTATCTTCTGTCCTGTCTCTCCAGTCATCCTTAGCTGCACTTGTCTGCTCAATGCACTATCTTGCAGAGTTAGTAGGTCCTGCAGATGATCAGCACTCAAGCTTTAGAAAGACCTCTTCTTTCCTTTATTCTTTCTTTTTTTTCCCCCCACAACCTTTTACTGTCTGCAAAACCAGCTGCAGAGAGGGAGAGAGGCTCTCCTTCCTTCAGAGTACAGAGTGCCACCTTTCTTGGAGTGTTTTTTCCTGATTTCTGCAGCTAATGGAATAATTTCCCTTCCTGCTTACTTTGATGAGTCTCTTTCTGTCTCCCAGTGAATGGGGCATCTGTGAGGGTTATTGGCATCCAGACACTTTATTATACCCTCTCTCAAGTAATGGGTTTGATTTTCATGTTCATTAAGGTCGCTCAACACATGGTGAAGTGCTGCTTTTAGGACTCTCTAGTCTCCCAGGTTGGTGTGAAAGAGGTTTTGGCACAAGTGAGAATAAAGGCCCATACTGTCATTACCTGCTGTTCAAAATGACTCGTTACTTTTCTTTGAGAAATTGATGCTATCAGTGATGTGAGAGAAGAAGGATGTTCTTGCTACTAGAAACACAGCACAGTGACTTGAAGGATTTTCAGATTTTCATTCACATATTTACCCATTAGGTAGTGCGTGATGCTCATTAGGTAATACAGCTTGAGGCCAATTTTGGTCTCCAAAGAAAAAAAAAGAACCTTTCTTTTTTATGGGTGCTGTAGGATTCATGAACTTTAGAATTGATTTTTATTTGTACAGCACAGATGGCCCAATAACCTCTGTCTTCACATAGAATAAACACAAATGAATCAACTGCAAGAATTACTTTTTTGCAGGTGCACTCCTTTTCTTCTCCTTGGATAAGTTCATTTGTGGGATGTTCATGGGAAGAACTTTTGCATGGCCTGAGTTTTGGTTAGTTCAGAGGTACATAAAGTCCAGTTACCACTAAGCACTTCAGAAAATTTATGTTCCTTCCATAGTTCCTTTTTCAGTCAAAATTTCCCCTTTGAATAACTTGAACATAAGTCTTTTATACACCATTGGCACTTCATCTCATACTTTCATAATAACTGTTATATTGCTTCAATCATTTTCTTTGTCAGTGGGATGACATATACCTCCATTAGATGACCTTTTAAATTCCTTATTTGTGAAGGAAACAAAACCAGATGTCATGTCTGAGTAGGTTTTCTCTGTATTTTAAAGTCTCCCTGCAAAAGTATCTGGTTCATCACCCTAAAGGACACAAGGTGTGAGTCTGCAGAAATGTGTGGCCCTGTCTTCTCAAGATCGCAGTTTTCAGTGGGTGTATCTACACCAAGGCCCTGCATTGCACAATGACAAAGATTGCCAGCCTTTGTCTGCTAAGCAGCCAGGTATCAAATCCATTCCACTTGCAGCCTGTGCTATCTTCATAAAGACTCTTCTGGAGTTTGCAAAGAACTGTGGCAGATAGAGACATTCTTTAGTAGTTTAATTATGCATTCAATAATTTTCATAATAATGGGATATTATATTTAATTTCATGTTGTACTTATTACTAATAAGATGCAGACTATTAACTTCAAATGTCAGAATTCAGCTAGTTTATACCTTTCTAGAGTTTCTTCTGACCATCAGCATGCTTTAGAAGACATTATGAATCACATGCTATTCACCTTTCCATTTTCACCTCAGAAACAGAGCATTAGAGACACTGTCAGTAATGACTAGACAGACTGAAGCAATTGTGCAGAAGTGGGTAAATCTGATCGGAATTTCTGCAGTGGGAGTAAATTTCCACATATTTGTTACATGCACACATTATTTATATATATATATATATATATATATATATATTTATATGTATGTGAATTTGCTGCAAGAGATCCCTGATTCATTTAAATTATGGTACGATATAGTTCTCTCACCCTTTGTCCTGTTATTGAAACATTAATGCACATTTTGCACTAGGTGATGAAAGGAATATTTTACTTCCATCTACCTCTGCCTTTTAATTTATTTATTTTCTAATTCTTTCGCCACTGTCATTTTATAGGCTCCTATTTGCAAGTGCAATCTTTTAATTTGCCCCGTGTAATGAAATTCTTCTCAAATTACCTGCTGTTTTCCATCAGCCAGTGTAGCAACCTTGTTATTCTGCTTCTTTTTTTCTCCCATGACCATCCGTCCTTTTTTTTCAAACCTGCCATTCTGTATACAAAAATAAAGACCCCTCCTGTGCTGCTCCAAAACTCTCAGGGAGGCAGAGTTTTGCCTGCTGTTTCACCTTTGGCTAAAATGCAAGTGAAAGTTAGTGAATTTATTCAAGTGATAAAAAAGTTATTGGAACTAGAGAAGAGGCCTGAGGTCAAGCAGTAGTGCTGATACGATTGTCTTCTCCATCCTTCATGACTCTTACCCCTGCTGATCCTCTTCCTTCCTTTGGCATGTGCATGTAAATGATGAATATTATGCTATGCAGGTAGGGCCCAGTGGTAGCATCCTAGGCTGATGGTGTTAGGGATAAAATTCCCATTGAATTTGGTGCCCTTCAATGGTTGCCTGAGGACACTAGCTACTTATTAACGTAAATGATCAGTATTATCTCTACTTGTGGAAAAGAATCTTTGTGGACTTTTTCTGAGGAGAAGCAGAACCAGGCAAATAAGTGAATTGCCTTTCTATTTCCTTTGTGCAGCACATCTGCCCAGCTGTGCCCTGCTTTGCTGCTGATCCTCCTCCTCCTGCTTACAAGCACATGTAAGCCTGGATGTCTCTTTGGAAGATGCAGCTGAAAATCATTGGCTGTGCCAATTGACGTGCTCTCCTCCAGCACTCAGCTCAGGTAACATAGACACATGCCAGACCCAGTGGCTACTCCTGGCTTTTCTGCCAGCTGTGCAACCACTAATTGTCAAACAGCTACAGAGGTCACAGGAAGTACTTTCTTTCCAGTACCTGGTCCACATTGCATGGGTTTTGAGGCATAAGTAGTTTCTGAATTCAATAGCAACAGTCAACACACAGATCTAAAAATTGCTGGAGAGGTGGTTATGATCCTCTTCTCCAGCCTTCTGGTTGGTCAGAGCTTAGAAGTTACACCACACTGTGCCTCTGTGAAGTATACAGCTCAATTTAAGTGCAACATTTCCTCACTAAGGCAGAAGAAAGGTGTTTGAAGAAGAAGAAGACGTCTTTGTGCACTTCTTTATTACAAATTCTCATCTGTGTACAAATCAATTGCCATTTATAGATTGCATGGGAGAGATTGCAAAGATTAGGCACAAAGAAAAACTTGAAAATAGATTCCTTTTGATGTGTACCAAGCACGGGGCACTTATGAGATGTTATCACTACAAACGGTACACCCAGAAATACGTGGTTCTGGCAACTGTAAATACTTACATGACCCTAATCATTTTAATGTCTTCTGAGAAGAAATTCATACATGTTTGCTTGCCAACGTTATACACTACCTGTAGGGAAAGCTTTTGCTTTTTTATGGTTTCTCACATCCTGGTAAGAAACATACTTTATTTTGTAGAAATGGAATCAATGTGTAAAGTGTTGAAATGGGGTCCTATGCTTCCCTCTTCCCCTGGCTCCTCAGAAAAAGTCCAAGTTGTAAAGGATGTAGGGCTTTCTGCCAAGAAAGGTAATGCTATTTTTTTTTTCACTGGCCTTTGGCAGTTCACAAAAGTTGGGTCTTTTCCCTGCAAGTACCAGTTTGGCTGTTTACGCTGCACTTCTCTACTTACCAGGTAACTTCCTTCTTCGCTAAGAAGCGGCATTAGTGTCGTGAAGCTGATTACACTTGGAAAAAAACTTTTGCATTGATGCTATAATGACTGACATAAAGACCGTTTTCTATCATTTAATGAATTACTGCAGTAACTGACAACTTTTAGCACAGGTGGCCATTAGCTGCCAGGAAACACCTGACCTAAAGCTTATTGTTTATTAGCTATGAATGTCTAACCAGACAGCCATTACATGAAGTATGAAATAATTTTCTGCACGTCTAAAAGTTAAAAGCTGGGCTGCCCACTGCCATGGATACAGCTGCCAGCTTGCAGATGTCATGTGAGGCACTGGCCGCAAGATGAATGGTCCCACCATAATCTACCAGCTCCATCTCACTTGTTTGGGAGGCATTGAACACTGGAAATATGCTTTTCCCTCCTGCTTCCAATGGTTTTGCTCCTTCAGATGTGAACAGTCATTTTCAAGGAGCGGAAGGAAAGTCATCACATGTTGCCTGACCCTGGGTAAAATGGTCCTCATTTGAACCACAGGTAGGGTTAAGTTTACATGAAGTCTGAAACACCTTCCACAACAAGAAAAGTCCCTGTTGAATTCAGCAGAATTTAGATCTCATGGAGAGCAATAAGGAATCTTTTATACTCAGCTGCTGTTATGCCAGTTTTGGGGGTTTACATACCTAGCTTTTGAAGCTTTGCCAAGGTAACTTTCAAGGCTTCAGGGTACATCCCCCTTGAAACTGTACAGTTAAGATGCTCTTCATCCTGATTCACCATGATTCTTGGGTAGAACACACTGTTTTGATACTTTTGCTTAGACAAGAGGGCTCTTCAAACGAGAGGCTGAAGAAAAGAGTGTGTAAGAAAGCTGGAAAGGAACTTTTTACAAAGCCATGTGTTGGTAGGAAAAAGGCTTTAAGCTGAAAGAGAGTAGATGTAGATTAGATTATTAGGGAAAAAATTCTTACTTTGAGGGTGGTGAGGTACTGGAAGAAGTTGTCTAGAGAGGCTGCAGGTGCCCCATCCCTAGAAATATTCAAGGCAGAGTTAGATGGGGTCCTGACAAAGCTGATCTAGTAGAAGATGTCCCTTCCCATGGTAGGGGGGTTGGAACTAGATGATCTTTAATCTTTTTTTGGATCTGCCACCCCAAATCATTCCTTGATTTTATGAAATCAGGCTGCCAGCACTGGAATGTGCAAAGAACGTGCCTGGTACACATTGCTGATGGCTGAGATGTAGATAGAGGCCCAGAATTCCACACAGGGAAAAGTGAAATGTTTCACACATATAAAAGCTAAGCAGTTCAAGCAGCCTACATCTGAAGCTTGCTTTATAATTAAACACTACTGCATCATCTAAATGTATACCCATTACATGGAGTTGGGGTTTTTGTTAAGAGCCCTATCAACAAAGCCTCAATGATACACATTCAAAAAATAGATCATGTTCAAGTGTAGAGAAATTTATGTTTTTACAGATTTTTATTCAATAAATTATATTTAGTTTTTCTGAGATTCTTCTTTTCCTAAGAAATAACACAGACAATAGAGTTTTACGTGATTTCTAATAGTTAAAGCAAAGTTAATTACTTTCTAATAGTTAAAGCAAAAAAAAAAAAACCCAAAGAACCTTTTATTTCTCCTTATAAAACTTACAAAGTTTCTGACATTTTCTCTCGGGTCAGAGACACTGCATAAAAATATGTGTTCTGCCGTTCAGTCAGTGAGGCAAAATCTGAAACCAATCTCATTCCTGGAATAATTGCTCAGTAAACAAGATGTGTGTAATCCATTTTTATTATTAATACTTCAGTCAAGATTCAGGTACCATATTTTACTTCTTATAATGAGCACAGTTTTACAATGGATGTTTGGAGTTTACAGTACATAACATCACTGACATCTGCAGAATGCCTGTCATGTGCACCAGAGCTGGATTAAATCTAAGTACATTTCTTTGGGCAGTAGGATGCACAAACATGATTTTCCCTGTTATTTCACTGCATGGACATGTTTGTTATCATTTTGTTTATCAACAAAGTATATTATTAGTGTTATATTGCATGTCAGGTAAAAAAAGATTATTAGTCGGTGAGGTCTACTGCAGAAAATGCTCATGTGTTTCCAGTCTCAATGATTTTACAGTATAATTCCTAATATCCCCATATGATTTGGGATGAAGACCCAAGATTATGCATTTCCTCCTCTCATGTCTTTTACACTGTAGGGACAGACATTTAAATTTCTGTAAGAGGAGTGACTTGGCTGATTCCTGGATCCAGCATTTTCTTCTGTGCTAGCCATATCTTGAGAAGGGCAAACTGGAACAGAGGGGTCATCAAAATAAATCTCTCCACCTATTGACTAGTTGATGTTCAGGATTTGAACCTGGTGGGTTCAAATACTTAACGTAAACTAGTCAATAGGTGGGAGATATTTTTCCTGTTTCAAACAAAGATCAATTCCTAATTGCCACAGTCCTCATGAGGGCATTCTAGCAGCTAGTTAAGCACCATTTTAGCATTTTTTAAAATGGAGCTGTTAAGTTGCAAAGCTGTCATCCCACATGCACAGTCCATCTCACTGTCTGTGGGGTACTGCTGGGTCCAGTTTGAGCCCAGCTGTGTAACAGTGGAGCCTGTTATCCTGGATGAAACAGCAGCAGTGTGTTTGTGCCTGAGGACAGCCCAGGGAGGAAAGCACACAGATAGCTTCTGGGACTTTTGTGGGACAGGCCTTCTCCTCACACTGTCAGTTGCAGCTCATGTGGTGATGGAGAGCACCCTCCAGCAGCATCTTGCAGGCTGAAGAGGTATGCAGGTTCTGCTGCCTCTTTTGTCCCATGCACATCCCTCTGAGAGCAGAGGGCACTGTGTGTTATCCATTGGTGGATGTGTGCAGGGCAGGTGCAGTGCTGAACATGGATTGGTGGGAAAAGCTGTGCTTCTGAGGGTTTTCAGGTGGCCATTTTTTCCCCACATGCACAAAACTGTAGGTGGAAAAGCAAAATGAGGGGGCAAGCAAAATTTCACAGTCCAAGGGTTAGAGTGGTAAATCTTCTCAAGATGAAGGAATTAATTTTTCCGTCTTTTGTTCCATGGCTTCCTATCATTGGAGGAGGTTTGCTCCCTCTTAGTTCCTAAGGCTCATCCTTGCATCTCCCCCAACAAAATCAATAGAGTGGGCTTTCAAATCCCATGGGTGAATGTCTAATGGCAACTACCTAAGGAAGGCATGGAGATGAAGCATGAGGCTGATGTTTGTGCCTGAGATTTCCTCCCCTAATTTGATGCTAGGTTTCATGTGGCATTGCTGTATTTCTCCAAAATATATGCAGTAAATCTCTGTATTTTCTTCTTCACAAGTGGACCTCCTTCTGTATCAGTAAATTTCACAAAGCCAGGTTCTTGTTTTGAACTTTATGGATCTGTTTTTAAGATACATGAAACTCCAGTATCATAAAACTGTTTAGGACAAAAAAGAACAAAAACCAAACAGCCACTGAATGATCATCAGATTATTATTCTCTCACAGCAGGGAAATCTGTTTAATCTCCCATAATGTACTAAACACCCTGGCCTGGTCACTGTGGAGAAGCAGACTATGCACAGTCAGAAACAGCAGCAGGAAAGAATGCACATCAGGGAGCACATTCTTCACCGTACCCTAGAGATACTGAAGAAACAGAAGGGGGAATCTCCTTCAAATTGGAACCAAACCACCCACAGCAAAACTTTCATCAGAAAATGCCCAGTATTAGACCCCAGCTAATCTAATCTATGTCAGGCTTTTATTAGGATTCACTCAGAAGACAGCTGGTAGGACTATCTCAAGTATATATCAAAGAGATTGTTAATTTTTCTCTCATACAGAAAGATCCCAAATTTAAAATATTAAGCTTGACTCCTGACAGTGGGCATAGTGCAGACCCCAAAAAACCGCTCAGACACCATCTGCACCTGTGGAGGGTGCAGCCTGTCCTTGCTATCACTCAGAGGGAAGAGAAGGAGAGACATCTGCATTCGACTTTGTGGTCACAGGCATAACATCAAAAGACAGTATGGTCTTTAATGTGGGAAGAGGAGTGTATAATTCATTATGAAGTTTAGCCAACAAAAGCTCTTTTCCCTAGCAGCAATCAATGCTGGTCCTCCATCTCCTGTTTCTGTCACAAACTTATTTTTCCTTTTTTTTTTTTTTTTTAAAGAAACCGAATCAGTTCTCAGACGGCAAAAGCAAAAACAATTAGGTAGGATTTTCCTCCCTTACTCCCCCACTCTGACGGAATGATTTTATCCCATAATAGCCAATCTAAACAGTGCAGTGAAAATCATACTTTGCATGCAAATGTGCAGACAGTGTTACCACAGGAATGGAGTCTGTTTAGGCATGGGGTGAGCAGAAGCTGGCTGCTCTCTTCTGAACAGACCCAAGTAGTGCAGCAAGAAATTCACAGATTCAGTGAAAGCAGGAGGAGTATCCCTCCTGGTTTTTGCCACTTTGCTTTGGCTTTACTGCCCAGAAGGAGACATTTTCAGATGCAGGAAGCCAACAGCCAACAGGAAGTTAGCAGCAGGAAGATTTGTCCTCTACCCGAAGAGTCAAGTGGTTCAGACCAGCCTCATACCTTTCATATGAAGGCAGAATTATCTGCATACACTCCAGCTGGCATTGAGGCTCTGTTTACCATCACTCTCCAGCTTCAGAGAAACAGTAAATGACTCCTTGCCTGTACAAAAACCAGGGTTTCATGGGAAGACAGATTTGGCCTTCTGCCTGCTGCATTGCCTCGGCCCTTTTGGAACGAGACTGCTAAAAACACTTGACAGCTTGTTTCCATGGATTTTATACTATGCCCTGAAGTCACACCATAATCATGTAGCTAGCACTGCTGGTGCCTACATGTCCCCATGCTACAGGCAAGAGCATCCAAGAACACTAATGTGCTACATGGCATCGATCACCACTTACCAACAGTGGCTGACATGAGTGTTGGAGACATGCTGTCCAGACACCTCTCACATTCCTGCCAGAGCATCATTGCAAGCCATGAAAACAGCCCACTTGTCAACTGGCAGCCACCCATGCTAAATAACTGGGTGCAGCCCTATAAGAGACTTTTAACATATGGCTCTCTGCCTATATTTGAAATTCCCCATCTCATTGTTATGGGAAATTATTAATAACCCTTCACTGTCTCCTCACAGTTGGTGGTATGTACTAAGCACTTGTCCAGCTGTGTTTTTTAAACACAGTGATAGAAATTTGATCTAATATTCTTCCCACCTTGCTTATGCATGCTTTGTGCACTCTTACCTAAGTGGCTTCAATACTTCATACCTTCTGTTTCTCTCATTGCTGCATGTCAATATTCTCTGTTTATTCTGCAGGGAACCTACAAGCTTTATTTGCACAATTGTGAGTACAACAGGGCCCCAAGATTTGGCAGAGGCTTTTGATGGTCAGTGTTCCTCCTGTAGATGAGGCTTGACTTTTAGCATTACTCTGGACTCAGGTTGCAGGATTCACACACTCACTCAGGCTGGGATTCAAAAGCAGCAAATAGAAAGGTGACGGATAGCTACTTCTGGCTTTTGGCATGTAAGCAAAGGAATTAGCAGGCTGTAACTGCACAAGCTTACAAAGCCTGGAACAGACTGGCAGGCACTGACATTTGTGTCAGCTGAAAAAGAAAGCAGCAACAAAAAACATGGAACACAGAACAGTAGAACTTCAGAAAGGAAATCTCAGCTATTTGCAGAATGCCATCAGCTGAAATTTCTAAAGACCAGAAGGGCCCATTTTAAAGTGCTCAGCATGCCCAGTCAGGGCCAGGTTTTCAGTTAAGCTCAGTTCCCATGGAGGCAGCTAAACAAGAGCCAGACTTTTAAAACCACTCAGTATCCAGCTGTTTCCATTCCAAAAATTCTGTCCCAGTTTTTAAACTGAGCTTAGCACCACCCAACAGGCTGTGTTATTTCAAAAGCTCGCTCTAAGTGACTTCACACCTGGTGTCATTGTTTCAGTGGCTACCTGTCAGAGGATCAGGCCACCTCCATTTCTGTCTTCTTCCACCTCTCCTGAGCCCTGATGTGGTCTGAATAATCCGAACTATCAAATAACTGTTCTGGGTACTGTACAAAGAGGGAATATCAAGAAATGCACCTCACAGACTACAACATGGTGAGCTTCACAGTTCTGCCAATTTACCAGGCACTTTTGGGCTGCACGAGCCAGCATTATGCGTCGACTGCCAATCATGCTGACTCACGTCAAATTATGTCATCTTCCAAATGTCTGAGTTTGGAGGTCTCAACCTTTTTTCATATGCAGATGAAGTTGAGAGTTTCTTTCTCCTGAAGTCTGCAGAAAAGCAGAAAGGACAGCAGACTCCGTGATTCAGGGAAAACTGTGTGGCAGATGATGTAAAACATTATCTGGTTATCAACACTTGTAGAAATTGCAGTCTTCCTTCTATCAGCACGCCAAAGTGAAGCTTTCTAAGGGCAGGAGTAACCCTTTGCTAGGAGAAGCCAGCCAAGCCTGCCTCAGAGGTCCTAAACCTAAACACAGCTCTTATACTTTCTCTCAAACTTTCTGAGAGCTTGTAGAAAGTGCTCAAAATACAGACAACGTGGGAAAGGGTAACATCTTCTGCCCTACTGCCTACTGTGTGCCATGGTTCTAGTGTAAGCAGAGGGGTATAATTCAGAACATGGAATGAATCACAGAAATTCTCAGAAGGTGGTCTATTAGAAGAACCAGTTTCCTTTTATTTCAGTTTTTTGTGTTGGGACTTTTGTTTGTTTGTTTGTTTGGGTTGGGTTTGGAGGTTTTTTGTTTGGGTGGGGTTTTAGTGGTTTTTTTTGAGGGGGGGTGTTGGGAGTGGGGAGGGGTTGTTCTTCTTTTATGTGAAGATCCAGGCAACAGAGAGGGAAGGGCAGAAAATTGATTAAAGAAGCACGCCACCACACAGACAGGCTCAGGCTGTGCACTGTAAGGCATGGGTAGCTGAAGACACTTTTATCCTTTCAGAGAGAGCTTAAAATGCTCAAAACCAACTACTTCAAAGAAGAAAAGACCTAAAGAGCAGGTGAATTTCAGTCATTTTTTTAAAAAGATGCAGTTAATTTGAGAGGCGTGTTAATTTGAGAGATCTACCCATTTGAAGTGAAGCTTCCTCCTCTGTCATTCTTTGCTCTCATTTCCTTGATCCCCCTTGCTGTGTGACCATGTGACACGCAGCCGTTTGGTGAGAATCGAGAGAGATATTGGCAGTTTGGGAGCTGTTGTTCCTGCTTATGTATGCAAAGAACATAATTGCTAAGTGCATCATCTGTTGTAAATTGCACATCCACACACAGAATAGATCAGGGCATTCTTCCCACAAGTATGCAGTGCCTTTTTTTCCTCTCTGCTTTTCTGGACAGTAAAATATTAGATCTTCTGGATGTCACTGCAGCACAGGCTGAACCAATGCCCTAGGAGGTGATCCCTGCCCCAAATATCTTACACTCTTAATATAGCTGCAGAGAATCAGGATGTGAAGCATTATTTCTGTAACTCTCTTGCTTCACACACAAGTTTGAAACTACTTGAGAAATAATTTAGGTAGGTCTGCAGCAGGTGTGAGAAGTTAGCAATGCCAAACCTAGCATTACAAAAACATTCTGCAGTCACAGACACACCAAGCAGGAGCTGTGTTGCTCCCAAAGGTTATCTAAGCAAGAGCCAGACATGGAGCAGTCAGTGAATACTGGTTTGGAAAGCAAAAATAGCAGCTGAAAAAAAAAAGTAGCATCTCTGTAATAATAAGAGGACAAAAGTTTGGAAAAATATTAAGAAATCTAGAGAGACTATCGGAGTGATTTTTTGCCTCTCTGTCAATTTCATTGATTCTCACTGTCACAGCAATTTGACTTCTCATGATCTTCTGCAGCAGAAGCCAAGCCAAGTCAAGCCAAGCCTACATCTTAAAACTGTAAGATGCAGGTCAGGCAAAACCCTCACCTGAAAGTGCAAACTTCAGAGGCATATTAGACACCTCAGAAACCAGCCTTATACTTCCTGATGACAGGGACAGGGTCTTGTTGTTGTTCCATCTGATTCCCCTAAGTAAACATGCAGCTCATAGTGTGTCTCGAATGCCTTTAATTTCTTCACCAAGCTGTACTTCTTGCAGAAGATTCCTCAATTACTGTTAGGTCCTTCAGCGATAGAACCTCATTGTCCAAAGACTTCGTTTAGTCTGTGGCAGACCCCACTGATGCTTGTATTAGGGTCCTTTAGGATCCTGACCATGTTGTCTCAGGGATCCTAATCTCCTTCCCTGATGCCTGGAGTGCTATGTCTCCTTTTAAGCAGAGGTTCAGAAGAGAAAATTTCCTTTCAGGCAGTGGCCTTTAAAACAGCAAAGCACCTTGTGTGAACACATGGAGGGCCTGCTGAGTGTTGGAATGTCAGTTCCTTCCCAACCTAGCTCTTATGCTTAGCAGAGCAGAGAGCTGCGCTATTGGATGCTACTTTTGTGTAGCAGCACCAGAAATGGGGGAGCTGGGGGCTACCAGTGAGCAACAGCCATTTTCCACATGTGTGCTTTCAGGTTATGCTTTACGAGTGCATGCAAAGTGCTCTTTTCCTCCAGCTGCGCAAGGACGTGGCCCCCAGGCAGAGCCACAGCCACTAGAGGGCATTTAAAGGACATCAGGTCCATGGGTAGCAGGTGTCTGGGCTGGGGGATGAGCCAGCCCTGCCAGCGTGTCCCGCTGTTCCAAGCTGCAGCATGCAGCAAGAAGTTTGATCTCAGTGCCTTTCTTGTTCTGTCTTTCTGCAGTTGTCCCTGGGTACTCTGAGTTAGTGGTTTGCAGAAAGCATGGCATAGGTTCTTTCTATGGATGAACTTCTGCAAATGGGCAGCAGCTGAGGGGGAGCAATGCTGCTAAATAGACCACTGAATAACTATACCTCCCTTGATCGCATCCTTCGAAGTAGTTATGCATGTAGATATTGAACATAGCTTTGTTCATCAGTTTTAATCAGCTGCCTGCAACCTCCTCATTTTAGTTTTCTTGGCATTAAGTCAGAAGTCCATGATTTTCCTACCTTTTTCCATCTACTCTCTCTTAACAGAGAGAGCTGTTCTCAAAGGACAAACTGTAACAAAAGCATACACCTACACTTCATACCAACCTCTTTCAAGTCCATTTCAGTAGACTGAGGAGTTGAATATGGCCTTCTGTATTCCAGATGAAGACCAGGGCCTTCAAAACAAAATATCTGCAGTGACTTCATCACCACGTCTGCCATCCAAAGGGAATGCCTGACACAGACCATAAGAATCCTTTCAGTTAAGCTTAAACAGCTCCCCCAGTGTTCCTCTTTACCTCCTCTTTTAAATTTTTTTTTTTAATAGATCAACAGTACAGAAACAGCATGATCTTTCAGCATGCACTTGCATGGTGACTTTCTGCACAGATGAGTTCCCATGAGAAAAGTTTGCACTGAGGAGCTCCAGGCTGGTATTTCTGCCAACTGCTCTGAGTGCCTTGGAGAAGAGAGATAGGGAGGACAAGGGTGAGCTTGCACTTGCAGTGGGACAAGAAATATCAGAATGAGTTTGCCTGATTCTTGTCTATTGTCAGTGCTTTTTGTAGTCCAAGAATGACCAAGTGCCTCCTCAGCTACCTCCCCGTCAAATTGCTTGGCAATACTTCAGATGTGCAGGAGTGGCCTTCTAAAAACAGGTAGGAATCGTTCAGAGTTGAGAAGGAAATCCTAATGCTTTCCATAGACTTGAGAGAAAGGACGCCAAGCCACCATTGAGTAAGACAGATCAAACTCTACAAAAGTAAAAAGGGAAACGGTCTGTCTATCCCTCAGACATTCCCAGGTTGAGTCAGGTGGACTTGTGGAGGGGACTGGGAGCCCTTGGGGTACAGGTCCAGAATCTCAACCCCTATAACTGGCAGAGAAGCACAACACTATGTCTCATCACTATGTGCTAGAGTGCAGCTAACACGGGGTGGGAGTGGGAGTGATAGGCTGAATTTAGCTCAGGACACTACTGCTCAGGTGCAGTAGTATGAGCTCCTGTCTGCTCTTGGAAGCAATCCTGATGGACATGCAAGATAGCATAGGTACTCTTGTGTTTCTCACTGGGGTTGCTACACCACCCTTCTGCTTCCAGGAGCTTGGACAGAGCTCATCAAGCTTTAGGGTCAAGAGAGGTACTTTTATACTAAGTCATGCCTTAATTCTCAGCAGTAACTCAGAAAGCAGGGCAGGGATTATTTTTATGCCAGTGGTAGAGACAAGAGATATTTCTTGGGGCACAGTAGCAGACCTGTGGGTAGAGCTCAGGAACCTTGATAATGTTATTCTGCTGGATAATGTTATCCAGCTTTTTTACATAACAAGTCAGGTTTTACAGGCATTGAGCTACCTGTCTCCATTAATGAATTAAGACCCAGCAAACCACAAACTGAGCTAATTGGTATATTTTTCCCTTAAGAAGAGAATTAGAAAACACACTTGTACTGGGAATTGCGGATGATACATTCTGCCTGAAGGAAAACAAATTATCACTCCAGCAGGAAAACTCACATCCCCAGGGTTCTGAAAGCAACTCATGTTGACTTTCTTGTTTTAGTCTGTGGGGGATTTGAGAGGAATGATTTGAGACAGGAGCAATGGGGAAAATTCTCACCTTGTGGTCTCTTTCTCTTTTACATGACTGTCACACAACAGGTGATGAAAAGGCTTCCTCAAAGTCATTGAGGTAAATGCAGATTACATTTCATACACAACAGACAGTTGCTGCAAATCTTGACTGTTACTTCTTTAATGATATACAGCTTTCAGAGACACCATAGATGCCATTGCTGTTCAATAAGTAATAGATTATATATTTTTCCTCCCACAGCATGAGGTGCTGTTTGAAAGGAGAACTGAACTAAATAAAATAAATAAATAAACTAAATAAAATTTCCAAAGTGAACAGAAGGCACTATGGTTACCCAGTTAAAACTGCTGCTGGTTTCAGGATGGCTTTGTCAGGTTACCTTGGTGGGAGAAGAGTGGTGTGATACCATAATCCTGCCTACCACAAGAATGTGGTATTTTCCTTGGATTGCCGTGCAAATTCTTGAATCCACCTTTGAAAGCCATCTGATCAGATCCTGCACGAACTTGGGCTATTGCAAGGATACTTCAGAGGTTGTCTGAGGAGACTGTTCACATATGTCCCGTGTTAGACACCAAGAGAGGACATGAACTTCGCAGATCACATTTCAGCAGTGACTTTACCAGTTGTCAAGGCTGCACAAGTACTGGATTTTAAAGTTGAAATAAGGTGTGGAACCTTAAAATACCACTTTTGTGGAATCTCGGCTTCTGGCATGTGAGTCTTACCCTGGCGATGTGGTGCTGACAACACTGCCATGTCCTAGTGAAGTCAGTGTGAACAGGTTATGTTTGCAGCGTCAGAGAGGAAAGGAACAAAGTAGAAACATACTTTCAGTATTACGTTAAAAAAAATCCTGCATTTAAAAGGTGTACTTTTTCTCTAATATTAGTACAAGTGTGGGAAAATCTGGGATACAGAACTTTCAAACAAAAACAGTGTAAGATTAGGTTCCACAGGAATGAGTTTTGTATATCAAATTTTAGTCTTCTGAATAAATTTAATAAGTTATCATTATTGCAGCAGAGTTATGGCAAAATAAATCTACTGGATGTATAGAAATTATAATTCTTAGGAATACATCAGGATTACATCAGGCCAAATAAAGGCTGAAGGTGAACTTTGGTCAGACAGTGAATACAAAATAAAAATACTGTACACAGACTTCTGAATAAACACATATAAGCTTGAGCAATTTCTTAAGATAGCCAAAATCTCTTGCTGACCTCTTTTTGCAGGGAGCACTATTCTCCTTGTATAAGACAAGGTTCAGTTATGGGCATTTATCAAAGTATTTGTCAGTATTTGTGTATTTGTACTAACACTAGTTGAGATGGCTGTATATGGATACATCACAATGAAAAAAATGAAGCAAAAATTAACATTCCTTAATTTTGTTTTTTATTTTGGTGGTAATATCTGCTGTCATAATAATAATGAGTTCTACTATGTAAGCTTTGAGAATCAAAATGTAACATGTAGCCCTGAACATTGTCATCTTCCTGGTAGAAACACAGGGTGATATTTTGAGGTATTTATGTTTGCTGACAAAATATCTAGTTTCCTACGTGTAGATGTATTAGCTACTTGTAGATTTTAAAACATATGCTAAGCAGCTGTGACTATGTGGAGCTAATGCCACATCAAAACCCATGGCCTTCTCCCCTCTCCTCATTCAGACTGCTGGGAGAAAGGGCTGTGCTCTACTTTCTGTGCAGCAGGGTCTCTCAGGAGACACCTCTTGTTGAGTGAAGTGTGCCGCAAGAAGGCACACAAGCATGAAGAATACAGAGTAGCTACTGACTTTGATGGGCTTCCTCTTGTTACTTCCTCCCAATCCCATCTTTCAAACTAGTATTTGGAGTGGGTCAGCAACTTTATGTGGGGGTTTTGTGCCTCTCGAGAAGAGGCTTAATTATACACAGTAATGTTTTTGCCTAAGCAATGGGACAAGATCTCAATTACACTTCAACCACCACATATTTTCAATATTGTAATCACAAGAATCTTTCTGCAAAGGATAAATTGTAGACAAAGTAACTTACTGAGAAGAGCATTGTTTTTCGATATCTCCCTCATAACAAACAAATAATAGTTAATAACATTAATTGAGCCGATTCTAGGGCAGCTGGCCAAGAAAAGTATTTGTCTTGTGCTGAACACCTTCTGTTGCACTCTGCAAACACAAGCTGCTGGAATGACCTCAGCACTTCTTTTGCTTTTATTCAAAGTCACTGAGATGTTTATGATTCAGTTTCCTCCCTATCTCAGCAGTAAATACCTATGTGGCAAAGGCCTGTAAATCTGCCATTCACACAGCAAAAAACAACAACATGCCATTCCAATAAATTACTCCCTCACAGTGTTTTCATTATACAAAGAAGACTTTTTCTGTGTTCTGTCCAAGAACACCATCCTGCAAAGTTTGCCTTACAGTAAACAAGGGAGGTCCAGCAGAGATGGGCAGCAGATCAGAGGAGAATGTCATGTAAACTAAAGCAGGGTCAAAAAGAAAAGAAGGCGTAATTATTGTTGAGCATGTTCTTAAATTACCTAGTGATTCTGTCAAATTCACTTTCCTGCACAGATTACATTTTTTTGTAAGTGGCCTTTTGTGGCTGTATTCATTAATAACTGGATATTTAGCAGTTCTCTGAATGGTTTGGTATTCTTTCCTGCTTTCTGAGTAAGAAAATTTTTTTTTCCTATATTTTTTTGCTGCTAAACCACTAGACAAGGATAATCAACCAACAGGCAGTTGAAGCAAATTCTCCCTGGGCAAATAATAAATTTATATTTGGCTACAAAGTGTATTTCAAGACCTTACAAATAAAAAAGTCTGTAAACTAGTGCATTCATCATTTACAAACTGAAGAAAAGGCTTGTTTCAAACTCACTGAGTAGTTTGCTCATTATAATTTGTTCAACTTCAAAGTATGTGATAAAGCAGTGAGGAAAACAATTTTGAAATGCCTCTTTCAATGCCCAATGCCCCATTTATACATCTGCTGATAAATGGATGCAGAGGAAAGATGGTGTTAAAAATAATTTTGTTTCGCTATTGCTACTTTTCTTTTGAGAGCTAACATAGATGTGATCAGCATTTTCCTTTCCCTATAAAGGTAGATTTCCAACATTTCTTTATTGCTTAGGAATAAAGATGAAACACCTGCAAACAAAAAAACCCCAAGAAAACCAAACCAACACAAACCAAAAAAAAAGCCACAACAGCCCTCCAAAAACATAACAAAAAACCTCCACAACACCAAAATCAAACAGGCCCCCTGCAAAAAACCAACACATACACATATAAAACCCTAAATAAAAAAACAAAGAAAGACAAAGAAAAGGATCAGAAATCAAAAGCTGCAATCAGATTGGCTCAAACATTTTATGTCCTGAAGGACTTGATTCTCTTCCATATCTCTGGGCTCAGCCTGTTGCACAGGCATCAATGCATTTTTCTCCTTCAAAATAAAAGCCATTTTCAGTTGTGGCAGGATGTTATATAAACAGCTTTTGACCTAACTCAGGAAAAATAAGAGGTGGAAGAGGAGAAAACCAGGATGATTTCATCTGTTTGTTGGATTTCTCTGCATAGGTGGCTAGATTTTAAAAATCTGAGACACTTGCTTCAGTAGGTATGTTTTAGAGCTGATGCCAGGAAGGGAATAAAAGTGGTGAGACAGAGAAATGGAGAGAAGGTCAGAGCCACTCCTCATCAGTAAGAATGTGGAAAGAGATCAAAGGGGGAGGATGAGCAGAGAAGAGCTGTGTGAGCCTTGGAACAAGAAAAAATGGCAAAAGTCTTGAAAACAAGGAAAACAGAATTTAACACTTTCTGCGCATAGTAAACAATGTTAAAATGTTAATTTCAACACATAGAAAATAATGTTAAAAGCAGCAATCAGCTGAGGAAGCTGAAACCTGGGGATCATGAGAGAAGGTTCAGCGTTGGCAGTATAAGCAGACAGGGAAGGAAAGGGGGGTAAAGTCTCAGACCCAAGGAAAGTCAAAGCACTGCAGGAAGACAGGAGGAGGAGGTCAGCTCTGTCTCTGTTCTTCTGCACAGCGAGGGCTTGGCACACATGTGTGTCTGCACGAGGAGAAGGGCAGAGCAGTGCTCAGTGTGACTGCAGTGTGGCTCACTAAAAAGAGTGGCTACCACAAGAAAGGGAAAAAGACACACACTAGAGTAATTTAGCACCAGCTGTTCTTACTATGTTTTATATGCTTTTTTCCCTTGTGTTGTACAAACAAGCCTAATTTTGAACAGGATATTGTCCTTTCACTGTCTTCCCTGTAGCTGATGTTCTTGTCAGCATCTCCTGCCCTAAAATACAGACCACACTGTAATGATGCTGCAGTGCACTAACTTTCAGACAGCAGGAAGAACAACCCTTTGATAACTATGAGGCCTCTGCTGCAACAGTAGAAATAAAAGCCTTCAGAAAGGGATGGCCTGGCTGCTCCTTATTAAGGTGTTTAGTGTATTTTGTCATGAAACACTGCAGAATCACAAAGTAACACACAGGCAAAGCACAAGGCCCAAGGAACAATAGGAAGCCAGTGGTGACTGCTTTTTTCTAGCTTCAAACTACCTTGTTGATTACAGCATGGTAATAATAGTGTTTTGCAGGCAGCTGTGCTCCTTCCTAACACACTGCGTGGGAACAAGGGAACACAGGGCTGGTGCCCAGCTTCCTCTCCAGTAGCACACGGCCCTAGAGAGAGGCAATGCTGCCCAAGGCAGGAATAAGCACCATCTCCATTTTTTTAATTGCAGCCTGAAAGATCAATACTAGGAAAAATAAAAAATGGCAGATTTTAAAAAGTGTGCATCCCAGCTGAAGGAAAATACCCTAACAAAGTCAGAGTAACAGCTTGCTCCTGTCTATTTTGTCTCTACCTATTGTAAACTCCACTACCCTGCTATGTCACAGGACTTTGAAAACTATTTCTGCAGACCTGATTTAAGAGCTGTCTGTGGAAAGATTATCTAAGATGTCTATCTCAGATACCCAGAAAACCTGAAGACATCTTTATGGCAGAGAGCTGTAATTATCTAATACACCAGGAATATGATTCAATTACACATCTATTGCAGAAGCAGAGCCAAAAAACCCCACAACAAACTGTGCAAGTCTTTGCATTTCTGTAACTGCAGAAAACTGGGCGGTCCAGTAACCTTGCCAAGGTGTTGGCCATCAGAATCTTTATTCAGCATGCTATGTGTCTGTTCCCACAGCCTTGCACTACAAAGGAGGTCAGGACAGGGGTTCCTTCAGGCACGTGGTGGAGCTGTGTGCATCAAATGCAATACTGAAAGTGTGGCTTGAAGCAAGAGTAAAATGTGGTAACTTTAGAGCAGTGTTATTTCACAGAAATACTGCCTTGTCTAAGTGCTCTGAATAGCCAGCCAACTCACCACCAAACAGGAGAAGGGGGGTTGGGCTAACACAGAACAGGCATGGATTTGCCCTCTGAGGCTACCCTGGCAAGCCATTCCATAGGAGCATAGCAGTGGAGGCAGAGGGGGCAACCTCAGTCAAGTGGGCAGCCTGAGTCATGCCAGGTGAGCCTGGTGCTCTTTATGGGTACAGTCTCAATTCAGCAGCCCAGGAATGCACTTTCTCACAAAATGTGTATGCATTCCTTGAGGACCTTGGAAAGAAGACATGACTTCTGGTGCCACTTGTTTAGCTGTCTGTCCCAGATCGAGGTAGGCAAGAATTTTTTCAGAGAGTTATGATGATCCTCAACATCACCATATGTAAACTTGATTAAAATCCTGCTGTCCTAATAGCCCATTTTTACTTAGCCTTTCCTCAGGCGGATTCCCAAACACTAAGCAAAATGGGCTTCAGGATCTAACTCGGGGAATTTATTTTCTCCCATCACAACAGGAGAGAATGTTCTGCTCTAAGAATCTGAAAAAGATTTGTAAAGTACATCCACAAAAGAAGTTTCCTCTGGAACCCTCATTTCCTGGCTGCAGTATGCCTGTCACATTTCCACTGATTCATTGTTCAGCTTCAGGAAAGAAAACAGCTCTCAGTCCCTCTGCTGAAGTTTGCTCCATTTGTAGCATAGCCTGTGATAAAATCCTCACTGCAATGTCTTGGATATTCACTGCATCCTTGTTAAACAAGGGGGAATGCTTGATGCATAAATTATCCTGTGCTTAATTTTGCATGACATATAATTTTAGAGCATTTAGAAATGCTGGACTTAGTCAGCATTTATCCTCACAGCTGCGGCAATTTCAGTCTCAGTGACTTGCTTGCTAAGGAGACGACACTGAGTTTCCATTGTAAGCAATGCCCACAGTGTCTGAGGGACAGCACAGGACTTTAAGGCATAAGCTCTCTCACCAAGCAGCATTCACCTTTCTGCAAAGAACAGGCATGTACATCGAGTTCTGCTCAAATCCCTGCACTGACCATGACCACTGTGAACAGACTCCAGCCCTGCAGTCCATAAGCAGAGCCATAAGGAGCATGACAGTCACCCAGTCGCTTAGCAGTCACACAGTTTGCTGTATCCAAGTGTGTCTTCCCCTCTGCCTGGTTTTGCAGGCTCCCAAAACAGTGCAGCAGGAGAGAGAATGTTTTTCAAACCTGCTTGCTACGGTGGGCTGTGCCTCCAACACACTTCAGTATATTAAACTGGAGACAGCTGCAGCAGGCATAAACAGAATCAAACCCTGGTGAGTTTTAGGTCAGCCCCAAGATTGCAGGCAGTCCTGCCCACTGCAAAAGTACAACCCTCCCCACAGGCCAGGATAGGAAGCCTTCACATTACCTTACCTAACCTTGACAAATCAAAGTATCATGTATTCTCATATAAATTCCTGATGGAGACAGCCAGTTGACTTCAGTTTCTGAAACAAAATTATCCAGATAGACCCATACTTTAAAGAAAGTTAAAAAAAAATATTAAAAAAATCTTGTTCAGTTTTTCAGAAACAGCAGAAACTCCCTCATTAGCTAAAGGATGTCACATTAAATAGAGAACAGATGTTGTAAATAATCACACTTTTTCTTAGGTACACTAACAAAAGGCAGTAGCCTTGTGGTTCCCCTAGCATCTGTCTTATATGTTGTACTATGGAACAATCCACTTATATTTTACTCTTCATCTGTCAGTGGTGAAAGTGCTTTTAAGAAGGTAGTGAACCACTCATTCAAGATTTGATGATTGAAAGTGCCCCTGGACATGCTCAAGCAAAACAGGACCAAACAATCTCTTTAGGGAAGAGAACCAGCAAGCAGGCTCTGTGTGTAAACAAAATTCTCCTCACAAGAAAACACAATGACCATCATGACAGCTTTGCTATCCTAAACGGACAATGGGCATGTAAGCTTAAATGAAATGGAGTGAGGCACCTGCTTCAGAACTCTCCAGTTTGTTTCAAGTCATGAAACAATTCCCCTCTTAACCTCATTTTCATCCTCTTTTCAGATAAAGGCCACAACTCCAGCTTTAATAGCAACTGAAATTTTTTTCTGTTGAAGAATTTCAGGAAAAGGACCATGCCTGAAAATGACCATTTCATTATTTGTGAACTGAAGCAGCTGAGAAATGCTTTGGAAAGGATGTCCCAAGGTTAGAAAGAAGGAAATGGTGCTTCACTTGCTCTTGTGCCTTACATCTCTCCCATGATTAAACTTGCAATATCTGCTCTCTGCCTCTCTGTGGCTGCTTCCATCTGTGCAATTGTGTTGGGGTCACTAATCTAAAATCTGCAGCTGTCCTCAACCTTTCCTTTGCATATTCATTTGTCACACCAACAGTTTTCCACCTGAAGTGTCTGCTGGCAGCAGGAGAGTCTCTGTGAGAGTATTTGAACACCTGCCCTAAAACAGGGGCAGGTGTTTGAATTTAGCTGGGGACAATGAAGTAACTCGTAATTCTCCCATCTATTAATCAGTGCTGGGGGCTTGCAATGTCCCAGCACATTTCCCAAAACACTATTTTTCATCTAACATGGTAAGCATCTAAATTAACTCCTGGTCTGAGCAGTACTTGAGAAAAAAGCCCTGTCACAGAAGCCTACTCTGAAGGCTGAAGTTCCCACAGCCCAGATATCCCCGTGCCTATTAACCTCTGCTTCAGCTTGCTCTTGGAGGGCCAGTCCAGGACCATACAAGTTACAGAAATGTCAGACAACAGTGAAGATGCCCCTGAAGTCTGGATCCTAGCAGTGATACTGCTCAGCTTCCTTTGAAATGCTTCCTTCCTATTAAAAGCGTTGAGAAATTTTATTAACAGCAGACACAGAAAAGCCATGTTTCTGCAACGATGAAGAGAATATAATTACACAAAAAAAGTGGGGTAAGAAAACAGATAAATCTGCTGGTTTTGCCTGACAGGCATAGCCCATCTCCTGGACAGGTCACCTGGACAATGGACTGGTACATTATATCTGCAGAACTGTTGAAAGACCTTGTGCTTATATAGAATCAGAGAATTGTCTACGTTGGGAAAAAAAACCTGTTCTGGGACAGGAAATTAATCTAATCCAGCCAATAATATTGTCTTCTTCAGTTTAATGAGAGCTAAGTTCATTGTAAGTCCCATCACAAATTCCTTATGTGCCTTATTAGTACCAGATTTTTACATTTTCTCAGCTATCAGTTATAATGTGATGCGTTGGTAGTCTTCTGCAGAGTGCCCTCGTATTAGATCCCCTGAATCCAAAGATTGTACCTCAGAGGAACAAAGTCACAGCACCAAGCCCACACGCCAGCTGGGTTCTGAGAGCAGGGAGGCAGCAGGGCTGCACACGGGAGCTGGGCTCTGCGTGCCTGCCTTGTGCTTCTCTGCAGCCACAGCCTCTTGAGCCTCTGCTGGGGCTTTTCCATGGGCCCAGAGGTTGCAGCACTGAATTCCAGTATTTTCTTTACAAGCTTTCCATGAAATGTGACTGTGGAGAGTTGACACGGGCTGGATGCCAGGTGCCCACCAAACTGCTCTAGCACTGCCTTTGTCAGCTGGGCATGGAAAGGGGACAAAATAAAATGGAAAGCAGCTCACAGGTCAAGGTAAGACAGTTTACTAAGGCAAAAGTAAAATGGTGCTTACACAAACAAAGGAAAACATGGTGATTTTATTCTGTACTTCCCATCAATAGTGGACCACTTCCCATGAAGCAGGGCTGCAGCACGTGTCACAGTTGCTCTGGAAGGCCAACACAGTAAATAGTCAGTGTTATTTCTCTCCCTTCCTCCTCCTTTACTTAGCTTTTCTATCTGAGCTGGCATCATATGGTATGGAATATCCCTTTGGTCAGTTTGGGTCAGCTGTCCTGGCTGTGTCTCTGCCAAGATTTTGCCCACCCCCAGGCTGCTGGTGGGAGGGTGGAACGGTGGAGAGACAGCGCTGGTGCTGTGCAGAGCTGCTCAGCAGCTGCCAAAACTCTGGCGTGTCACCAACACGTTTGTAGGTACCAAGGCAAAGCAAGCACTGTGAGAAAATAAATGAACTCCATCTCTACAACATGACAACATATGATTGTATAAAAAGGGTGCTCTGCTGCACCCTTGTCCATATTGTGTGTACTCTCCCAGATGAGGAAGTGTTCATGAGGAAACGTCCCATTGTCTTCTCCTTGTGGGGATAAAGTCAGTGGCTAATGTGCATCTGGATCTTAAAGGTTTCTGGAACTCACAAAATAGCAAAGGACAGTAAATATTTACAAAGCAAACTCAAGTGAAAATAAATTAATTTTCTTTCATCCTTCAGAAGCAGTTGGATTTTTAAGTCTGCTACACTTACAGCCACATAGTTTCTTTAGAACTATGAGGTGAAAAGTCAGGTAAGTTCAACTAAGAGAATATGAACTATGTGGTGTTTCACATTTGAATTAATGACCGAGGTGTCATTCTCAGAGAAGTGCTCAATATGGAAGTGTGGTCTCTGGGAATGCAAATAGCTCACACAGGTTTTTTGGCAATGATAAACAAATGGATGTTTGCACAGGTGTAATTAAGCACAGAAGAGGCAAACCTCTGCGCAGAACTGATTTACAGTCAAATTTATCTGCCTTGAAAACCCAGATTACATTGCATGTTGCTGTATTACCAAACTGGTGTTTCAGTTTCTTGAATTACCAGATCTTCCGAATGATGTAAATTAGGTGATAACTTTGGAAATAAGGTGAAATTGGTTTAAACTCTGACAATGTCAGTGGAGGGGGCAGGGGGTAGTCAGGACAATGTGTGAGTAGTGCCTTATTGCAAGAATGGGAAGTCCATCTTCCCAAACACAAACAGAAAGCACTGCAAGCCATGGAAATAATTGAATAGAAGGTAGTATCTACCTTCATGGCAGTATGTCTTTTCCAAATAGTGCACCAATAGATAAAGAATATTCTTCACTTTGAAGAATTTGCTCTTGCAATAGAGAAGTAAAACCAAAACTATTTTGTACATAGGTAAGTTGTTTGGGGATGTCATGAAGAATATGGGACTCATAATAAAAGTTTAAACAAACCTAACTCTGATATTGCTAATGCAAAACTTCAATCCCTAAAATCAGAGCCATCGTTCAAACTAGATTTCCTGCAACTCTAAAGGCTTACTGAATCTCATAACAGAAACTGATTATTCCAGTTCTTTATTCCTCCTTTACAGCAATCAACCCAATCTGAATTCAACAAATTTCAGAAGATTGAGAAAGTTATGAAAGAATTTAAATGTTATTTGAGAAATTTTCTGTCTTCTTTTTGATTACTACATACTCAAAATTGTAACAACCAGCAGATGTCTCTGCAGATACAAGCTGCACACAAGAGGAAAAGAGGAAGAATTTAATGAGTGAGCCTTCACTTTAAGATTGACTTCCAGAAATGTCAAACCTACACAGCAAATTCCCGAAGAGCAGAGACTGAAAGCATTATAGCAGCACTCCCTAGGAAGGAATCAGCATCTTACTTAGTTTTAAAAATAGAGGCATTAGCACCTTAGAACTGTCTGTTTACAGGATGGTTTATCAAGAATAAAGTTTCTAAATTTGGTACCTTTGCCTCAAAAAGGCCTTGTTCCCAAAAAGGGCAAGCTTGCTATCCCTGGAACTAACCTGTACCTGTACTTCTTGTCCTCCCACAGAAGAAAATGACTGCCACAAATATCCCTTGCTTTATTCCAACTCAAGGCATCAGCTTCAGGCTTTCCTTTGTTAATGTATAAACAGAAGCATGTGAAAAAAAATAGTATTTACCCTACCAAAACAAGACACCCTGCTGTACATCAAATTCCCTCTGTGGGGGGAGGATAAGCTGGAAAATGAGGCAGATGATAGTTATGAGTCACAGTATTTAATGTGCTATGGTAAGGCAATTGAATGTTATGACTGTGAGAGCAATAGAAGAAGCTATTTGATAACAAAGCACATATTTTCTACCACGGTGAATGATTTGTAAGCCCACTGAGTTGCTGACTTGCAGCCTGATGTCTCCTGGTAGAGTCATCTTTATTGAACCCTGCTGGCTCTAAAGATTTCCTGGCAGGTAGATTTGTGTAGCATTTCTGTCTGGTACAGAGGCAGTCCCTCTCGCCACAAAGTTGCAGTTGGCTTTTGGATTGAGACAACTGAGGCAGCACAGCAGAAAGATGGATGTTCTTTTAAGCCATTTTTTCTCTTACTGAACTCTGCGTGGCCCAAAACCAAGTGTAACTTGCCACTGACTTCAATAGACCCTGCTTGCAGACCGCTGTAAAATGAGCACCTCTTACCCCCTCACAGGTGGATGGAAAAGATGCTGAAGATGCAGAGAGGCTCTCTGGTGTGAATGCAATTGCATGTCTGTCAGGCTGCATAAGCGCTGTGGGTGGTAGGGAGCACAGGCTGGGGCTGCATGCTGAGAAAGGAGCCCTTGCTCTGGCTGCTCTGTCCCCTGACCTGCTGCACTGTGGGCCAGGCACAGCCCTTGCTTTAGCAGCACTCTCTGGCAGTAACATCTACACACATACACATCCCACTTCATGGAAGATACTAATGTGTAAGGCAGTGCTCTGGATTCGGGTCTCAGATTACAATATGTGTGTAGGGCCACAGTTTATCTTCTCCAGATCTTCTAATTATTGAAATTCAAGAACCCCATTTACTTCAGGTAATGAAATAGGAAAATCCTACTGGCATTATAGTTCTTGGCTGAAGACCTAGATGTCATACTTCTCCTTTCCCTTCCAAGGAAGGTGGTGGGTCATTCAGTTAGGCGGGGAAAAAAGATAGATGGTTGTAAATGTCTTTACTATATGGCATATGTTTGTATGAAAGGTTTTTATTTTTCTTATTCTTTAATTTCTGTGAATTACATTTTATTCCCCTCTGTTTTAAATAAATTGAGTAGCAAGATTTGCATATACATTTAACCACTATTTAATGAAAAGCCTGCAGTTCATATCTGCGATCCATGATGTATGATGCTGCCACAGGAAAAGTAGCTAGTGTTGTTACAGACCTTCATCTTAATTATGAAAATTTTTTATTTAAATATAGAACTGAGCATACAAAATACAGCACTAGGCCATCTGTTAGTTTTCCATCTGGACTCATTTGCAAAATACTCTCTGTTTCCCTCCTAAACACTATTTATAATCTTCCTTGGGAAAAAGTATGACTAATCTATGGCACACAAGAGATAGCTATTTGAATGCCACTTTTAATAGAAGTGGCTATGTAGTTCAAAGTAGTAGCAAAATATATTTATTTTGTTTTGCATGCAGGTGTAAAAGCTCACATGATTTTTAGACACAAACAAATTTTTTTCCTATCACACTGTTTTTAACTAGCAAAAAGTGAAAATCTTCAAGATTTCTGATTTAATGGAAAAGTTATAAATGAGAACGAACAGTTAGTATTTTGAAGGGCCTGATCAGGACTTTTGCAGTGATTCTGAAGTGGCTTGTATTTCTTTCTTGCTCAGTCTGAAAAAATCCCGAGGCCTGATTTCTGAAGATGAGCACTCAGATTATACTTACCATAAGGTATCATCTGAGTTGAATATTGCAATAGTGGTGTAATCACTAGTTCTCTTTTCAAACCCATGTTCCCCACTCAGATAAAGGTGTGGGCAATGGGTCTGGGCATGCCTCAAAGCAGCAGGTGCAGGGAGCCCACTGGAAGCCCCCTGGAAGACACATGCATGGGCTGGTTTGATGGTACCCTCTAAGGCCATCTGTGGGTCACCACCACTGTCCTCCAGAGCCACTGACAATGGGCTGCTGGGAGTTGCCTCCTGTTTTCTCTCTCCACTCAGCATCATAGAGCAGGGAAAACCTAATTCCCTGGAGGCTATTCCCTAGTCACTCTTTTACACCTCTGAGTCAGGTATCCTGAAGTGCCTTCTCAGGTCCTCCTCCCTCCTCTAACACGTCATCTTTGGCCAAACTCTACTTCACAGTTGCCAGAGTGGAAAGCAAAAAGGGGCTTATTTCAAGGGTTTATGATTTGAAGAGCAACTATTTGGTTGTATCTTACTCTTCCCCTTCTCTTTATTTTTCAGTGAACAGGAAAATGTTTTTAGACACCCCTTCTTGTTTTAATGCTTCATAAAAGGCAAAGGCTGATTTCTCCTGGCTAACTTGCATGCAAAGTTCTGAAGAAGTTCTATGCAGGGTAATGTTAAGTCATCTTTGGGGGGTTTTTTTGGTGAGCAAACAAGTTATGTTCTAGAAAATACATAAAAAAAAAGAACTTGAATAAATTGCCAGGGCCCCTGGGATTGCTTCTTCAGGCTGTCGAGTATCTCATTGCTCTTGCCTGTTTGTCTTTCTGCCATCACTATGGCAGGATGTTTTAAGTTCTCTGCTACAAGGACACTAATTTTTTTCTCTCTCAGTTTTCAGTACTATGCATAAATGCATTGTTGCAAAATGAAGCTTGCACGTGCAGTTACAATACAGCCCTTCCCTACACCCCAAACCCCAAAATGTGGTCCCTGACTACCGACTGTGAAATGGAAGATACTTGAAAAGTTGCAGCAGTCCATATGCAGAATCCTTACTTTAATACTGGCAAGACCTGAAAACTCCATGCAGCAAACCAGTTTTTATTTTATGTTAGCAAGAACAAAATGACACTCTAAAATACCAGCTACTATCTTTTTAATGTCTTCCTGTCAAAGATGAAAAAACTGCCTTATCTCAGAGTGTTGTGTACATTTACAATGAACTAGAGAAAATCAGAACAGATGCAGGAGGTACAAAAGACTCATAAGTACTAAGTTTAAATGACTACAATGTAAACATTAGTAGCTATTTACTAACGATTTAATTAACTTCCCCCCACCCATGCCACCTCGGTTTTAATTCTTTCAATAACATATGGCAACCGTAGAGAGCATTTTGCAAACATTCCCCCCTCACAAATATTTGCATACTTACTGCTAGATGTGGCTCAGGAACTGAAGAACATTCTGTGGCGCGCAGTAGGCACATGTGGAGCCAATGTGACAAACTTTGGGCTGTGTAGTGTCCCCATTCAAACTCCTTCAGAGCCCTTTCTGTACTGTCAGGCTTTGGTCCCTGCTGGCTCCTGTGTGCTGGTGATGGCCCTGCCCTTTGCTGAGTCACCTGTTTTCGCCTGTGTGACAGCCAGAATTAGACCCACTGCTTGGTACCAGGACCATCTGAAGGTACTGCTGTGCCTTGTCAGAACCAGCCTCATGGAGAGACCTGTGATGCTCTGTAGGACTCAGCCACCACTGGGAGTTGCAGACATAGTTAATACTTCTCCTGAAGTTTTCCCTCTTAATTTCCAAGGAGAAAATACAAAAACATTAAATAAGACTCTTTAGTAACTCACTGGTAGGGAAACTTACTCTGGAACTTTTGAAGGTCCCTCTTACTGAGCCAGCATCACCACTTACCCTTCCCTGCTAAGTCAGTGGAGCTACCAGAATTCCAGTCACTATTTTCTGCTGCATCTGAGATGCAGACAGAATAAAGCTACCTACCCACCCTAACAGTAATCTCAGGAGTGTTATGTATAGTATTTGCAGGAGAAAACCAAAATGCAGTGGAGAAAGGCAAGGCAAAGTCAAGACAAGGTGAGAAAAGGAAAGCCAATGAAAGGAAAGGAAAGGCAAGGCAAATAAAAGATCCTAGCAATGGCAGAAACCTCTGCTTTCTGTCTGTTGCCCAGGAGGAAAATCTTCCACACAAGGAAGTTTTGCGTCTAATTTAACACTCTAGATGAGCACAATCTCAGCCTCTGGGTTAGTATGAGGTCAAAGGAAGAAGCAGCACAATTAATGTTTCTCAATAGACCAGGGCTGGTCCTAGAAGTTACTCTGTCTGTATGGGTTCAAAGGAAGTGATGTCAAGCTCTAAGCTAAGGTTTAAGATGAAACTCTGTTTCCAGATATGTAATAAAATTTATGTACCATGAATGTGCAGATCAGTCTGTAATAGGCACAAGTTCCAGGGTTCAATGTGTCCTGTAGTGAGTTAGAGTAAACCTTCCACAGTCATTATGGTTAAGTAGAAATGACCCAGTTTTCAGAAATGCTAGACACCCACTTTTTTTGTCAGGTCCGATGAGATTTGCAGATGCTCTAGACTTTTTAAAATCCCCTTATTCTCACTAGGAGATACAACTAGGACATCACACACCTACAGGTGAATTCTTTGGCAAACACTCTGCTCTGGGGTTTGTCTTCTAGTTTGTTGTTACTTTAGCCTCAGGGCTGTTTACTTGCATAGAAATGGCTACTCCTTCTGACAGGATTTTTTGGACTCTACCCTGGAAATCTCTTTGCATTTAGAGTCAGACTCTTAAATGTATTTAAAATACTTTAGAAAGCTGCACTTAAGAAAAGTCAGATGGCAGATTCATGGAATAATTTTTTTTCCATTTACCTTGCCAGGTTAAAGGAAAATCTTCCATGGCAACATAGCAGCAATCACCCATCCATTAACAAAAAGCCTTTATTTACTATTTTCATTGTAGGAGGTGTAATTTCATTTCTCTTATCATTTTGCCTATTTCACACACTTTGCTACTCAACACTTTTATTTTCAGTCATTTGGGTGGCTTATAAATACACATTTTTTCAATGTCAAGTGAATTATCAGCCCATTATTAAATTTATACAGCCTGAAATGGCAGTCTCTCTCTCTTTCTGGCATGTGTGTAATCCCTACCTAGAGAACTAAAAACTAGGATGTTTAATTTTTGGTTTCTTTATTTTTTTAAAAGAAATTTTGCTAAATAGAGGTGCTTTGTAAATGGGAAGAGGCATTTCTGGAAGAACATTGCGCAGGTGGGGGTCTTGTATTTTAATACTGCTCCATTTGAAATTTAATCTTGAAATTATTTGAATAGCTGTTTAAACAACGACTCTCTGAAATTGCTACAGGTGATTTAGTGGCATTCATTCTTAGTGGTAAAGATCTCATAAACTTCACGCAGTTTTCCTTTGAAATTAAAGTCAGCAGACATTTGACAGAGACTTTTTATTAAAAACACAGTGTATGTGTATTATGTGTGTCTGAAATTTTTCACAGATATGGCGACCAACAATGTTCATTCCTCTTACTAGAGGTTAGAACCTGCAGGTTTGTATATATAGCTTTTAAGTCTTTCTGGCAAAATCAAGATGCAGTAAGAGGCTTTCCTGCCTTCTAGTCTTTTCCAGACTCAGCCATTACATTGTATTTCAATATACAAAACTAATGGCAGGTTTGGGCACACATGTAAACCTTGCAGATGTTTCAGTTGCAGATCCAGCATTTAGGGGAATGTGTTGCTGGGGAGTGAAGTAGAACAATTTTTTTCCTTCAGAGTACCAGGAAGAATTGTGAGGATTGTCTAAATCCATTGTTCATATTATTATTTAAAAGGTATCCCATGACTGTCATTACTACTGATGATGAAGTGTTACTTCATCATCATGAGGTGTATCAGAGAAAACACCACACAGCACAAACTAGGCATAATCTAGCATTGCTGTGTGGGTTTTCCCTGGGATTCACGTGTGCTGTCAACAACTACTTGATTTGTCTTGGAGAAAGGCTGAGTAAAATTGTATGGCAGCATCCTCCTCAATACCTTTAGGCATGATCCCTGATATTTGGATCAGTAGTACGGGTGTAACAGGATGCGGGACCAAGTGAGTTATTTCATCTCTGGGTCAAAGAGCTTCATCAAAGGTAACCAACTTCGTGTTGTGCCTGCACAGACATATCACAGAGCTGCATGGCCTTGGGTGTGAATCTAAGACCTTGGTTAGCATTTTCTTTCACTCCTTCCTTAGCAAGAAGATTTTTTTCCTCTTTAATCTCTCACAGTTTCCCTTGGCGGTAGTTCTGAAGATTACTCTTCTCCCAATCAGAATCTAAGCCTGTATTTAAGAGCTTCTTCACATTAACAGTCTTGTAATAAATTATTCTGTGTTGCAACATTCTGATTTATCTATAGATCTGTAGTTTTTGAAACCATTGCTTTTTACAGCATTCTAATTTTTATAGCCATTGGTTTTGACTTTCAAAACATTTTTAGTTTTAATTACTGTGTATTGAGCTTCTAGGTATAAAACTGTCAGATAAACTTAATATCTGCATAAATGTGGAGAACTGCATGTGTTATCACTCAACAATTGCTGGTGGGCAGTTAGCAAACTCTTGTCTATGTTGTCCGTTCAGCTGCTGCAGAACAGCAGTGATGGGATGAACCACAGATGAGTTGTCAAACCATATGCAGTCATGACCTTGATTCTGATTAACACAGCAGATTATTCAGATTGCCCAACCTCTCAGCAATGTAGTGTGCACAGCCAACTTTTCTTCAGCCAGTAACATACAAAGTGCTCATTTCACAGGGCATCTCAGACAATAGATTTCTTCTGGCTTCTAAGAGAAAAAGTGACATCATTTACTGTCTTGGGTGGCCAGCAGACAGGTCCTTAGGTGCTGTTTTGTGCTTGGCCTTTTCAACAAGGATAAGCCTATTTCTGAGTACAGGGACTGGAGTCTCTCTTTTCCTGCCTGGGATAGGAGGAACCCTGCAGTGCTTATGACTCTGTGCTGCTGACTGCGCACTGTGAGTGGTCAGGAGGCACTGTGAGGAACAGGGCACTGTGAGTGGGCAGTTATGCCTTTTCTTCCCGGCTGAGGGTCTGGACCAAGGCAGGCAGAGGACCCAGAGCAGTGAGGCATAGCCTAGCTCAGGCTCTGAGCTCTGGGAGGAGGGAGCCTCCCCGAGCTGGCAGTGGCACTGCTGGCCGATGGGCTGGAGCTGCATGATGCCTGTGAGTGTAGTTGTGGTGGTTCATTGACACACAGCATCAGGTAGCAGCCCTCCAGTGCTCCAGGAGCCCAGCGGGTTCTCTTGAGTCTGCAAGAGTAGTGGTTCCTCCAAGGACGTCAGGACAACTTCTGTCCCTACCTGGGACTGATGTGTTTGTTCACCTGGATTGTGCAGACATGTGAGAAGTTGCATCCACACTGGGGCCATAAGAAGAATAATTATGTTTTCCCTTGCTGTTTTCTGTCTGGGAAGCTGCCCCCCTACCAGCTTGTCAAGCAGAATTGGGTAATGGAACTCCACTACAAGGTCTTTCCGGAGCTCCCTGGACCTATGGCCCTAGAGCTGATTATCTATAAATTGTTTTCTCCTTCTCTTTTTCCAGTACCACACAATAACTTTCAGTTCATATCAGTTACCAGAACTTGGTACTTCCACAAGCAGTTCAGTGCTTCAATCCTTGTGTATTGCATATTTCACATACTGTCTGCTGACTTTGTCTGTCTTTGCTGTCCCTGTTTCTATTGTGTCCTCTGGTGTTTGTATTTGAATGTCTGTAGAGGTGGGGCTGCATGTGTCTGTGTAAACAGCACCTGGCACAGTGGAGAAAGCCAGCTTTGTGCTCCTGCATTACAGATAAAATGTTACCTATGCTACCAAGCATAGATAGATAAAAATGTAAGGAGCAAAAAGACTACAGGTACACAGAAGTTGGTGGCTGCTGTCACTCAGCACAGCCAAAGACTTGCTGCAATGCTTCTGTGAGTGTTCTTCCAATAATCTTTTGGAAAATTAGACATAAAGTCTAATTATGCCAAAAGTAGATATTTTGGCATAATTCTCTTCCATTTATTCCTTACTTGGCTCATCCTTGTCATGCTTGGGACTATTTTGTTATTTCTGCTCTTAAAGATGTGTTGTTTCACTTTTTAATGAATAGCCTTTCTGAGGTAAAGAGAGAATTGCAGTGATCTTTTGATAAATCCATCTTTGCTTTTTCATTTATGCACCTAAGGTGCTCAAATTGAATGAACTTTACTGCCATCTGGAGATGCAGTATTTTCATTCCTGTTTGTCATTTTACCTTTGAATTTCATTACAGAGCCTCATTCCTGGGGTTTAAAGAACAAAAGCATTTTGGTGTTTTACTTGCTATAGGGCTGTATTTCTCTTTATAGTGATTAGGTGCTGAAACAAAAGTAACCTCTGGCATCTGATGAGAGTATTTAAGATTGAACCTAGTGAGTTAATCTGCCTAAGGGCAGACCTCTACTTGCTGGAGGTGTGCAGGTTTTTGGTGTCAGGGGAGGATGATGCCAGTGCACTGCAGTCCTGCTAGTGGTCTGTCTGGGACCTAGGGGCATGAACAGACAAACCATGACCTCTCTCTGAAACCTATCAGTATCTGGAACTGTTGGAATTCTATTCTAAAGATAGAATTTTTGGGTTAGTATTACCTTCTGCTGCCCTGGTGTTAGTTTTAGTTCCAGGTATAGAAATGCCAAGCTCGTGTAAGGGGGCACCAGCTGGGACATACACTAGTGGTGTGAAAGTCTTTATAAAAGGGGTACAAGATCTTGTACAAGAACCAGGAAACGTTATGTCAGACCCTTAAAAGACAAGTTGTTAGACTGTGGTGGGTTGGCTTTGGCTGAATGCCAGGTGCCCACCAAGCTGCTCTATCACTCCCCCTTCTCAGCTGGACAGGAGAGAGAAAATAAGATGGAAAACAACTTGTATGTTGAGATAAGACAATTTACTAAAACACACAAGAGAAGAGGAAAATAAGCATTCTGTACTTCCCATCAGCGTGAGAAGCCATGTCTGGCCACCTCCTGGGAAGCAGGGCTCAAGCAAGCTGTAGAAGGCAAACATACCTCCTTGCCTCCCTCTTCCTCCTCCTTTACTTAGCTTTTATATCTCAGCTGATGTCCAACACTATGGAATATCCCTTTGGTCAGTTTGGGTCACCTGTCCTGGTTATGGACCCTCCCAGGATCCTGCCCACTCCCAGCCTACAGCAAACAGAATTTTGGAGAGGCAGTATTGATGCTGTGCCAGCACTGTTCAGCAGAGGCCAAAACACCTGTGTGTTATCAACACCCTTGTAGCTGCCAGTGCAAAGCAGAGCACTCTGAGGGCTCTTCTATGGAAAATCTCAAGCAGACCCATTATATAGACTCCCTTGGAAAAGAACAAAATTATATCAGTACTAAAACCACAGACTATCCAAGGAATCACATTTAAAACAAATGAAAGGAGATATTTTTGATCAGTAGGCATTTGGTGTGTAAAGCTGCTTCCCAAAGGAAACTGTGAATAAAAAACCCATTGTGTTCCATCAGAGGAAGAAGGTATTAGTGTTGAGAAGACAGAAAGTTACTCAGCAAATCACACCTGAAAATAAGTGAAGGGTGGGAGATTCTTGGAGACATGGCAGTGGGAGATGCTTGTATTGTTCTTATTCTTTCCTGGACAACTTCTATTAGCGGAGATGGGCTGCTGGCTGCATGCACCCTCCTTTTGAGACACCACAGCCCTTCTTGCGCTATCCTTTTATCAAGACAAACATAACAGTGGGAGGTAAAGGGATTGATGCAAAATAGGTGAAGTATTGAAATTATGGGTTGTTTATAATTAGTATTGTTTTACCTTGACACTTAAATGTTAATTAATTTTTGAAAGCTCCTGCTCAAAGAAATAAAAGTAGGATAGCAGTTCTGATACAGTTGCACATAAACTTTTTTCCTACTTGACATAATGAAGAACACTTTTCATTAAATAACAATAACCTTAAATGAGACTCTTGCTCAACACTGTTTTTCAACTGCAGCTATTCTTACTATCAATCTTAAAGTGTTTGTGTCATTGGCTGGAACATCTGTGAAATTCCATGTCGTTTTTTCAGAGATCTACACTTTGATAAGAGAATGACATGAATACAGGGCAGAATGAAAATTCTTATAAATGTTTTGCTTTGCTGTAATAAAAGAAATTATAAACCTCCTTTTGCTTTTAGGAGCTTGAATCTGCAGGGGAAAAAAAAAACAACAAGAACCAAATTTCTGTTCTTGGAATACTGTCATGGCCAAGACTTTAATTAAAACGAAAAGAGATTTTTTGTTGCTAAGTTGCATTTGCAGAGAGAAGAGAAGGACAGGGAGAAGGATGACAAGCTTCTAGAAACCCATCTCTCCTTTCCTCACCAATCTCACCTGATATTTCATGTCCCAGCTGGTAGCTGGAATTGCAACACCTGTAGTGTTTCAGATGTTGTGCTCTGAGTTGCAACAAATTGTCTTTGTCAAGGCACTATCTACACAAGGGTGTTTTTCAGTCAGTTCCTACTAGTTCATCCTCATTAGCATGTGACCTCAATACTCATTCTGCACGCCTCATATGACCCACCTGTGGTCAGTTATCACGTAACAAAACCCAAGTCAACAGGGATTTGGTGAGACTAACTTAGCTTACAATTGCTAGTTGTTCAAGGTTTATTGAGTGTTGTGTCTTTAATTAGGGAACTAAGGTGTAAACTGCAATGTCCTTTGCAAAGTCAGACCTGTGGGAGTAATTTCAGGAGTCAATTGCTGATGCTGGATAGTAATTGGGAACCCAAAGGGATTCACATGTGAATAGTAAATTAGGATGCACAGTAGTAACCAGAATTTATACCTGGAACATCAGAGTTCTTAATGACCCCATTAAAAGGAATTAGGTCATTTCTTATTTAAGGGATCAGAAATACTGCATTTTCTAAGGATACAAAGAATGCCTTTGAGCAAGACATGAGGGCTTTTCTGTTGACAATTGGTAAGTGCTGCTATTCAGAATTAGTGTCATGGTTTGATATTGGCCAAACACCAGACAGCCACAAAAGTCTGTTATAGTTGGGCAGAAGAGAGGGAAAAAAAATTAACAAAATAAACAAAGGGCTCATGAGCTGAAATAAGGACTGGGAGAAAAATACTCTAAGGGCAAACCAGGTTCAAATTTAAAGGTATAAGATAAATTTATTAGTAACAGAGTCAGAGGAGGATAACGAGAAGTAAAATAAGCCTTTAAAACACCTTTTTTCCTTCTGAGCCCCTCCCTCCTTCCCACTGACAGTGCAGGAAGACAGGGCGTGGGGATTCTGGTAGTTCATCACCTGAGATTTTCTGGTCGCTCAGGGAGAGGAGCCTTTTCTCTGCCTTGCCGTGGGGTCCCTCCCACAGGCAAGCAGTCTTCCCAAAACTGCTGTGGCATGGGTCACTCGTCCACAGGCTGCAGTTCCCTAAGGACAGACTGCTCTAGTTTGGAAGCAAGGGCCCCCTCTCTCTGTCTCTGGAAGCAGGGGCCCTCCCTCTCTGTTCGGGTCTCCCATGGACCACAGCCCCCTCCAGCATCCACCCACTCCAGCGTGAGCACCTTTTCCATGGGCTGCGAGTGAATCTCTGCATCCCCCATGGACTTCATGCATTACAGGGGGACAGTTTGTTTCACCACAGTCCTCATCTCACATCTGACATGTGGTGCACCTCCTTCCCCTCAAGGCATCACTGGCCTTGATGCCACCATGTTGTTTTCTCTCACATGTCCTCATTTCCTCCTCTTCTCTGATTAGCAGAAAAACTGCTCCGTGTAGGTACAACTGTCAACAAGTTCTACCAATTCAGAGATTCCTGCCGGATCCCACAGTGCTGGGAGGCTGAGGTCCAGGTTCCACGTTGGGGGTCACTCATGTTTCTGCTGCCGCCCAGGTGACCCCGCCACCGTGGCAGGGGCGGTGACGGCTGCCGCGGCACTGGCGCTGTTTAACGTCTCCCTTTGTGCAGGGTCTGGGAAGGGAAAGCCACCGCCACCTCTGTCCTTCTGCCCATGGCGTGGCTGGCAAGGGCTGGCCAGGCAGGCAAGGCCCACCGTGGGCCCCGTCGAGATGGTGGCGGCTACAGCTCGTCACCACCACTGGAAAAAACCATGCACATGCTTTTTTGCTTTTCTTCTTAAATATGTCATCACAGAGGTGTTACCAGCCTCTCTAACTGTGCCAGCAGCTGTCCATCTTCCGAGCCATCAGAGATTGCCTCTGTCGGGCACGGTGGAAGCTTCTAGCAGGTGCTGCCTGCCTAGACAGAGTGAAGTTAGGCAAGATTATTTCTTATTTTGTAAATGGTATACATGCCTGAGTTTTGCAGAGCAGAGCTGGTAAGTGAGAGGGTAGGATTTACAACAAAGAGACTAAGGGAATTTGAATTTTCAAGTGTTCTGGCTGAAGAGCCAGATGGGACAGCACTTCCTAAAATTGGTAGGACAGACTCAGTTTTCTCCTGCAGAAATACTGAAGACTTAGAGCTCTTTTGTAGCTCATGCTATGAAAGTGAATGTAAAAGACCGGAATAATCAATGGAGATAGGTGAATATACTGTATGGACACACTTTCAAATTAAAACAACATTTTCAAAGGCCAGATTTGAGCGCAAGATGTAGTGCTGAGTTTCATCACATCTCAGCAGAGCACTGACATCACCATTTCTGTTCTGAAAGCCATCTCCTTAAAAATTATGAAAACCATTGGTATTTAATACTGACATAAAGGAGAACATATATTTGTCTAGCTTTGATAAATGTCACTGAATCTGAATGCCCAGTTCCCACTTGTCACTCTTAAGACACAGTTAGGGGTTAGTTTAAAACTCGTATCCAGGCTTCCTTCAAATCCAAATCCATGTGCTGGACCACTTAACCCAACTCAGACAAGATGTATCCGAAAAGTAAATCTTACAAGCATGAGTAAAAGCAATTGGATATTTCATGACAAGAGCATCATAAAATGGGCAAAAATAAGGATCATCTAGATCTGTGCAGCTCTTTGCTGCCAGGTTCCCCAGCCAGGAGTATTAAGTGTTAGCCACAGCTCTGGTACCTCAGCAAAGTAGCCCACTTACTCATACAGAAGTTTGTCTGTGTGTTGGAAATGGTCAAACCATATTAAAGCTCTGAAAAAATAACAGAAAAGGATGTCAGAATGTTCAAATCTTACACAGAATTCTTGACAATTGAAGTTATTCATTTCACAAGAAAGAGGTGGAGCATGTGACATTTTTGGAGAAACAGTAGCTTAAGCCTCCAACCTTCCCTTCTCAATTATAAACCTAACAGGCTGTTCAGATTTTTTTTTCAGAATGTGTTTAGGCTGCCAGGCTCCCTTCAGAGCAAGGGCAGACAGCATAACTAGAGGCTGTAGCTGGGTTGTTTCTCTAAAGATCTGGGAGATGGGATCTGTAGCACCCAGTCCTCTGAAGAAAGGGAACACCATTGCCATAAGAGGTATCTTGTGTTTGATTGCCTATATTCAAAGTTAACTGTACCCCTCAGCTGGGTAAGTGTAATGAAACATGTATGATTTTTTTTTTTTCTCAAAGACACATGACCAGCTTTCAGTAGAATTTTTCTTCCCCAAAACTGCTTTTTCTACTCCAAGAAAGGTTAGCACTTGGCAATATATAGTGAAATAGTAACTTCTGCTCACACATAACAATGTGAGAAAAACCTTTGCTGGTAAAGTCTAAAAGCTACAGACATTCCATGTTATATATAGATTCTTACAACTGGAGCACCATCTGATGACTGTTATTTTGCTTCTGATACCTATTATTTTCCATTTTAAAGACATTCAATATAACAAGGAAATTAGCCTGATTTCGTATGGACTTGTGCCCTATACTTCTGCAATGTATTAATAATCTTAACTTTCTTTCCCTCTACTCTTTACCTAGCACACCTTTCAGCTTCTCTCTACATTCCTGAAACATCTCCTTCACTCCTTCTACTATCAAAATGGCTCTACATGGTTTGAGGTTACCTAGATGATGTCACCTCATGGCCAGACAGCCAAAAAGGCAGTGGTTGAGGTTCCCTTATTCTCTGCTGTTAGTGGAGAAACCAGTTGCAAATTTTCCTATAACCAACTTTCAGCTTCCGACAAGGCTTCTACACACTGAATTATTTTTGAGAAATCTGTCTCTATCAAATTTTTTTGAGTCCATTCTCAAACTATCAGAGTGAAGATGATTGAAAAGTGATCATTTAGGCTTTTCCTTCAGGAGCCAGGGCTAATAATTTTTGCTCATCTGGTTTTTGTTGAGTAAAATGTGCCATTAATGATTCTGCAACTGCAGTGAAACGGTCCCAGTAATTTATGGTATTTTGGTAAGGCCTGACATCATGGTGTTACCATTTAAGTTATTCATTTCCAGCCTTTTAAACAGATAATCTGCTGAGGCTGGTTCTTTATGCTATAAGCTTGTTAAATTCCATGGCAGAGGAGAGGCAGCCCAAATGTTTGAGCCTGGTTATGAGTGCAAGTTTTGTATTTAGGTGCTGCACCCAAGAGTTCATAGTTTCTTCTTTCTGACGAGAGTCTCTTCTGTTCCACTTTTCCCCAATAAGAAATGTTTCTAAATTGTTATAGTTATCATCCTAGAAATAAAATACAACTAAGCTGAACATGCCTTCCAGAATTGATCTCACCTACTATTGCTGATTTTTCCATTTGTATTTCATCTGAGTAGGGCAGAAAAAAATAAGATGAGGTACTGGCTTTGTTCCCATTGTTCTCAGCATGTTTTTCTCTAACCTTTATCTCAATAATCATATACTTGATCTTAATTCTTTATATATTTCTAGAGACAACATTGGCTTCTCTGACTGTGACAGAGCTCTGTGTGTGTACACAGGTGACAACCCAGCAAACTGTCATTACAGTAAGTAGTGCTCTACCTAATAATAATGTATGTAGTGCCTACATGGAAAGGTCTAAGAAAATATGATTGAAAGGTTCAGATACATCAGATCCCAATAACAAAATTCTGTTCAGTGTAATATCCCCCAGTGCTTTGACTGCAATTTTTCCTGCAAGCTCATCTGTTTAATAACCATGGAAGCCTAGAATCATAGTATGGTTTGCATTGGAAGGGACTTTACATTCAGTGCAAAACGCCCTGCCACAGGCAGGGACACATTTCACTAGACCTGGTTGCTCAAAATTCCATCCAGCCTGGCCTTGAACACTCCCAGGAATGGAGCAGCAATTTCTCTGGGCAACCTGTTCCAGTTCCTAACTGTCCTCTTAGTAAAGAATTTCTTCCTAATATACAATCTGAACCTACTCTCATTTTAAAGCCATTTCCCCTAGTCCTGTCACTACATGCCCGGTAAAAAGTCCGTCTTCCACTCTCTTGTAGCTTCCTTTAGGTCCTGGAAAATGCTATAAGGTCTTCCCAAAGCCTTCTCCTCTCCAGGCTGAACAAACCCAACACTTTTAGCCTTTCTTCACCAGGGAGGTGCTCCAGCCCTCTGATCATCTTTGTGACATTCCTCTGGACCAAATCAAGCTGGTCCATATCCTTCTTATTTTGGTGACCCCAGAGCTGATGCAGCAGTGCAGGTGGGGTCTCAGCAGAGCAGAGCAGAGGGGCAGAATCCCCTCCCTGGCCCTGCTGCCCACACTGCTTTGGATGCAGCCCAGGACACGTTTGACTTTCTGGGCTGTGAGTGCCCATGGCTGGGTCAGGGTGAGCTTCTTGTGCAGCAATGTCCCTAAATCCTTCTCACCTGGATGACTCTCAATCCATTCTTTGACCAGCTTGTATCCATGTCTGGGACTGCCCTCACCCAGGTGCAGGACCTTCCATTTGACCTTGCTGAACTTCCAGAAGTTTGCACAGGCCCACCTCTCCAGGCTGTCCAGGCCCCTCTGGGTGGCATGCCTGCCCTCCCATGTATTAGCCACACTGAACAGACCTGTGTGGTCAACAAACTTGTGTGACCAATTTTTATCCAAATAGACTGTTCTTTCAGACTTAACTACATGTAAAGGTTCATTAACAGCACATTTCTCCTGCATTCGTCCAAGCAAATTAAAAAATGTGTTACACTGTGCACCTCTGAAAAGCACAAGGTGGTTACCCAGGGATGTCATTGCCAGAAGCAAAGAACAAGCCCAGTGAGAGCAAGGAAAGCTGGTGGTAGTCAAGGGAGTCAGCTGCAGAGAGATTGCAGACATGAGCTGGTTGCTGTGGGCTGTGGATGGGGACACGCTGGTTTGTAATAGACAAGAAAGGGAGGTTGCAGAAACTCCACATTTGCAGCTCAGCCACATGGCCTTCTTTTCTCTCCTCCATTCTTAGGAGGCAGCAATAGAAGGTAGTTTTTCTGAGTTCATTCACTGTCATTTAGGCAGGTTTCAAAGGGATTTACTGATCCCTACCAGCTGCAACAGACCGGGGAGTGACAACATTCACTATGAGGAAAACCGCAGCTTGTCCTGGAAAGGGGGAATTAAAAGTGCAAATCCACTCACACCTGCAAGAGAAATGAGGGACCAACCTCGCTGATCTCAGGAGCCCAGGAGACCATGCAACTTTAATTTTCACTGTCCAGAGCAATCAAGTCACAGTTGGAGCAGGACCCCAGCTTCTCTGGAGTTTTGTTCATGGAGCCTCATCACATTTTCTATCCATGTCTAATATTATAAAACCCATGAATCTGAAAAATCTTTACTAAGATAAAGATAGATAGTATGAGGAACAAAAACTTTTAGTCTTACCATTTAACTCTCAAATTCTCCTTAACTTTGAACAGTTAATTCTCAAAACTTAAACTTTGTAAATAAACAGAAAGAAATGCTCCACATTGACCAGGATTCATGCCTCTAAATTCTTCTACCTTAGGGCCACAGCTGAAATGTTTTACCCAAATCTTTACATTGCTTTCATTTCTTAGATTTCCCCTCAAGATGAACACATTTTCATTATGTTCTAACAAGCAATGGTAGAAAAAATTAAAAAGTAAACAAACTACCTCCTTGCCCAAAACACATGAACACTTCATTTGGGGACTAGAATGCTTGGAGAGGACTTGTAAGGAAAAAAAACAGCTTACTTCTATCATTCCATTCTATGGAAGTCCAGCTGAACTAACAGGGTAACTGGCATCAGCACAAAGGCAGCAAGCAACTTTTCATTTTCTTGTCAATGTGAATTGCACTGGGTTTGCAGTGCTGGGAATCCAGAAGTGTTTCCAATACTTTTGATCCAGTTTGGCAAAAACCAACCAACCAACCAACCAACCAACCAACCAACCAACCAACCAACCAACCCAATAACATTAGAGCAGATTATTCCAGAGTCTCTAGCCTTGTTGAGAAAGAATGATCACTTGTAAGGACTGCCTAACAGCAGATATTACCTACACATTAATTCCTTCACATTGGCTTCTCCACATATTTCTTCCCAGACAAATAATTACAAATAATGGGAAAAAAATTAAAAATTTTAAAATATTTTTTAAAAAAATGCAAAGTGCAAAGCAGGAACTAAATGCAGGCACTCATTTTTTTTCTGTGTTAGCAATGTAAGTCAGTTCTTCAAGTATTCATGAGACACTTGCTATTCATGAGACAAAAGCTGGTATTACACAGCCTCTGTCTACAACATTCTTTATGTTCTAATGAGACTCGATCATTCTCATTATGCATGCATTTTCTGTTTGCTGTGATCCACACGCAAACATCAAGAGGGCCAGTAGCATACTGCCTAAGAATTTCAGTGAGGCATTAAAAAGCAGAGCAGCAGAATATATCCTTCATTTGTCTTGAAGTGCAGACTATCAGAATCCTCTTTTTTTTTCCCCTATTCCCTTCCTTTAATGTAACTTAATCTGCTGAATTATTACCTTCTCTGTGATGTTTCCATAACTTTAATTTTAGCAACAAAGCATCATTACATGGCTTGGTTGGAAGGGACTACTTTCCAGTTGATAACTAATAGCAAGCAAAAATATACAGACAGCAGTTAATAAGGATTACTTGATGAGACATTTAAGAATGTTCAGTATGCCAGCACTATATGCAGGGTGAATCTTATTTGTAGCATTAAGTAATTTCAGTAATAATATAATTTTGGATCCAATGTACACTATTATGTTTTTTTCATTCATGAAATAGTAACTTCTTGGCTCGGAAGATCTGCTGCCACTTCTGTGGTTTTCAGGGAACAAAAGATTTTAACAAAAGGTACCACAAAACACCAGCTGGGATTTCACTTCAGGACTTTTCAAATTTTAAGAAAATTAGGAATTTTCAAGGCCCAATCATCATGGTGTTTTATTAGAGGTGCATTAGGCAGGAAGAACACTTTTGCCACGCGTAGAGAATTTCATAACATTTCTCCACGATTTTCACTAGAACTCAGCCTTTCTAACCTAGAACATTATGGTAAAGTGCATTTTCAGACCCTGTAGTGCCATTACCAGAAATACTACAGCCCTTTCCAAAGGAGATACTTTCAGAAGATACATTAGGAATGGAGGGACTTGGCAGATAACTGTGTGTTTACACTTATGTTATCCAAGACACACTGTAGTAGGTAGAGCACCAAAACTGGCTGTGAAAACAAGTGCCTTTACCTCTGAGATCATCATGGCCCAATGAAAAGTAAGTCTTTCCTTTTTTAATCAAGTGTTTTCTTTCATTAAACTTGCTTTTTCTATGCTTTCTTCTCCTTACAACACTGTCTGAGGGTTCAAAAATGAAGGATCCACGGTAAGGACACTAAAAAGAAAGGACATGTAACAGCTGCACTCATTTGAGAGATTATCTGTGCTTTTTTTCATGTCAGCTGTGCCTTCCAGACGAAGTGTCCACCACAGTAAGTGACAATGCAATGGGCTCTTCTCTTTTTATCGAGTCTGTTACTGAAGGATGATAGTCCATCAAAACAGTTCTTTGATTCTGTGATAATCATAGGATATGCTGAATAAGAAGGACCCACAAGAATCAGTAAATCCATCTCCTGGTCCTGCACAGGATACCCCAAAAGTCACACCATGTGCCTGAGAACATTGTGCAAACGCTTCTTGAACTCTGTCAGGCTTGGTGCTGTGACCACTTCCCTGGGGAGCCTGTTCCAGTGCCCAGCCACACTCTGGGTGAAAACCCTTTCCCTAATATCCAACCTGAGCCTCCCCTGACACAAATTCAGGCCATTCCCTTGGGTCCTGTCACTGGTCACCACAGAGAAGAGATCGGTGCCTGCCCCTCCTCTTCCCCTCAGAAGAAGAAGATGAGGACTGCAATGAGGTCTCCCCTCAGTGTCCTCCAGGCTCACAGACCAGGTGACCTCAGCTGCTCCTGATACGGCTTCCCCTCAAGGCCCTTCAGCATCTTCATGGCACTCCTTTGGACACTCTCTAGCCTTACATGAGGCTGTTGTGACACCCAGAACTGCCCCCAGCACTCGAGGTGAGGCTGCCCCAGTGCAGAGCAGAGCAGGACAGTCCCCTCCCTTGCTCGGCTGGCCATGCTGTGCCTGATGTCCCCAGGACAGAGGTAGCCCTCCTGGCTGTCAGGGCACTGCTGACCATGGTCAACTTGCCATGAACCAGGACCCCCCCAGGTCCCTTTCTGTGGTACTGCTTTCCAGCATCTCATTCCCCAGTCTGTCTGCCCATTTAGGGCTGCCCCATCCCCTGTGCAGAATTGGGCATTTGTCCCTGTTACACTTCATTCAGTTGGTGATTGCCCAGCCCTTTAATTTGTCAAGGTCTCTGAAGGGCTTCTCTGCCTTCAAGGGAGTTCACAGGTCCTCCAAATTCTGACATTCTCTGTATCTCTCATTGCACTACCTATGAACATCAAGAACAGGCAAATTCACGGGGCAGCCAGGATCTGCCAGGATCATGGGCCAAACAGTCTGACCTATTTAAGGTATTTCTAGTTGTCCCATGAATATATTAAAAATAAAATTTCTTTAATGCACATCATAAAAAGTTCCAGAAGATCTAGGAAAAGTAAAAATTTCCTGAAGAATTTATTTATAAATAAAACCTTCTGTATACACTCATACAATCTTTCAGTAACAGCAAAACTCTTTCCTAACAAGCTGGCCCGTAATCTTCATGAGTACCATGGCCACTGGAAAGATAAATAAGTAAAATCTTTTTCCCAAAAGAGTGCTCTCATGTGCTCCCCAGGGAAAGGATTTATTTTTGCACACTTAAACATCTATCTCCAAAGTGGCAACTGTTTAGCAAGAAGAGGTTTTTATTGATCTTCCTGCTTAATTATATCTGTGTGAGAGTTATTGTGGGCTCTAATTAGGCACCTGTTCTCTCTCCACTCACAAGGAAAAAAGTTTCAATTAGAGTAAAAGTAATCAAATTATTGACGCGCTATCCTTTTCACTTATCATTTTGCTATAGATAATGGGAGGAAAATTGGCTTGAGTGTGCAGAGATTCATACCAGGATCCAATCAGTTTAATGTAATAAAATAAAAAGGCTAAATACTGTTCTCAGCTGAATTATGTAAGGAAGACCTGATTAAGTCCATTAGCAGATCTGATGTTCACCAGTTTCAGTACTGTGGGCCTCTTTTTGGTCCTTTTCCACTCATAGGTCTGGGATAGTAATGCTATTTCTTCCTTTCCCAAAATACCTCAGAGAGAATTTTCAACTGGAAATATTCTTTCAGAAGCAGGTGTCTGTAAGCCACCCTGAGTGTTGCAAGTGGTCTAGGTGTACAGTTGTTGGGTGATCAGCTGCCACTCTCATGCACAAGGCAACATGTTTTCCACCCTTTATAACATTTAATCCTCATCACCTGAATTTGTAGATGCACGTTGTTACTGGGTTGACTAATTCTATGTGATTCATAAAAAGGTTTGTGGGGCTGTGTCCACACAGATTTTGCGTGGATGAAGACCAGACAGAAGCCTGCAGACAGAATTCTCCTTGCTGTGGCTGAGGGTCTCTAACTTCCAAGTGAAGGCAAAAACCTTAAAAACTAGACTAACAGGCTAAATTTTGGGCATTTATCACACATTTGTGGCTGTGTATTGTTGTTCTACCTAAATAAGACTTAGGAAAGGAAGCAGGTGGGTTATATTCTACTTTTGATAGCATGAGATCTCGACAAATACATACACCTGAGGAATCTGGAGCCACACATGGAGCACAGAGGTGCCACTCTGATGCAAGGCAAAACCAGCCTGACAAGCCAAACATCTGCTGAGCTACTGCCTCTCCTTCTTGGCTCTTCCCTTGCCAGTGTGCAGCTGGACAAGCCCAAAGAACCTCTCTCCTCTCCCTCTCCCTCTCTCTCTCTCCCCTCTCCTCCCCTCTCCTCCTTTTCCCCTCTCCTTCAGTGACTGATGCAAGAGCATTACAAAAGGCAAAAGGCAGTCCCAAACTCTCCTACTTAGGACAGCCAAAGTTCAACCCTGGGGGAGGTAAATGAGCCTAAGGCAGAGCTCCTTGGCATCTTTTCTTGGCAGCAGGGTCAGGCTGGCAGCCCCAGCCTGTTGCCTCTGCTTCACCAGCATACATATTTCCAGCTCTTGGCACAGCCCAAAGTCTCATTCCATTGCCTGTGATCAGATGCTGCTGACATGTAGTGTTACCCAAGGGGTGGAGGAGAGAGGAGCAAAGCAAGGGAAGACAATCCCTAAAACCTGGGTGAGCTGCACCGCACCTCTAGGAGGAGCTTAATTATTATTTTCCATCTCTCCTGGCTCCTGCCCCTGAGCTGGTGCAAGCCCAGGCCTGTTGTTGAAAGGGATTTTGTCAGAATGTAACACTAGCTTACTAACACCTGTTTTCATTTTCATAGAGACTAACATAGGAAGGAAATGTTATTCTAAATCAGCACACACATGTTCCTATCTCAGGTTGCATCCTTCCTGGGAGTAGGGAAGCACTCAGATGTTTTTCATCTGAATTATTTGGCACAATGTGGGCTACCCTACCTTTCCCATCCATAACTGCCATGACTCCTTTTGGGACAATAATGATAAGGCTGTCCTAAGGACCCCAAAACTAATATTACCATATCTTAAGATGGAAGATATTATTAGAAGTACACAGCAAGGGACAGTAGCATGTAGCCAGCAGGTAAAGGGGCTATTTGGTTTCCCCTACAGTAAGAGAACACTCAATACAAAAACAGACTCCTGCTGCTCATGCACAAAGCAAGCAGTGACTTGAAACAAGCCTTAAGCATCATCAGCCACATGTACCTGGGTTTCCTTCTGCTCCAGCACACATTGTCAGTGAGAGGGGCAATAATCTTTCTCCAGAGCAAAACCACTCCTATTTGTGCTCAGGCCAGAGGTGAAGTGCTTTGGGTGGAATGGGCTCTGACCTGAACCTCCACCCCAAAATGAAACAGTCTTGCTCTTTGAATGTTCTTTTTTCCAGCATTGTGCATCTGTGAACGTCCCAAAAAATTAACCAAAGACCTCACTTATATCAGATCTTGGAGCTTTTTTCTAGATTTAAGGAGGTTTGAATACGTTTGGATAAGCAAGGTAAGTTGGCTTGTTTCTGAGGGGTGATTTGGCATTTAACTGGGAGGATAACAAAATCATTAACTGGTGGGGCAAAAGGAAATAAAGAGAATTAATCTGTGACTCTAAGTATGGATCCTATTGAAAATTTCTGAGTTGTTTTATCCATAACAATGTACTAAAGAACTTTCATAAAACACATACATGGAGGGATAGCAGAGGACTCATCTCAATTACATCTCAGTCCATGTAGTCATTTGGAAAATCACTTAAAGTACGGCATTGTCCCATATTATCTACATTATATTTTCAATCAGTAAAGGCTGCACAAATTCAATGTAGATGCAGAGATCCACCCTGCTTCATCAATTAAACCAGTACAGCAAGTAAAAAAATTGTAGAGAATATTTATTCTTTCATTATACTGCACCATTTTATTTAGAGCACTAGAAAAGTCAGGGATGTCATCTGATTATCCATACAAAGTTGAAAATACTTCTTGAGAAGTAAACAAGAGCTTTCTTTTTGCCTCAGAGAGCAGATGGTACAATGCGGTGTCAGATAATGCACTAAGATGAAAACAGGAGAGCCCCATGAAAATTCCAACAACGACAAAAAGTAGAATTGAAGTCCAGGTAAAGTAATTTGCCTTTGCCAATGAACCTGTAGGATAGTATATGATCTCATGAAAACATCAGCAATATAATTCTGATCCTTTCTGGCATTTAGGCTTCTTAATTATACATACAAATACAGAATTAGAATTTTTTTACAGCCAAATTTAAAAATTTCAGGTGGCAGATGCTAGCTTAGACAGTCTCACTCAGCCCCACCTAAAAAGATTATGATCCACTTCTCCACTCGTCATTTTACTTGCATTAACCATGGAGTTCCTAATTACAGTTTTATCCAAAGTCATTGATGGTCTATATTAAATCTGAGGAAATGCTTTCTACACATAGTTTCTGCTGAAGAGAACACTGCAGCACCACATCTTGTTTTGCTGTGAAATCACCTGCTTCTAGAACAGGGTTTTCCATAAAAAAAGCCATCACTTTGGTGATTTTAGAATCAAACCATTGGCTATACAGCTCTGTAAAAACAGTCTCAATCAACACAGCCCCTTTCATAGGGGTGTTATGGCCTATTATTTCATGCAATGCTGAATATAATGCCACAGAAGACCTGGGCTTGCCACCCAACTTCAGACACTTATGGATCCTGATGTGTGTTTTAGAAGACCCCTGGTAACAAGAATAAGACAAGTAAGTTCCTCTACAGCCAAGTAACTGAGCTGAGACCTTGATTCCCTCCAGAAAACGGTCCCCCTTCCAGGGCCTTTATACATTCCTGGTTTTGTTAACACAGGGCACAAGCAGCTGGGATAGAGTCAAGTGCCTCAAGAATGTCTCCTGGCAAGGAGACAGTCCATTCAGTGCCATAACTCCTTTCCTTTTTCAGAGAACTGAAAGGCCTTCATGCACAGAGGTATGGGCCAGGGAGAACTGAAGAAGAGAATCAGCTCAAGGAAGAAAGCAATAAAACAAAAAGAAGAGACCTCATCATAGTCCACTCCTTCCTCAAGAGGAAAAGCAAAGAGGCAGATGCTGATCTCTGTGGTGACCAGTGACGGGACCCAAAGAAATGGCCTGAACTTGTTTCAGGGGAGGTTTAGGCTGGATATCAGGAAAAGATTCTTCACCCAGAGTGTGGCTGGGCACTGGAACAGGCTCCCCAGGGAAGTGGTCACAGCGCCAAGCCTGACAGAGTTCAAGAAGCGTGTGGACAATGCTCTCAGGCACATGGTGTGACTTTTGGAGATAGTCCTGTGGAAAGTCAGGAGTTGAGCCCGATGATCTTTGTGGGTCTCTTCCAACTCAGAATATCCTGTGATACAATGAACTTATGCATATTTATGCTGTTGTGGTCATTGGCAGAGACAGAGAAAACAGAAGGACATCTGTTACACGCTTATCTTGGCCACCCATCTAGTCCCTACTGTAATCACTTCAGAAATGTGCTACTGGACTGGGACATGCAGGAGAAGCACCCTCCTCTGCAGACCTTTGGGGTCAGAGACAGCAGAGTGGGAGACAGAGGCACAACTGGCTGGAGATGGTGAGCCTGAGGATATGGATTGCTGTTGAAGCGGCTGAACACACTCAAAATTGTTGGAAACCTTTTTGATGTGCGCCCAAGAGCATTCTCTTGGCAGCACCACTTGTGGATATGCAAGGAGCTAAGCCTGTCATATCTCCTGGTGAGAAACAGGCTCCTTCAGAAATACAGGATTCCTTTTTTTGCAAGGAGTGGATAGCCCATCCACTGCAGAAGCACAGTCTCAAGGGACATGACACATTGCTTTTATCTCCAGCTACCCAGTTTCTGGACCTTGCAAGCTTTCACTGTGGTGATTCCAATGAAGGAAATCTTAGGTGAGATTATCCACATTACAGGTGGTCCAGACCCACAAAATGCACAACAACCTCTCCAAAACATCCGGGGCCTGAGGCTTGAGGGTGAGAAATTTTCTTCATGTGGAAATATTGTAAAACACAGGAAAAAGAAGTAATTGCTATAATAAGTTACCAGAAATGGTCATAGGTAGATGAAGATATTTGCTAGTCTGCCTACATGATATAGGTAGATGAAGATATTTGCCAGTCTTTGTCACTGGCAGGGGAATGACACAGAATCACTGCTGGAATTTGCTCAGTATGCTTTCATGATTTCTTGTCCTTTCACAGTCTTTGCTCAGATGGGCCAAACAGTGCTGTCAGGAACTTCTGCAAACATGTGTCTTCCAGGAATTCACAATCATAGTGTATTCCTCTCAGTGGCTTCAGAAATAGCATTCTGATATTTGAGTTGAGGAAAAAAGAGGAAGAATCCGTAGAAATTAGCAACAAATTGGTAATACTGACCAATGTTGATAATAATACTAATACACAATAGTGTATTCCCAGGTAAAGCAAAAAGTATTGTGAGAAAGGCAAATGCAGCTCAGGGCACGCAGCAAACACTGTCTGGCTATGCTTACAGAGGCTGTTAAATAGTAGCTCCTGAATTTTTAAGACACAGTTCTCAGTTTCACTCCAAAGATCTTAGCCATTGGCTAAGCTCAAATGCGAAACATAGCTTGATGCTCCTTTGGAAGACTGAATAGCAATAATCCACTCTGGCATTTACATGGTGCTTCTTTCTTTGCTGTTTTACAGACATTATTCAATCAATTCTTGTGTCTCTCCAGGGAATAAAAACATGCCTTTCAGGAATGAGGAAACTGAGGAAGAGGAGTGAAACACCTTTGCATGGCTCACAGAAATCTGGTCACAGCAGAAGTTGTTGAATTTGGGAGGCTACTCCACCCCCATCTTCCACCCACACCACAAGCCCACACCTTCCGCTTTTGGGGTTACTGCAATACAAATGCTTCCTTCTCTTATGTGCTTGCCAAGACATGGGGCAGAAGCACCATATTCTCAAGTATGCCAGTGGATGTGGTCATTCCACAAGGTAATTTATAATATGTACAAAAGCTTCTTCTAAGAGTGTTGGTAAGATATATGGGGTTAGTAAAGGCCTAATAAAGACTAAGCCACACTAATAAAATGCAAAGGTTGTCATTTAGAATGGAAAATCCTATGACTGGGCAAGTATTGGATTGTTTTATATATTGTTAATAAATCAGAACAAACAAGGCACAGAACATCTGGTGTGAAAGTTGAAGCTCTTATCAAAGTCCACCAGGTAGGGACTCCAGGATTTCTGTGCCAGGTAAACCCCAATGCCTGTGTGAGAATCTCCTCCACTGTACTGGTGGCATCACGGTACAGTTTGCCTGTGCTAACTTAGCACAGGGGTGACTTTGTGGAGAAGGTCCTATCACCTGTTGCTGTCACCCTGCTTTCAGGTGCATTTGATCAGGTGTCTGTAGTCTAGTCAGGTGCAAAGAGGCTCTGCAAACAGGATATGTACAACTTCACAAGCACATCACAAGTGTTTCCTGCCTGGCACACACAAAACATGGCTATGACTTGGTGAGCTACAGACCACCTCTTGTGAGGAATCCAAGGAGCCTTTGTTGCTCATTGGGTGACATGTAGGGGAGAATACCACTTCTAGAGCAAACCCTCGATGTTAAAACCCAGTGTCTTTTCCACCAGCTCCATCAATACCAAGGACACCCAGTAACCTGGCAACCAGCTCCCACTTTCTTTCCAACAGGAGCTTATTCACAGAATCACAGAACCACAGAATCACCAGAACAGACCTTCAAGATCATTGTGTCCAACCCAGCCCTAACACCTCAACTAAACCATGGCATCGAGTGCCACACCCAATCTTCTTTTAACACATCCAGGGATGGTGACTCCACCACCTCCCTTGGCAAACCATTCCAGTACTTTATCACTCTTTCCGTAAAATACATTTTCCTAATATCCAGCCTATATTCCCCTTGGTGCAGCTTGAGACTGTGTCCTGTGGTTCTGTCAGTTGCTGCCTGGAGAAAGTGACCAACCCCACCTGACTACAGCCACCTTTCAGGGAGCTGTAGAGAGTGACAAGGTCACCCCTGAGTCTCCTTTTCTCCAGGCTGAACACCCCCAGCTCCCTCAGTCATTCCTCACAGGGTTTGTGTTCCAAGCCCCTCTCCAGCCTTGTTGCCCTTCTCTGGAGGTGCTCAAGTGTCTCAATGTCCTTCCCAAACTGAGGGGCCAGAACTGGACACAGCACTCAAGGTGTGGCCTCACCAGTGCCCAGTGCAGGGGGAGAATGACCTCCCTGCTCCTGCTGGCCACACTGTTCCTGACACAGGCCAGGATGCCATTGGCCTTCTTGGCCACCAGGGCACACTGCTGGCTCATGTCCAGTCAGCTGTCACCAGTACCCCCAGGTCCCTTTCCAGCCACACCATCCCCAGCCTGTAACCCTGCAGGGGATTATTGTGGCCAAAATGCAGGACTTGGACTTGTTCAACTTCATCTTATTGGACTCTGTCCATCCATCCAACCATTCCAGGTCCCTCTGCAGAGCCCTCCTGCCTTCCAACAGATTGACACATGATCCCAGCTTAGCATCATCTCCAAATTTACTAATGAAGGACTCAATCCCCTCATCCATGTTGTCAGTGAAGATATTGAACAGAGCTGGCCCCAGCACAGACCCCTGAGGACACCACTGCTGACTGGCCCCAGCTGGAAGCAGCACCACTCACCACCACTCTCTGGGCCCGGCCATCCAGCCAGTTCTGAACCCAGCACAGAGTGCTCCTGTCCAAGCTGTGGGCTGCCAGCTTTTCCAGGGGTGTGCTGTGGGAGACAGTGACAAAGGCCCTGCTGAAGTCCAGGTAAACATCATCAACAGCCCTTCCAGCATCCACCAGGCAGGTCACCTGGTCACAAAAAGAGACTAGCTTGGTCAAACATGACCCTCCCCTCCTAAAGCCATGCTGGCTGGGTCTGATACCTTGGCCATCCTGTAAGTGCTCTGTGATGACATTCAGTATAAACTATTTCATAACCTTACCGGGTACAGAGGTCAGGCTAACTGGCCCATAATTACCAGACTCCTCCTTCCCACCCTTTTTGTGAACGGGTGTCCCATTGGACAGGTCGCATTACTCTGGAACCTCACCAGTGAGCCAGGACTGTTGGGAAATGATGGAGAGTGGCTGCACAAGCTCATCTGTGCAGCCACGCTCCATCATTTCCCAACAGTCCATTTCTCCATCTCCCGCATCACCCTGGGATGGATCCCATCTGGTCCCATGGATTTATGAATATCCAAGCAGCTCAGCAGTTCTCTGTCTGCCTCCTGGATAACAGGGGGACCATTCTGCTCCCTGACACCATCTCCCAACCTAGGAGGACAGCTGTCCTGAGGACAAGCCAGCTTCCCACTAAAGACTGAGGCAAAGAAGGTGTTAAGCACTTCCACCTTCTCCTCATCTGCCGTTACCAAGTCCTCATGTTGGTATCTTTCCTCTTATGTACTTGGGATTCCTTGGTCCCCTGCCTGTAATTTTATCCTTGTTAACCTTATTGCGTATTTTCTATGGACATTTACACAGCTTTTTGTCAGGCCAGCAGCCAGTGGGAAGCAAAGTTGAGCCTTGAGTCTCTTGAGCATCAGCAGCCAAGCCCTGCAGGTGGGGGAGGGTAACAGAGGAAGGTGTAGTGCCCCCTGCAGTACTATCACGCCCATCTATTTTATGCCTTGCTGGAAGATGTTTAGTCTCACACTTTAGACACTCTTAAACACTTTAGGTTATACTCAATAGGCATGTATTGACTCCACAGAATCACAAAGGAGGCCTGAGGTTATTAGAAGGGTAAAGACCAGAAAACTTACTAGAAACTTAAAGCACCTGAGCAAATGAACAGTGTATTCCTTTACAGGCCATAGTCATCGGCAGGCTCAGTGGAAGAAGGAATAAAAAGAGGATTTGTGTCTCAAGAACAGAGGGCATTCCTCAGCACATGTATCCATGCTTACCAATGCCTTCCCTGTGCAGTAGTGCTGAATGCAATGTGACTGTTCACATGAGCAGTTCATGTGGCTTATGTGACAGCAACCTTTGGTGTTTCACTTATTACAGTCTGTTTCCTGAGGCATTGACATTTAATCCATGATCTTGAATCATAACATCTGATCAGCATGAAAAGCTCTTTATGCAGAAACATTGCCATTTCCATTTCTGTCAGGTGCTTCCTCTAGCCTTTGGAGAGCTGGGATATGCTGATGACTATGACAATGGTCTGCAGCTGGGGTTTGTAAGGTATCAATTCCCCAGGGAATGGAGTGCCTTTTGTCTGATCTTTCAGCCCTAAAACTGTTTAAGCTTTGCAAATAAGGGAACACTTAAAAGCATAGTTTGACAATAACAGGAGAAATTTACCAGAAGATCAAATAGCAAATACATTGTTAAGATGACATTTAATGAAGAAAATTTTCCTTGGGTTCTGCAGTGCTGCCACTTGCCTGTAATTCTGACTAATCAGTACCTGTAATGTCTTTTAAGGCTGTCATGTTCTGGAGAGTTTTAGATCTGTTTCTTTTCTGCTTTTATGGCTGATGGTGACTACAGGAACCACCTCTGACAATTATTTTAGGCAGTCTTTTTTCCTCCAGTGTACACAGAAACACCTTCTTCTCATATCTCCCTATCTTCTGGTTTAACAGACCCTTATCTCTAATGACGAGCTCTAGGTGGTGCTATGTGGGGTGCTATATGCTAAACAGGAGCTTGGGTTATATTTTATCTTCTATCCATTAAGGTCTTTAATTAATGCTTCCACTGAATATCCAAACTAGATCACTGATAGCTCCAAGCTTAAACAGTATTTTCAATTTACCAAGCCTTTTAAGGCATGATGTAAAGCTTTACAAGTCATATATTCAAGAAGTTATTAACCAGATAATAAGCATAGCCTGAAAATCAGTTCACTAATAACACCACAGAAATAGCAATCACAATCTCTCAGCATCATAGAAAGTGTTACCATGATCTCTTGGTCTAAATATATGATAGAACTGGAAAATGTATTAGCTTGTTTGGTTAGTGCTTCTTTACTCCCACTGCAGCTTCATATCCTCAAAGGAGCATAGTTGTACTAGTACTGCCCCAATATTAAACAATGGAAATGCTGTACTATTAGTTTTCATCATTTTCAACTAAAATGCAGCTGCCTGCATGACTAGACATGTTTCCCCAAAGCAGTATTTCAACAGCCATTACAGAAGCTGGTGCATCCCCTGGAGTTCCAATTTAATGCCTTCAAACCACAGGCTTAGCAGTTCAAGTTTTATGGCTTAAAATTTGTGCTGAAATTTATTTTGTAGTTGAAAATTTATTTTATTTTAAACTCTCCAGAATGCCCTCCAGCCAGTTAATAAATGGCAGAATAGGCTTGTTGTCTTCCGGCCAAATTGAACCAGACAGGTTATAGAGCAGCACATCCACACCACACTGAATGAGCAACCAAACAACTCTAAGAGACACAGTACAAAAATCCTTAGTAATTTTACATCCATGAGAAGTTCTCATTAGGCTCATTAAAATTGTTTGCCTACATTATATTTGTTGTGTACAAAGTTTATGTGTTTGTGTGAGAGAGACAGCAAACCAAACAGAACTCAACAATCAGGAAGGGGTTTAACTATTGCAGCATGGCAAGCAACGGCAGCCCTTCAACAGACTGAGAGTACTGTTGGTGACTGCTGAGTATTAATACCTACACTCCAGCTCTTGTGTGACACTCCTTTGTCTCTCAGAATCATAAAGTTAAATTCACCAAAGTAAGCATAATTGTTTCCACTCCTAGTAGAGTACCTGCAGGGAAAGATGACACTTTGCCTTTGGCAAAGGGGAGAAACACCCTGGCACATATGCCTGCTCTCTCAACAAGCTGTTGTGCCATCAACCTGAAAGTGTCAAAACAAAAGATTTTTGTCTTCCTGTCTAACCTACTTTCTTCCCAAAGAACAAACCTCATTTCAGAAACAGACATTTCACAAAACCTCTTCTGAGGTGCTTTCATACCCATGTAGGGCTCTGTCCCCTATAGTGGCTGGACCCTGTATCAAAATGTATACATGGGTATGAGCTTGAGGAGCTGTTCAAGCAAAAGTGCTTGCAGGTCTGTCGGTACAAGATCCAGATCCAGCTAGTAAAAGATTGGCAAGAAGCAGCAAAATGAAGGACATAGCATAATTTTGCAACCTCTGGAAGGTGAAGATGAAATCCACCTAGTGCTGGATTCAAAGATTGAGAAGTGAATGAGAAAATAAGGCAGGGAAGTACTATGGCAAGGAGATGGCTTTCATAGAGCTGTTTTCAACAAACTTTAGGGACTAAACATTTATAATATGTCCATTTATATGCCTTTAGAACTGCAACTTAGAGAAATGATGAAAGAGACAATGCAAAAGTCCTTCAGTGTATGAGTGCTTCTGCTAAGCTTTTTGACTTTAAAACAGCTAAGCCTGAATGTTTGAAAAATTCCAAGTTACAGTACAATAGAATGCCATTTTTACTAAAAATAAGAACTTTGTCACCTCCTGCCACTTCATCTCTCTGTTCTCTGTTATGACAGCCCATCTCTTCCATAGGTCCTTAACTTATATGGAGAGCTGCCTCTGACAGATGATTAGGCTGAAGATCTGGCAGACATCCAGAGGCACAGGAGCTCATAACAGTTGCGGATGACACAAACTGACAAGATGGCAAATAACTATGAGGACTCTTTGGTATAGTGGCACATACATATAAAATGTACAAATTCATAATACATACAAATAACATAAATGACGTTTGTGTATACACACACAAATATATATGCATATTTGCTTAAGCAACCTGGATTGTTTGGAGAATTTTAACTATTTATACAAAAAAAGGCTTCTATGTGACTATTTAGTGCATGGTCATAAAAGGAAGTTCTGAAAGTCATGCCTACAAATGCATGGGCTGCAGTGTGGGTGGCAGTATGATGAGTAGGAGTCACAGCTCACAGGAATTAATCTGTTGATGTAGAGACAAATCAGATTATTATAAGTTCTTGAACAGATAAAAAAGAAAGGCGGGAAACAGCTGAAAGTATGAATTTCCCTCTGACCATAATGTGACCATCAGTGAGCTGGATACTGAGAATCTGGACAGTTTTGAAGGTCACACGCTCAACACACAGGCATGCACACACACAAACTACAGACATGGAAAGGGTACAGAAAGGAGCCATACAATGACCTGATGGGGTGGAAGAAGTATCTTACAGCAAGGATTTAGAGATCTCCTCTGAAATTTTTAATGGTTTTAAGTTACAGAGAAACAGAAAATTTGAGAAAAAACTTAAATGTAGTCTACTAATACCTCCATGGAAATAAAACACTGAGTTTTCAAAAGCCTTTTAGTTCAGCAGAGAAAGAACCAGCGTCCTGTTAAATATAAAGCCAGAAAAGCTAAAATGATAACGGTGACTCACTTTTTGCTGATTTTTAGCTGCTGGAGAAAACTATCAAAGCAATTCATGCCCTTCGCATTTGTTAAAATTATTTCAGGCTTTTCAATCCATCAAGGATTTTTCCCCCTTTTGTCCTTCCAGTTCTTTTCCCTCATGCCCTGTTGAGAACTGAGCAAGCAACTGGCTGAGTGCTTGGCTGGTGGAATCAACCCACCTGACACTGCTGCAGAAGCTGACAGAATATAATTGTAGGGGACTGTTTTGGCACAAGTATGTTGGCCATCTGAGTCCTTGGATAGACTCTCATAGAATCATTTAGATTGAAAGAGACTGCTCAGACCAAGTTCAATTGTTAAACTAGCATGGCCAAGTCCACCTCTCAGCCATGTCCCTCTCAGCCATGCCATATCTCTGCCTCTTTTAGATACCTCCATGGATGGTGACTTAAGTCTGGGCAGCCTGTTCCAGTGCTTGAAAAAATCATGTCATGAGGCCCTAAAGCCATCATTGCAACTTGACCTAAGTCTGGACTTCTGCTCCAGGTCAGAGCCACCTTGTAGATAAGCAGATAAGCAGACTGGGAAATTCCTGTAATCTTCTATCTCTAAACAAGGTATCCATTTCCTTTAAAGCTAAAAACACAGGTAAAAACATACCTTACAAACATCAGCTGTATCCTTACAGCCCACTTGGATCAACCAATTAATAGAGGTGGCTAATCCTGATTCTGTTAGGAATGTGGACAGAACTGTCAGGAAGTTTGGACAAATTTTCTTCAAGCTATGTAGTGAATTGGTACACTTTAAAAAAAAAGATCTGTTAATAAAGCCTAAGCAAGTCAACCTCCTGAAGGACAGTTCTCACCCACTTGGGGTCTGATGGGGTCACACTCTTTTCTCTCCAGCTGAGTCCAACCTTGGGCACTCACTGGTAGCAAACAAGATGAGAGCATACTCTTTTCCATTGGTGCCCAGAGACAGGAGAAGGGACAATGAATACCAACTGAAGGTTCCCTCTGAACATCAGGAAACATATTTTTAATATGAGGTTCACCCAGAACTGGCACAGGGCTGTCCAGGCATCTTGTCGAGTCTTCCTCCTTGGAGATGTTCAAAAGCCAGTTGCACAGGGTACTGGGCAACTGGATGTAGATGGCCCTGCTTGAGCAGAGGGTTTGAGCAGCAGAGGTTTACCAACAGCAGCCATACTGTTACTCTGCAATTTTCAAGGGCAACCAGTGCCCAGAGGGGCTTATGAATGTCACAGGTAGGTCTACAGCTGCAAATTCTCCACCTCCTATCTGGGATGCCCTTGGTGATGGCAGCCGAAACTCTGGCCTGGAAATGCAGTGAAAATATGCATGGTCAATTTTCCTGGGCTTGGCTTTATTGGCAACTAAACAGCCACAACAGTATTAATCATACCCTGCTTTTTCTTATATTCAGGGGACTTCACTTCCATTTAACCCTCCTGCAGGTCTCCCACATGCAGGACAAACTCCACGAACGCTGCAGAGTGACAGCCTACCAGTGCTTGCTAGCAATTCCATTTGACAGCATGTAAGCACAGGATGCTGAAAACCAAGAAACACCAGGGAGTAATGCTGCATCTCAGCATGGGCTCCCAGACACTGTCCTCCCAAGCAGACAGTTGTGAAAACTGTGGGGTTTTGGGATGAACTCCTTAGAGATGCTTATTAAACAGAATAGATTAAAGCTGGTATTGTTCTTAGGCCAGCTTTTATTATGTTTGCATAATGCTAAGTCAGATGTGCTTGCTAATCACTTTCAATAGCATTAACTTTTTTTAACATAGTACTTGTGTTGATATACAAAATAAAATAATTTATTGAAATAAAAGGTCAGCTGAAAATCATTGTCTCTTCCAAGCCTTCTCTGTTTGAGTTACAGGGTTATTCTCTTTACTGTAGGGATAATAAGGATTATATTTCACTGAAAGCTCCAGAATATTATCCATCTCGTTCTTTTGTTCCCCAGGAGAGGTTATTTCATGTTTTGTGGATCCCTAAGGTAGAAGAAGGGAATCATATTTTCAAGACCAAATGCTCTGCATGTGCAAGCATGTTCTAAAGGAAACAGAACAAAGGCAGACCAGACTGATAGTACCTCACATGTCACTGGGTGCCATCTTGCTGCTTTTCTCCTGAAGCAAATCCCCAAATCCATAAGTACAGAAAAAAATCAGGTCTGCACATTTGTGATTTCCTTTAAAGCTTTCATTTTTGAGGTATGTGCTGCCTTACACTGTCTCTTCTGATCTGTCTCAGATCTGTATGAGTTTTCTGCTCCTGAAATGGGGCTAAATCACACCAGAAACCACATGTAGGTTGAATATTTGGTGAATGCTGGCACATCCAAGTTTTCAGGAGCACCTGATTCTTACCTGATGTCAGATTCCTCATACATGGGTTGATTGTTTAGGGTGCAGAGACAGAGAAGACATGCCAGCACTGTGTGCCACAGGATGAAGAAGTCATTGGAGCAGTGCAGTGGCAATTTTGTGTCTTCAAATTTTGTATGCAGCTTGCATTCCCCAAAAGTTTTGTCCAGTATTTTACAGTAAACATAAAGGATATACAATGTGATTTTGTCATTGTCTTATGCAAAGAGCCATATTACACAGACTGAGAATCCAGATGTTTTCCAAACTGACCTTGGCTTCTTGCACCAGATGAAGACAAAGCCTGTCATCACCAAACTTAGAAGTGACAGGGTAATTCAGGCTCTAGGGAAGGGACTCTAGGAGGTCAACAGGTTCAACCTCCTGCTCAAAGCAGGGCTACTTTTCTTGAAAGCATAATGGACACCAAAGCCAGTCTTTACTTCACAGAAAATGGAGGCAGTGGTTAAACCTATCAGCCCTGCATTAGAAACAGTTTAAGGTGACAGAGCTTGCCAGCTCACAGGCGAGAGCAGCCCACAGATTCCCTTGGCATCAGCTGCAGCTGCCAAAAACCAACCATGAAGTAGCAGAGATGTAGGCTTGGCCTCAGATCCCAACTGGTGAACTGCAGCAGCTGAAGTAATTTGTGACCCGGCTGCCCTCCCCTTTTTCACTTGATCTGAAGAACAGCAATACATGATATGCTCCTTCACAGAGTAGTTTCAGATCCAAAGCTGATGTAAATGAGTTTAAAGCTAAATATAAAGCTGGTTTGGGGATTACTCAGAAAAACAGCATGGGTGGGGGATCAAAACTGTTGACTTGCTTCGTTTGGAAGCAGCTCCTTTCTCAAATAAAAGTTAAATGGCTTTTAGTTTAGAAACCTTACACATCTTATGTGATTCTTGAAAACCCAGTAAGGATACAGTAAATAGGGAGAGCATTCAGATATGGAATAATATGATACGTGAGTTTCAAAGTATTTCTGTGATACAGTAATTTCTATTTCTATCATCAGGAGCTTGGATTATTATTTCTGAATTCCTTCTTAGAAAGCTGAAAAGTTCTTTGCCATTGAGAGACAATATCTCCATATAAAAATATATATATCAGTATTTAATTTGAGGTAGTCATTCAGAATTTTTGGGCCCAATTCTTTTTCTTATTTACAAGTACAAATCTATTTACCTGTGAACAAATCTATTAACAAATCTATGAGACTCTGATTCACTCAAAAGAACTATTCAACACAATCTCTACATTTCAGTGACCAATCTCAAAAAAAGCATTTTCCAAGAAATGCCTATCCCATCCTGCTTTCCAATAGTCTAGTAACAAGAATTACAGAGGTATGTGGAAAACTGAAAAGAAGGGAAGTAAAAAGCCACAGCAGATGTAAAAGCTCATATCACACCTCAAAAAGATCATATTCAAATTAATAGTATGGGAGGAATAACAGTAATCATTGTTTCTGTAAGCAGTTTCTAAATATAATGATAAAAGATACTGTAAGAACAATCTGCTCAGAGGAAAATGGGGTGTTTGTCTCTTTCCTTACTCCCCATTTTTTAAATTTATACTTCTGTTTTCTTGTTGTTATCTGTAAAAACAACACTTTGGTGTTATTTCTGATGTCCTACTCTTTTGAAGTTTTTATTTTACATCATTCTTGGTGATGCTTGTAGCATGCTTTGGGGGTCATCAGCACATACATGGGAGTCCATTAATGTTGAAGAGTGAAAACCTAGCTGTCCAGTGCTTGGCAGGACATGGCAAGGATGTCCAGTCTATTTTAAATAGTCAGGAAGAGGCACTGCACCCTCACACAGCTGTTTTCCTTCGCTCCCCAAAATCCCAGTTTTCCCTGCCTAACCTGGACAAGAGAAAGTCCAGGAAAATTTCTAAAGGCAAGCCTCCAGCATGATGAGGCAAGTTTGGTTTCTTTGTACGAAGTAAGGGGACACAAGGGAAAGGGGAACTGAAACTGTTTTGAAGTAATGGCAAGCTCAGCTGCTGCAATGGGGTGCAGAGATATGTGATATACTGTGATTATTGGAGTTTAGAGGCTTCCTTTTCAGACTAAAACATTTTTCACTCCTTTTGGAAACAGTATTACATTACAGGTGTTATAACTTTTCTCCTGAATCAGACTGGCCAGGGAACTGTAAATCTAAATCATGGCTGCCCTCAGGAAACCTGCCAGCCTGTAAACACAATGAAATGAGTGAGATGAAAGTATCTGAGTGAGAAAATTAATTTTAGGCATTCCACTGAAGTCTATTTAGTTTTTACAGTCTGGCCTGGCATCTACAAGTAACAGCTGGGGAGGACATATTAATTCCCAGTGACTAATGCTGGGAAGATTACCTTAAGCTTGAAATCTTTACATAGGGGTCCAAGAGGGAAGAGAAAACTTATTCCCTCAAATTTCTCTTGTTCTTTTTCCTTGCTGGAAAGTCATGGTATTCTACCATAAGTATCAAGCTTTCCTACTTCTGAAGCGTTGTTGTTCAAACTGATGAAGTTTCTGATTAGTTTATGTAGAAAAGTATTTCAAAGTGTAGGCTGACCACAAGAGTAACTTGTTAGGACATTGCATGTTTTTCAGCATATTTCATTTTTTTGGCACATTTGTGTGCTTTCGCAGAGTTTCCCCATTCTTTCAGAGATCTCTCTTCTCAGAGGATTTTGCTCACAGCTCTAATCTAGCAGGGTCAGGTGAACACTATCCAAAAATGTGGGAAAGATTCAAAATGGTTTTTTTCATGTTCCACCCTCTGAATGGGAGCAAAGATTCCATTTAAGATACAAAACTCTCTCAAGACACAAAATGCTGTCATTCATCAACCTATTTATACCCATGTCTACTCCACCATTTTTCATTTCACACACTGTTGCTTGTCATCCGGGCACAATGAATGAAGCCAAAACACTGCAAGAACATTTCCTGTCCAGACTGTAAGAGAGTATGAGTCTCATGTTAGCTCATTCTCATAACTTTCAGAGCACTTGATTTTGTGCCCAGATTTTGGAGAGTGGAAGAGCATCCAAGGAACACCCATTGCTAGCTATGCCATTTGTCACCTGGATTCTTCTAACATCCTTCAGACCATATTTAGATCTCTGATATTAACTTCTTTTCTTCCTACTTTTTATTCTTCATAAGACCTTCCTGGACACTTTCCAGGGACTGTTTTCAGCTCCATTATAAAACTCCCTGTGAAGAAGTGTGTGGGGTTTAGCAAATAAAGATATAGTGGGCAACTGCAAAAGCAGAAGACAGCACTGTGATTCCTTATCCCCAGCTACCAGAACCTTCCATTCACTGCTGACCTGTCCTTAACAGGTTCTGTCCTTAAAATCATCCCAATGATTTTTTTATACATCTGACATCAGTTAAAAGGGACTATCACTGTCCACCAGAAAGTAGACCAGCAGCTTGTCCATCAGTTCACTCCCTCTTGCACAACTGGAAGGAGCAAGCTGCTTCTTCATTTAGCCCCATCGGTCTCATTTAGCCACAAAGGTGCTCAAGTAGCATTAAGATCTGCTCTAGCCATGAACGTGATGGAGAAACTCAGAATGGTCATTACTTGCCCTAGAAAACAAACTTCCCAAACAGAAGATGTGGGAATAGATCTTGATTTCTGATTGGGTGTTGTTTTGTGCTGGTAAACTACACAGATGAGACAGCAGACTTCTAGGAATACGCCTGGATGGAATACTGTGCTTGGGCTAGGTGCAGAGATGAGCTGGTCCTGTGGCGACGGTTCAGGTTGACCACACATCAGGTACTTGAAGGCAGAGCTGTGTCTGCACTGTTTATCCATCCCCAGCTTCAGGCAGCAGCTCACCTCCAATTCAGTCACGGAAACAGAAAGGATGCACTCACATCATTACTTCTCACCTAAAATGGGCAGTCAGTGGAGCCTTTGTGTAGAAGGTCTTCCAGAACCATTGCCTTAATTACTGCAATTTAGCAGGCCAGTCCTGAGCATCCTGGGGAGGATCCTGTGTAGAACTCTTATGACAAGGAAAAGGAAGGTATTTTCTATGGAAAAGAGAGTGTGGAACACATTCGCATTGGCACTGTCTACTTGGCACTGTCTGCTGATAGAGACTGGGAATGGTGGGAAGGGGAGGAACACACATAAGAACTAGAAGGAAATAGAAGGAACTAGAGGTGTCAGAACTTGCATACATGATTCGGGCTGTACCAGCTGCTTTGGCAGGTTGAGCAAAAGGATGTAGAGTCTAAAATCTGGAGCCCATGATGGGCAACTTCCAAGCCTTCCCACTTTGGAATTGTTCTGGTCCTGACACTGGTGCAGAAATTAATCCCTTTCTGAACATCTGGGAATTTACTGAGTTTGTGTACCCAACTGCCTCTTGAATAATGAACAGCAGGTATAAAAAAGGCAAATATCCATAAGGTCTTTCAGCATCCATTTTCTTTGGAAAATAGTTTCAGTTTTTCTGAAGAGAGATGGTGGGGCTCAGATACCATTTTTTCCCCTTCTTTCCTGTAAAAAATCTACCTCCCACTCTCTTTCTTAGTATCCGTGTTCTTAGGTGTGGAAATATGTTTGCTGTACAGGAAAACTGACTTGGGGCTTCCAATATTCATTGATGTTTTGACTTTGGAGCAACAAGCAATTTCAACTAAAGAATCCTAACTACATAAATAATTATGCATTTCACTAAAAGTCATGTCTCCAAAGTTTGTGAGACAATTACATTAAAAAAATAAAAATTTTACGTGCATGCATACAGGCTTTCAAGCACACGATATTGGAATATTTAGTGTATTCAAAAATTGATGATGTTTTAAATGTGTATATAAAAACATGCATAGGCACATTACATCAAGTAGAAATAATATTTTATGCATATAATACGCTACAGAAATAAAGAACTGCAAAGTGTTCTACTTAGAGGTTACAGAGCAGCAAGAGCAACTCTCTCCGGCCATCCTGTATGTGACTTTGTGAGAGAAGTGAATCTGGTTACTTCAAAAAAAATGGATGATCGTACTATAAATGGTTATAGGTAAACTGCTAAAGCATTCTGGAACATGTACTTCAACAAATCACTGCCTGGAATTTAACATGTACTTTCATGAAAGTGTCTTTACTTCAAGAATATTTCTGTTGATAATGGGTATAAAATAGCGTTTTAACACTATAAATAAGGTTTTAAACACTTCTCTATCTACATAGGTGTATTACAGGTGAAAACTTTGGAAGTTTGAATTACATTTTGCAAATTTCTAACTATTTTCTGTCACCCGAAATACACTGAAAATCAGATGACAAAGTCACTCCTGTGACTGGATCCATGTCTCATTATGCAGCCCTGCAGTGGAAACTGAGGTTGCAGCTTTTGTGGTTTAGACCCAAATCCTCAGCTTTATTTCAGCACATACCCCCTACAGGGCACCAAGAGGAATTGTGTGAACGATTGCACAGGCTGAGCTTGTTTCCATCCCAGCAGTACAGTTCAGCCATCATACACTGTATTTTTCATTTCAAATAGTCTCCTGCATATAGTAATGGACACCAAGCACTGAGATTATACAGAGGCAGGAACAAGCCAACTCAATTTCCCACTTGTTTTGAAATATCTTTGCTTCATATCATTTTTTGCCTTCATAACAGCCTATAAGACTAGCTTGCTAAATTATTCTGCAGAAAAACACTAATAAATGAAAACTAATAACATGTTCAATTGGTATCTATAGCAGATGTCAACTTTTATAGACAAAGAAGAGGGAGAAGTTATCCACAGTGTAAGTTCAACACTCACTTCCTAACAGAAGGATTCTTAAACTCTTTGAAGAAATAAGCCAGAATGGTGAAGTTATTATGGACTTGATTCTGTTAGTTTTGGGAAAAGAGGGTGTCTCTTGTGGATGGGTTTGATGTGGATGGTCCGGGATTTGGTGGGGGCAAACGGGCAAACCAGGGAGAAGGGTGATTGGACAAGGACACCAGCCAATCATTCGACGCCCTGAGGAAACGATGGGCCCAGAACGAACCCCGTTAAGGGCCAATCAGGGCCCTGAAATTCCACCAATCAGGGCAAGGATCCAAATCCCACCAATCCTGAGCCAAAGGGTCTTATAAAGGGAGGGGTTTTCAGTTGGGTGGGGTTCTTTTCTGTTTTCGGGGTTGGGAGCTGCTTGTGAGGGAGAGAACCCAGCGTGTTCTGTATACGTTGTCATTTGGAGCTGTTGTGAGGGGGTCCAAGCCTATCTTGGACCCTCCATTCTTTCTGGTTTATTTTTTTTAATAAATGGAAGCCTTTTTCATCCCTTTTTGAAATCTGGCCTTGTTCATCCATAACAGTCACTGCTGCAAAGTCTGAGCTCAACATTTATGTCTGTTCCCTAGGAAAAAACACCTCACTTGTAAAAAAAGCATGTTTCAAATCGGCTCACTGCACTTCTCTAGCACATATTCTGTAAAAATCTATTCTCTGTAAAATTTGGACCTGTGTGTCGCTTGGGGCTCTCTCCCAGATAAAAAGTTCCTCTTGCTGTTCTTTGTGGCATGTCTCTGATTTCCAGATAGCTGAAACAGGAGAAGAGGAGTGTACTTAGGAGTGACACTCTCTAAGCTGTTCTTGGCTGGCATCGCTAACGCAAGGCTGGCCATTCAGGTGATCTTGTACAAAACATGTGACAAGCTGTGGGACTGATGGAACAAAAGCTGAGAAGCAAAACAGGAAAGGAAAGGGAAGTTCCGGGAAGGGAAGGGAAGTTCTGGGAGTTCGGGGAAGGGAAGGGAAGGGAAGGGAAGTTGGAAGGGAAGGGAAGATGGAAGGGAAGGGAAGTTCCGGGAAGGGAAGAGAAGTTCCGGGAAGGGAAGTTCCGGGAAGGGAAAGGGAAAGGGAAGGAAATTTCAAGGAAAGGAAAGGAAATTTCAAGGAAAGGAAAGGAAATTTTAAGGAAAGGAAAGCGTGGGAAAAAATACAAGTCTACGCCAACGTCTTTACTGGTCCTGAGCTAATAGCATTCTTGTTTTATTCAGAAGTATTTCATTACTTCTGTCTTCTGAGAATATAGACACAAAGTGTCAGGGTAACTTCAGGTGAGCTCCAGGGTAAAGAATCTTGCTGCCCTGTCCAGTACTGTGAAGAAATTGTGTCCTTGAAAACTTCAGCTTATGCAATCACATTTAATTATCTTTCAAGAGCATTCTGATGCAACTGATTTCAGGAGAATAAGGTTAACTTTTGAGCTCCATCAGGGTTCCACTCTGTGTCCTTGGCCAATTACCCTACAAGTCTTGAAGATTTCTTTCCCCATCTATTTAGGAGGAAAACAAAGAAAATAATAAACCTGACTTCCAGTATTTTTTAAAAATTGACTCATTGCTTTTAGTTGTGTTGTAACCATGCCAAAGGTATCAAGGATTAGGATTGGATCCAGGTTCAAAAGTTGATGTGAGCACTGTTCCTGCAGATGGTAGTCAATATTTATAGAACAAACTGCAAAGTAAAGTACACCAAGCAAAACTAATAAGCTTGCCATTGTTTGAAACTGCAAATCAAAAGCATTAAATCAGAGAGTTTTGGTGGGGCATTCTAGCCTACTTCAAGTGAACTTTGTGGAAGTATTGTTGAAATTTTTTTAGCCCTGTCAATTCTTCCAGTTTGCATGATACTGAAGAAAAGGAAAGCGAACATAAAACTTATGGATCTTCAGAAATTGCCAAATTCACATATGGAATGCATGTTTGGGCCTATTATTTTTCTCTTTAAATTAATATGCCCTTTTCTGACTGAGATATCATGAATGGGTCTGCTTCATATACACAAGGGGAAAATGGGGATTCAGAAAGAAGAGTGTTTGTGAACGTGAAGGCATGTATTTTCTCAGGCAAGTTTTCCTTAATACACAAATCATCTTCCAATTACCAGAACTGATTGCGCCCAGAAGATAGTTCGAAAAACTTTCTGCTCAGCACCTGCTATTCTGGTCCTGGCTTTTACAGTCATTGCAAATACGGAACACTGATCCCGAGATCCTTCCAGGTACAACCGAAAGCTTTTCCAGAAACAGCTTAACTTGCAAACCCCCCAGACGTGTCTGCAGCAACGCTGCGCGCCGCCTGATGATGCGGCACCTGTTTGCTGAGCCATCCCTCGGGAGCAGCTACTGCCCGCAGGGTGATGCGGTGCCGCAGCGGGCGCGCAGGCGGAGGGCGGCACCTGCGCTCCCCGGCGCGCTCCCCGGCGCGCTCCCCGGCGCGCTCCCCGGCGCGCTCCCCGGCGCGCTCCCCGGCGCGCTCCCCGGCGCGGCCACAAGGTGTCGCTGCGCCCCGCGGGCGGGCGGAGCGGGGCCGCGCTGCTCGCCCCCGTGCCTGCGGCGCGGTCCGCCGTGCCGGCAGCGCGGGTGATGCAGCGGCAGCTCTGCTGCCCCGATCTGGGTTGAGACAACCGGTAGTCAGTCTGTTCTCACCGCGTCCGCTAAGCTGCAGCACAGCTGCAAGGCTCCATGTAGCACTCCTCTTTGTAAATCCATCTTAACGTTTTCTAATTAACTTGTGTCAGTGCATACAAGTCCACTGGACATAGACTTGCTCCTTCCGCTCCTGAAATCTCTGAGAAAAAGTCCGCGGATTCCTTGCAAAGCTTGCAGATCATAAGTTTAAATTCACCAAGACAAAAAGAGGCAAAGTGACGTCCTGGGAGCATGTGTCCTCTTCTACACTGGAATTACCCTGTCATTACCCTCCCATTCAGCAAAGGAGACTGAGGCACTAATTCTCGTTTCATCTCTGTAGGTGTAAACCACGCTTAATTTTAAAAATGTCTCTGTGACTGCATGGGTACAAGCTTGGTGTTAGATCAAAACTGAACTCCACACAGTCTGTCTTGCAAGACAGTCATGAAGGATTTTTTTAAAATCTTGATGAGCTCAGGTAAAAAATAAGTGGCTTCACTTTGGGAGTGCAGTCCCTACTTAATGCCAAGAATAACAAAAAGGGTCTGAATTTGCTGCATTTGCAAGGGCTTTTCTGTTGTGTAAAGCCATTAGTTTAACTCTGGCAGTGTGGCATAAAGAAAAATGCTTGAAAGACCACACCTTTTAGTGGGACACTTTTGTTATCCTCTCTGTCAGAGTTAGACAGATCCTCAGCTCCCACTTCCAGCTGCAAAAATACAGCTGAAGTGAATGTAAACTAATTTAATCTCCCAACTGGTAAACAAAGCTCCCAAATATGATGTGTTTGCACTATTTTCTACCAGGATTTGAAGGTTTTCTCTACATCAAGTGTCCATCAAAGCTGTTTATCTTGCTAGTGACTAATAATCTTCTTAACACAACAGGCCTGATTTTGGAAGACAGCATTATTCATAACGCAGATCCTATTGCATGTTGTAATGATTTCTGTTCATCTTTACTGTGAAACTGTTAACAAAGTAGTCTTAAACTCCATTAATGTCCTTCTCTCTGAAATAACCCCTTTATGATCACAGAGAGTTCAGTTCAGATTAGACTTGCTTCTCCAAAGCCAAATGGAGGATTTTTAACAGAAAGATCAAAGCCAAACCTACTGCTACAAGAGGTTGCAGAAGCACTGCACTGTAGTGATGCCACAAAGCTGCTTGGCTCAGGTGTCCTGGGCTTCCAGCTTCTACACCTGGCCTGTATTTCATTGCTGCTGCTGGCACCATGCTCTAATGTGCAATGGACACATGCCCTCAGTTACTTGAGGGTTTTGGTTACCTTATTTTCTAAGTGTCTCAAAGGCTTTCACACCTATTTCTCAGAGGGTACCTTGCTCCAGCTTGTGCATTGGTTGCTTTCTCTCAATTTTGTGGAGATGAAGAGGATGAGATACATGTGAAAATTCACACTTAGCCTGGCACACCGCCTTGGGCAGATCCAGCTAGATCCTGCCCTGGACTGAGAAACCAGCAGATGTTCACAGATCCTGCACAAGGGTTCTCTGTATGACACATTTCCCACAATGCTGAGATAAAATGTCTCAGCTGTGCCCAGACCTTCTGGACGAGTAAGGACTAGGCTTGTCTTTGATGGAGTTTTATATACTGTACATTCTGTACATTTTTTATGAGAAGAAATATATTTCAGGGTTTTGCTTTAATGACAGATTGTGGGTATTTGTGCATATTGTAGAGTGGGTTTTCAGGGCATTTCCTTCTTAAATAATTCTCTATGTTGTTGAGCCCAAAAGCATGAAATAGAATTAACACCAATATTAACTGCAGAATTTATTTTATTAGGGCTGGCTTTTGAATGCTAATGTTACCTGACCTGTAAGCAGCTGTTACAAGTAAACGTAAATCAAAACCAGGAAACTAAATTATTTTATAAAATAATACCAAACTTTTTCTTCTTTCAGTATATAACATTTTCCCTTTCCTTTGATGATTCGGTTGTATCACTGTTACACAGTTATGGCTACACTTCTTCTTTTGTTCTTTTGTTTTCCTCTTGGTGGTTCTCCTTTAGTAGTGAGACAGTCTTATTCCCACAACTAAGTATATTTTGTGTATTGATGACAATGACATAGTAGAGGCTAAGCTGTGCTGAAATAGATGAGGCCTGTTACACCCATTCTGATTTATCTGGCTCCTTTGCTAATTTGCCAGCCTGAAATCTTTGGCACAATTTCAGACCATGTCTCTGGCAGCACTGGGCCCTTTTCTCTTTATTTGGCGTCTGTCTCTGTCACTGTAGTTGGAGGCTTTTGCTCTGTCTTCATTGCAGATGATGTGGCTCAAACCTGAAGTGCCACAAGGTACATTCTGTATCTTAAATCCCACTTCTTTTTTTTTTTTCCTTTTTTCCCCTCCAGCTATAAAAAGAGGAAGCAAAGCAACCTGAGGAGGGAAGGTATTTTGTACCGGTTTCTTGAGCTGAACACACGCCTATCACACATTCCCACAGAGCTTGGAGGTGCTTTGGAACACCAGCATCTGAATGCAGCAGTAGTTTGTGGCTCACATCCTCTACTGAAACTACTTGTGTAATTGCAGTCGCTCAGAGTTGTCTGTCCACTGTGGGAGCTCGGAGTTGTCTGTCCACTTTTCTCCACTTGGTAGCAATTGCCGTATGTAAAACTAATAGAAAAGTATTTCCTTCTTCTGCCTTCATAAAGAAGGCAGAAGAAAGAAAATCTGCATAGATTGTGATAAACTTGTATTTTTGATACTAATCTATAATTGTATTATCCTGAGAAATTCCTGTTCCCAATCAGGAGAAATATACTTTATGTGTTGTGCCTGATAAAATTATTTCTGGATTTGTCTTAGAAAATCCTTAATGCATGAAAAAGTCTCACAATACCGTTGCTTTAACCTACTAAAGGAACTAAATTATGAATACTGCAGGTAGACCCCATGGAGAAAGATGAGAGAAATCTCAGACTCCATCAAGGAAGCTCATCAGTCCAATACTGTTTTCAGAAAGGAATTTGGAGTCCTCCTGGAGACACAGGAGCTCAAAGAACACTCATAGCTGGCCTGAGAAGTTCACATTCATTCTTGCTGGGCTTGGTGTGGAAAAAACACCGGTATCATTTGTCAGTGCTCATTTATATTTTTAGGGTTATGTTTGACCAGGAAAGGATGAGAACTTTCCTTTCTCAAAAACCAAAACTAAGTAATTCTTCTCACTGAACAGTTCTTGGCCTTTGGCAAGCGTTTGATAGATCATACAAAATCTACACAACAGAATGTCATTAATTTTGTCACAAAATTTAACTGAAATTGCTTTGAGAATTGTTATGCATAGACTACAGGTAATGAAGAGCCAAGGTATACCATCAAATTCAGATTCATTTATTTTGATCCTAAAAAGATTTTAAGCCACACTGTACCTATTTCTGTGAGTGGATTATGTATCCTTCAGCTGATTATGGCAAAAAAAAATTATTTACTGGGATTAGATTTGTAGGGCTTTCCTTTAGTGCTGTTTTCTCCTCCCTTTTTTTCTGCCCTTATTGATTATTGAAACCTGAGGATTGAACATTCTTATATGTCTTGTTTCGTTTTTATATTCTCATGGGTATGGGTAAGCACAAACAGCCATTACCATGGTATGTTGTACTGTCATAATGTAGATACTACCATGAAACTGTCAATGCAAATTAATTAATATAAATGATCTGGTAACAGAATTATTCATTTTTGAGACATTACTGACAGCAATTATCGATTATTTGGCTCCAATTCAAACAAGTACTTAAGAACATGCTTTGTCAGGGTCACTTTCACTCTTGCAGTTAATTGGGATTACAGTTTATCTTTCATTAAAGCAAAGCGCTTAAGAAAAGAAATCTCCTTAAAGCATTTGAAAAGAGAAACAGTTTAAATCTCTTTTGACATAAATACTTCCTCAGGAAATGCGTCAGACAGGTTTATAAAAAGATCAAGACGAAAAACTAAGTCTTCAGTACGATCACCATGTGTTCTTTATGGGGAAAAAGGAGCCCAAATAAAACTGCCAGATGCAAAGCTGCTTCATCAGCTCACTCAATTTCTGATTTAGAAGGTTATTGCTTCTAATTTAGAGGGTAATTGTAGAACTAGGAATATAGTTCTACAATAGTAATGGAAAATCAAACAAATAAAATTTGTTTCCTAAAGACTCTATGAGAATGAGAAGGGAAGGCAGAGTCATTTGGTTTTTGGTTTACTGTGGCCTAAAGGTGATATTTTCCCTAAATAAGTCCCCTTCACCACAGGGAGAATAAAATCCTTCCAAAACTTGAGAAACATTTAAGACAACATTATTGCTCTAGACATGCCAAGCCCTTCACACAAATTTTCACCCTCCAGAAGTAGGAGGTGACAGATTCAGAGGCCACTGCCAAGGGCATGTCAGCTCTAGTGGGTAAAGCCATGGCCACCTGAGCACACACTTTGTTCCAGAGGTGATGGTGGAACTTGACAGAACCCATTTCTTGAACTAGCCTGTGCAAACCTTGCTGGCTACAAAAAGCTTCACTTCAAGGCTTTCTTTGTGACAGTTTTCAGTTTTGGGGTGGAACAGGTTTCAAAAGAGTTTCTTAGTTGGTTGACACTTGAAGGCACTGCTGGAAACAGGTCCATAATGTATATATGTTACAAGTACATTTGGCATGTCTGAGTTTAGGGAGGGAGGGAGTATTGGTTACAGGTGCCTGGGTGGCAGTGCATTTACTGTTTTGTAGCACTAACTCCTGTTGTAATTCCAGACTTCATTCTCAACAAGGAAGTCCCTCTGTTCTTCATTTCTTTATGGCATTTTTCTTCTTTATGTCTGTAAGATCACTGTCTGTGTGCCTTCTTCCCAACAACAGCAGTCATTTGTTCAGTAGACTTACTGCCATCAATATCTCACCTGAGACTTATTCTGTTGATTTTGCCTTTGAAGTTTTGTGACTGAAGATAGTTTAATCCATGTTCTTGGATGTGAAGAGAACAGTAGAACAGTCTTCATTTCAAAGACTGTGTCTACTGAAAAATTCAGTGCAAAATGAGTGGCAATGGGTAGTAGGAGAGCCTGCAGAATAGGTGACTCATTGAAATTATAGGGTGTCACCCTCCCCACTTCTCATCACTTTTGGACTATCCCTTTAACTAAACTCTGCTACATATATTTTTTTATTGTTATTTATATATATACACAAAAATTATAAACATTACAGTTTTGCAGTTTTAAAAATATGTGTGTACATAAAACCAGCCCCTGTTTGGCAGCAGGAACAAAAGAGATGTACATTAACCCTCTGAATCCAAAGGACTTTGGGAAATGGGCTGCCTGCCCGTGAAGGACAGGTGAGAGTAGCAGGGATTCAAAAGAATGTGAGGGAGAAAAGACAGGGATGCAAGGGAGAGGAAACAGGAGACCAGAAAGAGGGGACTCCAGGCTGAAAGCAGCCTTCACACTTAATTAACAGGATCTGCTTTAGCAGGACCAGAAAGACATACCCCCCCCTCCCCCAGCCCTTTGCAACTGCAGCATCAGAAACTCCAGTACACAGAAAGGACGTAAACCAGCAAAATCTGATGTTTTAAACATTTGCCATTACAAAAACAGGTTAAAAGGCTTTCTGAAAATGAGACCGTGTTCAAGGCAATAGGGAGATCAGACAATGTCTGTCCAGAGCACAGATCTTTGTCTGGCATTTCTCTGTGGTACCATAGTGCAGTGAGGAATTACCTGTAATAACAGGCTTTGAAGCAATAGTTATTTCATTCCTAGGGGGAAGCAGCTCTGGATCTCTGAGTCTAGCACAGCAAACAGATCTTCCTCCAGGCGTCCCAGCCATAGTCAGAACACAGTGTATCCATCTCAATCTGAGACTTTGGTTTTTTGGATGGTGTCTCAGAATCTACTTGGAACACAGCTTTTCTACATTGTTTTGCCTCTTTTTTTTTGTAATAACATCTAATCAGCTCACGAAGAAGGCAAGTAAATCTGTCTATTGCATACAAATCAATCACCTCTAAAGATTCAAGGACCACAAGGTATTTTTTAATTTGGGGTACTGCCTTACAAAACAAGTCCCAAAATGCTAATGCATCAGACATTGTGTCAGGCTCATCACATCGTTGTCGTGGGAGCCATTGTCAGAAAGTTGAAATCATATATCACTTTTCAGTTTAAAAGAGGGGAGTATCAAATGAGCAGCCAGAAACAAAACTTGCCAGTTTTTCCCAGAAAACCATTGTTCTTTGCTCACTAAATAAAACTGGGTGATTAGCTTTCAAAGGGATGGGCTCCCATGGTATTAAAAAATCGAATACTATCTAGTTCCTTCAATGCCATAAAATCAGTCTACAGACTGAAAAGAGGAGTCTGCTATAACTTCTTTCTGTCACAAGATAATATGTTTTCTTACTTCAAGGAATGTGCAGGAGCTTCAGCTGTTTCTTTCTCAGGTATGCTCCTCACTGCAGGTGCTTTTGTAGAAAGTCAGTTTTAGTGCTTCTGTGACATCTTGTTGCTTTTACCAGCCAGGATACCACTTGTGGACCACTTGTGTTCAACAACAGCTACTACAGTCAGATGGTGGAAAGGTTTATGAGCAGATTTTGATCAGGAATGACATGACTGTTTTTCAGGACAGAACCCAAACTGATGGTACCTCTTACATTGTTTCATATATCTTCTCCTTCAAAAAAGAATTTTGCAACACTGCTTAGAAGTAAAATTTCATAATTAACTGTGTGTAAATTTATGTAGTCTGAAAAGGCATGTATATATATTACATAATGCACAGCACATTGGTAGACACCAACAGGGGCAAGGATCCTATAAAAAGCAACATTTTCTCTAGTAGTTAAAAACAATAACTTCTAAAACTAGCACAGATTCTGTTGCCTAATAAAAATACATCAGGCAAACTTTTTATCACATTGTTTATTTCAGGCTTGCGAAAGTTCATAACTCCATCATTTAGCAGTGGTGCAGTACAGCTTTTGCGTATGGGAAAGAAGGCTTAGAGTGAATTGGTAGCTAGGAAGGACCTAATGTGGAGGTGCAGGAACCTTCATCATCTCAGGCTGGTGAAAGTCCTTTGCTTTTGTTAGCAAGTTTAAACTTGTGAGTTACTGTGACAGATGAGTCAGCTGTCTTATACGTTTAATCACACTCAGGAACAATGACATATCCAGCACTTGTGACCTAACTGCAGGCACTCATTTATCTGTGTCATACAAAGTCCCACAATCCAAGAATCAGTTAGCTTGGAGGAGACCTCTGAGATCACTGAGCCCAGTCTTTGAGCACTGCCATGTCAACTAGACAGAGCCCCTGAGTGCTGCATCCTGTCTTTTGTTAAACACTTCCGGGGACAGTGACTCCACCACCACCGTGGGCAGCCCATTCCAATGTTTAATCAAGCCTTCTGTGGAGAAATTCTTCCCTATGTTCAGCCTGAACCCCCCTGGCACAGGCTGAGACTGTGTCCTCTCATCCTGTCTCTTGCTACCGGGAGAAGAGCCTTACCCCCACCTGGCTACAACCTCTTTCAGGCAGTTGTCGTGAGTCATAAAGTCACCCCTGAGCCTCTTTTTCTCCAGGTCAAACTGCTTGCTCCCTCAGTTGTTCCTCAGAGGACTTACCTGTCTACTTACACCTCTTTTTACCTTCAGCAAAAAGATATATCTTTTTGCTCAAAAGCAAGGATACAAAACCAGAAATAAGTAATTTTTAGAACAAACAGAGAGTGATTGATACAGCGGTGGCAAAATTTATTATAGTTCAGCACCAGCAGAAGACAAAAAAAAAAAAAGTAATCTGATAACCTGCATATTCTATCTGTTTGCAGAGCTGAGGGTGAGAAAGAAGTTGCTGCTTTTATCTCTCGTTAACAGATTTACAAGTGCCCCAGGTATCTCCGTGTTTACATCATACTGTCAAATCTCTAGATCTCTGTGATTAAAAGGGCAGATTTTTGTACAGGCCAAAAATATTACTTCTAAATTGAGATGATGCAAGTAGCACAGGAAAATGTTCTGTGGCTCTTGTCATTCCCGATATCAAGCCAAATGATCTGTTGGTGCCTTCCTAGTCAAAAAATACTCTTCCATGGAGTATTGCTATGGTAATTTTAAGAGCAAGGAGACAGGACACAAACTCAAAACAACCTTCACAAGTTCTCCCAGAAAGACTAAAATGCAGTAAGAATCTAAACATAACAGGTTCAGAGTAAGAAATTAACAGGTTAACCACCTTCTTAGTAGCTGTGATGGGTAACTCTAGCATTTACTTTTGTGAAAACTACATCCCAAAGGCTCCTGTGAAGCAAATTAATTCAGGTACAGTTGTGCAGGGGAATGCAGCTTATACTCTCATAACAGCCTCGGAAATTCCATTATGTTTATAGTCACTGGAATAGTTTCCTAAATTCACTTCTGAACTATACTTCAATCTGTTTGTTTATTTGATGTCTGGACAAGGCCTTTGATACAAGTATTTGTTTTATTTAGCACCTGCACTGAAACATTAGTTATGTTGCACTGAAGCGTTCCACATGTTTCTCTTATCTCAGACTAGTTAAGCAAGAGCATTCACACATTTCCTTAATCCCAGGCATCATAAATCCTTTACAAGATTTCTGTTTCATTGTTCTTCTCTCAGGGGCTTAGCAAAAACAGTCAACATGCACAATCCTTCTTTCCCAAGAGTCCACATGGCTTACAATACACCTCATTTTTGTCTTGTTCTGGAGGGTTTAGTAGTGTTGCAGGTTATAAAGTCAGGGAGATGTGTTAGAGAAGAGTTGAAGTATTCTCCCAAATGGCAACAAGGATTTATACCAGTCTCTTGCCCAAGAGCCTGTACTGCAGGGTTATTACAGACAGAAGTAGCCTTCTACATTTTTGATGACTGGAACCCCAATGCATCAGTTGAAACTGTTGTCACAGCAAAAAGATTAATTACTTTTGTACCAACAGCTAACATTAATAAAACAGAGTTTCTTTAACAAAATAAAAACTATGGCCAAAGTTCCTTATTTCTTAACTGTGACTGTGTGCACTTAGAAAGTTCCACCTGCTTACCGTGCCTAAAAATTCCTTTAACTGGGTTTTTACAGTGGAAATATGACAATAAAAGAAAGCAAGAATAAAAGTGACTAGTCAGCAAGACTTTTATTCAGGAGCTTACTTCTAAGCTCCTGAATAAAAGGAGCTTACGTCTAAGTAGATATATTTAGAAGGAACTCCACCAGTGAGAGGATTGTCCTGGTGTCCTCTCATTTACTGACTGAAAAAGCAGCTTTTCAGTGTTCCACTCAGCCATAAATTCCTGCAATAGTTTTTAGGTATTTTTGTTCATTGATATTCTTGTAAATTTTTAACACTGAGACACATAAGCATGTCCAGTAAAAAAATAACCTAGATTTTTTTTTTCACAAGGGTTTGCTTGTTAGGGGCACCCATACATCACTAGAAAGCATGGGCTGTTCTTCATGGTTTCCCAAAAGTTGTTATCACTTTTTCCCTTTTGACCTGGCAAAATGTTTAACCCAAAAATCTTCTGATAAAATGTGAGCTTTTATGAAGTCAGTGAGACTTTACATAGTAATTTCATTATAGTCAAGCACTTGATTTACTGGTCTAGGCAGCCACACTCAGGCTCATATAGGCTAGTCCGTATTAATCATTTTATGGATCAAATATTTTACCCTTTGTAAACTACATTTGTACAAGAACTCATACCACTTAAAGACACTCCACTTTCAGAAAATACTTTTGTGAAGGTGTTAAAAAAAGGCAAAAAAATCAGCTTCCTTCAAGAATTGTGACCTCTTACTGATACACTGAACTTGCTGGTTGTGCCTTGCTCTATGTTCCTGTGTCTGTCTGAGCATTTAGAAATTCAGCTTACTTCACATTTTTCACATTTAAAGTTTTGATGAAGTATCTCCTATGAGTCATCTTATACCAGCTTTTTTTTTTTTTTTTTTTTGGCCTAATGCAGCAAATAAACTAGCTCCAAACCATACCTGCTTCCAAAGCAGTGATGCCAATCCTTAGCAGTAAAATAAGGCAGCCATTCAACTTCTAAAACACACCCTAATGCTGTCTATAGCTAAGTAGAAAGAAAAATTTCTTAATTTCTTGAATAGTTCTAGTAAATACAGACACTTTAGTAAAAACCAATAGTTTTGCACATCTTCTGTGGCAAGGAGTGACCAATATAAATATATGCAGTACAAGTATCAGGAAGTGCAGGCATGTCCTGTTGGTCTCCTTGTCTTATGAGTTGCCTTAAAGTGAACCTTTTGAAGTTAACTAGAGCAATCAATGGTATAGCATCAGTACAGACTTGCAGTGATATTCAAGCACCAGTTATTTTGGTATTTTACAACGGGATGGGGAAAAATACCTGATCTATGCACACAGATTCTATGGAAATAATATAGCACCACATGCAATGTAAAGCAAATCATTTTACACAATAATTATTTTATGCCAGTTTCCACCTAAACTATCCCAGTATATAACCTTTCCTGCTATGCAAAGATTTACAGAGTGCCCATTTAGGCCACCTGATTCTTTCCACTGTGGCTTGTTTTACCCAAGGCTGATGAAAGATGTCTCTAAGATGACAAAGAGAGAAGTGGGGAATTTTTGAGTCCTCCTCGAAACACTTGAGTTTCCTCTTCTGTTCTATACTTTTGAGGCAAGGAAATTCAACAGAGAGGATCACCTAATTTAGGCATAGGTTAACCTGCTTGTTATTCTTTCTCCATGGAAGGACTGGTCTATTGAGAGTTGACTTATCTCATTCCTGTGCTGACATTGCTGGGAATGCATTTACAGATGCAAAGAACACAGGGTTAGTCTCCTGTCCTGTCTTTCTTTTTAGTTTTCTAGTTTGACATTGACAGTGGGGAGGTAACAGGTAATGCAGAACAGTAATTCTTTCAAAGTAGATCTTCAGATAACAGCAGAAGGCTAGAGGCTGGGACGCACCCTTCATTTTTCCCTTTTTGTTGTATATTGTGAAAAATAACCAACATTTGCAATGCAGACTAGGAGCTTAAAAGGCATTTGTCATAATAAACACAGACATGGCAGGGCTTTTTCACTCTTATGCTCTGCCTGCAGGAACTTGCTTGGGATTTGCAAGTGATGGAGGTTTTTTTCTTCCTTTAAACTTGAAAACAGAGGCAAATACCCATGTGTCACTTGGCCTGTTTTAACTATTTCAGAGCCTCACTGCATGTTGAGGGTGTGCAAGAGAGATTTCTGCTGCGAGGAGTCTTAGGCAAAACCTGAGTTTAGGAAGCCTGGAGAGTGTGTTTGCCAGTGAATCACAGGCAACAAAAAAGGAAGAAAATTTTTGATCCACGAGCTTGCTCTTCAAATTTCAGCACTTTTAAAATCCTAATCTTGGTATTCATTCTGTGACAGAAATGCTGAAATTTAAAGCAATCTGTCCTGGCTGATCAGTGTAACATGTATGTACTTTCTGATTAGCACTATCTTCCAGAGGGTCTTCTAGGACCTGTCCATTGGGGGAATCCTTTTGCCTCACTGATGCTTACAAAGTATGGGGAATATCTAATTGTTTAAGAATCACTTGTGTTCTTCTTTAACTAGCATCTTCTGCTTCTCCCTCTGGCATATTTCTAGTTGTTTCTACAAGAATATTGTGTTCCTGAGCTGCACGTGTTCTCATGATTTCATCACAGATGTTCTGATCTGCAAAACAACTCCACAGAAGTAGCTATTTTCTGATGATGACAGAAAGACATAGAGGGAAAAGGAGAATGAGATAATGGTAACTGTGATGTGCCAGCGAGATTTCCCTTCTAGTCCTTGGGAGCAGTCTCTTCTTAGAATTTTCCTCACATGGTTACTAGTGTGGTATGTGTTATTTTGCTCATAAAGTTACAGTCCCCATAAAACCAAGATATCTTCTCATTTTAATGGAATGGTGGACTTCACAGAGTGGTGGTTTATTATGTACAGTAATGTTACTACCTTCTATGTGTCTTCATCTTGCTCTCCATTAATCTCACCGGATGCCATCCTCTAGAACAGGGCAAAAAGAAAGTAATAGCTTTGTTTCTGCAGAACAGAGGCTCTGATGATGCATTATTTTTCAAGGCTTGGCCTCCTTCATCTTTAGTATTTAAGACATGGCACACACTCCTTTTGTTACTCTTTCTTCTTTGTTGCTGTTATGTGGACTGTTATTCAGTTATAACAGCTCAGAAAACTATTAATTTGATACATTTTAAAAAAATCTAAACATATCCTAAAGTCAGCTTCACATAGTTAGAGGTGATTGTTCTTAAGTGTAAAGCACTTTTAATTTGAAACTTCCTAACAGTTATGAAATAATATTGTCTGCATACAAGAGATACGGTAACAGATTAAAATAACATGGGACATTTCATACCACGAAAAAAAAAAAGGAAAAGTTGATTTCAATGCAGACTGGGAATGAAATATTCTGTGAAATGGGTTGCTACGGCACAATATGGCTGCTAAAAATTTAAACACATCGGAGAGACAGGGGGACAAATGTGCATGAGAAATCCACTAAAGTATATAACATACAAAGGTACTACCTTTGACTCAGGAATTACCTTAACAATTCAAGGGAGATTGAATAATTTTTTGGGGAATGTATGGAATGTATCACATGTTTGTTCTTACAATTCAGTCTTTTCCCAGAATCTGGTTTTTGCCATTATCAGATGATATGATAGGTGGATATTTTTATTTGATCAAAGATTGCTGCTCCCATGTGCCTGTTCAGCTGCAAGTGTACAGGAGCTGGGACAGCTACGAGACTTCATGAGTCTCAGCAGTATCAGTCTTCATTAATATATGAGTATCTGTCTTCAGTATCAACAGAATACTGTCACAGTTTCTCACTGCCATCTGGTCAGAGCTTTTGCTCTCACTTGATAGCCAGCAATATGTTTCTAAGGTAAGAATCAAATATATTTCAGGTTCATTTCCTTGAAAGTCTCTGTAAAATGTCTCCTATTGAACTGATATTGTAAGTCTGTAAATCACCAAATTTCAACCTTTCTCCCCCAAAAGAACAAAAAGGATTGCTGCAGTCCTGCCTGATAGTCCATAGGATGATAACCTTTCCCCACTAAAATGAGGCTGTCACCACAAAGCTACTGCTCTATGGTCATTAGCAATTCAACATCTGAGTGCAGCTGGCATGGGTGGACATTTCTGACCACTCATGGGAACTAGGCTGGTCTACTTCCCTTTTACAAAATTTCAGTCATTTCTGGGAAGCCACACAGCAACATCCCAGCTCCAGTTGCAGGAGAAAGGGCATAGATATAGAAATCAGTTCCTACATGTCATTTTCACTGTTAGTTTGACAGAAATCTATCTTTCAGAGCAAGACATCATTGCTGCTGCAGAATAATTACATTTTGGCAAAGTTCCTGCCAGATTTGACAAGATTTGTGTTTCAGTTTATTCTTTGAATATGAAAGATCATAACTCCTACACTAACAGTGTAACTTTGATTTTTTATCTAGACATCTAAAGTACAGTAGGTACCTTCATTAAAATAAAATACACAGAAAAAACCAAAATGTTTCCTGTAGTCTGAGAATGCAGAAAGTCTTGGCAAAATAGACCTTTGACACTATTCTGATATCCTTGTAATCCTCTCAAATTTTTTTGATGTTTATCAGTACACCAGAGAGTGCTCTGCTAAGAAAAACTGTGTCTGGTTCTCCTTCACAGATATTGAGGACGGGGTCAGAAAACATGAGGATCATCAAGTTAAAAGTATGGCTTGTCCATTAGCTCTTGCTGGTGTACTCTGCTGAAGCTGGTGCTGGCATGCCCCTTATGAGCAATTAAAGCACTGACTGTAACCCAGGTAAGAAATCCACCTACAACAATCAGCCTGCCTGTAAAATTCTTCCCAGGTGACCCACACCCAGCTAAGCAGTCCCCACCATGGAGTTAGCAACCTGAGTCAGGAGAGAGCCCACGCAACAGAGGTGGGGTCAGAACCTTACATCCCTGTGTGCCCAGGGCTTCACGGCATTTAGGACTGGTCTCCTGTGTGGCTGACTCTAAAATTGTCTGCTTGGCTGGTTTCATTTTTCTGCTTTACTCTTCCGTATCTTGAACACAGGTGCATGATCTTTAAACTAACAATTGCCTTTGCAGAAAAGACCTTTTTCCTGCAGCTTTAGCACTTTTCAAGAGAACTACTACCTTATTATACGCAACCCTCACAAGGAAATGGATTTGGAAACGTTAACATTTCATCATCAGAGGTCTAGAATGAAAAGTTACTTTGATTAATAGAATCCAAATATTACATGCTAAGCACAAGAACATGAGGAATCACGGACTCTACATTAATGTAGTTAGCACTTCTCGGTTAACAAATGGTTTTGAATGTGCATAGGATTTCTTCAAGTCATTTTTTCTAAGTTAGGATCCTAATGTTTGTTAGATAAGGGTTTATTAGACTATTTTTTTAACCTGAATAGTTTCCTATCCTGCTGTAGCTTTTATTTTTATTGGCATTTAAGTGTTTTGTATACATTACTTGGTATACAAAGGAAATATTGCAGGGGGGTTTTACTATGTGTATTGTTTACTTGGGAAAAAAGTGTATTTTTGCTTGCCTGGAGTTGGCTTTGAAAGCTTTAAATTGTCTAGAGCCAGAAGTTAGAGAGAGGTAAGAGTAAGATACTGCATTTTATGGATGTCTTCATTCTGCAGGCTGTCTTGGTAAGTAGCAGAAATTAACATGAAGAAGAGGCATAGAGGACTCATAGGGCTGTTTTACCTCCATTTTATGCCAGAGAAATTGTAAGAATATCACATGCAACAATTATTCAGTTTCTCTTTCAAACAGGTGTTTGCTCTACTGTTTTCCTGATCTTTGCACTTTATCATTGAAACCATGCCACAGGTTATGCATTAACAACGTACAAAGCATAATGTGCTACCTCACTCTCATCTAGGAGAAATGACTCTTATCAGATGTCGACAGATTGCAGAACTTTATATCATAAGTAAATTTCAACAATAATTGGGGTATAGTTAATCTGCTTAACTTCTAAAGAACTCTTTGGGGGAGACATTTTTTGCCCAGAGTTTTAATCATGTGTTTGCATTACCACGTGAATGTTGGGGTACTCAAATTGGAACACCAGGATTAATGAACGCATACTGTGTGTGGAGATTATTTTTTCTAACTTTCCATTGTCTACAATGGTTGTGTGTTAAGCCTTATCCATTACTTAATTCATTTTTTTGAAAAGGCTCTCCAGTGAAGTGGTTGAGTCACCATCCCTGGAGGTATGGATCAACTGATAGATCAGTTTGATCTCCAGCCCCAAGGAGTCAGCTGCTGTGGTCAGGAGAGGTGAGTGGGTGTGAGTGCAGGAGCAGGGCTGAGATTGGACATTTCACATGAGCTTTCTTGTGATACTCCCTGTGGTCACAGGGGGCCCTAAGCCCTGGCACCCCAAATTTTTCCTGCTACCATTACAGGCAGTAATGCATCCTTGTGCCTGATGCAGGAGACCTTTAAGCCCTGCTGACGCAGATGGCCAGCTCCAGTGACAGATCTCCAGATAGCGCGTCGCTGCAAGTGAGCAGGTGCTGCCTGAAGCCAAGGACACATAAAAGAAAAGAAAGTTTATCCTGTCAGAAGCCCTCTCATTAATCATCTTCAAATGCCATACAGATCAGATGTATTTCTCCCCATTAACAAGCTTATACAAGCAGGCTTGTTTGGCCATAGCTGGCACCGAGTGTAAGCCACTAGGAACCCACTGTAGAATGTTTAATTTTTTAAGTTTTCTTCTTTCCAAGAGTGTTGAAAGGTCCCATTTGCGGGTAACACTGCCTGCATTGTTCGCCCTCCAGAAAGCCCCGTGTCTGTCAGCCTCTGGAGAGCTTGTTTTGTTCCTCCTCCATCCATCCTGCCCTCTGTGGTCACCTGCAACAGAGGACAGCAAACAGCAGCCTAAGCTCTCCTACCTTCCTTTCTTGCCTCCACAAAGTAACTTGTCACAGCCATGAGAAAGGTTTCTATTTAAAAACAAAGAGCTGTGACCGCAGAACTGTGACTAATATTGGAATTTAGCAAGAAGTCAGCTCTTGTTTCAAGAGGTTGTGTTGCAAGTTTGGGAACATTTGCTACTAAAGCTCTTGATGAATGACTCCAGGAAGAGGCGTTAGTTTTTCTGATTTCTACTTCTCTTTCAGTGCCTGTTTTGCACAGATGATAATGAGGAGTGTCAGGAAAGCGTGTAACAAACTGTTTTCTCTCTCTTGACAGAGAAAAGCTATCATTATTTCAGTCTGACACTGAGAACCTCCTGGACTTGGACAATAAATAGGTTTAGGGAGAAAAACATTTAAAAAAAAAAAAGGACCAAGCATTATAAATCACTTTGCTTTCTCAAGTATGAGTTGTTCAGGACAACTCATATGTGTCTGTTTTTCATTCTACTACATTCAATTTTTCTGCCTCCACCATTTACAGTTTAATTCACATTAAAATACATTTTTAATAAAAAGTTTTAAAGGAGTCTCTGGGATGAATTTTTGGCTTTGAATTCTTATTTTTAACAAAACATTGGCAGTATAAAAACAACTTAGAGACTCTGATGTAACTTACAGACATCTGTCTCCCCACATGCAAATCAGGTACAGCCAAAGGGCTCTCCTGAGGTCCTCAGTACCAGCACATCTCCTTTGTTGTCTCTGCTGCTACCTCTGAGTTTGACAAGCTGCATAGCAGTCTCTCCCACAGAAGCTGAAATGCAAACATATTTCCTTCAGTTTTTCTAGGAAATAACTACCTTTCTTTTATTTTGCTAGTTTCTGTTACAAGGAGGAGTGGTTTTTAATTTTTTTTTTCCTTGCATCTTGCAGTCTCCTTTTCTATCCCTTCCCTGCAAACAGTGAGTACTGCACTTTACACTGAGCCGTGTAGTTTTGTCCAACAGATTGTGCAATCGCCATTGCAGCTGCTGAAGAAAAAAATTATAACAAACTTCTTCTTCTCTTTTTCAAGCTCTGAAGTGCTTTATTCCAGGAGGGCATAAAGATTTCTTTTCCTGAGGGAAATCCTCCTGTGCCTATCCCCACCTCTGCTCTGTTCCTCCCTGTTAGCCAAGGGACAATTGCTGCAGGGTGGAAAGACAATTTCAGCCTTTCCTGTTCTGCTTTTCTGCACACTGTGCTAGCTGTCACGTCCTTGCTCTGTTTTGCCTACAGACGTGCTGATTCCCTGGAAATTGTGTTGAAGGCATCAAGCTACACTAGGAGATCAGCTTTCCTCTCTTTCAAAGCCTTGTGTACTCTCATCTTGTTAATGATGACAGACGCACCCTTTCAAGCAGGCCTAGTGTCCACACTTCAGTTACTAATAATGAAAGAGGATCTTGTACAAGAATTTACCAAATTAACACTTATTTCATCTGGTTAACAGTTCAGGTTGACCTTGCTGGAGTTCTGGTTTCAGCATTAAGACAAAATGTAAAATACTCGGTCTGCAGTGCATCTCAGAATGTACTTAGCAGAAAGTGCAGATGATTGCTTCACCACTCCCACCATTCACCTCAGTGTTTATTGTTGCAGCAGGCTGCTCAAAGACATAGCCCTGCTGTGCTACGATGGCAGCATCCTGCTGCCCTCAGATCAAGGGTGGCCAGCTCTGGGACATAGTTCAGTGACAGAGAGGTTGGCATCACAAACCTACCCAATTAATAAGGGCATACGTGTTGACTTTATTGGCAAACTCACTTCTCACTCTTAGCTTTTATACATGATAAACTTTAAAAGCCACAGCTCAGCTGAACTAACAACACATTCCACTTATTTTCCCTTTGAAGAGAGGAAATTCCTTTGGATGGAGGGCTATCCACTCCTGCTCTTATCTGGCTTTCCCTTACCTTTTCTTTGTAGCTGTGGTACAATGACCGCTGATCGTCCTCTGTCTTACTTACAGACATTAAGATTTCATTTTGAAAGCATTCATTTAATAATTTTTAATGTCCTGGAAAAGCATCATTACATCTGAGTTGCTGTATACCTTGGATATTTAAATCTGCTGAGTAAGCATGACACAAAAAAGATCCAAAGGCACCAGACACCAGATCTGTTGTGATAATCTCTTTTACATTCACCTGTTTGTTCTCAATAATCATGACAGAAGATGACACCCAGTACTGCCCAGATCAAGAAGTGGTTATGCAAGATTTAAAAGTGCTGAAGCTGACTGTTTCTGATACAGTCAGAACACACACCTATTGCATCAAATAAAGACCTGTTTTCCCAGGAGCCCAAGTGTTTTAAGTTTGAAAATGCAATAGAGGAGAATATATATACAGACCATATATGGCTTCCTCAGAAACCATCTCTAAGTGGAATCAACACTGATATTAGGTATATGCAAAGACTGAGGATTCTGTTTGTGACCTTAAGCGATATTTAAGCTGTTGGCTGGGCACCATCATCTTTTGTCTTGGAAAACCTACAAATCAAAAGAATTTTAAATATGTTAGCACAGATTAAATGATCAATGATTTCCTAAGTGAGACGGCATGTTCTTGTTACTGTGCTCATCTCTTACTCATTTGGCATATCTGCACTACTGTGGATTTCAATGGTCGTGCACTTGACTAATGGTTTTAGAATGAAGATTGTCAGCATGCACAGAAAGTTGCACTCGGTGCATTCAATCAATCTAAGGAACACAGACAGTTTGTACTACCTTTGGGGTTTTAAACAAAGGCCTATGTGGCAAAAAAAAAAAAAAAATCCCAGGGTTTACTGAGCTAAAGGTTGTGTCTAAAAAATAATTTAGTATTTTTTTGTTGAAACCGAATTCTTGTTGCTGATTCTGGCCACAATTTTAGGACATCTATCAATGTTGGTGTAGTTGTTGATGCAGGCAGTTACTTCAGGACCCATAGCAATACCAAACAAGCATTTCACATTATGTCTATGAATTCACACATATAGACTTTTCATGGCTCCCTAGGAAATCTCTGTTAGAGTTTTGAAAGTATATGGGTAAGATGTGATTATAATTTTTTTTTCAGTGCTGCAGAAACATGCAAAACCTCTTGTTTTTATTTTATGCAATACCATGCTATTTGTATTCTCATTTGAGCAAAAATGCCAGGTTAGACAACTCCTTGTAGAAATACTGTATTTTTTGGAAGCAGGTATGTGCAGATGTCAAGCCCTGATGCATGACCTGTCACACAATGTCATACCAGTGAATTCTGTGAGACAGCAGCTACTCAGAAAGGAGATGGCACCATGTCAAGTTGCCAGCATCCAAACAGTACCAGGCCACTGGTGTTAAGGTTATCAGGATTGAATGGTCAAGTTTTAAATTCCATGGTGGTATTTAAAGCTTGCACGTTTCTCTGTCACACCAAAACACTGCAGTTGAGACTCCTTCTGTGTGGCTGACATGGTGCTGAAGCCTGCTGCTACAGCCTTGGTTTATATTTATCTTCAAAGCACAGGATTGCTGATGTGATGCCAGCAAATCATCTTTTGACACTGCAAATGGAAGTTTTGTGGGCTTATTTCTGGAAAATCTACCAGATATGGTACCATTCACATCAAGGAAATTTCTCATTGGACTCCCCACTAGAAGCACTTTCAGTGCATGCCCTAGCTAAACCTTTGTATCTTTGACTGCAGTGATTTACACCCACCTTCCCCTAGAGTATATAATTCTCTCTCTCCAAAATGTTCATCTTGTTAATACCAATGTAAGTCTGGATGATAATTCATTTGAGTCATAGAAATAATTCATTTGGACCTTAATGTGATTTTTCTATCAAGCCATGAAATCTGATTTTTTTTCCCGTCACCATGTCCAACTGATTGAATGTGTTTTCTGTCTTTGTGATTTACACTGTACCTAATTGTAGCATGAACAGGTTTGTTTCTCAGAAATAACTAACAGGTGTACAATTATGTGCACTCACATTACTCCCATCCGGGTGATTTCACACTCCATATCCAAATGCAGCAGCTTATTTTTCTTTTTTTGGCAAGTGGTTGAAAACTAACTCAAGATGGAATGTTCCCTGCTGGAAATCAAACTGGAAGCATGATACCACACTGTGGTCTTAAAACAATGTTTGCTTCATGTTGTAAAGCACCATAAAAAGTTGTCAGTTGGGTGACATCATTATTTGTGTGTCCCACAAAGTGTTATGAAGACAGGTCACTGCCTATGCAATTATATGGAATCATATCACTGATGATGCTCCAGGCAATTTTCTATATTCTTTAGCGGAACATAAAGTGCACAAGATGCGAATTATGTGACATTTAGAGAATCATGATTAAGAGTCAATGATTTCTTAAATAGATTTCATAGAACATCTTAGTTTTGTAGCCGGTTTTCAATTGCTATTGCTATTACACAAATTATACTACTTATATTAGATATGAGGATGGAAGACTTCTGTTTACTTTTGCTCTTAGCAAAATCAGCTCCCTAAATTGAAGCTGTTTTTCTACATGCTTCATTCCTGAAGTCCTTCTTCTAGCTTCTTTTCTTTGTAGATCTGTGGGATAGGCCACTCTGTGCTTGAGTACCAAGTTACAGAGGCAGTTTGACCTCTGAAGTGGGTGAAGTTGTGATCATGAGGCCTGCAGGGACAGGAAAACTCATCATTTTAGGCAAAGGGTTTGCTTATGTTTTTAGTGTTTGTGACATATCTTTGGTCATCTGTTTTCTTTAAAGCTAGTTGACTCTTCTGTATTTCTTGATGCTGAACACTACCTGGAACGGCAACTAGAAGACTTCTTGCCATCTTGATTTTTCCTAAATCATGTTAATGTCATAACCTTCTGCAATGCCTTTAAGATAAAGGCATTAATACTATGTACATTTGCCTAGCATCGAAGACAATTTTGTAATGTGGAAAATCTCTTTACTCTGTTGTCCTAATAATCAGACAAGTGTACAGCATGGGTTCTGAGCATTAAACTTTCCCTTTCTTCAGTTGTGTCCCTGATTTCTCTTCTGCTGGAAAGCTAAATAAAAAAATTTCAGACTCTGCTACCACTGGTATGTACTGATATGAGAAACACAAAATCAGCGTAAGTTAAAACTGTTCCTGAAACATATTACAAAAGGATATCTGGTGGCCCATATAATTTCAAAAGCTGTTAGGACTTATACAATTTATATTTTCTATTAAACAGATTTCCCAGTGACTCTAACTGAGAGAAAGAAGCTATCAGAGGCACATTAAGTGAATTGAGGGAGGTTAAGAATCTGCAGGAGATACATGCAACTGTGTCTCCAGTTTGTCCACTGTGAGATCGAGCAGCATTTATAACACACTGGCTGCATGTGAGACAGGCAAGAAGGCCAAAACAGAACAAAATGCACAAATGAGGTGATTTTAAGAAGCCAGAGAAACTGAGGCCAAAGACCATGTTCTAAAATCAAGAATCTGTAGCATTCTTTATAAAGCCTACTACTCCTGTATATAATGAATAATTCTGCAGACTTCAGTCTTCCAGGCTTTATAAAGAACAAAGAGGAGCCAAAATACTGTGAGACCTTCAAGAAAAAGCTCAAACTGGCTGTGTGTGGCTGTCCTCCAGAGAAAGGTTCTTCCCTGGTTTTGTTCTACAATAATGGGTAACCATAGGCCTTGCAAAAAGGCTAAGTGCATGAGGCATCTGTTCAGTATTTTGTACATCATTCAGGGTTTTCTATACAAGTTGCTCTAGTGTGTTCCCTGGAATGGATTTCCCCCTTTGAGTTTGCAGGTCTCCTTTAGAGAACAGATCCCTTCAAACTGCTGATCTGCTTTACTCATTCCCAGAGGGAGTGTGGGCTGGGTAGTGCTCCTTCCAGGGCTGATTTAGGCAAGTTGGCCAGGTGGGCTGCATGGGGCAGCCATACCTGAAAGGAGGCATTGCAAGGCAGCTGGATTGTTTCTACAAAGGAAAAAAAACCAACTAATATTTCTTACAGGTGAGGAATCTGGTAACCTACTCTCTCCATGAAACTCCTTATTTTCTTCAAGAGAGTCAGAGACCTTTCTGTGCACCAGCAAGCACAGAATTCCTTTCCCCTTTCTTCCCTCAGATCTCCACTCACCACTAATGCAAAGCTGAATTTTCAGTCTATGCCAGCCTGGATATCAAGGCATGGAAAGGGCTGTTTATCCTGTTGTTATCCTGGTATTTTCTAGCATCTGGACAGATTTCAGGCAGGGCCATGTATCTGTAGCATGGAGATTTAAATGATTTTCAGCCAGTCACAAAGAGACAAGCAATTTTCATCTCTCAAAGAGGATAATATAGAGAACTGTAACTTTTTTATGCACCTTGTGTGACATATTTGGAACAGTTTATGTTATCTCAGCTCCCATGTCATATGCTGCTTGCTGACAAAACCTCCAGTACAATGGTGATGGCATGCTTGCCAGCATCTCTTGTGAGCTGGTGTACCAAGAGTTGAAGATACTGAAAAATATCAGCTGTTGGACTGTGCAACAAAAATAAATGTCATCAACAGTCCTGAGCATAGACAGAAAACTTCAAGGAAAATGGAAGAGGTTTGTGTAGCTGGTTGTTCTGTGTGTATCAGGAAAAGAGAGCCATCTCGTTTTGGAGAGCTATTGGCAAGAGAACCAGAGGGTTACATGGGCATAGGGTAAAATGCACATAAACAAATTCATGTAAGGCCCACAGTTTGGCCACTGAAAAAACAAAAGCATGGGGAATGCTGCTCTGGTTAGAATGCTGCTCCAGTTGGAACACTGCTCAGGTTAGAATGCTGCTCAGGTTAGAATGCAATGCTATGAAGCTGATCAGTGCAAAGGTCCTCAGAAAGGATCCACAGGGCCCAATTCACCATCTCAATCTCCAACAACAACCACTGGCAGGAGAAAGGTGCACAAATTTAAACTGAGAGTAGGTTTAGATTAGATATTAGGAAGAAATCCTTTACTGTGAGAGTTACTGGTTGCCCAGAGAAGTTGTATATGCCCCATCTCTGGCAGTATCCAAGGCCAGGTTGCTCTGACCAGGAGCATCCAGCTCCTCTGATCTAGTAGGAGGTGTCCCTACCCATGGCAGGGGTTGAAACTGTATGGTCTCTGAGGTCCCTTTCAACCCAAGCCATTCTGTGATACTGGAATTCTGTGAAACCATAGTGGGCCATAGTTCTTTGCAAGAAGTTGGCAATGCCAGAGATCAATGAAGAGAATTCAGAAATTGCATAATGCAGTTACTGCCTGAGGAGAAGGAGGAGGCAGAAGGCTTTTATACCTTGCACACCTGTCTTCTCTGTTGGTACAAGAGTACCATTCTCCCAGCAGAATTTCTCCCTGGAGAAACATTGTAGGGAACAGACTGTCACCCTGAAATAGGATGAGCTGTATATTAAGTTATACTTGGGGCTGGTAGGCAAGCCTAAAAGCACCAGAAACATTGATACTGTTCTGAAACAAGTTACAGACTCTGTAAGGTAAGCAGAAAATTTTAGGCTGTTACAATGATGTGTTTTTCAGTCATGGACTGTCTGAACTGGATATGCCAGTGAGAGAGACTGTGACATTTGTCATAATACGGGAACAAAGTACCCACAGTAGTTCCTGCAGGCTGTGAATTTGTGGAGTCTCTGTGGTGGAGAACAGGACTCTAATAATTGGGCAGAACACTACACAGGTCTCAATGGGTCCCACCTGTGCTGAGATGGTCCCACTGTCACATTATACTGTCACAGGAGATTTCAGACTGTCATGCACAGAAACAACAGAAGAGAGAGGTATGCATTATCCTACTGTTGCCCTCACAGCCACATTAGAAGAACTAGAATCAGAGGAGATGAACAAATACATTTCCCATTAGAAAACAAATGCTAAGGGAGAAGGCAAACACGAAATACTTTTAAATTTTTTTGATCAGTCAGGCATACATCCATCAGCACTTGTTCAACCACTTACTTGTGAAACAATATTTACCCAGGCCACTGTTTGGGTAACCCTTGGTATCCAAAGGATTTTGATTTAACATGGGTAGTCTTTGTGTTGATATGAAAGGTCTGCAAAAGTGATACTTTGGCCTGATAGGAAAAAAGTGGTAAATAAGGACAAGTGGAGGCCTCAGCCTTCTTTTAGAAATATATTGTGCTGTTGAACTAAGGTGATACTGGGCATCACAGAAGCAACATCTGGGAGAGTGGTCAGGGGTAAGGTGCATCGCAGTCTGAGGGGCTGTGAGTGTATGAGGGAGGACCAGTATAATGTTATCAGGTGCCAGAGGGTTAGGGAAGCCATTCATACTAATGCTTGCTCTAACCTATAAGAAAAAATGGTGAAAAGGCTTAAAGTTGAGAAAAAGCAACATGAGTTAGCCTCTGATTCAGAGTGTTGCAAAGTACTGTGCTGTCCCAGCCAGATTGTTTTCAGAACCCCAGCTATATCTGGTTGCAGCTTACACAGATTTGCTTACAACACACAGCAGCCTGCAAGGCAAATACATCAAAGGTTTGTTTCAGTGAGCCAAATTTGTGCCACTGGTGACAGTCCTACTGGACTTGGGTCAGGGAGTGATACTGCTAAGTGCCCAGAGCTGTAATGTGTGAGTTCAGAAGTTTTTGGCTCTGCGGAGCTAAGCCTTCCCAAGCAGCAGCCCCCACAGACTGGGAGCAGAGAGCAGGGCTGCTGCAGGAATGTCCAAGCACTAATAGGTACCTACAGGGCTATTTCCCTTGAGGCTGTGGTGAAGGATCTCACAGAGAGAGGCTGTTTCTCCCTAAAGCTCTCTCTTGAACAGCTTTTCCTTCAAACTCCACAAAATGCAAATCCTGCCTCATTTAGGGGTCACCAAGGTAAAGTAACCACCACAAGGTACTTGTGATACTTTGGAGCTGGCCTCACGTTGCTGTGACTGTTTCCATGGCTGGGGGAGACTTTCAGACCAGGTGTATTTATCAAATTCACTCTCTTTAAATTTATTTTGGTTTAGCCTTTCAACTCTTTCCGCATATTAAAAAGACATCCAAAAAAAGCATTGGTTATTATTTTTTTAGGCAGAAAATGGTAAGAAAAAGTGTCCTGGTTTCTGAAAAATAGGAGGCTTATGTATAAGAGAGTCTGTAAAATATCCTGTCACGAGTGAGAAAGCAGACATATTAATACATTCAAGGAACTGAAATTGAGTTCAGCAGAGCCTGTTAATAAGTATAATCATTCATCTTATAATTCCTTGACTCCTGAGCAGCTAAGTTTTTATGCTTTATTTTGAACTTCAGCATGTCTTCTGCCATGAGCTTGCTGACCATCTTTTCTCAGGAGCTACCAGAAAATGTCCGTATGAGAATGTTTTTCATGGGTGCCAAAGACTGTAGGGTGAATAAGTAGGATAGAAGGACATAGTGTCCAGCAGGAGGAAGATGAAGGGTGATGGATGGGACAGATTCACCAAACAGTTGTTTGCAAAGAGGAGGTCCTTGGTAATGTCAATATCAAGAATGACTTGCAAAGCCAGTGCTGCTTCATTCAGCCCAGAAAGGGGCTTTGGCTCTGAAGAGAAAGGAGTGCAGAACTTAGGGTATAACCCTGTTTGTATGGCCCAGTTCTGCTCAGGAAGAGAGGACTTGCTTGTGACTGAAATGGGGCAAAAAAGCCAGATGTCTCTTTTTGGTCATACCACACTTTCCTTTACAGTGCCATGGGAGCTGTAGGAGTTGGGGCATTGCCGAAACAAACCTGTGTCTAAGCCTGCTCCAAGGCCCAAGGACACCCACCATCCACCACAGGGGTAAACATCCATGCTTGGACATACAAGTTCCTGCTGAGATAAGGCTTTACCCAAACTTAAGAGCTTGCTCATCCTTCAAAGTATGAGCAAACCTTCATGGGCAAAACCAGTTTCCTCTCTGCCTGCAGACTGCTGGCGCTACAAACAGGAGACAGGAGTCTCTGCAGACCTGGGTTTCAAGAAAATCTTTCTGAGAGATTGCTGACCAATCCTTGGAAGGCTTTAACCTATTCCTATTTCCTTCAGGAAGGAATTGCAATAGCCTGTGTCTCATGAGCAGGCATGAGGCTTTAGAAGCATAACATGGACACTCTGTGTCAGTAGTCATGGGCAGGAATTCCCACAGGAAGTCTGTGGGATTCAAAAGTCTGTTGAATTGATGTATAAGTGCCACTTTCTTCTTCCAGTATGGATGTAACCCTATTTCTTAGCCTGGCTGTTGGTAAGGTGAGGATACAACTTACCTATGACATGTGGCAGTAATAAGCCTCAAATAAATGATGCTTTCAAAGTGCTTTGCATTCCTTGAAAGGAATGTGTTGTACAAACACAAAATAATTCATTCAAACTTTATGTAAAGGTTGCATTTATAAATGCTGTACAAGTGGGTAACAAATGATTAACAGATGTTGTAGCCATATTACAGAGATTAATGTATTTTAGATGGTTATAAACTATCTATGGAGTTGTTGGACTCTTTAAGGATCTGGAGAAGTAGATTAACCATGGATTAAAATATCAATCATGTGTTAAACTAATTTATAACATCACCCTTGGTAAAAAAATGTGAATTTACTTTCCAAGAGACTTCATTCATGGGAAAAAATGCAATGGTGAATCAAGCCTGTCATTTCACTGTTACATGTAAGATGAAGGGAAGCATTACACTTTGCTTTTAAAAGCTTCCTTTTGTTGATACAAAAGAATTCATGTAATGGGAATTACACATTTTTAAGCCCCTCTTCTCTTACTCTAAGAAAGACTAACTTCCCCTATGGCTGTGGGTGAGGCTCTTTTCAGTCTTTTCCCACAGAACTATGAAAGTGAGTTTGTTGTATCATTCTCCTTAAAAATTGATACAGAGGAAAAGTCATGTAGGTATAAAAATACAACACCTCAACCTCAAATTATTCAACCCATCCAAGGATCTAACACTAATGAAACTAGTAAATAAAGTGGTAGAAAAGCTGCCTTTGTACCAAATTATTCCATTTAATCTGTCCTTTTCAGAAGTGCTGCTCCAATTCAACAATTCTTATTTAAACACTTGAACTTTTTACTGCTTCTAAGTAGTCCTCATAGAATAATTACTCCAGCTTTTTAAGTTTTTCATCATTCAGCCTTATCTTCATGTCGTCTGTTTTTCTAACATTTTAAAATTTCTATTTTCTAGAAGCATTGATGAGTGCTTAATATTATTTACTAGCCATTGTGTTAGTCCTGCATGAAAAGGTCTGTTGCATACATGTTGCCTATTCTGATGCATATCCAGAATTAGTCAGTAAAGTTACAGGTGATTTGACACAATAGCATAGAAAATATCTATAGGGTCTAAATAATAATTTTTTTTGCCCCTATTTTGCCTGGTCATGTTCATGAGCATGTGAGATGTTTCATCATGAATCATTATCACCATAATAAATCTATGGGGAAATGCTCAGTCTGTGGTTTAAATCAATTTATCTGCTGTCTTGCCTGGTCTAAAGGGCTTAGGAAGGGTGCATCCTGGTACACTTTCCAGCATGCCAACAAGCACAACATCTCTGGGCTCCTGTATTCACTAGCCACCAACTCTCTAAGTGCAGAAAGAAATTGGTTCCTGCTGTGTATGTTGTATGAGTGAAGTCATGGATATTTGAGAAAGAAATGAAAGATTGTCATGAGCACAGGCAGTGTAAAAGGGCCTGCAATGACCAACAGCTATGCACACAGTTTTATCGAAAACACCTCCCCCCTCCTATGTGTGGTGTGTCAGACACCACTAAATGACAACAGCTGGTAAATAAGGACTTGTATATAGCCTGTGGTAAACCAGATTAACTATCTGCATTGATCTTCTCTTCAATTTAAATTTGTAAACTGTTCATCCTCCTTAGGTAGTGAGCTCCAGTGCAGGAGCAAAGCTTCATGGGGAGACCTGAAGACAATCCTGACTGACCCACAGCTGTAGCATGTGACCCTCTGAGAGGCATTGGTGCACACAGTCCTGCTTGAGACTGTAGCAATTATGGAATTAAAAGCTTATGTCTGTTAATGTGTTTGAATGTTTCTTTTCCAACAATATGCAAAAATAAAGACTGCATTTTTTCTTTTTCTTTTCTTTTTTTTTTCTTTGCAAACTTGATTCCTACATGTTTTCTGCTCTTGGGCTATTGTTTACTTCCCTTTACATATGTGTTTTATTTCATGCTTCTATTAATTGAGGTCTTAGCCCTTTCACCATTGCATGCCTTGTGCTTCAGAAGTAAGAAAAGAAACTGTGTCAAATCAATAAATTCCAAGCTGAGAGGCGAGCTTCATCTAAGCCCTTAGACCCACTGGGCACTGGCTTGCTGAGTGTAACCTGAAGTCTGAAAACACTTTCTAGACGAACATTAAGGTACAAATGAGGGCTGGTTTGTCTCTCAAGTCAACACTTAAAATGAAAAAGCTGATGATGTTTTCATTGAGGTGGAAAGAGTGACAGACAGCCTCTTGACAGTGGATTACCAGGAGAGAGAAAACAGAGCTAAAGTTCTGTTTTCACTTTCCACTGCAGAGTGAAGGAGGGAGGTTGGGGCCTGGGAGGAGATTGCAAGTGGGGAACTGCATTTTTCCTTGTGTTTTTTTGTTAGGCTCAGTTACATATATATCACCATGGCTAAATTAAAAGGCCTGTATTCTGCTGATGGATGGGCAGTAGGTTTTGCTTGGAACCACAGGAACTCTCAGGATAACATTGGCAATACCCAGGCCAAAGGGAGATTGTCAGCATAAGCTGAATGTTAAGTTTCCCTTCCAGTAACAGACTGTGGTCCAATCCACGCAAACTCTTTCTGTAGTCATCTTTCTACAGCAAAATATTTTGGACATCTTTTGGGATCCAATTCTCCAGAAAGTACTTAAGGACAGAGGAGTGAAAATTTACATGGAATTGCTCTGCAAAAGCTAGAAATGGGAAAAAACAAGCTCATGTATCACAAGAAGAAAAGCAGAGCTAATTATGGGATACAGATGAGTAGTCTGAGCTGTACTTCACTTGCCAGTAGGAGTAATTCCAACAAGGAATTGATCTTCCCCAGGCAAAGGCAGCAAACACAAGCCATGACAGAAAACATCCACAATTACAGCATGCTTAAATAAAAGCAAGTGGAAATTTTCTAGAAACTCACATCCTTGGCATGATGGAGGCGTTCTCCTCATACCATTAAGTCCAGTCTGTCATCTTTAACTGGAAATTGCAATATCTTGTCATCTCAGTGCTGCAGCCCATGTCTCAGGATCAAGCTATCTGCCTGTCCTTCCATATGTCTGTATTTCCCTTGCTCTGAGGCAGTAGGTTATTCCCATAAGTGGAGGCCTCTGACCCTAGCCCTTCCAGAAGGAACAACTTTATTGTCTCTGATGATACAAGTATTTCTGGATGCTGGGCCAGTCTGTGTGGGCACAGGGGACCTGGAGTACGGGAAAAAGCAGGTACCCCTTCAGTGACTTTCTGCCCTCTTGCTGCTTGCCTATCTTAACTCATATACCTACAGCAGCAGGACAGCAGTAGCAGGAGTGGGAAGGCTGGATGTCTGCCCAGTAAACACATCTGTTTCCAAAGGAAAAGTTTCTTGTTGCTTTCTGAAAATCAAGTTTCTCCTTGATCTGAAGGGTCCTTCAGATTAGGCTCCTCCACAATTTGCTACATCTCCTGAAAAAATACCAACAAACCATCAGTATAAAATTACCCCTTACATCTGACAAATCTTGGCCAGATTCCTCTCTGCATTCTCATGGCAGAATAAACACTGCAAAAATCCACCATGCATGTGTTCAGCAATGCCTTTCCTTCACCACACACACTCATGCATAAGTTTTTAAAATAAACAATTGGAAGTAAACAAAGTAAAAGATGATTGAAAAAATCACACACACAGTGAATATGAACCCCGATGGAAATGCTTGACATGTTATAAAATAAATTTTATTTTTAAGGAAAAAAACCCATAGAAGTAGGGACACCTCTACAGTAAGTCTGACCCTAGACTGGAACGGTCAAAGTGTGGTAGAGCTGAATGACATCCGTGCACTGCTTGGCACCACAGTATCTGTCACATGTTGTTGCTCTTATCTAAATGCAGGCAAGAATTAGACCCTGAGGCCAGTAGGTAGCAAAAATGAGTTCCAGGAAAGGCCTCTACCTGCAGCAAAACAGCAATACAGAGGAGACAAGGCTAGGGGATTTGAAAGAGATGAGATCCATGGTGGAATGTGACCAGCAGGACACCAGGGAGTGATCATGAGGACGGGACAGCACTGTTGAGCAACTGAAACTGGATTTTGAAAGGAAGCCACTAGTACAAGGCAGAGGTGAAATGCAAGTTAGTGAAGGAGATAATTTTTCTGTGGGTAAGTTGGGTTTTTTTGCTTGTTTTTTAGCTAATGTAGTTGTTCGGTCTGATCATTTGAGCTTCATTATTGCTAGAGTTAACTGATTTGTCAGTTAGTCTAAAATGCTGTTATGTGATCACTTAAACAAAAATTTAATTTGGATGCCAGGACATCCAAAATTTTATTCTTTTTTGTATGCAAAACTGCAACAGCTATTGACAAAGAAGGAGGCAGACAGAAAGTGAAGGTGTAAGTTCAGTAAAAGAAAGAGCAGGAAAAATCAAAAATGAAGAAGTCATGTTGAATGTCAAGTGTAAGGGCACATCCACATGTACTTATATGCCTTTTTTCTGAAATTATTTCTGTTACTTTACATTTTCCTGGTGGAAAAGGTAGAAACCTAAAGAACAGAGTCCATCTTAGGCTGGTGACTGGAGGGCTGACTGAGAGCAAAAGATGTTTGGATTTAAAAGTAACTCAGGGACAGCATTTTTTTAGTTAGTATTTGTATCACCTGAGGTTTTATATCTGCAAGGTAGGTAATTGCCATGGACAGAGCATTTTCCTGAGGCAATTTGGTAGTAGTCAGCAGCATTACAGTAGAGGTGTTTCTGGTCGTGAGATTTTTCAGATTTTTTTCCTTCCTATTGAGGAGCAACGTGAGTATAAAAATTACATACAACTTCGCCAAGTCAAACCAAGGCCAGGAACCTGTGACTGACAACATCTGGGAGAAAAAATTATTTCATTTTGAAATGTATTATATGCTGACTGTGTTAACCTCTTAAAGGAAGCATGTCCACACACCTATAAAAGATGGTTTTGCCTATGCAATCTGCTGGTAGTGAGATGTTTTACCCATGGTCTGTGCTGTGCACCCTCACCTTTAACATGTGGCATCATGTTACCTTATCCACTATGAAGCAAAGCGAAGCAAAGGAGCTTCTCATCAGGTGTCTTAGTATCAGGGCCACTCTTCCTTTGTATCTGCCATTCCCATCGAAGGCACTGGATAAAACAACCCTTTTGATGGCTCTAATCATAAAAGCTAACATTCAAGAAAGACAAAAGCCTTCTTCTAGCTGTCTTCTTTATATCTCTCATTATCTGCTTTCTACCTTCATAGCTGGAGAAAACATAAGGCTGTGTCCAAGATCTTCAGTATATACCCTTTGGTCTATGACCTCCAATATCCAGTGGTTGTTAAAATTTGACCCCAGGTCTTGAACATACTTTCTACATTGCTTTTTAGAAGAGTAAAAAGCCAGTCTGGCCATTTCAGAGTGAAGTTTATCAAAAACAAAGAAAGTGAAGGAGTATCTTCACTCAGCAGCTTCAGATAGTAACAAGACTCTCAGGAGTACAAGTAGATTTATTCCATACCTACACAGTGGTGTCTTTCTGAAAGCCCTGAAGTCTAAAGTTAAATGAAATTATGATGATAATGTGGTGGAATACCCCTCAGCTTCCAGCAGAATTGGTGTAAGGACTTCTCCAAAAGGAGTAGTGTTGTCCCTGTTTGCAGGTGCATGAGGAGAAAGCAGCATTTAGGAACCATACATTTGTGTTTGTTGTTCTTCCCAGGCCCCTTGGCTGAGGACACTCATCTGTAGCAGAGGAAAGGCAAATACTAACATGTGTTTGCAAAATATTCAAGGAGATGGGGAAATGAAAATCTATATGTCGTGAAATTGACATGAAATGCAACTGTACAACTTCTGTATTTGTTTGGGTACTGACAACAGGAGAGAGGAAATAAATCTGCAAAAGCCCATTGTAGGACCACTCTTCTTTCCTTTGCTTCTCTCTCTGTGATCTTTCTTTAGTGTAAGTGGGTGGCACACCTTTCCTTCACGTACTTCAATATTTAGAAGTGTGCCAGAGGCCAAGAAAGCAGAACAGAAATAGTTACCCACATACTGGGGAGGACTATGCAGCAAGTCTCAAATGCAGAACCAAGTACTTTACGTGTCTTATTAATTAGCATTTTATAACAAGAAAAAAGGCTTTCCAGATGCAAGGAAAATCTGTGTCTCTAGGCAGCAGACAACAAATGCAGACTGCATTGGGACCAGAAAAAGAGATTCCATTTGCTTTCCTCCTGGTGGTTCTCCCCGCTGCTTGCTGAAAGATGTATATAACAATTACACCAACAAAGAAACAGCTGTAAGATTAGGGAAGCTCAGTCCACAAGCAGAACAGTACAATAGTGTGGTCCATCTGCTCCACTTGTAAGGATTCACTCTTTTTTCCACTTCCCAACTGTGTCCCTGACCACAGTGCAGCTTCTGCAAAGTGGCAGAGACACAAAGCCCAAGGAAACTGTTGTCCCTTAAAAAGAATAAATTTCTCTCAGGTCACATCACATTCTATCCTACAAGCTTAAGATAAGGATATCTGTAGTATGGTAGAAAAGAGTCAACTTAGCCACATTTCCTGTGTTTCGGAGATCAGTGTTGGAGGCCTAGGGAAGACCAAAAGGAAGGAACATCAACATCCAGCATGATCTTCCAGCTTCCAGGTATTTGCAATTCACAGGCTTCAGATCCAGCATATTCATGTCAGACAATCCTTGACAAATCATATTTCATGAATTTATCTAATTTTGTTTAAGCAAGCATGCATATGACACACAAGCCTATATTTCTACTTTCCTCTAGATTAGAAGAATCTGCTCTTTTTATGGCTGATCCTGTATTTGCTCTTGGAAAAGCTGAAATGCATTTTACTCTTGCTCAGTTTCATGAACACTGATGAAAATATTAGTATTCACAAGGATACGTATAAAAGGAAATTTCATATAACTCAACATGTAAATAATTGGTAAATTGCTATGTTTATATAGTAATACTCAATCAAATATTCTAGAATTAACAGATGTCTTGAATTCTTTTATGTACAGCTATCTCAGATATTGCCCAAACCATAATAAACTATTATAAGTTTGGAAACACCAAAGAAATGCCAACTTTTTGAAAGAAGAATTCATAAACAAATCTCTGTACCTACTGGGAAAACAGGTACTGCATTGTAAATATTTATTATATATGTATTATTAAGGAAGAGGCACAGCAGAAGTTTTACAGCTGGAACTAAGTTGCTCTAAATAATTTCGTTAAAGAACACTGTCAACAATATTTATACTGTGTCCAAATTGTGCTAAGTTTTTACACACTGTTAGGAAGATAAGATCACATACCTATTGCAGTGTTTGGAACTCGCTCAGAGCCAAGAAGTCTGGCAGGAGTGCACTGCAGCCAGTGCCTCAGCTCTTAACAGAAGGGTGTTACACAACGTGCCTCTCTGCACAGCGCAGCTCACCCCAGGGCTGCCGAGAGGAGCTTTTCCCAGCCCCAGTGCCCCAGCCTGGCTGCGGCTCAGTGTATGAGAGGGGATGCTGGGAAGGGAAAGTCACTGAACCCCAAATGTGGTGAGCTACTAATGAGTATTTTGAGGGCAAATAGTCTCGCTCTAGGCAAATTCTCATTTGGTGGAGGCACAGTGGAGAGAATTTCGTTCTGTTGCATACATACAGGCTTCGGTGTGTCTGTTTGTGTATGACTGATTTCTGCTTAGGTTCTCTGCTCTGCCTGCACTTGCTCAGGGACAGAGAAATTTGCGGGTGACTTCATGAGTGGAAATGTATGCATGAAGTATGATGCTAGCCCTCTCAACTTAAAGACAACTGTATGCAAATGTGCATGTGCAGTTATTTAAATTCTCACAGGATATAATTATAAAATCATATACACAGAACCAGTCTAAACTCAGGTATATATGCTTGCTGTTGTTTACATAGTTCTTAGTCTGTAATTTTTTTTTTTTTTTTTTAATACAGGCTATTCCTTGCTTTAATGCCTTCCTTTTAATTTTGTTTGGATTTTCCTGATGGCTCTCCATGTTGAAAAATTAGTTAGGGCCAAGACAATTGTTTTTAATTCAAGAGAATTGCTTCCTTAGAGCATTCAGTCTTGTAACGTAGTTTTAGGTAGCCCTGCAAGGAGCGTGAAGTTGAACTCAATGACCCTATGGATGTGTCCCTTCTAATTTGAGATATTCAGCAAGTCAATGAAAATGATGTAAAATTATTTTTCCCCTACAAAACATCAATTGAAATTAGATCATCAGAGTTGCCATTCTAGAAAGACGTAGTTTGAAAAAAACATTTGTTGTCTATCAATCAAGTTCTGGATGGAATCCAGATAACTGATTTTAAGGATATCTTAAAACTGTAAATTCCAAGTTTTAGGCCACATTTCTTTAGAAAACCAGGTTTTTGAGACTAGAATTAGTCTGTTTCTGTTTGTTTGTCCTGTTCACCTCTAATAATGTTTCAAACATCAGCAATTTCACTCTAACAGAGAATACGAAGTCTCCCATACCTCCAAGTTTTTCTAGATCTGGAGACAGCAGCATCCAGGCTGTAAGAAGGACACCTGCGGTGATCCTTTATGGGGTGCTAGAGGACTGGGAACGGACAGAGCCATCACAAAGGCGTCACACACCAACAGAGACCATGGACCAGAGCTGTTGCTCGGCATTGGCATAGCCCAGCCCGCAGGACAAAGCCCGCTGGAGCCAGAGGGCAGCTCCCGGCGGCTCGGTCTGAAGCGGACGAGCTGGAAGGCAAGCACCGCTGCTCGATGGCAGACGGGCGGCTCTGCTGCAGCTCCTTTAGCCACTGAGGGTGGCTCTAAGCAGCAGAGCTGTCGCAGTTCGGGACCTTCTCCAGCCCCGGCTCCTCGCAGGAGCGCAGTGCTGCGGGTGCTGCTCGCTGCCCACAGGTGGCAGTGAGCCTTCACCGTTCTCTCCGCCAGGGAGAAACCAAATTTGCCTCTGAGCCTTTTGGTGTCTGTGGGCATCGGCCTGAGGAGCGCGGGTCTGGCTTTCGGGGAGCTCCTGAGCAGAGGGTCCTGCTCTTGGCTCCCCTCTCCGAGTGCTGTAGCATAATCTGTGCGACTGGCAAGGGTCTGTAGGTCAGTAAGAATGAGCAAGATCTGCTGAAAAGATTCACTAAAATCTGCAATGTCAAATGGTGTCACTATAGTTGGAAAAGTAACGCTTCAAAGCAGAATATGTTTCAGAGATGGTGATAATTTTATTATCTGCATCTGCCTGGTGTGAAACGACAGAGCAAGGGAGAGATAAAGAGCTGAGCAGATCAGAGGAGATCAGAAAACTGCTCATTCAGGGTAATAAATTACTCATTCTGAGTAATAAACTTTGCTGTCAACCAGCACAGCTTTCCTTGGATTTTTCAAAGGATAAAACCACCATTGTTTACATTTAAGCTACCCTCTCTCCCATGTCCTTTATCACAACACAGTTATTTAAGTTCCCGATGAAACAACAGTATATATTTCTGATGTTCCAAAATACATGCTGAGTAGAAATTTTCAAACCTTCACAGATAAATAGATTAGATTAAAGAACAAAAACAATGGTGTTGAGTGGAAAAATAGACAGTAAGTAACATTTGGCCAACCCATAAGCTGAAGATGTTTGCATATACTATATAAAATCTGGGTATCTCTCCCTTCATTTTTGTCCTGGCATCAATAACAACATGCATCATGCAGGTTTGCATTTTTTGGGGGCTCCTCCTTTTTTCTTTCCAAAAATAACAGTGAACTTCAAAGTGACAAATAGCATTAACAAACTGAAAAAACAAAACAAATGTAATTTTGTCTCAAACTGCTGCCCAAATGTGACTTAACTATGTGAGTTTTTCTCTGTTCTCAGACAGCTGTGAACATCTGCCAAGTGACTGGAAACCCATTGCATCTGGTGCCACCTGCATCTTGATACACAGCAACAAGCCAAGTTTTGCCATCATGTATGTTTTTGCATCTTCACTGAATCCACTGGGGCTGCATGCATGTAACTGAGAGTTTAATCCCAGTGGAGCTCTGTTGTGTTTCCCCGTGACTAAGTTCAGTGGACTTCAGTGGAGTCACAGGGTGTAACTGAGACCAGACACACTCTATTGATAAATACTTTTACTGGTAAATCCTTCTACCAGCCTGGTGCTCTGCTGCAAAATTTCCCCTAAAAAATGGATATTCTGACAAATAGGGAGCTTGCTAGTAGATATCTACAGCTTGGGGGACTGATTTTAGGACAAAATTTTTGACACAACAGAATCTTCTGCTGTTTTCTTGTGAAAAAACAATTCTGTGACAATTCCATGAATCCTCCATTCCCTGCCCCGGAGCCAATGGGGAGGCACAGGTCCCATGGGGAAGACCAGCTCAGGATCTACGTCTAGTGGGAAAGGGATCTGGAAAAGGGCCTCAGAGGCTGGCCGTCAGGGTCCTGCCTCTCCAAGGCAGGGGCCAGATTGGCTCTGTGAAGAGCAGTAGGTTCATCACGTTCATCATGTTCAAGCTGCTTTATTTTTGGAGACTCCTGGTCTGGAATGGCCCTGATCTGAATGTCTGGAGCAAGTAGAAGGCCCATCCCAGAGAGCTGGCAGTGCAGGTGCAGAAGGTGAATTCTGTGTTGTTTTGTCTCATCAGTCCCTGCCACAGAAGAGAAGTTTTGTTCTCGGGCTACCTATAAAGAAATACTAGGTAGACAATGCTTGTGTGCTACAGGGAAACGAAACCCTGCTTAAGAGCCCCCATATCACCTTGGGACATAATTTTAAATTCTGATTGAGGTACTGCAAGGGAAAACATCAAAAAGAAATTCGCATTTTTTTATTTAATAAAATTAATCCTTGCGGTCTTTGTTATTTTGTATACCATGAGCATTTGTGACTCTTTTGGGCAGAGTAATTTTCACAGGATCTGCATATTGCAATTTTATGCAGGAATAAAGTTCACATACAAAGTGAAGCCAGAAATGTCTGGCACAGAGCTCCTAAGGACAGATGGTGCCACCTGCATCCTCGAGTAAGAATAGTCCTAGCCAGGTCTGTAAACAATGACCTATTTAAGTGAAAGGGTGGGGGGGAAGGGGTAATCTATGAGCTCTCTTCCTATCTAAGTACAGAACATTTACAGCAATAGAAAATTATTAAAATTAAGCATTATTGAAAGCTATGTTTTCTCTGACTCACAGCTCTCAGGATACATGGAAATGCTCACTGCTATTCAAACCTGTTGTTTCTTTCTTGCCACCCAGCTTCTTTTCCAAAATATATTTAAGCCACAGATTGTGGAGTTTTGTGTAGAGGCCTCCCCTATGTTCTCCTTCTTCCTCTGAACAAGGTTATTCAGCCTTGCAGTTTAGTTTAAGCAGAGGTTTTTTTGACAGGCTTATTGTTGCAATGAATTTGCAGTTGTGTCTTGATACCTTATTATCTTGCCACTGAAATGAAAGATGTCCCAAATTCAGCTCTGAAGGGAGCACGGGGGATTTAAATTTCTTTAAGAAGCAGGAAGAACAACCTGTGTAAAGATGAATAAAGGAAAGAGAAAAAAGGGCAAGCATGTGAATTTTTCTTAACAGGAAGAGTATTCTATTGACAGGCAAAACATTCTTTCATTGATTATCACTGGACTCCATTTCCTGGTAAGAAAATATTTGTGCTGTACGTGTTTAAAATTTGTGTGTGTTTAAAAATTTCCTCTGTCTCTTGTGGAAGGACATTTGAAAACAGATAGTCTTTCACTAATTTAATAACCAATTATTCCGAAAAGTTTGTGTGTTTTTATGGATATACAGATACATGTCTACACACCACATTTTATGCCTAGTGAAGAACTTAAATAGTAATACAGGCACGAGCTGACATTGGGTTTGCTTCTTTTTAAGCACTGATAACTGGCAATCAGATTAAATCTAATTTGTTTCTAGAGAAGTGAAAATATAAACAAACTTTGAGTTTTAGATTTTACTATAGGTCTTTCCTTTGTAGATTTCTTCTAAGACATGAAAGAAGAGTCTATTCAGACCTACTATCTGCTTGGTGTTCTTGAAACCAGCAGAGGCTACAAGGTCTGTTGACAGGTCAATCTGTTGAATGTCCCCTGGGTTCTGGCACCTCACATATTGGAAATGGACTTAATTACCAAGAGATACCAGTAAAAGTTTAATCAATACATTATTTTATATCAGTCTGAGCAAAAGTGAACCACTTTTTATGGTCTTGCCATTCAGTATAAAATAAAAAAAAATGCTCAAAACAATCAGCTTATAAAAAGGGCTATTAAAAAAACATGTCACCCAATTTTTCCAAACTTTAATGAAAGTTTTTCTCCATTTGAATTTCAGGATGAAGTCTGTCTCTGCTTTAGACTTAAATGTCCAGTTTTCTCCATTACTAGTTAGGATTCTTTGTGATGGAGAATGTTCAGGTGTAAAAATGAAAACTACCCCTCTCAGTGCAGTTGGGAGCCACAGCAATGAATGTTCATGGAAATGTTTGTAGATACTTTACCTCAGTGCCACAAAACAACACCCGGTTTGGATTTGTTTAAGCTACATTTTTATTAATAAAATTATATGTACATTGTTTGAAGACTGACTAAAGCCAGAATGGTGGTTTAGTATGACATCTATGCAATTTAGAGAGAATTCATATGAGGTAAAGTAATATGGATATTTATAGCCACTTTTATTTTCTGTTGTGCTTTAGGTTGTTAAAATTTTTTATGCTCTTTTCTTTTTAGACTAGAGACCCTGAACTAAATATTTGAAACGTATCTACAGCATATGTGTTTTCATAAACTATATTTCCATTTTACTGTGCAAGTACAATATGAAGAATATCCCTTTTTGCCAGGAAAGCAAGGTTTGATAAACTCCGCTGAAATGGAATTTAATGAAAAGAAATGAATGAGGCCTTTACAGATTACTTCACTGAATGGTTTTTAAAGTTTCAAATTAAATGACACATTAAAATGCCTGCTTTGCCAGCCAGCTTTTCTGGCACAAAACAGCTACAACAAAATGTAACAAAATCTCTTTTAAGATTTGAGTTATAACAAAACCTCAAGACAGATTTTTTAACAAAGACCAGGTTACAGACAGGACTGAACAGTCTGAACACTGACTTCTACGCTTATAAGCCTCAATGAAGTGTTAGGCTCCCACGCATAAGTAAACAATAAGCCTGTAGAAGGAAATAGAGGCTTTAAAACTGCGTCTTTTACCTTAAATCTGGTTTCTTAGACCTCTCCAGGTAGGCTTTCAAGCAACAAAGTCACCAGACTACTATCTTCCTTCAAGTGCCTTGACAAGTTATTTTCCAGCCTAGTATCACTGAAAGCTTAATTTCTCCTGATGACTTGATATACAAACTCCACCTTTCAGAGGAGGCTGTTTCTCAAGAAGAAAAATATCCATAACCTTACTCATTTCTGCATGGACTTTTTTTCTCAGATCCTGCTGTGTGATATTGAGTCTGTCTCAAAGCTAATATGCCAGAAAACGGTAGGTAAAAACAAGCAAGCAAGCAAGCAAGCGAGCAAGCAACTAATCAAATAAACAAACAAACAAATAAATAAATAAATATTTTCTAAACCATTTCTGAAACTCTGTTGAGATAATGCTTTCCTAATAAATTTTACATTCGCTGTCTGTAATTTTTCTTGAATTTACTGAGCACTGAAATTTTCTGTGATATTACTATTCATTCCTGAAAAAAAAGTTGAGTTTCTTCTGGATTTAGAAGCAAAGAGCCCTGACAGGACAAGGCTGTGCTGTCCACAGAGCATTTGAACACTGCAGGAGCAATCAAGGTCTTGGCATGGAGAACAATACAGCTGAAGTCAGAGTTCAAGAAAAGATGGGGTGGCTGGTAGTCCTTCCTTGAAAAGAGTCATATGGGGCTCTCTGCAAGGCACCTAGACAGCCTGGCTATCAAGTGTTTGCTGCACATGCAAGGGACTTCTATTTACACCTCTTGATAAGGTTCTTTCATATTTCATCCAACCTCAGGAGATCAATTCATATGTTTGTGAACGTTTCCCTACCAGCAAAGAAAACATAGTAAAGTGTGAAGACCACCCTCTGTGGGAAGGCAAACTGAGAAAGCTGTGACCAAGAATGGAAGAGTAAGGAGAATATTACCATAAGACAGAATCAGAAAATTAGAGCTGTTTAACCCATCAGGAGGGCTGCTTAATCCCCCTGTGCCGTGAGGATGCTGTGGGAGCAGAAAATCTGGACCACTGACAAAATTAATAGTCTCCTGAAGTTCCTGATGTTTGATATAACTGAATAACCTCAGATCCTTTGTCCATGGTGTAACAAAATATTTACTGGGTGCTGTCTTTGCTGCCTTTGAGCTAAACAGGAGTTTTCACACTGGCTACTGTGGGAACTGGGGTGTTCAGGAGGACAAAGAAGCTTGATATGCCACTAAAAAAGAAAAGAGAAATCAGGTGGAAGAGTAGTTGATAGATCTTGGCCAAAAGCTTAAAAAATGCTTGAAGAGATGTTTTAAAAATCATCATCGAAAGCTGCCAGGATAACTGAAAGGAAAGGCCTATTGCTTCTAAATGAATGTCTGGAGCCTTTGCCATTTGACAGTTTTGAAGGTTATTCTTTTCAGGGATGGGTTTATAAGCTTACAAAAATTAGCTTCTTTGTGTAGCCATCACCAAGTTTGGAGAATGCAACCATTAACCCAGCGCCACCATGTCCACCACTAAACCATGGCCCAAGTGCCACGTCCACAAGCCTTTTGAACACTTTCATCACTTCCCTAGGCAGCCTATTCCAATGCCTGACCACCCTTTCAATGAAGGAATTTCTCTCAGTACCTAATCTAGACCTCCTCTGGTGCAACTTGAGCTGTCTCTTCTCATTCTGTCATAAATGTTAGTTATGTGGAAGAAGAGGCTGACCCCCACCTCTCTACCCCCTCCTTTCAGGTACCTGTAGAAAGTGATAAGGTCCCCCTGAGCCTCCTTCTCTCCAGCCCCCACAGTTAATCCATGAAGGACATTCTTCAGACCCTTCATCAGCTTTGTTGATGTTCACTGTACACACTCCAGCATCTCAGTATCTTTCTTGTCATATGAGCCCCAAAACTGAACACAGGATTCAAGGTGTAGCTTCACCTGAGCCAAGAACAGGAGGACAATCCCTGCCCGGCTCCTGCTGGCCACACTGTTGCTGGTACAGGCCGGGATGCCATTGGCCTTCTTGGCCACCTGGGCACTGCTGGCTCATGTTCAGCTGCTGTCACCAGCACCCCCAGGTCCTTTTCCTGTGGGCAGCTTTGCAGCCACTCTGCCCCAGCCTGTGGCACTGCCTGGGGTTGCTGTGACCCAAGGGCAGGACCCAGCACTGGGCCTTGTTGAACCTCCCAGCACTGGCCTTGGCCCATCATCCAGCCTGTCCAGATCCCTCTGCAGAGCCTTCCTGCCCTCCAGCAGACCAGCACTCCCACCCGCTGTGGTGTCATCTTCGAGTTGATGGCGGGGAGGGGCCTCAATTAATTCATCCAGATCATTGATAAAGACATTAAACAGAACCTCTCCCAAATACTGAGACCTGGGGAACACTAATGGTGACAGTTTTTCCATAAGAATGCAGTGGGAAGATGTGTCAAATATTTTACTGAAGTCCAGGTAGAAACACCCTCAGTGTTTCCCTCAACCACTGGGTAGGTCACCCTGTCATAGAGGGAATCAGGTTGGTCAAGTTGAACTTGCCTTTCACAAACCCCTGCTGGCTGGGCCTGATCCCCTGGCTGACCTGTACATGCTGTGTGATGGCACTCGGGATGCTCCATGATCTTCCCCTGTATCCTTCTTCCAGCCCTTCTTATAGATGGAGGCTATATTTGCCAACCTCCAACCAACTGGGACCTCCCCATTTTAGCCAGGACTGCTAGTAAACAATGGAGGCTGGCTCAGAGAGCACTCCCACCATCTTCCTCAGTCAGTTTCTGCTAGATATGTCTGTATTTTTTTTTGATGATTATCAGTACTCCTGGAAATATCACTGAGTCCTGAGGCCCAGGATACTACTCTGCCAGGCTGTAGATAGGAAGAGTGGTCAGTGTGTGCACTGCCTCTGAATGGGATTGAGTTAATTTTTTTCATAGAAGTTTTCATGACAGTTGTGACCAAAAGGGTGTTGATGGCACAGTGGTTTAGCTGTTCTGAAGAGCATTTGCACAGCATCAAAGCCTTCTTTGAGCCCCTAGAATAGATTGGAGGGAAGAAAATCAGGCAGATGATCTGAACAAGCTGAAAGCATACATCATGTCATACAACATCATGCTCAGCAATGCAGAGGAAAAGACAAGGTGTTAGGAGGGTTAGCCATCTTTTACTCAGAAGCTCCCAGGATAACTCTCTGCCCATGAAACAATTCTGAATTGTTTTGCTTTATTTACTATTTCTCTTCTTTCACTTCTCCTTCATAAGTGCCTTTGCATGCCTTTTGAAGATGGAGTTTCTGTATCACCTTTGTCTGTCCCCAATACCCCTTTGGTGATAATAAGTGATGGGGGGAAGTGACCAGGAATCTTTGGAGTCCTTAACTGTCTCCTTGGGTTAGCCCCCAACAGCATGAAAAGTCAGGCACAGTCTTGTAAATAAAAGTGATTTTTAAGACTAATTTTGAAAGAGTAAGATTTGTTCTTAATTTCTTAATATTGACGGGATGCATCTCATTTGTGAGAGTCATTATGAGAAAGAGCACAGAGATGCTTGAAATCTGACAAGTGGGTGATAGATGTGGAGGGGGGAGCTGATATGTAAGAGAATGGGAGATGAGGAACTACTGTGAAGATGCTATGAAGGACTCTGAAAATACAATATTTTATGTTAAACATCCTATAGGAAGAGGAGGGAGTAGAGGGAGATAAAAGAGGGGTGATTTAGTGAAGTCTGTTGGCTGACAAGAGGAGTTTTGCAGGAGAATTCAAAGTGGATACAAGCTGATTGTTCTGTTTCAGTTTCTTCTATTTACTATATTCAAAACCTTCCTACTAACAAGGAAATTTTGTACTGTTACTGAATAGATGTAACAATAGAAATACCCTGCGTATATGGGGCTTATTTAATTTATCAGGGGCTGGGAGCTGGTATATTCTTTTGTTTCAGAAAACACAGGGTGAGCTGTGCTCATTATTCACCTTTCGTAACTATTTCCACAGATGTCTCTAAGCTCACCCACTGCCTAACTTACATGTACAGCATCTTCACACTCAGGTGTACAAATAGAGAAACCAACAGAGAGATTTAGTAAGATTTTCAGTTAGCACATGCAAACAGACAGCAACATCTGGGAGAAAGAACAACAATAAATTTTCATAGCCACTAGAGCTTTGCTTGTTCCATTTAGCCACATAGATCAACCTCACTACCGTTTTGCATGACCAGCGCACTTGAATGCAAAATTCCAAGGATGGCACAGCCCCAGCCAATAAAAAAGTGTTTTTCCTCAGCCAGCCATGCACTTGTAGGAGGCTCAAACTGAATGCCCTGGTTGGCTTTGCTTGCAAAAACCAACAAAAAAGTGTGTGTCGTGCAAGCTCACTGGAAAAATCTGCTGCTGACACTGGAGAGGGGCAGCTCACAGTCTGATTAGCTGGAGACACTCTGCACTCTGAATTCTTTCCCATACATGGATGTTATTGTGCTGCAAGCTCTTCAGTACCTGCCAAAAAGAAACAGAGGTACCGGTTGCTCCAAGGGGCAGATTGTACAATTTATACCTTTTGTTCACAGTTTATGTCATAAGCACCCCCACATTTGGCTTGTGAGGCAGACAGGTCATATTTGCCTTCTGAAGTGTGCACTCTGAGTGACAGGGAATGGGCCAGAGGAGAAGAAATTGGGCAGCTGGCTTTTGCCTGGGTTACAAATGCAACATTATAGCTGCCACAAACCTGGTGTTCTAGGATGGTACAAGACAAAGTGGGACACTCTCCATGGGGCAAGTAGAGGCTAGGAGACTCCCAAGGGCAGACCTAGAGATGAACTTCAGAGTCAGTGGAAAGAGAGAGCTATTTCTGATGGACCTGGAGCACACAGTGCAGAGAATCTTAAATTGTAAGAAGTCATTAAAAACATGGTCTGAAGGAAAATCTCTTGAAAAGTACCTGCCTCTATAAGCAGATAGCAGGGGGGAAATAAAACTTATGAACACTTACATCTTGTCTAGGAGATAAGAGCTGATGAGTTTTAAAAGGAGGGCTGCTGTACTTGGGGTTTTAAAATGTTAGTTCCTCTGCCTTGTGTTCTGGGAATAATTCATGCTGGAAATGAGGTTTTTTGAGATTTTCCACATGTTGACTCCCAAGGCAAGGTGCAGGTCTTGGTCTGGGTCAAGATCAAGATCCTGCCGTGCATCCACCCTCTATGCTCCGCTAAAGAGTCCAAAAAAAGATTGTTTGTAAAAAAGCTGGTTCTGGTAGGATCATAATGAGTATATGGGGTGAGGAAAATCAACAGGCATACACGAAGGCATCCAATTCCAGATCCCCATGGCATTGGCTGTGCGTTTGGTTGCTGAGGAGTTTTCAAAATATACTGCCGTGTTGGGCATGAAGTTGGACAGTGACAGGTTAGAGCAGGTCTGCCCAAGAAAACTTGTACCAAGCTGGCATTGCTGTTGTAATTCTGTCTTACCTCCCTTACTAAACACACTTCCCTATGCTAAGTACTTGCAATTTCAAACAGAGAAAAGGAGTATTGATAAGATTGAAGTATCAAGATGTCTAGTTTAATGAGACATATAAATATCTTTTGTACATATTTATCAACATTTATTTACAGAGGCACAAGTCCTAGCAGGAAGGCTGGGACAGGATAGCTCTTCTAGTTTGCAGGAAATAGCTAGAGAGATTAACCAATATACCACACCAGTTATTTGCATAATTGTTTCAGAATCGTTCTAGTACCAACTAGTGCCAATGTTTCAGAAATTTTTCTTTTCTTCAGTTGGAATTGTTCACATGCAAAACATATCCCTTGACATACAGTAGGAGTTGTTCTGTTTACAGAGATTTTGCAAATAGTGATGAGCCACTGAAAAGCATCCTCTTAGCTGTGGCAGAAGGGCAACACTCCTCTAGCAGAAGGAATGGGTATGGCATTCTTTACAAAAGCAAACTTTCCTGATACTGGAGGCTGTTTTATTCCAGTACATCAGATATCAGCCTGTACAGAAGGTATGTACAGTTTACTGTACACTATTATTACTAAATTATAACAGTACAGAACTAGAAAATGCTTATCTTAAACTGATTTTGAAGGGCACAATTTCTTCTTGTGCCTTTAAATACTGACTCAAATGCCTCTAAATACTGACTCACTCTTGTACCACACCCAAAATGCACAAGTTCAGTTCCCTCCTGTAGCTCTTGCCTAAGTACTAAAGTCTGTTCTAAAAATGGTGAACACAGCTAAGATCTTAATGATCTTGACAGCAACTTACTAGGATAGAAATCTTCCTCTTCCCACATGTCTGGTCCTCAAGTTAAATTTCAGTGACCTTCAGATATTATGTTTTTATAAAATTGGCAGACAATTTTCAAAATAGTGGATGTACTATATGAATGCATCTCCTTCCTTTTACCTGTGCAGCTGCATAAAAAAATTCCACCAGTGAGGGAACCTGAGAGGTGTGTCTGCAGCAGCCACAGGAAACCTGTGGCATTCTTTCTTTTTCAAAAAACCTCCAAGAAAAATAAAAAGATTCATACTGTGCTTTTGCAAGAAAGGTTAACAGTGTTTCCTGGGTCACCATTTTGGAAGCAAGTGAAAGGGCTTGGGAAACCTTTTGTCAGCATGACTGCACTCATGTAGGGGAACAGACCTTATGCTAATAAAGAAGGGGAGAAAAACTTCAGTAAGAACCTTTTCAGAGTCTTGAGATTACAGCTGACTAAAGATCATCAGCAAGGTAGAATTTGGATATAGCCTCAGATAAGGAGTGCTGATGAAAATACTTCCTTGCTAACATCCTAGCTGACACTCAGACGTGGGATAGGACAAAATGTCACACAAAAACCCTGTACAGGACCAAGAAATTTGGTGCTTGTATCAAAAATATTTTAAACATTTCTGAAGGCCTGGCATTGCATAGTTGGTGTCTTTTCTTGTAGAATTATCTAAGGAGAGACAATGACTGAAAGCCTTTCTTAAGACTCCTCATGCCATTAACATGTCAGTGAATGGCTAAGAAGAAATCTGGGTCAAAAATCCATGCATAGATGAAATCCTGGCAAAGGAAATGCAGTTAATTTAAATAAAAGTGGATTTTGCCTCTTCCTTTCTGATGTTCTTGAGTTGCAATAAGGAACACATATTACAGATCTGTTCTGAAGAAACATCAGTAGCTGTTCCCAAACCTACTTTGACAAGTGTCAAAAGAGATGACAAAACAACAAATGCCTTGGTTCAATGTATTAGAAAGGGAAGAAAATGTATGTTTCATAATATTTGCAGGCCAGCGTCCCTTAACGTCACAAATCTTGTGTTAGGACAGTCTGGGGTACATTGTCCACAAAGATGGTTAAATTCTAGAGAGTCATTAAAACAAGGGATTAGGGACAATCTCCAGAAGAAACCCACCACGCAGGGAAAAGACTTCTCTTTTTAGACAGTGACTGTCTCACGGCTGAGACACAGGCCCCCAAATCTACAACCATTATGACACTCTTGCTCATTCTGCACTGTTTGTTCCCCCCTCATGGGACAGATTTACGACAGGGGTTTAAATGGGCTGCAGCCCTCCCTCCAGCACGTTGGTGCCTCCATCCCAACCTTCCCTCCAGCCGGCAGCATGCCTGGAGTCCAGACCTCCCTTCTGTGTGGGAGAGCTCTGCTTGCTCCCAGTGACTGACTGAAGCCAGGGGGAAGTCTTGCATTTTTGCATGCCGAATGCCTAATACTACATGCTAAATGAGACCTATTTTTTATAGGTAGTTCAAAGTCCTGGTATGTGTCACCTAACACAGCCAGCTGCATTGCTCCAATCACTCAGATTCCTAGGAAATCTGGGACCTCTCCACCACACCACACCAGGACAACAAAAGCTGTTTTCATAGACTTTGGCAACTTTTATGAGGCTGAAATAATCACAAACATTTTGGGGTGTGCCACAAACTATCCAATTCTCATTATAATTTCTCCACAGTGTTTAAAATGTTACTTTTAGTCTGTCACATAATGCCCCTTCTAGCAAGTAAAAAAAAAAATTCTAATGTGTGTATCTTTATGCATATGTTCTCCGAGTTTGCATGAAGCAAGTATAGACGGACAAGTACACTCTGCTACTAAGGGAGTTGGATATGAGGACTGACTTTTTTCTTTTACTTTAAACATCACTATGTTCATTACTCATTTTAAGGCCTATGATTTATGATAGGAAAATAAAAGGACGGTCTTTGTAGTCCCTCCTTGTACCTCCAAGGTGTCTTTTTTTATGCAGTGGGATGCATTTCCTGGATTCCATCAAATATAGTCATAATATGAATGCAATTGCAATAATTGAAAAAAAAGCTAGAAGTATAAGATTATAAATCCAGGTTTAGTTCATATAAATATCAAAACTCTCTCAACTGGTGACAGCATCAGAAAAAATCTGGCAAACACCAGAGATAGTCAAGTTGCTGCATTTAATAATCAAGACTTGACGCCGCAGTGTAAATAACAGATTTTTACCTCTTACTGTGTATTTCAGATCGTGATGTCACATACAGAAACCTTGGTACAGCATCTGATGTCAACTTCCTTTCCCAAACATACCATCTAAATCACAAAAAACTACCTGTAAAGGACCATTTTTTTCCTGTTAGCAAAGAAGCGTTGAGAAAAAGATTCTGTGAGACACAGAGCATACAGTGTGTTCTTGCAAGGAAAGATGATATGTGTGATGTCAGCTTACTGAAGAATTACTTGGCAGATGGAGGTGAAACAACAAAACCCGTAAGACCCAGCTCAAACTTCGAAGGGCCTCGTGGTTAATTGCACTGCAGCTGTCCAGCAGCCCGCCTTGGAACAGGCCAAGCCACTTCTTTACACCTCCAGCAATACTTCATATCTTATTTATGCCTAAAAGTTGTAGGTTATTTACATTTGAATGTTTGCAGCAGTTCCTGCTTTGCATTCAAGAAAAATCTATGCTCAGAATTCCCCCACGAGCTCTCATTTCTTCACAATTCCCTTGATAACCAGACTGCATGGTGCAGCTGGACAGAATTTTAAATATGCGTTTCTTATGCCATCTGCATGTTTCCTCTAGCAGTCTGCCATCCCCCATCACTCCAGGCGGAGAGCAGCTAACAGAACTGAGAAAACCTTTCCATTTCTTACAACTTTTTTCATATTTTCACATGAGAGATGAAGTAAAAATAATTTCTTTTGCCCTGTATGTCACTAATCACAGAAACACTTTAGTGAAGGTGAAAAGCATGTGAGAGATGTAGATAATGTCTGAACACAAAAAACTAAAGCCTTTTTTGGAGATTCAAGCCCAGGATACACATAATAAATTGGCTTATCTCTTTTGGTCATTTCAGATGGATCAAACAATAGAAAGACAGAAAATGCAAGACAAATTACTAGTACATCTGTGTTTCTGTGAACTTCCCTGTCAGACCCTACAGAATTGTAGTTCTCATGACCACAGATGATCAAGGAGGTTGAGGTCTCTGGGAAAGATCCTCAGGCTGTGTCCTTCATTGCAGTATGCTCAACTTTCCTGAAACAACACTTCCTGAAACAGCAAGTGGCAGGTCTAAATGTTTCTCTTCAAATGTTTGTTATTGATTGGATAATCTCATACACCAGGTGTGATCTGACTACTTTGGTGACTGAACTGTTTTTAACACAGCAGTTCTACAAAAAGAACTGCTGTGTTAAAACATTTTCTGAGTTAGAGTATTTATGTCCTCTTCTATAAACACTAAATTATGTTTCTAATTTTTTCAACTACATGGATTGTTTCCACTCCTCCCACAGCATAATGAACAAATGTGGAGCCTGTATTTGAAATATGCTTGCAAAACTTCAGTTATCAATAGTATATCTGGATAGATTTAATCTCCAGATACATACTTACCTGGTATTTGGTAAGTAATTAATACTTACTAAAAATTACATGATTTTTACAAATATCCAAATCATGATATTGCAAGGATGATCATTTATGACCTTGTTTCTCTCATGACAAAAGAGATACTTGGCAAGAACAACAGAAGATGTGTGTATTTGTGCTATGATATGGTCTTCTCTGAAATTTTAACATAGTCATGTCCAGTCATTTCTTTTTCTAGCCTTCCCTGACCATGGGAAGATTAGATTTTATGCTGCTTTGGCCCACAGAGACATCAATTAATGGCTCTGATTTTCACTGTGAAGAAAAATACACTGGAAAAGCAAACAAAAATTATTATTGCTTCTATGAGTCATGCATAAGAATCCCAACTTCTGACTTACACACCTCAACCAACTCAAAGCGCTGCTTCACACCAGGAGAATCTGATGTATTCATTCCCCTGTGAGGTCTAGTTTCTTAATCATGCTCGTCTGCTTTTCATACAGGTAGCAGTGATAAGTAAGATTTGTTTCATGAATTCAGAACCAATTTTAGTAAACTGGAACTGTGTTTCTTCAATAGGCATTTAGTGTAGTGTGTCATCTTGTCAGATGAGTACTCTCTGCTGACTAACACATATTGCAATAAAACTCATAGTAACTTACAATATAGTACCTTTTAATAAGTTCTATGAAAAATATTGAAACTATAAGTAATCCCAGCCCAAAAAATAATTGTTTAAACCAATGCCTAGAAGCGTGTACAGGAACAAGAAATGGTCTCTGCTGTATTTCCATCGCACTGGTTGCACACATGTATGCAAACAAAGTGTCAACTCTGTCTGAAGGGGCAAAGCTAGGAAGTGTGTGTTTATATCATGGACTCCCTATGGAATTCAAATCCCTTTGTTACTTAGTTTTCTTTATAAATCTGATTGACAGCTATTCCAGGTGCTCAAAACTGCCTCAGCTAGGATGATAGGAATTCATACTTTGCTATTGGTCCACTTATGCTATCGAGAGAATCTTCCATTATAAACATCAAATTAGACCAATTTATTTCTTTTCTGCATAGGTGGGGCTGAAAAGAATTTCCACCATTAATTTTAAACCTAATCCTTTTTTTTTTTTTTTTACTAACACTGAAAATGTTAACACAATGTGTAAACTAGTGAAGAAGACTATATTCATTAATATTTTCATTACTGTAGTTATCTATAGACATGGACTTCTAATGTTTCAATTCCATCAGTCCCCACCAGTAGACCTTTCTGAAAAACAACTCTCCATCAAAAAGGTACGTACATTTTTAGGTAGAAGGGCCCATCAGAAAAAGGGCCTACACACAGTGCAGATGATCACCTAGTAAAAGCAACATAATTTGAAAAGAGGTGTTTTGATATGTTTCTGAGATTAGAGAGGAACAGGGGGTGACAACCTCCTACCCCTTCCTGTCTTTGCTGAATCTTGAAGGACCATAAGAACATCTTCAGCTCTGTTCAGCCCCTTGCAACACTGTACTAATCCTCTCCACATCTCATTCAAATATGACAACCACTAACCTAGGGCAGAGTGCACTTTCCTATATTAAGCCAATGGTAATGTAAACAGAAATAAAGGAGACAAGGCCTTAACAAAGCATAAATAAGGGCCAAAATTCAGTGGCCCAGCAAGGGAGAGGTAATGTCTGAATTGGTTATTTTTCTTGGGATTCTTGCCTTTTTATTTTGATTAATTTGCACACAGATCTTGTCACAGCTGACCAGATTGCTCCACCACCAGAACTGTTGTCACAGCCTTTTACTTACTTGCAGTTTTGTCACCAACATCAAACACTTAGTACAGACAAGCCCTCATATATTGTCTTTAAATGGAGTGACTGGGGAAGTAGTGTTTGTGAAGCAATATAAGGGGTAGATTCATTCATTTCTCAGCCTCGGCTGTTTTTGAACCATTCCCAATAGTTACCTCTTTAATTCAAATTTGAAACGTTAGAAGAGATACTCTATAGCCTGTTCCAGCTATAAAATCATATTTTCCTTCTTATTCTGAGTGTCTGCAATTGTTCTCTCATAGTGCTTAACCTTTAAAGTCAGGAGGTCACTTGGAGGCTCTCCAGTCTGAAATGCGAATGTCCATATTTAAAATACAGAAACCCTTTTAAAAGGATGAAGGTATTTTTATTTGAAAGCCCAGTTTATAATGACTGTTGTCCATCAACCCAGAGCTACTTTCTTGCCAGGGATCTTTATTGTTTCTTTCTTATTACATGGTATAACAATTCTTTGGTACTCATTTCCTGAAGAAGATTACTTTTCAGTATCAAACTTCGCCAACAGGACTTTTTTGGGCCAAAGTCTGCAAATCTGCATTGCAGTGAAGCAGGGCAGCTTTCCAGGCTTTGCTGACTGCAGAGAAAAATCTGATGTCTGTTCTAGTGTTTCTTTCTCTGTACATTTACTGCTGATCATGAATGTACACGCTCTGGGCTGTACTCATCTTAGAGTTTCTTGCAATGAAACACAACACCAAGAGAAACCTGACTGGTTTTGGGTTTCATTACAAAATCCAAACTCAGTCCCATTTTCTCTGAAAGTTTGCTAACATTCTCAATGTCTTTGAAATAAAGTGGGTGCACTTATGACTCAGCTTGGCAGATTTAAGGTTTCATATTGAAGCAGGTATTTGATTTAAAAAAAGGTGCATCAGAATGAGCTAGAGTTAAGGTAACATTTTTTTAGATGCACCACAGAGCCCCATTATCAAAACTAGTTTAACTAGTTTACTTCCATATGCTAAACATTTGTAATAGAAGGGCAAAACTTTCTTTGACCCAACAAATACTAACTCTATTAAATGAAGCATATTCAATAATGATATAATCATAATTTCAGATTGGGATCTTTGCTGCTTTCTCTCTGTAGATCATTTCAGTTGTGGCTTTCACCAGCTAGTAAAATTTCTCATTTTATTGCCATATATTAAAAATAATGTTGTGGATCAATGTGGATAATAGCATTGTGAAAGAGACCTTGTGTTTTCTGAGTTTGTCTTGTAGTGTGTAGCTGTGCATCACAATGGAGGACTAGACCTGATATTACACTTGGTTCCCTCCACATCCACATCCTTTTAGTCATCCTCAATGAACCAAGATCCTGATGGCCAGCAAAGTCCAAGGATGGAAAGAAAATTGACTCTTTCGTATTCTTCTAAGACTCAAAAGTGGCTCATTCTTCTTGGAGGTCTTAATTTGAAACTTCTTCCTGAGCCTGAGAAACATCACAAAAGCTTTTTCAAAACCTGATAAATTCGTACGAAAACTCTCAGCTCAAAGTCACTACTAAAATTTTTAAATTTACTTTTCAGTGAAATTCTGAATTCCTTTTCATATTTACCCTATAAAATTACCTACAGAATCTCTGTTGTGTGGTTAGCAACTACATAATCCCAGTAAGAAACTCAGACTTAAAGAAGGATTTTTTCAGATGAAGATTACTAGAGAAATAATCTAAAATCTGAGTGTACAGAGGAGGACATCACTGCAAAGTATTTTAGTCAGGGTTGTGAGGATAATCCATAATTCAGAGTAGCTCGGTGAAACAATTTCTCTCTGGCTGGGCATGTAATTGACAGAGATGTCATGTATTTTCCCCTGTGTTTGATTTTTTTATTTCCTTCTGGAAGGGTATACAATAAATAAGCAGGTCTTACCATCTGTACAGTTGCTCATCAGGTCGTCTTTTTCAAAACGCTAATACATGTGTGATAATTCTGATGTCTTTCATAGAGGACTCAAATCATAATTAGTTCCTTCAACTATCTATAAACAGTCAGTTCTTTCTTAGTTCTTTGTTTCTTTTTAGAGTAATCAAAAATGTGTATTTTTTTATTATTGTAACATGCTTGAAACCTTTCTTTAGAATCAGATTACAGCCAAATCTTGAAACTGGATTATTTTCATTGTAATTTGAAGGATTTTTTAACTTAACAGTCTACTTTGCTTAATGCAGGGCAAGGGATGAGAGGTTGAGAATTCTTGAGTCTCTCTAGGGGGCTCATGAATGGCCGATATGAAACTCTTGTATGCTGTTCAGAAAACATGAGATATTATTTGTATAAATATGTCACCTGACTAATAGGCAAATGAATAAGCATTTTCCTGTCCAAATATTAGTACATCTAATATAACACCAGAGCCATCTTTAAAATCTTTCCACACTGCCTGCAAAAAATAAAAGAAAGTAGATTAAAAGCCTCTTAAACAGACTAATGCTTTAGTCAGTGGCGTTATACTTTTAACAGGTCACTGTTGCTGTCATGCCTCCCCTGTTTTCCTCATGCAGTCACAGATCACAACACCAGTGCTGTGCCGTGATGCGCCGTGCACAGCCCAATCTGCAATGTAACACCAAGGAAAGCTGCATTGCAGTCTAGCATTTTGCATTCTTGGTGACAGTGTACATGTCACCATAAAACAAAACAGGGTACATGTCCCCATAATGAAGAAGAAAATTACTTCAAATAAAGACTGCCCACCAAATGAAAGATGTTATGCACAATTTTGTTGTTCAGACAAGGAAAAGAGAAGCCTTTTGGAACACAAGGGTTCTGGAAAACTCATGGAAGTAGATTGCTTTTTTCACATTTCAAAAATTACCATATCAGTCTGTTCAAACCAATGTTCCCAAGAGAGATTTCTTCTGTGAGAAATCTGTCACTCCTCTCTCTGACTTACTTCAAAACTGTGGCTTCACAACCACTCTGTTCTTCTCCGGTACTTGGCTTATTGCTTTGGATAAAGCAAATATTTCCTAGCAAGGAAAGCCATTGCACTCCTGACTCCTCTTCCTTTCAGCATGACTTCTGTCAAGTGGAGCAGTAAGACAGCAGTAAGCAGGTGTCCCTTTTACTTAGTGCTCTCCTTCACAGTGAAAAATATGGTTCTGTCTTTTACTATTATTGCAGAGAGTTTGTCTAACTCCAGTACTTCCGTGACTAAAAAAGTTATCTCACAAATCAGCCTGCCAAACCCTCAGGACTGGCCAGAGGGTAACCTGTGAGAGACTCTTTCTTCTTGCAGTGGCTTGTGAGTTCCCATCTGTTTATAAACATCTTACACTGCTCAGCAATTTTGCATATGGTGAACGTGCCTCACCAAACTTATCATGTCACCTCACAGCCCCTTGTTAACATATGGGCTCCTAAATGTAGATATTCGTCTGCTTGACTACCCTTAAAGCTACTAGCAGAAAAGAAAAAAAAAAGGAAAAAAAAAGCCCTAAATATGAAACAGATTTCAAAGTGCACCTTGGGATGGATGTATTACAGAGACAAAACATCATCAGACTCCTCAAAATCACATTCTGGAGTTGCTTTATTATCACCTGGTCATGTGGCGTGCACCTGTGCTCTCATGATTTTGCAACTGGCTTCAACACAAGAGCTCACCAGGTCCAGAAATAGCTTGGGTTTTTAAACATCTTTTGTGTGTTTTATTTTACTTTTTTTTTCCTCTGTGCTGGAGTTTTATGACTCTCAGGGCTTCTGTGTGCACTTATTGCAGTGCAAGAGAGAATCAAACTCAATTTTTACTCCAAACTGTGTACATTAAAAAAAAAAAAAAAAAAAAGGCAAGATGAAAATGTATGAATGCACTAGCAAAGCAGAAAAGAGAAGAAATATCAAAATTAGGCTCACATCTACAGGGAGTGAGATCATTTGCTAAAAATTGTAATTAAGTGACATTATCTGCTAGAATTCAAAACACCAACACAAAACACATTTACTCTTTAAGATGTAGAATACCTCCACCTGTGTCTCCATTCTAAGCTCCAGAAAATGAATGCTGGCCTCTACCAACCTGCTTTCCTTGGGCCACTTGTGCTCAGCATCTGTCTGCCGGCTCTGTGTCTTGGGCAAGCCAGAGTAGCATCTGGCCACTGACTTTGGGGGGCACCCAACCGGGCAGGCAAGTTCAGAACACATCTAAAGCTCACTGATAGCACAGCAACCAAATCACACTTCTCTTCCTCAATGAGATGTTGATACCAGTGATGATAACTGCTGGCCCAATCTACAGGGCACATCCTTTGGGAATAGCTGTGCTGCGGCTGAACTGGATCCAATTGAGGAATTTGGAAGGTCACAGGATCCCTGTGCCAGACCTTTTCCCTTGGTTAGCATGGCTGCCCTGTGGAAAGGAATGCATGAGATCGGATATGGGGAAGAGCAAAGCAGTGGGAACATGACAGAAATCAAAGGGCCGGGAAAAAACCACTTGGAAAGCCTGACCACCTGAGGGAATGCTCTGCATTGACTTCACACGGCTCGAATACACCTGAGTCCAGACTGAAGTTAGGCTCTTCTTTCCCTTGGGACAGCTGAAATACTACATTTCTCATCATCCTCACCATGATTCTGTGGAAATCCACCAAACCTGGTAGATTTCCACTAGGTTTTTGAGCTAATGGAGGTGAGAGTTACTGTCATCTCTGGTAACCTGACAGGACTGGAGCTCTCCACATGTTACTAGTGTAGAGTTCTTAGCATCACACTGGGCACTACTTTTTATCATTTTGACTGTGATAATTACTCATCCTAAATACAGTAGCTCAGATTCCAGATTTTACCACATGATGAACATGCAATCGCATAAGTCTCCTACTGCTTAGTCTGATGACAACCCAATATCCAAAGGATTAGCAAGGCTTTTAAACTAGTTCCTAATGGTTAAACTTGTTTTATAACAGTTATTTTTTAAACTTTTTTTTTTTTACAGCAACAAAACTCTTGAATTCTGTTCCATGTACTTAATACCCTAATAGGGATGCACAAAAAGCTCTACTGGCAAGGGTCAACTTGTGCTGTGTTTATGATTTCTTGTAGTGTAGCAACACCAAGTGTGAGCCATTTCTTTAGTTAGAGTTGCTGTGCACTAAATTGAATGTCAGCTCAATGCATCTTTACAGCAGCAGCGAGGAGCCAAATGCAGCACTTCATAAAGAACTAGGATTTACTGAAGTCAGGAAGCTTATCCATAGAGAAATTAGGACGTGGGAGTGCTAATTTCTATTTGATTAAAATAGAGGTGTGTGTGGTTGTAGCAACAGGTCAGGATCACTGATCTTAGAAAACTAGGTCATGTGTTCTGCCTCCAGCCATGACAGATCTGTGGTGGAGGAGTGGGGTCTGCGGGCTGACCACTGTGTGCCCCATCAGTCAGGCAGGAAGGCCACCCAGAAGTCAGAATAACGCACCTGGGAGAGTGTGGCTAGGCAGTTCCCTGCTTAACTACATGACTTACCTCTCACACCTGCAAGCTGAAGGGGTTTTGGTTTGTTTTATCTTTGGTGGAAACCTTCAGTAAAGAAATAATTTTGACCTTCCTTGAGGCAGGGTGTTTGAGCTAATGCCAGCTGCCAAGGCAATGCTGCACTCTGATGTACAAGGAGTGTTGCTAAACATGCTGTATCAGTCTTACATACACATCTACTACTTTCAAGTTTGCAAATTTTTCTTTCCAATGCACCAGCTTACTGTATTTTCAATGTATCTTCATTATTCATGTTGTCATTGCCATTCTTCAAACAGTAAACTAGTCTATTTTTGAGTATGTATATTAAATTTCCTAAAAGCCATAGGGTTTTTTTTAAATTAAGCTTTTTTCCCAGAAATATGTAATTAAGACTTTAAATTTAGAAAGCACTCCATTAGATTCATAATATTTTAATAATAGTACAGGATAGACAGAGAGAATGAATACTTTCATTCTCTTACATAAATTTTACCTCAAATTTTGGTATGTGGTTCCAAAACTCTTACACATGCCCTATTTAAAGTTCAGCAGGATTGAGGTAGAAGGTACGTCTCAGGAAGCAACTCTAAACTGACAATTTACTGTCCGGTTAAGAAGTTGTCTGATTCATCAGGCTCCCAGTAGCCACTTTTAAGAATTTTGCAAAAGAAAAAGACCTCATTTACTCATTTGTTTTCAAGGTTCTATCCCAGTTTTTCTATGTACAAAAGGATAAATTTGGGGGTCTATATAGCTAATGGACACTTCTTTAGGCATTCAAGGAGAAGAATTTAAAGATGCTCCAAAAGCAGCAGTTTGAAGTGTTCTTAAAAAATGAAGCAAAACAATGAAGTCTAACATTACTGTTTTCCCCTATAACATGTTCTTTCCTAGCAATATATTTTCCCTATAACATGCTCTTTTTCCAGAGAAGGAATAAAATCTCCATCAATCCTGGTTCACAAGAACTGTGACAGAGTTGCATCCCTTCCTGAGCTGCCTTTCACTTTTGTTCTTAGTGGCCAAGGGTGATGCAGGAAGGGAGAGTGTGCCTGGGGATGTGTTTAAAAGGAGGAGAGGGAGTGGAGAGGCTCCCATTAGAAGTGCCTGTAATCAGTGGTAGGTCAAAGAGGCTGTGCTGAATTGCTGCTTTGGATTAGGTTTAGGTTGGGGATCAGGTTCAAGGCTGAATTGAGGTTAAGAGTTTTGGGTTACTGTGCTGAAATTTTGAGACACCCCTGTGAAATTATAGCCCCCAACAACAGCAGTCAAATGATATCCCAGGGAATAGGTTAAAGTCTCACCCTAAGTCTAGTAAGAAAACTGGGTTGTACATAAAATTGGTATTTTGAACACACTTCAGTGGACTTTAGCTGACAGCTTTAAGATTTGAATCACGTGAAGTCTATAACTATAGTCAGAATTTACCTGCGTGGTCGGGGTAGGAGTCTAGAAAGTCACTATTTGTTAGACTAGCTTGCTTCGTCCCATCCCAGGCTAAGGGGTGAGGGGAGGCTGGTGTGGTTTTTGGATTATTATTTGTAGCTGAAAGATGGGTTATTATGTTTAGATTAAGAATGGAAAAGGATACAGGGAATTACAAATGTAGCAGTCAAGGGAGGAAGCAATTTTAAAGAGTCAAGAGATCCAAACCTGCCTCACCAAAGAAATATTTGCTTTCTTTTTAAACTGTAACTAAATCTTTCCCCTTGGGGCAATTAAGTTAGCTAGCAAGCCAAAATTTGCGTTCTGTATTTACTGGCTGACCCTTAGAAGAGGATACTGTCTCCATTCTCTTCTTCAGCTTTTTGAGGAGAGGAGATGGATGAGATGCCACAGCAGAGAGGCATTTCTGGAAGAATTTTCAACAAAAAGCCCATCACCTATTTCTTTCTGGAATGAGTCTACTTCGCTACAAAATATTGAAGAGTCACTAACAGCATTACAGAATTTTGTCATCCTTTTTAAGAATACAACTCTCATGGGTTTTTGTGATGAGGACTGCTTGTCACACCTATAGATCTCTCCTAGAAACACTTTCATGCCCATGCTTTATGTGCCTTTTAGATGTCAGTCACTGCATAGGGAATATCTGTTGTAGCTTAGATATCTGATGACAGAAATTACTGTGATAGAGATGAACATTCAACTGATCTTAGGACCTAACTGTCTTAAGTGCTGTTATTATAAATGTTTGATCATGAAGACATTGTTCAAAATTTCTTTTTAATTATTCTACACCTTGCAAGAAACCTGGATGGAAAGAAACAGCTCGATCATCTCATTTTGATGTGGTTTTAAGACCAGGTGGTACTTGCAGACCAAGGGGACAATGCTGTTCCTGGAGTGAGTCTCTGGTGAAGAGTGGTTGCCATAGACTCTTCAGGATTGAAATAGAGGCAGCTGTGTCAGGGCTGTCAGTGTCACTGCAAATCCCCACTAGGTTCAGCAAAAGCAGAGTGAGCAGCTTGCTCTGGGCATGTGAGACCTGTCATCTTTACCATGCTCCAAGGGGCAAACGCCCGAAGGGCACAAGGATCACAGAATCCCAGAATATCCTGAGCTGGAAGGGACCCACAAGGATCATCAAGTCCAACTCTTCAGTGAATGGCCCATATGGGGATCAAACCCACTGTCGCGATGTTATCAGTGCCATGCTCTAATCAACTGCGCTAATGGGGAGATGATTCCATAGTAAAGCAGTTCCCAGGAGGGTGAGAGACCCTTAGGTCATTCTCCAGTCTCTACAACTAGGTAGGAAGGTTAGAGGCAAAAACTGAATAAGTTAAGGTCTAGGAGGAGTTCTTTTTCCCCTAAAGGCTCACTCTCTTGGGGGAACCAAGGGTTTGAGCAACCCATGTCTCCTTCACTGCTAAGGTAAGGTTTGCATTTTATGATGACATACGGCCAGGGCTGGATTCCAGTTTTTCCCATCACAACTGCATGTGTCTGCTAATAAAAACTAATGGAAACCTTACTGTGACACAAATTTAAGTCTCAGACAAACCCATCTGCTCTAACACATTTTTAAAAAGCAACGAAGTGGGTTTCCTATAAAGAGTGCAAGGTAGCATGTAATAATTAAATAATGACAAAGAAACTAAGGAGGAATGGATGACATTTTCATGAATGTGTGAAAAGGTCTGTATTAAATATTTGTTCAGCATCAAAATGCAGTAAATATCTCTTTCTTGTGGTGAGCACTTGTAAGCTGTTTTATTGAAATAAACTTATTGTAAAAATTAAATGTTCTTAGGGTCTGATTATTTCCACACACTTTTTGTTGGAAACCTAAACTAGAATATGAGTTTGGCACATGATAACAAAACTTTATCACTCTTATTTATTGTAACTGCAATACACATGTAAGCAGAGTGCTTTCATTACTTCAGACATCTGCCTGTTGACATACAATTTACATTACAGAGACTTTACCCCCTAAAAACTCATTTGGTTGGTTGTATAAAAAGTTTATGTAAAGTTAGGATTCTCGAATGGCATGGACTTTATGTGAAGCATTTCCCACAGTTATTTCAGTCATCACAGCACAAATTCAACTTCTCCAATGAGTACTTTTTCTTACAAACTAATTCCAATTTCTTCCACTTTACACTGAGCTCCAGCTTTCAGCTATTTTTTTATTTTCCCTCCCCAACTCACAAATTTTGATTCTACACAAGAGCTGTGGCTTGGTGCTTTTCTACTGAATTTTTCTATAAATGATGGTCCAATCTGTTAGCAGGTGACAAAGAATAAATTCATTAAGAGAAAGAGAATCCCTGCCAGTTGTGCAAGTGACTCACCAACAACAAAGGATGTTTTATTTTTGAAATCTGTCTTATCCTATTCAACTTCTAGTTAGATGTTTAATCTAAAAATCAGTGAATCTTCTTGCCTAATGAAACAACAGATGCATTGCATTTTAGCAGTTGTCAATGATACTCAAATTTCTATGAATGTCATTATATTGTAATTAAAAAAAAAAGAAAAGAATACTTACTTTTTGCTGTTTATACAGAATGTACTTTGGTCTGATTCTTTTTCTGAGACTCTGGGGACTTCTGTTAGGGCTGAATGGAGTGACTTTCCTACTTTTCCTTGATCTGATCTATCATAGTGGAAGCATTCCTGCTTATTAGAGTGAGAACCACACTTGACTTTAAACAGCATCTGTTCCAATTAAAACCTTTTTTAAAACCTTTTTTTTCTTATCAGGGGAAAAAAAAAAGAAGAAAAAAAAAAAAAACACCAAACCACACCAGTTACAGCTTTAAATTAAAAAAAAATTAAAAAATAAAAAAATCCTGTAAACCACAAAGTCAGACCCCAGCTGAGACCTTATCTTGAATTTTTCTGTGAAATATGTGGTGAAAATTAATTCTCACCACAATTATCTTCCATAGATATTAATTTTACTTATATTTGTTTTCCTTTACATCCTAGGATAATATTTTTACTATATTTTTTACACTGGATATTAGCAAAACCTTGCTCTACCAGCTTTGAACTAATTTGGACTAAACTTCGACTCTAGACTTTAGCACACCTAGCTTTTATCCACAACTGGAAATATGAATTCACCTTTTAAGTTTCACATTCTAAGTGGATGGTCAGTCTCTGGAAATGCCTAGTTCAGTCCCCATCCTTTGCTAGCTCACTAGTAACAGTCCTGGGCAAGTAAGTGCTCTTGGCCCATGCCATATTTTACTTTCATGATGGCCTTATATTTAATCTGGATATTTTTCCCTGATGGTAGATAATGCCATGAATAAGCTAACGAGGGAATCGTCAGCTCACAATCTATGCTATTGTGACATAAATATTAATGAACAGATTATTACTTTTCTAGGAAGAATAATTCACAACTCAGACTGTTCACAGTCTTCCTATGTTCCAGTGCCAAACATTCTTGAAGCAGCATTGAAGACCATTTGTCTTTGACGGCATCCAAAATCTGGATTACAGTTCACCATCGCTGTGGGAGGCAGAGGAAGGTACCAGATTCTATCCCTGACCCTTTTTCTTCAGTTCTTGTGCCCCTGTTGTCTTCACGAAAAATAATAGCACAATCAGCCTGATGGGAGAAATGTCACACCAGGTCTGTAACTTTCTCTTAATGAGAGGTTATTTCATGAGATGAAGCATTGGGACATACTTGCTCAAATACCTGCTGAAAGTAACCCTCAGACTGAACTACAGGACATAATGCAAAAAATGTCAAGTGACCTCCAAAGAAATCATCAGGCCTTTGATATTTCAGTGCCTGCAGCAGAGCTGTAACCAATCACTCCTTGTTCCAGTATAGCAGGCTGACTCCTCCTCATTCTCTTCCTATGTAAGGATGATCTGTTGAAGTTTTCATCCACAAATGCAGTCCATTTATCATAGAATGAAACCTGTTTAATTAAGCATCATTCTCCTCTTGGTAAATCTGTGCTGACTTGCCAATCACCTCCTTCTTTACATGACTGCCATATTTTTTATTTGCATGCCTGTATTGAATTTGAGTCTGATATATGGGCTTTTACAAGTATTTTGCAAATGTTCAGAGCTATGGAAAAACCTCCCAAATACTCAATCACAGAGTCTGCAGAAGTTTGAAAGTTATTGTTGCAGAAATCACGTCTTTATACTAATCTTTACTACATGCAGTACTGTTTAACCCATTTTGATTAAAAATCTGATACTGGTGAAACAGAGAGACTGAAGGGTAATACAAGCTTTGTTGAATTTCTAGTGTGCATAGGATTTAATTCATGCCTGCCTGAAGAAAAAAAAAAAAAAAAAAAAGAGATACCCCAAAATAAATTTCTCAGTAAACACATTTGTTGATAGCACTTGTTGTCTCTGCAATGCCAGACACTTGATGCTGTTTTCTGCATGTCAGCAGTGTATAAATTTCTAATCAGATTGTATCTGATAACATGGCTTTCTGAGCGTTCTATTCATCAACTTGTTTTAAAACTCTTTCAAATCCTGTTTGTATGGCTGCACTCATAACCCAAAACATCCCAGGTACAACAAAAAGGATAATGTAGATTTACTTTAATCTGAGATACTCACCACAGCATAAACTGAAGATTTAGATTCAGTCTGGCTCCTAAACATTCAGGATTCAGTTAGAGTTACAGCTTACATACAGGACACTGAAAAGCAGTATTTTACCTATATTTCAATAGCAAACATAGTACTTTCATATTTCTTTAAATCCTTTTCATTAAGTGAAATGTTTCATGCCAAGCTTTCTCCAGGCTCACGTTTCAGACATCCCGTTTCCAGCTCCTGTACATAAAAGTTCTTGGTGGCTAGCAAACAAAATACCTTAATGCACTTCTGTAGCTGCCCCCCAGGAGCTGGCCTTGCACTGACTCACAATAATATTATGTATCTGAACAAGCCTTCAATCTACTGGTGCCAAGAAACAAATGTTTCAAGTGTGGCAAAAATCATCGAGTTACAAGCATTGTATGGTCTAGCAAGAAACCTGCAGCAACCCTCAACTGCTCTCAAACAAAGGAGGGCTGTGTCTGGGCAGAAATCATCACAAACCTGGGTAGAAAGAAAATTTTAAAACAATCTTTCCCTGTGTCATCGTCACCTCTCGTTCTCCCTCACTGTGTCTCCGTGTCCCTCTTTCACACACACACAGACCCCCAGCCCTCTGCTCCCCTCCCTCACAGTCTGAACACAGTCACTAGTAATGGCAGAAGCATATGAGGAAGCCAGTTGACTTCTTGACCCCCAAGTCATTTTGTAGATGTCACAAGGATGCCAAATGTGAAGCAGAAGGTTGTCAAAGATGAGCTGGGGCTAAAAGCAAGACTATGAGCTGTAATACAAAGCAGAAGGAGCCTCTGGGGAGCAATCTGTCTTCCTAAGAAGCTTTGTGAACTGCTTTTTAGTATCAGGTGCATCATCTTGAGAAACCATTGTACATTCCAAGAAAAATTAGTTTAATGTTCCCACATAAAAAGGACCACAGCCAGGTGGAGGATCAGAATAGGAGCACACAGTGTGGAACTAAAAAGTTTTGCATGCTTCTGGAGGGGAAAAAACCCTATGTGGAAATTTATTACAGATATATTTCATATGTAAATCACAGCCACTTATTAAAATGGGCCTGAAAGTGGGTGATCTTATGAGTGCTAAATTCCTCTACACATTACCCTTTCAGGCAGTAGTGTTCATTTCCACCACAGAGTTTTACTGGAAGTGGGAAGCAGGTACTTGGACGCTTACACTCCCGACGTTCCTAGGGTTAGGAGAGGTTTTTGGCATTTTCTCTTTCCAGTGAAGTTAGCAGGGGAAAGATCAGGTCCCAGCTCACTTATCCTTTCTGAGAGCACATCACAGACACTGTAATACTAAGAATATTATTAACCAGAGGAAACAGTAAGCAAGAAATATCTAAAATTAGGATGACAGATTTCTAAATCAATAACCCTGGACAAAACAAAATGTGCTACATTTCTCGCTGATGAAAATGTTTTGTAACATGGTTATAAACCTGAATCCACTTGAATACCTGATGCATTAGTTACACATTTTCAATTCCACCTTTTGTTATGCTGTTACCATCTATAGAATTATTGTTGGCTGTTAATACATTTCCAGATTACCTAACCTTGTGTGAGTAACCCTGAAAGAAAATTTGTGAGACATGCAGGGCATAAATGTATGTAAAAAAAATGTACATAGTAATAGCAATGAATTTATTTTCACCCAACAATTACATTTACAGCTTTTAGACATAACAAGATATGTCAAGATGGGGCTTTTCTGCTCATTTGGTCATGATGAGTGGTTACCACATGTTGCTTACCCTAGCACCATGTCCAAATTCACAAGTGCTGTAAGTTTCAAAGTTACGTTACAAGCCATGTGTTTTAGTTCTGTTACAGTGGAAATGCTGTTAGAGCCTTGTTAAGTGTGGTATGTCAAGGCTACGGTGTTAGAGAGCATTTAGGAGGCATGTCTAGTCAGTTGAATCAATGTGAAAAGTGCAACATGGATTAAGCACACCTTTTTCTCTGCCAGTTTAAGTAAATGCTCAGGATCTTCTGGTTAACCTGTTTGAAGGATAATTCTTTCAGGTCAAATCATTCTGCAGAAAACCATCTTCCTTGTTCCTGTCTATTGCCAACATACAAGGCTATTATAAATGATTCCATTATTATTCCTCTGTGAGAGAAGGGGATTTATTTATCTGGCATTAATCAATGCATCAGGATAAAGAATAGCCTAGCTAGGAGCACCAGGAGGCCCCAGAACGTATTTACTTGATTCTGTTTTTTGAAACCATAATCTATGACATCTCATGGTTCAGATCATTGGCAATACTTGATGAAAACTTAATCCGGATTTTGAAAGACTATAGTAAATGTCAGGGGCAGAAATGGAAGGAAGGTATGAGCACGTAGAATACAGATTTATTTCTTTTATGCTTCATCATTGTAATACAAAACAAGTCCACCAAAAACATTCATCCCATTCAGTAACAGGACTATACTTGCGTGCAAAAGCATGTCATCATTAAATATTTTGTTGGGAAAGTCCTTTCAAGTGAGAAGCACATTTCTGTAAGCTTGCCTTGAGAGAATCCAACCAAGCCTACTGTAGAATGTTTATTTCACTCTAACAGACCCAGCCTAACTGGGTTCTTTTGGAATATTTTCTACTTTTATATTAGTCTGTAATAATGACCCCTCTTTCTGAGCAGAGTAATTATTCTGAAATTAGGACATTCAGGAGAAAACAGGGAGGGTGGAATGGTAGAGTGGGTAAATTCCTAACGACAGGTTCAAGAACGAGGTGTTGAGCCTTACTCAGGTTTTGTGTCAAAAGCTGATCACAACTGATCGAGCGAAGCACTGATGAGTTATTTGGCCTTAAAAAATCAATTATTTGAATCCGGCCACATCCCTCTCCTGTTTGATCTTTTCTTCAGCAACTGGAAAGTTTTATCTGCACCATTCTGCTAGGCCATGTAAGTTCTGACTGAAGGATCTTGTTTAAAAACAACAAATGCCAGATGATGCTCTGGGAACACTCCATGTATGTATAGGCTGGGGGACAGCACACCGGAGAGTCCCCTTTAGAAAGGAACCTGGGTGATTTAGTTAATGCTAAGTGCAATGAGAGTCAACAGTGTGCCCAGGCAGCAAAAGGAGGCAACTGCATCCTGAGGTGCACTAAGAGCAGCACACCTAACTGTTGGAAAGGGTTTGTCCCAGGCTTGTGTGGCCTCACCTCAAGGACTCTGTGAGTTTGGGCTTCACAATTAAAAAAGGGAATAGAAATATTGGAATGATGGCAAAGGAGAGCAGCAAAGAGGGTGGAATTGTCACCGTTGAGTCAGGAATGCATAATAGATGACACAGACTCTAGGTCAGAAGGCTAAGAGGCTAGAAGAACCAACTTTATTGGAACCCTTTCTTTTATACACTGGTCTGATACAGGTGGACCTGATTGCTCATTTAATCAACATTTCACATGATTGGCTAATTAAGAAGACATCCTTTGGTAAACATCTTATGAGAAAAACAACTTATTCAAAACACCACCTGCAGATAGTTTACCATTTTTTTATCATTCTTTCTCTCTGCCTCCCTAAAACTTCCCAGACCAATGCACAGGAAAGCTTATCTGGCTTTCTCTTCCTCTGACCAGACTGCTGCACCCACATGGAATGAATGACTAGAGGGCATGGCTTGCAGGAAGTGACTGAGGATGCTCGGTCTGTTTCAGCTTAGAAAGGAGGAGATTTAGGGGAGACTTCATTGCTGTCTACAGTATCCTCATGAAGGGAGATGGAGGTATTGATCTCTTTGTTCCCGTATCTGGAACATGAAGACATTTCATAAAGAAATGCCTTAAAGTAGCAATCAGATACATATTGAAAACATCTTCGCTGGGAGTGCCATCAAGTACAGGAACAATCTCCCCAAGGAAGTAGGGTACTTCCAGCTAGAAGTTAAAGATCACAGACATATTAAAAAACCCCATACAAATGGTTTGGGGGAGAGGGCTTGTGGAACACAGACAGAAAAGAAAGAAAGAAAGAAAGAAAGAAAGAAAGAAAGAAAGAAAGAAAGAAAGAAAGAAAGAAAGAAAGAAAGAAAGAAAGAAAGAAAGAAAGAAAGAAAGAAAGAAAGAAAGAAAGAAAGAAAGAAAGAAAGAAAGAAAGAAAGAAAGAAAGAAAGAAAGAAAGAAAGAAAGAAAGACAAAGAGAGAGAGATAGAATTTGTCCTCTGAGTAAAGTGGGTTCTAACTTGTCATAGTCAGCCATGACTACAGCTTTTGACTGCATACTGACTTTCACATTAGCCTGCACTGCAAAGGCACTGGCAGACCTGCTTTCAAAATGAACTTTTTAATGCCTCCAGTGTAAACACTCCTGAATAAAAACGATATCTGGGCTTTTTCTCTGGGCTACCTACATTCCATAAACATCTGTTTGAAAAATCTGAATAAATATTGCCTGCTGGGAGAGTAACTTAAGATAACTAATTGCCACTTTGCAGTTTGAGCTCACTTTCTCACTTTCTAAGCACAGGTAATATATTTTTAAATCCTAGCCAACGTACTGTAAACTGAATACATGCCATATATATATATATATAGATAGATAGATAGATAGATAGATAGATATATAGATAGATAGATAGATCTCAGAATGTCTGAGCAAGAGGATTGCTAACATAGACAGAGCTGTATTAGCAAGACCACAGGTGGTCAGGGTTTTCATAAAATCATAGAATAGCCTTGGCTTGAAGGAACCTTAAAGACCATCTAGTTACGACCACCATGCTGTGGACAGGGACACCTTTCACAGAACCAGTTTGCTCAGAGCTCCATCCAGCCTTCTGAAGTGGTCTCAGGCCACCTGTGTGTGTTCTAGCAGGAGCACTGCTGTGGCTGTTGTTGCAGGGCAAGATGTGCCAGGGTGGGTAAGGTTGGTTGAGGCCATCTAGTTGGAAAACTCATGCAGCCAGAATGTCAGGCATTCAGAGGCCAAAAGTCAAGAGTGAGAGAATTTGGGAGACTGGAGAGCCATCTCTGTCCCCTCTCTCATTCTAGCAACTGCTAAAATGAAGCAAGGATAAAAAGAAAGCCAAGGGCCAAAAACATCCCAGTGACTTATTCCTTGATGTGAAAGCACCAAATTTTCCATAATCAAAAAAAAAAAAAAATTATACCTTAGGAATGTATTTTGCTTAATTGTATAACTTGTGCTGTAAGAGAAAAATGTACTAGCAGATTTTGCAGCTGACTGTTGCAATGATAGGCACTCTTTCCCAAATTTACTATCTTTCACTTACTCACCAACTTACCCATTGTGTCTCATCAGAAGGGTTACCAAAGTATATTTTCAAAGAGGCTGGTAAAGTTCTGATGGCTTTTAGATAGATTTTCATGTTTACAGAAACCAGCCAGAGCTTTAAGCTACCACTGTCTCCAAAAGTAGCCTTGTCTGTGTGGTTTCTGAAATACTGAGACAGAACATTTCGCAGCATGTCTGGATCTCATCTCCAGTTTTAGAAACATTTCCATTCACTGCTCTACCTTCATTCACAAGAGCAGGTGATACCTTGGCTCACAAATACAGAGGTGTGTTTTTAAGCACACACTAAGTGAATTCGGAGCAAATTGGGGATAAATACAAGGTGACATTGTAAATAGAGAATTTCAAGACAGACCATGCACATTCAAATACAGCTTTCCTTGCACATTGTAGAACTGAAACATCAACACGAATTTTAAATGCAAACTGATAATCTCCGATCCCTTGAAATTGTTTTGAGTCTTTATGTTTCATTATTTTTATCCTTCTTTTTTATTTTCTAATGTGAAAATATAAAACTGGACAGAAGTCTGAGGAGTCCATCTTCAATTCTTTACAGTCATTATTATTTTCTTTTATTTAACTTCAATCTAAGATCTAAAGCAATAATTACTGCAAAAGTCAAAAACTGTCCACTAAATTTAAGTGTTTTCAACATTAGCTTTAAACTTAAGTAGTTAAAACCGAAACATTCATGTTTGCAGCATTTCTAAAAACACAATTACTTAGAAATTGTATCAATTTAAGGATTTTATGACCAGCCATGCATTCATAAAATCCTGATCCATCTTTTTTCACACTGATGTGCAAGTCTCCTAGTGGGAATATATGTAATTTATTCTTAGAGAGAAATATTTTTTTAGAAACTCAGATTCACAGGATGATGGAATATGGTTATGATTCAAAGGGACCCTAAAGATTGTTTAGGGTCCAACCCCACTGCCATGGGCCACCCACTAGACCAGGTTGCTTAGGGCCCTGTCCAGCCTGCCCTTTTCCGGGATGGGGCATTGACAACCTCTCTGAGCAACCTAGTGCTTTACCATCTTCTGAGTAAAGAATTTCTTCCTGACATCTAATCTATATATCTAAAACCTTTCTGTTTAAAACCACTGCCCCATGTCCTGTCACTATCTGCCCACATTAAGAGTCCCTGTCCCTCCTTTGTCTAAGCCTTCTTTGGGTACTGAAAGGCTGCAACATCCCCCCAAAGCTTTCTGTTCTCCAAGCTGAACAACTACTGAAGTAGTAGACTACTGAATAGCAGACTACTGACTCTCTCAGCCTGTCTTCATAGGAGAAGTTCTGCAGTTCTTTGATTGTCTTTGTGACCTCCCCCTTTGAATTGCTCCAACAGGTCCCTGTCTTGTGCTGAGGGCCCCAGAGCTGGATATACCCCTCCAGGTGGGGTCTCACAAAGAGAACTGAGGGGCAGAATTACCTCCCTTCACCTGCTGGCCACCCCTCTTTTCATGCATTTGGGAAGCTTTATTTCTGGCCTGTGAGCACACACTACTGTCTGATGTGCAGTTTGTTTTTATATGCCTCAGCACATCTCTGGGAGGGATCTATTCCAAGATCTTCTCAGGCACACAGCTGAGGCTCACTGGTCCATAGTTCCCCAGATCTTTCTTTCCCCCTTTTTTATACTATAAGTGATGTTTCTCTTTTTCCAGTCACCAGTGCTATGACTTTTCAAATGCAATGGAGAGTGGCTTGGCAAGTTCAGCCAGTTCCCCCAGGACCCAGGAGTGCATCTCATCAGATTCCATAGACCTGTGGCTATTCAGCTTCACCGTTTGATCCTGAAGGCAGCTCTTCACAATCTGACCCTGCCTTAACATTGAGAACAACACCTCCAGCCCCGCCTTCCCTTCCCTTCTAAAAACATTGTGGCCCTCAGCTGCAGTGCTCCAATCATGTCCCATGTGTCTGTGATAGCAATTAGGTCACAGTTTTCTAATTGCACCATGGTTTCCAGCTCCTCTGGCTTGTTACCTGTGCTGCATGACTTGGTGTAGAGGCACTTCAGCTGGGCTATCCACCTCTTCAGCTCCTGGGAAGAGCCCTCTCTAATTTTTTTTTTTAACAGGAATAAGGCTAAATTTTTTTTTTTCAACTGAAAGCATTGTGAGAGTTTTGGTTACAGTGCTATTTGTCTCTTGTTTTTGCCCTAAAAGCTTTTTCAATGTAACTATAAATTTCACTACATCTCAGTGCCTCTAATTGGTAGGGTTTGTGCATTGGACTGCATTTTTTCAAGAACATGTATCATATAGTCAGCATTATGTCTGTCAACTACTAAGTACATACCAGTTTATACATTTTTTTTTTAATTGATAAATCCAGGGTCATGATTAGAGAGAGACTGGGAGGGTAAATATACAGTTACCTGGCAGCAAACATAATCCAGCCCAACTGGAGTCCTGGGAAGAACAGAACCAATACATATCTGTCAGGTCCAGACAGCTGGTGAAATCTGATGATTCCCAGTTTTTTACTGCCTCTTTAAGAAAGATGGACTCTTTTTCTTAAGAGAAAAAAAATCATTCAAATTGAAAAATAAGTCTTTATCATGTTGTGGCAGAAATTACAGTAAAGAAATGTACCATTATTAAGCTTAGTGAAGTTCTAAAAGCCAAGATCCTGGATAATAAAATACATATAAAATACATATAAAATACATATAGCCATCCAGACCCAAATAATTCTCCTGGCCACCACTGATAAAACAGACTGGAACAAAACCTTATCTAATGACTTTCTGTCTTAATTCTGGTTCTGAATTTTCTGGCTTTGGTTTGTCACTACTGAAATGTTGCTGCAAATGATTGTGCTAAATCCTTACTTCCATCTTTTATTTTCTGTTTAATAAATCAGTATAGCACTTTATTTACAGGATATATGATTCCTCTACATACAAGAAATATATTTGGGTTTCACTTCCTTAAATCATAAAGAATGGCAAAAACTCAGTTAAAATTTTACATATGTATATTAAAAGAGTAAGCCATCATCTTTGTTTAATCACTTTTTATTTATGAATCACTCTTTGTTTAAACAAAGAATCCATTTTCAGAAATTACTGCAGCAAATGGGAAAAAACCAAAAAGTGTCTGTAAAAAGTTTTGTACATGTTATTTGTTATTTACATTTTTTTTATTTAGTCTATTTTTTTAAAGCTACATAGTTAATAAATCTTCTAAGTTGCTGCTTATTTTAGGAAAGAATAATTTTTCTGTTATGAAAATGATTTTTTCCTCTGAGGAATTGGAGCTGGTATGAATCCAGGCTGTGTTTAGTCTTTCCAAAGTCCTTCCCCAGTCCTTATGATTGGTGCTTAAGCAACTGTTGAGGAAGCACTGAAGGTGACTTGGGTGAAGCTGGCTCGCTCAGGGCTGACTCCATCCAGGCACAGGGATGCTGCCTGCTGACACAAGGGAATGGTGCTGTCAGCTCTCTGTACAGGGTGAGCAATAAACCGCAGCAAGAGCAGAAGCTGGAGCTTCTTACACTGCTCCTGTTAGACCTGAAAGCAGATCTCTTCGTGTCCTTAATGCATTCTTTAAGCAGGTAGAAAAGCATTTGCTGGATCAGACTCAACATGTGTTCCCTATCTGTTTTCATGTAGTCTGAAGATAATATGATTTTCCAGTTTCTATGCTAACCCTTTTGTAGCTAAAACTGATAATCATACCAGGTTCCCTTGCTGGGTTTTCTAGTCCCTTAAGCTTCAGTTTAGTAACATTTTGGCTGATCAATTGGATACAAAATCCTTTATTTTCTGTTTAAATTCCCATTCCAATAAATAAGGCTTTTGGGCTTAAGTCTACATAACTCTCCTTTGAAAGTCTGAGCCAGAGAGACAAGAATTTAAAAAAAAAAACACCTCAAACCATATTTTTCTACTCTGTGGATGTTTTCAATGTTGTGATCTCAAAAGAATATATTGGGGTTAGAACAAAAGATATGGGAGCAGATGTTGCAATTTTCATGAAAAAGCTTTCTTGGAAAACAAAATAACTTTTTTTAACCTTTAAGCACCACAGAATTTACTTAACTAATAGTTTTCACTTAAAAGTCTTAGTGAAACACTAGGGCACAGCAGCTCTACCCCGAACTAATTTCATACTCTGTAGAAATTTTTAATTTTCATGAGATTCCTTCATATGGTGCAACCTAATCAAGAAATCCTGAACCAGTTTTAGTTTTTCTTTATGTTAAGTTGTATTTTTGTTTTTTAGTCTCCAGGCCATTACCCTGTGTTTTCATATTTGCATTGTATCTTTTCACTCCGAGGCAGATTTAGGACTTGTTAACCTAGACTCATAGTAATTGCAAGAAAATCCAGCTCCATCTGTTTCTGCCAGCATATGGAAATTGGATGAGAATATCAACATAAAACAGCACTTGCTCAATATCAAGTGCATGCCAGCTATTGTGTTTGTTATAGAAACTTGTGGTCAAGCAGGCTGAGAGAAGCCAGTAAGCTGCCTGTCTGGTAAGAAATCCGGGTGCAGATCTTGTTCATGCCAGTCTGTCAGTTGTCAGTTGCTAGATTTTGGCTTAACGCAGCTATTTCCATCACTTACAGATAACATGCTGCTGAACAAGGTAGGGTTCACCCTACAATGTTTAATAGGAAGAAATATTTTCAATGCACCAAAAGACTGATAAGGTTTTCTTGGAAAAATCAGCATTGAGTCTAGAGAAGGATAAAGAATATGCAGAATGTAACCTCTGAGCTACAAGGGGAAGAGATGACTGTTTTACCCACTGCTAAATAACAATTCTAGAACATTTTTTATTCCTAATCAAGTCATCACATACCCTTGAGAAGTTACAGCAGTTACACTACACTACCACTATCTAGTTTTGCAAAAGGTTAGATAAATGTAAATATATTTAAAATACACATGGGAAGAAAAAAATGAGTTGTCTCTCAAGTGCCCCAGAAGTACAAACTTTGCTCAGTATGGATCAATTCAAAACAAAAATTCTCTACCAAAAAATATGTCCACCTGAGGTTCAGTCCTTTTCAGGTGCTTTGTTCTCTGTGATTGCCTGTTAGAGAGCTTTCAGGTTGTCTGGGCTTTGCTGTGAAGAAATGCTAGAAATTATTTTGGGGTTTTTTTCCCCTCCATCAGCTATCCTAGAGTTTTTTAAGTCCAAGGAATTTGGAATAGGAAGAAGAGTATTCAGGAAAAATTATGCAGCCCTGAAGGATGTGGAGTAACAATTTGAAACAATCAAATGAGGATGGCTTAAGCAATTGTCTCTCTGTAAGTGGACTCCACTTTGTTTCTGACAAGATGTGAGCTGATCGTGTGTGCACATACTTCTAGTCTATTTTAAACACAGGTAAAATGCTTTTTTTTTTTTACTAGCCTGATCTATGTGGGTAATTTTCAAGCATTTAGTTCAGTATCCTTTGAGTTTATTCCTCTCCCTTACCTTTGCAGCAGTACTGGGAATATTTTCCTAGCCATAACAACTAGAAGGCTGGCCAGGGAAAGTGCTGTCAAGTGAAATTTACAACATAGTTACTTATGTATGTCTGTTTTTCTAAGACACTTAATGAAGTGGTTTAGAAAAAGTCATTATAACAATGTGAGGAAGACAGAGGTGGCTGTCTTATAAAAGACATTCTTTTCTTTCTCATGTAGATTTCTGTATCATCTCCCACCAGCTGGGCATTAGAGCTGTTGGAGTTGTCTAACCTGGACGTCTGAGAGGGCATCTCTGAGAGCAGAGCATGGATGCATGTTGCAGCAGGCAGGTGAGTGGCTTGGAGGCAGTGTCCCAGCAGGGTGCCTGCTGGGACTGCCTGAGGTGGCTTTGCCAGCCCCGTGTTGGTGGCACTTCTGCACACCTCCGCCTTGCCATTCATGCATTCACTAACCTAAGGGCAGGGTCCTCCCCAGGCTATTTCCATTTTTGTCTCCCACTTTTCTTCCCTGCTGTCCTAATTGTGATAAAAAGCCTGGGGCCATAAGAACACTTAACTGTAATACAATTTCCATAGCTCGAGTTACGCCTTAAGTAAGTGTTTTATATTCTCTGTTTGTGAAAGACTAGACGAGCTCTTTGTAGGAAGGTAAATAATACTTAAAGCCCAGAGCATAATCATCTTCCATCTCTGCTCTGTGATTTAATTTAATGCTGATTATCAAGTGTTTTACTTTTACAATTCATGTGGTTTTTGGCTGACAGAAGTGTGCATTCATCACTAGGAGGGCAGGAATTAGACAAACGTAGCACGCTGGGTTGAATATTGCAGCATAAAGCTGCTCTAAAGATGTTACTGCCTTCACAAAGATGAAAAAAAGGGTTAGAAGACTAAATTCAAGAAAAAATCAGTATCACGTTATCTGGGTTTCATCTCCTCCTAACTTCTCACCCTGTTTTCCTTCTCAAATATGAGGGTACTGCAAAAGAACAATAGAGGATCTTTTTCTCAGAAATCCATCGCCTCTGTGATAATTTTAGATTCATTTTTACTGTTGTACAAGCTCCAAAGTTTCAAGCCTCTTCACCATCTCCCCACAAGTGCTAGGCACTCTCTAAAGAGGCATTTTCCTGGCCTTGAGCTTAAAGATGAGAAACATAAACAAACAAAAAAAATATTAAAAAAGCTGTGGTAGAACAGAAGGAATGCACTCCAGGAGAGAAGTGAAATTATCATAATGAATTCCTAGCCTCACAGCTGGTCTGAGCAGTTCTTTTTTTCTAGTCAAAATTACATCCTTATTTTCCTACACTCCACACAAATGTCAGCCCTCCTGCTTGCCTTACACTGGTGTCAAGCTTCACACTTGCACACCCACTTCCTTGCCCTGTCCTCCTAGGGCTACCCGCTCCTTCCTTCTTTTCCATATGAATGAAGCAGTTAAAAAAGGTGTTGATGGACATGTAGACGTGGGCCTTCATAAGAGGCTGAAATAAGTAGCTTTGCTCTTATTTCTGCCCGGCACAGCTCATGTTTCACTCCAGAGTCTCCATTTGCCTCAGAGAAGCAGCGCCAGTTCAGAACAGCACCTGTCCCACTCCGTGTCTGCCACCACAGTGCCTGCCAGCCAGCACCACGTGCAAGTGGATCCAGCAACATGTATGGCATCTGTGACAAATAACACATGAGGCTCTGTGAGCTGTGCATTTCCCAGTCCCTGGCCAAAGGAGTTGCTTCTACTCTGCAATATCCTTGATACACCAAATATGTATAGGATTGGGCGCTGGAAAGATTTTTTTATGCAGTGTTTTCCTTTGCGAAAGCAACCTGTGCTGTAGTTGGGGAAATTTGTAAGAGCACAAGAACGAGAGACTGAGAAGCAAAAAGAAGAATGCTGGCAGCTTCTTATTAGCTTCATAATATTTAACTTTTTTTTGTGTTGCCTTTTCAGATTTAGCCTGCATGACCTAGCAGCTGTTTCACTTGGCTCAGGGCATTTATGACTTTATTTTGGACAAATCTTTAACATTTTCACTTGATTTTTCCCAACTCAGCTTTGTGCCTCAAAATTTGTTTTAAATTTTACGGTCATTTTTTTCCCCCTTTCTTACCCTTCTTACAGCTGTAGGCTCTGGAACCCAACAACTGTGGTGTTCCTCTCTTTGGCCAGCAGCCTGTTTTATAAGGTAAAGACAAAGGAAAGGAGTGCTTTGGGGAGGAAAAGAAAAGTAAGACAAGACCAGAAGGAAGGAAGGCAGAATGAAAGACATGAAAGAGTTCTTTCCCTGGATCTGCTCAGCGCAAGCTAAAATCTAACTATACTTATAACTATATAAATACTGAGGCACACAGTAGACTAAAAGTATTCAATAAACATTTACTGTGAATGGAGGCATTAGGAAAGGCTTAGGCCCTGCCTGAATTCCCATGAAATTTATAAATATTTCTTTCATTTGTTCTCCATTTACAATTAGTTGCGGTCAAGCTGATCAAAGACAGAAGAGGCCTGTTGCATGTGAACCAGCATCCCTCACAATGACATTCACAAAGCAGAATGAAATATGAAATATCAGGTTTCCACGGATGTATGAACTTGTAAAAAATCTGAAAGAATAGGAGGTTTTTCACACTGAGTAATGTGAAACATTTGGTGCGGATTGTAGGCCTCTGAAGAGGAAAACTGAGAGCCAAAATCCATCAGGCAATAAAACAGAAGCAGGCAAAAGTTAAAACAACAGCCATTCACTACAATCTATTGATTTAGATATCACGATTGTCTCTGCTGAAGCAGTGGTGGATGCTAGCAGGAGCTTCCACTTAAATCATTACCAGGAACAAACCCCAGCACTACAGACCTGAGAGCAGGCTGGAATAATGTTTGCTTCAGAAATATAGTTCGTCTGTTCCCTTCACTTTAAAAAAGGGGGGGGAAAACTTTCCACAGCTTGTTCACACTGCTCTCTAAGCATTTCCAGCCAAACAGGTGCTAAGGTTAATTGGCTAAGTAGCCTGAAGCTTCCAGTTTTCAAACGAACTTAAAGTAAATAAATAACCCCAAGTAGATCCAGGAGGATAGACTTGCACAAAGCCTCTCAGACGCGTGTTACAGCACTCGAGGTCCCTAGTTTTATCTCTTTTGCAGACCTGCACTTTTTGGAGAGCCCGGCCCGTCAACCTTTGTGACTAATACAGTGTGCTTTAATTGCTTCCTATGTCTTTCACAGCTGTCAGCCCCTAATGGGGTCAGGGTCGGCAGGGGAGGGGCAGTCGGAGGGTTTGTATCCCTTCACCTCCTGAAGCACTGCCAGGCTGGAGAAGAACTTCACCCCATACGGCATCTGGGAAACCTGTGGCTCTCCCTGAAATGAGATGTGTGCCTGCTCCACCCCAGAAGTCATTCACTTCATTCAGAATCACCTTTTTTGGCCGTTGGAAAAGGACAGACAAGTAGAAGCAGTGCCCTTAGTGCTGTCCCTGACCCAGAAGGCTCTAATTGCTTCTCAAGTCATGCAAAATTTGTTTATGATATTAACCAGCATCAAGCAACAGGAAGGAATGCAAAAATAGATTGTTTCACATTGTTTTGAGAAAGACTTAGGAAGATTAAAGGTTAACAGGAGCCTTCTAGCATAAACAGAGCAGACACTTCACGCTGTTTATGGTATAAACCCCATTATGTTTCGGTCTGTACCAGAAAATGTCTAAAGAGAGGTAGTAGTAGCTAGGGCAAACAACAGGAGGCATAAACACAGTGTCCCGTGCAATGAAAGACCTTCATGGAAAAGGTGTAAGCTGAGTACTTCCCAAAAGGCACTTCACGAGAAGACATTTGAGAATACAAACTGTTTCATTTGTATCTCTGAAAGCAAAAATTACATCATACCCTTCTCAGGTATGATGTAAAAACAGATCAATCAGAGAATGTCTTGTCAGGCAGTACTGCCAATGTAGGCATACAGAAGGTGTGTTGGGGCCTCAAAATTTCTTAATTATTACTAAAATTATATTTATTTTGTTAAAATAACACACTTGTTATTTTGTTAAAATAACAAACATCCTCTCAACACCCACAAGAAATATTCTGTATTATAGGAAGGCTGAGAGTCTAGTTTAATCACATGTCTCCAAGGTCTGAGACTTTGAAGAGAATGTCCAGTAGCAAATGACAAAAAATCCCTTAGAAAGAACACGGGACAGTGACTTGCATTCAGTTCCTTGTCCTAGACAGCGCTGTGCTCTGGACAGGCAGCAGTATGGCCAGCTTCATCTCACCGCAGGAAACACAGAAAATCCTGTCCTGTTGTATCTCTCTGGTTCTTTGCTGAGGGATCTGGACAGGCTGGATCATGGGTCAAGGCCAGTGCTGTGAGGTCCAACAAGGCTCAGTGCTAGGTCTTGCCCTTGGGTCACAGCAGCCCCAGGCAGTGCCACAGGCTGGGGCAGAGTGGCTGCAAAGCTGCCCACAGGAAAAGGACCTGGGGGTGCTGGTGACAGCAGCTGAACATGAGCCAGCAGTGCCCAGGTGGCCAAGAAGGCCAATGGCATCCTGGCCTGTACCTGCAACAGTGTGGCCAGCAGGAGCAGGGCAGGGATTGTCCTCCTGTACTCAGCACTGGTGAGGCCACACCTGTTCAGTTTTAAGCCCTTCATTCCAAGAAAGAGACATTGAGGTGAACATATCACTTGGGCTGGAAAATAACTGGAGTTTTTCAAATGAGCAGGTGAAGAATTCTCTTTGTCCAAAAGTAGCTTATATTTGCTAAGCTTCAGACTTCATATATTCTATTCATGATAGCCAAAAAAAAAGCTAAGTACATACATGTGGACACAGGAAGTTCGCCATCCCTTAGAAGCTTTCATGAAAGAGATGTCTGTCTCCAAATTAACACTAAACAAATTCAGAAGCTAGGGCAAGCACACATTCCTCAGCACAGATGCACATTTTCAGTGTTTTTGTTTATTTATTTGCCAGTAACATGCACTACAGAAGAGGATTCTGGAAAAAATGCACTGTGCTTTTCCTCAGGGATGAATCTCAAGGCTTTACTTTCAATTAATTTATTAAAGGGGAAAATGAGAGAAGGAAAGTTATGTTCGATGAAACGCTGTTTCTGCCAAAAACCTGAAAGCCACTTACACATGTTTTAAATAACTAGTTAAGATGATCCTTGTACAATCCTTCAGTGCCTGTGGGAATATATAGCTTAAGTTTCTACCCATTTTGTTTTGGTCCAGCTAAGTGCTCTTCTAGAACTTTCCAGAAGAGTTTAGCCTCCTCACACCGTATGTTGTGGACTGAATCAGAATATTGTACTGTATTCTTCAAAAAAAATCAGTGTTTCCATTTTTATTGGCCAGCTTGTTTCAACATTTGTTTTTGCTCAAGCCCATTGTAAAATTATATATATATATTTCAGAACTTTTTTATGGTGAGATAATGCACACAATTCCTTTTGTAAGCCTGCCTTATCATGAGTCATAAAGGTTAAAGAAATAAACAAGACATGGAAATTTTGCCCTCATTGTCTTGACATGTTGCTCCTACCAGTAGAGGAAGGCAGCAGAGATGTGTTGAACTCAATTCATGAGCACAGACAAGTCTCTTAGGTCATGGATGAACAGCAGATGACAAACCAACACGTCTCCCACCTAAATCACACATTAACATACCAGCCCTGGCCAGTCCCAGGTTAAAAGTCTGTAATCTTTCACTCTTTTAGAGTAGAGCTCCTCTGTATTACGTGGGTGGCTACCATCAAAATACATTTTAAAATTGGAGACATTAAAAACATAGGTAATAGATAGAGGGGAAAGAAGGAGAGATGTAGTAGCATTAAGAAAGGTGAAAATTTTGAAAGACAGATAAATTTTTATCTTCATTTTATCAATGCAGTCTCTGCATAATGTTCCAGCGTGTCATTTCCTGTGAATTCATACCCTGTGGCCTTTGAGGTCTTTGAGGGTTTAGATACCTTGAGGCCTCTCTTTTCATTTTCCTGAGCTTGCAGGGAAGACACAGCAAGGTTTACAGGCCCTCTTGTCAAGAAAATACTGTACCACACACATTTTTTCAGGTGTGGATTACAAATTTACTTTGTTTTGAAGCTTACCCTTCTTTGAGACTCTTTGGCTCCCATTGTCGTAACTTGGTCTGCCAAGATATGTCTGCAGCATGCTGAATGTGAAGAGGTAGATAGAGAAGCTAATTTTCTTATTTTCACACTTTACAGTGAATCCCTTTTACTTCCTTGACTGCATTGAGGTCCAGATCTATCTGACAGGTTTCTGCACCACAGACTGCTGTGCAGGAAATGTACACCTTAGGTTAGCTGCTTTCAGTCTGTTTTCTCAGACCACTGGTTGTTCATGGCATGTAGCTGGGGAGAGGGAGCTCAGGTGGAACAACAGACACAAATGAATCTGTATCTACAGTGAAAACATCCTGGGTGGCCACCAAACCAGTGGGCTGTTTTACCAGGGACAGCATCTCAGTGGACACTGGCAGTAGAGTGCAGACCCTTGCAGTCAGGACAATAATGGCTTCATCTCCTTCTTCAAATCACAGTGCAACAGTTGTTTGTATTTACTTATCTTGCTGCTTCTAAAGAATGTCATTAGGAAATGCCCTTTTTTTTCTCTTCACTCAGGGTACTGTACAACAAAAAATTATTTCCTAAATACTGCTTGACTATTGATAGTGTCTATTGAAAAAATGCATTGGCTTATGGAGGATCTGGGATTAAACTTGACAGGAACAATTTTTCCTTTATGATTAGATCAGAACAGATTGCTGAACAAATCATTGTGGCCCCGTTTCCAGAAAAACTTACAACAGAGCTTTATTCCTGCTCCTATCATAAAGACTTCCACCAGTATTTCTATTACAATCTTTATTTTCTAGGGTTTTTAACTGAGCCAGAGCAATTCACTATGGGCTGAAAGTTGTCATTTCATGGTGTTCAAACCATGAAGGAATCCGTTTCAGCATAAACTCTGAAAAATAATAGCACAAACTATTTTGAAGGTGGAAAGAAGGCTGGTTGAAGGCAGCAGTTTCCTACAACCCTATTGTTTAATACACATACAACCAAAGGAACATTTTCTTTTGTTTTTAAGCAAAGATCAGGCATGAGGGAAAGTATGAAGGAACTACTATAGCTTCAAAATTTCTAGTAGAGAGTAATACCCCCATCCCATAATAGGTCAACATGGAAAAAACCTTTCTCTTTGGTGGACTTCATCTGCTATATCTGTAAATTTCCAGTGGACCTCGCTGTCACACAAATAAGAAAGCAGAAGACATGGGTCCAAGTTCTTAAGTGATATGTATTGATAATTGTAAACTGGTACAAAAAAAATAGCTCCCATGGAGCTCAAGCAACTCCAGATTACTTACAGGGTCTAACTTCTATAGGAATCAACTGCTCCTTTATTTGCTTGCAGACACAGCTGGGTTGACTAGGGAATGCTTTTTTGAACCTATGTCTAAACCCCAGTCATCTGAAAGCTTTAATTTCTACCATCTACTTTGCAACAGAATGTGCTCTTACTTACTGGTATCTGCTTCTATTCCAGCTGTTCCTCTTGCTTGTCAGTCCTGGAGCAGTCTCAAAGCAGGACCTTTTTTGTACAGTGTGTTTGCACAGCACCTAGCACAGTAAAATGTCATTTTTACTTGAGTCCTCTGGACTTTGTTGTATTACAGGTAGTAGAAGTCACACTGAATAATAGAAAGCCCTGTTACTTTGCTCATTCACTTCCATAAAAAGTGAAAAATCTCATCCCTAAAGGCTGGAGTTGAGCCTGTAATAGATCTGCAAGGTATGAGTTTGAATCCATGCTTTCCATATTGTATCTCATGAGCTTGGCTCCAGGGTTTTGGTTATGGCCCATCTTTATTACTAAACCATTTTTCTTCTTTCCTCTGAAACATCCTCCCTACACCAAACAAGATGACCTGGGATAGTGAGTATAATTCACATTATTGCACTTTTTTTTTTTTCTGCTTTAATTTTATCTCCAAAAGATATTAAATCTAAATTTATTAAATGGAGTTACTCTTCCAGCCTGCAGGCATCAGCCCAGTATCTTGAAAGATGTAACAATGAGGTCTATGATTAAAACCATTTTTGGAAAATATGAACAAATGATAACCAGTTGTGATAGTTTTCTACATTTTTATAATATCTAAAAATATGTTCAAATATCCAAAAATGATCCTGTGATTTGATTTATTCTCAAGTCCCCTGAAGTGTTTAATAAGTACAATATGGTACAACTAAAATCATGCTTATTACTGCTATTAGCTTGGTAATTCTCCAAGATGAAATCATACTTTTTGGGTTATAAATATACATTTTTATTGTTGATTTTATGCTGCATTTTGAAATACTGCTTCTCTGCTTTCATATTTTCAGTGCTGTATTACAGTACCATAAATCAGCCCAGCAGTAAAGGAATTCTAATTGGTATCAGGTGATTTTTTTTAAAAGTAGAGAAAAAGTTAAACTTATATCCCTTTGAATGAAGATAAATTCCTTCAAAGCTCTTTAAAAAAATCAGATGTGTCTAGAACAATTTGATTTTTTTTTTTTTTGAAAGACTAATCAGATAAAAGTATGCATGGTGCACATCAAAGTATATGTATGAGCTCAAAACCATCATAAAAGATACCTCTAGATGTCTAACCAAGTGCAGAGAATCTTTAACATGGTATTTTTCCTTTCCTGTCAGTGCTGTTTCAATTTTCCCATCCCATTAACTATGCAAGGTTGAGCTTCTGTTCTGCCTCCTTCTTATTCAAGTATTTCATTGGCCTTTCAATTAGAAGAAAAACAACAAAAGAAAACTCAACCCCAATGGCATTACAGCAATATATTCCCAATATCTCAGCACTTCTGTAGAGCCAGCTTGATCTTTAAACCATTGATTCTTTCTGTAATGCATAAAAACAATCTCTACATCCATCTGTACCTCATCCAATGCAGTAGTCAGGCAAGCAAGTCACAATCAACCACACATTTATGTGCCAAGAGCTGGCATTTATCCCAAAAAGTAGAACTCTGTGGGTGGGTGTAGAAAACAGCATCAAATTAATAGCTTTGGTATAAAATGCCAGAAAACACACTGTATGCAAGATATTTCTAAACAAGATTTTGGACTTTCCTTTTCCCTAGAATTACACAAAAGAATCCATAGAAAACATTGGCTTTCAAGGAAAAATGTACAGCAGTCATAAGAAATTCTGATACGGATTTAATTCTTGTGTGCTGCTTTGGTAGAGATCAAGAAGACAGGAGAGGGAAGGCATCGGATGGAGTTAGGAAGCACGAACAGAGTCCATGCCACAATTCACAGGAGCCATGGACCTGAACTGGAGGCCAGGTCTGGCTCTTCCATTAGTGCTTCTGCAGCCCCTCAAAAAGAGAAGCATTTTAGGGGTTTAGAGCATTCAGAGGGCAGCGTCACAGGTTACAGTGTAATCCTGCAGTTTTTAATTTGAGCTTTTGGGCAGTGTGGTATATTTCCATAGGCCCTTAAATGTTCCTGATATTTTTTCTCTTCCAGGGAAAGCAGGAACACCACAATGCACTGTCTGATGTTTCCAAGGGAAGGGAAATATGCAAAAGAGATAGTCCTCGTACTTTGCCAGACATCCCTACACTCTTTAAATTAATGGTATTTGGGAGGAAAAGCCCTAAAGCTAATGGGATTAATTACTCAATACTCAATATGGAGTTAAGGTTTTTTAAATTTTTTAATTTTTTAAAAATTTTTTTCAGAGAGACTGAATTGCTCTAAATTCAGAAGCTGCTAAAAACCAGTAAGTTGACAGAGCAGCTCTGTCATGAAGGCCAGAAGTAAGACTAAAACTGAAATGGATCCAAATAAAAATCATGTTAAACAGATATTCAGCAGAAAGGCATCTCACTTAAGATGAAACGAGCAAAAGACTATATATACACACCTTGTACAGCTGCTCAGGGTCATATGAGAACCAGATGGAGAAAATCAAGAGATAAATGAGGTTGAAAGGGACATATTTGGGAAGGTAAAACGTAGCACAGAAAGTCACCCTACTTTGGGCCAAAGAAAGCCTACAGCACTGAAATTAGAAAATATTATGTGATTTGGAGGTAAAATCTAACACCAACAGAATGGAATGTATAAATTTTTACATCCCCTGAACTTTTGATCCAGGAAGGAGAAGGCATTCTTCTTGAAGGACAGTGGAAACAATTTGAGATTCCTCTGCAGTGAGTAGAAATACAAGCCTGGCATAAAAGGTCAGGTGAAAGAGTGAAGGCTCCTGCGATTTCTGTGATGCTTAGGCAGTCATTAATTACCTCTGCTTAGTTTTTCAGTTGCAGGGAAAGACTGGTGTGAACTGGCTGCTGTCTCCTCTTTCCCTTGCAGATTGAAGGACTTCTGCAGGGGGGATATCTCCCCAATATCCATCCTATTTCCAATTCTTTTTCCAGTAATGTAGCAATGTAACATAGTAATTTTGAACTAGAAAATATGAGATATGGGAGTTTCTTCTGGAATTACAGGCATGGATCAAGGACTGCAGCAAATGAACAGGCAAGCAGACAGCCTATACTCAGCCTTTAACTCACCTTGGATCCCCTCCAATGCCCACTGAGGATGGCTCTCTCAATGGACAGGCTCCTGGCAGTGCATAGCTGCATTCCCAGCAGAGCTGGAAAGTCACAGAACATCTCTACCCATGGGTGTTTACTAGCTATTGTGAGAGCATTTACTTACTTTGGATGTTTATAAACTTTTGTTGGAACACAAGGCCTACATGGATTCATCTAAATCCTGATCCTTTTGATCTGGAAAACTTTCAGTAAATGAAAAAAATCCATCTCATCTCTTACTTCAGAACATCGTGTATAGTTTATAACCTCGGAACCCATAGCTTAGATTTAATGGTTATCATATAACATCTGTTTAATTTTAAAATTTATATGGAGGCTTTTTTGGAAATCCCATGAAGTTTTTCAACTTTCTGTCTTCTCTATGCCCACAGAGGATGAAGAAAATTAATTTCCTGTGTAAAAATACAAGATGACAGAAGGTCCAAGGTTAAACCTATTTACAAAGAAAATCACTGCCAGTGTTTAGAAAATGCTGCTTTTATTTGAAATATTTGGAGGTGTACCTGGCTTCCCATGTCCTTGTGGTATTTAAGCGTATAAGGCTTTCTGTCCAATAAACTGTAGTGGAAAAACTCCTCTGTATTGATTTTTCCCTGAAGAATTGTGAACTGTCTACTCATTTGGTGATCCATTTGTTTTAATAAAGAAGACAAACCTGTAGAAGTTTCTTATTTTCCCACCCCTCTGGCCTCTTGTGAAAAGTATTACCATGCTGCAGAGGCCAGAGACAAAACCAGATGTCACTGCCTGACATCTACTTTACTACTTTATAGCCAAGTTAGTTTACAGGAGGGTGGGAATGCAGATCTCCTTTCCTCCTACAAAAAATGAAAGGTGAAGAAACACAAAGCCCGGATGTGGCTGAAGACTGTAGCAAGGGTCTCAGTGGCAGCAAAGCATGACCCTTATTTCTTCCATTTTCTCGGATGCACTGAAGTAAATTAGGATAGAAAGATTTGTTATTCTGAAAGAGAAGATAAGAAGAAAAGAAGGTCTGTTGAAAGAGATCATTAATTCATCATCTCAGTCCATTTTGGGGTGGGAATCACTACTTACTATTTCATAAAGCCAGTGTGAAATGGATCAGGTTTTTATCCAATTGCAGTGTCCAGCCAGTCCGTTGCAGTACAGAGAACCGTGAAGGCAGCTGACGCCTTCACTCCCCATCTCAGAAAAAGGGGGAAAGGCTGAACAGAAATCCCTGTTATTAGCAGGACCACTTGGTTAACAGTGGGGAGGAGCATCTCTGCTCTTGAATAAGGTAGGAGATACACAGGAGGTGATACCCAAGCATCTGACAAGCATGGGTGTGATGATGCTGCGACCCACTGTCTGGGACATTATCACCATCCTAAATTGCTTCAGCTAGCAGGTTTTTCACTCCCAAACCTTCTGCACCAATTCAGGAGGACAAGAGCCGCTGGCAACCCAATTCTTCCAGCGACACATGCCAGCTGAAAACACTTGAAAAAGTTGCAGTCTATGTACACTAAGTAGATAGCAAGTGCGGAAGCAGCAGGAAGTACTGCATACTCCAGAGTTTGTCTGACCCCATCTAGAGTAGGTGGTTCCTCTTTTTCAGGACACCTCTGGAGACCCTGAAACAGACTGGATATTCCTTTTTACTTCTCCCTTCACAAAGAAAATTTCTAAACAATTTCTAAGTCATCTTAGATTAGAAAGGGTCTCAGAAGGTCTTAATTCCCTACAGGACTGCCTAAAATAGCTCTATTGGCAATTTCATGACTCTTCATGTTAAAATCCGCAACATTGAAACCTGCAAGTAGACTGGAGGCTGATTTAGCAGAGCACAAGCCATGTTTGCATTAGGCACTAGCCATGACTTTGCTCCTTCAAGGACTTCCTTAATGTCAAGGTACTGACATTTCTTACTGATTTCTGTTGCAAACACTCCTAATTTTCAGGCTCAGTTTTCACTAATCTGCACTTTCCTCCTGGGCTTCAGCATTTAGACAATGTTCTCGCCCATCAGCTTTTGAGTGGGCTGTAGACCCAGGACTGGCAAAGCAGAGACACCTTGGAATCAAATGCCCCTGCACTAAAACCAGTGAAGTTTCATTGCTCCAAATAATTATGCAGAGGTTAACAAATAGATGATGAAGTCCAAGACAACATGATACAATTTGCTCAGGCATCAATTTTCTGACAAGGTGTTAAAAACACTAAGAGCATATTTTCATCAGTAAAAGAGGTTTATATATTTAATGTGAGTAGAGTCTGCTGAATTTAAAGGTGATAGTTTTACAGCCCCTTGTTCTGGATAGAACCATTATCTAAGGAACTATATATAATGAAGATTAACTGTCCAGAAAATGAAGAAGTAGACTAAGACAAAGCAAGCTGGCCATGGGTAGGATTTGCTACTTTTCCCTCTTCTCCACATGCTTTTCCATTCTTTCAAGCCCTGGGAACATTCTTAGCAATTCAGATTATTACTGATAGCAATAAATCATCTCAGCCTCTGCTATGGCCTCAAAGAAAAAGCAGTAAAATACTTCACAAAATAAAAGGTACCTGAATTAGCTGAATCTTTGATAGAAGACAGTTCATCTGTAGGGAAGTATAAAAAAAAGGTGTAAAAACTGGAAAACATTTTGCTGCAGAAGAAAATTTAAAAAGATGTCAGAATTGCTCAGACTAGCTGTGGTCTAAGTAATAAAGGAAATCCAAGACTAGTAGCATTCTATCCACCAAGAGAAGTAGAGGGCTGATGACTTAAACATTTGTATTTGGACATTTTACTCATCATTTCACTCTTTATCAGCCAGAGGAATCTCACTCATTGTGTCTAAAATGGCTCAATGAAACAGCTCCTTTCTTGAATGAAAAATGCACTGGCAACACCCAAGCAGAACAAGAGACAAGTCACCTGCTTTACAAAGCATTGCTTGCTGGTTTGCCCTGTGGCATGTGCAGTTTTATAGAATTATTAAGACCTTTCATGAAAGGAATGAAAGAAAAGATAGAGTTTCCTTCACAGTTGCTGTACAATAGAAAATTAAAGGAAATGTTGAAGCATGGTATGTGGTTTCTCGTCTGTATAATGTTAGCTAGTATTTTTTTATAATGTACAGTATCATACAGATTTCTGATTGCTACTGATTTTCTTATACATACATCTTCCTATTAATCATAAAATACAGTGCTTTTTTTTTTTTTTTTTTTTTGCTAATTTATCAAGTATTAGAAACCTCTTTCCTAGATAATTTTTACATGCATTTGGGGTGGCTGTAAAATAAAATGGTAATTTTCTGGTTTATGTGTAAAGAAGCTTTAGGTTATGTACTGTATAATATTACTAAGCTGTAATAGATAGAAAATATAACATTAGCTTAGATAGAGCGAACACCAAAACTGCATCCAAGGCTACCACTCAGAGACACAATTGAAAATGTTCTAAATAGAAAATCTATTTTGAGACACCTAAAAGGATAATATTAGTGTTAAAGGGAAGGATCTGGGTAGAACTTACTGAAATCTGGATCTGTTAAAAAGCATGAAATGATGGTGTTATTTTCTCCATTTTGGTAATACCGGAGGATCTATAAACACTCCAATTATCCGTCTCTGCTTTTACTCTCTTTTCTCATTTATATGCATCTCAATGTCATGTTCAAGTGTATTTGGACCAACACTCCCAGCACAACAAATGCATAAAGTGTTCCAGTGTTTAAAATCATGTGCTTCCCCCAGAGATTCCCTCCAAACCTACACCTGAAGAAGAACATGTGCTGTTCTACTTCCTCACAAGAAAGAAGTGACCCCAAGTTTAGCGAATAACAGAGAAATTGCAAGAATATGCCAGGAGGGCAAAACTATTCAAAATTCCCTATGGTTATAGCATGAGAGAAGGCCCCCCCCAGGAATTTTTGCCTTTTTTTTTTTTTCTTCTTTTCCAGTTTACTGGGCCCCTCTAAAAAGATGTATCATATTCACTGCTGAGTTTCGTATTTTGCAATCTGCTCGAGTCATGTGATGTGCGGCTTCTACTATGCCACTTGTTGTGAGGGTTCATTGTAGACCCTCTAATGAGCCTGCCATACTCCTTCGGCATGCACAGCACCATCTTCTCAATCATGCCTTTCAAGAGATTAAGATTCAGTGATGCAATACAGCCCATGACACAAAGCCTCTTTTCAAACATAAAAGAGCCAATTGTTTTTACAACCTCCAAGCATGCACAATCTCTGCTTTACATGTCCATGCAATAAATGGCCTAAAAGTTTCATATCCTCCTTGCAATATGGAACTTGACCCTTGAAAATCCCTCATGACAATTCAACTAGTAGAACGGAAATCTTTTCCCAATACCCTAAGGATTCTGGCAAAATATTTGTACTATTTCCATGTATACAGCTCCGCTACACAGTCCTCCTTGCATATCACAAAAACTAACAGCATTTTTGAAGCTATGTATATTTTGTCCTGTCTATAAATTATTTCAGCTGCCTCCTGACTCCTCAGAATAAATTTTTTTACGCCCAGGTCCATCAAGCAGGAGCTGCATTTCAGAGTGTAGCTAAAACCTCTCTTAGGCCAGCACTCAGCATTAACACAATAGTCAAGAGATGGGAGACACAAAGAAACTGACATTTATGGGCAGTAGGAATTGCTCAAAGATTTCTGCTCCCAGTGATTCCAGGTTGCACTTTTGTAGCATGGGGCTGATAAGCTGTTGGAGCATCAGGGCACAACACTTGGCCTGGGGCAGGGAACGCCCCTGCACAGTTGGCACCCCTGGTGCAGAAGTCTTAGCAATTCACAGTCTTGTCTATTTCATACCTGTTCTCCAGTTTCTCAAGAGCACTTTGAATTCTCATCCTGTCCTTTGACAACTTGTCTTGTTCGACTTTCCATTGTTTATTAATTGAATGAGAAAGATATCTGCCCCAAAGAGTTAGAGAAAATACAGTATCTCCAGTTCAACCAGGAGAGATGCAAGCCTTCTGGGGAATAATAATCATCTGCATCAAAAGGTGACGGGCAGGCCCTTGCAGAGACAGCAAAAGGGCTGAAGGTTGCACCTTCAGTGCACAAGCAGCACATATGTCAAAAAGAACTAGTTCCAGGGAAAAAAATTCAGTTCTCCTACCAAAATGGATAATCAAGGTTATAATCTACTGGATGCACAAAAGAATTCTTCTATTCCACGTGGCTTTGGTAAGTCTGTAGTGCAGGAGAGGCTTGGCCCTTTCTTCAAGGGGTCATGAGAATGACTAGAAGAAATTTGTATTTGTGGAAATCCTGAAGCATTTTAAAGTTTAGATTGGAGAAGAGAAGACCAAGGAAAGACAGTAGTAACAGTCTTCAGCTATGTTGAGGATTCCAGCAAAAAAAGAAGGAAAGAAAGTCTTCCCTGTGTCCAGTAAGATTTTAAAAATTTAATTATCCTCAGTTTCAGCAAGAAATAATAAGGTCAAATGTTACGAGTTTTTCATGCCAGTAGCAAAAACTGTTGGGAAGTTTTGCCATGAAGAATAAGTTATACCCAATAAGGGAGCTCACTAAGGGCAGAGTAAAAAAAAAAGAGAGGTGTTGGCAAAAATCTGCAAAAAAAAAAGAGAGATGTTGGCATAGTTATGCTGGGCTGGGATATGGGAGTGACCCCTTTGAGCTGTTCTGTCCTGGATTTCTACAAGCAATCCATGTCCTACCGCCAGTAAAATCTCGAGATGTAGATGTTTTAGTGAATGTCCCCACCCACCGTGCGATCCCTGGTTTCAGAGCACAGAATATTCCATCCTGACCACCCCACTGGCGCTGAAGGAAGCATGTTTGCACAGTGCTGCTGACCTCTCTGGCATCATGCCAGGCGTGCACATGGGCTGAGGGGGAGCAGGGAGCTGGTTTCACGCTTGATCTGACCACGCCAGCCCACCACACAACCCTGGCCCAGCAACTCCCTTTTCCAGAACCAAGTTGCCTCAAGTCAGCACATGCCTGTGAAACAAACTGTCAGGGTAGGTGAGAAAAAGACAGTGGAGCAGAGGTGAGAGGTGGGGAGTCAGTGCCAGCTGCAAGACAAACCTTGAGGAGTCAGGCCAGCTGCTCCTCCAATGATGCCTCAGAAGTTCACTGTGGCACTGTCATCCCTTATCCTCACCCCACATGCCAGCAGACTTTTGGAAGGAGCCTTGGTCCAGCAGTTTTTTTTCATTGTCCCCTTCTTCTTTCCCCTGTCACATGCACTTACACTCATTCCTTCTGTTACCAGCCACAGGAAAACTGCCTTCTTGGATTTCTAGAGGTTTTTTACATTGCTCAGTTGTTTTAATATAAAACCACAGCTCCTCTTGTTAGTGAATGCTAGCATTTCAAACTGTAATATAATGTGCCATAAACGACATTCCATGCCATAAAATGTTGCAGAAAGATATACTTTTACCCCTAAAAGCAGTGGCTGGATTCTGCTGAACTGAATTTAGTGGAGATTCAATCAAAACTGAGACGAAAGAAAAGAACAAGATTCCAGGTTCACTGCAGAGTTCACTCACAGTTTTTCCTGTCCCCGACAATAAGAGGATTACCTTAAATCAAGAGCATCAGTGTCAATGAGAACCAGAAAACTTAATACATAGAAGGACAAGGAGATCAAAGCTTAGCACCTGGAGAATACCACATGCTCTGGATTAATAAAACAATACACTCTGTTACATAAATCTTGAGCAAGGTTATTCATGGACAAACATACAAAAAAGAAATTACTGTGGAGCTCAGATAACAGATATTTAATACTGGTGCTCTCTCTATCAGAGAATATCCTCTCACATTATAGGAGTGTTGACACAGAGCAACGAGATATTATTTTGTTTTAAACAGTTTTAGTCTAAACTTGACATTACTGGTTTTGGACCTGGATACTGCACATCTGCAAGTCAGCGGAAATACCAAAATCTTGCATGTTCCTTTGATTGTTACATTTAAGGTATCATATATGCTACCAGCTCAGCTGCTGCAAGGCATTAAAGTCCATTACTCCAAGCTTGTAAAGTACTTTGGAAATACTATAGACAAGGATTAGAGAAGATGAGTATTCCACATGGCTTCAGAAGGGATGATAAACAGAGGGTAAAAGCACTGTAGTTAAAGTGATATATTGATTGCATGTGGGGAGCAAGAGATCCCTTCTGATGAGTATTTTGTTGAGTGGTTTTGAATTATATGCTTTTATCAGGCAGTTATGTTTCTAAGATCAGCTTTTTTTACAGTGCCATAGCCTAAGAACTACTGATTGGCTGAAAATCAGCAAACTCAAGAAGTCTGAACTTGGAGCACCTCTTAGTTTTGGACTCCTGTTGTGGGATAATTTGGAAGGGTTTGGAAGAGAGGAGAAGTTTAGAAGGAAGAAAATCCAAAAAAGTTCCACAAAGAAATATTATAATCATCCCTAAAACATAATGTCCTCTATATGTTATCTAATCATAAAGTGGTCCTTTGGTTTATCAGTTTGGTTTATCAATGAAGAGGCATATTTTCTCACAGATATGAAAATAGCATCCAAGCACCAGGTATGTGACATTGTGCCCTACAGATATCACAGGAAGCCCCTCATCTGTGTCACATAACCATTGCAGGAGAAAAGCAATTCTTTAATGTAGGAAAACATCACAGGACAGAAAAAGAAAGGGAATAAGGGTCCCTCTCTCAAGCGTCCAGAGTCATCCAAGAAAGTGGCTACCTTGGATGCAGTACTTCCTAGCAGGGCTAGGAAAATGTCTTTTCAATGTATCAGGTTCAAGCTTCACACGGCATTCAAGGCCTCTGCCAATTTTGCTAATTTCTATTTGCTGAAGGCCAGAAAATCCCCCTGCTGCAATCAGGTAGAGTGTCCACATGGCTACTATGGAAGAAAGCAAGTCCTTTATGAGCTTGAGATCCAGTCCAGGGAGAGTCATAAAGGCTGACAATATGTCGGTGCAGAAGTTCACACAGTGACATAGATTTTGAATAAACTTATTTCCAAACACTAGCAAAAAACCCCAAAACAATGAATCATCAGTTCATCAATTAAATGTGCATTTAAGAAAATAGTTTTGCTGTGTATTGTGGTTTAAACCCAGCTAGCAACCAAGTGCCACACAACCATTCACTGAATCCCCCACTAGCAGGACTGGGGAGAGAATGAGATGGATGAAAGCCACAAATGTTATGGGCTGAGATAAAAGCAGTTTAATGGGGAAAGTAAAGGCTGTGCACACAAGCAAAGCAAAACAAGGAATAAATTCAGTGCTTCCCATGTGCTGGCAGGTGTTCAGCCATCTCTTGGAGAGCAGGGCCCCATCACTTAACAGCGACTTGGGAAGATGAATTACATAACCACAAATGTCCCATCGTCCGTCCTCCCCCACCTTTCCCTTTTCCACTTCATACACTGAATTTGGTGCCACATGGTCTGGAATATCCCTGTGGTCAGTTTGGGTCACCTGTCCTGGCTCTGTCTCCTCCCAGCCTGCCAAGCACCCCCAGTCCCCTCCCCAGTGTTGCTGTACCAAAAGCAGAAAAGGCCTTGGCTCTGTGCAAGCCCTGCTCAGCAATAATAAAAACATCTCTGTATTACCAACCCTGTGTTCAGCACAAATTCAAACACAGCCCCATGCCAGCCACTGTGAGGAAAACTAACTAACTCAGCCCAAACTAGCACGCTGTGAAAGCGAGCTGAGGTCATGTGCAGTTACCATTTTTTCTTCGGTGATCTTTAGTACTCTGTCATTTCACATGTGTAAACTGGGCCATGGTTTGGCATTATTAATTTAACACAAAAGACTTGAGAAGACTGTAAGCTGAGGTTGAACTAGGTGACCTCCTGAGATCCCTTCCCATCTGCTTTCTCCTGTGATCCTGTGGTCGTACTATGAAATATTTCTTTTAGAAGGAGATGGAGAATTAGTAGGACAGAAGGAAAGGAGCAAATTGTTGTTGGTATCTGATTCAGTGGCAAAAAAATTTACAACTGAAATTAGACAGCCACAGGACTCTCAGGGGAGGGTGAGAGTTGGTGAACAGAAAAGAAGAGAGTAAATGACAAGCATGGGAAGGACTCGGGCCTGGAGGGCTCTCCAAGACAGTATTCACGGCATGGGTATCTTCTCATAAGCATGGATGCCGAACCCACGCTGAGACAGGGCAGCAGCAGAAGGAACGCTGGAGCTGCCATACATACCCAACACCACCTTCTCACTAAGGCTGGACCTGGTTCTGAGACCAAACCAAACTCCATCTCACTCTGCTGCCAGCCAACACTCCTCACCAAAAAGTGGCTGTGTTTAACTATTAGAACTCTAAGTTTGAGTGGTAATTGTTTAAGCAACGGAGCAAGTCTTTTGATCTACTCAGTGACATAATTTACAGCTTGATGTTGGAAACAGGGATCTGCCATAGGCAGGTTGCTTCCCAGGCCCTCTCGTAAACCTGTTTCGTGGTCTAGGCTGCTCCTGGACCCGGTTTACCTCTACTTCAATTGCATTTTATATAGCACTGTGAATTCAGATGGACATAGTGAGAGTTAATTAATGTCCGTCACACTGCTGAATTCTTCTAATGTAAAATATGGAGTGGCTGTAAATTAAAGGTACAATAACAAATAGCTCCACAATCTTTAGATAGTCCCACTTCAGTAGAGCTGCAGGGGAAATGTAGGAATGATAATAAATACATCATAAACATTAAAGAGCCATAAAATAGCCACATATAGATCCCATAAAACCTAATATAGAAATAATTCAAGCTGGACTGAAAAGCAAATACCACCTACCACTGAAGGGTTTTGCAGTACCTTGGGATCCCAGGAAAAGGGGTTGATATCACAGCTGCATTGAGTGTTTTTATTGGATCTGAGTTTCCTTGAAGGTCATTCTGCCATGGTCTTTCGGCAAGTCCTTTGAGTAGTCATGTATCAAACTTCATTTTCTTTTATAACTGAAATAGTTCACTGGAATTTTTTGATATTTCCAGGTCTGTTGTGAGACCAAAAAGAACTGGAAATAGATTGCACCATTGAGAGCTGAAATGACACTGACAGAACACTCTCCCCCCCTTCAAGTTATGTGTGCTATGGTTACAACTTCAAAATCTCAGAGGTCCACTTGAGTTTTGGGATAAGTATATTTTATATCAAAAAGACTCCATGCCAGAAAGCTCTAAATATCAGAGAAGTCCCAGGTTATCATTCTGGTAATACTGCAAAAATGTTCCTTTTATCAAAGGTGAGCATGTCAAAGTCTTAGGATTACTTTTCTCAATCATCATCATGAGCAGGCAGAAGAGCCACACAGATCAGAATTACTTTTCCATAAGCCCTGGGTAGATTTATAATCATGGTCAAAATCCCCATGAAGGGATTTTGCTTAGCAAGTTTTCCCACCTTTCCAGCTTCTGCCGGGATGCCCTGGTTGCAGCTCAGGAGCAATAAGGGCGCAAGCCTGTGCCCAGACTCCCGCCATACAGAAAGCATGGGGCTGCCAGCTGGTCTGCAGAGACCCAAGGGCCTGGGGGCTGCTCTGCTTTGCCAGGGCTGGCACAGCTCTGAGTCACCTTCCTCTCACCAGCATGCTGGTGACTGCGGGCTGACTCCAGGACCACAAAAGCACACAGCCCAGGTCCCTTTTCTGTGTTCACCACCACCCCAGAGGGTCGCTGACCTGTGGTGAGGGCAAATGCAGAGCCATTTGCATCCCTGCCACCCAATGACCTGCCCAAAGCACAGGCTCTCAGAAGCCCCCTTAACCATGCACAGCTCAGACATAATCATCTCCAACTGCCCTTCACATGAATCTTAGTGGTTTCAAAACATCTGTGGTATGGGTGAGATTCTTTACTTATTTCCACAAAGGAAATCAAAGATATTTCTAAGCATTTCTGTCCAGATGAAATAGACTTCACAGTTGTCAGCAGCTGTCTCCCAAATTAGTTTAGAGCAACCACACTGTCAAAGCCCACAGTCTTCTGGATCCTGCATGACAGAGGAGGCTACTAACCATAAGATTTACAGTTATTTATGTACAGGCAATATTGGAGTAGCCAGTTTAGAAACTTCATCAATTATTAGCTGAGATGTTTGGGGTGAAATCTACTCAGAGACTCTATTATGCCGGAGGAAGAAAGCAACTCAGGTATAGAAGAATGTAATCCTTTTCAAAATATTATTCCTGGGAATACTTTTATCACCAAACGTTTGGCTTCAAATTGAATTATATATTTTCATCATAGGTCTACATTCCTGCGTCCTGGTTCTAAAATGAAACTGTTTATATGGACAAAAAAATAGTTGATCTTATGGCATGACAGGGAAAAAAAAATATACTTCACTTCTGACTTTTCTCAATACATTCTCTCCTAAGCCAACCTCCCATAGCTGGCACATAAAGCTCTTTTTAGTGTGGTGCATAAAGTGTAGCCCATCTTCACAACACAAGTACTGGCAGATATGGTATACAGCATAGATTCTCCCAAGGAATAAAACTAAATTAGCAATGGCCTATGTGAGGCATAACACCAGTTTAGACTGTCATCATTAGAGGCATCCCAGCTTCCAAAGTGGAACAATGTGTAAGTGGACTTTCAGTCAAGCCACAAACTTCCACCAAAATCTTTGTTCTCACATTTATCATTCCCTGCCCTCACTTCTTCACGTGCAAAGGGAGGGTAGTGGAATGAAGGACTTACAGGCAAAAAAGGGTAAGAAGTTGCTTGCAAAACGGGGCTTGCATGGTGAGGTCTGTTGGGAGCCAAGGCGTTCAAAACTACACGTATGAGTGGTCAGAAAACACACTTGCTCGGTAGTGGCAGGGGGCAGCTGGGGGAAGCTACCTCTTGACTACAGTCATAGTGCCAGCAAATGGAGCACTCAATGCAGCTGGAAAAACTGACATTTTGTTGACAGCTCAAGAGCAAGCCTTGTTTTCAGTTATAAAAGTACTGTTGCTTCCTAAACAACATGACAAGAAATATCAATTCTTTCAAAAGCTGAGCAATGCCGGAGACAGTCCCTCCAGGAGCACCAGAAGCATTTCAGAGGTTCTTACCTGAACTGGGTCCTTGAGTGTTTAAGCAATTCTTAGGCAGAGTTACTATGAATGTACCATTTATGTTGTCACTTCCAGCAAGTCCAGGTGTTCACTGGATCATATACTGCAGCTAGGGGTTCTTTCCAGCCCATAGTTTTGCTGGCTTCCATTAGGTGATGCACAATTTGAGCCAAGTCTTCTGCATGTTTTAACAATGTGCATGTTTAACAGAGGTGGTTTATGGCAGCCTGTGAATGCTGTGAACTTAGTACATTAGAAACAAAAATAGAACTAAACCAAACCTTCAAATTTGATCCAAACCTCACAGTGGGAGCCTTCCCATGTTACTGTCTGGGGAAAAAACCCAACAACTTATTTATACACACTCCTGAACTTTCAAAATGCTCATTAAAAACCTGAATCCAAACTTTTCAGCTTGCATCCATGTCAACCGAGACAAAGTCTGGACTTGAAATGAAGCACATGAAAGAGCACAGATCTGCACCGTTACTCACCATGATTTCCTTAGATGGTTTGAAGGATTGCAATGCAGGAAATTCACTGTAATTTGTTCAGTGATTTTTGTCCACGCAGCAAAATGCAGCTTTATGAGCCATTTCTGTAGAAAAAACCCCAAATTATCTTCTTTTGTGGATCTATTCATTGGCTGGCTGAAGAGGGAAAATAAGAGAGCTTTTCTTCCATTGAGGCCTTTTATGACCACACTTTTAAGAAGTGTCAGAAACACAGAACATAGGGTGTTCCTTGCTTATGCAGAGCATTCAAAAACAAATGTTTACAAGACAGTATAAAAAGTCTATTATATAATTTAATTGTAAATTTTCTATTGCTAAGGTATTCTATATTATATAAAGCCATGCATACAGAAAAAGGTGGTTTTTGTATGTTATATGTAAAATAACAAAAAAGTTATTTTCTCACTTATTCTTTAATTTTTTCACATTGAAATGTAGTGATCTTGCAGTTTAACAAATCTGAAATGCAGGTATAGACAGTCATATGGCTTTTTAAATTGTATGAGTATAAAGAAATACTTAGGGAAACTCAGTTTCTGATATAGTGAGTTAAAGTCCAAGTGTGTTTGTCTACTTTGCCAGAAGAAAACAAGTAACTGAAGTATGAAAGAATGTAATCCTTCTTTAAATATTATTCCTGGGAGTCCTTTTATCACCAAATATTCCACTTCAAATTGAATTATATATTTTCATCACAGGTCCACATTCCTGGGGCTTGGTTCTGAAATGAAATTGTTTATACAGACAGAAAATAGTTTATTTTATATCATGGCAGAGAAAGATTCTGGGTTATGTTTCTGACTATTCTCCCCATAACCTCTCAGAATCAACCTTTTACAGCCTGCCTATAAAGTGTTCTGCAGTTTGGTGCAAATGCAGAGTAGCAGATGTACTGCATATCAAATAGAAACACAGAATTAATTTCCTTTTTTTGAATAAATGGCATCTTGTATGAATTGGTGTGGATCTTAAAACTACAGAGGGACTCAGACTGAAATTTGTGGGAATCTAAACTGAATTGCAATGGGAAATATTGGATGGTAGGTTGAAGATGTGCTTAAAAATCAGTGCTGTGTTGTCAAAAAAAAAAAAATCTGCATCTTTAAAATACAAACACCTTGTTGTCCCCTTGTGCTGTTCTGCAACTGTTCTGCTCTATTAGGCCAATGACACTAGCCAGCAGAGATCACAGCTTTGAAAGTAAATATGAAGCTGAATTCTGATGAATCAGACAAGTATTTCTCCAGAGTGGTCAAAAAATTAAGATCATATGACCACTGAGAGATAGTCTTGTTCAAATTCCTGTTGTTACAGTCAAGCCCTTTGCATACATTACTCTGTTTCCTCACAGATTACTGGTTTTGGGTCCCCTCTCCCAGAGGACCTGGCCCTTGTCTCATTTGCTTCATTGCAGGCAGGTAGGGCTCAGTCTGAAACCTGTTACTGTACCACAATATGAGCCTCACAGAGCAAAACAGGGTCATTATTGCTTTGCTTAGATCACAGCATTTCTACAGTCTTATCCTAATAGGACTCTATGGCAAAAAAATGGAGAAATTCACAAAGGACAAATTCATGTCGGATGACAAGCAGACAGCACAGTGACACCATCAGTCAACAAACGTCACAGGTACTGGTTCTTCTCTTCCATTTCCATCTGTCTGCAGGAAGTGTGAGCAGGTCCTTACCCACTGGCCAGCCAGAAGCAGCTCTACAGTGGCTCTTCACAGATGCTCTGGTATCAGAACTCCAGTATGAAGTATCTGGGAACATCTGGTTAGTTTAGGAAGATGTGGACACAGTTAGAAAGTCACAGTACAGGTGGCAAAGGTCATCCTGAGAATGATTCTCTGTTCTGAGGAGAGCGTATTTTGTCTTGGGGCTGACATCCATAATGTTTGCACTGTGGGTTACCTGAGGAGGAAAGGAGTGTTTTTCAGTGGTCCTTGAAAGACAGTTATGTTATACCTCTGTGGTGCTACATGCTCTTGCAGAGAGACAGTCAAGGGAGAGTAAGGGAGGTAAAGCTAAACAAGGGAAGGAGTGCATGTGAAGGTGTGGATGTGAGTTAACAGGACAATTTGTGTCAAAACCCTTCCACTCATGCTCTATACTGGCCAAAGTAATCCTGGTTTTTTGCTAGACCTGCTGTGATTCCTTGTACCAAGTTTCCTAAATACTTGTATAGTTTGCAGCTGCTCAGAGGACCAGACACTTGCTCTGACCCTGCTACTCCTGCAAGAGACTGGAGAGAGCTTGATGAGTTCTTGGAGCTGAACTTTGGGTTTAATTTCTTACAGAAAATTGTGTTCTATTCTCATGGGAACTGCTCCACGAATCTAAGCTAACTGAGGTAAGTGGGATAAATTAGAGGATTTGCTGCTAAACCCCTTTAAAATGCTGACATAGCAACTATGGACTAAGAATACAGGGTGCCTGCTATCACCATCACATAACACATGCAACCTGCAAGCAGACAGTACTTTCTCTTTCAAAATGACTTGTGTGTTTTTACTTAGTGTTCTGATATCCTCTCCCATGGTGGAAAGTGGAGAAAGAGTAAAAGCATATTCAATGCTCCCCTCTTCTCTGATTCTTGTGTTACTTCTGGTCTTGTGTTACTGCCTGTCCTTACTGAACACAGTAAATTGAATAAAAATCACAGACAATTCTGAAATGCTGCAGAGAGATAGTTTCAAATGAAGGATAAATGCTGAAAAACGCTCAACAAATTATACTGAAAAGCAAGTGAAAATGTGTGAGAATTCAAAGTAAAGAAAGAAAGAATTGAAGATGTGACTTAAATGGCACAATGCTCTAAAATACATGTTTGTAATCATTTCAGGGATTACAGGAAAAATTCCATCCACAAAAGTTCAGATTCTATTACTGAACTATCATCCAGTGATTTTTTTGGAAAAAAACCACAGGTGTAGTCTTTTACTAATTAATGTTTCTTCCCACTATTGGGAGGACTAGAGGAGTGAAAAGGGAAAAGGAGAGCTAACGTGCATAAAGCATTTCCCAAGAAGTCAGTTGACTTCCCTACAGAATGGTCAGAACTTTGCCAGCTGTCATTTCACCTTCTCCAAGGGCTCTTTCCACTTCCACAGTTCCAGTACTTTTTCCTATAGATTTTGCCTAGCCAGTCAAAAACAAAGGGAAGAAGCTGTTGGTTTGTTTGTAGAATATGCCTATTTTGTACCTCAAGTGGAAGACATGAGATGTCTTAATTTATTCTTAAGACATTTTGCATTTTCTTGTGCTTTTTCCATTATCATTTTTATAGCTGAGATTTCTGTAAGGATTCACAGTGAGTCATTTTATGAGGCAGCTCTGTACCATCTGCACTAAAGAGTTTCCTATCACTCTAGACATTACGTATCTCCTTATGGCAGCCTGGACACTGTAGGGAAATTGCCAAGCCAGGTCACATGCCAGCGGGCCATCATTCATCCAAAAGAAGGCGGGCAAAATCTGCTTACAATTAGGTTCAGCCCCTGGTTCAGGATAACATGTCCCTGTGGCTACAAATTCCTTCCTGCCAGCCCCCTACAGGGCTCAGAAGGAGTCCAAGGATGACCAGAGAGAAGAGGTCCCGGCCTCTCACTTTCCTTCTCACACTTTTTCAAATTTCCTCTCTTCTTTGTAAGGAACAATATGTTCTTGCATTGTGTCATGCTGGCAGTAAGCAAAGCTGCTGCTTTAAAGCTTTGCAAAAGAAATATAGTTAAATGCCAAAACGCTTGGGGTTTTTAATGAAAAAATATAAAACTTCAGGGAGGGAAAAAAATCAGATTATAAAATACATTAGTCTAAGCTTCTAATTTGCAAAAGGAAAAATTTTACTGGAGGTACTATATATATAGAAAGAAGCCAGAATATAAATAGTGTAAATGGAACTACTCTGTTACATGCAGAGCTCTGTTGAACAGGAGAAATACCTTCAAGTACAACCCTGCTCGTGCAGCACAATGTAGTTAAAGCATAGGAGTTCTTGTGTGGTAGATCCCAGTCTAGCAGCAGATCATATGAGATTCATGGAGTCTTTCACCAACAATGGAAAAACTTTGATCTTTAAAAATGATCTGAATCTGGCTATGAGAGAATACATGTCAATTCAAAAAATACAGCAAACCATAGGGAATTCCTTACCCCTTTTCTTTACCAGCCAAGACTTAAATTCATTTTGCCACTTGCTCTTGGCAATTTCGGTTGCAGATGCTCAAGGATAAGGAGTGTTCATGGCGTATTCTGCTGGAGCAGGACTCTGGGACACCGAGTGGCTGAGCCTAGGGCTACTCAAGTAGTGCTGTCAGACTACTTTCAATGTGAAACCCCTCTTAAACAAGCAATTATAATTTTGGCCCACCGTCTATTCTTTATTTTAGCATGTCTCCGTGTAACTAAAATCAATATGTCTGGGCATGCAAGGCACAGCAGCTTACACCCCTCTGCAGAGAAATACATCAGCAAATTTGTGAATTTTCAGTCCAGGGGTGCCTTCTTCAACTCTCTGGGAATCCCAGGTAAGACCTCAGAAAATGGACACACCTCACCTCTGTCAGAAAGGCCAAAAGAGATAGTTTTTTAATTGCAATCTGTTATTTTTATGATCATTGAAAAGACTGCTGTCAGTATAGAGTGACTGAAAGTGGTCCAGCTGGGAGAGGAAAATGTCTTCTCTTGTATAGATTATTTCCTTTCACCTGGTCTCAACATTGTTATGAGAAGGGAGAAGAAGCAAAACACAAAGTGCCATCACCTACAAACTAGGAACTGAATTATCTTTTCTGACATGACTTCTTCTTGGAAAGTAGTCTTAGAAAACAATGTCTGTACAATTGGTGATGGCATCAAAAGCAACAGCACTAACTTAGTAAAGAGAAATGCAGATGAGATCTCATACAGAGGCACATGAATCCATGGAAGGTTCTGCTTCATAACCTTTGTGAATTTCCCAGAGTTTAAAGGCAAAAAAACCAAAAAAGTGTGTTTTCTTTTTTAAAGTTCATGTTTTTTCACATATGATGGTACATTTTCATAACCGCACAAGAGTGGATGTTGTGGGAGTGAGGCAGTGCTTTTTGGAATGTTCTCATAATTGTGTTCTTGAGGAGAAAGTGATGCTGTCTGAGACTTAAGATGGTTTGGTGTCAGTAAAACTTTCTGTTCCAGCTGCTTTGTTCTTTTAAGGAACAAAATACTGAACCAGCTCAGGAGTCTGGAGGGACGTGCACGTGTGGCTGGGCTGGAGAGATTCAGAGCCGCTACCTCTAATCCAGCTGGAAAAGAGAAACAGTTTCTCTGTTACCTGCAAGCTGCTACATAACTGAGTCAGCAGGGGAGCGCAGCGAGGCTCAACACTTTGGTTTAAATTCATTTCCAAGCATGTGCTGTTGGGTTACAGCTTTTGTTTAAGGAGGCTCATACAGCACTGACTCCTGGATCATCTGAACTCTGCTGTGTCAGCATATACCCAAAACGATCTGCTGAGACTTCTGTGTTCAGCATCTTGTCCTGAAAAGCACTTGCTCTGGCCAGCACTGCTCATAACTCACTCTCTAGCTAGGCAGGCAAGAGTATAATGATTTACGCAAAGAATGCTCCTCACCTATACCCAGAGGGTCAGTCCTGCCTGTGGGATCATGGGATAATTACCAAAATGTGGAGGACCACAGGACTTCTATGGTCTGAGCTAGGATTTTCATTACTGCTTGACTTATTAGCTCTTTCCCCAAATTTCACAGATTGCAGAAGAAACACACTGCAACCAAATCGTAGATTGGTGCCAACACCACTCAGTTGGTTTTGCAGAGTGAAATTAAAAACAGCTGCACCAGAAAACTTCTCATCTCTGAATGCACAGAACATACCTGCAAAGAAGCAAGTCAGAGAACCACAGAATCTCCTGAGTGGGAAAGGATGTAAAAGGATCATCAAGTCAAGCTCCTAGCCCTGCACAAGACACCCCAAAAAACACCCCAAAAAACAAAATGTGTGTCCAAGCGTATTGTCCAAATGCTTCTTGAACTCTGTCAGGACGGTGCTGTGACCGCTGCACAGGAGAGCCTGTTCCTGTGCCCAGCCACCCTTTGGGTGGAGAACCTTTTGCCCATATCCAGCTTGAACCCCCTAACGCATTCTCTCAGGTCTTGTCACTCACCAGAGAGGAGTTCTGTATCTGCCCCTGCTCTTCCCCTTGCAAGGAAGTTGTAACTGCAGTGAGGTCTCCCCTCAGTCTCCTCCAGGATGAGCAAGCCAAGCGACCTCAGCCAAGTGTCATATGGCTTCCCCTCACACCTGAACAAACTATGCTAATGGAGGGAGCTGTCAGATGGAGGACAAAAGGGACCAGGATTGTGAAAGAGGAGAGCAGAGTAACTCTACAAGAAAGGCACAGGATAGAGTGAACTGTAAAAGATATGGGGAAAAATAGAGATGCAAGAGAAATAAAGAACAAAATAAAGGAGACATATATATATATATATAATGAAAAAACATACATGAACAGAAAGGCACATAGAAGGAAAATGTGGTAGGAGATTAAAGCTTGTGATTAATTGTATTTGTATCTGGTATACAGTAAAGGCATTTCAGATTTGATGTTATCATTATCTCTTTTTCTGATACTGATTGTTGAACTGAGGAAATTCCTAGTAACAGGTCATAAGTCCCTTGTACTTTGTCCTTGTCCCAGTGAGCTACCAGAAAAGCTGTCTCTGGGTTTTTTAACAAGAGAAGGCAGTGACTTACAATCTAAATTAATTTTGATGAAGGAAGCAGGGAGAAGAAAAATTCTTTGACAGCTGCTGTCAGGTGAGGCTGGTCTTCTCCAACAAGCTAGGCTGGGTCAAGGCAAGGCCAAAAGACTGCAAGAACTAGAATAAAATGGCATTGGGAGAAAGCATTTCAAAAGACTTCCTACTGCTTTCTGCTTGCTGAGACTGTGAAATAACACTTACTGCAGGCTGCATGGATGGGGGAGGGCCTGACAGCTACAGCAGCAGGAGTCTTGCATGATCAGAACTTCACTCAGGGAAAGTCTGGTCACAGCTGGGGCACATGTCATTTCTTCTCTAAGTCTTGCCTTTACCAGCCAAGTCTTTTACAGAAGCAGCTGCAGGAAGCTGGATGGGCTTTTATCTACTGTTGTCAGTTTCTGGAAAACTTAAATCCTTGCATACATTGTACTTCTGCATTTGATTTTTCAGGTGGAATTTCAGAACTGCTGACTTCTTTCCTTTTGAACAGTTTGAACAAGAAGATGGCAGGGAAAAAAAAAAAAAAACAACAGAAAGTTCAAATTTTAGACAGAAATACCCTACTGAAACTAGAAGTTCACAAAATAACTGTAGTTGAGCCCAGTTCTTTTTTTATTCCAAATCAGATTGTTCATCTGTAAGATTCATAGTATGGGGAGAGGAGGCCAAGAGGAGAAATTATTCTGTTCTGAATACCTCAAATTAGCAGGAAAAGGCAATTTTTCTTCAGAAACCATATAGGAACAAAGATTACCCTTCACAGGTGTTTTGCTGCAATACCTCCCACAATCAGACCTTTATCTTTAACTGTGGTAAGTTCTTGTCTAGCTTTTGTGTCCTTCTCCCCATCCTCCCACCTTGCATGTGCTTGAGGGTGAGATCCTCATTAGCCCAAGCTGCCATGTAAACTCAAGAATAGAGAACATATTTACTAAGTGGTCCTGTCTAAGCTCAATGAGTGCTTCAACCCTTGACTTATACAAGAATTTAAGAGGTGTTGCCTGACATCTTTTCCACAGTCAGTACATAGCTTTTGAACATGTACTTTCGGGGGCAGAAAATGGGAGATCCCACAGAGAAACCTAGCAGGGGACTTATGGCTTCTGCTTTTATAATTTCTCAACAGCTGAACTACAATTACCACAGCTCAGGGAGATAATAATAAACAGAGCTGCCATCAAATTAAGCAAGGCACTTCCCATATGTCTGCACTTCTTTTATATGCATGTGTAAGCGGATGGAGAGGAGCAGTGAGCATTCATATCAAGTGATAAATAACAGCCCAGGGCTTCTTGGAAAACAAATGGTATAATTATAGAGAACTTACGTATCATTATTATGATTATTTATTATTAAAAGTTATGCAGTTAGAAAAAGCAGCATCAGGTGATTATGGCTATGTACATAAAGAACTTTCAGCATTTGATGTAAAAAATTCCCTCATGTCAAACCAATTATCACCCTTTCAAAATTATGCCATAGAGAGTCATATATATGGAGTGTTGAGTATAAATCTTTTGATTCCCTGTCGTAACGTGCAGTGTCACCTCTCACGAGAAGGTTGCTGTTGCAGGACCTTGTGGCAGCTGAAAAGCACATGTTGTGCTTCCCCCACCTTCTCCTTCCCAGTTCCTTACAGTTTCTCAAAATCTCTCTTGATAAATGTCTTCAGAAAAATATTTTATGAGGTGCTTACCTATAAAATTATATCTTTCAGGGCTGTGTACACAATGAGGCCTTAAACACTAACCACACACAAGAAACACTGTTCATTTGGTCCAGCATGTAGATGCTGAAGGAAATAGAAAGCCATCAGTGCTCTGTCAGAATCAAGGTGGAACATATTAGCAGTTTGTCGTGACTTGATGTTATTCACCTGCTGCCAGAGAGGAGCAAAACCCCTCACAGATGATGCCCTTTTGTTTAAATGGCCATTTGTGCCTCAAGATATACAGCCTGAAAACAGCAGTGTGTGTGATCAAAGACATGGGACAGCTTCCATATGAAGAAAAACTAAATATGCTTGGACTCCTTGGTGAAAAGCAGGGAATGCTGAAGGGAGGAGATGGCCCAGGCCTGATAGTAAATATCAGGAATAGTTTGAATAAATTATGGGGAAACTTTTTTTTATTATTATTTTTGCATAGCACAGGGACAAGCAACCAAGTTTAGAGCAAACAAAGCCAAGTCATTTCAAAGCCAGTACACAAATATGCTGTAGACTTAATTCTCAAAATTCATAGCAAAGCTAAGGAATTGAAATACTTTCAAAAGCAGAAGAAAGCTGAGTTAGCAAATCCCAGAACCAACACCTTCGCCTGTGCAGTGCTTTTTAGTAATTTGTAGAAGTTATCAGTTCAAGTATGACCCACAGGGAAAAATTTACTTTTTAAATCCCCGGGGAATGTTTCTACTGCATTTAACTTCTCCAAAATATCATGGCCACTATATTCCCATTTCAGGAGCAGCTGAAATGGGAATATACAGATTTTTTAAAGTGTTTTCCATTAAGTATTGGGTTTGCATAACCTGTTTTTTTGGTGGGGCAGGGGCTACAGGGGTAGATTCTGTAAGAATCTGCTGGAAGCTTCCTCCATATCCAACAGAGCCAACCCCTGGTGGCTCCAAAGACAGACATGCTGCTGGCCAAGGCTGGGCCAGTTAGGAATGGTGGTAGTGCCTCTGTGATAACAGATTAAAGAAGAAAGAAAAAAAAGTTGTTGTAATTGCACAGTTGTAATTGTGGCCAGAGAAGAGCAGAGTGAGACCATGTGAGAAGAACAACCCTGTGGACCCCGAGGTCAGTGAAGGAGGAGGGGCAGGAGATGTTCCAAATGCCGAGATTCCCCTGCAGCCCCTGATGAGACAGCCCTGCTCCTGCAGCCCATGGAGATCCATGGGGAATGCAGAGATCCACCTGTAGCCATGGAGGAGCCCGTGCTGGAGCAGGTGGATGCCTGGAGGAGGCTGTGACCCCATGGGAGACCCAAGGAGAGAGGGGCCCTGCTCCCAGGCTGGAGCAGCCTGTCCTTGGAGGACTGCACCCCTGGAAGAGAGACCCATGCTGCAGCAGTCTGGGGAGGACTGCTGCCTGTGGGATGGACTCACACTGGAGGAGTTCATGGAGATCTGTCTCCATGGGAGGGGAGCCCACAGTGCAGCAGGGGGAGGACTCTTCTCCCTGAGCAGTGGGAGAAGCCACAGGTCATGAACTGACCACAAATCCCATTCCCTGTCTCCCTGTGCCACTGGGGGAGGAGGTAGAGCTGGGAAGGAGGGAGGGGTGAGGGGAAGGTGTTTTCTCATTATCTTGCTCTGACTTTGCTAGTAATAAATTCAATTCATATCTCTAAGTAGAGACTGTTTTGCTCATGATGGCATTTGAGGAGAGATCTCTCCCTGTCCTTACCTCAATCCATCATTAAATGGAAGTGTTTGTTACATTTTCTGTCCCCTGTCCATCTGCAAGGGGAGTGAGTGAGGGGCTTTGTTGGGTGCTGGCACCTGGCCAGGGTAAAGCCACTGCAGGTTATTTAGCATGTTTTCTATATCACACTTGAGCCCAATCAGCCTGTGATTCCCTGAGAGAAGCAGCTTTATTTATCGTTACAGCTCTTCAATTCAGAAGAAAATTTCAAGATGTGTGAATTTCAAGGGACATCAAATATCAAAGCAACCTGACCACATGTACCCTTCACTCAGCCTTTTCAATATACTCTGAATACTCTTCTAAGTCTTGAAGTATTTTTTCCCCCCCAATAAAAATATGACATCTTTTTCCCCATACCAAACACAATCTGTGTACTCAGATTGAATCAAAAAATCATAAGATGTGGCACAGTTACAGCTTGATGCAACAAAGAAGCTCAAGTCACCCTTTTGGGGAAATTATTTCAGCTATATAAGAACAAGGAAACAGCAATGGATGAGGAAGCAGATGTTTTGTCTGTTCTTGTTTCACAGTAAAAACAACAAGAACGTGTTTTCAGCATGGCATATTCCTAAATATAGGTGATTCTATACAGTCATTGTCCTTTGCATTGAGTTTTGTGAGGCTGCAAATTGCTGATACAGTGCTGCACAGTTTATTTCAGCAGTTCTTTAGTTTAAACTAATAAAATTACAGTATCAAAGAAAACAGAATACAGAGGAAAAATGGAAACAGAGCTGCAAAGGTTCTATTCCCTCTTCTATTAACCACAGAAATGCCTTTACAGGCCTTTTTTGGATTAGAATGATATCCATTTTCAGGCGAGGAGAGAGCAACAAGGTCTAAGTTCTGACATGCAGAAAGTACTTGAATTTTATTTTGATATTTTTAAGAAGATTGCAGTGAGTTACATTTTTTCAGGTTGTAGGAGAAAGAATAGCCGCAGAAATATGTTAGGTTTACTTTGAAATTCTTGGCTTGTACTTAAAGGGAATTCATCTACTGTAGTACCAATTTGCTTTAACTCTAAAAAGTATGTAAGATATTGGATTGCTATAGCCAGGGTCAATTTGTCTGTTGTGTTTGTGACTTATTTAGAGGCTTTCTTTGAGATTCAAGCCTCTTATATCCACTAGAACACAGAAACAAGTCCCTTGACACTTTGCATAAAGATGTCCCAGTGCCTACCTGTGTTTCTTGGAAGGAACTGATTAGTGCCTTTGCCTTGGGTACCCACATTAGCTGGAGTAGCAGCTGACAGAAGCACTTCTCCTTTATGTGCACAGTAGCATCACCTCATGCGTCCCAGGGGCACTGGGTCAGTGCAGTGATGTTTCTGGTCCACCTGCTCCAACCATAACTACCTTTGACAGAACTGTCAGACTTGCTCAAGAGTCACCTCTTTTACTGTCAGACAGGCCAAGTGTGGCAGGCAGCAGATAAGGACTTAAGCACAGAGTTAAGACTCACTCTTGCACTCCTCTGTCCCTTTTTCAGGTACTTCTGTCCAAGGTGTAGTGTCAACCTTACAATGCAAACGCTTCCCTAGCACATCTCATACTATGTCCCAAGACCAGGATATATTCTTTCAATTGTGCCATGAACTAATATCCCGTATACCTTTCACTACCAAAATTAGGCCTTACACTTTAGAGGGATTAACAGGATGATTCCACAGCTGTCCCCAGGTCTGGCTCTCTCCCAAGATTACATGTTGAAGGGAGGTTGCATTTTTTTCTGTGCTTGTACAGATGTATTCTGTACAGTCTATATTAGAATAAATTGTAAGTGCTATATATAGTATGATATTGGGCTGATAATAGTAAATCTAGGATCACCTGCAAATAATCAGGGCATTCTGCTTTTGGCAATAGTCATGCTAAAAGAGAAAGAGAGAAATCCCGGAAAATTATGTCATACATCTACTTATACATGTAACAGCATCAGTGGCAAAAAGCCACATTCTTGCCCTCAATATCTGCCCAGACACCTAGCTTTCAGTTATTTCTATTACTGTGTAAAGCTGCAGAGATACATTTGTAAGAAAACCAGTTTTTTTAAATCTTCGAAATGTGTGTGCATCTGCAAGTAAACAGTGCAAAAAGGGTGGCTCCTTTACTTTTCATCTTTGCATACTAATCTGTTTTACAAATGTTTTAAACACAGCATGGCAACTCTTGCTGATAAATTCATGGAAAAAATATGACCGTGGACAATGACTAATGTCTGTCTCATGCATTTCTGCCCTATATCTGGGGGGAGAAATTATCATATGGATTAAGTTAGTAACACTCATCCTCACATCTTCAGGGAGCGCTTCCTCTTAAATCATATCTCTTTGGAACTTGACAGGCTTTCACACCTAGTCTTATTTCATGCTGGAACTTCCCAGGGACACATTAGTTGTGCTTCACAAATCACCATGTTTGCCAGTGAATGAAACACCCTAAGCAAGCATTACTTAAATATTTGAAGGAACTGGGAACATTTTACACTTTTGTTGGTGGTGATCTAAAGGGTCTATCTCCTTGAAGCTTCTACCATATGTTTTGTTCTTAAAGCAAGTATCTTAATAAGGTAGTCACAGAAGAATTTGATTAGTGTAAGATTCCCATGATATCTTTATCTCATAGTATCTTTCCTCTGTGGCTTTCTGCAGGTGTTTTTTTCCAAAAGAGTACTCATTAGGGATCCTGCAAGAGGATTTTAACCAATTTCTTTCCTATTTTTATTCACCAAAAATGTATCTTTCTGTCTGGTTAATTATATTTCTCTCATAGAAAAAAAAAATTAAAAAACATAAGCAGCATCTCTCCTGTATACATACATTGTAACTTGCCCGATATCAAAGATCAGACATGTATGAATCTAAATGGGGTAAACTAAATGACTTCTGTGAAATAAAGACTTTTGTGGATCAAAGTATGACCTTTTTAATCTGGAAATGAAGTTTGAAATAAACTCTCTAACCAAAAGAAAATCAAAAGTAGAAGTCTCAGAGACAATAGAGTCTTCTGCAGAAAGGCATGACAAATTATTTCCCCTCAGATAGGTTACTACCATCCCAGTGGCCATGATTTTCAAACCCTTTTGAGACTTTTGACTGTGATTTTGTGGGCCTTCAAAGAGCTGAGTGCATCCAGCCCAACTGCTGTCTTTATCACACAGATGGAATAAATCCACCGCCAGTTAGCAGATATTCAAACCAAGGTTATCAGGTTAGTAATCCAGCAGAGTATGAGGCAGACAGAAGCAAATCTTCCCAGCTAGAGGAAAAACGAAATTGGTAAGTGAAATTAGCAAATTTGGCCAAGAGCCCATCTATTCCAACTCATTGTGGCGTATTTTCAAGATTTGGCACCTGAAGTCTTCAGAGGCAGGGCTTGTCAATGGTCCTCTAGTAAGAAGAATCATGGAATTCCTGAGAATTCCATGGATCATTTCCTGGGTACTTCACTGCAGCGTACTACGATATAACTGCATACCATGACATAAGGAAATACCATATAGCCACATCATAACAGGATAATCCAAACTGATTTCAGCTAATTTTTCCAGTTTCTTCTACAGTTTCTAAACTGTCTGTGCAGAAAGTGGTGAGGTTTTCAGAGGATTGCAGCCGGTGTTCCCTAGTGCAACAAGTTATGTCAGCTGGCTGTTGTTGATACAAACTTCCTACACAAGGGCATAAGGTCTTTTAAGCTACTTCTGTTCTTGGAGGAGAAAGATAAATACCTCAAGAGGGCAGTAAATCTCATCTGAAGACAGGCAAACTCTGGAGCTGCTTATCTACTAACCATGAAGGCAGAGTGGACTACTGACTTACAACAGAGAGCTATGTTGCAGACAGCTAAACATGAAATAAATTTGGCCTGTGTCCCATTGTGCACCCAGGTAATACAGTAGGGACAAAGAGGTGAGTGTTCATGCCCTGCCTTCTGCACCCAGACAGGACCACTTGAAGGCAGACAATGATTCCACTTTGCAAGGAAGCCAGTTCTCAGCATTTTCCTGTGAAATTACCATGTCTCTGAAGGGCAGTACAGAACCCAACTAAAAAGCAACCATATAAGAACAGAGAGTTAAGTCTCTGGTTTGCACAGATAAATAAGGTGTCTGATTTTTAAAAAGGGCTCAGATTGATGAATTTTGGCAATTAAAATGCTTTCATTTGCTGTCAACTACATTCCATGTACTAGGCAAGGAATATTGCCCTTCAAATCTACGGGCATCTCTAATTTTAGTTTCATTTATTTAAATAGAAGTGTTCACATGCCTAAAACCAAATCTGTGAGCTAGGAGGCATAGCACGGTGTTAAGCTGGGAAAGCAGGAGAGGCACACCTCTCAGTAAGACAAATGACAAACAAGAGAGAACAAATCATTGCCACTCCACCAAGAAATCTGGAAGTTGCAGAAATATGCTTTGGGCTGTTTGGTGTGTAAACTGCAAGGTCATTGGAAACTAGCATACAGCATACCTTTCTGTCTATCCTTAAACACATTCTTTGTCACCGTAACAAAAGCCACAGCTGTAAGCAGTTTATGCTGCAATTGCTTGATCAACAGCCATTGGAATAAAAGTAAGGTAAGTCCTCCTTTGTTGCCTCAACAACCCTCACCTCTGCTACAAAAATGCTCTTTAACTGGCTGCAGACTGGCTTCTTCACAAGTGTTTTTAATTTAGTTAAACATCTTGATAGGAAATGTCATAAATTATGTGTATGAGACTGTCAGTAGAATTTTCAACAGAAGTAACATGAGGTCGTATTGAAATAAAATGAGAACCTCGGACAAATTTCTGAGCCTATAAATGTTCAACTTCACCTACAATCCCACTCACAAAGACATTTGAGAAAACTTTGATGATCCAAGGAAACATGTGATTGGTGAGAGAGGGAGACTTGTAGACTGCAATTTCCCTAAATCTTGCACTGTAATCTTCCTGCACTTTCCACAAGTGATTCCATTTACGCTTTTCAGAAGTGATAAAATGTATCACATATGAGCTATTGTGTCCATTTCCTGAATACTCATCTCAGTCAGGAAAAAAGATTCTCTTTGCACTTTGATATTTATTTCCAGGTGTACTTATTTCTCTGGTAGGCATTTGAGATCTGGGTGCTGAAAAGATGCATGCATGTACTTAACATTATATATGTGAATACCACCATTGATCTCAGCAGGACTACCCTCTGTCTGAAGTCACTGAGACTACTCATGTCTGAAATTGGGCAAGTAAATTAAACCCTTTCAGGATCAGGGTTAGAGCAGACAGTTTTTCCTCTTAATAGTGGTGAATGAAAAAAAAATCTGATTTTTTCAGAGCTAGTAATTTATTTTCTTGACACTTCTGCTATCAAGAAAACTATTTTGGTTCAGCAACTTATTCTGCTCTGTTTCACCTGCAGTTGTAATTGACATTTTTGTAAAACTCAGTTTTTGTTTTAACTGTAGACTATACTAACTTTGAAGTCTTGTATACTACCATGTAGCCACATTTTAGAGGTGCTGATTGGTTTCCTGAGAAGTTAAGTATGTCTACTGCATGTGGTTCTTTTCTATTTTATGGGATTCATATGCCACACTACTCACTTTTATGCCTCTGGTTCTTCGTTAAGGAGTGTGATTAACATCTATCATTGTCAAATTTGCATTGAAATAGAAACCATTGCTTTGAAGCATCATGGATTTGAACTCCATGTTCTGGAACTGATGTGATTCTGCACACACCACTCATCCTAACACAGTTTCAGGTTAAGGCCAGTTGCAGCATATCTATAACTCACCGTTTTATCCACCCTTTTAACCCCTCTGGAGCGCTCCTTCAAATCTCTGCTCTTGTGCTTCGTCTTGTTGGTCAGCTAAGCATTCCCAGTAAAGTACAGCCAGACTTAAGAAAATGCTGCTTTTCCTTCCCATAACATCAGCAATAATTAGAAAAACAGACAGGTAATTCCAGTCAAAGTATAGCTGATTTTAAACAGAAGGACAAGATTTAAGAAAAGGAGGTTATAAACAAAGAAAAATCTGTACTCATGCCCACCTTAAAATAAGATGGGTACCCGAGGAAAAGCCTGATTTCTTCACACTGCAAAGAAACGCAAGAAGCGTTTCCGCAGTAGTCCTATGGATGGAATGGGGTGGTTTTGCTGTTAGTTGGGCTTTGCACGTGTTCATAACATCACATTTGGTTATAGTCAAAGAAGCAGGGTTTCCCCAAATAATTGCTCATAAGCTGCAGCTTACACTTCCGAAGTGTTGAACTCCAAGATGTCCTACCTCTGCTGTATATTAATGAGTAAAATTTCTTGCTCATTCTACTAGCAATCAGCAATTTAGTATACATTTTTAATCAGCAATCATTCCAGTAACCCAGACACAGGTCAACAGTAAAAAACAAATGAAATGGAGTTCAAATATATGTTTAAGTCTGTACATTTATACATATATATATAATTCTGTGGATTCTAACACAAATTCTAATTTCCTATACTTTCTCTCTAGCCAAGAGTTTCCTTTGCTTGTGTTCACAGAGAAAATTATGTCAACTGCGTAATAAACTCATGATGGCATTCTTTAGGAGTGACTGAAATTGGATGCTCTAAAACCATAGATAAATTGCATTAGACCCATTGCTGTGAAATTGCTGAATCAAATACCAGCCACAGAAACGTCTCCATTTTCACAAGAAAGGGGACTGGCTAGCATTTTCTTGCCAGTCTGGAAATACTCAGCCTGAACTGACTTTTTCCTGGTAAATAAGATTCAGAAAGATCCCAAATTACTTTCTATAATGGGTTTATATAAAAATAATTCAAAAAACTTTACAACTGTTGTCTAACCCATTATTATTTTCAGTATAATCCTTCTCAATGGTTATTGAAACAGGCAGCATGAGACAGAAAGCAAAGCCAGTGAAGACAGATGGATTGGTAGAAACGAGTCAAGGAAACAGTTTTAGACTGTTTCCTGAGGAAATGTACTTTTATGTGCCTCTGTTCATCTGCCTGTTTGTACCTCTAAGTACTGCTACCTTGCCAATGCTTGTCAGCTTTAGCCAACGTGAAGAGGACATAGTACAAAATACTTTCATGCATCTTATGTAAAGAGATAGAGATAGTGGGGAGAGAGCAATGAGTCAGAGCTACAGGCTTTATTCAATCATGATCTGCCCACAGAGAGTCAGAAGGGTGAAAGATAACATGACTGTACCAAAGAGACTAAAAGCCTTGGTCAGCATTTGTGCTTCAGAAGGCATCAGATAACTCAGCTTTGAGGCATAAATTCCTATTCATAAATAGGAAACCTGTTTTTCCTGTTTTTTCTTAAACTAATTTTTGATCCATCCATTAATTATCTTCAAGAAAGCTGATCACTAGCATCACATTCAGTGCAACCAACAAAGAGGCATATACAAAGTCACTCACCAGTTAATGGTTGGGAATACTCTTCTGCACTTAAATGTTGCTACACTATTAGTGATAAGAATTGTCATAATAATGCTTCAAAATTGCCTATGTTTTTTGCTTTTTTCCAGAGATTACAGGAAAGACTCAGAAAATGCATAAAAATTTTTACTCCTCTTCTAAGGAGGCAAAGCAGACAAGAGTTGCCAGGGACATGTAGAGATGAAAGGAGATTTCTTGTACCTTCTATTCTGTCTTGTGGCCAAATATCAGCAAGTCCTGAGTTGTTAGTAGTAGTAGTAGTGGTAACTTACGACTACAAAAACAGTAGGAACAATTAAAGTAATAATTAATACATACATATACCACTATATTACACCATTACCTGAGATCTACACTGGGAAACAGACAGCTTTACTGACATAATTCAGTACCAAAGCAAATAATAGGAGTGAAAATGCTCACCTCTGTCTCACCTCCTAAACAATAGGGTGTGCTCTTTTATGTTTATCCATGTTCTCTGCTTTAGTAATCCATTATATATAAAATTGCCAAATCACCATATAGTTAAGCAATTCCAGGGTTCATATTACCGTTTGCATTGTGGTAGAAAAAATATTTTCAAATGCTGCTTAAACTTACAATAACTCTTCAGAACTTTTTTTATATTTGACTGGGGCCTTTCATCTCTTCCTAGTGCAGACAGGGACCTGACTCCATAAATCTGCAACTGATTTGTGTGATGGCAACATTTCCAGCTGTACAAGTGCTGTAACATCTACACCTAAATTAGCTCACAAGTCAACATATCTAGTTGGGTTATTACATTATTGCATCCATTATCTATAAATGAAATACAGCTGCGTTGTCTGTTGCACCATTTTAAAACATCTACTTAACGAGCCTTATAGCTCAAAAAGATTGGGAGCATTTGGCAACAACAAATAAAAAGGAAACTTAATCTGGTCCTGTGTTATCCAGCTGTATTTTTTTTTTCTGGTAGAGCCTAATCAGGTGTTTGCCGTAAATACGGGCAGCACTTTAAGTTTATTTGCTAAATAGGAGTCGGACACAGGAAGCATGCCTGGGTCACAGTCAAAAGCTTTCACTTGCAAAACAAGGTCACCCAGACACTTGAGTTGTGACAGACACTTGAATTAAGAAAAGCTTTTTTTTTTCCATCAGTTCAACATCAGGCTGACATTTTGATGTATCCTCCTTAATCTTTTTCTCATTTTCTTTCACTGAATGCGGCAGCATCATAATGGCCTAGCACTTTCCTCATTTCTGGGAGGAGAGGGAGGATGGGAATTTTGGGAGGAGGGAAAGATGGGACTGGGGTCTGGGAAGTTGTCTCCATATATTCAAAAGTTGAAAGCATCTCCGGAGAGCTCCCAGATTGCCTGTATACTTCTTTATGTGCAGCATGTCGGACACCTGTTTCCAATTGCGTCGACAGATCAGAAGATCCTCCTCCTTGGAGTCTGTAAGCCTGGCTGTAGCGTATAAAACATTCCATGCATATGGCTGTCATTTCGGTTTTCTTAGCAAATGATTTCTGTTCTGTGTGTAGGTGAGAGGCTTGTTTGAGGCCTGCTTACATCATACCTATGGAACTTGATCCCCACTGTAGGAAATGCATACAGAGGGCATTTGTTTAAATTTTTGGTCAGTGGGGGTCATTCTCATTGTAAATGGATTTTCACTCATAAACTATGTGAGATTAGTTTAAGTTCTCACTGGAGACCCCAGCTTTACAGAAATCGTGCCACATGAAAGCAAGATGACTTCTCATTTGAGCTTGTCACCGTGCAACTTCCAGATGCCGGCACATCGGCCAGCAGCTTTTGCACAGCTATCTGTCACAGCTGCAGCAAGGAGGACTGGGGAAATTCCACATTACAAGGAGATGTGATACAACCATTCCTGGGAAATAGCTGTTTCAAAGAAAAACTGGGATCACCAGAAGGAAATTGACCCTTCTGCTCACATGAAGGTGACCTTATTGTTCCTTATTTTGTAAATCCTAATGTCACAGACCTGGAGATGGAGCCATGCTGTTGGGTTAAAACCTGAGTACAATTTTGAACATCCACATTTGTGGGATTCTAGAAGCTGGTGATGGGTCAAGTTCATCGCTGAGATACCTACCGGGAATGGAAGTCAGCCAGCTAAAGGAGGTAGAAGGGAAAGCAATAGGAGAAAAGGTCTTTGAGGGATGGGTGAATGATGAATTAAACATCACAAAAGTATCACGATAAACAATGAACTTGACTGAGGGAAGAAGTTAGCTCATTTTTCCCCAGGGAAGTACATAAGATGAAAAAGTGACCCAAGAAGATGTGTGTAGCTTAGTGCGCAAAGAAGCATCACCTTCTTCCTTGTGTGTCCGTGGACACTGCAGCTGCCCAGCAGCAGCACCTTTCAGTGGCACCCCAGGACCCTCAGGGAAGTCTGCTGTCATAGCACCTTCAGGCCACAGCTGGAAGAGGCTGTACCATGCACTGAAATCTCCTCATGGATCTCAGAGGTCTCAGAGCCCATGTCACAAACAAGTGCCTCTCTACAGCCCCTGTGATGGTGTCCAGACACCAAGCAACTGAGTTGCTTTCTTGAAAACAGCTTTTTTTTTAACTATTGGAGGCACAAGCTGGTGGGGGCAGTGAAGGGGTACAGAATCCCAGAAGATAAGGGGTTAATGTGTCTGCCCGAAATGCTGATAGCAGGATGGCTGTGGAACCAACCAAGGACATTTGGATGGTTGGTAGCAATAAACTGTGAGAGAGAACAGTATCTTTTTCTTTTTTCTTTTTTCTTCCTCTTTCCTTCTTTCCTTCTTTCCTTCTTTCCTTCCCTCTTTCTTTCCCTTTTCTTTCTGTCTCTCTTTCTCTCCTTCTTTCTTTCTCTCTCTTGCTCGCTTTCCATTTCAGTCTCTTGCTCTCTCGCTGTCTTGCTTTCTTGCTCTATTGCTTGCTCATTCTTTAATTGCTCTTTTCCTTTTTCTCATCCTTTTCAGCCCGTCCATTCATCCAAAATCCACTGCTTTGTGCTTATATAGTAGGTTAGGGACTAATTTCCATGCCAACCCGTGTCTTTATTAAGAAAACTTGGTGACTTTTGGTGGGCTCTCTTCGACCACAAGCATTTACAAATTTTGGGTGCTGCCACCACCCCCCCCCAAGGGTGAAACACCACAGGGGTGCAGAGAAAAAAAAAAAAAACAGGCAGGAGGAAGAAGAACAAGCAAATCTAGATGTCATTCTGACTCCAAAATGGTCAGAACAGAAGGCCAGCTCAGTGACTTTCTCCAGGAGGCAGGTGGCCTCCCACAGCCTGCCCTAAGCTTGTCACTCACCCCACTGGGTGCTCAGACCTCTGCCAGGACCCCAGGGTTACTCAGGGTCCCAGGCCTACACATAGTGGAGGAGAAATGCATCACAGGTAAGGGGTTCCCATTTTCACGAGGAGGAGGGGGCGAGGGCCACTCTGGGGTGCTCAGGGAGTTTTGGTTTATAGTATCAAACCATCCTTGACAAGAACATTCCTCTGGACAAAGGCTTTCACACTTGAGACCCCCAGTGTTTTCCTTCCTATTATCATGATTACAGAGCATGTAATCCCTTTTCTCCTCTTTTTTTTCCTTCATTTGATCTGTCATCAAGGAGCTGTTTTCTTTGCTCCCCTGGCCACTCTGCTCCTCCCAGCCCTGGCCATCTCTGGGAAACACACACAGGCACACATGGCCTTTACTATAAGGGATCTCTCAAAGCAAGGAAAAAACAAAAGATCAAAAAGTCACAAGTATAGCAGATGTCAAGTAGTCCCTCAAGACCTCTACTTAACCCCTTCCACAGGCTTTGCTGGACAAGAAATCAATCAGTAGGAATAGCAACGTTTTTCTAAAACTTTACTGTGTTTTATTATAAATCAGGGGTCAGTTTATTTATCCTAATTCCTTGCCCAACTACAGGAAACATTTAATGAACTGGCTTAAAATCCTGACTATGAACACACTTTCTACTAATTGGAGTTGTTTACGACTTTATGTAATAAAGTTTGACATTGCAAACTGTGAACACTTTTTACAGTACTTCCTTCTCTTTCTACCCCTGAAATGTCATCTAAAACCAGGTGTATGAAATGTCTGTGCAGCAGTTAAGCAATCAATGCCTCTTATCTAAATGACAGAGATGTATGGGGCATTTAAATCTTAATGATTATAAATGGGGGTGAAAATAAGCGTGGAGGAACTTTTCCATCCTTTTTCTCTAAGTACAGTATGCCTTGCAAATTTATCATATTCTCCACAAGCCACCTTAGGATTGCCTACAACTCCTTACAAAATGAAAAATTGCAAACTGTTTTGCAGAGGGAAAATAACTTCTCAAATTGCAGCTTTGTCTGCAGTTTGGGGAACACTGCCCGAGTTAAAACTGAAAAAAAAAAAGTAATAAAAAACAGTAAGCCAGCCTGAAGAGGTAGAAAACTTTGAACAGTTTGTTGGAACAAGCTATTGAAAAATTATTTCCCTGTGAGCACAGCGGGTTTTCAGCCTGCTGAAGACTGGAGAGGAGAAGGGAACAGTTCTACCCGTGTATTGTATTCTGGGTCAGTTTTGGTATTCAGCTGCTGGTTCCAGTTCTGCAATCAGTTCTATCCTGGAAGACCTTTTCACCTAGGCAGAGATCCTGTGAGTGCTTTTCATCTTTGCACAAGACATAACTCCCTCGGTTAGATCAGATTGCAGGATCAGGGCCTGAGCATGAATACATCCAGTCCTTGCAGGAAATGCTTGACTCAGCCAAAGAGGTGTAACTCAAGAAAAAGCACTCTACTTCGTGTGGAAAAAACAACTACACCGAATATATTAATCTCTTTCATTCTATCACTGCAACTGGCATATGTGAGGAAAAGAGACATTTGTTCTTTCTCTGACCTGCCAGTCCTCTTCCAGGATCATCCTGGAAGAATAAAATTACAACCCAATCCTGCACAGGTACAGAGGTCTGTAATTATGTCCCTTCATGCATGACTGGCATCTTGATTTTGTACGATGCAGTTTGATCTTTATCTGCCTGATTACAGGCACAATGAGAACAAGAGCATGACCTTCATCTCTACTTGTCCGCCCCCAGCAGACAGGGGATTTTCAGCCCTTGGTCTGGCTTATCACTGGTGATCTAGCCACTTTCCAAGACAAAACAGTGGAAATTTGTTCAGGAGTGCCCCGGAGTTGCAGCACACATGCACTTTATCTTTCCACGCATCAGAGCCTTTTGCCCTTGGAGGACCTCAGCCTCACCAGCACACACAAACACAGGCACAGCAGGTTCATTGACAGATCTACCTCTAGCAGGTCCACATAAGGCAAAGCCTCTCCCCTTAGTTTTTATTTCATAACTGATGTCCTCCCCTAAACGTCACTTGTCTGCTGGCTGAGGACAATGAGTTTCACACATTGAGGCATATACTGGGAGGCATATCCAGACAGAGAACTGAAGGTGGAAACCTAGAACGAGTGAGCTGGCAAGGATTAGATCCAGCATCATGGGCCCAAAACATGAGAGAACACAGGGTGGCATGCAAAAGGGGCATGCCAATCTCAACACACAAAATCTTGAGCTGCAGTTGGTAGTCACAGGGCAACAGGACGCACCAGGCTCAAGGGTACATAGAATGATGCATGCCTCTGCAAACATTCAACTTCTCATGAGCTCTGGGCCAGGGTTGACAATTCTGGGATACTCAAATTAGTTACAAATGTGTCTATGGATCTAAGCAGGCTTGCTGGATTTTCAAACCAGTCTGAGCAGGGTGGATAGAAGTCTGGCATCAAATTATCCTAGGTCTTAAGCATAATTTGCCTTCATGCATCTGAAAATTCTGAAGTATCTCTTTATCTCCTGTGGTCTCTAAATACCTTTGAAAATCTGGCACTTAAAATCTGGGAACTGTGGAGCAATGAGCCCCATTACTGAGAACATCCAAAAGGCTTCTAGTTAAGACAAGCAGGGCCAAGACTTGTTTTCTGTATTTTGTTTTCTGGTTAGGTTTTCTTTCTGAAGACATCTGGAACATAGCTGGGATTCTCAATGAAATGCTTCATGCAGCATTATGTTTTGTTCACTTAGCTCCTGCAGCTAAGGAGTATTTTTCTGTGTCATTTATAGATAAGATACTATCAAGTCAAGTCAGTGTTTCTTTTTTCTTGATTTCCAAAGAGAAAAAAAGTGTAGTGCAGGTGCAATGAATATCTATTTTCTAAAAAACAGTTTTCCTTCACTGTAGCATAGGGGGAAAAAAGAGAAATAGTTTTCTCTAATGCTACAGGATTTTTCTCTTTAATCAAAAGCATTGGATGGCTGAACATTAATAACATGTTTGTCAGTAACAGTAGTCTGGTTCAAACAGCATTCTTTGAACTAGAGTATCATATTTGGGTACATTGCAAGTCCACAGTGATTTTTACACAGCGTTTTATTTTACCTTTTCCTTGTGTCAAGAGATTCAAGTTACATGTGAACTGACAGACAGATGCAATAGATCCTCTGCAGAGAATAATGGTAGGCAATGGGTTTTGTAACTTTTCAAAGTGGACTGCCATATTTCAAGTGTCTAACCTGGTGATGAATCTGCTATCATTTACCATTAAATGCTTTGGTCTCTGCTTTCAGATATGCTTTTTGTTTCAGCCTTGTCATGAAATACGAAGAATGACTAGTTTTGCTTTTATTAAAATCTGTGCCAAAACTATAACAAATTCCAGGACAAGCAGGACAAAACCCAAAATAAACCTATGAAATTATGTTGTATGACAATCTAGCCATAACATGGAAGAGATATAACTGTCATGAAGACCTTCCACAGCCATCAAAGTCTGGAAGAATCTCTAATAGATTATGTCTGGCATTTGAATGGAAACAAATAAATATTTAACAGTTTAAGAAGAAGTAGGTGTTTCTGCTAGACTCAGATAAGGTATCAGTATTCTTTGAAATAAAAGAATCATTCTTTGTTGGCAGGAGAATATTTTTTTAATTTTTAAAAAACATTTAAGAGGGTGGCAAATTTTACAAATATTTGAAAGAGTTTGAGATCGTTTTGGTTTGTCTAATGTCTCTGATACTGACATATACAATGCAGAGGAATGACAGATTGATGGTCACCACAAATACCAAAGACTATCACCTGCTGGTCCAAATATGGCATACCCTTATGGTGTCAGATTCTACTTGTGCTTTTTATTGTGGTTTACTTAAAAGGTCAGAGTAGACTGGGAATCCCAATGAAATTCAATCTCTCCATTTAACAAGGAATCTAGTAAGATGCCTTGAATAGGATAGGAAAACTGTATTTTGAGGACTGGAGTAATCCCAAAGGACTCTTATTCTGGCCACAGAGGAAATAAACTGACCTGATACTTTATTCATAATCAAACAATATTTTACTTCTTATTTTTGATTAAATTTTTATTTCAAAGAGTTTCTATGTACAGACATAGGGTTGGTGAGAGACACCACATAGGACTAGGAGAAGTGTTTTATATATAGATACAATACAACAAAATATACCCGTCCAAACGCAGGAAAGTAGAAACCTTGAACAAAAAATGCACTTCTACAAGTAGCGATTTATTTGCCCACATATCTCCTCTGTGAGGTATATGAAGAACAAGGGAATATGATCTCATTGAAGAAAGGATGGTTTCCTCATCCAGATTCCCACCAGTACTCAAACCATAACCTCACATTTCAGAATATTAAATTCAGTCCCACAGAACAATATGCCACACAATAGTTCTTTGTCAACTCCTCTTTACCACTATGCCAAGAAGGTGTCCCATTTACCACTGTGACAAGATAATAACTTCATACACTGTTCTACTTCTGATGGAGATGTTTGCCTTCAAAAATAGTTGGCTTTTTAGTGTATGCATGAAAACATCTGAAAAAAAATCAGAATCTAAGACAAATATCTCCCAGATTTTAAATACCACTTCAACTGGAAGGGAAAAAAAGAAAAAAAAGAAAAAAAAAAAGAAAAGAAAAGAAAGAAACCAACCAAAGAAAATCCCTTAGGTTTCCTTCACCTGGGACAATGTCACTTTCAAGACTGGAGAGAGGACTTCTTTCACAGATTGTCTTTGCAGCCAAGAATCAGTCCTCAGGCACCGTTTATGTTTGACTCTAGCGAATGCAGTTAGTCCCCCTGCTGTCATAACCACCAAAACTGCATGCAGTTTCTTCCAAAGAAATACTGCTGGGAAGTAGGCCCACGCCTGCTGACAAAATCAAGGCAGCACTGACAAAAAAGGCCATTTTTAGAGTTGCACACGAGATTTCACTTTTCAGCGCACTCAGCAACAGAAAACAGAACCATTAGAAACATACATGCAATAAAAGGTAATATGTTCTTACAGCATCCATCATTTCAGACAGGAAACTGACAAAATCCATATCTCTTTTTTCTTCTCTTTTCTACTCTCTACTATCAGTCATTCCCCTCAACCACAGGTGAAAACCCTTGAATTGTTCTTGAATTATTTGTTAGCAAGTGATGCTAACATCATATTTTTAGGTGAACTGGTTTCTGAGAAGCAGCTCCTGAAAGATCAGGCAGCCTTTTATCCTCTGTGAGAGCCCCTCAGGAAAGTATTCCTCTGCCATGTCCCTGCATTAATGTCAATAAGATGATCAGAGCAGTGAGGTTAGGAAATACTTCAGACTGTTCTCCTTGGCTGACATATTTCAAAGCAGGCCCAGACACTGACTGCAGCATCAGGATTGTCTACTGAGAAATGTACTTTAGGGAATTTTTTTCCCTAAATTATTTTCCTTGATTCAGCTTCATGTTTTCCCTGAACTGGCTGAAATCTGGCAACAGGCAGCAATCCAGTCTATAGTGTGTGGTGGAAACAAAGGTCTTCAGAAGAAGAAGCAGGCAGCAGCTCAGTTGCCAAAATAATTTTCTGGTGGGTCAGTATAGAATACTTTAGTTGGCTGCCTTTTAAAATAGTTCAATTGCCTCTACCTCTGCCCTTCTTTTGGGTTCAGGTCCTATGTCTGTTCCCAGAGAAGTCAGTGGGAAAATGGGCCTTGCCATGCATTGCAGTACCATTGCATATCCTAGGATGTCTCCCAGTGGAGAGTTAATCATCTGTGGGTGAACAGCTAGAGCCTCTGAGCTGAGTGGTCTGTGACAGTCATCAGGTCTCCTGAGAAGTCATCGTAGAATGTTGGCCTTCTTCAGAAAACTTTGCAAGCAAATTGTGAGCTTTGGCTAAGGAAAAATAATCTCTAAACTGTGTTATAAATACCTGCCACAAGAAACCCAGACTAGTCTGATTTTTGTCATAAAACTATCCTGTTTCATGACAACAGGATAACTTAACTATCTTCAGGAGGCTGAAGAGTAGACTTCACTAATGACAAAAATAATCACATTTTTCTAATTAAAACCTTAAGAATTGCAGAAAACTTATTTAAACATTCATTCCTTTTTCTCAGCACAGAATAATATTCAGAATAACTTTTTAAAAATCTTTTAAACTTGTTAGCAGAACTTAATTTAAGCCTTGAGAAACCTGATGGAATTTTCTCAGATTATCGATAAAAGTGTTGTCAGAAATAAAGTGAAGCATGTGACATATCCAACTCCACCAAAAGACTTTCCACTAGGCTAATGAATTTAGGTGCAGCATCTGACAGTGGATTAACAGTGCTGGAAAGCATCTACTTTCAAAGCAGAAAACATGGTGCCTTTCTGTTAGTCTTGGCCCTACCTTGGACCTTCATCTGGAGCTTACTGAACCAGCTGCAGGGGGAAGTGCATAAATCTGTGCCTGGGTATTTAATCCTGACCCTCCTGGGGCTGCCTCAGACACACCAATTACTGCTAACTCTGCATGGACACTGACACCTGTTCATTGGAAACTAGGGTGATGTAACCAAACCCATTTTTGCTCAGATTGTGAAGACTGTTGGTGCTGCTGATTGAGACCTGAAAAACTTACTTTTCTATAACTGCCTCTTTTACAATTGTTTTTTGAGTTTCTTTGGATTGGGATCATTTTTGGTCATCATTACACCACCTTAAAATCTTCCGATCAGATGTGTGCATAGCAATTGCCAGAAATCCCAAAACACTGTTTTCAAGGTTTCAAAGGACAGTGTACATGGGACAAAGAAGTGGAATCTATGCCATACACTGAAGTTGCTTTATCTTTGTCTGCACCTAGGGTTGGACATGGAGTTAGAAACAGGTTCGTTGTTGCTGATACATGAAATTCAAAACTGAGAACACTGAAGGAAAAAAATCTAAAATTTAAACCATAATCACACCAGCTCCTGGATATGAAATACATATAATGTATTCAGCAGCTGCACGTTCTTCAGCTTGCACCAAAACAGCTGCAAAATGATTGTGTGTCTCAGTAAAAGTGAAATCCAAAAACAGAGCAGTCTGCATCTTAACCATAATGTACACAGGCCACCCCTTATGCTACAAAAATACCTTTCATCAGCAGCCAGCTATAAGAATCAATTACTTCCTAGAAGAGCTCTGGACATATTTTAAACACAGAAAAAATGCTGTTTTCAAGAGGTTACTTTTCAAGACTCATAATCAAGTGTCTGACAAAACTATGGGCCTGTACATTACCAAACTGTATAAAAATGACTGGCTTCTGCAACAAGCAAATTCCACAGGACCCAGCTCTTCTCTAGGATGAAGAACAAAGGATACAGCTTTGTTCCAAGGATAGTGCTTCAGCAGACTTCTCTCCATGCAGCAAGGAACTCTAGATCAGACTAGAATGTTTGTATTACTTATACCAAAATGCTAAACCTATGCAAAGCTGGCACTCCCTTAATTCACAAGAATAACACTAGAGAGAAGAGTAGAAATCACAGAGGGAATGGGTCTCTGTAACTCTGCAGAAGGAAATGCATAAATAAAAGACAAAGGATGTAAGTGATGGGCTAGCGAGAATCTGTGGACAAACTTGTATGAGGGAAGGATTTGCAAATACACAGCTCTATCATTTTGCATTTTTTTTGGAATGGGCAGATACTAGAGGATTCCTTGTCTGGTTCACAAGTATATCACACCTGAAGAGGGAAAAGAGCATATAGGTTAGTGTCCCTACACAGAAGATAAATAAACATAACATTCTGTATAAAAGCCCTTAACTTATGATATTCAGACTTCCACAAGAACACATCAAACTGGAAAACCATAGGTTCTCCACATGAACTAAAAATGGACCTGTGAAGGAAAACGTGGAGACAGATAAGGTATAGATGGAGACAGTGGGAATATAGAGCAGCAATGAGAGGCATTGTCTGACATTGGAAAGACCTCTACCACCACAAACTGCATCTTTTTCACAGAACAGTTATTCAGACAGCTGGGAGTGACAACAGCCTTTGCTGGTCACAGACAGAAAGCATGGAACCAAGGCAAGGGAAGATGTCTTATACCTGAGGACAGTTTTTGCAGTGCAGTAAAGAGCTCTATCCACATTCCATCTTTACCCCACTGCAGACATTTAAGGACCAAAATGTTTCAGAAGAAATATCACACTGTCACAGTTTACTAACAGTGCTCCCCAATTTAGTACTACCATTGAAAAGAACACCACAAACCATTACTCCCACGGCTCCAGTGGGAGACACTAAAGGTGAATGGTTTGATTAGGGTTCAGATAAGAACAATTTGCTGGAAACAATGCAATGAAAAACCAAACAGTAACAGCAGCAATTAACAACAGTGCACAGAGGAGGAAGTGAATTGCGTTACCAGCCTGAGACAATGGACAATGGTGGATGGACCCTATGCCCACCACATTTGCTCACAAACAGAAACCACACACATCTTCTCTAAAGTGAGAATCCCTCAGTTCCACACACACCCACACACACATCCAACCCCCCTCCCCCCGCCAGTGATGGTCGCGGTATAGAATAACGACATAGACAGACCCACGCAGCTCCAGAATCCACCCCCTCATAGCCAATATGGGAAAATTAACTCTGTTCTGGCCAAAACGAGGATACAGACAGAGACAAACAAAAATCTCTACCCAAACAATGGATGATGGGATTGAGTCTTTCATTAGTAAGTTTGCAGATGACACCAAGCTGGGATCATGTGTCAATCTGTTGGAAGGCAGGAGGGCTCTGCAGAGGGACCTGGAATGGTTGGATGGATGGGCAGAGTCCAATAAGATGAAGTTGAACAAGTCCAAGTCCTGCATTTTGGCCACAATAACCCCCTGCAGGGTTACAGGCTGGGGATGGTGTGGCTGGACAGTGCCCAGGCAAAAAGGGACCTGGGGGTACTGGTGACAGCTGACTGGACATGAGCCAGCAGTGTGCCCTGGTGGCCAAGAAGGCCAACAGGATCCTGGCCTGTGTCAGGAACAGTGTGGCCAGCAGGAGCAGGGAGGTCATTCTCCCCCTGCACTGGGCACTGGTGAGGCCACACCTTGAGTGCTGTGTCCAGTTCTGGGCCCTCAGTTTGGGAAGGACATTGAGACACTTGAGCACCTCCAGAGAAGGGCAACAAGGCTGGTGAGGGGCTTGGAACACAAACCCTGTGAGGAACGACTGAGGGAGCTGGGGGTGTTTAGCCTGGAGAAAAGGAGACTCAGGGATGACCTTGTCACTCTCTACAGCTCCCCAAAAGGTGGCTGTAATCAGGTGGGGTTGGTCACTTTCTCCAGGCAGCAACTGACAGAACCACAGGACACAGTCTCAAGCTGCGTCAAGAGAAATATAGGCTGGATATTAGGAAAATGTCTTTTACAGAAAGAGTGATAAAGTACTGGAATGGTTTGCCCAGGGAGGTGGTGGAGTCACCATCCCTGGATGTGTTTAAAAACAGACTGGATGTGGCACTCAGTGCCATGGTTCAGTTGAGGTGTTAGGGCATGGGTTGGAATTGAGGATCTTGAGGGTCCTTTACAAGCTAGTGATTCTGTGTGATTCTGTGTGAAAGAAGGTTATGAAAATGAGCTGAAGGCTTCCCAGAAGTAAATATTGGAAGACATTTTACAAATGAGTTTGGCAGGGCCATGTCTGCAAATACATGAATGACAGCACTGCAATGATGGATCACTGTGTCTTAACGTGACATTGCAAATTTATTCCCTGTCCCCAGTGCTAAATCCTAACCATCAACATGTAGGATGGAGAGACAAGTACCACTGTGAAACAGTGAACTGAATCAGAACTCCAGCTGATGAGAAAACAAAATCTATTAGGATAGGATGCCATGAAACCACAGGTGGAGAAGAAACACTTTGTGATGACAACCTGCTTTCATCACAAGACTAGCACCCATTACATCACCCATACCTCCTGAACCAAAGGTCGAAATACAGGGAAAATAAATTAACTCACAAATAAATAAGGTGAGGGAGTGGTGAGTGTGCAGTAAGAAATATGTCTTTGGAACATTTTGCATTATTTGACTGATGATATCAGATGTAAGGAGCACAAATAAAATGTTAACAAAGTTAGAAGGCCGTGGATATTGTAGCAAATTTTGTTATCTTGAATAAATGTGGCAAAGGCTGTTATGATGGACAGCTTCCTGAAAGAGGAGGCAGAGGATAAAACATGTGGTAACATGAAAAATCTCTTCAGAGGAAATGCTTAACAAGATAGACTCTGTGGAACACAGACTAAAGACTGGATGTTCCTTGGCTTCTTCTCTTTCTTTATTATACATTGCAGAAAATGTAGAATGCTGATCCCACTGTGGGCAGGCAATCTCCTGACATCTCTCCAGGAACTTGATGGAACAGTAGTAGTACAGATTGCTTTTGTTGACGTTAAAAGTTAAACAAAATTCTGACTTTAAACAGGTATTGGAAAATATGCTTGGGCAAAACAGAGTCCTCAGGGCTAACCATGAGTCAGGTGATTAAAGTTCTGCTTGGAACAGTTCATAAAACAATTCCCAGTTCGTGTCTGACAAACTTCCTTTGTCACCTGTGGGTTTTGTTAGTTACCTTCTACCCTTCCAAGAACAAACCTGTACTTTCTGCTTGTCATCATTAAGTGAAATGAAAAGCTTTTGTTAACCAGTTTGAGTTGTTTGACTATGATAAAATAGTTTTGATTAGAGACTGCTTTATGTTACTTTCCAGAGTTTATTTTTCCTTTTAAAGGTAATATGAGACCATAGGTTAGATTTAAAGTTTTCTTAAGTAGTCTGTCCAGAGGTAATAGATACTTCAGAGAAGAAAAGGCGAGCTGTCTTCACTTGCATTATGCTTGCTGCTTTTCTTCTTCGTAACATGAAATGCATTTTATCTGCTGTTTCCAATACCATCAGCAGTCACAACTTGCAGTTGACCTCTTTAAGATAAGTACATGCTCTTAATGTGAGCTTTCTAATTCCCTATGAAACAATAGAGTTGAGCTACCTCCTGTCTCTGCTCGGGGTGGGGGATTTATAACACCCCCAGGCTGAAAATACACATGCTCATAAGCTTGACATGGAAATGGAGAAACCAGGAGTGAAAAGTCTGTAATGAGAACTGCACCCATCCCAAGCAATATCATTTGGATCCATCTTGTAGACGGGAATGATGGACAAAATAGAAGAGATAATGACAGAACTGAAGGTTTGTTTAGGATATTTTTAAAGCTAAACTGTTTCCATTTTGGGGAGCTTGGTGTTTAAAGAGTGATTAACCAGCAATACTGAAAACTATTTTTGGTCAGGCATGTCAAAGGAGAGGAGGCAACTGCAGATGAACAAAACAAAAGAAATATAAGCAGCTACCTCAAAAAGTTTCAAGAGCTTTTAAATTTTTCCCTCACACAGTAAATAATTACTCCTCAAGGAGTATGTTTAAGGGAAGTTGGAAAACACAGGACCTGAGACATATGGATTCCTTTATCAAATGTACAGGAAGAAAACAATATAATATTACTTTTTGAAGACTCACGGCAGAGACTGAAAAAGCAAGAGTCAGCTTCAATCACTATCAATAAAATAGTTAAGCATTGTTACAGATCTCTGTGGGAAGGCTCCTTGGCCTTCAACATTTTCTGTCCAATGGGCAAGAAAGTGATTGTCAAGGTATGCTGTAGGGGTTGTACCAATGAAAAAACTAATGTCTTCTTTTCCTCTCCTGGCTGAAGAAATCCTTCCAGATTTTGAAGGTACTGCCTGGACAGAGAAACTAACTCAGTAAATTCAGCTACTGCTTTTCTGCTTCATACACCAGGGGAAAGGGGAAGAACCAAGCATTTTATATTACTATGCATCCGTTTTAAGACAGATAACCAATACCAACAATTAATAAACAATATGTATTTCATCTCTGTTATGTATTCTTACACAATTTTCAAACCTGCTAATTCATAGTTTATATTTTTTAAATACAAAATTTCAATGTAAAAGAAGCCAGACATAACTCTGAATTGAAATTTTCCACAGTTAAAACAAATAATTAATTTAAAGGTTCAAAAAATAATTCTAAGAAAAGCCCAATGCTATTTTTAATGGGGAATTGTTCATGTGTTTGTGTGTTTGATTGGTTGGTTGCTTTATTCTTGAAACCCTACATCAGAAAGTAGGTAGGGCCAATATAGAGAGACATGGAATGATATAGATGGGATGGGACCCTGGATGCTTGTGCTCCAATTCTCTGCTCGAAGCAGGGCTGGTTTTGAAGTGAAGTCAGACTTCTTGGCCCTACCAAGCTTGTTGTGTCTCCAGTAAAAGAGATTTCATCATCAATCTCTCTGGGCAACCCATGGATTGAAAAAGCCCAAACCTTCTTGACAAGAAACAAAGGTAAAGGCACAGCTAACGCATATTGCCTGACATCTTAGGTGTTTCCCATACAGAAGTGTAAACAAGTAATCCTTAGGTCATATTAGAAGGTTTGCAGTAACTTTTCTGGGATACCCCACCTCTAAGGTGGTCCTTTTACTCTTCCTAGGCAGTCTTACAGCCAAGAGTCTTGGACCAGATTTCAAAAAATAATCAGATTGACCTAAACTCATCCATTTTATCTACTTTTTTTCAAGATCAGCCGCAAATATTGCTTCTCTTTCTTCACTATTTCCAAGTTTGGGAGGTTGGTTGGGGTTATATTCATTGCACAGGTTAGCTACACTGTCAGACTACTCACTTTCATCATTGATTTAGTACCTTTTTAAAACAACCAAAATCATACCATGGTCCTAGCAACACTGATGTTATTAGTTCAGAGAGGTGAAGCAGGACTGTCACTTTTGTAGACTCATTGTACTTAAATCAAAGAGCATTCTGCACAGATTTTCCAAAATTCACTAGCACATAAGTGTCTCTGTTTTGATTGCTTATGGCCATGCTTTTCTTTAACATGCAACCATGTGTTACTGATAGCGATGTCAAATCAGTAGCCCCAGCAATACAGCCTCCTGCTTTCCCTTAGAATAGTTATACTGCAACTAGCAAGGATATCAGAGCAGCGTGCCAGCTGGAGAGTGACTGACGTCAAGAGGAGCAACCTCTGTGTTCAGTCTGCATCAGATCTGTCAGTTACTGTGTAGTGACCAGGAAGAATTTGTTGCAAAAATAACATTTGTGTACTATAAACTGAGGAGGTAAAAAAGAACTTAAGTTCAACTACAAACACACTTCCTCATGTGTTATCTTAAATTAAATACCATAGAAGTTCTGGAAACACACAAGCCATTAACTTTGTGTTCCCATAAACTCTACAGACACAATATGAAGGATTGTGGCCAAGGCTGAGCGGGTATTTTTAGTTGAAATCTAAACCCACTTAAACCAGTTTCATTCAAATTAGCCAGTTCACCATGTATTTTCTGGCTCAAGGCTTCACTGCAGCAGTGTGATAAAGGAGCAGTTTTCACCTGGGTGCTTTTTCTCCAGCCACTCCCTCACTACAGCTGTCACCATGTGCTTTGTACTTCCACACAGCAGTGCTCACCATGGCACAGGAGCCAAGAAAGTAGAACAGGTTAGGGACTCCTGCCCAGATTCCTGCAGAATGGCTGGCAGAATGAGCAGAGGGAGAGCTGATCCCTGTGGGGATCATGGGAGGGAGCAACAGCGCAAGGAAAACTCTTCACATCTGCAAAGTTGATGTGGCTCTCCCCCAGAGCCAGATAGGCTGAGGAACCATCAAGGCATTGCATGGCTGACATTTTTGGTGGTTGAAAAATGAAAGCAAAAATTGAGAAAAGGATTTGTGGCAGTAGCATGCTGAAAGGAAGCTGTGACAGAGGCAGAAGAGAAAGAGAGGAAGATGAAATGATGTTCGCAGAAGAAGAAAGGGATGGTGACAGACTCAAAAGAGGGAGAAGGAGTAGGAACCAAAAAAAAACCCCAAAAAAAGGCCTTATGCAGACTACCACATGGTCACATTTGCCTGGCTGACATGGCAAAGCTCTCAGTGGAGATGTAGAACACACAAGAAAGAGGAGAGGGAGTGAGAAGAGGCAGCAGGATACTTCCTTTCCACAATTCTCCTTACACCTCTTCTCATTTATATAAGGACATTTAAATATGCCTCAAGTACACAAACATCTGTAGTATCCATTTCTGTCCACATTCCATGTCCCATCTCAGCACAACTGTCTACTCACATGACAACTGTCAGGCCACTCACATGCAGCAAGCTCCTAGACACTGCCTCCTGTTTTGATCTGTTTTAATCACTAGTGAGTGTTGAGCCAGCAGCCTCTGAGAGAGCTCCTGTACATTTTTTGCATGCACCCAGTGCACCAAAAGCTGCTAAGCCAGGAGTCTCAGCAAGGCTGTGCATTTGCATCGTCTGCATCAGCCAGAGACCTAAACCAGAGATCTTCCCAATACTCAAGTTTGGAAGCAACCTCTAAATCTCTGGGGCTTGTAAAGGGTCAAAAGCAGGCAAGCAACCTCAAGGCCAGCTAGCCAGGGGTCTTACTGCTTGCCTTTGGCATCAATCTCAGCTTTGAAAGTCACAGATACCACTAAAGGCTATACATTTCCTAAGCAGTCCTAATGAGGCCTTGATATTTTGATGACTTGTTTCTCAGGATCATCCCAGAAAATTGAGACCAAAGGTCTGAAGTAATCCCCAGAACATGTGGGTGAATATCCTTGTGTCTGCATACCCCTGCAGAGCTTGAGACCTGCAGATGGTCTTGTTTCTACTGGAACAGGCTTCTTGGCCTGCTCATACCTTTCTTTGGTCTTCTTTCACCCCTTTCCACTTTTAAAAGCTGTTCTTCTAGGTGTGCTTGACTTCTAAGCCATTTTGCATGTGCTGGTTCTGTGGTCTTTTTTTATTACCTTTCTTCTTGTTCTCCCTAGGTGACACACAATTGTGTTTCATTTTTTTGTTTTGTCATTGTATGCCAAAGACTGACACCTCTAATCCTTCATTCATTCATTCCTCTGTTCAGGACTTCAGATACTGTAAAGGCAGGGCTCTCTACAAATCCCACTATTATTTATGGCAGCCATGCGGTTCTAAACAAAACATGAAAAATGATACTCAGCAGACCTTGATTTTATTCCAACACATCATTAACTATAACTGTGAAATAGTCAAATGCATTAAAAATGTGATGTAGCAAAGAAGTTTTACTAACAAGGGAAAAACTGACACTAGTCATAACTTCAGCTGAGACTTGAGTGAGCTAACTGGCAAAACATTCTGATTTATTTTTCACAGGGAAAATATGATCACTGCATATTTACAGCAATGACTGAAGGTAAGTACATTCTGTAAAGTGCTACTGAAATGTATTTCCTTCATTTCCTTGACAGCAAAAGGAAGCAATGAATGCCTTAAACCACAGAAAATATTGATATTATGAAAGATAAATGGAGGTCACATTCATTTACTGCAGCATGCAGAGTGGCCCATATTTTACTAAGTTCAGCTGGAGTTCATGGGAAATTATTTTGGTGGTTTTCCTCCTGGGCTGTGCAGCAGGCCACTGGCAACTGGGCCCTACAGTGGCTGCCTCACAAGGTTGGCAATCTGGTCTTACAGCTGATAAGGATTACTTGAGGAAGAAAAGCACAGTGCTGGGCTGCTGAATGGTTTTCCTGCAGCAATCCTTGACTGTTTTTTTCTGGATGGGGATCTGAACAACCTGGTCAAGTGAAAGATGTTCTTGCCTTGGGGGGGCAGAGGGGGTGGATCTCTTTAAGACCCCTTTCAGTCCAACCTATTCTATGATTCTGTGATTATCACAGGCGATTAAGTCTTGGTTCATTAAGTCATATACACATTGAGGAGCAAGAGACAAGAGGGAAGACAATACATCAGATGCATACGAATTGCCACTCAGATCCAAAAATGTAATAACTTTAGTCACATTCCTTTCGACACTATGTAAACACTCCAGCAGAACAACTTCTGGGATCTTGGATTAGAATCAACAGATTGTCAGGTACATGCTTGAAAGTACTGTTATGAAGCAAACCTGGATTACTTCTCTGTAGCAGATAATCACCCCCGTGCAGCCACTACAACAAAACACAGGACAAAACACACAACAAAACATACAACAAAACATGGACTTCACTATGTCAAGCCCTGCCAGATATTGCCCAGGCTTTCAACATCAATGGAGGGCACTCACAAACAAAACTGAATCTTGGAATCACTGATTTTCCATTCACCTTCTTTCCAAACCTTACACAAACCAAAATGAAAACAAGCAAACAAAACCACAAGCAAACAAAAAACCCTCACAACAACAACAGGAAACCTGCAAATTGGAAGAGATTAAGATAGATTTCAGAAGTCAAAATTAACCTCAGGTTAAATACATTCCCTCTTTTTGTGTCTGCCTGAGAAAGTGCTATTGCATTATTTAGGCTGGGGGTTTCTTTACCACATTTTCTGCTGGAAAAGGTGTTCTTAATTTAAACATATTTTTATTACGTGCAGCCAGCATAAAGTCCTTGTGATACACTTGTGTGCTGAAGGTGTCGGCAAAAATGTAGAAGCAGCTCAGAAAAATGTTGTAAGATGTCAGAAGAGCTCTAAAGCAAAAGCAAAATTTTCTGAGTGAAAATTGAACCATATGGCAATATCCAGCTGAAAATTTGGAACAACGTATTCAGGCATCTTTACTGGCACACAGACAATTGGTGGCAGCAAAACGCAGGTGAAACACTGTAGAAGATGAAGCTGGCTTGCAATTTGTCAGGGCAGGCAAAAGCTGTTGCAGGTCTCCCGAGAGGCAAGGAAAACAAGGAAGGTACAGAGTGCTCGGGTGCAGCCTCCTGAGCTGGGCGAGCACAGCACTGCACACGGGCTGTGCCAAGCTGGGGCAAGCCCAGGCCAGCCAAGCCCATCCTCAGTTCTGTGCTTCTCCCTGAATTTCCACTAAAACATCCCGAGTGCTCTCCCTGGCCTGGGGAGCCCTGGATTCCCACACACCACCTGAAGGTGCGGCCAGAACAGGCAAACAACACTTTTCTGAGTTTGCCTTAGCCAAGAGTGAAAAGCCAAATGCAAAGAGAAGGTTAGGGTTTATTTTTTCCCTTAAGAAAGGTCCTCAGGTATGTTAATACATTTCAGCTATATTTTTGCCTGCTGTTGCTTATAATAATCCCATGGAAGCTTGAAACTAGAATATGTCTGATACCTGATATTTTCTTTTTCTCTTTTGATTACTGACAAATGCTGATTTATTATGGTAGGTCAGTAAAAAATACAGCTGTTCATAAAACTCAAATTTTTCTTATACCTGCCCCCCCCCAATCCCCTCCCCCCCCTCCCCCCCCCACCCCAAAATAAATTACATCAGCCTGGATTTTTTCAATGTTTTCATCTTTTTCAAAAAGATGTTTGTCCAGGTACCAAAAATTCAGGAAATAAATGTATTTTGGCAGGAGATGATGCTTTATTTCTCTAAGAGTAACAAGTATTTTGAGGAAGATTTGCGTTTCCCTAGAAAGAATATGTCCTGTTTCCTACAGGACATATTTCAACAAAACTTTTTAATGACATTTTTAACAAATAGTATATAACTGCAATGTGTGCTCCTTACTTAACTTCAAACAAATTTAAGCAAACAGCACAGAGAATTTTGCAATTAAATGTAAGCAAATATAAGCGGCATTTTGAATCTGGAAAAGCATTCTTAGTAAATGTAACTACCACTGTCCCGAAAGGTATATAAGGATATGGATTTAGGTTACGAAACAAAATTAGTTGCCTTGCAATTCAAAACATTTCTTAAAATAATTTTTTAAAAAATAGTGGAAAAATTACCTTTTGATATATCTTCTCTGTTTGAACATGATAGATTTTACATCACAGTGAAGGGTCCTGTTACACTTCCAAAGCCTCCTCTGAGCAACTGAGGTGTGACCACAGTGAGACAAATCAGATAGCATTGCTCAAGCCCACTGCCTCACACGGGATCTTTAATTTCTTGGCTCCCATATTTCCCTGAACTGCGGAGCAGTTTATGAAAAATGTTGATTTCCTGTAAGAAATAAAATTCTTTCCATGGAGTCTTTCAGTGATTTATTCTTTTTAGGGACCACAGAGAGTAGAATTATGCTGAGTTGAGATTTTGGTAGCGTTTGCTTTGAGGAGTGCAGGTGCAATTGGTCATAATTATGCTTAGAGGCTGTTCCATGTGGTTTCTCACCCAAGGCACTACATCAATTATGGCAGAACAAGTCCAAGCCAATACCCTAGATGTTAGCTACAATATCAGGGACTTTCATGCATGAAGCAATATGGCATCTTTACATCACAAAAAATGGGTCATGGAAGAGGACTAGGCTGCAGTTTCAAGGAAAAAAAAAAAAAAAGAGCAAATAATTTTTCAAATAAAGCAACATACAGTTTTTTTAGTGCATTAGGTTTTACTGTAATGTTTTTGAAGGTCTCTCATTTTTACACCTTTTTCAATCAAAATCAGAAACTTTTTAAAGCTGGGGGGTTTGGTTTTTTAGCTGATGGATAAAGTATCTTACCGTCAAAATTCTGTCTTGGAAAAACTGTTTATTATAATAATGTTCTGGAAGAAAAGTGAGTGATAGGGTTTAATTTTATCACCCAAATAATACTTATACTAGAAAGCAGAGACCCTACTTTGCCACTTGACAAGTTTCTAGGGAGAAAAAGCACATACCACAAAATAAACACTTTCAAGTGGCACAGCTGGATACTAGCAGGAGTTACCACAAGTTCAGGGAGTTCTCTCATACCTTTTCTTACCCTTTTGATTTGACTAGAGCAGAAACAATTTGAGATATAAGATGACTTGCAGGTCTAGTAGCCTGGCAATCTTTTTGTTCTTCAGAATCATATTGACATGAACTAGTCAAAGTACAGAGGAGTTAAAAGACAGGCCCTGAGCTGCTTTCATAAACGTTGCTTTCCCTTGAAACATACAAAGCACCAGGAAGACACTCTTGAGGATCTGATGCTTAGGAATTGAATGATCCAGCACCTACAACTCATGTAAGTACTTCTACTCATTAAAAATTCAGTCTCAGTGTATATTTACATATACAGTTTTCTCCACACCTACATGTATGCCAATAAAATTTGATGAGCAGAATATCCATAGGAAGAAAATAATACTATAGAAAGAAACAAATCTGGCATGGATAAAGACAAAGAATTTAGCATTCAAATACCTCATCGTAGAAGGGATTTTTCACGCTGTTTGCCCAGCTACAACGTTTACAACTGTGACAGGTCTGTCATTTGCTTACCCAGCTGGTGCATATGACACGTGGTTGTGCCTACCTGTTTCACAAGGGCACCTTGGCAATTACGGTCTGAAACTGTGACTTTGTACACCCAAATGGAAAAGGGGAGAAATCAATGAGAAGTGAAAGTGCTTGCTTTCTGGATCACCCTGAGATATTACTAGATGAGATCAAAGGAGTTGAAGGATATCAGGGAGACACAGCCCGTGGTGGAGCATCACATCTCAAGTAAGAAGCAATGGAGACAGTGCAGAGGTTGTGTCCAATTAGACAGCAACAGGGGCAAACTAGGAACATGTCCATGGACACTGCAGTGTCTCATCTGATGGATAGTAACTTCATGGAGTTCTGGTTGCATCATACCCTTGAATAGTCATTCACAAATGAAATATTGAAAATTAAGAACAGACCTAGCAGAAAAATAGAGCAGCACTAACAATGGCTGAGGAGCTGTTTTAAAGGCCAGAGGGGTAAAAAGTTTTCCCTTTAAAAGAGTGATGGGAATTTATGCAAGCAAAAAAATATCAGCCTTGAGAGAGACTCTACAGAAAGCTATTATGAGTATTAGTACAGTTTTTCACTAGCACATATTATACTGGATAGTAGAAAGTGTCTTTTGAGAGTGCAGACATTCTTCTCTCTTGTTCTGGAAAGCAAACAAAACAAGGGCAGAAAACTCACTTTCAAGTAGAACCTGCATCCATACACTCTCAGTGACATGCTCAATACAATTTGGTCTCAAAGGATTAACAGAGATACATAATCACCAGGTGTCTGGGCAGGAACAAAAACACATGGCTCTGCTACATTGAGTAAGCAAGCTGTCTCTTTCTTGCTTGCATTTGTTTCAGCAAATACCATAGAAGCCATGCCTTGCCTTCACCACTCATCTCTTTTTCTCCCATTGACACCGCTCCCTTCTGTTATATTTCAGGAAATCAAACACTCATGCTAATGATGCAAACTCCTGTGTTGACAAGGTTCTGCTTCAGTTCAAGGGTAGAGTGGGGAAAAAAAGCTCTCAAGATACGGACTGGCTTTTTACGGTGTCATGTCCAGAGCCAAGGCCAAGAAGTCTTTTAGAGGGAGTGACTTAATCCCTTGTCACCAGAAAAGTCTTTCTCAGTACAGACTTTGACCATTTTCTCTTCCATGGAGACTCTACATATAATATATTAGTTATTTATCTGAATGCTACTTCTAAGCAGTAAATGTCAAGTATGAATATGGAATCATAAAATACTAAATACTCCTTTTTTTTTTTTTTGAAGCACTTTATATGGAAAGACACCTTTAGTGAAGATATAAATTTGTACATTTGTTAAATTAATGTTCTAAAAGGAAGCTATTCCAGACTGGAAATAAAGTCAATACATTCTGAGAAAAATAATATACATTCATCTATACAAACAGTTCTACAATCTTCCCTCTCTATTGTCTCTTTTCAGTTTATTGAGACTCCCTGTAGAATTATTACTTTCTTTCCCTTCCAAATTGAAGAATTTTCTATTCAGCAATTTTCATTTTGATGCCAATGGAGTACACTTCATAGTCATTAAAAGTTACAAGTAGTATTGGAAAGGCTTCAATGGACCATGGATCATTTATGAGCTTTTCTGTCACAGCATCAAAGTCTGAGAAAAACATTTACTAATGTTATTTCCTCTTCCCTATTGTTCCTACTCCATGTCTGAACAGCAAAAAGCCTTGAAGAATTCAAATATTTAAACAGTTACAACAAAAAGTGTTACCCAACTGATTAATTTTCAAAGAAATTCAGCATAAAAGTATCACTTTCAGCGTGTCAGTTCTACCACTCTGGCCTTCCTTAAACACACAGATTCCTTCTCACCACCTTGTTGTTCTGCAAGGTTTGATATGTCTCTCATATTAAACACCAGCTCTTTTCCTGTCTACAGTGTGTCTTTTGCCAAAGTGGAAAGAGCCCAGCAGAAGTGAGTCAGACATCTACCGAGGCAAGTTTGATCAGGACTTCTTTATCTTGCAAGATGAAGCATTTGGGCAGAACAAAAGAGCATCTACCTAAAAAAAAAGAAAATAAACCTGGGTCATTTCAAGCTATGGAGAAATTAAAAATCAACCAAAATTAAGATAATAATTATTTAAAGAGGCAACCTACTTAAACAGAATTTTACCTCAGTAGTTAATGCCAATGCCCTTCGTTGTTACACCTGTGTGCCACCAGAGCCAGTACACACTGTGAGGTTTTACTGTGGACTCCAGGAAGATGCTGGGACTTCTCCCTTCAGGGACCAAAATCTCTGCTTAGGGATGGGATTCGGCTTTCATGAGCATAATCTGGGTTGCCACTTGTTCTGTTTCCAGAAATGCTATATGGCAGGTCTGGGAATCTGAAGAGGTCAAGTTAGGAAAGCAATTAATTTCCTTCAAGGGGCCATTTGCTTTTCTTTCTGGTCAGGAAACTGTCTGACAAGAAGCAGAGTTCCTCACTGCTGCTACAGGATCCTGTCCAATTTTTGTCCATGTTTTGGAGCCGAAAGGATGACCTGCCTGGAGCATGCCTGGCAAGTTGTCACGGCTCCTGCTGTCAAAGCCACACAGTTCCTTGTTCTTCCTTCGTTTCCCTCTTCTTTACTCTGGGGTCAGTCCAGGGCGTCAGCCATCCTGCACACCTTCTGTCAGGAGGCTTTCAACACCATAAGCACAGCTCAGGCAAAGCTTGGTGTCTGAAGCTTCCTGAAGTGGGATAGAGGAGAACTTGAGGTGCAATAGGTAAAGGCCATGGGAGAACTGGATGTACAATACGTAAAGTCCATGGGTTTAGATAAGAACAATTTACTGGAAACAGCAATGAGATGAGAAAATAAATGCTGACAGTAACAATAGTCATACCAAAGTGTACAAAAGAGAGAGTGATTCACTTGCAAAATGCTCATTTCAGAGCTCGACCTGACCTCAGCCACACCGCCTCAATTGTTCCATACAGCTTGGAAATGGCATTATTCAACCTCTCCCTCTGGATTGGAAGCAACATTACCCAGCTGCTCCTTCCAACTGGGAACCAGTGAACCACCCTACCTCTCCTTCCATCCTTCCATTTGACTGGAAGGAAACACTTCTCCTTGGAAGAGACTCCCTTCCCACTGTCCCTGGCAATGATGTGATGTGGCATAGAAAAACCTCTGGGTCCTAACCATGCTCTTTCTGGCTGCTGCAAAAATTGACCTTGTCCTGGCTGGAATCAAGGTAGCAGGCAACAGCTCCAAGGCATGTATTATTGCAGCTCATTAATGCAGTGGTGCCTGAACACACTGGGGCACAAGGTCTTCCCTACCAAACCACGGAAGGCTGTGATTTTACCACAAATGTAATTCATTTGATACTGGGTACAGGTCTGCAGTTTCTGGGTGCCCTTTATTCTTATTGGAGACATGAGAATCCAAATTTTCACATGCATGAAAAGTTCCCTCAATACCAGGGGCTTTTCTTCTTACTAGCAAGTATCAGCAGAAAAATCGTAGTCTTGGTGGGGATTTTTCTTCCTATTTTAAAATGAAAGGGCAAGCCATGAAATCCCAGTGAAACTGGGCTGTAAAGAGCTGTCTCATCACCATCATCTCAATATTTAATCAGCACCATTGATGCAGAAAATATTAAAGTGTCACTATCACAGGAGCTATCTCCAAATTTCCTGCCACTATAGTTGTTCCTTTCTATAAAATGAAATTAAAACTATTGGTAAAATACATATCTCATGGGAGATCTTCCAAACTGCAAAAAATAACTGTTGTATTTTCCATTAGCATTTCCATTTTCCATTTTGCTGGTCATACAGGTTCTTTATACAGATGCAATGTATCTGAGAATAATTTCCAGGAGATCCCCGTGGAGTTGACATAGAACGCAGACACCAAGAAGGAACTGTAACTGTGTATTTTCAGTGGCCTACACATGATGGACACCACAGATGGAGTTAACTGCAATCTTTTGCAAAGTCACTGATGATAATTACAGACTGACTTGGAAGTGGGTGAATGAATAAAGGTGGTTGTAGAAAACTATGTGCAAATTCCTTGAGATTTTGGGATTAACAGTTTTTAAATAGTCTGTAACGTATTAAAACTGCTTGCAGAAAACACATTTTCTTTCTGAGATGTACTTTGGAGCAAATTTTGAAGGTAAGAATCAAAGGCCTTGGATGAAAATCATCATTATACCACTCTGAAATCACAACCACTGCCCAAACCAGGCAAAAGAAAGAGGAGAACAGCAAAAAAGCTGTCTGCCAGACCTGGAATAGCCTGTGCTTTGCTGAGTCCAAGTGGCGGAGTGGGTTTGCCCCTTGCACCCAGAACACTGAATTCACCACAGCCTGCTTTGTGCAGCATGCAGAGAAGTCACAGAACCTCCTACCTTCAAAACCCCTTGGTAATGAGTGGTTAAAAACTTCACAGCAAGTCAAGGCTCCCACTGAACTATCACAGCATACCTGGGTACGCCGTTCGAAGGATCCCAGCTGAATAAGGTTTTAGACGGGTGGTCACTTTGCTGATCACTAATGTAAATGTCACTCCCTGTGTAACATGAGCAGCTAGAAAGGAGAACTAAAGAATGGCTACTGAAAATCCATTACCTCTAAGAACCTTTCCACAGCTCTCTGTTTTCACCACTGTTAAACAGCCATTCAATCCCAGACAACAATACATTTCTTTCACAGCAGTCAGCGTGCCAGCAACATTTATATGTTGCGGAACTTGCAGTTATTCAGCAAAAGTAAAAGGAGCACAGTTTGCTTGAATAAACATGTTTAACATGCCACGGCATCAGCTGCTTGCTGCTGGGAGAGAACTGAAATGATACATTTTTCATCCTCCACTAATCCACTGCTGCAATGAATGACCTGTTAAATACCCTTCAAAGCTGACAGGCCAAGAAGGCTGAGGTTGTTCAGGTGGCTTTTGCAACAGTGAGAGCTGTTAAGTTCAACAGACATTGGTTGCAGTGGTTTCTTAGTATGGCTGCAGAGAGCTATTCACTGCTAATTAACCTCTGGCTGCACATCTGATATATCCTAAATCGTGGCTGAGACTTTTCAGGGAGGTGGGCACTGTGACCTGAGTGGTCCTTCCACTCTCAAGCTGTCGTGCCTGCACATCACAGTTTTGGAATGGTTTATTTCCAGAGGACATTTTTAATAAGACATGAAATCCTGTTAAGTCTTCTCTGCTCTCTTTTCCCTTCCTCTCTGGATGTTTTCCTCCTCAGGGTATACACACCCATTCCTGTTCTTTTCCAGGAGCACTGACAATGAGAAAACAGCAACATTTGCCTCTTTTTCTGTTCACATGACTAGAATTTATTTTCCTCTTAACTGTCATTCATCAAACAATCACAGCTCATGTAAACTTCTATAATTGAGTTCCCTGGGCTACTTCTAAGATTAGTACTTAGAATATCTTAAGCCAGAAGCAAGGATGTCGCTGGTTGAGGCGCATTAAAGACATTGAGGTGTACCAAGTTAATTTCCCATAGAAGAGCTCAAGGTCGAGGACTGCCACTCGGATGTATGGGGTAGATGCAGATCAGTTTTTCTGTCTGTGGTTCCGTTCACAGGTAGGTTTTAACTGAACACTCAAACCCAGGATTAGCTCATTTTGATTGTGTTTTTCCAGGCTGGTTGTAAATAGCAGGATTTGAGCTTTGCTTTGGTTTTTTTTCGGGCAAGAGTGATAGCAGAAATCATAGTGCAGAGGAATCCAGCAGGAATTTATCCCTGAAAATGTGCAAGCAAAAGTGACACACATAAATTGTTTTCTGTTATTATATTGATGAGTAAAGTTCATACTGTCTATTGTCAAAACAAATCCTAACAACACTGACTTCATCTTTAGGCAGCTCATAGCATGGGAATTTACCTAATAAATCCTTTCCTGTATAGCTGTGTTTTCCCCTTTTATACTATTGCAAAGGAAGAATTGTATTCTCCTTTTAATTTTTTTTTCTGTATTCTCCCTTGTTGATAGCTACATAATATTTTCCATTTTAAGAATTTTCAGGCCATATTCTTCTCTGTGCAACCATGTATCTGTAGTTTCTGAGGAAAATTCTGCTTGGTGATGATTTTTAGCTAGGTTGCTTCTTCAAAACCAATACCCAAATTATTTCCCAGCACCTTGAATCTTCATAGGGAAGGAAGAGGAAAAAGCAAATTCCTGGCTTTGCTCTGTCACAAGCCAAAGTAACAGAGTCTCAATATGTCTGCTCTTTTTCCAGGAGCTGAATGAGAACACAGGAGAAGTAGAGAACAAAAGCGAGTAAAACTCTTCAATGAAGTTTGGAACCGACAGATTTTTCCTTCTGCATCTTCCTTTTAACACAGATTTTTCCTTCTGCATCTTTCATATAGCATTCATTACCACTCATGATTGCTCCTTCTCTTCCATTTAGTCACAGGCTAAACCTATTTTCCTTTTCTGACACAGCTTATTCATTCTGCTGCTCATGACAAGGGGTGCCAGGCAGTGGGTCATTATTACTATTCTAACAAGGAGCTTTAAACTGATGGGTAGATCCAGTTAGCAAACTGTATATTCAGGTGGCCTCAGAAGAGCAGGAAGTTTGGCATTTTTAAAACAAGTTTTAAATGAAACAAAGCAGGACATGTGTTTGTTGTCTTCCAATAAATCCAAAGAATCTCCAGGTGGAGATTCTCAGGTATAGTTTTGCAGAATTGCAGACTATTTCTGCTGATAGTTACTATTGGGGGAAAAAAAGGGTGTTGGAGGAATTTTAATTTTAATTTAGTTTCTCTTCCCACATCAGGATGTCTCACTCCCTTTCACCCAAACTACACTTAATCCTAATGATTCTTTTCCTGAAAAAGTAGTTCCTTTTGTGTTTACTAGAAAGTACCAATTGAATTTTTCATCCTTATGGTCATAAAAATAAACTTTTTCTGTTCAAATTCACGAGTAAATTATTAACAGAGGAATTACCTAACAAAGGCTAGAAAAAAAGTTATGTCCAAAGGGTTTTTCTTATTTCTTTTGAGAAATACCTTCCTGATATCTATGAATAAGCAGTTTCAAAACCTTTTTGTAATGAAGAGTTAGAAGTGGGACACCTGACCTTTAAGAACACTCAGCTTGAAACAAAAGTTACAGCGTCTAGAAGCCAGGAGTAAAAAAAAAAAAAAAGTAATCTTAATGCCAGGGGATGGATAAACATATTCCAGCGTGGATTTAAATTGTCATGCCATGCCAATATGCTGTCAGTTCTGAAAGATTAGTCTGGCATTGTAAAGATTTCCATCCAACAAAAGTACTGAGAAGTTAAAAGTATGCTGTCTAGTTTAATATCAACACAATGTAGAGTTATATTAAGTAAATATGAAGAAAATTGTATAAGAGGTATAACTGTTGACATGGAGGTTTAGAAACAACAATGGGAGCCTTTTAAAATGTCATTGCATTCAGATAAGAAAACGTATCTTTTATCACTTGAGCAAAAGGGGGGGCAGCCCTCAAAGTACAGTTTCCAAGAAAAACAGACATTAACTCACAGGGAAGAGAAATTTCACCTTTTCACCAGCTTAATCCACACATGTTTTAGGGATACCTGATACTTTTATTTATGTGTTTCATATCCTATTCCCTTACAAACTTTTTGTTAGCTTAAGTAGCACAGCCTGTAAAGGTAGCAGAGCTGGCACAACAAAGGCCCTGACACTGAGCAGCCCAAACATGGTTAACAAGTGCCTGTGGCAAACACCGCCAGGGCACAGCTGAGGGACCAGCCCCAGCTGTGAGCTTGCCTGCTGGCAAGGGTGCAGGCACCAGGGTACAACAGGAGATTCCCAATCTTGCCCACCCATCTCAGGGGCCAAACAGTGCTGGGGGACTGGCCAAAAACTGGGTTGTTGTCTCAGGAAATTCTGCATGGGAAGAACATTTTTTCATTTTTACATTTTTCATGCTAGTCATGAGCTAAAACACTTCAGCATCCTCCCCCAGAGGTATGTGTTACACTGCTACAGCTGGGGGAATTGCAGCAAGATCTGGAAGTTTTTGTGAATCTGAGGGCAAACGTGTACAGAAAAGGAGAAACAAAGGTAATGGGTGTGGGGGAAGGTGGGGTGAAGTCTAGTTGCTGCCATTCCACATTTTCATCTTGAAGTGATGTTAATGATATTCAAAGACTAATCATGCGAAAAATGCATCTTTGTAGCTGGAGCACAGGACGCCAGAGGGCCAGGAAATCCTCAGTCCTGCACCGGGACCCTGAGATGGATCAATCTTGTGGCTTTGGCTGGCTCAATTAGACTTTCTTTCTCACCATGTTTGCTTCAACCAGGGAGCTCAGTGATGATCACATCACATAGAGAAGGAACATGTCCAGCCATGGCTGGGCAGCTGAGGCTGTCAAATGGCATCATGACTCACCACAGGGAGAAGGGATGCCCTCCCCTCAATCCCTGGGAGTGATCCTGAGGCACTGAAATTAACAGGGACCCAAAACTAGGGCAGACAAGAAAAGTATCCCTCTCCAGAGCCCTTGCAAGCCTTGGTGGAGCTGCACCCAGTCTGTACGTAGTTCAGTACAGAAATCTGTGTTCCACTAGATGCCAATGTTTTCATGAAAAACAGCCTGAGTTACCTCAGAGAAACTCTTACTGTAAAAAGCACAGAGAGCATCACTCCTGGGTCTCACCAGGATAGCTACTGCTCATTGAGTGTCCATCTGTGCCAAAGAAGGATATAAGTAGAACAACCATGAAATGCCACCCTGGACCTGCAACTCTAGGAATACAGTCCATGAATTTAGCTCTGCATTCTGAGAGACCAATCTCCATTCCAGCTGCCTCCTCCCTGGTCAATTTTTTCTCTGTCTGCCTCCTTCCCTGTGTTTTTGCTTTATGCATGAATAGGGGAATACACAACTCAAAAATGCCCTGAGTGGGAGTGATGGTGATTGAAATCTTTCTGTGCCCACCCCTGATCCTGGAGGATAGGAAGGCTCACCAAGCACTGCCTTTTGCCCAGCTTTGCATGCAGCTTGCCTTCACTTCTGCTCCACAGAGCCACCATAACACAGCCTCTGCTGCTGCTTTGTCTGAACCCACCAGCACTGCAGCCCAGGAGATTCAAGGTGGCCTTAAGGTGCCCCACTTCCCTCCCTGCCTCCACGTTGCACTTCTCCTTTCTCTCTTCAGAGAGAACCCCCAAAATTCCATTCTTACCACTGCAACTCTAATAATTCCTGCAAGGGAGGAACCCCTCCGTATCTAAGTCCCCAATTTGAATTCCTCAAGAATATTCCCATTACACACCAGCTGTTCAGGCTATCACATAAGCAGCAGCCTCAACAGAAAGACCAAGGCCTGCAAGGGCAGAGGAAATGAGCTAAGCTCTCACCCTCCACAAGTAATCCTTCCAGACCATGGTGGAGGTTTGATGGCTGCAGATGCTGTGGGAAGGTTTAAAGAGCCACTCTGACTTTTGTTCAGGCAATGAATACCAGACTGCAGTCTCTGATCTGTTGTGTTAGCATTATATTTATCTTTTGCAAGCATGGAACTCAATTCACTTTCAAAAATGTGTGTTTTAAATAACTCAACCCTAGAAATGTTCATGTTCTCATAGTTTTGCATCAGCCTTTTGCACAGCTGCCAAAAGCCTCCACACCCCCTTGCATAGCCCACCTGTGTAAACACCACAAAAGTTGCTCTTTGTGAAGCACAGGTAGAGTCTTGATAATGAGCAAAAAAGGGACAGAGCAGCTCTTTGCAACAGATGTGGGAGGGTTCTGCCCCATCCAGGTTGCTGGGCACTAGAGGGTAGCTTTTACACTTCTCCTATAAATAGCATTTGTTTAGAAGTGTTGTAGGGGGCATGTTTGACATTTCTGACCAAACTGATGTTTTCAGAGCCTCTTTAAATGCTGTCTGATTGAATGGCACTGTAGAAGGCAGCAGATGTGCAACTCATTTCCCTTATTCTGTGTTCCTTATCCGTGCTGAGCAACACTTTTACATATAAATGCTTCTGTTGATTTCAAAGAGCTTAAGCATATAAGAACATATTCAACACAAATCAAGAGCATTCCTCCCATTTTTCTTTCTAAGTTCAATGAGAGAATGGACACAAATGCAGTGAAATTGGAAAAAGAGCATCAAGCTTCTGGGAGAGGTTTTGTGGGTATGATCTGGAAGACGGCCTGAGGAACATCCAAGCACAAGATCTCCTAATCAGTGTTTCCAGGATGGGCTCTCAAATTTGCTGATTAGTGTTACACATTTGGGGTTTACCAGCCTTGTGTGCTGTGAGCAGGCCTGCTGAAGAGCAACAGCATGTTACTTGTGGAAATTTAAATCGCCAAGCATGTCAGTAAAAGTGTGACTGATCCAGAAAGGAGGAAGACAAATAAGTCACTTTCGTGCCACTCCACAGCAGAAGTTTTTTCCATAACAACTTGCCACAAAAATGGTGATGATAACTCACTGTCCTTTCATCCTGGACCTGATTCTTTTTTCAGAGAAGTCTTGTTTCACAAAACACCTTTCTCTGCAGCAAAGCAGCTCTGGAGTCACACCACAGCCCCACTAGAGCTTTCTGGCAGAGAATTTATGCACTGTCCTGGGCCTATGTGCGTCAACCTTACCAGGTTTTTGTGCTCAGGCGTGCTCATGCTTGGTAATGAGAAGACAAATAACTGGCCCAAAGCAGAGCTGCTATTCTTCTCCTGTTCTACCTCAAACCCAGCCCAAATCTCTCATGCCTAGCAAGTAAAAGGAGTGCTTCTCCACATCACCCATGGGCTGCACAAGGCCACAGGGTGCTCAGACCCTGAACTGGAAGCTAAAGAAAGTCTGTGCAGCTTGCTTCCTGTGTTGCATGACTGAATTCAAACTTTTAAAACAGGTTTATTACTATCCAGCTGTATTTTAGACACTACCTCGAGACCAAGAAATTCAACTTGTCTCTTTAGCCAGGGGCAAAAATACTTCAAATGCTATTGCAGAAGAATGTAAAAAAATTAATTATGGGGAAAATCATGTCTAGCAGGCTTGCTTGTAGGTCTTGTTTAACCAAAGAAAGCAAGCTGTGTCAAGCAATGCACTAGACAGCATGTTTTAACAACTGCAGACTGAAATGTTACTTTGCCCATGTCATGTTCCAGGACAGTGAGCAAAAGGAGTGGATGTTAATGCATCACATTCATTTCTATCCATTTTATACCCAGCTGAAGGGAAAGAAAAGAAATTCGGGGCCATAGTCTAGACATCTCCCTCCCTTTATGAATCCCTGGAATCACTGAGGTCTTTTTGCAGAGAAAGGTATATAGCACTGTTTAGAAGTGAAGTTTTTCAGACAGATCTGAGGAGTCACAAGTCAGAGCCTGCCTATACTGTGAATGTAAGGGTATTGTGATGTTTTACAGTACTTGGAAGGTATGAAGGGATGCAGTGACCTGAGCTTCTTGGATGCATTTTTGGATGGGAAAAAATGCTGGACATATGCCCATTCTTACTTCTTCCTATTGCATAAGGAAATCCTGAACACTTTTGCCATTTGAAGACATGTAGGGTAATTTTCCTGCTTGTTGTTCTTTTCACATTAAGAAACAGTTTTGTGCGTTACAGAAGAGGCTGTAAACAGCAACAGAAGCACTGATTAGCAGCAATAATTGGTAGCACAGAGGGTGAAACTGGGTTAATATAAAACTCTCTAGGCATTTTTAGTATGGTTCACACATAGGAAAAAGAAAAGATGTCTAGGTAATGAAACAGCACAAGTTGCTCCTTCAGCTACTGGCCAACAGTGGTGCTGACATTTCTGAAGTTCTCAGGAGGATTGACAATGAAATTAGGGCAGGAATCACTTGGCAGTCTCAAGAATCTCAGGGTTAAAGAAGAAAAGCCATGGAAGGTCATCCTGCAAACACTTTCAGTTCCTCCTAATATAGTGGAAAGAAATAGCTTTCTGAAAATGTCTTTGACATGATGGTATATGTGACTGCTTGTTATTTCTAGCACCATGATCACTTACTTCCTCGTGTTTAGAACCTACCTTTCCTCTCGGTCTGTTTTTTTTTGAAGCACTGCAGGGACAGGCCCAGGTCTGTCAGAGAGAACAGCCACACTCCATTTGTGCTGTGTTTCTCACTGCAGAGCCCTCCCATAGCCAGCACACGCTTTGAGTTTCTAATGACAGGACTTCACCCTCAGCCCTTGGTAAACTGAAGGCTGTATTGTCCAAGCACAGGAATATGTTGCAGTAAAAACCTTTAATTTTCCCCACCCACATTTACAATGTCACTTGCAGAGAAGAAATAAAAAATTAAGCAGGAGCACCTGCTCCTAGAGGAAGAAGTTGTAATTGCCTGTTATAAACCAATCAAGATAATTTAAATAAATAAACTTGTTGTAACTAGTAACAATGACTAGTCAATCTATTTTATGGTCTGTATTTAACATAAGTCTCAACTGCTTTGTGTAACTTTAAAATAAAATTCTGTCTTGATTTTATAGACTCAACTACATTTATGCTAAAAGGCAAGTAGGTGAAAAGGAGTGTCCCTTGCTATTCTTTAACTAGGACACTGGCTTAGCTCTGCTGCAGGCATTTCTGAGGCATATCAGCAGTTAAAGGACTTTGGCGACTGAGACCTCCGTTGTCCATTTCCTTTATTGCTGCATATGTAAACAAGGCAGAGTGCCTGTAATGTACCTGCTTACTGATGTTGTTACTGTCTTTTTAATGCTCTTTTTGAGTTTGGTCTCAGGTTGCATGTGTCCACAGTATTATATTTGCAGCAGGTTATTTAACAGTGTCTCTTTGCCACTGGTCTTCCACAAGCCAGGAAGAAACAGGGTGTGAAGGTACAAAATGTGTCTCTACCCCCTCAGAGTCCTTGAAAACACACATCAGTCAAGATATTTTCCTGTCTTACTTGATCTCGAGTCTTCTTTGCATCACAGACACGGGCTCACTCACCCACTCACACACACGCACACACACACGCACACTCACGGAGGTAGAATGTGGAATATTAAGAGTGAAGCTATGAAATCTTCCACTCCTGCGGTTAACGAACTCCTGTTAAAATCAGAGGCGTCATCTAGTGGGCATTGGGAGAAACAGGGATGCGGCAGGCCGCTGGTGGTGGCTTCAGGAAGGCGTGAGCAGGGGTCGGAGCACGGATGCAGGCAGTACCGCTCTGCTGCCAGCGGAGGAGAGCAGCGAGGACACAGGGTCCTGGAGCTGCGCTGCAGCCTGGTTACATCCATCCCAAACGCCAGGGAGCTGCCGCAAAACGGACCCGATTCTCCGATTTGAGCCGCGAGGGTGGTAAGGAGTCAGCCCTAATTCACAAAGAACAGGTGAACTTGGGGGAAAAAAACTCAGATTTGGATGATATCTTCAAAAAAAAAAAAAAAAAACGTAAGAGAGGAAGCTACTATTCTGCCTCTCCACGCTTGCTGAATTAGCGGCTTGCTGTTTTATGAATGCACAAATGGTGAGCGGATGCAGGGAAAGCAGTGCTCCTCAGGGTGAATCATCACCTAAACAAACTACTTAAATTTGAAAGAAAAGTCATCAATTCTTTTCAGTGTTTGTGTTTGTGCACAGTAAACAGTGACGTCATTTGCAGTTATATTTTGCCTTTCCAATCTGTGTCTCCTCAAGCACCACAGCATCATTATTCATAATACAATTATATTGGATGGTAAATGCAGAAAATATTTTAAAACTGGCCAAAGATCATCATAGGCTTCAGAGGGCTGTGCTGTCAGCTTTCAGTTTTAGGCAGAGGGAAGCAGCCCGTCTGTTCCCAAATCTGAGCTATATTAAAGCAGCAAGCAAAGCTGATTGTGGTCTTAATCACCATAAGAAAATGCCTCTGTAGAGAAGGGGATGTGGGCTGTGAGCTGGCTTTATATGTAATTACTGTGCCCCTGCATAAAATATGAGATTTAAGCAGCCGTGTGGATGCCATCAGACTGGGAATGTGTCTGCAGTGCTCACACAGGCCAGTCCTCCCAGCGTGTGACCTCCCGGTTCACAAAAACGGCTGTAAAGGGTAAGGGCAGATTCACTGAGCAAGGACACAAGAAACAGAGGCAGAGTTAGCAGTGCCAGCCTGCAAATCGTGCTTTCATGTGTTCTCATGCCCCATGCCCATTCACATGGAAGCACTCTATTTGCTGAAGTCAGATTACTTGTGATATATAGGAGGCTCACTCACGAGCGCGAATGGATGAGTAGAATCAACTCAAGTCCTATGGCCTTATAAAAGTTATAAAAGACATACATAATCAAACTTGAACTAGAGCAATACTGCCAAATAGAAGAAAGTGTATGTCAGGGAATAAGACCGGCCTTTCAGTGGTCTTAAGGCTCAGTTGCAGCTCAGCTGAGTTCAACTCACAGAGTTGAGAAGAGGTAGAAGCAGCCTTGGAGTGGGTTACCCTTAAGGGTAACAACCTTACTCAGAGTGTTGCAAAGGAGTAGGTTAAGTCACTTAGAGAATCACTGAGAGGTATTAGCAAATATGGTTTTAATACAAATTTTTAAAAATGCGGCTTCCCAAAGTTTGATGGCAAGATCCAGTCTATCACTCACTACATGGATGAAACATAAAATGGCACATTGAAGTAGAATAAATTTAGAATTATTTACATCAGAGATACAAAAGGGTTATGAAGACCCTTCCACTGAGTCATGAAATTCAGAGTGGACCACTTATATTCTATACTGCTGATAGAACATAGGTTTTGCTAGGTCCAGTCTTAGTCTCAGACATCAAAAAGTGTTTGCCTCTAAAGGATTCTGAGTGCATACATCACAGAGGGAATAAAAATAATACCCTTGCTAGGGAGGGTGTTAGTCAAGCAGCCCATAGACAGCATACAGGTGGATGTAGAGGAGCACCTTTTGGTCAGCGCAGAAGCACTAGTGATGACAAGATGATTTTTTGCCTTTTCTTTTATATATCTTTCATATAACTTCTAAATATCCTCAGTATTCTTAGCATGCATGTTTGTAATTCCTTGAGTCTGATAACTTAGCATAGCCCTAGTATTCTGTTAGGCCAGGAGACCAAACACCCAAAGGCCTTGTGGTAGGAGTCCAGAAAACCCTACACTGTCTTGGAAAACCAAGGTCCTCTCTAGAACACATCCTGTGAACTAGAGATTTGGCCCATCCGGGGGAATTCCACAGATGGGGAAATATCACACCATTCATCCAGGCCTCCCATTGGGGCACCCCTGTTAGATATGCTGATTTGTAAGGTCTATAAATTGTATACACCATCTATTGTGGGGGTGCACTGGGGTGCATCCCACCTTGGTGAAGTGGTGCACCATAGGGATCCTTACTAAACACCGAGATAAAACCCCTTGTCCCTTAAGTGTGTCTGGCTCTCCATTTTTAAGACCAGGAAAGGCATCACTGGGAACCCTCATAAAAGATGGTTTTAAGTTGTCTGTGATAAAGACACTTGATGCATGAAATATATGGATGTGACAAAATGTGCCCAAGGATAACTGGAAGGCAGTGTTGGAGGGTGGGCACATCTGAGGAATGAGTAGCTGCAGGACTAGAGAGGGGATATAAATTTTAGGGTAGTAGCAATGAAGGGAATACATGGTGCCTCAACCATGTGCTAGCAAAGAAAGCGCTCATCAGTGAGAAATTCCTGCTCATCAACTGCTTCATAACAGTTCCTCCAGCACATCTAAGGTGTCAGGAAAGACAGCTCTTGGGAAGGTGGTTGTGCTCCTTCCTCTCTCCCTCTGACCAGCAGCATTAGCCTTGTGTTGTACAGAACACACAGATTTCAAGTTTGCCTAAGAGGTCAGAATTACGCATCACATCTCAGGCAGCTTTGCACTTCCCTGCTCTGTCAGCCAAGGCAGTGTGAGCACTGGGCAGGGGGAGGGTGTATAGAGGTCTGAGACAGATCCTGCTCTGCTGCTGACTGCCTGCAGAACATGGAAAAGCCAGAGGCTCATCAGCCCAGCTGGGATTTATTAGCTGCCACAGGTGCCAACAACCAGCCCAAATTACTCCAATTTATATGTCAGTTTTTTGTCTAGTTTGCTGGTGATTACTCTGAAGAGAATCACTAAAATTTTTGCATCAAGTAGAGGAACGTGCAAAGGTGTGTGCCCCTGGCAAGGAACCTGTGACTATTTCAGGCTGAAGAGGGAAGCAGCAGGCTTAGATAGTCTCTGACAAGATACAGAAGAGCCTTTTAGGACCAGGAACATGTCAAACATGTCAAAGGAGAGACCATGAGGAGTTTATATGTAACTACTTATCCAGGCAGTAATAGGCTGTGAACAGCAGGGGTGCTCTCCTAGCTATGTTATCCCTTCAGCCTAACTTAAAATTTTGCTGCACTTCAGACCTATTTAACTTCCTCTCCCTATAGCTACCCAGTCACATGCTGTGGGACCCTTAAAGCACAGTTTGCATGTACTGTGGGAGAAATGAAACAAGTAATCATAGCCCACAGCCTGATACTTGTGATAACAGGTGTCAAAAAGGTAAATTCCTAGCACAGACACTTCATTTGTAACTCTCTAATCTTTCTAGACAGATTATTTGCTACTCTTTTACTGCTGGCCAGCTCACAAAAGGAAGAGGGAGGGTACCCTTCATACCTTAATAGAGTATGTGTGCACACAGCTTTCCTAAAAGTGATTTTAAACACCTCCCAGTCTTTCACCCAGAAGGTGATCTGTTGCACCCTCTAAAAGATATTTTTGGGCACAAGACAGCTTAGCAGTCTCTAGGCCCATATCTATACTTTGGTTGTTATCATTTTTTGAGCAACCAACCTATTTCTGAATGTAGCTCTGTAATAAGGAGCCTTTATCCTTTCCTGTTAAGGCTACTCCAGCTGCACAAAGTGGATCATGGAAGAGGGATTTGTCTTGCCAGACTCTTCCAAGAATTGTAGGAGGCTGTAGAAAAGAAAGTGGCTTCAGCAATTCCTGTATCCTAGGAAAAAAGACATTCAGGAAAGTGAGTAGGGGGCTGAGAGCAAAAAGAGGATGCTCTGTGTACTGAAAAGGAGTCCACAAATCAGTATCTGGGCTTTTCAAATTTGTTTTAAACTTAAGCATCTATACGCCCTTCCTGTTATCACACTAAGTCTTCAATGAGACCATAAGACTTCTGCTGAGGTATTGAAGTTCTCCACAGAATAAGTCAAATGTTGTGGTTCCAGAGTGCCTACAGAATCAGAAGGAACTGCAAGGTGGTGTAAAAATGCAAAAGTCATTAAAAACCTGCCTGTCTCTGAAAGTGGTGGAAGGAGGCTGGATTTAGCTGAAATGTTCTTTTGGCTAAACTAAGCCATCAGAGGAAGGTTAGCATTTTCACTTCCACTGAAGAGTTGCCCGAAAAGACATACATATTCATGTGCTCTTGTGCAGTGCCTATCTTTTGTGGGTACAGGCAAATGTTATATTTGAGCACTTTCTAGGGCAGGAATGTGAACAGTGGGAAGCCACTGCACGTGGCTAGCAAGGATCCTTGCCAAAACTAGATATGGAAATGTAAATTGTTTTCGTGGGAGCTCTTGAAAAGTTTATTCTCTTTCAGTCTGAGATGGCACAAACTCTAAATGATGTCCTGAGGTCAGCTACATTTCCCTCTAGACACCAGCTGACCATAGCAATACTTCTTTGGAGCAAGTGAATGTTCATGTGTAGCATGAATCACTGCTGGACTTCCCAGCTCCAGCCTGGACATTCTTGAAAACTTTCACCAAAGCAAGGATTGATGGAAGACTCATAGCAGTTGTTTTACTAATGCGTCCTTTTGGAAGTTCTGACATGCTGATACACTGCAGCTAATCTTAATTTAATATACTGATAATATCTTCAAATAATATTTCTCCATTTTAAAACCCAAATCTTTTGTGATTAAACCTATTTGATAACAACATTGCCTCAGAAGTGGGAAGGTAAAGCAATCCGAGAATGAAACATTGTCTCAGGCTCTTGGAGGCTGACATCTGAATGTACTTAGTGGAGAGGAAACCTTTTTTTACTTTCATTTCTTGCTTCTTTTATCCTTAAGCTCAGTAATAAACTAGCACTCTATGGTTAAAAAGTCAGGAGAACAGATGTATGGTACGAGTGTACCAGGATCTGTATTTCAGCAATGGGGTGTAAATTATAAGAAGTCCTTCCAAGAAGCTTTGAGAGTATCTAGCAAGCTTTCATTGAAATTATACTGCAACAGTATAGATTATTATTATCATTATTATTATTCCAGTCACTTGATTGCACTGAAGTAAACACTTCAGTCAAAGTTCATTCAGGGTTCACTATTCAGCTTATTGCTTTCAAGGTGAGTCCTGAAGAAATTCCACTGAGCACTGCGCACGTTCCAGTCAGCTCCAAGCCACGCTTCTTTTCAGGGCCTGGCTGGGCTCTGCTAACTCTGCAAAGCATTTGAAGGCACAAAGTATCATGCAATAAATGTAGAGGATCTTGGTGTTAGCAGCCACCTGTTCTTTTCATTTTACATAGCTCTTTTCTTATCCCTGGCTTGTCCTTCATTTTTTTCATGTACATGTCCCTTTTGAGAGGGAACATGTCTAGTGATTACAGCATGTGGAAGCTTGTTTTTATTAGGTTTGGTTAAGGTTACTCTGCCACAGAGGGTGTAGGTTAGCAGTGAAAGCAGAGAGTTAAAATGTTGGGTGTCTGGATGCGACTCTGCCCCCAGGAGTGGTGCTGTGCAGACTGTGCACCAACCTCCACTCCTCGCTGAAGACTCTGAGGAGGCGTTCCTGATGCCACTTGAGAACAGCTTATGGTAAGGGATCTGTTCTAGACCATACTACAGTCTGCTTCATCCTGTTGTCTCAGCAAGCCACCCAAAGTCCCTGATATCCGCTCAAACTGCTGAAGAATATTCTCATGGGACGGAAGTTCCTACTGTCCTTATGAAGTTCTTTGAGTCATCAGAGCAAAAAGGACAGTGTTTTTCAGTGAAGTCCATCAGTGTTAACAAGGTGTCTCTGCCCTCAGCAAGAGGCTGTAGAGGAGAGACCAAAGAGGTAAACACTCTTTCCCAAAGCACATCCCACAGGGAGGTGTCTCCTGTTAGGCAGGATGCCGTGCACCATGCTGCCTCTGCCTAGGACAAATATCAGTGCTCTGGAAATCTCTGTATGTGCTGGGTGAACTGTGAGGGTCTTGCATCACTTTGTCAGTACAGTGGTCTGTAGATAGATGTGAGGATGCTCATTTTCAAGAATATATTAGTCTGCATGTGCTTCTTCCCCGCAGGAAGAAGTAGCCATCAGCTGCTGTCTGGCAAGCAGACAATGGCAGAACAGCTGCTGATTCACCCTTTCCTCTCCACACACAGAAGTCAGTGCATTTACTAGGCCTTGTATAAAGGTTTCATAGCACCAAAGCTCCTGACACCAGAGAATTACCCCGTCAAACTGTTCTTGTTTGTAGAGTGCTCTTCTCCCGTCTTTCAGGTGAGGGTTGGAAAAAAATGTTTCACCAGCAGCTTTGGTGGGAACCAAGCTAAGCGCCCAGGTCACTTCCACCCTCTGGAAACTCTTGTCTTTTTTTCCAAATCCCCCATAGCAAAAAGCCAAAGGACCAGCCCACAAACTTGACATGGAGTTGTCTGAAGCAGAGACAGGAATCCTGCTTACATGGTATGTTTTCCTGCAGTCTCTGAAAACCAGGCTGAAATATGGAAGCCATCTCCTTGCTGTCTAAGCCAGGTTTTACACAATCTACCCAGATCTGGAACAACTAGCAATAGATCACCAGATGATGACCTTGGGTGGCTCTCTAGGATGCAACCATTCTCTTGATAAAAGTTTTCCTTAAGAAAATGAAACACATCTTGATGCTCTCATGTATTATCATACTAGATCCTCTCTGTCTTCCAGGTCCATGAATTTGAACTCTTCAGCTGGCAGAGAACAAAGGAGGGCATTGCCAGCCCTGCCCTTTTCTTAGGAGCAGATGGCCTGTATTTACTTCTCAGTAAGTCTAACTAGTCACCAGTCTCCCTGCCAAAGCAAGGAGCTGCCAAACAGAGCTGGAAATTATGATCGTTTCCATATCAGTGACACATCTTGTTAAGCAATTTATAATTTAGAAGATATTAACAAGTGGATATTTCCAATATCTGTTCTCTAACAATGACTTGGCAGAAGTCAAGATGACTTTGTTTCACATGCAGGTACTGTCACCTGGATTTGCTGAACACAGGATTTTTGGCCTTTCTTTCAGTCAAACCATCAGTCTCTTTATTCACTGTATCTTATTTTCATAGCATTTTTAGCAGTAAAATGCTGTGGATGGCACAGCAGATGGCCTTCATTTTCTCTGACCTTCAAATCTAAGTTTCTGCATGTACCTCAGCTTTTTGCCTCATGGTTTTAGTCTCCCACACACTGCAGTTGAATTTGCTTAACACAAAACCACATTTCCTCCATATAAAATAACAGCAAGGAGAGAATGGCTCAGGACAACTATAGGAAGGAATTAATCAGATCAGCTGCATAATAAAATATCAAATATATGACTGAGGTGTTTTGGGTTTTTTGGTTGTTTGCGGTTTTGGGGTGGTTTTTTTGTTTTGTTTTGTTTTGTTTTGCTTTGAAGAGTTAAGCCACATTTGGAAGCTCTTGAGCAAACCAATGACACAAGAGTTTCAAGATAACCACGTCGATTTAAGCAAGCATGATAAGCAATTGCAGAATGCCCCATTCAATCACTTTGGAGATCTGCCTTCTGTACTCAGCTGTTGAGTCCAAACAAGCACCAAAAAGCACAGTATTTCAGAAAAGCTTAAAAATTCTTCTGCTGAAAATCTTCATTCTGTCAGTATAGTTATGTCTCCTAACAAGTGGCTATGTGGAAATGAACATCTCTGCTTCATCTTTGACAACAATGGAAGTTGGGATGTTTATGACTGCAGGTTGAAAGATTGAACCCTACATTTTACCCCACTCTCATGGTGTTTTCTGAAATAGCATGTCAGAGGAACATGTAAGATTGTAATGTATTCCATACATTTTCTGGTATAATCAGTACACAAGAAACTCTTTGGATATACAGTCACTAGGGAGTAGTACCTACCCTGTTCTGACTCAAATGCAGTATGATCTTTACCCTTTGCTGTAAATGTGCTCAGAGCACATCTTTATGTGTCAGTTTTACTGCTCACTTTCAGATGTTACCAACTTCCAGCATTATGGGGCTGCTTTGCACTACATGTGATTTTCATTTTACACATTTTTCAGTTTCTTCATATACCCAAATGAAAAATCCAGCATTCAGGGACATCACATGGTTTTATGATACTCTCTGGTGAGACTGTGTTCAGAAACTAATGAAGGGATTATCCTCATCCACATGTGGTATTTTGCAGCTGTAGGAAATATGTTATTATTCCTTGTTTGTTTTGTAGCTTCCACACAAGCATGCTGATCTGGTTGCTTTGTAGAAAGCCTTTACAAGCTGCTCTGGGGAAGGCTGTTTTGTAGCACAAGAGCCCACTCCTAAGAACAAGTAGTGCTGATACTCAGCTGCTGCCACTTGTAAAGGGAAGCAAGGAACCAAGCATTTATGTTGGAGGAGTCACTCAAATGTCCTAGGCAGAAGGAAATACCATGTGTGGCAGGAAGGGAAGGAGCTTAAGAAAGTAGATAAGATTAACTGCATGGGAAAGGATGGCAGGAAAGCACATGAGAACAAATGTGGTTTTAACACATTCTCCCAAAATGTTTCACATCTACTTTACTTTGCTTTGGAAATTATTTCAGTCCATTTGCAGACAGCAGCATTCTCAAGGACAGCAAATTCAACAACTTTCACTGATATAGTATGTTGGATAAAGAAGATACTCCACAGAGATGCCTCCATGCCAGGAGAAAAAAATGGTACTAGAAAGCCCTATTTTTTTAGTGGTTTTACAGAGAATCCAGATCAAAGAATCCAGCTCAAAAAAGGAGAATCCAGCTCCCAACCTTCTCTTGGGACCCTGGATTCAAGGTGTGTCTTGCAGAAAGGTTTGATTTGCATTTGCAGATGTCAAAGTAAGTGCCGAGGGAAAATTGAAGCAACACAGCTGAGAAAACACATGCCAGTGTTCCACTTCTTTTGTGTCTGCTGGAATGGTACTAAGTTGTATCAACCAACTGAGTGCTTTAGTGCTGAAGTGTGAGCTGCTGTGCAGTGAGCAGTAAGAAATTGTGGAGTGCAAAGATTACCTGTCTGATATTCCTGCACTTCAGAGGTACTCCCTTCCCCTTCCCACCTTGCTCCCATGAGAGACAACTCAGAGTTCTCTGTCCCACTGCTTGGGAGTAACATCAGAAACCAAATTAAGACACTGCTACAAGGACTCCGTTGTTAACATATGTATGCTTTCCTTTAAGCCTGGACTTGTTACCAGTTGCCATAAATTACAGAAGATCATGCTCTCAGCATAACCTTTGGCTCATATCCTCTGTTAGACACAAACCCCTTTATGGTTAGCTACACCATCACGTCTTTGAGGTTAAATCATTACAAATAGTGCTCACTGCCCCATGGCTTTACTCTCTATTGTTATTAGTTCAAAATCCCTGAGCCACTCTCCTCTAATTCTGAGCAGGTAATTGAATGGACTAAGGAAGAGTTTAAACTCCAAAGCCTTTCTCCTCTCACTTCTTTGCGTTGCAGAGCCTCTGACTAAAGCCCTCGTACCCAGCAGAGCATGCTCCCTCACTGCTACATCTGCAAGCTGTTAGTTCAAATTTTCTGCTCACGCAGGACACAGAAGCTTTGTAAGCAAGTGGTTTTGCATGGAGGGGTGTCTGAAAAAAGCACAGATCCAGTGTCTGAAAAAACTAAAGCTGTCTGACAGGAAAATCTCCATCAGCAGGCTCCTAAACTGGCTGCCACCCACCCACTGGCTGTGGCAGCAGCTGGCTGTCCCCCTGCAGCCAGGCTGGCACTCAGGTTGTGTCTGTGCTCTCCATGCCCAGCTGGGGCAGGCACTATGGGAAGTGTGTGGGTGCTGGACCACCAGCAGGACCCTGCTACCATTCCCCAGTTTCTCAAAGGCCAGGGAGAAGGAGGAAGTCCGGCAGGGCTCACCCACTCTTCCCTCTTGTCAGTCTTGTTCTTGTTTTGTCCTGTACCTTTGTACCACACGGAGACAGTTTCCAAAGAGACCAAGCTATCATATCTCTCTGTGCACATCCTAGAGATAGACTGATGGCTAAGCAATTTCAATATGAAGACCTGCCTCCCCAAATTCAAATCCTAGACCAATTTGCCAGAGTGAGAATGGAAAATATTTTAAATTATGAATCCTGTTTTCTCCACCCATTTATAAAAGAGTAATAAGGAAAGGTGCAGTAAGAGATGGTGTGGACCTTGTGTTTGAAGCTGAGGAAACTCCCTAGCATGAAGATTTTTAGTTGTGCTCTAACACAACTACCCCATCTTGAACCCAAGATGAAGTTTTAGCATCCCTTTAAACCACTCAGGTTTGCTTAGGTGTGCAGTATGATTGATGATATGCTTTAAGAATTTCACAACTATTCCTTTTCTTACTTTCTTTTTAGACCTTGAAGTATTAAAGTCACGGGAAGTAATTTCTGATTCCTTCTCTCTACTCAGCCCTGTGAGAAACATCTGGATTACTGTGTCCAGTGCTGGATTCATCGGTACAAAAGAACCTAGTGGAGTGAGGTCAGCAAAGGTGCCTTGAAGATTGATAAGGCACTGGGCTGTCTCTGATATCAGGAAAGAATGAGAGAACTGAGCCTTTTTAACTTGGAGAACAGAAGATTCAGGGGATCTTATCACTCTATATATATCTATGGGAGAAAAGAAGACAGATCTTATAGTGGCATCCAGAACAGGAATAAAGACAACAGGCACACCCACTGGTATACAGTAAATTTCACCTAAACAAAAAAAACCTTTTTTCCTATGCAGGTGCTCAAACACTGGAACAGGCAGCCTAGGGAGGCTGTGGAGCCTCCATCCTTAAAGGTGGCTTTAATCCAATATGAATGGAGCCCTGAGCAGCCTGCTGTGGGCAGGAGTGGTGCTGGCCTCCAGAGCTGCCATCCAGCCTCAGGGCCACCACAATTCTACCCTGCAGTTCTATCACACAGCACTACCTTCTAACTACTAAACGTGTTTGAGGATATACTAGAGGAAGTAGTACTGCTTTATAGGATAAGGACAGTTGAAATGATAAGTGTAAATAAAACCTCTAAATTAAAAGAAAGATAAAATAAAAGATGTTTCTGCACATGGGTTGAAGCGTAAGACTCCTGTACATTTTCATCTCCAAGACACTAAAGTCTTCTGAAGATTTTTTTCTGCTCTCCATTCATGCATTCTGCTGCAGGTCTAAAATTTCCCAAAAGTGGTTGGATTTACCAATACGTAGTTTACACTAAGACTTAGGTTTTTCTCTCTGTATACATACTTTTCATCTTCCTGAATCTATGTTCCAACGACTCTGTGACTACTGACAGCATCTTCCCACAGAAGATGAACTCCAGTGTGATTTTCACAACCCAGTAGCAAACCATCTCTGAAGGCGAACAGCTCACCCACATCTTCTGTCTGACATTAAAAAGTGGAGACTGGCAATGGCCACCTCATGGAGGAGTTCCTATGGATAGATGAAAATCAGGAAGGGTGTAATTGGTGCCACTATAAGGTCTTGAGACAGGAATGCAGAGAGTATATCACACATGGTTATAGTTTAATGTACCTGTTCCCTGTTCAACTATACTGGCAAAGAATGAATAAAAAATCTAGTAACTAGTTTAAGCCCAGATTTGACTAAATGCTGTAGGGTATAGATTCAGAGGCTGTCAGCCAGACACTATGACCGTAGAATGTAGCATTCCTGAAACCTTTGCCTCTCTTCTAAAATTATTTCTTGATTCCTTTTTGCATGGATAAGGGCATACTTTGCTGGCCTCCTGTTGGTGTACATGTCTGTAGGCTTGCCTATGCAGTTTTTTGCTTCTCCTTACGTGGAAATTAGTATTTATAAAAATAGGAGAAGGGCCATTGCCCTTTTCCAATGTAATTTTTCGCTCTTCCAATTCTTCCAACATCATATCTCAATATAACTAAGTATGAGGAGCCACTCTTTTTTTTTTTTTTCTGTTGGTCAATGTGGAAGTTCTCTTTGAAAAGGATGCTTCCTCCCATAAAACATCAACTGGTTCCTGTCTCTCCAGTCACAGAGACATTCCTGACACTGGTTTCCACATGCTTCCCCAGCAGCTCTTCTTGCATAAGACAAGGTTTGTCCAGGTTTCAATGCAAGCAAACGGAAAATAGCTGATCACTACTATCTGAGTTAAAGGAGACATTATGTGTACTTTATTCCGTTCAACTAGCAGAAATTCAGAGGGGAAACTCAGTGACACAGTGGGAATCTTGAACCTCAAGGGCAATGGCTCCTGGTGCCGTCTTTCACACCAAGGCCAGCTGAATGGAAAGTGTTTGGTACAGAAACTGAAACAGTTGGTCATGCAGACAAGCTGTCAAATTAAAATAAGAATATACCTCCCTGTTTTACACCTAAAATAAAGAAATTGAGGCAGTGTCAAATTCTCTGATTCCAGAACAATAACAGCTGGGATCTGTTTAATTTTCAAGCTCCAGATGTGTTAACTATACCAGGACTGCTCCTTCACAGTTGGCCAAAAAGTGACTTGCTCTTATGACCACTAGGAGATAAGGAGCTCAGAGTGAAAAACTTGGAGAGGTCTTTGTCATAGCAAAAGGACAAGCAGACAGCACAGGGCTGTCTTATTCTCAGGCCAGAACGCAGCTGATGATTTCACAAGTTTTTGAGTCTTGATACCTGCTGAGCAACTTTTTTCTGGTTTTTCAGTTATCTTGCCTGTATCTTCCTCAAGCCCAGTATCTCAACTTGCAGCTTTAAAGACTTCTGAAACAATGGACAATTTTAAGACAGACTTAGTTGAGATATCAGTGCTTGTGCAGTCACTTCTGTAAAGCCAATACCTGAGACAAGGCTGGCAACCAACCTATTGAGCAGGGACTCTCCCCACACCTTCCACAGCCCCTATCATGATTTTCCTGTGCTCAGTTTTCCCGAGGGACAAGCACTGTCACTGCAGCAGCTGTCAATAATCTACCTCTTCTCCCAGTGAACCCACTCCTGCCCAAGCACTACAGAAAGCTGTTGCTTTGCCTTTACCTCCCCAGGGCAGCCTAACATCTGCACACCAGCACTGAGGCTAAGAGCTTTCCTTGGCAAGGAAGGGTGCTACCATTCACTTTCAGGAGTCCACTTCAGAATTTTGGAGTCAAGCTCCAGAATGTATTCAAAGATTGCTCTTATACAAAAGATGCCAGGACAGAAAGAGGCAGCTTTCCCCTGGGCCAGGGGAGCAAGGCCAGGCAATGAGCCAGGTACTGCCGGGGTGCTATTAATTCTGAATTGTTCTAGTTGTCTACATTTATACACCTCCACACACCTATAAAAATTTTTGTCTCAGCATGTGTGTGTATAGAGGGCCCATTCTTCCAACAGGTAGTTGGCTGTCTCTGCTTATGCCATCTCCCAGGCATGCTATTTTGGAGACCTAGTGAATAATTGTTCCTCATACTACTTTCCACAGCTCTTTTGTGCTTCACAGCCAGCAGAGGTTCTTGGCCTCCTGTCCAAACCCCAAAAGTGGAACTTCCCAAGAGGCATGTTCTACCATCACATGAAAAAAGCTGTGAAGTAGAAGCCAGAAGGTCATAAGAAGAGAAATGCAACCTGACACCCACAACTACAGCACAAATGTGAATCTTGTACTCAAACCAGTTGCACTGTGCAGGAGATACAGGCATCCACACACGCAAAAATGCCACAGAAATTGTATTGAAGAAGCAAAGACTGTAAGATATTTTACCAGCTGACTTACTGCCAGCAAGACAGTGGCTTGCAGTAAGCACTAGACAATTTCAGAGCAATGCCTTCTCCTCTTTTCCATGAGTTTGCACAGCTGCACCAGCAGATGTAGGCACTTGGCTACCTCTGCTCTAGAGAAGCTTATGGCTTAAAGAATGCTGTACAACCCCTGTAAAACTGTGTGAGGAAAATCATATGCTAAGTCATAATCACCTTGCTCAAGCTACTAATCATCCTCCCCATGAGTAACAGACTTTTTACACACTTTTAGTAAAGGAAAGTAAAGGAAAAAACTTAGGGGCTTTCAAGATGAATGAGAAGTAGGGGCCAGGGTCTAAGAAAGAAAAGGAAACAAAGTACAGGGTGATGTAATGGAACTGTAGCAAGTCATTAACAAGTGACTGTAAGAAATGCTGACTCCAGTGACACTTGTTTGTTATCAAAGCAATCTGTCCGAGTCTCATCTCAATTTTTTCAAATAGTAATAGAAATATCACTCATCTTCTGATGACTGTGATTTGAGTAAAAAATCTGGGACATACATCTACTATACATAACAGTGTGGATATTACAGTGTGTTGTCCTGGGTTTGGGTGGTGGGATACAGTTAATTTTCTTCTCAGTAGCTGGTACAGCTACTGTTTTGATTTTAATATGAGAATAATGTTGATAACACATTTACATTTTAGTTTTTGCTCAGTAGTTCTTCCCCAAAACCAAGGACTTTTTGGTGTCTCATACTCTGGCTCTGAGCAGACACACCAGCACCTGTGAGGGCACACAGCCTGGGCGACTGACCCAAATTGCCAAAGGGCCATTCCAGACCACAGAATGTCATGCCCGTGGCTGATTTTTGCTGAAGGATGGGCTGGGTATCAGTGGGTGGTAAGCAATTGCATTCTCCATCACTCGTCCCTCTTCAGTTTTATTCTTCTGTCTTTCTTTTCATTGCTACGACATTACAGCTATTACAGAATAGTTGTTGGTGTCACTACTGTTATTACATTTTATTTTGTTTCAATTATTAAACTGTTCTTATCTCAAACCGAGTTTTACAGGTTTTTTTCTGATTCTTCTCTCCACTGTGGAGAGAGTAGGGGAGAGAATGAGAGTATGCACCACCTCATGGTGCATACTTGCCAGCTGGGGTTAAACCATGACATGTGTGTACATGCAAATATTAATATATACCTATAAATAAAAATGCTTAGTATATGTTCAAGATTTGAATTTTTTCAGTTTGATTTTTTTTCTTAAAAAGATCAGGAGGTACCATTCTGTCAGAGGGCTTTGGTTTTCTCGTCCTTTTTACTAGGAGATTAATAAAGACAAGTGATTGCCTGGAAAAATATTTTGGATGTAAAACTGAGCAATGTTAGATGCACACACTGTCAGGCAGAAAAAATATTTATGTGGGACTAATTCCAGTATCTAATATTGGTTCAGTATATAGATTGTTGAACTTTCTTTCATCTGTGATCCTAGTTTATACTAGCAGCTCATAAACCAAAACAAATCACATTTTTAAAAACAAATTAAGTCCTGCTTAAGTAAAGCTCCTTTCTAACATTTAATGTTCAACAAAGCCAAAGAAGGAAATGGTGGTGAAAGCAAACAAATATTAATTATGAGGAATATCTCTCCACTTATTGCAGGTAAAAGCTGCTTAACTTGGTCTGACCGCTAAACAGATTCACGAGAAGATTGAGCTCAAGCAAGTTAAAACTCCCTCTAACGGCAACTGGATAAAGGACACACTTTGAAAAAATTAAAAGCATCTCACTGTATTTCAAAACCTTTTTTTCACTAAGAAAATGTTGGTACGAATTATTTTGAAAAATCAAACTTTAGCCATTGCCCAAGATTTTTTAAAATTACAACTTTTGTAATATTCCTGACATAAAGTTTTTATGAGCTTTGTAAGATGTGTTACGCAAACATTTACACATTATGTAAAATGTGTTTTCTCTAACCTGCCTGTTGCTTTAACAAACTGGCTTAGAAAAGCACTCCAGACATGATTCTGCCCTACACAAAAAGGGTCCTGGTATTCTGTAACACCACTCCCAACAGTAACACTAAATATGTAGAGAGATTACTTAGTTACAGAATCTGGATTTCAAAGGCAAAAAAAGCATTTAACATGTGCAGGGGGTGTAATAAAATTAGAAAAGATTACATTCTGCTCACAAATACCATGCAGAAATTTTCTCTAGAAAACCATGGAAATTAAGAACAAACATCAACTCCTTTCAATTGGATGAGCACTGTGTGCAGGATTAAAATGTTAAAGAGGCAAAGTAACTAACGGATTGCCTCTTAGCACAAGTTGGATGTGCTGGCAGCAACATTTAGGGAAAAAACTTATACAGTCACCAATTTAGAAAGCTTCAACCTCTGTCAGAATGAGATCTTGCAAAGTCTTTTCCTATAACTCTGAGGCAATTTCAGTTCTAAGATGATTTTGGTTGGATATTCTCCTTTATTTCAATCTTTATTTTCTACCCCTACACACAGACATGGGATTAAAAAACTGAGAGGCCATTATTTGATTTCTCATTAGCAGTAATGATTCTGTGCATAATTTTTACAGTCTAAGGGTAATTTCAATTATAAATTACAACTACATTTCAACTACAGAAAACAAGAATCTCAGGCTCTTGCTGGTCAAAAGTGAAATGTTCTCAGAAGGGAAATATTCAAGGGGGTAGAAATTCGAAGTAAAGTGAATTGAACATTTAAAACAATGTAAAAACTGATTCTAAAAAGCAGATTTTTATTCGAAAACTCAACTTCAAAAAATGCTGACTTTTTATGAAAAGCTCACTAGAGCCATTCCTCTCAAAACCAATCTTTTAACTCTCCCACTTTAGTAACAGAAGTTTTATGGAGAGGTGTGGAATAGACTAGTCTTTTGTGCTAGCCTGCACTCCCCCTTCAGAATAAGAAAGGCATACGGAACCTGATCCAAACCTCACTTACATAAATAAAAAGTCTTGTGAATTCACACTAGTCTACAAGAACTGTTGTTACCTGTTCTCATAGTTACTGGAGGTTCAAAGGAAAAATGACTGCTTACCCCAGCAACTTAAGTAGTAAGCACATTTATAAAGGCAGATAAAATAAGAAGTGTATTTTGAAAGTAAGGCATACTTGCCTGCAAGATGCTAGAGACACAACAAAGATCAGTCTGTGCTTGTAAATAAACTCATTTTATTGAATGGTTTGAAGGGCTACTTAAGATAAAAACACTTTATAATCTGTACATGCAGTTTCAATTTTAAAAAATTAATTTTTTTTTCAGAAAACATGCATATTTATGTACATCATTTTGAAATAAAAGAAAGCATTACCATTTACTGCAGAAATTCCTCTTTAAAAAGCTTTTAAGAGATAAGGCAGGCAGGAGCAATTCTGCAGAAAGCAAAGCTTAAAAAGCTTCTCTACTCTGAAGGTAAATTTTATTCATTCAGAGACATTAGTAACAGCAGAAGAAGGTCGTTTAAGGATGGATTCAACTGAAAATGACAGTGGCTCAGTTGTTGTAAGTTTTGTTGTGGCCTGTTTGGCCCCAAAGAAGTCTTTTGCACATTTGTCTACAGTAAACTTGTATTTTTGGTCCTCTTTAACAGCACACTCCCTGTATTTCTTAGAAGCATCTTCAAAAGCCTCCTTCACAAATGACATTCTTAACTCTGCCGTTGGAGTGTCAGGAAATGTCTGATGGAACAGTGACTGAAATGCACTGTACTTGAGTGGTGGAGGGGGTTTGGTACTGTTTTTGCTGATCTTGCTTAATGCCTGTTTCTGAGGAGACAGCAAACCCTTATCAGAAATTTGGGAGAAAGTCCTTTTTGGAGGAGAGAAAGCTGACCTCTCACGAGCTTCCTGATGAAGGCACAGTATTTCATTGCGTGACTGCTGAAGGTCTCGCGTGTGAGTCAGAACAAATGAATTTTCCAGTTTTGGAGGCATGATGTCATGCTCAGTGTTTGGAGAGTCCTGACTTTGTGAGACCCTGGCATCCCAACCTGTCCCAGGTTTGAGAGCTTGGACAGCAGTAGCATTTAACAGGCATTGCTGGTAGAGGAGAGCATCACTAATGGGGCCACATTTTGGCCACACTAAAAACCTAGAAGACAGGGGATACTGCCTGTAGGTAGTAGCTACACTGACATTTGAAGAAATTAGTTCCATGTTGCTAGGTCCTGAATACTGCATTGTTAGATCAAGGCAGGTTGGCAAAAAATTCGAAAATTCCTTGTTTGGATTATCAGCTTGAGCAGCATTGAAGGCTGTTTTATATGAATTGTATTCAGCTCCACGCACCATACGGTTAGGGAGGAAAAGGGCAGCTGCTTGTGTAGCTTCCATCATATCTCTCTCTTTATACTCTCTCTCTAGCATAATGTTCTCCAGCTCCTTATCAGCAAAAGCCCGTCTCTTTCTCATCCTGTCACTTACAGGAGGTGGCAAGGGTGAATTCCCTCCCAGGTAAGAGTCTGTTGGAATAGGACGGTAACCTAAAACAACAAAGCAGCATTAGGAATTAAGCCACTTAAACATTAACGCTGTGTTTGTAAAACAGCTCCATGAGCCAGTCCCACCAAGCACCGTGCTCTTGCCACAGACCCTGGTCACCATCAGCTCCCACAGAAGCCACCATGACACAGAGGCTTAGTGACCAGGCACGCTCAGTTCCTCAGTGCAAATAAGCAAAACCTGCTTTTTTGACACGTTTAGCATCCATCAAAGCTAGCTGATTAGAAGGTTTTTTTTAAAAGACAAACAGATTAAGGAGGGAGAAGAGGGGAAAAAAAAAAAATAGCCCTACTGTGTATTAAGACTGGTATTCCATCATGAGGCTTAAGGGGAGAGATAACCATTCACTTTTAACACATATGGAAAGCATTCAAATATTTCATTTCTTATTAACTAGAATTTCAATAAAACATAGAAATTCAGTGTCCAGTGCATTCAATTACCAAGCGACCTGGCTTAATATAACAGATAGGATCCAATCCTGTTTGCTCTACCCAGACAAGTAATTCCATTGAATTAATGGAAGCATTTACACGAGTCAGGAGAACAGGATTTTACCTGTTTTCACCCCCATTCCTCTCATACTCGTTTCCCCTTTTCCAAGGATGACACCTATATCTACAGCTGGTGTTTTTCTATTTTCTAAAGATGAATCACTATGTACACATTGCTAGAGATGGTAGAAAATCCCATGGAGAACTAGGAGAAAAGAAAAAGACAGTTACGATAAATTAGAGGAAAGAATACAGAAGAGTTTTCAAGAAAATGAACTGTAGATGTAAATTAGAGGCTTCTAAAAGGACTAAATATTAATTGAGCTTGAACAGACAAAGAAAAGAGCTTTCTATTTCAGAAAAAAAAGTTGAATTGAGAAGTACAATGATTTATAGGCCTATGGTTTGGAAAGTAATTAAACCAAACATAGGAATAAATATATGCACAATACCAAACTGGTGTGGGGGAAGAAATACACCATTTTCACTAAAAAAACGATCTTTAAAAGATAATTCTTTCACAGTTAATATTTTCGACAGTGAAAAAATTAAGCTCCTTAATTTGCAGATCTTACTTTTGATAATGTCTCAAACAGAACTCCTGCATTAGGCATTCAGATAAAAAGAAAAAAAATTTATCTATTTACTCGTTTGCTGACTCAAACACCCTCGAATAAACTATCCTGTGAATAAATTACCCTGCACAGCAAAACCCTGGTGGGTAGCCATGTAAAAAGACTGCCAGCTTGTAACAGTAACTCTCAAATTTCAAACTACCGTTGCTAGCATTTCAGGCATTATTTTGGGCGAAGGGGGCAAGGAACTGAAACTCTGCGGCATCGATTCCAGCCTCGAAGGGCAGGCGCCTCCGTCGCCCGGCGCTGGTAGCGCGGCGCGCTTTAACGCCTGTTTCGGGAAAGGACACTGCATTTCACACCTTGGACGGGAGGTGCGAGTCTTCCTGGGGCAGAGCGGGGCTTCCCCCCTGCCAGCGGTGCTGCGGGAAGCCGTGGAGAGGCAGGGGATGCTCTTACCTTCCAGGATGCTCTTGGCCAAGAGGCTGGGCGTTCGGACGTGCCTCTGGTAGACGGCTTTGCGCTCCAGACTTGCCTGCTTTCCCGTCAGTCCCTTCTTGTCCTGAGAGAGCGATCGGACGGCTCCGTGAGACCAGGGCCGCCCGTCCCGTCCCGTCCCGCCGCGTCCCGCGCCCCCTCACCTCGGTGGCCTGCTGCCGTCGGAGCGCCACCTGGGCGGCCATGACGCGCTGCCGCTCCACCACCAGCAGGCAGTTGGCGCACTGGCAGTCGCGCCAGCGGCAGAACCGCTTGTGTCCCTTCAGGCACGACACCACGCCGTGGTTGCGGCACCGGGCGCACTTGGGCGTGCGGCTCAGCTTCCGCGGTTCTCCCCGCCGCGGAGCAGCCGCCGCCTCCTCGCCTTCCTCTTCCTCCTCCTCTTCCTCCTCCGGACCGGTGCTGCCGCGCGGAGCGCCGGGTGCCTCGTCCGGCTCCCCTTCCAGACTCTCCACGTCGATCTCCCAGTCGGCGCGTTCCTCAGCCATAGCTCCTCGGCGGCGTAGCTACAAGAAAGGGGTCAGGCCTCCAGCCCCCGCGGCGGAAGGGCCGCCGGAGCACGCCCGGCTTCCGAGGTGCCCGCCTGCAGCCCCGCCGAGATGTGCCCCCGCCGGGAAATCACGGCAGAGCCCGCCTGGGATGTCCTCTTTCCCCTTACCGTCAGCTCTGGTCTCCTGCGCACGACCCGCGCGAGGCTCAGTTTAGCCACGACGGACACCTCCCTCTCTCCCTCCCTCCCTCCCTCCCGGCGCGGCTTGCGGGAAGCTGTGATAGCCCGTCGCAAGCAAGACCGCGTCTCCTGCAGCCAAGGATGCGGGAGAAACCCTCCCAGGGCAATGCCCCGCGCGGCAGCGCTACGGCTCAGTCCGGCCTTAACAGGGTCCTGCTTACTACAGGATCCCGAGATCCTGCCAGCTGCGCTCAAAATTGGGAGACAGGCAGAGGACAGCTGGACTTCACACATCGTCGCTGTCCACTCCAACAAAGCTGGTACGAGCTCCTAGAGCTCTCTGTGGAAGCTGCATCTTTCGACCCCAACCTGCTCCCACACGACCTCCCTATCGTTGCTTCTGCACCCTGCACTTACCAAAGGCAGGTGGTGCAGGAGGCACGCAGACCCTCAGCTCCTCGCAGTTCGCAAGCGCCGCGGCCCCAGACCGGTCGGAGACAAGGAACTCCCGATCCCCGCACCTGGGCCTTAAGGCTCCCCGACAGCCGGAACGCGGCGCCGTCGGGGCGATGCCTGCGGTCCGGTGCGTGGCTGTGCGCTGGCCGCAGTGGGGCCGGGGATGGCACCGCGCTGAGCGTGCCCCGAGAGCAGCGCCCACCGCGCCGCCCGCCGCCATATCAGCGCCCGCCGCCGCCGCCCGCGCCGCCCATTGGGCGCCCGCCCCGCAGCCGCCGCCCCGATTGGCCCGCGCGGCCGCAGCCCCGCCCCCGGCGCCCGTGCCCACCGCCCGCTCGTGGGTGCGGGCTGGCGCGGAGCGAAGCGCGAGTGGGCGATGAGGTGGTGAGGTCTCATTGCGGCGTGGAAAAGGAGTGGGAGAGGAAAGGGAGGGAGAAAAGGCGGTAGCGCTCGTGATAGTGACAGCTAAGAAACCCCCTCCGCAGGCGAGCGGCGTCCTTCTACCCGAGGAGCGGGCCGGGGTCGAGGGTTTAAAAGCCTCAATCAGCCACCGCTTTTTTCGTTTGCTGTCGTTCCCGTTGCGTGACCCGCTAGTGGAAGGTACGCATAGCAATGGTCTTTTTTTTTTCCCAGTCTAAAAATGCGGCGGAATCCTTTCCCTTCGAGAATTAAGGCGAGGAAAATTACTCTATTTTCTAGCATACCCTCCCTTCAGAGGGAACGTTTTCCACCTACCACTGAGGTTTTTCTCCTAAATAACTTTATTTCCCATGAGTAAATTTGTTCCCGCCTCTCCCTGAAGGAGGCTGCTCTTTGGGAGCTGGGTAATGTCCTTTGTCTCCCCAGCCAGAGAGCGATCGAAATTGTGACCCACAGAATCTTAGTCGAGAAGTGGAGAGGCTAGAGCTCCGTGCTTCCGCCAGTGAAAACAGGAATTCCCAAGAGGCAGAAATGGACAGAATACACCTCGGCCACGTTCAGCACCGGGCAGGCGAAATACTGGTTTATTTAAAATTTAAACGGATTTTGGCAAGGAAGAAAAATAATAAAGGCATGCGGGAGAACATTAGTTTTCCACCAGTGTGTACTGATCGAAATCTAACGATATGCAGAATACATGGCCGAAACTAGTTCCCTAAAAAGGGAAAATATTTTGCTCGTTCCCTGAGAAGAGCTTGTGTGTAATAAATACTGATAGTATTCATGTATATAATAAACACGGGCATCTACTCACAGTAAGCACACGGACCAGCTGCCGGCCGCCGGTTCGGCACGGACAAACCCTGCCCTTCCAGGCCTGCAGGACAAAGGCCACCGGGCGAGTGGCGCAGGCGGGCAGCTCAGGCGGGCAGCTGGGGTGAGCCGGCGGGGGCCTGGCGCCCGGCGCTCCGAACTCCGCTGCAGCCCGGACAGGGCACCAGCCCTTCGCTTCGCCCCGCAAAGGGCACCCGGGAAGGAGGGAGGGTTTGTTCCCGGGGAGGTTAGTCCTCCCCGGGCGGCATCGTCGGGAGAGCGGGGAGAAGGAAGCTCATCCCCCGACGGCAGGTATTATTCATCTCAAAAAAAAGCCCGGCTACTGTTTGACTTACAAGCATGACTAAAAGGCAAATACCCAAGGAATTCCACTTTCCCCCTTGGGGTCCCTCTTAAAAGGCAAAAGCATGACAAAGGACCTGCTAGGTTAGGAAACAGAAGTCGCCTTTGTCTGTAAACCGACACCAAATTACAAAGTACGATTCTGCGGTCCGCTGGAGTAAATTACAAAACAGTTCGCCTCCTGTTTACTTTATCCACAGGGAGCTGTGAAATCCAGCCACGATTTTAAAGCATGTTTGTATAACTTTCTTCTGCTCCTGTTGTTTGTGCTCGGCTCCGCAGAGCTTTTGAGCTCCCCTCCAGCCGCTCCTCTCTCTCCCGTTTGGAGGAAGAGGTGTCTCTGCCGTCCTCCGGCGGGACGCACCCGCGGGAGAAGGCTTCGGAAAGCGACCTAAGACTCTGCCTCTCCTGCTCAGTCCTCTGATTTGGTCCGTGGTGTCAGCCGTGCCCGCTGGGAGCTGACATGGGCACACGGGGCGCCGTGCCGTGCTGGGAAAGGCGCAGATTTCCACGCCAGGGGAGCCTTTGAAGCCCGCGATGCGCAGCTGCGCATCTACCTGCCCCGCTCAGCTTTCCCAGCGCAACTCGCAGCCTTTGCGCCAGCCCCGGTGCCTGCGAGGCCCGGGACCGAGACCTGCGGCCAGAGCGACTCCAGAGCCTCCGCCGAGCGCCCTTGCCCGCCCCCGCCCCGTGCCTTGCCGCGGGGGTCCCCCCGGAGCCGCGCTGCCCAAAGAGGGGTGGCGGTGTGCCAGACCCCGACGGGGGCCGGGGATGGGTCCTCAGGCCTGGCAGGCGGCGGCCGGAGCTGTGCCTCTTGCGGCAGCGCCCTTTCCCGAGGGGCGGAGGAGTAGCCCAGGGCACTGCACACCCGCCTCGCCCGAAGGCCGACGGCCCCGGAGGGCTCAGCGCTTGGTCCTGCTTTGCATCATGGCTCTGCGGGCAGGTGCAGGTGCAAGTGCCGCAGTCCCCCGCGCCTGGCCTCCCCAGCCCTCCCTTCCTCCGGGGAAATTTATTAGCCAGGTTAGGGCAGGCTAACCAAACGGCAACTCCGGGCGCAATTTCCCCGGAGGAATGCTTTGATCCTGCCCTCTCTCCGCGCCGTCGAGGGCAGATTGCAATGACAAACGCGGGCGATCCCAGCCGCTTGTTATGTCAGAGATGCTACCGTTTAATCTGAAACAAATTGCCCCTGCCCGCGCCCCGCCCGCCGGCCTCTTCCTCGCCCTCTCCGGGTCCCGGTGCCTGGGCGGGGCTCCCGCCGTGCCGGGGCTGGCCGAGCCCCGATCCGACCCAGGGTCGGGCCCGGACCCAAGGCGTTCTCCTCCGCGAGTTACCGTATATTTGCTACAGCGCAGGTGCTGGCATTTGGTGGGTGATCTCAAATGCGGGAAGCAGGGGAGTAGCATAGAGAAAAATATAAAAAAAAAAAAAAAAAAAAAAAAAACACAAAGATATCACATTTTCCCTTTTTATCTAATCAGTACAAACCGGTTAGTTTTGGGGTGGTTTTTTTTTTGTAGTTTTTTTTCATTAAAAAGTGGATTTTATGTATACGTATATAAGACTCAATCTATCTCCTGTAAATAGCGTTTAAGTAAACTCTATCACAAAAATAAACCTAGCTAAGATTTTTATTCATGACACAGAACTTTTTAAACTGATTGTACATTTTAAATAAGTTTAACTGATTGAACGTTTTAAATAAGCAAGTTTTTCAGTTTGGATTTGGGTTTTCTGGGGTTTTGCGGGGTTTTTGTTCTGTTTTAAATGACTGCTTAATTTCTGCCAAACAGATATGTAGGTACAGAGACAGAGGAGGGATTTCTGTTATTCCTATATGCCATACAAATAAATATAATAAATACATATTATAAGGAGGTAAGAAATCTTGAGTTAACATATTCACTATAGCATGATATGGAAGAAAACTTTATTGAAAGTGACAGTAATACCCCTGCCATTGTAAGAATGTTTGCTTCGGCAAGGAGGGCAAGGGTTAGCTTCTTTATAGGAAGGCTTGCTTATTGTACCAGGACAATCTTCTGTCCTACTAAACTGGAATGATATCAAAAGCAGTTCAGGTGAACAGAGCAGAACTGCCACTTCTGACACAGTTAGTGAAAGTCTGACACGCAGTCCAGAGTCTTCAGTGGGAGGATTCACCTGGACACAGACAGCTTTGGATTCAGCAGAGTTTCCCAATCGCAATCCTTCTCACCCTGGCAGCTGAAGGTATGAGCTCCCATGAAGGGAGAGGAATAAACTATAAAGGAAAGGCAGTTTAGCCCTCTGTGGTTGGACACTCTGTCCATTCATTGGGGATGTACCAAGGGGGCACAATTTGGCCTCTGCAAACAGGACCACACAGTCCTGGTGGTCATTCGTTGAAGCAAGAGGAAACAAATCTCAGTAAAACAGAACTGCCTCTTCTGCAGCCTCCAGATTCATGGCCAGGGGTTTTGAGGGCAGACCTAGGTAGAATTTAAGTCAAAACTAGTCCAAACCCATGCCCATCCAATATTGCGCTAAAATTTTGAATTTTTTTTTTTTTTAAAAAAAGGCACGAGGAGCGTTTGTGTGCCATTCGTGGCAGCTTTGCTGTCGATTATAAACAAGGCTGACATTTGGTTTGCCAGCATTTAACAGGCCAGTAGACATTTGGCAGGTCTCTTGCTAAAATGTACTACAAAGTTGGATCAGCTCTCAGCCTGAATATCAAGAATCCACTATGCAAGCAGTAAGCACAGCAAATTGTCAAGTCAGCAAGTAATATACTTCACTATAATCTTCCCAAATGTCTTAAGTAGTTTGGCAAATCTCTTGTTGCAATAAATTCTAGTGAAGTTCCAGGGTTTCTTCTTTTTTCAACATATGGCCTTAAAAAGTAACATAGCCAAGAATATTTTTAGAGTCAATGCAAAGTTTGCTGGAGATGTTTTCTCAAAATTTGTTTGCACTCTGGCAGTTTTATTCAAATGTCAAACAGATGCAGAAAGTGTAGAACTTGGGGTTTTATTTTACAGTCCTGGAAAGTAAAGGTCAAGTGTCTGCAACATAAATTGTCTTTTTGATTGCCATATTTTAGCAGAACAGCAAAAATTCTTACTAATAAACTGTTTTGTGGTATTTTGTTTTGTTTTTCTTTCTTCAGGATGCAATATAATCATATACAAAATATTTTAAATGCCAATAAGACACCTGCTAAATCAAATAAGTTGGGTAGGCTATGCTGTGCTTAGCAGTAAAAATTCCATCATATGACTGTAACTAGCCATATTGTAGCATTGCAGTCTCTGAGCAGCCTTACTGAAATTATTAGGATGACCTGAGGTAGCAATCAGCATGAAAAACAGCATCAAAATCTGGCAATATATCAGTTAGAACAAGCCAGCCAGCCAGCCAGCCAGACTCAGGCCAAATGATCCGTGTGGGTGTCTAGGCCACACTTATTACACTCCAATTAGCAAGAAAGCTTGTAGAACCATTTTTAGATTGGGCTATTGTACCAGACTAATACAAGTATCAGACTCTGGCCCAGTTGAATCCACTATGGAGCATACAGATGCCTGAGGTGGTAGAGGGAGACCATGTGAATCTCAGCACTCATGGTGTGGCAGAATGAATGCAAGACGATTGGGCTCTCTGAAAATACTGGGCTATATCACCACCTATGACATTTCCGCCAAAGCTCTCAGGATGATTTTACCACCTATCCTTATGAGAACAAACCCTGAAAATCAGACAAGCTTGTGCTTGGTTGTTTGTCCACAACCAAGGAGCTCAGTCTATGCGGCACACGGATATGGGGAGGAACAGAGAACTCTCACTCCTGTGATTCTTGGACATCAGTTGGGAAAACAGCAGGAGATGTACTCCTACTACAGCAAACATGATGCTGATGTGTCTCAAAGTCCTCTCATAATTAAAAGAAAGCATTTATGGATGCAGAGTCCCCTCCCACAAGGTTTTAAGTGATGTTTGGGGTAGAAGAGATTTCTGCTACTATACAAATAAAATCAGAGCCCTTTTAAACTAATTTTTAATTTCCTTTTTTTTTTTTTTTTGGTTAGTACTTCTGCACATCATCTGTTTAGCTATTTGAGGCTAGATTCAGCAAAAGCAAGGGGAGAATCTGAGAGAATAGGTAAGGATACAGAGGAGAGAGACAGAAATGTATATCTTTAGAACTCTAAATAGAACCCTTCCTTTGGGGGTGTTTTAAGTACCCCAAACAGACTGGCACAAGTTTTCAGTATGCCACACTAGGTCTCTACAATATTCCTACTAAGTATTTTAGAGAGGGAATGAATATGACTCCTTCCAACCTTTGTCTCAGCTGCCATCATTGGGACCTCTGGTGTGAGGAAGCAGAGAGATGCAGAGTCCCCAGGCAGGTGCAAAAGTGAACTCCTTTATTGCAAAAACCAGAACTTTTTAAGCAGTTAGGTTTGTATCAGTTACATACTTCTGAAACACAACAAACATCATCCAACCAACCACCATACACAGCAATGTGAGCACACAATGTTTATACAACTTCTTTTTCTGTCTCTGATTCAGCTGAGCTGTTCCCAGCAGCCTTTTCTACTTAGCCAACGTAACAGGAGTGAGCCATGATTTTACAAGGCTTCCTTCTGCAAAGTTTTACCTATCTGCAATACTCTGGCTCTTCCCAGAGTAAGGACAAATGGAGGCCTGACACCAACATCAGCTTCTGAAGGGCCGGTATTGCCATGACAGGAGAAGCTGGTGCCCTAGCTGGACACAGCACCTACCTGCTAAGGGACACTTAGGACAATCTCAGTTGCTGCTTCTCTTGCCCTGCTATTGGTGCACTCTAGGTTGCAGTGGCTAAGAAGTGGATTTGCACACACTGTTACCAGGCAGAGGTACATCTTCCTGATTTTGTGAATTTGTCCCATGGCAGAAAGGAGCTAAACTGAAGTATCCATTCTTGTTCTGACTTATATCCATGAAGAGGAATACAGGACCTGTAACTGCTTCAAACCCATTTTTTCTCGCAAGGGAACCTGCTCATTGACAGGCTTTAATGGCATTATTGGAATAGATCCTGATCATATCTCTAGGCAGAGAGCACCCTTACCAGGCATTTATCACTGTGGCTCAGAACCACACGTCAGATTTATCTAGATGCACAGTTTTCTGAAATCATCAAAGAGAAACCAAGCAGTACATGAAATTATTCATTGATAGCATGGAATTTGTTATAAATATATATTTAATAAATTACGTATTTATTATTATAAACACAAATCTAGGTGCAAATCCAAGGAAAAAGTGTTCCCGAAAGGTGCAGCCATTGAGGATTCTGGGATCAAACTTTTCCCTTCATTCCATACAGACACTCCATTGAAATCCTTGAGATTAAATGGGCATGAGTCTGAGTTTAACATATTGCAGATGTGTATGTACATATTAAGAACATTGGATGCATTGTACTGTAAAATGCTATTTTACTTATGGTATTTTTTCAGCACTTATGATTACTGGCAATAATAAAAGAGACTATCCCACAAAATGCACTAAGATCATATGACATAGAGAGGTAGTAGATGACACTGTCATCTACTTCATGATTTAATATCTGTGACACTTAGGTAATTCATGGTCTCTACACATCCAAGATCATACCAACCATGCAAAGTGTCAAACCACTCAGTGCATAAAATTAATCAATTCTAGGAGTAAAGGTCTTTAACAAGCTCTGCTGAAGTCAGTAGAAAACCTCCTGTGCCAGCTGCCAGGAGGAAATTGGGTAAGGTCCACATTTAATTAATTTTGCCTTAAAAGAGAAGACAACATGCTGATCAGAGATTCTGCCAGCACTGCATGACCAGTTCACTGGAAGTATGATCCACAAAACCCTGGGCTTTGAGATATTCTTTTCAGGTCTTCTTTGACTATTCAGTTCATAAAGGAGGTGGGAGGAGCTGCTGTACCACAGAGCTGGGGCTGAACTGCCTTGCTGTCTTTGTTCTGCACATCTCCATCGCCTCTGTGACTTCCCCCAAGGGATATTCTCTTTAGGGACACTTTCCTAGTCTGTGGGGGACAATTTCCATCCTGCAGCAGTTTGTAGCACAGAAACACTAGCATGTCAGACGGAATGTCCATCCAGTTGAACCCATCTGGTTTAACCACGTCCTAGAGACTGGGATGGCACACAACTGGGGGAGGATATATAGCTATAAATTACTAGCTCCCTCTTCTAAATAGCGATGAGAAAACTCTTTCAAATACATTTATGATAGCAAGATACTCACAAATAACCAGTTCAGGAAAAAATTCAATCATCTAAAATTTTTACCAAGAAGTTAGAACACATGAGGATATACCCAAAACCTAAGTCATTTCTTGTGGTGTACTTACCTGCAAAACTTGGCATCACTCCAACACCATACCAGATTTTCATGCCATAGTGATCAAACTAATGCTGTCTATAATCAGCACACCAAATTATAGGCAACAGCAGGAGATACACCTGGGCTTCAAGTGCTAGTGAGTGAAAACTACTGAGTTCAGAGACAAGCACCATAAAACCCCAACCATGAAATTGTGGAAGTAAATGGCAGCTTGCCTACAGCTTCCACAAAGCCAGACAGCATCCACTTAGGGACAACTGCAACATAAATGTGGTAATCTCTTGCTGTCCAGATTCCTTCCAGCTTATCTTTGGCCATACATCATTCATCTTTAAAATCAGTGGAATTACCATACATTAAAAGGAGCATATTGCAGGGAATTGCAGGGATGTCACTGTCTTTCAGTACAAGAAAAAAATTCCTAGGACCTAAAAATAAATGTTCATATAGTCAAGAATTAATTTCAATTACATTTTTACCGCTCTTTTTCAGCCTTTTCTGCTGCAAAATACCTTAAGCCTGGGACAATCATATTAGAAAATGTTTACAATAAACTTTTCATTGCAACTTAACGGCAAAAAAAAAAAAAAAAGGGTGCAAATTAACAAATGAGGTCTTATTTTCATTTGTGTAGGAGCAGCGCGTGCCACCCAACACACACACATCACTCCACAAGTCAGGGCCTGCTCTGCCTCTGTTAGGGCTGCCTTCCTAGCAGCAGGTAACACGCACAGACACTAGCAAAGGTAACAAACTCATTGCGCACTATTTGAGAGCTCTGTCCCATGATATACTAGAACAATAATGGACAATAATAAGTGAGAGTCCTCAGCTCTCTTCTTTGGCTTAATAGGTCTAGCTGAGTCAGAAAAGACCGCATCTCATTTTTCCAATGTGTACTTTCGTTAGGTCAATAGAGGGACTGTTATAGAGTGGTAATGTGAGCTGGGTAATGTGCGCAGGTTCTGGGGCTTTATTGTGTCCCTGCTATGTTAATTAGTATTAGGGACATGATGGATTGGCAACACATGTATTTTCTGAGTCTTAAACCAGCCCTGAGAGTTTAGCACTCCATTAGTTACACATCACAGGAACCCAGGGATGTTTACTTTAAAAAGTATCACTTACAAGAATGAAACACTCTAATTCATTCCTGATAGGGGCTGTGGGGAACACCCGCCCAAGATTCAGGTTCTGCAGGACAGTGCACCAGCCCTGTCCAGGGTCACCCTGGGAATCCCACATCAAAACTTTCGCTGAAACATCTCCCGAGGGAGTGACAGATGAAGAAACACCATCCTGGACAGGCAGAAGTTTTTTTTCTCCACAGCTTATCTGGTAGAGAAGATAAGCCATGGAGAAAGGAGCTAGGAGTTTGGTGAGAGGTGTGTAAGACTCATCTCTCAGCGCAACTGCTCCATAGCAGAGAAATCAGAGGAAAGGGCTGTTGCCTTCCCCTGGCAATGACAGCCCTCTCTCCCCAAGAAAGGCTACCATACCAATATACCAGCCAGCAAGAGAAATTTCCTCTCTGCAATCTGTAGGTACAAATCAGCATGGAGGGGACAAAATTCCAAAAGAGCCATGGAGAAATGGAAGCAAGAGATGATGAACACAAATTTCCATAGCCAAATCCAACAAAATGATCTTTCCATGCACCAAATAACATAAAACCTTCAGCTCTGGTCCCTGATGATATGCCTCGCTAGAAAAATTCTGTGAAGTTTCCTATCCTTCAGTAGTGTAGGAGAAGGTCACTTGTCTGACATAATTCTTCCAAAGAAGCAGTGGTACCTCTAAAAGAGAACAGCCACTCTATCTCCTCTTGTTGTGCAGTCTTTGCTTCTCTTTATTCCCCACCCCAATTTCCCTCACTTCAAACCTGAACTTGCCTGGCATGCTAATATTTGTTTTCTTACCATTAATATTAAAAATTCCACCACAGAAATCTGCAAGACTTGTACCATAAACCAAAAAAAAAAAAAGAAAAAAAGGCATCTTTACCTTTTAGCAGATCAGTCAATAGCCATCAATTCTACAGCCATTCTGTAGTGCTGATTTTGGCCAATGTCCTAAAACAACTTTGTGTTCTCAATGTAGGCAGGGGATTATCCTTCATCATCCCAGTTAGAGTGGACAGCAGTTAATAATTAGCAGAGTGGGCTATGGTAGAGTAACGGAACTGAGGCTGACCTGATATTTCTCACTGGTTTTTCAGCATGGCTGACAGTAGCTGGAAACCAATGACTTGTGCAGCCGAGCCTTTAAATAGCAGTAATTGTAGTTGTAATGAGCTGAGATATCTTTGTCTGTTAAAGCATGTTTTGCAAACCCCGGAAGTGTTAACCCAAGTGATTGATGGCAATCAGAAAAGGAGCATCAAAACCACTTCCAGACTGTCATTTAACTATTTTCACTCTACAGACCATGATTTTATAGTCAGTTATGTTTGTATAATGCGACAGAGACAAGTTAAATATTCACATTCATGAACTGGATTTGTTTGTGTCTTTTACAGGATGCAGATTTTAATCTATAGACAAAGCCACTTTCTCCTATGTTCAATTGTCTATAGGTTAGAATATGTGGCCTAGTGAGGCCAGCACATTTAGAACTATCATGTGAAATTGGCATGGTGATCTTGCCATATTGGCAGTCAAAAAGGAAAGTTTCTTTAATTTGAAAGCTAAAGTTGGCCACCCTGTATCTTGGTGGATGCAAAAACATATTCAATATATTATTTTAACCAGCTTTTGGTGCAACCATACTCTAAGGGCTTCAGTGATTTTTTTTTTTTTTTTCATAAAAGGAGGGTTAGCAGTGCTGCTGTTGACAACCACAAAGCTAAGAGGCAATCCAAATAATCAAAAACCAACAGCATCTAAAGAGGTGTTTTTCAAATCTGTGTCACATCCTACAGTACACAGTATGTCATCACAGCTTGTCAACCCCTCAGCTATCAGACCATGTCAGCATCTGAGCAATAAATAACACACCCAGGACAAGCCAGATGTGCCAGTATACATGACCAATTCATTATTGTTACAGAGAAGCCAGAACACCATGTGGCAAGGCATGTGAGCGCTGAGAAAACTTTGCCACCTCTTAGTACGTAAGAATGATCAAAATCAGGACTACCACGACCACCTCTCACAGATTGCTCTCAGGCAAAGCCATTCTTGCAGTTGGCCAGTGATCCTTCAGCTCTGTAATATTAGGAGTGCAGACTTAGTAACTTGCATTCTGCATCAAACCTTGCGCACTGCAATCCTAAAACTTTACAGCAGCCTCTGAGCAATGCCAAAACACAAGCAGGCAAGTCCAATCATAATCCTTTGCAGGATGTTGTGCTCTGTAGTCATTTCCTGCCCCTCACATGTAAAGGTAACAGACACAGCAAAAGAGGCTGAAATGGGCTTTATGGCTTGGCACATCTCTAATGAAACAAGAGCCTTGATCATGCAAAGAAAGGGACAGTTCTGGGATATAAATACTGCAGCACTGCGGAACATCTGTTTATTACATTTTCCAGTGTTTTATTTTCAGTTGCCCATGACAAAGAATCAGAACTTTTACCAGCACAAACCACACTCAGTCATAAACACAGCACTATCCTTTTGAGGTATACCTTGAGCATTATAAAGCAACAGCTTTATTATAGGGACGTTACAGAGAGTCAGAAATCAGGGCACAGGAAAGACAGTTAGAGAACAAGCCACATTTTATGAAGAAAGTATTTTACTCACAGGCAAGGGGATTTTATTTGCGTGAACACAGATACTTTAGGCAGCATGAAGGAGAGTTTTGAGAAAAGATTCTTGTGGTAAAACAATTTACACAGGGGTTCTCCACAAAATCCCCACAATGATATTAACCTACTGACACTCATCTCAAGGAATGAATTTTGGTAACATAAACTTTACTCTGTTGTGTACATTAGTTCAATATCACTACTGAACAAGAAAGAGGATGCGTTCCAAAAATGTTATTGTTAATGAGAAAACCGGAAAACACCACACTCAGCAGTGAAGTCCATAAGGAAATTCACTTGAGGCCACATCCAAGGTATTACTATCCTTGGTTTAGTCTTCATTTCATGTGCACCATTGAAAAGTGTTACATAGTGAACTCACTTCACTGTAATGCAATGCTTTTTTATTAAATATTCCCTTGATGGGTCTCTGGGTCAGCCAAAGACCTCAGAATGATGCAAACATAAAGCCAAGCAGTCATCAAGTAAAATGAACATCCTAGTCAAACTCAAAACAAACCAGACCAAGATCTCTATTAAAAAAAAAAAAAAAAAAAAAAAAAAAAAAAAAAAAAAGAAGAAGCACTAGCTGACCCTACTGTAAAGGAGCCATAAGAGTTTAGAAAATAAATCTATTTACACAACTAGCTACTTTGCAAAATCTTGCACATTGGAGACAGGCAACCAGCTTTTCCACAGAAACTGTCTCATAAAACACTTGTGGCCTGAACATCCGCACAAAAGAGATTTACAAAGTCAATGAGGCACTGTGTCTGTGTACTGCTTATTTCCTAAGCATAAAGCCCAAGACCCAGAGGAAATTAGGGGAAAATAGTAATTGTGTCAATGCAAAGAAAATATCCCAATGCATATTCTTCTTATATTGCAGGAATGCTACTGAACTGTCTGGATCTTTTCTTTTCTTTTCTTTTCTTTTCTTTTCTTTTCTTTTCTTTTCTTTTCTTTTCTTTTCTTTTCTTTTCTTTTCTTTTCTTTTCTTTTCTTTTCTTTTCTTTTCTTTTCTTTTCTTTTCTTTTCTTTTCTTTTCTTTTCTTTTCTTTTCTTTTCTTTTCTTTTCTTTTCTTTTCTTTTCTTTTTTTCCTCAGCATCTGAAGTTACAATAGGAATTAGCAGAAAAGTAGTGGCAATGGGAAATTCCTATGCTGTTGAAGAGCTTAGCCATAGAGAGATGTAGGAGAAATGTTGTTGACCTGCAGTTTTCACAGCTCCCTGCCTCCTGACAGGCCAACCCCTTCATTTATTCCAGGCACAGAGACAGTTAAAAGTACAGCAAGCCAAACACACATGACCTGTCCCTCATTCAGAATTGAGACCTTAGCATTGTCAAATAACAAGGCAGTTAGGATATTTTTAAGGTAAAGGGGATGAAATTCAAGCCTATCAGGAGGACTTCTTCATAGACAGGACATAATAGGGGCTGTTTGGCATGAAAAGAAAGATAGCCTAGGTAAATCCTACTTCCAGCAGATACACAAGGCATTACCACAGGCACTTTGTTTTGGCTACAAAATGTTTTTAATTTGAGAATGTGAAACAAACTGCTGCATCTGGCATTAGTCCTACTTTCCAGGCAGACTTACAGTTCATATTCTGATACAGCACACTGAAATAATCTAGTATGAGCTATAACCAAGAAAGATCAAGATAATAAGTAGCAAAAAAGAGGCTTGAGATGCCCAAGACAAAGGTAACTGGTTTACATCTTCTATCAAAAAGCATCTAGCAGCTAGTGTTCCAGAACCACTGTGTGCTGGTTGAAAGGGCACACACATCATCCACATCTGTATTGACATTGCCAGACATCTCTGGACTGACCAGACACTAATTAGCTTTATCCCACTGACATAGTTTAACTGCCTAGTAGCAAGAAAAATGTAAAATTTTGGTTACATAGTGAGGAAAAGAATAAGTCTCTAGAATGATAAAGGAGAAAGGAAATTTGAAATACCTTGACATGCTGATACACTAGATGAACCAAAGGTTTGTCATATGGCTTTGTCCTAGTTTCAGCTGGGATAGAGTCAATTTTCTTCTCAGGAGCTGGTAGAGTGCTCTGGTTTGGATTTTGTAGGAGAATAATGATAACATACTGATGTTTTAGTCATTGCTCAAGAGTGCTTAATGTTAAGTGAGGGACTTTTCAGATTCCTATGCTCTGCCAGTGAGCAGGGATACAAGAATATGGGAGGGAGCATAGCTAGGACAGGTGACCAAAGCTGACAAAGGGGATACTCTGTACCACAGAACAACTTCATGCTCAGTATATAAATGGTGGGTAGTTGTGCAAGAGGAGCTGACTGCTGCTGGGGGACAGGTTGGGTATTTGTCAGTGGGTGGTGAGAAACTGTACCATGCATTACTTTTTCTCTTTGGTTTTATTTCTCTCTCCCCTTGTCCTTTCCATTGCAGGTGTTGTTATTGTTTTTACCATCATTGTTAGCAGTGATAGTAGTTTAGTTTAGTTTAGTTTTGTTTAGCTTAGTTTAGTTTAGCTTAGTTTAGTTTAGTTTGAATTTTTGAATTGTTCTAATCTCAATGCTTAAAGTTCCCTTTTTTATCCAGTTCTCCCTCCTATTTGGGGTCTGGTGGCTGAGCAAGTGTCTGTATGCTCTTAATTGACTGTTGGGGTTAAACCTCAACAGGCTTCCTAAAGCATTCCTTCTCTATTTGTTGGGCCCACTTCCACAGTCAAATAGGATAATAGAAATACCTTTGACATCTTTGACTTTTTTGAGAGAGGACTACAAAGAGAAGCTGTTTGTGAGCATGCATATGCATGCGAGGCATATGGGAACTTGGGCTCTTCCACTATGCCGAGGGAGCTCCGCGCTACCCAGGAGCAAGCAGAGGCTGCAGTGAAGCCAATGCCTACCGTGGTGCCTGCCTCTTGTTTGAAAAAACAGGTCCGAGGCAGCAGGAGCCCTGGTGACACCCGCCCTGCCACCCGCTCCCCACCGCACTGGGCTGAGCCCCAAAGCAGATGGCAAACTGAGCCCTGGCAAGCTGCCAGAGCCACATTGGGGAGGGACAGAATTGGGGAGGGACAGACCCATCCCTCCTCATTGTAACATCATCCGCCATAACCTCGCCTGGCCACAATGTCACCCAGCTACACCGACATCACTGAGCCATAACGTCATCACCCTGCCACACCGTCATCACCGAGCCATAATGTCATCACTCTGCCACACCGTCATCACCCAGCCATAACGTCATCACCCAGTCACACCGTCATCACCCAGCCATAACGTCATCACCCAGTCACAACCTCACGCGGCCCCAAGGTCTCACAGCAGTGGCGCGGCTCGGGCCGGGTGGCGCCCGTGCCGTGCCCGCGATGTGCCCGCGGTGTGCCCGCGCCGTGCCCGCGGTGTGCCCGCAGTGTCACTAGGTGGGACCATCAGCTCGAGGCACGAGGGGTGGGTGTCAGAGCCGAGCTCCCTCCTGCTCCCGTCCCTAACTCATTACCGCTCCTCAGCCCCTACAAATCCGCCCGGTATTTGGCTGAAATACAGCCAGACCGCCTCGTTTTATGTGAAGACAAGGCCATGCTTTTCATGTCCAGGTCACGTAGTGCTCGACAGCATTACTTTAGGTATTTGTTTTAATAATATATGTTACGTGGTCTGAGTAATATATGTTACTGTCGTTTGCAACTGACTTTTTCCACCTCTAATCTCAACTCAGGGATGAATTCAAACACAGCCGCAATTCTAGACATTTGGAAGGGAAAAATATAGCCTATTTCCCGAGGAACTCTCAAATATCTTGTACGCAAAGTTCACATTTTTGCCTGAACTTGTACTTTCCCAGTTTCAGGAGAAGAAGATAACTGAGGGCTGAATGGCTGCAGTCACCAGTTCTTCACCACCAGTGATTATTTAGGGTACTGGTGAAATAAAAAAAAAGCAAATTGTGTCCTTTCAGGCAGCAATTTTAATCCTCTGCAGGTGAATTCAAACCATATCACAGTAACTAGCTGACCTGCATTTTTAGGCCTCAGAAAGTGTGCAAAAACACTGGAGTGGTGCTGCAAAGGAGCTGAGAGGTCAGAGAAGAGCCACTACGAGCAGGATGGTGGTGATTGTACTGCCTCTCACCACACCCACTACCACAGTTACTTCTACTGCCAGAACAAGAGAATGGCAGAAAAAAAATATAAACTGTTAAAACAACGAAGAGCAGTGATGACCAAATCAGGAAACATATGAATGCCACCAAATAATTCAACAAGCAGGGTGTTTGCTTGAGTTTTCCTATGTCAGAAAGTAAGCCATTCACCCGGGAATTGGTCATAACTTTTCATATACATACACCATGCAAGCCCGCTAAGACCTCATGAAGGGAACTTTCTGGGAGAGGAGGGAGGCTTGAGCACAGCACAGGGAGACCAGCTCCTTTCATCCCCTAGCTCTGGTATAGATCACTCTGTTCCCTTTTCAAGGCAACAGCAATGCGGGCATAAACTCTGATAGCTCAGGCTTGGGTCTGGGAAAGACCCACTCCTCAGAAGCTATTGAAGGTCAGAAATTATCATTTCCTTCCCTCCCCTCTCCCTCCCTCCCTCCTCTTGTGTTTCAAAGTTCTGCAAAGCAACCCCAAATCCAGCCCAATTCCCCCTTGTGTGCAAGGGCTGTAGCCATTGTTGCCTGTAGTGTGTTCTCACCAACACAGGTGGGAAATATGTGTGGGTAAGTTAAACTAATGGTCTCTCCCCTTTGGAGCCTTAGAAAACTTACCACTTTTGCTTTGTAAAATTTTTGAGAAAAATTAAAAATAAATTAACTTCTCCCTCATACCATCTTTTTTCTGAAAATCAATTATTTGGCAATGGAGATAAAAGAAGAAAAATACAAATTTTCCTTTCATTTGTATCTCTGCAGATCATTAGAATAAAAAGAAATTACAGGAAAAAGAGCAAGGAAGAGAATTAATAACTTACACATAGCTGACCATAACTACTAGTGACTAAATGACCATAACTACTAGTGACTAAATCATGTGGTCTAAAATGTAATAACTGGGCTGTGAGTTGGGTTAAATCTGTGAAGGGTATTAAAATTTCCTGAAGAGGGTTTGGAGTAAGGATGGAGCCATGTAGAATAATTTTCTGTAGTTTAGGAATGTTTCTCTTGAGAATGTATTGTCTTTTCACACATAGAATATGTAGCCATACCAGACATTGAGCATTATCCTTACTTTTCTAGAGAAAAAGGCATGTTCAAGGTGAGAACCAACTGATTTTGGTTCCCAGAAAGGTCTTAGCTGTGCAATGTTAGACAGCTGCAAGCACCCTTCAGGAACCTGTTCCTAGTGAGTCAAGATATTAATGTGCAGAGGCAGAGAAACTTAAATTTTTACCACAGTTCTCCCTCAGGTACAATGGCCTGCGAGGATTGCCTCTGCATCCCTCGTCACAGGAGTCATTTAGCTCTCATAAGTGATAAAGTAATTTAAAAAATCTAGATTTGACAAGTAGCACAGATGTATTTCTGAGTATTTCAATGTCTCCTTTATGTTTTTCTGTGTGTGGTGAATTTTATCTCTCACTCTTCCCAGTTTATACTCACCATGGCAAGAGGGAATGTGCACAGGGACTAGGCTGCAAAGAAAGGTGTTTCCAAAACTGGGTTTGAGCTTTGCTGCATGCAACAAAGCAGGAAAGCTTCTGTGAGTGACCACAAGCACCTTCACAGTCATGCTGCTGCCACACTCCTCACTGCCTTCCTCCTGTTGGTGTGTGCCCACTCCTGGGGGGCTGCAGCCCCCAAGCTGAGATCAGACTGCTGGCCCAAGTGCCAGGGTGTGCTCGCCCTCCCCAGGGAGAGGAGGGGCAGACCAGCTCCTCCTGAGCATGCACACCTCCCTGAGCCACACGAGTCCTGGAAGAATGAATAGATTTCTTTGTGTCTTGAATTCTGCTTTCTCACTTTTCCTCAACCTTTTGCTGATTCATGTATTCTCTGGCTCTCAGAGAAAAAAAAAAAAAAAAGGCAATTAGTACAATTTTGTCACAAGATTTCTGGTTTTATCTAGGTGTTACAGAGGAGAAAGTTGGAATGTATAAAGTCCACAAACTCAGAAGAGGGAGGAAGAACCCAAACAGTGTTTACTTTAGGTCTCACAGCTTTAGCCATTTTATGACAGTTGTTTGTTAAGGACTAACTAAGCGTAATCCTGAGGTTTTTTGGGACCATTCTTGCTGAAGCCAGCCACAGGTCAGACACTTAAAAGTTATAGACTCTCTCTCACAGAGAAAAAATCAGAAAGAGAATCTTACCATACATCATCTGGTAAACACTATGTTCTACTCTCTTACTTACAGAACACTTAAACTCTGCAAATTTTCAGATAAAAACAATTAAATTGCTGTAGCAGTTATCTTTATCTCTTGGGGAGGAAAAATTCTTCCTTAGAGTGTAGGGCAGAGCAAGGATGTAACCTTGCAAAGGTTTCTCCTATCTATCTCTCAGCTTAATCTCCTGCATAGCTTGCAAAGAGATAAAGTGGCAAACCACAGTCCTAAGGTGTTATAAATATTTTCTTTCTGTTGCAGCTTCAGGAGAGCACAGTCTCTGGCAGGAGGCCTCTTTAAAGCATATCTCCCTCTGTAGAGACTAAATCTTTCTGTGTGCCTGTAATTCTCTGTATCCATCCTCTACATGATCTGGTAGTAATCTAAGGGCTGGATTCTCCACTTAAGGTTGGGATTTGGCCTGTGTACAGGCATGTTTAGTGAATAGCTGTGGCCATGGCTCTCAAGCACAGCTTCTAAGTTTAGATTAAGGAAATTAATCTCTAGTGAGGAACAGAACCATTAGCCAAGATTCCTATTCTAGCATGCATGCAACACTGAGTCATGCATGAAGTCTGTGACAGTGCAGAAATGTTGCAGGGAGCACATTAAGAAAACGTCATTTAGGGTAAAAAGTCTTTTCTTTGTTATCTTCCAGTGGCAGACTAGTGTGAGAATGTTAAATATTGTATTAAGTTAATTTTTATAGGGAAGGGAGAAGAATGATGCGTCAAAGTTAAATGTCCACTAAAATTGAAGTTTAGATAATATGCATTCAGAAATAATTTTATTTTCCAGTAATGACAATATGCAATATCACTTAAGAAATGAAATTGAAGAATTGATCTTATTCTTCAAATACAGGATAGCTTCAATATTAAAATTAACATATAAATTTAGCATAAATCTTATTTCCCCACTCACGTCTGCTGAGTAAATGCACATAAAGAATGAATCACTGAAACAGTATACTGAGAGAATCAGAGTCATTTTTCAAAGATGTCAGCACAAATGTGAGGTGAGCCTGTTCACCAAGCATACAACAAATATTGCAGAGGTGGCCCTTCAGACCCACAAGCAGGATAAGTCAGGGACCCCGAGAAAAGCAGTGCAACACCAGCAAGGACAAAGCAAGGGATAGTTTGGCACAGGACATCCCCATTGTGCTCTGCTTACCCCCTTGTCCCTCTGAATATTCCCTTATCTACAGGTATGAGAGATACCGGAGAATGTGAGCATCACACTAGGGCTCTCCATGCCATTCCTTTGAGGGAGAAATTATTATTGTTGCTGTTTACATCATTGCTGGCCTTAACCACCTTGCCACAGCTAGAGGTCAGCTAGTGGGGATTTGGCAATGTGCCTCTGGGGCAGCTGCCAGCCTCTGCAGAGCCCACTGCACTGGTGTCTGGCAGGCCTCAGACCTGGACAAGCGGACCTGTGAGCAGAGAGAGCTTTCTGTGGCATTTCCCAGAGAGCTGACAGTGAAGTCACCTCTCTGACAGGAGAAAAAGCAGTCCTGGGGCATCCAAAAGAGACTCCTGAGGAGCTGCTCAGACAGGGGCAGGAGCTGTGCAGAAGGCTCGGTGCTGAAGGTCTCTTGCTCCAAGAAAGCCACAGCTGCACTAGTACGCAAAAAAAGACTTCAAAAAAATCCCAACAACTTGTTGGACTCTAAGATCCTACAGAGACCTCACCAGGCTCAAGACATCCTTCTTGATGTTTGAATTTTTTTTTTTTCTTTCCTCGAGTGCGTCTGAGCATCAATGCCTCCAGCTTCAACGCTTCCCCATCCCGACGTCCTCCTTTCCTCAGTGTGAAGTACTTGCTCGGACGAGGAGATTCCCTTGCTTGCCACAAGATGGAGCAGGGAAACGCAAGTTTTAGGCGCTGCCGGGCTGCGGAGCCGTCCGTGGGAATCCCAGGATGCGGGCGCTCCGCAGGCTCAGGACCAGTCCGGCTGCCGCCAGCCGCGGCGGCACTGCTGTCGCCGCCCTCGGGGAAAAAGCACCTCCTGAGCCACCCTAGGGACCGCCAGCTCTGGGGAGGCCACAGCGGGCCCGCCCCAGATGCGGCAGATGGGGCTCCAGCAGAACCTGTCCCCGCGGGTGTCCTTGCTGGTGGGATTGGGGGACAGCCCCCACCAGCGCAGCAAAGGTCCGAGGAACAGGTCCCAGCATTGTGTGGGCAGGAAAAGATTCCTGCCAATATGCCAAGGGATCCTTAAAAATTTAATCTGCCTGTAGTGCCAGCATGGACAATATAGCTGGATAAACAAAGCAATTTCTCAAAGGTATCATTGCAGGCAAACTTTTTTTTTTTTTTTTAATATCCTGGATAGCTACAATATTGTGTGGTCAAACAAAAAATATTGTTCAACATGAAAATTTGCTTTACTTATTTTGAACAGCGATATATTTGCTTTATTTAAGAAAAAAATGTATTTGTCAATTGAGTCAAAAGTTATTTTATAACATGAGAGACAAGGATTATTTTAACTTGTTTCTTTTTCAGAAAATGGCTTGTCAATAGAGATAAAATTTTAAAAATCATACCGTCAAATTTGGATTTTTCACCACAAGTGTGATAATAGTTCATTCCATGTTGGTCAAGGATCATCTTTCTTTGAAAGATGTGTCCCAATGACAAGATGCCAGAATTCAGTTATCTGAAAACCCACCACAGAGGGTATGAGGTTTTGCAGATATCACAGTTTGGTCTTTCTGCTGAAGGTGATTCAACATCTGTAGCGAAACAAACACACAAACAAACCAGCAAAACAAACAAAAAACCTCCACTGAGATTTCATTTAAAGTATGGGGGATGCCTAAGATTTCTGCAGGCAGGAAATCTGCCCAAAACTGAAGCTCCAGGGCCTATCTGCTCTTATCTAGCCTTTGACAACTTCTCAGGAATGTGTCAGAGCACAGCATTTCACTGCCACCTGCCTTTCTGTTTGCAAGATCTATTTTGCGTATTACTTTTCTCTCTGGGGTGGCTGTAAAATGAATTCGTTTACAAATGCCATGTGAATGCAGGCAAATCTGTCAGTAGACAACTGCATTTAGGGAAACTCCAGATGCTTGCACATTTACGTTTCCATAAGTGAAGTCATTTTTTTTCCCTCCCTTCCCCTGCTTTTATGTCTTTATAGCATAACCAATAAAATGATTTCTGAACAGGTTGGAAAGTTATGCAAGATAAAGTATCTTTCGGTTAATTTATCCCCAAAGGAAAATAAAGTCATTATTTTATTCTCCTTTTTGTGCGTATTCAGTACCTTTATAAAATGAAAGATTCATCATGTGCACAAGACTTACAGAACACGGAATGCCAAATGAGAACACAGGCATTCGTATCAACAAAGACCCAGATAACATGCCTGATACACTTAGAAAACAGTTTTAAAGCCCATCTGCTTCAGAGTCCAACTTCAGGGTGGCCTCACCTTTTTTTTGAGATGTGGGACTAATCCCCAGACCTGAAAGACTGAAGAGACATTTCATCTGCATTCAGAGGTGTGTTTTGTAAAAAGTCAATTGTCAAGCATACATAGTCACTTGTGAACAGTTGAAAAAATGACACTAAGCTTAACAAACTTCTAAGTGGACATTAAACTTAGAGGCATTCCTCATCAGAAGCAATTCCTATTGTTGCTCAGACACACATAAGATATGCAGTGTAATCAATGCATGCAATCATGCAAAAAATTGTTCAAACCATTACTTTTCTAGGGGAAAAGGGGAGTTGCCATTTGCTAAAAATTATTTTAAAGAAATGCCCACTATTACATCCTATTTCTGGGTTTCTTTCTACTTCTACAGAATAGGAAAAAAAGACGCTTCTGAAGCATTGGGAGAGCCTTTTGTTTTCTGCTTTCTGTGATTGTAGCAGGCTCTGCTTTACTCAGCTGAGCTTGGAAATATCTGCAGTACAAATGCAAGAGACCTCAGCTTCCCTGACAACAGCTTTTGCCTAATCTCAGCTGCAAGTTACAAGTCAGGGAAGCAAAACCCAGACTTGGAAAAAGAGGTTTCCCCTGACTGCAGCTGCTGGAGCTGGACATTTTAACCCTGGCTGAGAAATAATCAGCTCTCTATCTTCAGAATGTTATTTGCCCAGTATAAATGACATAAACCAAGATCATCATCTTAGTTTATTTTTCTAGAGTCCTTAGCATGCTACATTAACCTGACAATGCTTAATCTGGTGTTCATTTCACAATACACTTCATGCAATTCACAGCTGTAATTGGTTTTACACTGACATTACACATTTCGACCTAGCCATGGGAAAAGAATAACTCTTAATAATATTTCTCTGAAAAGTGTCCAAGCTCAAACGGCACAGAAGCAGCTCATGTTAGTTGCATGTGTGTATTTCTTTCTTCTGCCTTTTCTTTCACTGCAAGGATGATCACTGGCACAAGATTATAAGGTCCTTGTTTTTGTCCATTTGCAATTGAACTATGTTTGCTTGATTTTTTATGTCCTGAGGAGTTCTCATTATAAAACAGCATTCAAGTATTCTAGTTTAACATCCCCATTTTTCTGAGTTAAGCAACAAAGTAGACCTTGGGCTTCTGTTTCCATTATGAGTCCTCTAGAGTCCCATAACTGGTAGCCATAAAGTCTTCCTTTGCAACACACACTCAGCACTAAAGCCAGAGTATTGCTATTTGGCATTATCCAGTGAAGTGCAAGAAATTAAATAAGTTACGTCTTTATTGCTATAGTACAATACCAAGCAACTATTTAATACAATTGCGAGAGTTTTGTAGAGCACATGTCCCTCCTCTTAGGGGCCGGTAGTTCAGCTGCACTGTGAGTATCGCTTAGCTGTCACATGTCAAACGTCAGTCTAAGAAGATGTGTTGAGTATTCTTGAGTCTGAAGAATCAGATCTATCCTCATATTCATCTTCTGTGTAAATTGGTTGCTTAGACACAATTGGGCATCCATCATCAGGAATTGAAATCCTAGGATCTTCTGACGAGCGGGAAGGAAGAACAGGTGAGCTTCGGAAAACAGTGGCTGAGTTGCCAGAGAAAGGACTGACATACTGGGACCGCAGCTGGTACTGCTGCTGCAATGTCATGGTGTTCCACAGGGTGACGTCGTTGGGCAGGAATGGGCTGGACTGGTTTCTCGCCAAAGTGTTCCTCAGCATCAGTGGGTAGCGGGGTGGCTGAGGGAAAGGATGCTGCAAAGGTACGGCTAGAGGATTTGGCACAACATTACTGGAATCAGCAGAGAACCGCAGAGTGTCAGGAACCCTAAATGCCGAGCCCACAGACCACTTGGAAGATGAAATAGGATAGGAACTCAGTGTGTGTTCAAAAATATGCCCATTGGAAGGCAAAACAAGACCATCTGATTCTGCAGAAGTTCTCTCTCCACTGGCCACTGAAGACCGACTGGACAGGAGAACCTCTACAGCACTCACCAGGTCACCGCCACACCCCTTCAGGATCAGCTCTAGCACAGCTGGCTTTTGGTTAGGGAAAATCTTTTTCAAGACTTCAAGTGGGGGTCTGTTTGCTTTCAAACTGAATGGTAAAGAAACTGTCCCAGAAGGACCTTCTATCAGGAGGTGGTTCTGCTCTGAGTGGTACTTGGGGCTGTCTGGACGGTTCTCTGTGCTCCCACCATTTTTCTGAACTGCAAAACCGACCTCATCCACTGAAACAATTTCAGGGCTTTCGGGGTTGAAACAACTTTTGGTTTTAGTCATGTCTGGGGAACTCCTTTGGTCTGTATCTTTGTCACTGTAGGTCTCGGCATTGTCTGCTCCACTTGCGTCACCCAACCGCTCCTCATTCACGTCTGCAAAGAGAAGTCAGAGAAGTTAACAGAAAACTGAGGCCAAAAGTTTTTACAGGGATTTGAGGATGTTGTCTTCTTAAAGTGAACAGACCAGGATTCTAAGGGGGGAAAAGTGCTTTTTTGTCAGAGATCCTGCAAAAATTAAGGTATCTTTGCTACATGCCATGAGAATAAAACTGCAAAAGGATAATGTGACCTGATCTAGACATACTCTATCTCATTCTCCCATATGCAAGCAAAGAATGTGATCATTTTTCCACTGCATAAAAGCGCTATATCTATCCTTTCTCACTGGTTACAAGGCAGCAACACACCACCCAACTGCAAGATTTCTCAGAGGAACTTCAGCACTTTCACATCATAATTCCTCACTAGCACCATCTCATTGTCTGTGAGCTGAAGAGGGCACTTAGGAAATGAAAATTCCCCTGCAGCTCCAACAGCATTGATGGAACCACTCCATTATGACTACAGACTGAAGGTTTAAAAAGTCTTCAAATACATAAATGTATTCCTGTTCTGAAGAAACTGATCCCTCCCATAGAAATCAGTCCCTCCCACAGCAAGAACTGCAGCTTTTCCTCTAAATCCTTAAGTATGTCTGATGCCGTGTCCCATCCAAGCAGATATTCTAGAAAAGTCTGGTTTGGAGAAGACATCTAGAATGCTTTTTGTCCAACATCTTCTTCAAACTGGGAGCAGCCTTAGACAAAGAGCATGTTGCTCATGTCCCTGCTTAGCTGAGTTTTAAGTAATTCCAAAGATGAGGAACTATTCCTCGCAACCTCTCTTAGCAATTGTTCCAGGTATCTTGCTTTCCATGTACTAAACTAAGAAGGATGAGAGCTGAGTATGGGGCTGAAAACGAGCCCATTGACCACTCTGTCTCCAGATGGACACTCAAAACTCTTTGGTAATGCCTAACTAGAGTATGGAACCCCTTGAAATAAGACTGCTTGTTGGCAAGAAGAAGGGAGGGATGCTTGCTTGTGCAAAAAAGGGTCAATGTACTTGCTTGAGATTGTTCATTGTTATTTCCCAAGAACACAGTTCTGCTGGCTTTCCTCATGGAGCACAATGTTTACATTCTTAGAAAGCATCAATGCATGGGGAGAGGATTGTTGTCCAAGCTACGGCTGACAGTCTACTTTAACCACACAGGGTAGTGCTTTTGAATGCACAAATGGGAAGGACTATCTGCAAAAACCAATACAACTGTTTGCTTAGTTTTCCAAGCCCCTGACAAATACCCCTACTAGATAAAGTAATTGTAAGAAGCAAGAAATGGTTCCTAAAATGTGCTGATGATCCCACCTGCCCAACTGAGATGGAACCAGTTAGAGGTGTGCTAGCACCTGAGCCTCACAGCTCACCATCTCCTACCTTTCCCTCACTGCAGGAACAGGCAGGGCATCTTCTCATCAGTTAGTGGGCTAAGTTTAACATTTAACAGATCAGCATGAAAAAAAGACTATTAATGGAATTTATCCATTACAGAGAAAGAAGTCAGGGTCTGAGCAAGCCTGAGCTGAGCGAGAAGCCACTATGCTCACCACAGTGGGAGCTATAAATAAAGAAGAGATCCTGGCAGAGCACAGCCTGACAGTGTGAGCATGGCATCCCCTCTTGAGGACGGCTGTACGTGGCAGAAACGATGGACCATCCTACAGAGATTTGGGATGCTGTTAATTTGGGCTGTGGAAGATAAGTGTGTAGTTGAGGAATACATATGCTCTTACAAAAACCTCACTCCCTTCAGCAGGATAACCCATTTTGGGAACTGGTTTCTACACTGGTTGTGCTGCCTGTCGAGTGCAAACAGGGAAGCAGTAACTCTGCATGTTCTATATTAGTGGGAAGGCCATGTACATTCCTCTTTCTCATACGTTCAGTGCATCAATCTTGCTTTAGCAGCTGAAGCAGAATGCAGGAATTGCTTGCCGACAGCAAACGGGCATGTGCATCCTTTTGAGGAGGTGCTAAGATATTGACATAGCTCATCCATTATTGAGAAAACGTGAGACTCACACTACCTTTCCCTTTGAATCCCTTCACTATGCATTTATTACAAATCTTGGTGAACAGACTATTTATACATTCAAGGCTTAGCGGGCAATCTGAGGACGTCCAACTACCTTGTCCTTATCTTGACAGAGTTAGAGAGGCTGTTCAAGGAAGATGATAGCCCAAATTTTCACATAAATAAATTGCACTGTGGTGACTAATATTACCAAATGAACTGAAAGCAAGGAGAACATATTTCATATTACCTCATGCTCATGTTTACAGTGTAACTTTATGGGATGAGAGCAAGTAACGCTGTGGAGAAAATATGTGTTTATTTAAAAAAACCAACTAACAAACCAACACCCTCAGATCAGGTAAGGTATCTCAAATATATTCCCTGATCCTTACAAAATGTTATTTTCAGGATATTTCAGATTTGCTTCATTTTCTGTACCCTTAAAAATATCCTTACGAGGCTTGCTTAAAAAAATTTCATCAAATTTTGAAAACTTGTCCCACTGAATTTTACCTCTTTATCACCAGGAGACCGCAGAGATGCTGGCTCTTAGCTTTAGCGCAGGGGCAGTCTCCTCACCCAGCACGGGTCATAGCGACGCATCTCACTGGGCTGTTATACTCGCAGAGACAGACCCGGAAAACGAGATTTCGTTGATTTTAAATCAAAGTGGTGCTATTAACACACCGGGAATTACACCGTGCTGGCTACCACCGAGCCCGGAGGCTGCTGTGTGTTTCCCTCTGCCTCTTTGAGAGCATTTCTGGCTGCCGGTGTCAGGCAGCTCCATGCCCGGGCTGGGGCGGTGCGCGGATGTCACACCCCGGAGCCCGAGCCTGTCGCCCGGCATCTGGCCGCTCACCTGGACGGCCATCGGGGCTTCCCTGTCTGTAGGCTGTGCTTTAACTGCTTTAAACAACCCTTTCCCTTCAGCTACACTGAAGGCTCGGGAAGGATCAGACCTGCCCCGGGGACTGTCCCCAACCCTTCATGGGAACCACCGAGACCGGGATTTTCGTTCGTTTAAAATTGGCACAAAATAGTCATCGTCAAATAAACAAAAATTTGTGAAGATTCAAAATAGCCATTGTCAAATAAATAAAAAATTGTGAAGATACATTGTAAATGTCCCTATGTGGACACTGAATTCTAGGAATATTATATGCATGTATTAATTACAAATGTTTGTATTTTGCATTACAAACGTTTGTATTTTCAGGTGCAAAAATAATTTTGTATTTAGAACATACAAGCTTCTGCTCTTCACCAAAGCTTTTTTTCTTTTCATAATTCATAAGTCTTACATTAGGATATTCTCGTTTCCAAGAAAGAAATCTGGTCCTCAGATATTTTTTACGGTTTTGGGGGTTTGGGTGTTCCATTTTGTCCTGTGTGAGCTCTAAGGATTTTTGCTGTATTTCTGGTGGTGGCGTTGTTTGGTTGGTTTGGTTTTTCTTTTTGTTTTTTTTTTTTTTTTTATTATTTATTTGGGGGGAGGGTATTTGTTTTTCTTTCTGTGGGTTTTTGGTTTTGGGAGGGTTGTTTCTTTGTGTGGCTCTGGGGTTGGATTTTTATGTTTTGTTTTTTAGGGGGAGGTTGTTCTGTTGCCTCTGTGTGTGTGTGTGTGTGTGTGTGTGTCTGTGTTGGGGTTTTTTTTTTTCCCCCAACACCTTCTATTTCAAATTTCCTGCATTTAAGTGTCCAGTTTGTGATTCCTGGGAAAACTAAGGAAACTGTTTTCCTACTGATATAAAAGATGCATGAAAGGAGAGATACCAACTCAGATCAGAGATGCAGGGCAGTTACAGATGTGCATGAAAGAGAACAGTGGGAGAACCATACATGCATTTACAGTAAAATGCAATACGAATTCAGCACAATATTTACCCCAATTATTCTTGACTATCTATACATTAATAATCATGAGTCAAACGTTGTAAAGGGGCCAAATACAAGTAAAATAGATGAGAGGAAAAAGCTGTTCAAGTTAATGACGTGTCTGGAAAACTTGTTCTAATATTTTGGAACCAAATTTGCTTCTTTGATATTCCCACTGCTGAGTCCCTGTTTAAACAGCTTGCTCTTTGATTGATAGGACAGCTCTTTTCTCAACAGATTTTCTTGGATCTCGAAAGTACCTGTTGTTTTCCTTAGTCGTATTAATAGGAAAGGCTGATACCAGAACTAGCATAACTGCACATAAAGCTAAGGCTGTGTTTTTGGTGGGGGCTTTTTTGTTTGCTTTGGGTTTGATTTTTTTTACTTTTGCTGTCTGTTTGGAAGAGTGGGGTGTTTGTTAGCTTGATTTTGGTTGTTGGGGCTTTGTTTAGGCTTTGGTTTTAGTGACTTTCACTTCAGACTCTCTTCCCTATATTCGAAGATCTAAATACTCTGTAGGAGAATAATCACTGTTGTCAAATTAACACAGAGACAGCTGCACTGCATTAAGAAGCTGGCTCTGAAAATATCAGACAACGAATATAGCATTATATTGTTTACTAGTCTTGATAACTACAACTAAGACAAATATAACACGCACTCCTGTGGGCAAGGAAAGTTTATGAGCACGTATCAGGAGGAGGAATCATTCCAGATTAGCAGAGGCAGATGCAACAAGGGTAATTTCGGAACTTCGCAACTGTCCCACCGAAATGGCCGATTGTAGCGGGAACAGAAGCAAACGGATCTGATTTTACCGTATATTGGAAATATCCCTTTGGCAGTGAAAAAACTTTTCAGGAGAATAACGTCCTCAGGGAGGAAGGGGTTGTGTGTGTGTTTTAGAAACCGGGTGGACAGGAGATTTATCTTCTGTTTTTCCGACTATTTTAATACAGTTAATGGAAGGAGAGGAAAGAGAAAACCCTGCCGCTCAGAGAAAGCAGGATAATTGGAAATAAACAAGTCGTGTGGTTAAACAGTGTCTGGTGGAAGGTAACCTCTAAGAGAGGTTCTTCCACTTCTGCTTCTTCTCTTCCACCAGAGACCATCTTCCACTTTGCTCTCATGCATTCCCATATTCACAAAACGTGGGGGGAAAATACCGTCTGTGACAATCAGGGACTGGGGACCACGCGGGTGAGGTCTGAGTGATCAGAAAGGCTCCCCGGTGGTCCCGGGGTACCCCGGTCCCTTCAGCCCGGCCTCACCATGGGCGGGGACGGGGACAGGCGCAGCGCCGAGGGCCTTGATTTATGGAGATCTCGGTTATGTTTTGTAGTTTGTTCGTTTGTTTTTTCGCTCCGTAAAGCTATTATCAGAAAGTGCTGACTGGCTGGCAAGGAAGAATTTCTCATCAATACACTTTGATTGTATTTTGCAAACAAAATGCCTGTTGCTTGGTAACATTTCACTTGAGCTTGACCTTCCCCAAAAGTTATTGCTATCAGATTCGATTTACACTCTCCTCCCGTGATTACTGTAATCTTTTAAACCGGGAAGTTCATACATCAGGGTGAAGGAAAGTTGAGCCTGCAAGTTAATATCGTTCCTATCCGGCAGATTTATATCGTGCTGGCGGATGAGAACTTTCATTTTCTCGAAGAAGCAAGGCAAGTTTTTTCCCTTCTCTCCCCTCCTCCTCGGCCTTATGCCCCGCTACCTCCACGCAGGGAGGGGGCCCCGGCCAGGTGCGGCCGCATGTGCGGAGAGCGGAGAGCGTCCGCGCCCGCGGGAGGCTACGACCAGTGGGAAATTTGGTGAAAGACCCCCATACCCGGCCCTGGGGAGAGGCCGGCGGAACTGGGCCGAGATGTGGGGGTGGGGGGGGCGCTGCCGCAGGGTGGGCAGGTGATACCAAGGGCCGGAAAATGGGAAGCGGGTCCCAAACCACCGGCATTCTCGCCGGATTGTCGGACTCAGCCCGGGCCCGGTGCGTGTCCGCTACGGTGCTGGAGCAGCAGAGCCCCATGCTGGGGCCCTGGTGGACGCCTCCGGCCGGACTGGCTCCATAGTGCACACGGACCAGTGCGGACACAGCACAGGGCTCGCCACTCTCGTCCCGGGGCACCGCGTAAAATTTTGTCACAACTTGTCAGCGGAGCGCACTGGGCTGGCAGCAGCCTGGCTGCCGAACATCCCTATGGTGAAAGACTGTCAGCTCCCTCTCAGACAATGGACGGAACACCACTGGGATTTCGGAGTGTTAGTTTTGCCTCCAGCAATGTGTATTACCGACAGGTCGCGCTCACAACAAGGTGCCCATTGCAGGCGGTAGTTTCGGCACCCCCGACCTCTCACAAGCCGCCCCGGACGCGACCCGAAGGGACAGGCCTGCGCTGGAGGCTGGGTTGCCCCGATCATCCCCTGCCACCGCTCCGCTTTCCCCGGTCGTCATAGCTTCGCAGAAGCCTCCCTGCTCCTGGCGCCGCTTTTGGCCCGAGGCTCTCTGTGCAGATCTTGTCCCGGACGAGGTCCGGCAGCCCGATACTCGGGGTGCGGGGAGCCGGACAACGACTCCGGGAGCGGGACCGGGAGAAGCAGAAAGACATGCTGCCGTAATCCACGCGGGATGCGGCCCGTTCCCGGCGGACCTGAGGAACTGGCCCAGAAGCGGCCCGTCGGGGAACCGGTTGGCAGTCGCGACTTTCGTGGGTCCCCTCTACTTGTCTCGGTGGACGCGATTCTAGCTGGGGAGCGGGCCGGTCACTTTGCGGCTCCATGCTTTTTAAGAGCGATAAAGTGTACCCGACGGACGGAATTCCTCTCCATTCCCCTCTCACGGATCCCGTCGGGTGAAAGGGAAAGCATTCGCCTTTACTCGTTCCCGCCCCATTCCCCAGAACCGACAGCCGGGATCCCAGCCCTCCCTTTCCCTCCTGCCCCGGTACAGCGGTGCCCGGCCCGGCCTCACCTGCCTTGGGGAGCGGCCCCGGGAGCGCGGGAGGCGGCTCAGCGGCCCAGCGAAGGGCGGCGGCGGCGGCCAGCTCGGCGGGGGTCCGCGGCGGAGCGGAGCAGGGCGATGGCCCCGGCGGCGGCGTGGGGGGCTCAGCGTTGCCCGGCGGCCCGGGGAGGGAGCGCAGGGAGTCCGGGAGGAGGCTCTCCAGGCTTTCGTTGGCCTGCTGCCGGCGGAGCGCCACCTGCGCGGCCATCACCCGCTGCCTCTCGATGATGAGGATGCACTTCTCGCAGGTGCAGTCCTTGAAGCGGCAATAGCGCTTGTGGCCTTTCAGCCAGGACAGCACGCCGTGGTTGCGGCACCGGGCGCACTTCGGCGTCCGCTGCAGCGGAGCCCGCGGTGGCTGCGACACCGGGCCGCCCATGTAGAGGTACGGGGAGCCATAGCCGTTCATGCCCGCGGGAGGAGCCCGGCCGGCTCCGGGGTGGAGAAGGCCTCAGCGAGGGCGGGCGGAGGCCGGGGAGATGGAGGAGAGGAGGCGGGCGGCTCTGCCCGCAGGCTCTGCGGGGGGCGCGGCTCAACCCCAGGCCGGCGGGGAGAGGCACCGCCCGCCGCGGTGGCACCGGCGGGCAGAGCGCTGCCGCCAGCCGGAGCGACACTGCCGCTGCCCGCGCCGCCCCGCTGAGCCCAGAGCCCCTCAGACCGCCCCCGCCCCCCGCCCGCCCCCACCGCCACCCTCCTTCCCCGGAGCCGACAGGGGAACGGAGGGAGAGAAAGATAGGGGAAGAGAGGGAGGGAGGGAGGGAGGGAGGAAGGGAGGGAAGCGGCGGCAGGGGGGGTCTCTGCCCCGCCGTCGGGGCGGCGGCGATGCCCGTGCCATGCAGAACGGGTTCGTCCTTGAGCGACCCGGACCCTGGCTGTTGGCACCCACGCCCTGCCCCCTCACGGCTCACGCCCCGAAGTCACACGGGGCTGAGAAATGAGCGGGGTCTAGGAGGGCTTTCTCCGGGCTCCGCGTCGGCCGCCTCGAAAGCCCACTGGGTTCGGCGGCACGGTGTATGGCTGCTACCGACTGTGGCCCAGCGCCGCGAGGCAGCGGCGGGGGATCGAGATCAAAGTTTTGTCAAAGTTTTGCCGAAGTTTTACAGTTGCAAAGAGATGCTCGGAGCAAGAGCTGTCCGAGACCAGGAGTGGCCCACAACAACTGGGCGGAATCGGGCCGCGGCCGCGTCCCCGCGGGATCGCGCCGCAGAGCTGGAGAGCCGCCGTCGGCACCTGCCCCCGTGGGCTCCGCTGCCTCTCCTGCATCCCGCGGCAAGACAGCTACCCAAACTCAAGCGGTGGCTATAGAAAGGAATGTGAAATGTTCATGGCAAGTCAGGTTGCTTGAAACCTAAACGATAATGTCTGATGGGGCGGACTTGTAGTGTTCTGCATTTCCGCACGCAGAGGGGTTGCTCGCTGAAACACAGGTATTTCCCGTGTGGTAGCGAGAGCCTTGAATCCAAATGGAAAAAAAACACAAAAAGTTATATGCATTTTGGCTGAGGGGAAACGAATTTACTGCAAGCGTTCATCTGCCCGCGGCGTAGCGTCCGCCTACGGCAGCTGCTTGGACCCGAACCCATTTCATTGCCTCAAGACCTCCCCTACTCTTCTCAGGCATCTTTCCACCATAATCACTACACGAAATAAAGGTTTTAGCTACATAATAACGAAATCAGATTTAAAACTCGGGAAATAACTCGCCGGA